>NC_084840.1:61637208-62887208 GCF_033115175.1 Lepus europaeus
AGGACATACCAAGCTTTGCTGTCACCCACACCAGCCTCTGGCCTGAGCAGCTTAAGGGGCCTGGAAGATCTGGGGGTTTTTGTTGTCATTGTTGTTAGTTTGTGTTTTTTCACTTCCAATCAGAACAAAATTCAAGTGAAGTTTCTTACAGATAAACCTGCTACACTATCTAATTGCTCAATTTCTTTTCCTCTCTCCCTGATTTGCAATGTAGGCAAAAGCTGTTGTAAAACCAATTGGGTCGATTCAGGCAAAATTTATGCTCTTCGGTGAAACAAAGTGGGTTATTTGATTCTCTCATCTGCAGAGAGGCTGATGGACTCGATGTTACACTTTGAAACCAATTGTGAAGACCTCATGTAGACATCCCTTAAGATTCTTCTTTGCTAATGCCCCTTCTCAGTTGGCAATGCCCACAGAATACCGAAACCTATTTTCAAGAAATCAATATTGAAAAATGAAAAGAACAGTGTTTCAGTAGAATGCATTCCCCTCACACAGCGCCTGGTCGAAGAACAGAAGGACCTGCGACCTGATCAGCACCTTACCCCGAATCTGGGCACCCCCAGCTTCCCCAGGGAACAAATCTATCTGGAGTCTTGTTGCAGAGACCATCCTAAGAATACTCCTTACCAATTTGGCAATAAAGCTGGTGTCTGCTTCTTAAATGAAAAGCTCTGCTGTCTGCCCAAGTGTGTGTTCTACGAGTTAAGAAACAGGGGAGCCATAAAAAAAATTGCAGATAAGCCAAAAACACACCTGGAGGCAAACTTTTTTTGGCTCATTTTTGAGGTTGAAATTCATGAAGATAAAATTTCCCTGATAAAATCCTAATTATTTTATTTTTAGCATAGCTTTCCCTCTTCATAGAAGGAGAACTCCTTTCCCACGTCTGTGCTGTTTCCTGGAGAAGAGAATCTCTATAGTTTTGCTGTCAAAACTATAGCTGTAGTAGGAATGGGTCCTTTAGACTGTGAGGTTTGACCTTCATTTACCTATCTGCTGACTGCGAGGCGGAATTTATGGGAAGCAGAAACTCACAATAAAAAGGGAGGCTTATTTTTATAGCTTGGTTTCACTATATTCCCCAAAGAGTGGAAGTTATTATCTCAGTAAATTTCTGCAGTTTGCTTTTAGTATTAAATATGAAATAAATATTATGAATTTACAAATACTGATTTTGGCAGTCTCCCACAGCCTCAGACTTAGCTTATATTCCAATGTGCTGATTTAGCTGTGACTTTTTTCTTTTGGAATGATGTTCCATTACTGCACTTACTCTATTTCTAGGTTTATAGTAGCACTTTAAATCCAAAAAATAATTAAAGTGTAAGGTGTCTCTCCAACAGCTGCGGGATTATTTTACCAGCTCAGTGCTTGAATTCTACCTCAAAGCCAGATGCAGCTTCCTATCCCTGCCATTACCTTCTTGACAATAAAGTGCTCATTGCTTTAACAAATCAACACTGAGCACCTTGTGTGTGGCAGGTGCTATTTTAAACACTGCAAGATGTACCAGGATGAGCAAAATAGATAAAGTCGGTTACATTCATTGAGGGAGGGCACAATAAACAAGTAAACGAATTGGTTAATTTCATGTAGTCAAAAATGCTATAAAAAATACAGGGTATGTAGGAGTGATTCCCAAATGACATGCATAAACACTGCTGGTATCTGTGGAGCATGCAAGGAAAAATGTAAGACTTTGTATCGCTCAAGGACTCTGGCTACCCCAGACCTTCCTAGGAGTGAGGGGTCACTATGGCCATACCCTTTGGTCACACTAACAACCCACCAAGATACCCAGGCATACATGCAGGAAGGCTCGACTATGGTGGGGGGGGGGATTTAGTTAGGTACTGAGGAGGTTACATTTGAGCTGAGACCTGAATGAAGAGAAGGAACCTGTTATATGTTGATCTGGGGAAGGGCATCCCAGGTGAAGGAAACAACACATGCCAAAGCCCTGAGGCATGAAAGTGCTTCCCTGTTTGGGAAATGAAACATCCATGTAGCTAGATGAAGGTGAACAAGACAGAGAGCACAAGGTGAAGAGTGGGAGACAGCCAGAGCCAGCTCCCCCAGCAGCTGGAAGCCATTGCAGAGACTTGGGATAGGTCAGCAGTGCACTGGAGAACCCACAGAGGGCTTTCAGCAGGGGAGTGGCACAGCTTGTATGTTTTCAAACTCTTGCTACTGTGTAAAAATCAGACTGAACAAGGCCAGAAATGGAAGCTGGGAGACCAGTGAATGAAAAAGCATACTCTCATCAGATACTTGTTTGTAATCCTGCCTTCTCTACAAAACTTGCCCAGGTTATTTAGGGATGATGTTTCTATTATAGGTTTTATAATCTTTACAATGGGAATAAGAACAATTAAACTAAAAATTGTTAGAATCAAAGAAAGTCAAGTGTGAGTGCTTTGCAAAATACAAAGCATTGCAGATACCTAAGGATGAAGTTACCCAATTCCAATATCCCTAAGCTGCCCTGAAAGACCATTTCTGACACAGCTTCCTGCTCCATCCCCTTTCACCTCCTAACCATTAATTCTTCCAGGGCTTCAGAGATGCACTATAATAGAAATTATAGTTTGTAGTATGTAGGATTGTGTTGGAAATATGTAGTCAAAAAACATCTCCTTAATTTGCTCTGTTTGAAATATATGTCTCTATGAAGAAGGTTAGTATTTGGTATCTGGTTCTCCATATAGAAACTGGATGAGGGGTTGGCATTGTGGTATAGTGGATAAAGCCACCATCTTTGATGTTGGCACCCCGTATGGGCACCAGTTCAAATCCCAGCTGTTCCATTCTGATCCCAGGTTAATGGCAAGGATCAACAATGGAAGATGGCCCAAGTGCTTGGGTCCCTGCCCCCATGTGGGAGACCCAGATGAATCTCCTGGCTCTGAACTGGTCCAGACCCGAAAGTTGTGGCCATCTGGGGAGTGAACCAACGGATGGAAGCTCTTTCTCTCCCTTTTCCTCTCTGTAACTCAGCCTTTCAAAGAAAGAAAGAAAGGAAAGGAGAAAAAAAGGAAGAAACTGGATGATGCCAAAACACTACTCTAAAAATGCACATACACTTACACACACTCTATACATGCACACACTGTATGTGCAGAAATTCTCTACCAGAAAAATAGACATTCCAGTCAAGAATCCAGATGATTGGTCTCTTAACAACCAAAACCCATCTGTGTAAAAAAGCATCTGGCAATCAGAGAAACATTCATAATGACTTGTTCTAGTTTTGCCATTGAACCAAACGGAAGGCTCACTCACCTGCAAATTTATTCAAACAACATTTAAGCCAGTGCCCATTTTGTATAGTGTTTATTTATTTAACTTTCACACCCCATGTGAAGCAACTGTCATTTCCCCACTTTACAGATGAAAAAGCAAAGACTTTGAGGAGACAAATGACTCATGAAAGTATATCATGGCTTAATTAGTGGTAGCGTAGAGTGTACTCCAAGCCCAACTTCAGCATGCAACCCTTTCTATGGTCTACACCATACATCTACCACTTCTAACTGCTGTTGGTGGATGAAGGCAGGCAGTAGGTACACAGAAATGAATCTCCAAGCAAAGGACAAATCTAGACCACAGGAAAACTAAGATAAAAGAATTTAGGGCCAGCGCTGTGATGCAGCAAGTTAAAGCCCCAGCCTGCAGCACTGGCATGCTATATGGGCTCTGGTTCGAGTCCCGGTTGCTCCACTTCCGATCCAGCTCTCTGCTATGGCCTGGGAAAGCAGTAGAAAATGGTCCAAGCCCTTGGTCCCCTGCACCCACGTGGGAGACCCAGAAGAAGCTCCTGGCTCCTGGCTTTGGATCAGTGCATTTCCGGCTATTGTGGCTATCTGGGGAGTGAACCAGTGGGCGGAAGACCTCTCTCTGTGTCTCTACCTCTATCTGTAACTCTGTCTGTCAAATAAATAAAATAAATCTTTTAAAAAAAAGAGTCAATCTCTGAAAATCATTGCCATGTATTTCTTAGTAGAAGCAACTATAAGAATATGGAAATGAGGCCGGTGCTGCGGCTCAATAGGCTAATCCCCCACCTGTGGCACCGGCACACAGGGTTCTAGTCCCGGGCGGGGCGCCGGATTCTGTCCCAGTTGCCCCTCTTCCAGGCCAGCTCTCTGCTGTGACCAGGGAGTACAGTGGAGGATGGCCCAAGTTCTTGGGCCCTGCACCCGCATGGGAGACCAGGAGAAGCACCTGGCTCCTGCCTTCGGATCAGCACGATGCGCCGGCTGCAGCGCACCAGCTGCGGCAGCCATTGGAGGGTGAACCAATGGTAAAGGAAGACCTCTCTCTCTCTCTCTCTCTCTCTCTCTCTCTGTGTGTGTGTCTCTCTCACTGTCCACTCTGCCTGTCAAAAATAAAAATAAAAAAAGAATATGGAAATGAATAAAACATACTTGCTCAGCAATAAAGAAAACATAATTTCCTTTATTTTGTACATTCTCATTTTCAAGTGAGTTGTATGGGGAGTCACTCAGCAAAACAATCCAATTCAATCCAGGTTGGAATTGTGGATGAGTATTAACACAACTCTCTCAGGACAAAGGAAACTCTGTCAGCACTCGGGCCCCCACCTCCATCTCCTGTCCTCGTACCCCGGGCTCTTGCACTGCCTTACCTTCTTCAAATACCTGCAGTGGGAAACTACAGGCATAGAGGAAAATCAAGAAGCAACTTCAGCTTCCATAACCCTGCTGCCCTTGCCTGAGCACATCCTCCGTGGAGTCCTGCAAAGCCTGAGCCTTCTATACTCATGGTGATCAAAGAAAGGATTTAGAAATTCATTCAAATGGAGGCATCAGGACATGAAGTCTCAGCAAACACCTCTCTCAATAATCTTTTGCTCTCTCAGGAATCAGAACCTCAAGGACAATGTCCTGCTTCACCAGTGTAGGGGAGAAGCATTTCTCAGCATTGTAGAACCATAAGAATGGCCCAGCCAACACTCCCTTGGAGCAGCTTTGAAAGATGGATTTGACCTAGTCTTTGGTAACCCACAAGCCAGTATCCCATAATCCAGCCCTGAAGGAGGTGCCCATTCAGGGAAGTAACTCCAGAATTATGCACACAATTCCCACAATTCTTCCTAACATCCACCTAAGTCTGCCTGGATAGTACAAACCCTCAGTCCTTCTGGAAAACAGAATAGTTCTCCTCCTAACCCCCATCCAGCAGGTACAGCTGTAGGTATTGCAAGACCCTTCTGCAAATTCAATACATCCAGTTAAATTTCCCCAAAGCAGGGGAGGATACCGGTGGGCCATCTGCATTCGCTTTCTTCACTCCAGGATTTCACACATAGATCTTTCTGAAGCTCACATGCTCTGGAAGACAGCATTCATCACTGGGCTGCCGGGAGAATTCTTTCAAGGAGGCAAGGTCAAACTACCTTCTAAAGTTCACCACACTAAATTCTTGTTTCTGACCCATGCTTTATCACGAGTACTTAAAGAGGCCATTTAAAGTAAAAGTAACACTAAACACCCAAGAGATTGATGGCATGGCTGTTCTGCAGCAAAGCGTTGGCCTGAGGACTATCTCTATTCCTCGCCCAGGTCATTTGAAAGGATACAGCTCCCAAGGAGACAAGATATTCGTTAAGTCATCTGAGACAATCACATGAGAGCAGTGTTGAAACCACTTGCATGACAGAACCCCTGGGTGATGGCTATGGTGCCTGGCACTCCTTCCCACCCCCCTCATTCTATTCTAAGGTCACATCTGACATTTCAGGGGTTTGCAAAATGCTTTCAGACATTTTCATTGACAGGTGCAAGCACATTTGGACGACATATGTTTTCCCTCTCCTCACATTTCAAAGATATCACCCTTCAAGGTAAAGTTTTAACCAGAATATACCCCTAGTCACTTGGGCTCTGTTCCTGCAAGCCCTCCAGTTACCACCCCTCCTACTCTACTTGGCTCACCTTCCCACTTGCGTAGCCACTCATTGCCCAAAAGCATTTTATGGGTAGTTCCTATATGGTAGACATCAGGAAGTCCCTGGATCAGGAAGATGACTCATCTATGCCCAGCAGAAGCCGAGAGCCTAGCTGGGGAGACAAGCATGAGACTGACATGATAACAGAACACCTGCAAAAGAGGAAGAGATCAATGCTATGGGAACACAAGGAAGAAGAGTTAACTCAGCCTGAGTGACACAGGAAAGTCCTCTCGGAGAACAAAGTAAGAGGCTATGAGACTTCAAAAAGCAAAGATGCTACCAAGTGGGAACACAGAGCAGGGACAAGCGGTATAATCCCCCTACCTTCGGGTTCCAGCATCACCCCCTGCTCCAGGTGGTCCATGGCCCAGCTCTGCATGTGGCTTTGTCTCTGTCCATGGGAAAGCACGCGTCTGCCCTTTCAGGAGGCTCCCTTTAGGTAAGAAAGAGTTGCCTCTTTTTTTTTTTTTTTTCTGACAGGTAGAGTTACAGACAGTGAGAGAGAGAGAAATGTCTTCCTTCCACTGGTTCACTCCCCAGATGGCCGCCACAGCCGGTGCTGCGCCGACCTGAAGCCAGGAGCCAGGGGCTTCTCCTGGTCTCCCATGCGGGTGCAGGAGCCCAAGCACTTGGGCCATCCTCCACTGCCCTCCCGGGCATCAGCAGAGAGCTGGACTGGAAGAGAAGCAACCGGGACTAGAACCTGAACTCCATATGGGATGCCAGCGCCACAGGTGGAGGATAACCAAGTGAGCCACAGCGCCGGCCCCTTTTTTGTGTTCTCTATGACATCATTCCAAAACAAAACAAACCCTTTCTGAGAACATCCTGATTTTCCACTTTAAAGTTTCCCTTGCTGAAATAAAATCTCCCAAGCATCAAAGATTTGCAGGAAACAATAGAAACATCATGTTAGCTAGTAATGTGTGTAAACCCTCACTAACTCTCATGACAGTAATCACATGAGTCCAGGTGGAAACAAATAAAATGTAAATGTAATAACTATGACTCTCTCTTTTTTCAGCTCTTAAGTACATGTTCACACACTCATTACAATAATTTAGAAAACCATAGGATCAGGCCGGCACCGTGGCTTAACAGGCTAATCCTCCGCCTTGCGGCGCTGGCACACCGGGTTCTAGTCCCGGTTGGGGCGCCAGATTCTATCCCGGTTGCCCCTCTTCCAGGCCAGCTCTCTGCTATGGCCCAGGAAGCAGTGGAGGATGGCCCAAGTCCTTGGGCCCTGCATCCGCATGGGAGACCAGGAGAAGCACCTGGCTCCTGCCTTCAGATCAGTGCGGTATGCTGGCCGCAGCACGCCGGCCACGGCGGCCATTGGAGGGTGAACCAACAGCAAAGGAAGACCTTTCTCTCTGTCTCTCTCTCACTATCCACTCTGCCTGTAAAAAAAAAAAAAAAAAAAAGAAAGAAAGAAAGAAAGAAGGAAGGAAAGAAAGAAAAGAAAACCATAGAATCGAATGTGCCACCCTTGGCTGGAGAGTCAAGGTCCAGGACTGCAGTTCTCAATATGAACTCCACACACAAAACATCAGGGGATCTCTCTTTATATGAAAACTGATCTCACGAAGCAATGGTAACCAGGACCTGGAAGTGGAGCTGTGGCTGTCCCAAGCACAGTTGCTTTTGAGGTAAGTAGAGAGCTACTGATCCAAGAGAACCTGGCCCAGGAGTAAGAGAACCAGAAAGGCACCGCTCACAGAATGACCGTGAGTAAGTCATTTTCTGTATTGAGTACTGGCTGCCATCTGCCAAATGGGAAAAGATTGATTATTTACAAAGCTACTGAGTCACAGGAGAGAGACTGGGGAGAAATGCTTTATAACCATCAAGAGTCTTTTAAAAAAAGAGGAACACTGTCAATCAGCTGTGACCCTTTTAATTTATGTTTTGTGCTATGGACATGAATTTTCAGGTTGCCATTTTAAACATCTTAGAGGAAAATGTAATAAAACGAGCAACACAGGAGCATGTTTGTGGGAGAGAGTTACTAACTTCAGTTTTCGTCTACTCAGCTACAGAGGTCAAACAGGCAGTTGGACAAACAGACTGCAGCTTGAGAGAGATTAGGACTAAAAATATAGGCTGAGAAAACACCTATGTAGAACCTGGATGAGACTGCTGCCTAGACGCCTTCTACACCCTCCAGCCTTTCCTTTAATGTTTAAGAAAAACAGCTCAAGATCCATCTCATGTAACTATGGGAAACCCAGGGCTCTCATTAAAATTTCTGCAGATTCCCAAGGGGTGAGGGTTGTGTGTGCAGTTTAGGACCTTTATTATTCCTCTTCTTTCCACTGACTTTTCTATGACCCTCAGTTGGGTCGTTTTGGCTCCCCAAAGCACCACTAATACAAGTTGCTGCACTTTTGTGGGCATAATGTTAACGGAGGACAATAAAGCCGAGACCAAGAACAACTTCACCTTGAGAGCTGGCCATCCTTCCCCACCCCCACCATGGAAAATTTCTCCATGGAGGGATTTCTCTCTAGTCCTTGTCTGCTTCCCTGGTAATGGGGAATGGGAATAGGCCCATTGCCTGCCCCACCTGCAGGGTACTCAGATTCCACTCTGAGTTCTCCAGTTTTCTCTCTGTTCATTCTTTGTTTTCAGCTCTTCTTCCTAGATTGACCATTGAATCTCAAACTCCTTTTCCTTCTGCAGTGCAGATGAATTAGGTTCTAATCTGCACTTAACATCAGCCAAATAAGCTGAGTCAAGGAGGCTTCCCTTCCCTGCCCATTATAGGTCCTTCCAGCTCCATCAAGGCATATTCTTAAACAATGGAAAGACCTGCCCAAAAACAAAGCATACTACTTCTGCGGATGACAAAGGCAGCTGTCTTTGATAAGACATGGTTTCTTTTTTTTTTTTTATCAAATACAACAGTCACACCTTTTTTATTCTTTATATATATATTAAGTTGTCCAGTTGGTATTCCACTTTGTCAGTCAAGAATTGTTAAGATAGGATAATAATTTATATGAAAATTAATAAGCCAACATTAATTAACTTCTCCACTTAAGGAATAAATACTCCAATCCCAATTGCAGCTTCTAGCCTTTTTTTTTTACAGAAAACTTTTATTTAATAAATATAAATTTCAAAAGTACAACTTTTGAATTACAGCAGTTCTTCCCCCCATAACCACCCTCCCACCCACAAACCATCCCATCTCCTACTCCCTCTCCCACCCCATTCTTCATTAAGATTAATTTTTAATTAGCTTTATATACAGAAGATCAACTCTATACTGAGTAAAGATTTCAACAGTTTGGACCCACACAGACACACAAAGTATAAAGTACTGTTTGAAGACTAGTTTTACAGTTAATTCTCATAGTACAACACATTAAGGGCAGAGATCCTACATGGGGATTAAGTGCACAGTGACTCCTGTTGTTGATTTAACAATTGACACTCTTATTTATAGACATGCTTTCTTTCTGCTACATAGAGAAAGGAGAGAAAGATGGAGATACTGATTTATAATTTCCATCATTTTTATGCACATTGCATGTGATCAGGTAAGAGTTATGGTAAGTGGCTTTTATGAAATTTGCTGTTTAATCCTCATAATAAACTCATTTTACAGATGTGGAAGCTAACATTCAGAGAGAATGGGCATCTCCCCCAAGGCAACACAGTTGTACAGAGACTCAGAGGCTTCCCTGTATGTTTCCCATGAATATCCTCTCACCTCTTCACACAGTGGCATATATTAGTAAAATTGCACAGGTCTTACCTGTGGTGCGATCTACGTCCCAGACACCATCCTAGGCTCTAACCCCACTGCCATTGCTAGAAGCCACATGACCAGTTGGCCCAACCATAGGTTTCAGCTCCACCCCCACCCTAATGGGATTCACTGCTCTTAGTTCCCTACCCCCTGCAAAGGTATAACAGGAGGTGTTTCTCACACACATGCTCTCTCCCTCTCTCTTACTCTCTCACTCGCTCCCCTCCACTTCTCACTCGTCAGGCTTCCCCCATCCAACAATAAACCTTTCCTCTAACTTCAGTGTTTGGTGTGCTTTGTGGTAGCCTTACAGCGTGTTGGTAAATGCTTAACAATCAGTTCTACAAAGAAAAATCCCATGCTTTGTACAACATGCCAATTTCCATTGTGAAAATATACCCTTCAAGGCTAATTTTAACTGCCAATGCTGTGTCACTGAACACAGAAACAGGAAGAGTACACAGTAGCCAGTATACTATCTCATAGTAATTCCACCATGTAGATACAATAGACAAATTACCCCCAAGAACATGCATAATAAACAAATGTAAAATAAATAGGATGTCTTTAAGTTGTACATATACATTGCCTATTTTTAAATGTCATGTAAGTCTAAGTTTAAACAACTTTAACTTTTTATAATGGTTATGTTTGATTATTAATCAGCTTATAAAATTTCTTAAAATTTAACAGTTCACTCTAGCAAGCCAATATAAACAACTCTAGCAAACACACAAGTGTTTATTCAATGTATCATAACTGGAACCAAGATTTAGAGAAATTAGGGAAGAAAATAGCATTGAAATGGAAAGAAAATCAGAAATATATTCTGTGAATAAGACAAAAGGCTTCAAGAAGCTGGGCTTGGATAATGGAGAAGGCAAATATTTTCTGTTAAATAGGATGAGAATGTTTGCAGTTGAGATAAATATGTCATGAGCTTCAGAATTTGATTCAATAGACAACATGATTAGGGAGAACAATGCAGTGGCTTGTTTATTGATCATTATGAAGCTATAAACTAAATATAAGCCTAATGACTTCTTATAAAGGAAAAACATGAAATAATAATGAATGTCATTACTCTGGTTTTTTGGCAATATTTTTCTTGGTTTGGGGAGATACAAATATTCTATTCAACTATTTTTAAATTGACTATCTCTAGTTTCAAGTAATTTTCTATTGCAATATTCATATGAGGATTTCAGAAGCCAAAGATAATAATTTCCCCACTTTCCACATCAATGCCTCTGGGTTGGGGAGTTCAAAGTGCATATTTCCAACTCTTGCCTTCATGGGTAGGGAGAGAGGCCAAGAGGAGCTGGTAAAGAATAAGCAGAGACTCGAATACACGAACCTTAGATTCCAACCTCATGCTTTTTTACTTTTTATTCTGGGGACAAGGTGACTTTTTCCTGCCTCAATCTGAACATCCCCAAAATACAATCACACCTGACCTATCTGACTACTTACTGGTTGGGTGGTGATTACAATGGCAATAGAAGCAGCCTAAATTCCTGGAATCCAATTCGTCTTGGGGAATATTGACTGACCGCATAAATTTCTGCCATGCTCTGCGGTGACAATAATGAGCAACACAGATAAGGTCCCTACTGCCTGTGAGGAATGTTCCATCTACTGGTAGAGCAAAGGGTGTTGAGAGAAGTAAAAAATTTATATATAATGTATGAATTTCCATTGTAATTTCCTGTTCAAGGACATTCATTGTCAAAGCTGAAAATTAAAAAAGAACCCAAGGACGTACAGAATTTGAAGGATTTTCTACACAGACTCCAGAAATCCATTCACTATTACACCATCAGGTTAGATGAGCTGCATGTATATAATTAAAAGGGTGACACTGATACAATGATTTTCATAATTAAAAGGACCCATCATTAATGCCAGCTCCAAAGCCAAAACAACATCTAATTCTTGATAATGGATTTTTAAATTTTATTTTGAGAAATCAAATACTTATATTGCAAATAGGTAATTTATATCAGATGGTTAAGTGGTTAGAAAAATGCAAAAATTAATGCTTCAAAGGCTTTTCTAGCATCACTTAAGTTTGGTGGCAAGGTTAGCTTTAAGTTGGACCTGAGTTATTTAACCTTGAATGTCTAGCTTTCATTTGCCATCAGTTCCAGCTATTGTACGCTTTGTCCAAAACTCTTAAAATCTATTATTACTTAGCTTAATGGCCTGTGTAACCTAATTTAAAACGGGAAAGTCAACTTCAGATTTTCTCTCTTTAGTTTACCAGGAAGTACGTATTAGCATATCACTGTCTTCTGGCTATCATTTACCATTTATGGTTTCTTCCAGTGAGAAGAACCTACCACATCATGGGTTTGGTTCAAAGATATCTGACTAGACTGTCCCAGAAAGACACAGGGAAACACAGTAGACTGAAAATAGAAAGATTGCAGGCTTTCAAAGGCACAGAAATTTATATTTCAATCTAGGTTCTACCTATCACTGATTACTCAATATGACCTTTAGTATGTAAGCTGACTTATCTGAATATGGAATAGTTAGTGCAGCAGATTTGTGGGGGTTGCCGTCTCTTCAGACACAATGGTAAGAGTTCCCACAGGCATGATTTCACCAAGTAATCTTCTCGCTTTTGCCATAACTGACTTCTCAAGGTAACACTTGGCTTAATATAAGGCAGCTCACTAAAAACACAGAAACCTGGGCATCTCTAGTGCTAAAAATGAGAAAGTAAACACAGATAGGGATTTATTATGTGTCAGACAGTATTCTGCACACTTTCTATATTAACTGTTTACATTCTCAGAACCAACCTATGCATTATCCACAATTACAATGATCAACTCCATTTAACAGATGGAGAAACTGAGACCCAGGTAATTTGAGTTGAAGTTAAATTAGTAGTAATATTCTGAGAAGATGCAACAAGTTTGGCTTCCAAGGTTCTTTTTCTGAATTTTTGTGAGCTAACTTTGGATTCTGTAGACCTCAGTGCTCCCTGAACAAATTTCCCTGGAAAATATTGGCCAGAGCTGGATTGTTTGCAAAACTGGGAATTCCACTCACACCTGCAATATCTGAAGCTAGAAGCACTGCTCATGATGAAGACTGGGATCACTCACCAGAGGGAACTGGACCTTGACCTTGACGTGGACTGAGTGTACTGCAGAGAAGAGATCAGGGAAGGAGGGGGAATGAGTCTCAGTCTGGGGACTTGAAGTGGAAAGAAAGTAAACCATCTGGATATTGAGTACCTCCCAGCAGCTGAAGCCAAGACAATTTCCTGTCCAGTATTGAATGACAGGAACTCTAAGACCTGTGGGCAACAGAGTCTCCATGTGAGTGAAAGCATGACAGCTGAGAGAGGCTGAGTAATTTACTCACGGTCACAGAGCAGAAGCAGGAGAGCCAGAATTGGAACCCCAGCTGCTTCCATGCTCCTAACCCATGCTAATGCAGCATTCTGGAATCTTTTCAGATCTGTCTCACCCCTCAAGGCCAGGCTTAAACGTCATCTCTTCCCACGCTAAGCTTTTCTCAGTCTTTGGAACCTCAACCCCCCCTACCTCTTCCTGTTCTTGTCCCTAGGCTGAATGCTTATGTTCCTCAAAATTCCCATGCTGAAACCCTGTGTTCCAAGGTAATGATAGCAGGAGGTGCAGCCTTTGGGAGGCGATTAGGTTTGAGGGCAGAGCCCCCATGGATAGCATTTATAAAAGCAGCCCCAGAGAGCTACCTGGTCCCCTTCTACCATATGAGGACCCAGGGAGAAGACACCTCCTATGAACCAGGAAGCTGCCCCACCAGACACAGACTCTACTTGTGCCTTCTTTTGGACTTTCCAGCCTCCAGAACTATAAGAACTAAGAAGAACTAAGTTTCTTTATAAAAAGAAACTTATATATAAGAACTAAATTTCTTTATAAAAGCCACCTCTTTTAAGGTATTTTTGTAATAGCAGCCCAAATGGACCAAGACACGTCCAGAGCACTTCACCTCGCTAATGCTACAAAATGGCTTCTGCTTGGGGTGAGGGCTAGGGAGATGTGTTTTGGCTCTGTACCACTTGAGTTCGTCAGGGGGCAGAGGTATTTTATACATCTTTCCTTTTCCCTTACCCTGCCCCCAAAACACAGCGCCACTACCACAGCACAGCACCATGAAATGAATATTGAAGGATACCCTCAGAGGCTTCAAATAACCACAAACACACCACAACCTCAGAGCCAATGCCAGAAGAGAGGATCTGATCCAGCTCCTCCCTCAGGCCAAAGGCCAGCTTGAGTCTTGGAATCAACCAGTTTCAGGAAGTTTCTTCCAAAGATGGAGATATGGCTTTTTATGAATAAGTCACCAGTTGATTCTTTATTCATGAATAACATGTTATCTAATTTAAATTCACAAAAGAGAGACAGAGGAAAGTTCCCCTGGTGGAATCAATAGAAGTCACCACATTGACTCTGGTCATTTCCCCCGGGGCCAATTTGATACAGGAAAGGCTTTCCTAACATCTTATCCTCCCGGCTGCCTGTCCCCAGAGTCAGCAGAGCCCCGTACTGCCCCCCTCCCCGCTGCTGAGGTCCCTGCGGCTTCGCAAGTTGCCTCACCCTTGACAGCATGCCCTTTACCAGCAGTCTACCTAGTCTGGGGGTACAATGTCTTATTGGAGAGAGTGTGGGCAAAGAGAGGACGTTGTAAGTAAAGACCATAGAGACAGGTTAACTAAACCCACTAGGATTAGTGCCAGTGGGCTGTGAGGATGGTGCTTCTGAGAGACATCCTTCCTCAAAGCCCGGTGAACACAAGCTGGGCACGCAGCCTCAGCTTCTGGTGGCACCTTTAATTGTGTTGCTGTGAAATTCACATACCCACTTGTGGCGATAATTGCAAAACTGCAAAGTAAGAGAGAAATTTAAAAGTGGTGTTAGCTTCTCCCTGGGGGTCAGGACCAGGTTTTCCCAAATACAAAGACATCAGGGAACTCAGAGCTGGTGTCACCCTCAGTGGTTCATTCTTCTCAGCCTGTCAATCTCTAGAACCATGACACATCTGCTCCTGTTGCAGCCTTTGTTTTCTGGAGCTTCCTGGAACAGTTCTGTTCTTGAATTGGACTGCATTGCATTGCTTCGCTTTGCTCTCACTTCAGAGTCCAAACATCCTCTTACATACTTGGAGGTTTCACAAAGTAAGTTACCCTCTTCAACCCACATGGGAGTTAGTTTATGACTAGTCTAGAAGTTGCAAACAAACCAGTTCTGCACTTCATCTTTCTCTTGAGCTCAACTGAAAAAAATGCCCCAAAGCCTAATAACTGGAATTCTACTTTCTTGAAAGAGTATTTTATACAGCTCATTCTCAACATCACCCAGAAACCACCCCCCAGATCTACAATCAGCTTTTTTGCAAAAGTTCCTAGTATATGTCCTAAATTTACTATTATTTTGTATAGACCTTACCCAACCCTCTGCTAAGAAGGGAGGTAGGCAAACCCAGTGGTGATGTATGATTCAAGTCAGCCACCAGGAAGCACGAAGCTGTAAGTCCAGGAGACTGCAGAATTCAGAGGAGAAAACATAAACCACAAAGTCTGTGACTGGACGTGAGCTGAAAACAGAAGAATGGCGAGGGTATAGATCGGCAGAACATCAAGAAGGAAGGGCACTCTAGGAAAGGGGAGATGTGAAGGTGGCAATGAAGCCAGTGAGTTCATGGGCACCGAGACCTGAAGGACAATGTTGCTCTCACGGGGAACAAGTTTCAGAAAAGCAGCAAGACTGTGAAAGTTCCCGAAAGGATCTTGAAAATGTACTTGGTGCTTTAAAGGTGATATGTAGACCTCTGAAAGAATTCTCAGCTCTCTACCAAGTGGACTAGCTGACTTTTACATTTTTAAAAACACTTTTTACTTGGAACACCTCAGCGAAGCCTTGGCAAACTTCTGTTGAGTGTCAGTTCCGCTAGCACCCTGCCTGGCGCTGGAGAGTCACTGATGAAAGTTCCAACCACACCTTCAAAAAGTCCTCATGTGTAACAAAGAGATGGCATCCACTCAGTTTTATGCAGGGGCTATCTTTAAGTGGTCAGATTATGGTGAATTCCATATCTGTAATTTTCTAATTTATTTTAATTTTCAACAAGAGTATATTTCCATAAATAATAATATTTATACATAATAGCAGATTGTGATCAATTATTTCTGATAATTAAGAAACAAGATGATTGTTTGGGGGCAAGCATGTGGCAAAGCAGTTGAGCCACAACTTAGGATACCTATATCCTGTATTGGATGATGGGGTTCGAGTCCTGCCTCTTCTTCTTTTTTTTTTTTTTTTTTTTTTTTTACAGGCAGAGTTAGACAGTGAGAGAGAGAGAGAGAGAGAGAAAGGTCTTCCTTTCTTTTTCCATTGGTTCACCCCCAAGTGGCCACTACGGCTGGCGCTTTGCGGCCGACATGCTGCACGAATCCAAAGCCAGGAGCCAGGTGCTTCCTCCTGGTCTCCCATGCAGGTGCAGGGCCCAAGGACCTGGGCCATCCCCCACTGCACTCCCGGGCCACAGTAGAGAGCTGGACTGGAAGAGGAGCAACCAGAACAGAATCCGGTGCCCCAACTGGGACTAGAACCAGGGGTGCCAGCGCTGCAGGCGGAGGATTAACCTAGTGAGCTGTGGCGCCGGCCCTGCCTCTGCTTCTTATCCAGCAGCCTGCTAATGTGCATCCTGGGAGGCAGCAGGTGATGGCTCAAGTACTTGGGTCCCTGCCACCCATGTGAGAGAACCAGATGAACTCTGGGCCTGGCCCAGCTCCAGCTGTTGTGTACATTTGTAGAGTGAACCAGAAGATGCAAAATTGATCTCTCATTCCTTCTCTCTCTCTCTCTCTCTGCCTTACAAATAAATGAAAATAAATTTAAATTTTTTAAAAAATGAAGCAAGGTATTTTGGGGAAAAGGAATAGGATTTCCCTTTACCAAGAAAAAAACAAAAACTGAAAAACTCCCTACTTTTGGGATAAGATTCTTTTGAAATCCATTCTCAGAGATACTATGCAAGAAGCATCTGAAGTTGCTCGAAGGAAAATGACTAGGATGAGTGTTTAAACTAAATACACAGCTTGAGACAGTGACCCAAGGATAAGCCATTTGAAACGAGCAACTCTTGAGGCCGCCAATCCCACTCTGAGAAGGTGGAAGCCAAATCCAGACACTCAGTCCTACTTCCCTTTCTTTCCTCAGTAGCTCTGAGTGTGTCTGGCAAGACAGATCTGGGCCAAGGCTTCCTCCATTCCACTGCTTTCCTATGTCAGTCTGTGAAGAGAGAGCTCTTAAATTCAGTCTATCCCAGGCAACACCTAGAGCCTCAGAGAGAGAAGCGCCTTCAGAGAACACCTAATGTTTCCCTGAGGGCTGCCACCTGTGACCTTGACCCCTCCCTCTCACTTGATCTTCTAGAGGCTTCGGAAGAAAGTGCTGATGGGCTTAACTTTAGAGTCAGATTACTTTGGCTTCCTGGCTTGTTTTCTGGCTCTTCCTTCTGCAGACCTGTGTAACCTTGGGATATAAGTTAACCTCTCTAAGCCTCTGAGCCTAATTGTCACCTTATGTAAACTGGGTGTGTCGGATAGATAGGTGGATGAATGGATGGAGAGAGCAAGAGAGAGAGAAAAAGAGAGAAGGAAAGAGGGAGGGAGGGAGTGTGGGAGGGAGGGAAGAAAGGAAAAAGATGACAAGTAGATCTTCCTAACTAGTTTCCATGCTTGCAGTGCTACTCCCTATCTCATTTTAAATGTAATCAAAAATATACTTGCACATGCTTTGAAAAAATTAAATAATTCTACAAGTCTTCACACACACACACACAAATTGTCAATTCCCAATTGTCCCTTCACCCTTCTATATCCTCTTCCCTGAAGGTATGCTGCTGCTGCTTCTTCATCTGCTTGTTTGTTGTTAAAGATATTCATTTATTTATTTATGTATTTATGTATTTATTTAAAAGGCAGAGAGAGGAAGAGAAAAAGCAATCTTCCACCTACAAGTTCACTCTCCAAAATAGCCAGAGCCTTTAACCCCACTGGGTCTCCAAGGTGTGTGTCAGGGGTATAAGCTATTGAGTTATCATCCACCGATTTCCCAGGTGCATGATCAGAGGCAAGAAGCCAGGACTCAACTGGTGCTCATATGGGATGATGGTATCACAGGGGGTGGCTTTACCTACTGTGTCACAATGCTGGCCCCTGTGTTTGCTTCTTAAACCCTTCAATGAACACCTTGACCTTACCTCCGGAGGTACCTGTCTTTGGTGATTCCTGAGACTCAGCAGGGACATTGGAAGGGAGGGAGTCTGTAGTCTGTCTCCCATGTTGCCACCTTACACCTGACCAGTCAGATACTTTCTCATAATGACAGTCCAGGTAGCATTCATCCATCGCTTTTCCAGCTTCCAAATTGGTGTTGCTGTCATGTCATATCTTTGACATCATCTTCTGTTCTCTTGTCTCTTACCCTTTTGGTCCTAGTTATTGTGGTCTGTTACTCATGTCATGCCTGCTCCCTATGCAGGGCCTTTTCCTTTTCTGGTCTTTGTGTTGGGAAGGTTGTTTCTGCAGGTTTTTTTTTTCACAGTCTCTCAAATCTCAGTTTACAGGTCACCTCCTCAGAAACACCCTCCTTAATCTAAGAGAGTCGTCTAGTCCCCACCACCTCATCTTATTTCAGTTCTCTGTATGGACTTGATCAAGATTTCATATCACTCCTTATTGATTTGCTTATTTATTCTATTTCACTCAATAAGAATATAAAACCAGTGAGAGACTAGGAACCTCATCTTGCAGTTCATATTTTATCTTGGTACTTAGACTAATTGTTAGAACCAAGATTCTTCAGAGAAACAGAACCAATACACACACACACACACACAGACACAGGTTAAACATTCCTAATCCAAAACCTGAAACGTCCCAAAATCCAAACCCTTTGAGTCTCAGCAGTGTTAGAACAGTTTTGGGTTTGGAGGCATTTATATTATTGGAATTTTTAAATTAGAGATATTCAACCAGTAAAGCCTACTAAAAATATTCAAAATCTGAAACACTTATAGCCTCAAATTTTTTAGGTAAGTGGTACTTGACATGTGTGTGTGTGTGTGTGTGTGTGTGTGTGAGAGAGAGAGAGAGAGAGAGAGAGAGAGAGAAGTGCAAAGAGGGACTTACTAGGAGAAGTTGGCTCTTATGATTATGGAGGCTTAGTAAGTCTAGACCCAGGAGAAACCAAGTAGTCACAGTGTGTGTCTGAAAGCAGAAGGCTAATCCCAGCCCACAGAGTATCAGACAGAGAGGATTCTTTCTTTGTTTCAAGTAGGCTTCCTGCAGATGAGAAAAGACCCATCCACTCTAGGGAGAGCAAGCTGCTTTACTTCATTGTACCTTTCTATTGTTTATCATATCCCAGAAATACCCTTACTGACACAACACAATATTGCTCAACCAAACATCTGAGCACCCTGTGGCCCAGTCAAGTTGACACAGAAATTAATCAATACAACGCCTGACATTCTTCAATCAATATTTATTGAACGACAAATAAACAAATGCATTCTCTGACCTTAACCACATTCAAGTATGCATGGAAGAGAGTGGAGAATGTCTCTTGTGCTCCCCTCGCTTTACCACTCACTCAATGCTCTTGTCATATGTCTCCAGCTGCTTGCAAACTTAGCTCTGTATCGCTGTTTGACATCAAGGTTCAAGTCAGTCTTCCTCCAGGCTCACAGCTTCAGCCTTGGCAAAGCCATCATGCTAAGCCCTTGAGAATGTATCCTAGAGCCTGGCTGAGTTAGAGGCAGCCAGTTTCAACTGAGTACTCCCAAACCAGTGCTAGTCATAGCCTACAGCATTAGCAAAAAGCTTATGGCCAGAGGAATCAATACATCTGAGTTTCAGAAGGGGTAGAAGGAAATCTACACAGGGAATTTACAATAATTTGGAAATATTGCCTCTCTGCTACCATGAACTAGAATGCCACCTAGGACAGCCCACTTCCACATTCCTAAAAACTACCACCACAATCATCTCCCCTCCATGATCCATGGGTAAGGGCAGTTCTAGAAACGCTTCTTATGGACAGGACAACTCTCCCCAGTGATGCCTTCAACTGATGTGTCGTAGATCGGTTCTCATCTCCCAGTACCTATTTCTGGAACTCCTTCTCCTCAGGCTCTGTGAGCTCTGATCCAAGCAGTACCATCTAATCACAGTGGTAACTCTGGAGAAGAAATACGACATCATCTCCAGATGCAAGATCAAGGCTCTTCTGTTTCACAGGTTACAATCCATCACTGATACAGTGAAGGATTATGGGTTGAAAATTTAACTTGTTAGCCCGCAGTGACTGGAGGAAGGAGAACAGAAGGTTCTAGAGTAGGGAGAAAACTTCTTGTGTGTGGTTAGTGTATCTAAGAGAGTTGTATCTAAATAACGCTGACTCAATTATTCTCCAAGGCCTCAAGTCTGAGTCATTGAGGTAGCCCTTCAGAAGGAAGCTGAGATTCCAGAATCGTGCCTCCTGTTGGTGAAATACTCTTTCCTGACCACCTGGTTACTACCACAGGACTGCTGTATGCAGAGGGCATCAGTCCTTAAACATCCTAGGGAAAACGGCATCAGGAAATCTTCTCTGTGCCCTTTTTTTAAAAAAATTTATTTATTTATTTATTTATTTATTTATTTGAAAGGCAGAGTTACACAGAGAGAGGAGAGGAAGAGAGAGAGAGAGATCTTCCATCTGATGGTTCACTCCCCAATTGGCTGCAATGGCCAGAGCTGCGCCAATCCAAAGCCAGGAGCCAGGAGCTTCTTCTGGGTCTCCCATGCGGGTACAGGGGCCAAAGGACTTGGGCTATCTTCTACTGCTTTCTCAGGCCACAGCAGAGAGCTGGATCGGAAGTGGAGCAGCTAGGACTAGAACTGGCGCCCATATGGGATGCTGGCGCTTCAGGCTAGGGCATTAACCCGCTGTGCCACAGCGCCAACCCTCTCTGAGCCTTTTTCTTCAAGTAGTCCTTTATCCAACATAGCATAACACTGACAGTTGTTTATTGCTTTGCCTCCCCTGCTATATCACTGGCTCCTAAGGACACAGGTTAGACTTTACACACCACTGTAACTAAGGTAAACGTCTACAAGCTCATTAATAACCAATGACCACATTCAGGGAATAGCCATAATAAAATGGAACAGTAGAATTTGGGGCAATCTAGAAAGAAAGCAGTGGCATGGAGAGTCACCTATTTTGTTCAATCTTAGCAATCGCAAGGAATTGTTAAGCAATTTAAGGAGTCATCCCCTAGTCACCAAAAGGAAAAAGTAAAATAGTATTTATCTGAAATAGTAGGCTTTATTAAAAATTTCTTAGAACATTCAGAAACTACCAATAATTGTGGGAATGAGAAATACACCGAGGCAGTCATGATTCCAGCGAGGTGTGGACTTCTGCACCAGCCTCTCCCGTGGCAACCTTCCGCACATGCAAATCACAGTAAACAGCCATGTGTTTGGAAGTCCCACAATCATTTCATCTTCCTACCTTTCTCCTTTTTTCCCAAAACACAAACTAATTAGAGAAGATAATCCTCACCTTGGCAACGTTGAATATTGAGCAATGATTACAGTAAGTCTCCTGATCACTCTGTTGCTTGTATCCCACTAGATGTGGAATGAATTCAGAGACAGCCTCTGTCAGATAGCTCCTAATTCAGAGCACTTTGCTCAGCTGCCAGAAGCAATAACGCTCTGTATTTTAAAAATTAAGGAGTTTCTTCTTTCAGAATTTTCACATTTCAGAACTAAATTGCTAATAGCCATTCAAAAAGAATGCCCTACTTTCTCAACTATTTATTTACTATTAGTGACTACTTTTTCAGACCCAAAGAGCCAAGGCCATGTATTTATTAGATGCATATCCAATCAAACTCCAAGTTCATTGCTGTGTTAGAAAAGTGTAATCTGGGAGAAAAGTGTAATACCAGCCCCCACTTACAGCTTAGTGTTTACTAATAAATGATATCTTATCTGCTTAAGGTACCTGAGAAGTTCAAAGCAGTGACTGAACTTAATATCTAATCTGCAGTTTTGAAATCTAACAAGACAGTCTCCTCTGGTTTGCAGATAAGACTTTGCTTTCTATTTTGACAAGCAGACGGACTACCAGACTTGAACATGAGCGATGGTGAGACTTCTTGCTCAGAAAGCCATCTTCAGTGAAGCATGCCTTCCTAAAGCCAGTCAAAGGCCAAGCAGGCTGTGATTCGATTTACAAAGAACGGAAGGAGACCCTCTGCATATGAATAAGAGAGCCCGCCAGAAGAGTATGCCAGTCATGTGTTCACACCCCATGGGATGTCAGACTACCCAGTCTTACTGCTTGTCCCCAATCTTCATTATCCAAATATAAAGCATGGTAATCACAGATACTCTTTTTTAAAAACTTTGCCATTTATTTCAAATCACACTCTCAAGAACATTTCACCTGATTATGACTAAGCAAGACTGACTGTTCTTTTCCTCTCCCTTAACCTTTTCTCACTTGGGCTAAAAAAATTCAAAAATAGTCCAAAGATGGGCTGGGAGAAAAAACATAAAGGGAAAAAAAAAGAGTTCAAATGAGAGAGAGAGAGCTGGTCCTTGGCCCTTAAACAAGTTATCCTCTCAATGAATGTGGATGCCAAATGTACTTCATTGGTTGCACATTACCTGGTATCTTCCCTCAGACAATTCAATTGACATTTCTTTTTTAAAAAGTTATTTATTATTTATTTTTGAAAGGCAGAGATATAGAGACAAAGAAACAGAAACAAACAGATCTTCCATCTGCTGGTTCACTCCTGAAATGCCGGCAACAGCTGGGATTGGGCCAGGCTGATGATGGGAACCCAGAACCCAATCCAGGTCTCCCACGTGGGAGCTAATCACTTGCTGCCTCCCAGAGTGAGCATTATCAGAAAGCTGGAATCAGAAGCAGGGTCAGGACTTGAACCCAGACACTTTGATATAGATGTGAGTATCCCAAGTGCCATCTTAACCACTGCATCAAACACCTGTCCCTCAACTACATTTCAAACAGTGACATGTATATGCATAGGATTCTTCCTATCGCACATTCTCAAAGAAATGAAATTGGAAAGATGCCTCTCATGAAACATAAGTGATAGACGGCAGCATGATGGGGGCAATGAATATATTGAGTTGTTGGTTTTGTTTTGTTTTGTTTTGTTTTGTTTTGTTTTTTGACAGGCAGAGTGGACAGTGAGAGGGAGAGACAGAGAGAGAAAGGTCTTCCTTTACCATTGGTTCACCCTCCAATGGCCACTGTGGCTGGCGCACTGTGGCTGGCACACCGTGCTGATCCAAAGCCAGGAGTCAGGTGCTTCTGCTGGTCTCCCATGCGGGTGCAGGGCCCAAGGACTTGGGCCATCCTCCACTGCACTCCTGGGCTACAGCAGAGAGCTGGACTGGAAGAGGGGCAACCGGGACAGAATCTGGTGCCCCGACCAGGACTAGAACCCGGGGTGCCGGCACCACTAGGCAGAGGATTAGCCTATTGAGCCACGGCCCAGGCCACATATTGAGTTTTGACCCAAGTTCTTGTCTTCAACAGAGATATAAACACTAAGTGGAGATTGGTATCATGTGAAAATAGGAAGAGTCTATTTGGGAATAAATGTACATTCAAGTGTGAGTGTGGGCTGCCCTAAACCTAGAAGTACCCAATATGAGTGGCCCAAAGAATTGCCCATAAATGAGAGAGAAAGAAAAAATTGAAAATGGTACCTATAATTGAGAATGTCTGTGAGGCAGGAGAGCACACTTGAGAGCAGTACATCCAAGTGTATTCAGTGGAGAAGGAGAGAAAACAGGGTAGTACCTCTAAGTGAGGTCCATGGCAGAAAAAGAGCTCTTTCCCTCTTCCACATTTTTATAAGGAAAGAGGATGGTACCTTAATTGGATATGCAAACAGGGTGGGGCCTTAGCATGTGCCCTGGTCCCATATGTGACAAGTGCATCCTGCGAAGAGGGGTGTATCAAATCAACAAAGAGATAGGGTTACATTTCAGGGATACAAAAGTTCTGGCTCACCTAGCCTTCAACTAAGTAGTTGTACCATATCAGACAGATCAGAAGATCATCTTCAATCAAGAGAACCTTCTAAAATCAAACAAGGCTGTCCTAGTGTGGATTTCAAATTCAACAGAAATTTTCTTGACAACTTAGAGAATAAGCAGTGGAACCAAGGAGAACACTCTGTCTCTTCTATTTATGTGAAATTAGAGCACAAACCTCTTTACTCTTGTGCAGAGGCATCCCAAATGTCACAGAACTCCCAGAAGGAGTACATTTGTAGAGAAAGATACACTTATCTTGGCCAAGGGGTGAGGGAGAGTACTCTTTGCAAAACATGCAATTTAAAGGCCAATTTGGTGCTTGACACACAAAAGACAATCCCTCAATAAATGCTACTGACTGGCAAATAACTTGAAAAGCAGTCTAAATGCTCCTGGAATTGGTGACTTCTTAACCCCTTTCGGTCTATTTTCGGGATGGCATTTGGAGCATCATTCTCAGGGGCTCTGTTTTAAAGAATAAGGTTATTCTACAGTCTTTCAGACCTGATAGATGACTTGTAATTCCATTGACCTGAAAGGTTTGGTGTCAATACACTAAAGATGACTAGCGTGAAAGTAGTAAAACAATATGAAATGTAAAACGATCTTCTCAGGGTAGCTACTTGGCATAGCTAAGATGCCATTTGGGATGCTCACATTGCAAGTTGTAGCACTTGGGTTTGACTCAAGCTCTGTAACTGATTCCAGCTCGCTACCAATGTGCACTATGGAAGACAGCAAGTGATGGCTCAAGTAATTGGGCCCCTGCCACCCATACGGGAGATTCAGACTGAATTCCGGCTCCCAACTTTGGCCTGGCCCAGCCGCAGCCACTGTAAGCATTTGAGGAATGAACCAGCAGGTGGAAGCCATCTCTCTCTCTCTACACCTGCCCCTACCATGTATATGCAATCACACACACATCTGACTTCCAAACAAACTTTAAAAATCCTCCATTAAACTGAATTGACAGTCACTGAATACACAAGAGAACTAAGCCATCCTTCCCCTATGTCCAGCTGATGATCTGCTTGCCCTGGTAAGCAAAAGATTCCAGAAAGCCCAGACTAAAGCACATTTTCTCTTCCCACAAATGCCAACACCTCCAATCTTAATCTGTCTTCATTAAGTTTTAGATGTGTTGGGCAGTATGAGCAGAAAAATAACAATATGAACCCTTCTCCTCTTTATACTGTAAGTGAAGTCTGTCGTTGTGACCTCTTTTGGTTGTATAAAAACAGGGTAACAAGGGAGTAATTAAAAGGCATGAAATTGAACTGAAATGATTTATGTTGGAGATGACAACGAATGAGTATAGACTAGACACCAATGATATTGCTTTACAACGTTCCCAAATCTGGTTGGAGGAATTGCAATAGAACCCCAGAAACTGGATCCATTTGTGTTATGCACAACAAATCTTTCACAGGCCCCATTATGGTGAAAGAAATAGGTATTTATTGCAAAACACAGAGCAAGGAAGTGTGGGGAACAGCAGGCTGGCCACCTGTGAGAACCTCCTCATCTGCGTAATTTGCAGCAATCGGTCAACCACAAGGCCCACGAAAACAGCCAGGTGAAACAGATGAAACAGAATGGACTCTGCATAAACAACTAGGAGGAACCCGGTGAAACAGATGAAGTTGAGGCAGGACGGACTCTGCAAAAACAACTAGGAAGAACCAGGTGAAACAGATGAACTTTCGACCTGAGACTATACGCGCCCTTTCATCTGATTGGACGATACCAGCGTGAACTGAACGTGAAGAGAGCCGCTATTGGCTGTGGAGTGGATGCTCCACGGGACTTGGGGTATAAAGGGACATTGGGAATTGGGCTTGGAGCTCCTCCTCTTTTCTTCCCCCCCCCCCACTCTTTCCTTCTGCCCCCACAAGTAAAAGTTCTTTGAGAACCGAGAAACAGTGACCGTGTCGTGATTGCATTGGACCCCTGCTGGCGAGGGTCCGACAAGGAAGTAGGCAGATATCGCTAAATTCTTGGGCTCCTTGAGGGAATGAGGATGAAGGATCTTAAAGACTGAAGTTGGAGCTAAGGGATGCACTGTCAGCACGCACCAAGTCCCAGATGTCAACAGTGCTCCCAACTTTCAGTTGATTGATGATTGAATTTTCAAAGTGGCAAAGTGGGCTCTAGTCTGGTAACTAATTTTTGCTTGGGACCTTGGGTTCCTGGAATAGAAACTCCTCAAGATAAGACCAAACATCAAGATGTTATCAATAGGGGAAATGAATGACTTCAAGGGACTTATGTTCAGACATCCCATAGGGCCAGCTGCACTGGCAAATCAGTGAGCTAATTTTAGTAAATGATTGATTTGTAATCATAAAATCAGGATAAGGAAAGTTTAACCTAAGGGAAGGAGGTTGGGAGGCCATGGGAGACCAGGACTTCATGGTCCTGGTCTCCATCCATGGCAATACATAGAGGCTTGGTTTCAAGATGGGGTGGAAAAGAACAGGAGCTGTCAGGGCAGGGTTGGAGTTTAGTGGTGGAAGGAGATGAATTCAGCTTAGGCAGGAGAGAGCTCTAGGGACATCTGTCATGTTCATGAGAAAGAGAGGCAAGTGGGCACAAAAATTCTAACAAGCTTGTTCAGTATTAAGAATGATCTGGAAAATCATTCATAGTACTGAAATTGGTTTTCAAATATTGTTGTTGAATGTCATGTTTCTGATCTTGTAAATGTCACACTATGCTAAGCTTGGGCCACCAGGGAGCTCAGCTTAAGGAGCTTGTCCCAGTTTTGCCCAGGCCTACTCTTTACTTGGAAATGTATAATGTGTCATGTTATTTTACCTGTCTCATCACTGGCAGACAAGACGCTCCTCCTGAAAACTTGGTTGAGAATAGAGCCACTCTTCAGAGTAAGTCTAATCCAATCCTAATGAAGTAGATATTTTAATGAACATGAAATATTTTCTTATTTCTAAAAATATTAAGTTTAAAACTTTATGTACTTTATTGCACTGACTTCTTTATATAATTGTCTGTATGCAAACTGAAAGCTCTCAAATTATGAACATTTAATTTTTGTTATAGCTTTATTGAGATAATAGTTTACATTCACACATTATACAATTAAATGACTTTTAATATATTCACAGGGTCATAAACTATTACACAATCCATTTTAGAATATATTCATCACTGCAAAAAGAAATCCCATACTCTTTGACTGTCACCCTCTAATCCCTTCACCCTTAGCACCTACAGGCAACCATTCATCGACTTTCTGTTTCAGTAGATTTACCTATTCTAGACATTTCATACAAATAGAATCACAACATGTGCTGCTTTGTGATGGATTTCTTTCATTTAACTCAATATTTTTAAAGTTCAGTAATGTTGCAGCTTGCATAAGTAATTTTTATGACTCATTTTTGGCTGAAGAATATTCTATTATATGAGTATAACATATCTTGTCTCTTCACTCATCAACTGATGGACATTTGAGCTATTCCAAACTTATGGCTATTTCAGTTATTAATAATGCTGCTATGACTGAGATTACATCAAATTGAGAAGTTTCTGTATTACAAAATAAAGTCAGAAAAGTGAAGAGGCAATCGACAGAATGGGTATGTATTCTATAAAATACTACACAGCAGTAAAAAAAAAATGAAATCTGATCATTTTCAAAAAAAATGGAGGAATCTGTAAAACATCATACTGAGTAAAATAAGCCAGTCCCAAAGAGACAAATATCATATGTTCTCCCTGTTCTATGACAACTAAATGAGCACCTAAAAGGAAACCTGTAGAAGTGAAACTGACACTATGAGAAGCAATGACTGAATCAGCCGCTGTCCTGTCAAGGAACAACTTACTATTTTATTCTTTTTAGTATTTTCTTTTTCTACTTAATACCATTGGTTGAACTCTTTACTTAACAGAATTATTCTTAGGTGTTTCAATCCAATTGAAAATTGATCCCTGTTAAAAATAAGAGTGCAAATAAGAGAGAGAGAGACATACAGTTTGGCACACGTTCCCTTGGACTTCCTGTAAGGGTAAAGCTAAAAACTTGCCATGGGACTCCAAATCCCATTAAGTTGCCATGTACCAATGCCATCTTACTAATTAAAGTGATCAGTAAAGTTCATAACTAATCATAAAGATAGGATTAAGTGTCAAAGGATCACATAAATAAGATCAAGTGTCTGCTAATAAAAATTGATGGAATTAAAAAGGAGGGACCAATCCAATACGGGAAGTAGGATACACAGCAGACTTATTGAATGACAAATGCCCTAAACAGCACTCTGGCCTCAGAATCAGCCCTTAAGGCATTCGGATATGGCTAAAAAGACCATGAGAGCATTTCAGGTATGGAAAGCCAAGACACTGTGGCAAAAAAAAATGGCCTTCACGAAAGATCTTTGTGACTGAGATCCCAGTGGAAAGAAGGGGCCATCAAAGAAGGGGGTACCTTTCTCTGAAGGGAGGAGAGAACTTTCACTTTGATTATGGCCTTGTCTAAATAATGTCAGAGTTTGTGGACTCAATGGGCTTCCATAGCCTTGGCAGCGCATGACAAGAGCCTCGGGTGATCACTGATGGTCGCAAATAAGAGTGTCAATTGTTAAATCAACAACAGGAGTCACTGTGCACTTGCTCCCCATTTAGGAGCCCTTAATGTGTTGTACCATGAGAATTAATGGTAAAACTAGTCTTCAAACAGTACTTTATACTTTGTATGTTTGTGTGGTTCCAAACTGTTGAAATCTTTACTTAGTATAGAGTTGATCTTCTGTATATGAAGATAATTCAGAATGAATCTTAATGAAGAATGGGATGGGAGAGAGAGTAGGAGGTGGGATGGTTTGGGGGTGGGAGGGTGGGTATGGGGGGAAGAACCACTATAATCCGAAAGTTGTATTTATGAAATTTATATTTATTAAATAAAAGCTTTCTATAAAAAAGAAAGAATTTGGGGCCAACACTGTGGCATAGAAGATTAGGCTTCTTCCTGCAATGCTGGCATCCCACAGGGGTACCTGAAAAAAATAATTTATTAATAATAAAATACATTAAAATATAATCTATTTATATTTATATATAAATGTATAAATTTATATTTATATAAATTTTATATAGATTTCTATTTTATATAAATATATTTACATTTATAATAAAATATAATTTATTAATAATAATGCTGCTGTGAACATTCTTTTTTTTCATTTATTAAACTTTTATTTAATGAATATAAATTTCCAAAGTACAGCTTATGGATTACAATGGCTTCCCCCCTCCCATAACTTCCCTCCCACCCGCAACCCTCCCCTTTCCCGCTCCCTCTCCCCTTCCATTCACATCAAGATTCATTTTCAATTCTCTTTATATACAGAAGATCAATTTAGTATATATTAAGTAAAGATTTCAACAGTTTGCCCCCATATAGCAACACAAAGTGAGAAAATATTGTTGGAGTACTAGTAATAGCATTAAATAACAGTGTACAGCACATTAAAGACAGAGATCCTACATAATATTTTTTTAAAATTAATTAATTTTCTATGCCATTTCCAATTTAACACCAGGTTTTTTTTTTTTTTCATTTCCAATTATCTTTATATACAGAAGATCGATTCAGTATATAATTAGTAAAGATTTCATCAGTTTGCACCCACACAGAAACACAAAGTGTAAAAATACTGTTTCAGTACTAGTTATAGCATCACTGCACATTAGACAACACATTAAGGACAGATCCCACATGAGATGTAAGTACACAGTGACTCCTGTTGCTGACTTAACAATTTGACACTCTTGTTTATGGCGTCAGTAATCTCCCTAGGCTCTAGTCATGAGTTGCCAAGGCTATGGAAGCCTTTAGAGTTCGCTGACTTTGATCTTATTCCGATAGGGTCATAGTCAAAGTGGAAGTTCTCTCCTCCCTTCAGAGAAAGGTACCTCCTTCCTTGATGGCCCCGTTCTTTCCACTGGGATCTCACTCACAGAGATCTTTCATTTAGGTCTTCTTCTTTTTTTTTCTTTTCCATGGTATCTTGGCTTTCCATGCCTACAATACTCTCATGGGCTCTTCAGCCACATCCAAATGCCTTAAGGGCTGATTCTGAGGCCAGAGTGTTGTTTAGGACATCTGCCATTCTATGAGTCTGCTGTGTATCCTGCTTCCCATGTTGGATCTTTCTCTCCCTTTTTGATTCTATCAGTTAGTATTAGCAGACACTTGTCTTGTTTGTGTGATCCCTTTGACTCTTCGACCTATCAGAGCCATCAATTGTGAACTGAAATTGATCACTTGGACTAGTGAGATGGCATTGGTACATGCCACCTTTATTAATAATAAAATATATTAAAATATAATCTATTTATTTTTATATATAAATGTATAAATTTATATTTATATAAATTTTATATAGATTTACATTTTATATAAATATATTTACATTTATAATAAAATATAGTTTATTAATAATAATGCTGCTGTGAACAATCTTGTATAAGTTTTTTTGTGGATACATGCTTTTACTTTTCTTTGGTATATATCTGAACCTGCAATTTCAAGAGTAAATGGACACTCAGCATCCAAATTTTTGAGGAACTGTCAAACATTTTTCCTAAACGGCTGTACCATTTCACATATGAGAGTTCCAATTTCCCCATATTCACACCAACACTTGTTTTTATCTGAAGTTTTAATTACAACCATCTTAATATGTTTAAGGTGGTATCTGACTGTGGTTTTAATTTGCATTTCCTTGATGAGTAATTGTATCGAGCATCTTTTCAAGTGATATTGACCATAAGTATTCCTTCTTTGGAGAAATATCTATTGATACATTCTGCCTATTTTAATGGAATTGTTTGTCTTTTTTATTACTTAGTTGTAGGATATACATGCAAATGTATGTGTATATATTTAGATTCAACTCTCTTATCAGATAAATGATTTGCAAAAATCATTTTGTCCATAACTGTGAGTTGTCTTTTCATTTCTTGATAGTGTCCTTTAGAGAATAAAAGTTTTTTACTTTGATGACATCAATTTTATCTGCTTGTTTAGTTACTTACTCTTTTGGTCTTTGTCAAACCCAAGGTCTTAAAGATTTATACCCATGTTTGCTTCTAAGAGCTTTGTAGTTAAAGCTCTTACATTTGGATATCTGACTGATTTTAATTAACACTGGGATATAGAGACAGGGGCCCAACTTCATTCTTTTGAATAGGGATATACAACTTCCCCAGCACCATTTATTGAAAAGACCATTCTTTCCTCACTGAATTGTCTTGGCACCCTCTTGAGAATAAATTGACTCTAGATACATAGCTCTATTTATGGACTTTTGTTCCCAATCCATTGATCTGCATGGCCATGACTATGCTGGTACTCGCTTGACTATTATCAGTTTATTTCAAGTTATTAAATTCAGGAAGTGTGAGTTCTTTTTAAATACTATTTTAGCTACTCTGGGTCTTTTGCAATTCTATATGAAGTTTAGAAATAGTTTGTCAATTTCTTAAGGATCTTGATAGTGTTTGTGTTAAATCTGTAGGTCACTTTGGGAAGGGCCACCATCCTAACAATATTCCAATCCAGTGAAGTGAAACAACTTCTGATTTACTGAAATTTTTAATTTATTTGAATGATATTTTGTAATTTCTGGAGTATAAGGTTTGCATTTCTTTTATTAAATTTATTCTTATGTATGTTATTCTTGATGTTATCATAGATATAATTGTTTTCTTAATTTCATTTTCAAACTGTTGATTGCACATGTATAGAAATACAATTAATCTCTACATATTGGTATATTTTGAAAAGTTGTTGGGGCCAGTGCTGTGACGCAGCAGGTTAATGCCCTGGCCAGCATTCCATATGAGCACCAGTTCTAGTCCCAGGTACTCCTCTTCCGGTCCAGCTCTCTGCTGTGCCCTGGGAAAGCAGTGGAAGATGGCCCAAGTCCTTGGGCCCCTGCACCTGCATGGGAGACCTGGATGAAGCTCCTGGCTCCTGGGCTTCGGACTGGTGCAGCTCCGGCCATTGTGGCCAATTGGGGAGTGAACCATCGGATGGAAGATCTCTCTCTCTCTCTCTCTCTCTCTCTGTGCCTTTCTTCTTTCTATATAACTCTGACTTTCAAAAAATAAAAATAAAAAATAAATAAAGGTTGTTGAACTCAAGTGTTAGTTCTGATAGTTTTTTAGTGGGGTGCTCTATATACATGATCAAGTCATCTGTGAAGAGAGACAGTTTTACTTCCTTCCTTATCTTTCTGGGTGCCTTTTATTTTCATTTCTTTCCTGACTTACATTGGCTAGAACATCCAGTACAATGTTGAATAGAAATGGTGAGAGCAGATATCTTTTTTTCTCTTGATCTTAAGAGGAAAATGTTCAGTCTTTCACCGTTAAGCATGATGGTATTAGTTGTGGGTTTGCTGTAAATAGCCTTTACTGGGCTGATGTAGTTTTCTTCTAATTCTCATTTGCTGAATGTTTTTATAATAAAAAGATGTTGGCATTGGACTTCTTCTGTTTATTTTTCTAGTAAAATCATCACATGAGGCCGGCGCCATGGCTCAATAGGCTAATCCTCTGCCTGCGGCGCCAGCACACCGGATTCTAGTTCCAGTCGGGGCGCCGGATTTGGTCCCGGTTGCTCCTATTCCAGTCCAGCTCTCTGCTGTGGCCCAGGAGTGCAGTGGAGGATGGCTCAAGTCCTTGGGCCCTGCACCCGCATGGGAGACCAGGAGAAGCACCTGGCTCCTGGCTTCGGATCAGCGCGGTGCGCCGGCCGCAGCAGCCATTGGAGGGTGAACCAACGGAAAAGGAAGACCTTTCTCTCTGTCTCTCTCTCTCACTGTCTACGCTGCCTGTCAAAAAAATAAAATAAAATAAAAATAAATAAATAAATAAATAAAATCATCACATGGATTTTTTAAATATTCTATTGATATGGTGTATTCCATTAATGGATTTTAAATGTTAAACATAAATAAATAAAATCCTAAAACAAATCCTACTGAAGTGTGTGCATAGGCCTTTGTGTATGTTGGTGCATTCAGTTTTCTAGCATTTTGGTGAGGGGTTTTCAGTCTGACTTATAGGAGATATTGGCCTGGGTATAGCAGTATTATTGGCATACAGGCAGTGTCAAGGGCTTTCTTTATCACTCTAACCACAGCATCTTGACAGCTCCTACCACAAACACGACTTATTCTGCCCTTGCCTATGAAGTTTTTCCCCAGAGGCTTTAGGAACTCGTTTGTATTCAAAGCAGACATCTAGATCTTTCTGGAGATGACAAAGGCTACCTGAGATCACTGGCGCAGTGAGCAATCTTTGAAACTGCATCCTCAGTTAAAAAAAAAAAAAAAAAAAGGCGTGAGCATGATCGACCCCAGCTCAGCAAAAGAAGGAAGCTCAACCCCAGACTGCCATGGGATCCCCTTTGACTGAATGCCCTAAGTCAGGATTCCTCCAGTCTTAGGATCCACATGCTGAAACTAGAGTCTTTAGAAGCTCCCTCTGGGAAAGAAGCAAATCTCCAGAGTCTGGCGGTGTCCACTCGCTGCTTTAGTGACCTCAGTCAGAACCAGTACAGCTCCTTCTCCGGCATGCACTTACCCATGGCCTTCCACACCCTTAGTGGACTCCTTACTTCAGGTGGAGGTCTGTGCCAAATAATCATGAAAGTAAAACAAGAAGAGATTTTGTTCTCCACGAGTCCAGACAGCCCAGTAGGAAACTGCCATCCAGGGGAGTGTGTTAGGATGGAGCACTTGTTCCCACTTTAAATTCTTTGTGCCACCAGAAGACATAGAAAAGAACAGCTTACGATGGCCTAAAATTATGTTACATTTACAACTTCAACACAACATAATTAACAAAATATTATAAATAGGGGAATCTCAGAAAGCACTCGGGTGTATCAGAATTCCTTAAGAAAGTGAGTAAACACCTGGGAACACCACTTTGTGCCAGGCCCTCTGCCAAGTGTTATGATATAACAGTGAGCAGACAAAATTCTTTAATGGGCTAAACGTTGTTAGTAATTCAAACTAGATAGCAAGTCTATCAAAAGTGACGAAGACCTTAAAAAAGCCAAAGAAAACTAAAAACCGAAGCAGTTGCTGTTACAGAGCACACTAAGCCAAGTGTAAAGCACAACTTATTAATTAACAGTGCTCTGTAAATACTCAAGATACTTGGCAGTCTCCAAACCAAGTGTTAGATTACCTCTTCAATTGATCTGGTTCTCTTTTAGCCAAAAGCATGCCTAGAAGCACACCTTCCCCACATCCCTTTAGCACAAGCCACCCAATATCATCAATAGGGCAGAAAACAGTGTAAAATGAAACTCTCTCTAGGCCAAAATACACACACAGCACGGTTTTGTGTGCCTGTGTGCTTCTGATTTACACTGCCAGTCGGAACCTTTGCCTTGTGCCCACTCTATGGTGACCACACGGCCGAATTGTGTTTGCAAGAACTGTCAAGGGACGAGTTCTCAGCCTTTGGAGTTTGGGGGACTGGGCATACTTTGCCCTGGGCCCTGTCCCAGAGCTATGGATGAGGGTGGGATTGAAATCATAGACTAGTTCAGGTAGAAAGTGAAGCCCTGAGTAAGCCTATTGGGGCAGGGAACTGACAGCAGAAGGTAGAGCACAACGGACACCATCCGATCGATGCTCATGTGATCACACGTGTTCTTAGTTCAGGTCCCACCTCCTGTGTGAGAAGGCTACATGAAAAAAATAAAAAGAAAAAGATGCTAGACCCTAATAGGATTAATTACTCAGGGATACACACTCAGACACAAGTCCTTAGGTGGCTGGAAGGATTATCCCATCTGAGCTCAGGACAGGCACAAGTTTGGCAGAGGAAGGGTTCTGAAAGGATACCTGGACTAAAAATCACAGCCTCTAAGGAGAAATGGGTGGAACCAGAGGAAAAACTCTATAATGCCAATGACCAGTCCATGTTCATAAACTTCACACACTCCCCCTGCCCAGCCACACTGACCACGTCAGCCTCCTGCACTTGACAAGCTCCTACTTGAGGGTCTCCGCATACACTGCTCCCTCTCCAGAATGTCCTTTACCTCTATCCCCTGCCCAATGGCTACTCAGCAGGTCTGAGTTTCAATGTCAGCTTTTCCAAATTTTCTTCTCTGAGTCTTCATTCTTTGTTCTTAATGATTTAGTTTTTTATTTAAAAGGCAGAGTGACAGAGAAAGGCAAGACAGAGAAAGGAAGATCTTGCATCTGCTGTCTCATTCCATAAGCAGTCACAACAGCCAGGGCTGGGACAGGCTGAAGCCAGAAATCTGGAATCCCATCCAGGTCTCTCATATGGAAGCTGGGACCCAAGGACTTGGGCCTCCTTCTGCTTCTTTCCCAAATGTGTTAGTAAAGAGCTAGATCAGAAGCAGAGTAGCTGAGATTCAAACTAGAGCTCCATTATGGAATATCGCTGTTGCAGGCAGCAGCTTAACCTGCTGAACCATGACATCAACCCTGAATCTCCATTCTAAATGGACATCAGTTGGTATCTCTCATGGCATCTTACATACATATGCTTCATGGCAGTCTCAAAATCTGTAATTACATATTTGTAACCATATAATTGTTCATATGTGTTGTATAATATATGTAATATATATAATTGTATAGCCAGTACGTAACACTTCATAGAAACCAAAAGGTATGTAGTGACTAAATGGATATAAGCCATTACAGAGATTAAGTTATTTTCATGGATCAGAGCTAAGATCAATGTAAAGAAGAGTGTATCAAGACTACAAATAAGAAATGTTTACTTCCTTATTATTACCTTCGTCAAAATTATATCTATAATATAAATTAATTAGGAAGCATTTTTCCTAAGTTAGATGTCCTAATCACTATGCTAAGTAAAGAACCTGTCATGTTAATAAGTAATGAGCTTTCAGTCACCAGAGTGTTTGAGAGTAAACAAGATGATAGCCCTTGATTCTGAAAACAAAATTTTTGAGCATCACCTATGAGGCAAGTACTGGGCTAGATCTGAGGATACAAAAATAGGTAAGATAAAGCTACTTATCTCAAGGAACTCCTTGTTGATGGGCACTCCTAGAGAAAGCATCTAAACCAGAAGATTCATAAGAATCCAGGCAGGAATTTGGTGATCAGATCAGAAGACTTATCCAGCAAACACCAGTGGGATAGACCTACAGAGAGGTCAACTGTGTTGGTGCTGGAAGAACTTTAAAACAGCTTCTTCTTTGCACTTGTTACATGGGTGCAAGTTGATAGAAGATCTCAGGGTTAAATTAAAGACATGTATTTAGAACTTAGAATCCTGGTAGTAGAGACAACCTCGGATGAAGCAATTCTGTGAGGAAAAATGGGAGGCCCAAGAAAGTAAGATGCTCCTGGTTGGGAAGGACGAGGAGTGAAGAGTGTAGTATCTGCTGGAGCTGCAGTAAGAAGCAGAACAGACTGAGTGACTTGCATGATAGATATTCATTTTCTCATTATTCTAGTGCACAATTCACTAGTGGTCTGAGATCAAAGTGTCGGCAATATCGATTTCTTCTGTGGCCTCTCTCCTTGATTTGTAGTCATCCTCCTGTGGTCTTCCCTATGTGTGTGTACCACTTATATTGGATTAGGGCCTATCCTAACGACCTCATTTAGCCTTAATTATCTCTTTAAGGATCTTGCCTCCAAATACAATCACCGAGGTACTAGAGATTAGGACTTCAACAGAGGAAGGGGGGGGGCGGGTATAATTCAGTCTATAATGGTGAGAAAGCAGAATTTATATTGAAGACAATTCTCATTTTATTTCAAATTTTTGCATTTTAAAATCAAATGAGTCCTTTCATCAATGGACAGATCAACTAGACACAAAGTGAACAAAGAAACAACAGCTAATCTACAATATTGACCAAGTGGACCTAATTGTTATCTACAGAACACTTGACTCATAGCTGCAGAATACACATTCTTTTCATCAATGCGTAGCACTTTCTCTAAGATGGACCATATGCTAGGCCATAAAACATGCCTCAGCAAACTAAAAAAATTGAAATCATACCATGTATCTTCTCTGACCACAATGGGATGAAACTGGAAATTAACTTAAGAAACTCTAGAAAATATTCAAACATATAGAGACTGAACAATTTGCTCCCGAATGGACAATGGGTCATAGAAGGAATCAAAAGAGAAATCAAAAAATTCCTAGAAATGAATGAAGATGACAACACAACATTTCAAAACTTATGAGATAGAGCAAAAGCAGTGTGAAGAGGAAAGTTTATAGCAACCACTGTCTACATCAAAAAATTGGAAAGGCATCAAACAAATGATCTAACAATGCATCTCAAGAACCTAGAAAAACAAGAACAAATCAAACCCAAAAATAGTAGGAAAGAAATAATTAAAATTAGAGAATAAACAAAATTGAAACAAAAAATATACAAAAAAGTAATGAAATGAACTGGAATTTTGGGAAAAAAATTGACACACCATTGGCCCAACTAACCAAAAAGGTAGGAGTGAGGAGAGAAGGCCCAAATTAATAAAATCAGAGATGGGCCGGCGCCGCGGCTCACTAGGCTAATCCTCCGCCTTGCGGCGCCGGCACACCGGGTTCTAGTCCCGGTCGGGGCACCGATCCTGTCCCGGTTGCCCCTCTTCCAGGCCAGCTCTCTGCTGTGGCCAGGGAGTGCAGTGGAGGATGGCCCAAGTTCTTGGGCCCTGCACCCCATGGGAGACCAGGATAAGCACTTGGCTCCTGCCATCGGATCAGCGCGGTGTGCCGGCCGCAGCGCGCTACCGCGGCGGCCATTGGAGGGTGAACCAACAGCAAAAGGAAGACCTTTCTCTCTGTCTCTCTCTCTCACTGTCCACTCTGCCTGTCAAAAATAAAAAAAAAATAAATAAATAAAATAAAATCAGAGATGAAAAAGGAGATGTTACAGTGTACACCATGGGAAAAAAAAAGAATCATCAGGAATTAAAAAGCAGTTAAAGCCAACAAATTGGAAAATCTGGAAGAAATGGATAGATTTCTGGACACAAAAAAATCTACCAAAATTGAGTCATCAAGACATAGAAAACCTAAATAGACCAATAACCAAGACAGAGATAGAATCAGTAATAAAGACCCTCTCAACAAAGAAAAGTCCAGGACCAGAAGACTTCATTGCTGAATTCTATCACACTTTGAAAGAAGAACTAGGGCTGGCACTGTGGTGAAGTAGGTTAATCCTCTGCTTGCAGCGCCAGCATCCAATATGGGTGCTGGTTCTGGTCCAGGCTGTTCCTCTTCTGATTCAGCTCTCTGCTATGACCTAGGAAAGCAGTAGAAGATGTTTCAGGCCAGCGTCGTGGCTCAACAGGCTAATCCTCCACCTTGCGGCGCCAGCACACCCAGTTTAGTCCCGGTCGGGGCACCGGATTCTGTTGCTCCTCTTCCAGGCCAGCTCTCTGCTGTGGCTCGGGAGTGCAGTGGAGGATTGCCCAAGTGCTTGGGCCCTGCACCCCATGGGAGACCAGGAGAAGCACCTGGCTCCTGCCTTCGGATCAGCGCAGTGCGCTGGCCGCAGCACGCTGGCTGCGGCGGCCATTGGAGGGTGAACCAATGGCAAAGGAAGACCTTTCTCTCTGTCTCTCTCTCTTTCTTTCACTGTCCACTCTGCCTGTCAAAAAAAAAGAAAAGAAGAAGATGGTTCAAATACCTGGGCCCCTGCACCCGTGTGGGAGACTCAGAAGCTCCTGGTTCCTGGCTTTGGATTGACACAGCTCCAGTCATTGTGACCATTTGGGGAGTGAACCAGCAGATGGTAGATCTTTCTCTCTGTCTCTCCCTTTCACTGTCTGTTATTCTACCTCTCAAATAAATAAATAAATAAATAAATCTTTTTTTTAAAAAAAAGAAAAGAACTAATTCCAATTCTTAAATTATTCAAAAACAACTGAAATGGAGGAAATCTTCCCAAACTTCTTCTATGAGACCAGCATCACCTTCCAAAACTAGAAGAGATACAACAAAGAAAAAGAACTATGAAACAACATTCCTGATGAACACAGATGCAAAAATCCTCAACAAAATACCAGCTAATTGAATCCAATAACACATCAAAGAAATCATTCACCCAGACCAACTAGGATTTACCCCAGGGATACAGGGATGGTTCAATATACACAAATCAATAAATGTGATGCATCACATTAACAACTGAAGAATAAAAGCCACATAATTATCTCAATAGGTACAGAGAAAACATGATAAAACATAACATCTTTTCTTGAAAAAAAAAAAAACCTTAAGCAAATTGGGTATAGAAGGAACACACTTCAACACAATCAGGGAAATATATGACAAACTCACAGCCAGCATCATATTGAATGGGGAAAAGCTGGAAGGATTTCCACTAAGATCAGTAACCAGACAAGGATGTCCACTCTCACCATTACTACTCCATATAGTTTTAGCAAGAGCCATTAGACAACAAAAAGATATCAAAGGGATATAAATTGGAAGGGAGGAAGCCAAATTACACCTATTTGCAGATGATACAATTCTATACATAGGAGAACCAAAAGACTCAACTAAGAGATTACTGCAACTCAGAATTTGGCAAAGTTACAGGATATAAAATCAACGCACAAAAGTCAATATCTCTTGTATATATAAACAATGCCATGACAGAAATAACTTCTAAGATCTGTCCCATTCACATTTAGCTATGAAAAAATTTAAATACCTTGAGATAAATTTTACCAAAATGTGAAAGATCTCTACAATGAAAATTATAAAACATTAAGGGAAAAAATAGAAGACACCAAAAAATGGAAAAATATTTCATGTTCATGGATTGGAAGAATTAATATCACCAAAATGTCCTTTCCACTCAAAGCAATTTATAGACGCAATGCAATGCTAACATCAAAAGTATTCTCAGATCTGGAATAAATGAATCTAAAATTCACATGGAATCACAAGAGACCCTGAATAACTAAAGCAATTCTAAGCAATAAAAATAAACCTGAAGGCATCACAATACCAAATTTCAAGACATATTACAGGGCAGTTATAATCAAAACAACTTGGTACTAGCATAAGAATAGACATGTATACCAGTGGAACAGGCTAGAGATTCTAGACATTAATCCATACATCACAACCAACTAACCTTTGTCCAACAAGCTAAAATCATCTCTGGAGAAAGAACAGTCTCTTAAACAAATGGCATGTTTAAGTATGAAACAAGACCTCTACCTTACACCTTTCACAAAAATCAACCCACAATTCATCAGGGTTCCAAAGCTAAGACCTAAAGCCCGGGGCTGGTGCTGTGGTGTAACAGGTAAAGCCACCGCCTACAGTGCCAGCATCCCATATGGAAGCCGGTTCAAGTCACGGCTGCTCCACTTCTGATCCAGCTCTCTGCTATGGCCTGGAAAAGCAGGACAAGATGGCCCAATTCCTTGAGTCCCTGCACCCACATGGGAGACCCGGGGGAGGCTCCTGGCTCCTGGCTTCGGATTGGCACAGCTCCGGCCATTGTGGTCAATTGAGGAGAGAACCAGTGGGTGGAAGACACCTCTCTCTCTCTTTCTCTGTTTCTCTCTATATATCTCTCTCTGCCTCTCCTTCTCTCTCTGTGTAACTCTGCCTTTCAAATAAATAAATAAATCTTTAAAAAAAAGACCTAAAGCCATCAATTTACTAGAGAAAAATAGTGCAAGGCATTGGCCTAGGCAAAGAATTCTTGGATAAGACACCAGAAGCACAGGTAATAAAGACAAAAATAGACAACTGGGATTACATGAAGCTGAGAAGCTTCTGCATACAAAAATAAATACTCATCAACATAAAGAAGTAACCAAGAGAATGGGAGAAAATATTTTCAAATTATGCAACTGATAAATTATTAATATCCAGATCTATAAAGAGTTCAAGACACTCAACAAGCAGTCTAGTTAAGAAATGGGCTAAGGATATGATCAAGTATTTTTCAAAGGATGAAATACAAATGGCCAACAGACACATGAAAAGATGCTCAGGCTCATTAGCCAATAGGGAAATGCAAAGCAAAACCACCATGAGAAGGCCGGCGCCGTGGCTCAACAGGCTAATCCTCTGCCTTGCGGTGCCGGCACACCGGGTTCTAGTCCCGGTCAGGGCACCGATCCTGTCCTGGTTGCCCCTCTTCCAGGCCAGCTCTCTGCTGTGGCCAGGGAGTGCAGTGGAGGATGGCCCAAGTGCTTGGGCTCTGCACCCCATGGGAGACCAGGAGAAGCACCTGGCTCCTGCCATCGGAACAGCGCGGTGCGCCGGCCGCAGCACACTACCGCGGCGGCCATTGGAGGGTGAACCAACGGCAAAAGGAAGACCTTTCTCTCTGTCTCTCTCTCACTGTCCACTCTGCCTGTCAAAAAAAAAAAAAATCCACCATGAGATTTCACTTCATTCCAGTTAAAATGGCTATCATCCAAAAATCAGAAAAAATAAATTCTGGTGAGGATGTAGGGAAAGGTATCCTAATACACTACTGCTGGGCATGTAAACTATTACAAACATATGGAAGACAGTCTGAAGATTCCTCAGAAATCTGAACATAGATCTACCATATGATCCAGTCATTCCATTCCTGGAATTTACCCAAAAGAAATGAAATCAGCAGATGAAAGTGTTATGTGTATCCTCATGTTTATAGCAGCTCAACTTGCAATAGCTACTATGTGGAATCAACCCAGATGTCCAACAACTGATGAACTACTACTCAGCCATAAAAAAGAATGAAATCCTTTCTTTCACAACAAAATGGATGCAACTGGACCATTATGCTTAGTGAAATAAGCTAGTTCCCAAAAGAAAGGTATCGTGTTTTCCCTAATTTGTGAAATTAATACAGAGAGTACTGAAAAAGTATGTATATGAGCAAAATTGTTATTTTGAGGTTTAATTATTGTTTATAGCTCTTATCTACACTCTTGAAGAATGGTGGTGTTTCTATTACTACTTGTTCGATTCTTTATTTAGCTCAGAGTTAATCTTGTGATTCTAAAGTAAATTGAAAGTATGTCATTTTAAAAATTAAAAGAATAAGAAGGAGAGATGGTGAGTGGGAAATATCATCATGCTCTTTTTAAAGATTTATTTATTTGAAATAGAGAGAATGAGAGATGGAGAGAGAGGTCATCCATCCACTGGTTCACTCCCCAGTTGGCCACAATGGCCAGAGCTGTGCCAATATTTGTCTAGTACTTTCTTTGTAGTAGATGCTGTTCTAGGTCCTAGAGATCCAAAAATAAAGCAATGAGTACTTCACTAGAATTAGCTGCCATGAACTTGAGCAATGATGTTGATGATTTAGCTTGGAGACATTTTTCCAGATCCTTTCCCCTACTATCAGCTATAGTATCAATAAGTTACCATTGCTGATTGATTGTCCGCTATGTCTCAAACAATGCAAGCAGGAAAACATTTGTAAGGAATGTCTAGTTGAGGACACACCACACTTACTACTTTCCTCCTTATCTTTCTCAATCATTAACATAACGAACATTAAAACATGCTTCTTACTGTGAACTTTTTTTTTTAAAGATTTACTTTGCTTATTTGTAAGACAGAGTTACAGAGAGAGGTAGAGACAGAGAGAGAGAGGTCTTACATCCGCTGGTTCACTCTCCATATGGCCACAACAGCTGGAGCTGTGCCTATCTGAAGCCAGGAGCCTGGAGTTTCCCCTGCGCCTCCCACACAGGAGCAAGGCCATCTTCTACTGCTTTCCCAGGCCATAGCAGAGAGCTGGATTGGAAGTGGAGCAGTCAGGACTCGAACCGGTGCCCATAAGGGATGCCAGCACTGCAGGCAACAGCCTTACCAGCTATGCCATAGTGCAGCCCCCACTATGCTCTTAAAATTACATATATGAAACAAATGAAATTTGTTCCCTTTATATAAACAAAAAGTTTTTAAAAATAAGAAAACAAACAAAAAATAAATTTAAAAAATTGAAAACAAAGTGTGTCCCTTCTCCTTGGTCCTCTGTAAGTTAAAATTTTACTGCCTAGTAAAATCAAAGAAACTTGAAGCTGTGCTGAGCTCAAACTCACCAATGGATTACATTGGACCAGTAGTTCCTAACACCTGGTGGTCAAGAAAATACCTTAGGGTAGAACATTTCAAAATCCAGGTCACCAAGGATCATCTCAAACCAATGAAGTGGGAATTTCTACGAATTACAGAGTCAATATTTTTTTTAATCTCCCCAAATGTTTGAAAGGTTTGAAAGTCACCGGTTATGACATTTCAACAAATCTAAGATTTTTTTCCACAGAGAAGAGTGTCTGTCATGCTTTTCCCATGTTATTCCTTTTTCTTTTCCCTCAACAATTCTGGACAAATATAATTAATAAAATTCTTTTTACAGAACTTGAGCAACAAGATTGCAAATAAGTTTGACACTAAACTTAAAGAATTAATATTCATTCAATTACTTATTTTAGTTTACTTATTTATCAGTTGTTGGTGGCCAGGCCCCATAGAAGATGCTCGGGATGGAGGAGGTGTGTGTGGTCCTTGCCTTTGCTTCTAACCTTGCATATTTCTGTGCACAAAAGCCTTACAGACTGAAAAGTGTTTCTGGGATTCTTTAGCTTCTGGCGGCTGCCTTAAGTTGAAATTGGCTTCAGAATCCTCACAGTGAGGAATGAACATGTTGCTAAGGTGCAGTAGGGAGTCTCTCCTGAGGGCCCTACTGGAAAGCTAGCCACAAATCATGCCCACATTGACCATGCTCTGCAGAAATAAATTATCTCCTCATCTTGTGTGGCTGAAGGGTGTTGTCAAGAAGCACATTCATTTTATGCTCCCTTTAATCATATGCCAGGGCTGCACACAACTCAACTGGGACAAGAACGTGCCTACATAGATAGATACACCAAAGCGTCTGGCTCAAACAGTTTTATTGGATTGTTTTTCAATATTCACTGGAATCTATGAATCCATTTCTAAATAAGGTCTAAGGATAACCAGCAGGGCTGGCCTACTGGCCTGAGCCTAACAGCACTGGCATGGAATTTGGCCAAGGTTCCCCCACCCTGCTTGCTTTCTGCCTCTAGGATCCAGACTGCATCTCTTATTGTTCCTTTCCCAGGAGTTGGCAGGTTAAGCACTGTCACACCGATAGTTAAGGATACTTAGATATTCTGGATCCTTAAAGACACCAAGCAGGTTCTGAAAGGATGATGAACAAATTAACCTTCTTTGGGACACTGCTCCTTCGGTGATATCCTGTAGGTTGGATGGGTGCAAATTCCATCATAGTTTGAGATTTGTTGTCTATCCTAGTTGAGGTGCCCACAATGAGAAGATTTTTGGGGACTAAGTAAACAGCACTTGTGCACTCTTACCTTATTACCTCATTCTTTACCTCTGCCTTTATCTCTCGAAGTAGATCCTATTTTCAGGACAATAATCCAATTTGTCTCTGCTTTAAAAGTTGCCAAGTCTCTTCCTTCTACTGTACCACTTGAAATATTGTCTTTCTTATCTCTACATTCTACATACTCTCTTCCATTATATGATTGGACCAAAAACATATATACTTCACCTTAAGCCAGTGACTCTCTACTATCAAAAATAAACATCAGAAATAATAAGGTTTCTTCTTGCATTGGCCAAGGGTTCTTTATTTTTGGATGCTCAGTGTACCAGAGAAAAATGGATTCCAATTAGTGCCTAAGGGAAAATGAGTGTGGCTCTAGCTCACGCTGATCAGATTCTGCTGTGTTCTCCATGGAAGGTTCAGTCTCCCTTCTTGGACCCTAATTTGATTCAGAATGTTTGTGCTGTAGTTCAGCTGTTTGAAGGAGGGCCAGTTCCCCCTGCCTGAGGCAGGAGGTACGGAGGGAATGGGTCCTTGAGATAGGTTGCTATACTCAGCCCTCAACTTATCCAAGCCGAGTTCTGACTATATAGACCACTTAAAACCCTACTGATCCTCTGTAGAACATACCTCTCAACAGTAAATTACAGAAATAAAGAGCTGTCCCTTTAAGGTATGAAAGGATTCATAACAAGCAGAGAACATAATTACTAGTTAGATTTTTTCTTTTTAATCTAAGTAGCCCTTTTTTATCAGAGCTTGGGCTTAGGAGAATAAGGAGGTCAAAGAGGTAAAGAGAAAACATGGTGGCATTCTAACAACATAATGAACAGTGCATCAAACTCCCTAGCATTTAACATACAGAAGGGTAAATGACTTCAAGGACTACATAGCTCAAGACCTTTCCTTTACAGAGAGCAAGCCTGTCCTCAGAGGGCTGCAGACTTGGGCACTCATTCACAATTTATTAGCACAGAATGATTTGCTAATAAATTGAGAAAATAAACCATATCTGTATTGCCAGCTATAGGGTAAAACTGGGGATGGGAGGCAATCGACATGTATTTGCTATTTTAAAAGTGAAGTTAAAGCTTCCTAATTAGACTTTGTGGATTATTTATTTTAATCACGGAAAGAAAAGAGAAGGGGAAAGATGGGAACAAAAGTAAACTCTGTTCTTGAGAGAGAAATCACAAAGCACTCCAGACAATCTTTTTTCTTGGATACATTGTAGCATTTTTATACAACTAAACACCCCTCTATCTAGGATCTACTAAGAAATAATTGAACCCCCAGAAACCATAGGATGAATGGTGAAGAGCCTGACCTATATATTTTCAAGGTACCTTTAAAAGAAATCTCTCTAAAGATACTCAATTTTCTTAGTAATTCCCATTAGGCAATGGTCCACTATAGTTGTCTAATAACTTTTTCCATGAATCATCTCTCAGCAGGAGTCAAGAGAGTAAAGAAAGTACTAAGGGGCCTCCACTTTGGTTTAGGATGTAGAATGTCACTCCTACCCCAACATCCAGAACAAGTAGTAGGTTCTACAAAAGAATAGCATATTTGAGCTCCCTCTGAGAGCTGAGGTTGTAAAGCAACCTAATGAAACATACAACTATTTCCTGACTGGTAGATCAGAAGTGGAGATAATCTCCAAAGAGGGAAGACAAGACCCAGATGTGTTTAGTCAACATTTCAAAACTTCCTATCAAGCTAAACCACTTTAAGATTTACCTTATTTATTTGAAATTCAGAGTTACAGAGAAACAGGAAGAGATACATATATACATACAGAGAGAGAGAGAGAGAGAGAGAGAGAGAGATCATCCATCTGTTGGTTCACACCCAGGGCTGGGCCAGGTCAAAGCCAGGAGCCTATAAATCCATCTGGGTCTCCTACAAGGATAGTAGGTGCCCAGGTACTTGGGTCATCTCCTACTTTTTTCCCAGGCACATTATCGGGGTGCTGGAACAGAAGTGGAGCCTCTGCGACCTGAACCAGTGCTCATAAGAGATGTTGGCATCACAGGCAGCAGCTTTTACTTGCTGGGCCTCAACACTGACCTCTAAACTACTTTTTAAAAGATCTGGAGATAGGGGGTTCTGGTGTTGTGGCGCAGCAGGTTAAAGCCCTGGCCTGCAGCACTGGCATCCCATATGGGCACTGGTTCAAGTCCTGGCTGCTCCACTTCCAATCCAGATCCCTGCTAATGACCTGGGAAAGCTGTAGAAAATGGCCCAAGTCCTTAAGCCCCTGCACCTATGTGGGAGACCTGGAAGAAGCTCCTGGCTCCTGGCTTTGGTTTGGCGCAGCTCTGGCTGTTGCTGCCATCTGGAGAGTGAACCAGCGGATAGAAGACTCTCTCTCTCTCTCCTTCCCTTCTTCCCCCTCCCTCCCTCTCTGTCTTTCAAATAAATAAAATAGATCTTTAAAAAAAAAAAAGGATCTGGAGTGGGCATTTGCCTAATGGTTAAGATAATCACATCCAGGCCGGCGCCGCGGCTCACTGGGCTAATCCTCCGCCTTGCAGCGTCGGCACACGGGGTTCTAGTCCCGGTCGGGGCGCCGGTTCTGTCCCGGCTGCCCCTCTTCCAAGCCAGCTCTCTGCTGTGGCCAGGGAGTGCAGTGGAGGATGGCCCAAGTGCTTGGGCCCTGCACCCCATGGGAGACCAGGATAGGCACCTGGCTCCTGCCATCGGATCAGCGCGGTGCGCTGGCCGCAGCACACCAGCCGTGACGGCCATTGGAGGGTGAACCAACGGCAAAAGGAAGACCTTTCCATCTGTCTCTCTCTCACTGTCCACTCTGTCTGTCAAAAAAAAAAAAAAAAAAAAAAAGATAATCACATCCCTCAACAGAGTCCTTGGGTTTATCTTACCTCTAGCTCCTGACTCCAACTTCCTGCTAACGCAGACCTTGGGAGGCAATTATGTTGGCTCAAGTAAAGGGTTCTCTGTCATTCATATAGAAAACCTAGATTGAGTTCCCAATTCCCAGCTTTGGCCTGGACTGTCCCCAGCTGTTGTGGGTATTTGGGGGCTGAAATACCAGATGGGAACTCTTTATCTATCTAGCTAACTGTGTGTGCACGTGTGTGTGTGATTTTACAATTGTTCAAAAATGATTAGTAACATTAATAATAAAGGCTAATGCTTAGACTGTTATATACTATACATTTCAATTATTGAGTCAACTATTGCAGGAAAAAACTTTTTATAGATAAGGAAACCGAAGCTTAGCAAAAATGCAATAATCAGTGTGATGGAAACTGTTCTACAAAGCCTTTAGCCCTCACCATGACACGTTTCCACTGCTATTCATGAACAGAATGAAATCAGGATGTAATTATATTGCTGCAATTTTCTGAACATCTGAGACAGGAAAGTATTGTGACAATACCAGGGAAATGGAAAAACATGAAGTTTTTAAACATGTGTAAGCTTCCAGGTTAACTGCCTAAAGTCATTATTTGAATTCTTGGAGGAAATGTGAAGGAAAATTAAAGATATATGGAGACTAAATGTTCCTTGAAAGGAATATTTGGATGCCTAATCTCCTTATTGAATAATCACTCTTTCCTGAGCTGATTTCTTAAATTATTATCAAAGTTATTATAAAATTTAGTAGCTACAAAATGGAAATATTTATTTCTTTTTCAGAAATTTCACAAACATTAAAAACAAGAGTAACCACATTAGTTATGGTATTTAACACACCACCAATAAAAATTTAATACTTAGGATTTAACCCAATTTCTATTTCAATAAATGAAATTAAGGTGATATCACTTGCCCTTCTCATTTAAACAAGCTAAAACAAAGACTGATCAAAAAGGGAAGGTCTACACATGGAATTCAAGCTGTTCATAGAAAATGAAATTAAAACATAAGTTTCTTTTGGTGCTAAAACTTTGAAATTCGCCAAAAATACATGGAAATGTGTACTATAAAAATGTACATACAATTTGTTTTGAGCAAAAATAAACATTTTAATTCTGTTTTTCCAAAAACTTTTTTGCAATAGCCTTGTATTTCTTGACATAAATACAAAAGTATTTTGTGCCTCTTTTAACCTGCTGAGATTGCTTGGCAGCTGCATATTTTCATTAGTCTCATAACTAAGACCCATTTCTGTTGGCTCAGAGTTCTTGACTGGGACTCACTACCACATGTGAGTCATCTCACTCACCAATTAGTTACAAAGATGATGCTGATAATGACAATGATGATAGGTTTTTATGACATAGTCATGAACTGCTTTACATTACATTTTCTGATTGAATAGTCACAATAGCTTTATGAGGAGGATATTGTTATTGTTGTTGTTGTTTTCCAGTTTTATAGGTGAGAGTCAAAAGAACTCAAGTGTCTTGCCCAAGATCCACAACCAGAGATAGGTGATACCTATAGGTAAACCCCATAGTCTAACTTCAGAGCCACGTTCTCTGCTATACCATCTCTTGAAATCACTGGAGCTCACCATGTGAAAAATTCCTGGAACTCCTTGTCATAATTTATTCAACAAGATCTTTAGAATAATGGATTCATGGGTCCTCATAAGTCCCATCCAAGGAAATAGCATGTGGATACACAAAAGGTATCAGAAGACTCCTTGCCCCTCTACCATGAATAAGCAAGCGCTTCGTGCAGGCTGGTAGCCTTGAGCTGATTGATGCGGAAAAGTCCTTCAGATCGTTAGCATCTGCTTGGACACAATGGTTGTACTATTATTCCGTAAATTAGAAGGTACTTAGAGATAGTTTCTGAAGCAAATCTGTGTCATCAAAACAACTCTCAACCACTCAACATGTCAACATTAAAAAATCACCTTTTTAAAATATGACAATGTTCTTTAAAAAAGAATGTTTGAGCAGTTACCAAATCAAATCCAACCTCTTTTCATATAACCACCTATCCTAAGCTTATGGACTATTTTGAAGTAAACCTCAGAAATTAATCATTTCACTTGTAAGTATCTCAGCATGTGATAGAGTTAAGGAAAAGTACAACGGAACGAGCATGTCACTACATTTTTTTAAATTAACAGTAATTCATTAATGTCATCATCAAATATTCAACATTCAAATTTCTCTGTCACCTAAATTTTTACACTTTGTTTGAATACCATATTCTTTGTGGTAATTATAGGTCATTATTTTCCAAAGTATCTTCCCTGAGTTATTAACTGATGCTATGCCAAATTTTTTATTTTTTAATGTTTATTAATTTTCATTTATTTTAATTGCACAGCTACAGAAAAAGAGAGAATTTCCATCTACTGGTTCACTCCCCAAGTGGTTGAAACAGCCACGGCTAGGCCAGGCCAAGTCAGGAGTCAGGAACTCCACTCAGGTCTCCCTCGTAGGTGACAGGAACCCAAGTACCTGTGCCATTCTCTACTACTTTTCCAGGTGCTTTGTAGGAAACTGGATAAGATCAGAGCAGCTAACACCCGAATTAGCACTCCAACTGGGGTGCACATGTCCCAAACAGTGGCATAACTCACTGTGCCACAATTACCTGCTCACGAGAGTGGCAAGATGGCGGAATAGGAAGGGAGCACACTGATAGTCCGGGAAGAGACAGTTTAATAAAAGTGGAGATACTGGCTGGCGCCGCGGCTCACTAGGCTAATCCTCTGCCTTGCGGCGCCAGCACACCGGGTTCTAGTCCCAGTCAGGGCGCCGGATTCTGTCCCGGTTGCCCCTCTTCCAGGCCAGCTCTCTGCTGTGGCCAGGGAGTGCAGTGGAGGATGGCCCAAGTGCTTGGGCCCTGCACCCCATGGGAGACCAGGATAAGCACCTGGCTCTTGCCATCGGATCAGCGCGGTGCACCGGCCGCAGCACGCCTACCGCGGCGGCCATTGAAGGGAGAACCAACGGCAAAAGGAAGACCTTTCTATCTGTCTCTCTCTCACTGTCCACTATGCCTGTCAAAAAAAAAAAAAACTGAAAAAGCCTAGAAGCATATATATAAAAAATAATAAATACCAAATAAATGAGGTTTTAAAAAAAAAGTGGAGATACTGCAGGTTCAAGGAAGAGTTGGGGAAGAAACAGCAGAGGAAACTCTTCCGGAACTAGTGATTCACAGTGGACCTGCATGGAAAGCATGGGAGCCCAAGTTTGGGACACCAGCGGCAGAATCAACACACCAGCGCTGGAACGCGAGGTGAGCCAAACCTCAATAGCCTGAGACACCAGCGGGAAAGCGGAAAGAGGAGACTAGAGGGAATGAGGCTTGAAACTCCGTGGGGAAAAGTTCACCAGGCTAACTAGAAGAGAGAGAGAAAAAAAAAAAGTGACCGATATGGACACGAGTTTCTCTCTCTCCGCTCACCCCTCAAAGGCTAGCAAGACCAAGAGCAGGCGCCATTTTGGACATACATCATAAGCAGGGCTACCTCAGGTCTGCACCGGCCCTGAGCCTAGCAGAAAAACCTGACTCTGGGGGGTGGGGGGGTGAAATAACAGGAGATTAGGATCTAACTTGGCTACCCACTGCGAGACTGCAGGAGAATTGGAGCCTACACCGAGGGCAGCAGAGATTCCCTGTGTGGTTCTTGGGAAAGAGCTTCCGATCTCTGGCTCCTGTGGGTATATCATTCACCTGCTAAGTACCTCCAATTCAGTTCAGCTGTGTGGAATTACTTCCCTTATGAATGAAAGAAAGAAAGAAAGAAAGAAAGAAAGAAAGAAAGAAAGAAAGAAAGGAAGGAAGGAAGGAAGGAAGGAAAGAAGGAAGAAAGAAAGAAAAGAGAGAGAGAGAGAGAGATTTACCACGCTGAACTAGGGAGTGGCACCTTTGACACACCCTCAACACTGAGGAACCAAACACAGCTCTCAAGCCACACTCATCTCAAGCCTCTAAGGCTCCACTGAAAGCAGACAGTCCGCTTAATATAGAGCCATAGCGTAACAAGAAAAAACACCACAGTGAAGAAACCAAATATCTCCTACATGCCAAAAAACAAACGCAAAAACCAAGCTAACAAGAACAAGGAAGACACTATGACGCCCCCAAATGAAAAAGACACCCCAATCCAAGATTATGAAGATGATGAGATCGAAGAAATGCAAGAAGCAGATCTCAAAAAAATTGATAAGAACATTAAGAAGTTCTCAAAAACAAATTCTTGAACTACAGAAATCCTTAATGGACAAGATAGAAAATCTCTCTCATGAAAATGAAATATTAAAGAGGAATCAAAATGAAATGAAACAACTAGTAGAACAAGAAACTGTGATAGTGATGAGAAATCATAATGAAATGAAGAATTCAATAGATCAAATGACAAACACATTAGAGAGCCTTAAAAACAGAATGGGTGAAGCAGAAGAGAGAATATCAGAATTAGAAGACAGAGAACAGGAAAGGAAACAGGCAAACCAAAGAAAAGAAGAGGAAATTAGAAATCTAAAAAATATTGTCGGGAATCTACAGGATACTATTAAAAAACCTAACATTCGGGTTCTAGGAGTTCCTGAAGACATGAAGAGGGAGAAAGGATTAGAAGGCATTTTCAGAGAGATACTAGCAGAAAATTTTCCAGGTTTGGAGAAGGAAAGAGACATCTTAGTACAGGAAGCTTATAGAACCCCTAATAAACATGACCAAAAGAGATCCTCACCACAACATGTTGTAATCAAACTCACCACAGTGAAACATAAAGAAAAGATTCTAAAAGGTGCAAGAGAGAAATGCCAGATTACTCTCAGAGGATCTCCAATTAGACTCACAGCTGACTTCTCTTCAGAAACCCTACAAGCTAGGAGAGAATGGCGAGACATAGCCCAGGTACTAAGAGAGAAAAACTGCCAGCCCAGAATATTACATCCTGCAAAGCTCTCATTTGTGAATGAAGGTGAAATTAAGACTTTTGATAGCAAACAGAAACTGAAAGAATTTGTTGCCACTCGTCCTGCCCTGCAAAAGATGCTTAAAGATGTGTTACACACAGAAACACAGAAACACGGTCATCAATATGAAAGAAGGTAAAGGAAGGAAACCTCACAGCAAAAGATCACAGGAAGCTCAATTTCTCTTTGACATAGAATTAAACTCTGATGCTCTGTTAAAGCAATGTGTTAAAGTAATCTATTATGTTCTCTTGATGTCTGTTAATTCTAATTGTTCAAAAACAGCTGAATTTTTATTAAGAGCTATGGGTTATTTAAATATGTGCTTATTTTCAAAGATTTGAATAATCACCTTGTAACAATGATCAAATTTGGTCTATGGTATGTCATGATTTTAAGGAATCTTATTTCAACCAGATATTTTGGATTTTGAGCCTTCTTGGCATTCTTGACAGGCATTCAAAAAATCAAAATTTCAAACAATCTGGACTGTAAAATTTCCAGTAATGCTTGGACTTTGGCTTTTCCAGTTTGGGCCCAACTGAAAAAATTGAAGGACCTATGTCTCTCATCTTATAGAGACACCAACTAATCAGGCTATTTGGATTATATTAGAAGTACTGTCAAGATGTGACGTGGTACCAAATTTTAAGTTTCTATAATGGAAAATGCTATTAATACAAATGTTTGAGAATTGAAAAGTCTAATGATCTTGTGTTACTAGACATGATAGTTATCTTAATGAGAAAGCCCCAGAGGCATAAAGGGTTAAATACTTGTAAAATCCTACAGGTGCTTTCAAAAATACTGTGAAGTAAGCAAGTGCCTCTTGTTGGTTGATGAGTTTATAATTTTAAACATGGCAACTTAAAGTCTTTTGTCATCCACAGTTATATATGATGTGCTGCTCATAAAACTAAAGTGTTGTTGGTTCTGTGTTTAGCTGTCCTCCTATAGGTTCCTATGGACTTTTTCCAGCCACTTCTATTGTATTCAGTACTTTGAGATGGCTCTGTAAACAGATGAAGCCAATAATGTATTAACAGTACCAACTGAGAGAAAGTATGGTTAACTGAGGTTACTAAAAACAAAAAGCAATTCAAATCAATTGGCAATCTACAAAAAGAGTTAAAGATTTTACAAGCTATTATCAAAATTGCTATATTGGTCTACTATGCTATGTTATATGTGTGTACATATTGTATGTCCACATGGGGAAATTTTATTAAGAGTTTTATTTTAAATGGCTTATAGATAAGATTGTCCATAAATTTAAGCTGCTAAAATCAATCAAAGATACATTTTAATTTGTGTGACCTGAATCTCTGCATCATATGTTTTAAACGTGTTGGTAGAAAGAAACTTAAAACATTTTATATGGTTGTGCTTAAGTTTACTGGTTAAACAAGCTACACCATGTTAGATATTTAAAAGGGGTTTTCAAATACATGATTCTTAAAATTTATAGAAGGCATTGGACCTTCTGGTAAATGTTTTCTTAAGTTGTTATCTAATGGTTGAAACTGTTTGCTAAGTATTCATGTGATATTGCTATTGTCAGCAAGCGATCTAGGACTTGCTCCCTCATTTCTCTATTCTAAGCCCAACTTGTTCTTTCATTTCTCTATTCTCCTCAAGGTAGGAAACTAATTCTATTATAAAGGAATTTGTAGGACGCACAATTTAATCTTTAGACCTTATAAAAGAGATGGCTAACATTTTTCTGTAATAGCATAGCCAAAATAAGAGCTTAAATAATAATCTCATAGCTAAATTTACTTCGCCATCAGCGAAGTAAACAGTAAGTAGAAAAAACCTCCCTTTCAGACCAAAGGGAAAGAAAGTTTTAAAGTGAGAATATAATTTTCCTCATGGGCATTGTCTACCTTAGAAAAACTACTACAGAACATGCCTGTGACTATAGACTTGTAGTTCAGGCCACCGAAGATTAGAGATGGGACACGGGCACTCCCTTGACTTGCATCCTCTGGTTGGTTTAACAAAAACCAGGAGGAAAAGAAAGCTAGGCATCAGAAGCAATGGGTGGCAGGCCTATTAATGGCTAATCTGTACAGTGATCTGCCCTCAAGGAGACCCAACAGGCCAGTCCACTGCAGTGGCTTTCAATGTGGTAAGCCTGGGCTTCAGCAGAAGTCAACTTGTGAAGAGCCCTGGCGGCTCTGCCAAGAGTTGAATCACTGGAAATGGACCTGCCCTGGAGTCGAAGGATGCCCAGGTCAGAGCCACAGATCTTATTGGCTCTAAGCTGAAAAGCCCTTCACTCAGCCTAACTTCCAAAGTGACCACTGCAGCTGAGGGGATGGCCAAGTAGGGTCAGCAACATTGCAGGCAGAACTGTAAATTTCTTGTTAGAGATGCCACCTGCCTTTACCTGGCCAGCTCTCCTCCCAGGCCAGCCAAGTAATGAAAGTCAACAGAGTGCCTTCCCCTAGGAGGTTCACACCTCCCTCAGGATGTACCCCATGTGAAGAGATAGGTCTTGGCCTCTTAACTTACAAGGCCTAAAGCCCAACAGATTACTATCAAGCCCCTTCTGTCAGGTTCTATTTGTCTCTCAATCAGAAAACTTAATTGTAGCTTAGACAGCACCTTTCTTAGCTCCTCTAATAATGACTCTGTCCTTTGTTCTAGACCCTGTCTAACGTACTTGGGCCTCATTCCTTTGTAATCATAACCTCTACTCTACCATCAATGGCTCTACTCCCAACCTGTGTGTACTGATGGTCCTCTTCCCCACTTAATGCTGTATAATTGTTCAGACCTGGTAAATGCCACTCTTAGGATCATTGGTTACTATCCTCACTCTGTCTTTTATGACCTTGTCTAAATATGATCAGAGTTGGCAAACTTGGAAGGCTTCCATAGCCTTGGCAACTCATGACGACAGCCTAGGGTGGTTACTGGCGCCATAAACTAGAGTGTCAATTTGTTGGGTCAACAACAGGAGTCACTGTGCACTTGCTCCTCATGTGGGATCTCTGTCCTTAATGTGCTGTACATTGTGATTTAATGCTAAAACTAGTACTCAAACAGTATGTTTCACTTTGTGTTTCTATGTGAGTGCAAACTGTTGAAATCTTTATACTATATTGACCTTCTGTATATAAAGAGAATTGAAAATGAATCTTGATGTGAATGGAAGGGGAGAGGGAGCGGGAGAGGGGAGGGTTGTGGGTGGGAGGGAAGTTATGGGAGGGGGAAGCCATTGTAATCCATAAGCTGTACATTGGAAATTTATATTCATTAAATAAAAGTTTAAAAAAAATTACCTGCTCACATGTCAAATTTTTAATATACATATTTTTTTTTGACAGGCAGAGAAGACAGTGAGAGAGAGAGAGAGACAGAGAGAAAGGTCTTCCTTTTCCATTGGTTCACCCTCCAATGGCTACTGTGGCCTGTTTGCTGCACTGATCCGAAGCCAGGAGCCAGGTGCTTATCCTGGTCTCCCATGCAGGTGCAGGGCCCAAGGACTTGGGCCATCCTCCACTGCACTCCCGGGCCACAGCAGAGAGCTGGACAGGAAGAGGAGTAACCGGGACAGAATTCAGCGCCCCAACCAGGACTAGAACCCGGTGTGCCGGCGCCGCAGGCGGAGGGTTAGCCTAGTGAGCCACGGCGCCAGCCACATGTCAAATTTTTAAAAAGCATCTTGTGAGTCACTGATTTAGAGGAGAGGCTATTGAATGTTACAGAGTTAAACAGACTTCCATACTGTATGTCCTTCCTTGACCTTAGATACGGTAATGTTCACCAAGGAGGGGCCTGATGTGCAACTTCTCCCAAATCTGTCTGAACATGTTGTTTTTGTTTTCTAAAATATACCTTCAGAAATATTGTAATAGGCAACTCACTAAATTTTTGTCTCCATTTCTTCTCCTGTGTGAAATTTAACAGGATTGGTCTGTCCTTCTAGAAACATTAATTTATCAGTTTTATCTCTACAAAGCCTGAATTCTGTGAACTGTATGTTTCAGAACATTGGGTATAGAGTTAGCATATGGGCACCAGAAGGACCACCCTTGGAGGCAAAAGTTTGTTCTGTGCTGGATGGGTCCCTGGTTTGAATACATGCCTTAGCAAAAATTGATGATGTTTAAATGATCATTGTTCTTAGAATTCAGAGCATGTGGTCAGATCTTTGGGTTAAAACCAAGCTGTTCTCTGTCAAGGAAAGAGCCTGTACTTGCTGTGTAACAGACCCCATGGTAGTGGCTCTTTCCAAAACTAATGTCAAAAGAAGCTGGAGAGGCCGGCACTGTAGCATAGCAGGTAAAGCCTCCACCTGCAGTGCTGGCATCCCATATGGGCACTGGTTCGAGTCCCGGCTGCTCCATTTCTGATTTAGCTCTCTGCTAAGGCCTGGAAAAACAGTAGAAGATGGCCCAAATGCTTGAGCCCCTGCACCCATGTGAGAGACCCAGAAGAATCTCCTGGCTCCTGGCTTCAGATCAGCACAGCTCTGGCCATTGCTGCCATTTGGGGAGTGAACCAGCAGATGGAAGACCTCTCTATCTGCTTCTGCATATCTGTAACTCTGCCTTTCAAATAAATAAATAAATCTTTTTTTAAAAAAAAGCTGGAAATAAGGGACCTAATAAATACAGATTCAATTGTGAAAATAAAGGAATATCCAGAACATTTTTACAGGGAAGTCAAGAGAAATATTTTGGATGAGAGCTCTCCAAGAGATTTGGGATGTGCTATCTTTGGCCAGGGAATGGCCACATAGAGTTACCTAGTTCACGAACTGAATTTTCAGTTTCTCCTGAGGTACATTGATATTTCTAGCACTCACTCCACAGTCCTAAAACCAATACCATAAAGAAAAACTGCCTCAATTTGTGTTGAAAATGAAGAAAACTGCATTGGCAGAAAGCAATTCCATCCCAACTCCTGGCAGTGAGTCAGGAGGGAATGGAAGGCTGGAAGGGATATTACCTACTCTCAGGACTGCTGTTAGCAGGTGTGGGGGACCCTACTGTTCGTGTGACATCCCCAGGAACTCATGGTCCACCAGCACTAGTCTTTGAATGCCCTCTCTGTCACTGGTGACACATTATCTGCCAAGAATCTTTCCAAAGTCCCTATTTTGAGCACAATAACAAGAGTTCAGGACCCCAGGGGCTATGTATTGTTTCAGGATTTTATTTAGCTGACTTGCTTCTGCTTGGGCAGATACAAGAGTGATGCTAATTGGAAGCCTGGTTGATTTCTGTTTTCTTTTGCATCAACTGCTCTGGGAGCAAAGTTAGAAAAGTTTGTTTCTGCTGGCAGGCGTTGGGAACATTACTGCAATTATCACCCTTTCATTTTCCAAGCTGGGGCCATAAAGTGAAAAATGTCATGTCTCCTTCCATTCCAGGGACACTTTTGAAATTCGCAGTCCATCCAAGTTTCTCCATCATTTCTGCTAAATGAGAAGGCACTAACATTAGGATATTAGTATTAGAAACACTGGAGGCACTGGGCCCTGGGTTGCGTATCAAGGATACAAAGAGTATAGAGTATAGCCCTAAACCTTCAGGGTTTGCAGTCTAATTGGAGACACATGGCTAAAATTACAAACCATGAGGCTTACAATGGCCTTTTTCTCTAGATTCTTATTATGAAAATATCAACAGTAAGAAAAGTTAAAGCACTAGGAAATACTGAGTACTGAGCATCCATATACTACATCCTTCACTTAAACTAATGGCTGTCATTACTGACTTTATCATTGATGTGTGTTGTGTGTATGCAAGGACTTGCATGTGATTTTGCTGAACAACTCGAAAGCAAGTTGCAGATAGCATGACACTTGAGTGATCTAGATGCATCTCTTAAATTTAAGAACTTTCTTTGGGCACAGTGGTTGACACAGCTTGGGATGCCACATCCTGTATCAGAGTGCCTGGGTTCAAATTCTGGCTCTGCTCTCAATTCCAGCTTCCTGCTAATGCGCATCCTGGGAGGCAGCTCATGACAGCTCAAGCAGCTGGGTCCCTGCTACCTATTGTGGGAGACCAGGATTGGTTTAAGGCTCCAGTTTCAGCCTAGCCCAGCTATGGCCATTGCAGGCAGTAGGGGAATGAACAGTGCTCCTTCTCTCATTGTCTCTCTGTCTCTGTCTCTCTTCCCCTCCTTCTTAAATAAATTAAATTTTAAAAAGTTTTTTTTAATAGGAACATTCTTCTATTTAGCTACAATACCAATATCTTCTCAGGAAAATATATAATTTCCTAATACAAACCATCTTAAATCCAATGTATATTTATGTCACAACTTGGCCCCAAATGTCTCCTAGGACTGTTTTGTTCCAACCAGTAACCACAGCAAATTTGATTGTCTTATTTCCCTATACCTTTTTTTAACATTTATTTATTTACTTTGAAAGGCAGAGTTACGGGGGGCGGGGTGGGGGAGTGGGGAGGGAAGGAGTCGTTCACTCCCTAGAAGAATGCAATGGCTGTTGCTGCACTGATCCGAAGCCAGGAGCTTCTTCCAGGTCTCCCACATGTGTGCAGGGGCCCAAGGACTTGGGCCATCCTCTGCTGCTTTCCCAGGCCACAGCAGAGAGCTGGATCGGAAGTGGAGCAGCCGAGACGTGAACCAGCACCCATATGGTATGCCAGCACCGCAGGCAGCAGCTTTATCTGCTATGCCACAATGTGGGCCCACTCTATACCTTTTAATCTAGCTCAGTCACCCCCACCTTTAATTTTTCAGGACCCTGGCTCCAGCACTTTTTGAAGAGATCAAGCCAGGCATGAAATGCCTTACTCTCCAGGTTTGTCTGATTGCTTCCTCGCGATGTCCATGAACTTTTTTACTGACACTATCTCCTATAAATTGAAAATTAGTCCTGAAGGTGTGATTAACCAGATTCAGCATGTTTGACAAGAAAATGTAACACCTTCCTATATCACTGGTGGGAATGTAAGATGGCACGGCTGCTCTAGGAAAGCAGCTGGCAATTTCTCAAAATACCCAACAGAGTCACCACAGGACCCAGAAATTCCACTCTGAGATCTATAACCAAGGAAGATGAAAACTTCTGTCCATGCCAAAACTTGTACACATGTGTCCATAGTGGCACTATTAATAATAGTTTCTAAAAGTGTCCATTAGCTGATGGGTAAATAAAATGGTGTATATCCTCGTGAGAAAAGGATTGGAGTTCTGACACATGGATGAGCTTTGAAAACTTAATAGGAAGAAGGCTGTTCACAAAAGACACAGATTATACAATTCTGTTTAAATGAAATGCTCATATTAAGCAAATCTGTAGACAAATGAAGTAGATTACTGGTTGCCTAGGGCTTAGAGTGGTTGTGACTGCTAATGGGGGAGGGTGATAAAAAAATTGGATTCTGGGATGGGCATCATGGCACAGCAAGTTAAGCTGCTGCTTGGGACATCTGCATTCCAACTGGAGTGCCTGGGTCAAGTTCCTGAGGCTCTGCTTCCAATCCAACTTCCTGCTAATGTGCCTGGGAGACTCAAGGACTGGATCCCTTCTACACACGTGGGAAACCATGAAGGAGTCCCTGGCTCCTGGCCCTGGCCTGGTCCAATCCTAGATATTGTGGACATTTCAAAAAATTAGATACCAATGATGATTATACAACTCCATGTATATTTTAAAAAACACTGAATTATATGCTTTAAATGTATGGTATGTAAATTACATCACAATAAAGTTATTAAAATTTTAAAAAGCTCCCTAGATGGTGCTATACATTTGGTAAGGTACCACATTAAGAGGTCCATAAGTACAGATTATCCCATGGTTAATGATGTTCAATTTGACCTCTTGGTTAAGGAGTGACCTGAGTCTCTCCAGAGGAAAAAGTTGTTTTCCATTTGTACATAGCAGAAATTCTGCAGGGAGATGGATTGAAAATACACACACAAGCAGCCTACTCCCCATCATCTCACCTAAGGTTTTAACAAAATTGATGAGCCTTGGTTGAATCAGTAAGTTCACTAGGTATTACTCAGAGAAGGAAGTAGGCATTTGGCCTAGTGTAAGGACACCTGCATTCCACATCAGAGTGCCTGGGTTTGGTACCTGGCTCCAGATCCTGCTCCAGCTTCCTGGCAGTACAGCTGGGTCCCTGCCACCCACATCAAAGACCTGGATTCAGTTCCCGGCCCAGTCCCTACCATTGCAGGCATTTGAGGGGTGAACCAGTGGATAGGAGCACACACACTCTCTCTGTGCGTCTTTCTCATTCTGTGTGTCTGTCTCTCTGACACTCAAACAATTTTTAAAAAATCAGAAAATTGGACATAACTTCCTAGGGTTACTAGGCAAGCTGCTGGCAGACAGAGACTAGAACCCAGGGCTCCTTTTCCTAGGCCACCGTACATTCAATTCACTACCTTAGGCAGTTGCTTACTTGTGTATAAAGGCAGCGTCGGCTGCATAGAGGGGTAAGAAGGTGTTACTGCAAGGATACGGGAGAAAAATTATTGCTTCCCAACTAGGATGGAATACAGGAATGAGGATTCCAGGAGCAGCGTAAGCAAAGAATTCCACAAGGGTCAGCCTAACTTCAGAGGAAAATTGTTGTTGGTGAGCAGGAGAATTGTCAATTACAACCTAGTGCTAAAGATCATGAACCCTAGAATCAGAATGCCAGGATCTGAGCATTGGAGCTGCCATTTAGTACCTAAGAAAGCTTGGGCGAGTTACATAACCTTTCAGTGCCTTAATTCCTTGGCTATAAAAAAGGGAGAATACCAATACCAATACCACAGTACCACAGGGGTTTGTTTTTTGGTCTTGGGCTTTTTTTAAAAAAAAAAGAATTAAATGTGTTTCAGAACATTCCTGGTGATAGTAAATTCTCAAAAATGTCGACTGCCATTGCATTCCACAAAATGCTTAGGTAGCAATTTGCAAAGGATAAGAATAGTGCAGACACTAAGGGCAGCCAACTACCTTCCCTTCGGAAAAGAAGGCACTGCCTCTGCTCAGTAGGCACCCTGGGGCACTGCTACTACAAAGGTGAAGTGAAATTGAGAGAAAGCAGTCAGGAGGAAACCACAAGGTCTGGAATGCAATTGCACATCTGCTACCAATCCCTGGGTGGTCCAGAAGGAGTCCCCTCTCCTCTGAGCCTCAGATCTACCACGTAAAATGGAGAGGTAGGACTGGTTCACATTCAAGGACGCTTCCACCTCTGATCGTGCAAATCCAGGGATTTTCAGGAGATAATGCATCCAGTGTGTCCATTTCAGGGATGCTAGAGTGAAGTAGTATTGGCTCCTAGAAGGGTAAGGCTTTCTGACGTCAGAGTTGGTGCACATCAGAGTATCCAAAGTTAGCCAAGATCACCTTCACTTATCTATTCATCAGAGGCATTTTTAAGGGAAGGCAGTTTAAGGGAAGCCATTTGAATTAACCAATCCCACAATGAGTACATAATTATCTTAGTTGCTATTACTGTGAGCCCTGTGTAACTTGCCATGGTGATGTTATGAACTTGGGCTAAATTTCTTTGTTTTCTACTTCTTAATCATCTACAATTTACTAATAAGCATATTGGCCAGAAAACAATTTGTGGGGATAAAGTATAAAACTGGTTGGGGGCCCAGCACTGACGCTCATTTGGCTAAACCTCCACCTGCAGCGCCGGCATCCCATATGGGCACAGGGTTCTATTCCCAGTTTCTCCTCTTCCAGTCCAGCTCTCTGCTATGGCTCGGGAAGGCAGTGGAGGATGGCCCAAGTGCTTGGGCCCTGCACCCTCATGGGAGACCAGGAGAAGCACCTGGCTCCTGGCTTCAGATCGACACAGTGCGCTGGCCATGGCAGCCACTTAGGGAGTGAACCAACGGAAGGAAGACAACCTTTCTCTCTCTCTCTCGCTCTCTCATTGTCTGTAACTCTACCTGTCAAATAAATAAATAAATAAATCTTAAAAAAAAAAAAAACCTGTGGTTGGATGAGGTCTCCTTGATGCTTAAAAGTTCACAGTAAGAAGCATGTTTTAATGTTCGTTATGTTAATGATTGAGAAAGATAAGGAGGAAAGTAGTAAGTGTGGTGTGTCCTCAACTAGACATTCCTTACAAATGTTTTCCTGCTTTGCACTGTTTGAGACATAGCGGACAATCAATGAGCAATTGTAACTTATTGATATTATAGCTGATAGTAGGGGAAAGGATCTGGAAAACGGCTCCAAGCTAAATCATCAACATCCGTTGCTCAAGTTCATGGCAGCTAATTCTAGTGAAGTACTCATTGTTTTATTTCTAGAGCTCTAGGACCTAGAACAGCATCTGCTACAAAGAAAGTACTAGACAAATATTGGGTGCTGTGGAGGTGAGGGTTTAAAACACATCGGTAAATTCTTTGATATCTCATCTTTCAGGAGGCAGAGGTTAATTACTCTTAAGTTTGGGCTCGATTTAGTGGTTCATTTGTAATGAGTGGAATAAGGCAGAATTCGCAGTGTGTAATTTCAGAGACAAGATCACAAAAGGCCCCAGGGTTTCCTTCTCACCCAGTCTCTCCTGAGCAGCCCCACAGCAAGGCCTCCACACTAAGGAACTGGGGCCTCCGATCAGCCTGCTTGGAGCCAATCCTCAGCACCAGTCCAGCCTTCAGATGATGACTGACGGCGATCCCATGAGAAATGCCGTGCCAGGACCACTCGGCCAAGCCAGTCCCCATTCCTGACCTTCAGAAACCTGATGAGATAATGAAGGATTGATGTCCTAACCCACGAAGCTTTGGTGTAATGTGTTATGCTGCCGTAGACAACTAACACAGATGCATAAATGAATGAACAGAAGAATGGATATAGATACCTAAGAACTGGAGGAAAAGCCCTGGGAAAATCTCATGGACAACAAATACTCTTCCTTCTTTGTCTTTCCTCACTAACACATAAACTGCTGGGCCTCTTTTCCTTGTCTTTATAGGAAACTAAGTTTCCCCTGCTCCTTCTTTTTTACTTAGGAAAAAGAAAACGGCAAGGTACAGATTTTTTTTTTTTTTTTTAACAGCAGCAACCGGCTGCTAGAGTAATCCATGTTATCTTAGAGAAACAGGAACATTTCAATCAGGTCTAAAATGATTTCTGTATGGATAAAGGGCCAAATATATCACAAATGGAATTTTCCAGGAGAGGAATATACTGTGAGTCTAGCTCTCAGATTACTTCATTGGTCGGCAGACTAAGAAGCCAAGAACACTGGATTTGTGTTCTTCAGACCGACCTGGCTAATTTGGTTAGTTTCCAAACAGTGAAAAACAAATCCAAGCTTCTGAGTTTAATAATTGTGGTATTAGAAGTAACACTAACTGCTTTAACAACAAAAAATTAGCCCACAAGTATAGAATGGCTCACAACACAATGGAAGTTTATTTCTCACATCCATAAAGCAGAAAACACACGTTCTTGATCAGCAGGATCAGCTGGTCAGCTGATCTTGATCAGCAGGAGGCTCTCTTCTGAGACAGGGACCAGCCCCTTCCATCTTGCAGCCCCATCATCTTTAAGACATGGCTTTCAGCTTGCTATCATTGTCTGTAGGGAGCCAAAAGGTGGGGAAAGCACAAGAATCCCATGGAAGGGAATTTGTGGGCCAGGCCTGGAAGCAGCACACATTACTTCTGCTCAGGTTTTATTGGCTAAAACTCAGTTATTTGGCTTCCTGGACCCAAAAAGTTAGTGTTCCCAAGAAGAAGGGGAGACAGAAGCTTCGGGAACTAGCCAGTCCCTGCCACAGTACTGGCGCCACTTACGTGCTTGCCATAAATCACTCCTCAGCTGACTCCCTTCCTGCCCCTGCACATCACTACTTGAACCCCAACCCAAGATGGGCTAAACTCCTTTATTCTCTGCTTCCAAAGAACCTTGAATCCATCTAGTCTCCACCATATTATCTCTCAGTTACCATCACTTATGGATCTGTCTTCTACATTCCATTAGCATCTGGGGATCAGAGACAACGTCTTTTTTCTGTGACTCATCTCTTGAGAAATGAACATTAGATTGAGGGATGAATAAAATGAGAATAATAGACAATTGTGTGTCTGGACTACCCTTTAACAGACATGAAAAGAATATAAGAAATAGACTGTGCCACGTTTTCATGAACAGAGAGGAATACTTCTGATTTTATAACCTTTCTACGGAGTACTCATTAGTGCCAAGAGATAAGGATTGGGGTACTTGCTGCAGAGTGACACTGGACAGCACGAATTCTCACTTCGGCACTCTTGTTTCTGAAGTAGCTAATATTGACTACCAGAGACTTGACAGAGTGAAAGGTGGCACAGTTAAAAAATGAAAGGCTGTGGAAGTAGACATCAGTTGCTCTGAAGTTCTGGTGTTGGTTCTGTCCTTGAACTAGAGTTTTCCAATAATCTGCCTTATGCCTTAACTCTCCACCACTGACAAGAAGTTTTTGGGCAATGGCAAGATGGTTTTAATAACCATAAGAGTGACATTGTTGAGTGCTTACTCTGTTCCTGGAAGTGTACTAAGGGCTTGTTTGCATATTTTCTCTACAGAGTACTATGGAATACCATTTTATAGGTGAGGAAAGTCATTGTTACAGAATTTAATTAACCTCCTGAAAGCCATCCTGCTGCTGAGAGGTGGTGTCAGGATCTGGGCTCAGGCCAACATCTTGCTCTGTGTGCTGCATTTTCACGCTTGGGTTAGAGTTCTGACATGCTGCTTCCCTACTTACACATTGAGAAATCAACTGACTGGCCATAGAGGGAAAAAATACCTCTGAAAAAATTAATATTTATGGGATTAAGAGTTTATTCAGTAGTCCCCACTTACCCAAAAGAAGTACCTTCCAAGACCCTCAGTGGATGCTTAAAACTGTGGATGTCACCATGCCCTATATACACAGTGTTTTTACCTATATCTACATCCCTGTTATAAAGTTGAATCTGTAAAGTAGGCACAGTAATAGCATTATAATAGTAACAGATAATAAACAAATTATAACAATGCACTATAATAAAATTGCCAACAACACTAATCTTGCACTTTGAGGCCATTATTAGGTAAAATAAAGGTTATCTGAACACAAACTCTGAAATCTGATAATCAAGAAGGTTCCTAAATGACCAAAAGGCAGGTAAAATATAAAGCAACAATACCCTGGAAAGCAAAGGATGACCAATGTCTCAGGTGGGACAGATCAGGACAAGAGATTTCATCATGCTACTGAGAACAGGGCACAATTTAAAACTTAAAAAGTATTTATTTCTGGAATTTTCCATTTCATATTTTCAGATCAGGATTAACCACGAGTAATTGAAACCAAGGAAAGTGAAACCATGTATGAACAGTATCTACTGTGTTTTCAAGGATGAGATATATTTAATAGATAAATAAGACACACAGAGTCCTGGCCACTATTTGCTTATTCAAGGAACTCTGAACATTACTCTGGGAAATTCTCCTAGAAGAAATCTGCTTCTGGAATTCCCAGGAGTGAAACCAAAGGTACAGGGGACTAGAGTATCAGTATTTCAGAGTATTTCAGGCATCCGGTAGGCTCTGAGGAGTAAAAGACAGCTTTCTGAGCTGGGAGGAGACACTGATCTGCCTCCTGAATGGAATAAATGACACATGTTTGGAGAGTTTTCTGCTCAGTATCAGTGTGTGCAACAGCCAAGACTTACCTGATGTGGAACAAAGAGAAGACTTGAGACGACAATGCCAGCATTCCAGAGAGGTTTTGGTTCTTTTTGGTACAGTGAATAAACTTGCCTTTTCATGGAAAGCCAAGATACCATGGAAAAGAAAAAAAGAAGAAGACCTAAATGAAAGATCTCTGTGAGTGAGATCCCAGTGGAAAGAACAGGGCCATCAAAGAAGGAGGTACCTTTCTCTGAAGGGAGGAGAGAACTTCCACTTTGACTATGACCCTATCGGAATAAGATCAAAGTCAGCGAACTCTAAAGGCTTCCATAGCCCTGGCAACTCATGACTAGAGCCTAGGGAGATTACTGACACCATGAACAGGAGTGTCAAATTGTTAAGTCAGCAACAGAAGTCACTGTGTACTTACATCCCATGTGAGATCTGTCCTTAATGTGTTGTCTAATGTGAAGTGATGCTATAACTAGTACTGAAACAGTATTTTTACACTTTGTGTTTCTGCGTGGGTGCAAACTGATGAGATCTTTACTAATTATATACTGAATCGATCTTCTGTATATAAAGATAATTGGAAATGAAAAAAAAAAAACCTGGTGTTAAATTGGAAATGGCATAGAAATTAATTAATTTTTTAAAAAAAAATATTATGTAGGATCTCTGTCTTTAATGTGCTGTACACTCTTATTTAATGCTATAACTAGTACTCCAACAGTATTTTTTTTCACTTTGTGATGCTATATGGGGGCAAACTGTTGAAATCGTTACCTAATATATACTAAACTGATCTTCTGTATATAAAGAGAATTGAAAATGAATCATGATGTGATTGGAAGGGGAGAGGGAGCGGGAAAGGGGGGGGGTTGTGGGTGGGAGGGAAGTTTTGGGAGGGGGAAGCCATTGTAACCCATAAGCTGTACTTTGGAAATTTATATTCATTAAATAAAATTTTAATTAAAAAAAAAAATCTTGCCTTTTGAGACCACACGGAAGCCTGGAACCCAAATGCTTCTTTGACCCTCTGTTTCCAAGGGCCCCAGGCAGGTTGCAAGCAGCTACTCCCAAGGGAAGCATAGCAGGGCTGTGAAGAGCTGGGCTCCCAAGCCACACTGTCTGGATTCTTCTCCCAACCATGTACCTGGGGCCAGTGATCTATCCTGGGCCTCCCCTCCACGCCTACAAAGTAGAAATAGTGACAGGAGCTGCCTCCTTGGGGGTGCTATGAGGATAGCATGTGTTAAAACACATCTGGTTCCAACAACAGTGACTGGCATACAACTAACACTTGATATGGCCAGTTCTTTACAGGGCCAATGTGCTGATGGTCATTGGCCATTTTATTTCTTTCTCTCTCTCTCTCTCCCTTTTTTTTTTTTTTTTTTTTTTTGCGATTTGAGACCATAGTCTGGGGGGGGGGGGGGGGGCGGAATTCATCTTAAAGCTACAATGTGAAAGAACGACAAAGGTAGGCAGATAAGAACTAAGGGGGGGTGATATGTGACACAAAAGAGGGACACCCACATTTCACATGGGAATATCTGGGTTTGAGTCGTTACTCTATTTCTGATCCAGCTCCCTCCTAATGGACATCTTGGAAAGGCAATAGTTGATGACTCCAGTACTTTGTTCCCTGCCACCCACATGGGAGATTTGGATGGGTTCTGGGCCTGGCCCAGTACTGATTATTGTGAGTATTTAGGGAGTGAACCAGCAGATGGAAGATTCTCTCTCTCTGTGTGTGTGTATCCCTCTCTGTGTCACTCTACCTTTCAAATAAATAAAAACGTATAAATGAAACTTAAAAAATAAACCTTGAATGCTTAAGGGTATTTCACAGTAGTTGAAAAAAATTACTGAAATAATTTTTTTAAATAAAGAAAAGAGAACTAAGCAGCACAGGACTGGTCTCAGAAGCAGGATTATTCCAGAGACATTTGAACTCAGTCCCTCACGCATCCCTTGATGAGCCAGTCTTGCCCCTGACCAAACCCTGATACAAGGAGATCCCTGAGAAGCAGCCTCATTCTTGTGAAACACTTGACAATTCAGTAGAGTGTTTGGTCTTGTGAAGATATGTCCAACCGGATATATAGCATTACTATTGAATCTATTTTTAACACCTTGTGGAACTACAAGAAAGCCTAGGGATAGGTGAATAAATACAGAGTTGACAGGCACATAACTATAAAGTAATATCAGACATTATCCATATATATTAATGAAGGCAGGATTCCAGGGACAGACACGCAAGGTTCCCGGAGGGAGCCAGCCCACTTTGTTATTTTTATGTTGGTTCAGATGGTATGTATTTCTCAGGTATGGCATAAAGTGGTACTTTATTCCATCATCTGTAACCCGGGCACACAGAGTCATCTCATTTCTCAAAGGAATACAAGAGAAATAAACCTTTAGGCAGCAAACCGAAATGCACCTTCCTCTCTCCTTACTATTTTTTTTTTTTGATGGAACAGAACTAGATTTCCCTAAGAGTAAGCTATGCTAACTGGGACCACATCCCCAATCCCCAAAGGAAACACAACGAGATCAATTTCCACAGATATTTCAACACTGGGACCCTCTCACCCGTTAAGATTTAATAAGAAGACTCAATAAAATCTGGCCAGATATGACACAAAACTATTCAACTCTTCGATGACTCAATGGAGATGATTATTTTGCATGATGCAACTAAATATCGTGATGGCTGCCTTCATTACTGAGATTTTGGTTATGGGCTTTTGGTGTTGTAAGTACAAAGCCTAAGACAGTTACATGTAAGCCAAAATACCAGCTCATGTCTAAGCAATAGAATTCAAGAAGACAAGAGCCCCAAGAGGTCACCTAAAGTTTATATACCCTTAACTGGGGGGACAAAGCAGCAACAATGGGACATTTGTGGAACCTCCTTTGTGTCCTAGCCTTGTTGGAATTGTTTCAGTTCCCCTTACAGAGTCCATTTGATTCTATGGATTAAAAACAAAAGGAATCCTATGATGAAGTCAAGAAAACAAACGATTTCCCTAAAGAGCAGGGTTACAGGAAAATATGGAATTCTGATCCCTTATTCATGTCATCATCCAAGCAAAAGCAAAAACAAAGCAGTAGTACTGATGACCCACGGCATGCATTGCACAGGCACAAGGACCCAAAGAAGTTTAAAACGTGCTCCCTACCTGGACTCTCTTCTCTGGGTCAGGCACTCAGATGTCTTTGTCTGATAGGCATCCTGTGAGAACATAATTTAAGTGACTGGATCAGTAATTTGATGTGCTGCCTTTTGTAGGATCCTAAAATACTTAATGAAACACTATTTAAAAATTCATTTTTTCTGCACACCAGATGTGTCCCTTTTGTTCACAACCAATATTGACACTCTGGCAAGAGGACAAAGGCATCTCTATGAAATACTCCTCACTGATAGTCCTGCATTTTTCAGCAGATGGAGAGACATAAGTGGGAAGCAAAGCTGGGGCCCTGCACCCAGTATCTTGGTGCCATCAGTGTCTCCACTGGCGGGGCCCTGGGCAGCATCTGAAACAACCACATGATTGGTTGGAGCAGAAGAACTGTAACCCTACCCTCTCACTGACTGCATCCATAATCAATCTCCTGTCCATGCTGAATCCTTCCTCCAACCGGGGCTGGAAGCTGCCACCCAGGGGGATGCACATAATGTGGACCTGAAACCCCCTTCTCCCAAAGCTCCTGCTGCCCCCACCCCAAAAGCTGCTGGACAAAATCTCCTGGACCTCATGTGAATTTTTTTTTTAACAGGCAGAGTGGATAGTGAGAGAGAGAGACAGAGAGAAAGGTCTTCCTTTTTGCCGTTGGTTCACCCTCCAATGGCCGCTGCGGCTGGCGCATCTCGCTGATCCGAAGCCCGGAGCCAGGTGCTTCTCCTGGTCTCCCATGCGGGTGCAGGGCCCAAGCACTTGGGCCATCCTCCACTGCACTCCCGGGCCATAGCAGAGAGCTGGCCTGGAAGAGGGGCAACCGGGATAGAATCCGGCGCCCCGACCGGGACTAGAACCCAGTGTGCCTGCGCCGCAAGGCAGAGGATTAGCCTGTTAAGCCATGGCGCTGGCCTCACGTGAATTTTAACACAGCCTTCAACCCTCCCAGAGCAAGGATAGAAACCCTGACCGCTGGGAAGCTTCTATACCTGGTATTCTGGCACATGAGTAACTCGGAACAAGCCAGGTTCAAGCACTGACAGATCTTCCTCCCTGTACACAGCACAGCTTCTGTCTGGAACCCTTTGCCGGTCCAGAGAACACAGGCTCCTCTGGACCTGGCCACCTTCTGAGCTTGCCCTCTCCTTTCATTGTCTGTAGCTCCAGTGTCAGAGGTCCCCTCCAGCAGGAGCGCTTTCTCACCCTATAGCTTCCTCTCGGGCAGCAAGGTGCATCTGTAGTTTGGCAATCAACCCCTGTGCGTGGGGCCTTCCAGCCATTCCCTGGCAGTGCAGCCCCATAATGGGTTAAAATGCTGAGCTTTTAAGAGTCTGAGTGACCTCACAACAGAGGGAAGGGCTGGGACAGGAGAGGATTCCTTACTTTCTGCTCCAACTCAGCCCAGCTGATCATTTCCCAATCCAGGTTTCAGAAGAAAATTCTGTTTTGCTTCTGAGTTTGGGTCAAGGTAATAAGGAAAGGTAGTTGGGGTGGACATTGTGATGTAGCAGGGGGCCAAGCCATTGCTTGGGACATTCGCAACCCATGTAGGAGTCCCAGCTGCTCCATGCTTTTGAACCATCTCCCTGCAGGTACACCTGGGAGGCAGCAGTTGATGGCACATGTACCTGGGTTCCTGCCATCCATGTGGAAGACCCAGATGGAGCTCTGAGCTCTTGGCTTTGGTCTGGCCCAGCTGTAATGGCTATTGCAAGTATTTTGGAAGTGAATCAGTGGATGGAATATTCTCTCTCTCTCTCTCTCTCTCTCTCTCTCTCTCTCACACACACACACACACTCACACACACATACACACACACTCACACACACACTACCTTTAGAAAAAAGAAATTCTTTTTAAAAAGAACCTGGCCTGTCCTGTTTAAACAGTGTGGCCCTCAAGGGGCCTGGCCCATATGGCTGATGGTGGAGAGAGGGCGTGCAGGTCAGGAAGCTATGGGAACTGCACACACCACAAGTGCCCTGTGCCAGACATGGGCATTGAGCTGCAGGGTTAGAAAAGAAGACAGAAGCGCACTCTCTTGCTCCCTTCCTCTTCCCCCTCCTCCCCCTTCCCCTCCTCTTCTCTCTGAAACTCTCTCAAATCTTAAAAGGGAGTGGTGGCAGCATTGTGCCTACTGGCTTAAGCTGCTGCCTAAGATGCCAGCATCCCATATTGGCGTCAGTTCGAGTCCCGGCTGCTGCACTTCCAATCCAGCTGTGTGATAATAAGCCTGGGAAAGCAACAGAAGATGGCTTAAGTGCTTGACCTACTGCACCCATGTGGGAGATTGAGATGAAGCTCCTGGCTTCTGCCTGGTGCAGCCCCAGCCCCGGCCCAGCCATTGTGTCCATTTGGTGAGTGAACCAGTGGATGGAGGATCTCTCTCTATCTCTACCTCTCTCTTTCAAATAAAAAAAATATATTAAAAAAAAAAGACACTCACATCCCATATCAGAATTCCCAGGTCTGGTTCCACACTTCAGCCTCCCACCAAGGAGGCCCTAGGAAGTGGTGGCTATGGTTCAAGAAATTAGATTCCTGCCACCATGTAGGGCACCTGGATGGCACTCTAGGCTCCCAGCTCTGGTCCTGGCCCAGCCTCAGCTGTTGCAAACATTTAGGAGCTCTCTTGTTTTTTTCCCCTCTCCCTCTCAAATTAATAAAAATTAACAAATATAATTTACAAAAATAAAAAAATTCCCACTCCAGCCTAGGGAAGAGCTAGATCTCAGGAAAAGTCAGCCCCCAGCAGTGACAAAAAGAAGGGACACAGAGGATGGGAACAATGAGAAGACCCTGCTCAGCAAAACCCAGATGAGGAAGAGGCTGTTCCACCAGGCTGAGGAGGAAGGTAAGGTCACTTTAATGCTGGGGGTATCATCAGTTCATTTTGCTCAAGAAACTCCTGGCCCACCTTGAGACAGAGTGTTGTGGGGGGAGGGGTAGGCAAGGCTACCAGGAGCAATGCAAATGATTCTCATTTATGACTGACTGCAGCCCTGACATTGGGATGAGCCCATCTGCACTCCTGGCTCTGCCCTGGAATCGAGAGAGGTGCACTCTGCTCACAGCAGGGTTGGAATTCACGCCCGTCCTCAACAACTCAGTGCAACAGGCACCATGACCATGGCCCTGCCATGCACATCAAATTTCCATGGAGCACCTGCTGTGCTCCAGACCCTTCGCTGGGCTTGCAGGTTTACTACGACCAAATAAAGACAATCCCTGTCTATGAAGGGTCTGATTCAGTAATTGGGGCCAGGGGTCAGGGGAGGCACCTGAAAAGTAATGTCTACACAGAGTGATAAGGGGAACAACAATGCGGGGAGGCAGGGTGCAGAGAAGGGACACACAGTCCAGCCAAGAGATCCCAGAATGTTCCTGGAGGAGAAGTTCAGAAAGTGACTGTTAAAGGGAAAGACATGCAGTCATGAGGAGGCCTGGGACAAGACAGAGCCTGAGTACATGGTTAGAGTTTGCAACCCTTCTTTGCAACATAGAACTCGCCAACCTCACTCACTTTCTGAAATCAATAGTGACCCCTGCTGACCTCACCACAAGTCCAGCAGGTGCCTCTTGTTCCCAAGCCCTACCTAGCAGCTCAAAATCAGGCACCTCCTGCCCCGCCGTTGATCAGCAAGTCAGGAAGAAATGTGAGTTACAACAGACTTACTTAAATGACATCATCTTTTTGAATGAGAACTATTTCCCCAAATTAATATAGGTTCAATATAATTTAAAAATAGTTCTCAAGCTGTAATCACTTGAAGTTAACTACTGCAAATATTTTGTTGCAAGTCCTAGGTATCTTAAAAGGAAAATTCAAACACTCTGTATATACTATTTGTAGAAATTGCTATTTCCATTTAACTATTCATTGTAGACCTTCTTTCCATGTCAGATATTTAAATGTGATATAATGTTAATACTTTAATGATATTTGATGTATCATTAAACAATTCCCTGTTATTACATATTTAGATTGGTTCTGATTTTACACTATGGCAATCTTCATGTTTTTCCTTAACTAAATCCTTAAGAAAAATCCCTGGAAATATGATCTCAGGGTGAAATGGCTTGGATATTTTTTAAACTCCTGTTACATTTTGGAAAATTGTCTCCCAGGAGGGTTATCATAATTATAGTAGTTAGCTTTTCATTTCTATAACAAATACTTGGCACAGGCTACTGAGGAAGCAAGAAAGTTTGTTTTGGCTCCTGGTTTTGCAGGTCCACAGCCCAAGATCAGGCAGCCCTATTAGGTTGGCAGCTGATGAGACTGGCAATGGTGGGGTGTGGGTGTCGGCAGAGGAAGGATCACCCAGCAACCCAGAGAGCAGCTCGACTCAATGTGGCTTTCCTAACCAATGCTCTCATGAACACCGCCTTCCAGGGGCATGCCTTGGATGACCTAAGAACCTCCTGCTAGGCTGACCGCCTAGACACTGCATAGTTGGATTAAGTTTCCATCTTGTTAGTACCATCAACTAATGATTTAGGGACTTAACCATCTTTAAGGGTTTAGGAGCCATGTCCTGTTCAACCAATGGCAATTCAACCAATGGCAATAATTTACCTGGTCCTCAGCAGCAACAGACTTTGGAAAATGCATAGTACAACCACGTACTATGTAACTGTGATAAATATAAACTTCTGCCTTTTTTTTCTTTCACTCAAAATGTTGTATCCTACTCATTCATCAGTGTCTCTTCACTCTGATAAACAATTGGCAAGTGGTAACACTTCACAGCTTGCAAGGCATTTTTTACAAGTTTTTAATCCTTCTAACAACTGGGAGAGATAGGACTTGCTGTTATTATCCCTGATTGTGAATGAGGGGGGAGAAGTTGAGTGATTTCTCTAAGGTCTTCTGGTCTAGAAACACTGGTAATGAGGAAAAAAAAAAAAAAACAGTCGTTCACCTGCTAAGCCTAGTGTTCCTTCCATGCAGGCTGCCCATTAGAATGGTCCACTTCCTGTAATTCTGATTTCCTTCTTCTGGTCTGGATGTCTATGCTTAGCACTCCCTGAGCCTTCTGAGAATCCAATGAAAATGGTGGAGTCACTTCCCAGAAAAGGGGACACACATATACACATAAAAAAATTGTAAACACAGTTTCAAGAGGAAGGGTAGCAAAAAAATTACAAATAGGTCCAGAGTATAAAAGCCTGAAGTTAAGATTTAGTTCGTTAGCACTTATATTCGGCAGAATTTGAAAATCATCCCAATGGCCCTCACCCATATATAATCTCTCCCCCTTTGAGTGTGAGTACATCAGTCCTGGGGTTATGTTAAAGAAAAATACTTGTCAAAAGAGAGGTGCTTGAGGCGTCCCACTTACTGATCACATGAATCTTTAGATTTAGGGGTCAGAGATTGAAGAAATCACAGGTGCAAAGCACAAAAGAGATGCAAAGCCTGAGGGAATTCCCCTTCTGGCTTTGGAGGTGCATGGAATCCTGTGGCAAGGACCTGAGAGGCCTGTAGGAACTGAGAGCACCCCAAGAGCGACAGCCACAAAGCATGGATGCTTCAGTCCTACAACCCCAGGAACTGAATTTCACCAGCCACGGTGAGCTCCGAAGAAGACCTGGAGCCCCAGATGAGAAGTGACACTGGCTAACACCAGGTATCAACCCTGTGAGATCCTGAGCAGAAAATCCAGTCCTGTGGAACCCCAACTTCTAACCTGCAGAAACTGTGAGATAATGACCAGATGTTGTTTTAAGTCGCTGATTTGTTAAGTGCAGTCGAAATTAATCAACCTGCTATATCTGAGCTCCTGATAGACTATCATTAAGATTATCCTTATAAGGGATAAAGGGATTTATATATTTTCTTTTTTTTTTCAGGGTACAGATTCTTTTATTCCATTTGTATAACATAACATGACAAGCAAATCATCGTATAGGCAAGCACATTAATAGTCATATGTAGAATCAAGGAAGGGGGAAGGGAGATATCCCAAAGGGATTATAAAGGTACATAGATCATTTTAGGGATGATATATATGTTCATTATCTTGTTTGCGGTCATGGTGTCAGGAACGTATTTTATGTCAAAACTTTGTTGCACATTTTAAACATGTACAATTTAATGCATGTGAATCATTTCTGAATAAAGGTATTTTTAAAGATTACTTTTAACACACAATATACTAATGCTCAAAAATATAAATATTTTATTTAATAACTACATTAGCAAAAACTAAAAAATTGGCAATATCATAATACAAGCTTTTATATACTGCTGCTGAACAATAGAATCTATACTCTACAAAGGCATTAATTTATTTAGTTTCCTGACTTATGCCAAGATCCTAGCATAGTGCCTGGTACATATTTTATGCTTAACAAATATTAAGTTAACATATGAACAAATAGATCTGTGAAATACACATCAGTATATTCTGACACTATGTAGTATAGTTAATTACACTCATTTAACATGATTCACTAATTTCATGTATCTTGTACAAGTACCCCAGGGAGATTGTACAAAAGCATTCATTATCACCATCATAGTAATAAAATTTCAAATGATACAAATGTCTATTAATGGTAAGTGATAACTTGTGAGATATGAGAACTTCAAAAAGTTTGCAAGCAATGCAGTTTAGGAATAAAATGTGAACAGATTTCAAGAATGTTTGCAACTGGGGCTGGCGCTGTGGTGCAACAGGTTAAAGCCCCAGTCTGCAGTGCCAGCATCCCATATGGGTTTTGATTTGAGTCCCGGCTGCTCCACTTCCAATCCAGCTCTCTGCTAAGGCATGGGAAAGCAGTAGACGATGGCCCAAGTGCTAGGGATTTTTATATTTTCATTTATTTATTTTCATTTTTATTTGTGAGACAGAGAGGTGGCAGGGGAGGGCAGGAGGGAGGAAGGGAGGGAGGGAGGGGTTGTTATCTGTTGATTCACTCTCCAAATGCCCACAATAGCCAGAGCTGGCTCAGGTCTAAGCCAGGAGCCAGGAACTCAATCTGGGTCTCCCATGTGGGTGGCAGGGACCCAAGTACTGGAGGCTTCATTTGCTTGCCTCTCAGGATGTACATTAGCAGTGAGCAAGAAGCCGGATTGGGAACAAAGGAACCGAGACTCAAACCAAGCACTGGGATCATCTTAACAGCTGCACCAAACAACCCACCCCCAAAAAGATTTTTCAAATGTTTCTGCCCTCCCTTCCCTGAGCCTCTGGTGATGGAAGACACAGGCCTACAGACAGACAGTGTAGGGCCGGCACTGCGGTTCAATAGGCTAACCCTCTGCCTGCGGCGCCGGCACCCCGGGTTCTAGTCCCGGTCGGGGCGCCAGATTCAGCCATTGGAGGGTGAACCAACAGAAAAAGGAAGATCTGTCTCTCTCTCTCTCACTGTCCACTCTGCCTGTCAAAAACATAAAACAATAAAAAATAAATTTTAAAAAAAAGTGCCAAATGCTGCGAACAAAGCTGGGGCAGTCGGAGGAAAGGACGCTTCAGTGGAACAGGAGCGTGATCGGAAGATTGCTGACACACAGGAGGGCCAAGAAAGAATGTGTGGTCAGGGGCTTGGGCAGCTCCCAGGGTGGGAATCGGGGTATTCGGGAGCAGAGAGGACAGGCCTGGAGCAGGAATTTCTCGCAGTGTTTCCAGGAAACAGCGATTAGATTCCCCTTGCTGAAGCCCAGAACAGGTGGTAGGTCAGGTGGAAATATCCCAGAAAGGCAGGGAAAGATGGAACTGGAGAGAGCATCAGGCCTTTGAGCAGGCCTCTCTATATCACTCTGTGCCATGGAAAGTCGTGGAAGGTTCACAGGCTGGAGTGGCTTTCTCAGAGCTGGGAGTTAGGAAAACTGAGCAGGGCATGTGCTTGAACCAAGTCTCGATGGCCCTCTTGGCCATTTGTCCCTGTGGCTTTCTGTGCCCAAGGAAGGGAGACATATGAGACAGCTGGGGCCTCGTGCTTCTGTTCCCTCCTTCCTCACTGTGATGGATTTGTTGGCCCATCTGTATCTCAGAAACGCCAGGTTCACCTCCAACCCGTTCCTCTAGGGGCACATCCCTCCCGCATCAGAGGAGGAGAAAGGCCTGGCCCGGCACAGTGCCCCTGGCCCGGCTGCTGCAGTGCTGCAGTGCAGGTAAGAAGCACCCACTGTCCCGGGTGACACCCCTCTTTCTTGCTCAGTCCCTGTGGCTCCCTCCTTTGCCGAGTGAGAAGAGACGCTTTCTCGGGGCTCCGCGGATCATTTAATCTGCTCTTTCTCAGCCAGAGGCTCTTGACATCCGGGCCATGTACACACGAGCATAGTCGCTTTTAAAAGGGCTTTGAATATTCCATCTGTCTTCTGCCAGACCATCACGACACAGATCAGAGTCAACACAGAGAGAGGGGGAAGTCCTGCCAGCAGTCTGGGGGATGATTTGTAACTCACATCTCTCAGGCCCAGAGTGGTGAGAACCACTGGAGCTGGATTTAAGGTTTGCCGTTGGTGCTTCTGGGTGGAAATTTAATGCAAAAGCTCTGATTTGTTGACCCTAACGGGCTGGTTTTGGTAAGTCACCCTGGCACGCAGTAAGAGCAAATTTGATTGCTGGTTCCCCTTTGGCTCTCACAGCACAGTCAATGGCACACGGGTGCTGTTCCGTTCCTTCCAAGCCTCCATTTTCCTCTCTGTAAAAGGGGAACAAGAACATGACCCAGGAAGTGCTTAGCTCATGGTGTGCCCCAGAGGTAGTAGCTCCTACCCCCTCCCGCTGAGGCCTACCCCTTCAGCATGAGCCTATCTGTGTTCACGGACGTGGGAAGCCAGCCCTTGCCCTCAGCACTCTCACTGGTACACCAGCTTGGCTGAACATTGGGATCACCTGGGGAGTTTTTAAGATTACTGATGCCTGGCCTCATCCCACCTTTGAAATTCCGATTTCATTGGTCTGTGTACAGCCTGGTCATTGGGATTTTTTAACTCTCCCCAGATGATTCCAAAGCAGCCAAGTTTAAGACTTCACAGAGCCAGTTAATGGTGCAGTCTAGGGCTATAAAACAGTCGGCCTGGGCCGGCGCCACGGCTAATAGGCTAATTCTCCGCCTGCGGCGCCAGCACACCAGGTTCTAGTCCCCATCGGGGTGCCGGATTCTGTCCCTGTTGCCCCTCTTCCAGGCCAGCTCTCTGCTGTGGCCCGGGAATACAGTCGAGGATGGCCCAAGTGCTTGGGCCCTGCACCCCATGGGAGACCAGGATAGGCACCTGGCTCCTGGCTTTGGATCAGCGTGGTGCGCCGGCCACAGCGGCCATTGGAGGGTGAACCAATGGCAAAAGGAAGACCTTTCTCTCTGTCTCTCACTGTCCACTCTACCTGTCAAAAAAAAAAAAAAAAAACAGTCGGCCTGGTGGTAAATGCTTCACTGAGCCCATGACCACCACGGCACATGCTGTGGGCAGTGTCTCACATTGAGGGGGAGGAGCTGACTGGGGGGAGGGAGGCACGAACAGATGAAGTGACAGGCGCCCAGCCCTGAAGCTGCTGGACCTGAGTACCCCAGATGCCAGGACACAGACCTTGGCCTTAGAACTCCAGACCTTTCCCCCAAAGCAGCAAGAGGTCAGGGTTACCCTGGCAGGGGGGTCTCTGAGGCCTCTGAAGTTGACTGTGCATCTCCTCTTCCCTGCTTCCCTCGAGCTTGGCAGAGACGCCTTTCCCCGAGTGCTCCAGGCCTTCGGTTCACAATCCTCAGTCTCACTCAGAATCCGGGGTGGGAGTGGGGGAATCCCCCAAATGCGGTAAATGCAGAGTTGATATTTAGAGGCTCCCAGCCAAATGAATGGCCCAATACCTCGAGCATGACGGAGAGGGGGCTTTCCAGGCAGAGCCTCCAAATTGTCCACGCTGTAAAAACTCCTTTGTGTGTTTGGGAGTAGAGGGAGCATTTGTTTTTGAGCTAGGATCTCTGGATCTTTAATTATTTTGAAGCTACCTTGCAACAAGAAATCCTGTGAACAGGTGACGCAGCAATTAAAGGGTGCGCAATTATTCAAGCACCTGTTTTAATACTGTCATGTCCTCTCCGCTGAGAGCCTTATACAGACGAACACACAATCACACACAAGTTCTGTTTCTGAGCATGAATTTTAACTCGGCTTCTGATCACACTACAATTAGCCCCAAATTGATTCCCATCAGAGGCAATGAACGCTACCTGGTCTCTGTAGTCTCTCCTTGAAGCTGCTCAGCTGCACACACCCCACCCCTGGGGCTGAGGAGCCAACTCTGACTCCCAAGGAGGTGACTTCTTCGGCCTCGCCAGGCCAGAGAGGTGGCATCACACACACACACCGCCTTTGGAACACTTCAGCTCTTGGCGGCCAACAGCCTGACTGCTTCCAGCAGCTTTGTCTGCTGCTGTGTCCGCTCCTCTGTGCCAGAGGCCCTGAAACAAAGGCACTGCAGATGCTTCTAGGAAGTCTTCCCAGCTCTCCAGGCCAGAGCAAAGCACTGCATGAGGATGGGGTGATGTAGCGTGAGAAAAATACACAGCTGGCGGCCATGAAACAATAAACCCCGGAGCAGTACTTCCTTCATGGCACTTGCTGCCACAGGAGGGGTGTGTGTATGTGTGTGTGTCTAATCATCTGTGTCCTTCCCAGTAGAATGCAAACTCTCTGAAAACTAGGACTTATTTATTTCTCTATCCCAAGAGTTCCACAGTGCCTGGCACATAGTAGCTATTCAATACATATTTGGAATATGGAGACAGGAGGAAAGGAGACAGGGGGAGAGAGAGAACATCAAGCCACACTGACTTTGGGATTATATAAACCTAGGTTTAAATCCTTTCTTTCGCAATTGCAGCTGTACAAAAAATAATAATAATAGATGAGCTCTTTGTTTTCTTCAAGTCTGTTTCATCAATTATATTAGCAATTGACAAGGCTTGGCAAGGCTGTTAGCACTACCAGGCAGCCTACATGGGCACTATTACCTTATTAGTAACATCAGTATTAACAAGGAGTAAAGTCCTAGGGAAGGTGCAAGTATTGGCTTCTGGTCAGAGCTTAGAAGAAAAGCAGCGTTCACCAAGGTGTCTCTGTTCGTTGTGCTAAGGTCCCCACGTTATCTGTTTTCCCAGGTGAGTGAAAGGTTCATCTGTTCACTCACATCCTTCCAGCTTTGTTCCCCCTAATATGAGTTCCATCCTTCCTCATGACATAGGTATCTTAGCAAATGAGCCCTCCCCTGCCCCACATACTTGACCCTGGTCCAGGATCCTAACATCTGGGAATGGATCTCAAGTTGGCCATGATAGAGTAAAGCATAGTTCTATCTCTTCTGACCAGAATCAACACTTTTCATAGAATTTTCCCAGCCTATTTCAGTGAGTCATCAAAGTATAATTTTCAAAACATGATCCTCATGTAAACATATAGGAGATTACACATATTGAAGATTTACTTACTTTGGTGAGCACTGGCACAGCAGTTAAGATACTTCTTGGACACCCATATCCCATATCAGAGTGCCTGGGTTTGAGTCCCAGCTCCACTTCCCATTCTAGCTTTCTGTAATGTGCATCCTGAGAGGCAGCAGATGATGGCTCCAGTACTCGGCTCCCTACCACCCAGGTAGGAAACCCAGTTTGAGTTCCAGATTCCCGGCTTCAGTTGGCCCAGTCTCAGCTGTTGCAGGCATTTTGGGAGTGAACCAGGTGATGGAAGCTGTTTCTTGTTCTTTTTCTCTCAAATAAAATAAAATTTTAAAAAAATATATGTTTATTTACTTCATGAAAGAGAGAAGCTGGGGATGAAAAAGCTATTTCCATGGAGAATTTGAAATGCAAAGTTTTAAACCACCAGGAATGGCATGTTGAAATAAATGTGCTAATTTTTTTTAATTGTTTATTTGGAAGGCAGAGTGACACAGAGAGAAGGAGAGGCAGAGAGAGAGATCTTCCATCCACTGGTTTACTCCTTCAAATGGCCACAACAGCCAGGTCTGGGCCAGGCTGAAGCCAGGAGCCAGGAACTTCATCCTGGTCTTCTACAAGGGTTGCAGAGGTCAAAGTACCTGAGCTACCTTTTGCTGCCTTCCCAGGCTCATTAGCAGGAAGCTGGATCAGAAGCAGAGTAGCCGGGACTTGAACCACTGCTCCCATATGGGATGTCAGAGTCACAGGCAGCATCTTAACCCACTGTACCACAATGCCAGCCCCATAAGTTTGCTAATTTAAAGACCACACTGGCTAATGTCCTAACAGGCAACAAAATCTTTTTACAGGACAGAAATCATTCATTCCTCCACCAGACAAAAATTAACAAGGAATTTTGCAGAGCCTGGCCCTTTGTCACTAGTAAATAGCAAGTCAAGTGAAAGTACATCCCCCTGGAGAACTGAATGTCTTTAGGAGTCCTTTAGGCAATGTTCCAGTTGGCACTGGACAGACATGCAGTCACTCGATCTTTATTTCCAAGTTTCTAATTTTTCTAATAGCATCAGTCTCCGTCAACCCAGTGGATGTCACAGCACTGTGTTAAACTCCTATTGGCCATCTAGGTGCCTGGTGTGGTCTCCCAACCCCCGGTTGCCAGAATGACATCTGCCCAGGTCAGTTCAGTTGTCTGCCTCTGACCGCATCAGCTGTGTTCCAGGGATGACTTTAGCAGAAATGCAGGCTGTTCCCTCTCTGCTAAGCGGAGCCACTTTTCCAAGAAGGGGATTCCACTGGAATGGAAGGAGAGGGTAATTAGTGAAGGAACCACACCAGCGTGGGGAGTGGTATTGAGAGAGCCCCAGTTCAGGGCCTTCTGTTTTCTAAATAAGAACAGAGAGGAAGTGTTTGGACTGAGTGACAGAAGCAGGTTGGTATCCCACCCTGGAATAGCAGAGCAAGTGAGCCTGTGTAGGTGGGAACCCTTCCCTCCTAATCCTGCAGGTTCACTTTGTGTAGACCTAATACTGAAACTACCATTTAGAGGGTTATAAGGAATGCTATCTTCTAGGGAAAAGCACACTAAATGGGATATTCTCCCCTGTGAGCCTCAATAGCCAGCATTTTATTGGTAGCCTTTTTATCTTAGTATAACTAATGGATCTATTTTGAGTAAGGACATGTATAAGTCCTTTTGTGATTCCAGGAGATGAGAAGTACAAAGTGTAATTATAGAATTATCATTGTCACTAGTATCTCCAATCAGCACATCATCCATAGTGACAGTTTCCAAGAGCTTTGTATGGGAAAAGTGTAATCTCCAGCACAAATGGTGGGCTACCAAGACTGTTCCTATGTCCGCTTTAGGATTACAGATGTAGGTATTCATCTAGACCCTATGATTCCCTGGGGAGGGCAGGGAGCATCATTTCCATTTGCTGAATAGGAAAAAAATAAATGGAAATGCTGAGACACAGTGAGGGTCACGACTGCCTATTGTTGAGACCTCCAGTCAATTAAATGTCAGAGAAAACCTCAATCAGCGTGGATGCTTTGTTGTCAACACATAAAGCAGCCACTGCCACAGAAAGAACAGAGCCAAAGGAGGAAAGGGTTTGGTTCCCAAAAGAGCCCTTTCATGTTTAGTTAGGCATTGCTTAGTCAAGGTGGCCAATTGTTGAAAGGATGTTTTCATTTCTGATTTTAAAGTGCATGAAAAAGGTAGCTACTTCACCCATTCCTTAGCTCTAGGCTCGCCTTGGGATCAGGCTGTTTGCAGACTGGAATGGTATAGGGGAAGGCTTGGTAAAATGGGAAAGACTGAAGGTTTTGGGGTCAGACGAACCTGAGCTAATCTCCAGGTTCTGCCACTGGCTAACCCCATGAGAAAACAGCCACCACTTGGAGTCTCATCTTTCCTTCTTTGTAAAAAAAACTCTTTTTGAGGTGTTAGCACAAAGAGTCATATACACGTAAAAGTCACCCATTACGTGTAAAGTACATCTCAGGAATCCAGTGGATAGTAAGCAGTGACTACATGGCAGCAATCACTATAATCAGCCTCCCAGAGGAGAGCAAATATTCACTCTCAAGAAGAATTTACAGAAAGGCCCACTCTCAGGCTGTCATGTTTCCAAATCCCTTGATCGCAGTGTGAGGGAAGGGGGATATTGGGGGTAAGACAATAAAGAGAACAGATATTGAATACCATAGGCCCAGCTAGCTCTCAAGTGTCTGTGTCTGTGTTTGCCCATATCAGTAACCTAGGCATGCAGCATTCTGGAGAAGTGTGTGTGCAAGGCGAGCCTTCCTGAAGTCAGAGACAGCACCCTGGTCATCTTCTATCCCCAGGCCTTGGACTAGTACCTAGAAAATGAAGCTCCATTGGATGAATGGACAAAGAAAGGTAGGGGAGATACAAAGGAGGAGATGAGAGCCTCAACCAATGGAAATCTCAGTCATTCCTCCTGGGGCCCAGCTCTTTGTGGTTAGGCCCATCAGAGCGTAAACCCAGTCCCCCAGAGAAGGTTAAGCTTCCTTGGGGCCCTGCAGACCAGACATGATGTGAGGCTACACAGCTCCTCCAGCAAATCTCCAGGAGCTGGCTCTAGGCAAAGCAGAGCTGCCAGTGAGGCTCTGCTGCCTATCCTCACTCCTGATTGCCAAGACAGTGGCTTGGTAGAATCAGGCAGCTACTTAGGTTTAAGAGAGCTGGAATTCTTGAAGCCCGCAATGTAATGCTTATCCCTTTAACCATTAGCCTCATATGCCCACCTTCCCAGGATACACCTGTATCTCATCCAGGCCCAAGAAGGAGCAGGCACTATGATGACCACATACATATTAAACTCTACATGGAGGTGCTGAATGTACTTGGGCCCCTGCACCCACATGGGAGACCTAGATGAAGCTCCTGGCTCCCGGCTTTGGCTTGGCCCAGCTGTGGGGAATGAACCGGCAACCAGCAGATGGAAGACCTCTCTGTGTTTCTTCCTCTCTCTCACTCTCGCTCTCTCTGGAATTCTGCCTTTCAAGTAAATAAAATAAATCTTTTTTCAAAAAAATCCAAGATGATTTCACAAATACTAAGTCCCCATCCAGTTTGTTAATTCAATTAAAGCATCACACTTCTCTACATGAAAGAGCTGAGAACGGGGAGAATCCTCTTTATCCTCTTTTTTGCCACTGACCACCGGTTGGGGTACTATTCTGGCTTTTTCTTTTTCTCTCTCTAAGAAACCTTGTAGCCTGCTAATGACACATCTTTCTCTCTGTAGAGAGACCCACACTCACATGTAAATGTATGTTCACTCTCTCACCTTTTAAGTAAATCCTGTTCTCACGTGGGCACCTTATATATGCTTCCACTCAGAGTTCTTATCTCAGTAGGGTACAAGAACCTGGACGGAGGGGCTGGCACTGTAGCATAGAGGGTAAGGCTGCTGCCTGCAGTGCCAGCATTCTATGTGAGCACCAGTTCAAGTCCCAGCTGCTCCTCTTCCGATCCAGCTCTCTGCTATGGCCTGGGAAAGCAGTGGAAGATGGCCCAAGTCCTTGGACCCCTGCACCTGCACAGGAGACCCGGAGGATGCTCTTGGCTCTTGGCTTCAGATCAGGGCAGCTCTGGCCATTGTGGCCATCTGAGGAGTGAACCAGCAGATGGAAGACCTCTCTCTCTCTCTCTCTCTCTCTCTCTCTCTCTCTCTCTCTCTCTCTCCGCCTCTCCCTCTCTGTAACTCTGCCTTTCAAATAAATCTTTTTAAAAAAGAATTTAAGGTATCCAGCCCGTATCTGTAGGTCAGTTCCTGCCCTGACATATCATTCGACTTTCAGACATGAGTTGATGAAGCCTTAACTTTGTGGCAAAGAGGCTAACACACATCTGAAAGGCAATACTGGCTGGGATCAGACTCCTGCCACCCTCTCTCCCCTCCTGCCCCTCCCCAGCCCCCTCTGCACATGCTCCATTACTCCAGGCACAGCAGCTCCTAGCCTATGGATTCTAAATTCTGGTCACCCACCTATGATTTTATCAGTAAAAAAAAAATACTGCTGTTTCCACTTTCCTTTTTAACCCCTGCACTACAAGAATGTCACCTCACAGTCTCTAGTGGGCTGGAGCCCCTACTGCCAGGCTACTCAGAGAACCAGCTGGTTGTTAGCTACCTACTGCATGTTCTGTGCCTTCCAACAGTTCACTGAGGTAGGCGTGCGTGTCTGCCTTTCAGCTGAGAAAGCCAAGACTTAAGAGGTTAAGTTTCTTTCCAGCTTACATGGGCTTCAGAGAGCTTCTGGTCTGTGCAGCTAGCATTTGAACCCAGGTCTGAAACAAATAGGAAATGAGGGAAAGAGAAGAGGAATAGAAATCTTTTTCTATAAAATAACCATTGTTTATGCAGACAGCATTTATTTAAATCCAGTTTGTGCCTAGGGACATCATCGTTGAATTTGCTTTGAGTGGCGTGGAAGCCATTCTAATAAATGGGGAATTGAAATGAACACCAAGAGGTGATTTTTGACTAAGCATAGGTGTACTTGCTGAGCCAAATAGATTTGCAAATAAGAACATCAGCTTGAGGGAAGCAAGAGGCATTCAAACCTCACCTGCTGGCTAGCTTCCCCATGAGTTAACAATGGTTTCACATATTTCACTTTAAGTCAGTGTGACTCAGGTATAAAATTTGTTCTCCCTAAAGTTTCCCTGAGGTAATCATTACCATAACCGTGACTATTGGCCACACACACTTTACAAATCCATTTCTGGATTTCTGAGCAACGGAAGTGCTCTTGGTCATATTCCCTGCACTCCTTACCCACCAGTCTGAATTTTAAGCTGTGTTGATGGCTTTTCATGAATTGTTTGGAATGGTCACCTCGCCTTTGACCCCACTACCTCAGCTGAAGGCTGTGAACAAGGGGATTAGTTTCTGGGCTGGGACTGGATTGTTTAACAAGCCGCCAGATATTTCCCGCTGATAAAGGATTCAATTTTTTCTTTCCATAACAGAATTTCTCAAAATACTTTGCACAGAATTCAAGTTCATCCTTTTTATATTATTTATTTGAAAGGCAAAGTTACTGAGAAGAATAGACGGGGTGGGGAGTGAGAGAGAGAGAGAATATTCTATTTATTAGTTCACTCCCCAGATGGCCCCAACAGCCAAGGCTGGGCCAGGCTGAAGCTGGAAGACTAGAACTCCATCCAAGTCTCCCACATGGGTGGCAGGGGCCCAAGTATTTGGGCCATCTTCCGCTGCATTCCCAGGCATACTAGCCAGGAACTACATGAGAAGTGGAGCAGCTGGGACTTGAACCAGTACTCATATGGGATATTGTCTTTGCAGGCAACAGCTTAACCCACTGAGCCACAATGCCAGTCCCAGAATTTAAGTTCTGTCAAGTACTTCACACACATACACACACACACAAATTCTATAATCTAATGAATTTAGGAAATCCTGGGTATTAGAGCTCCCTCTTAGAAATTTCTGATGGCCACTCAGCTTTCACAAACCATATAAACATTCACTATTTGCCCACTTTCTGACATCCCTGAAGTGAGTGTTCTGTGGCATGCACTAGGGGAAAACTTATTGTTCTAGAGATTCTGGAGCATGAAAACTATTTCTAGTAAACCCATTTGCCAAATATGTGAAAACACAGCAAAACAAACAAACAATCAAAAAACCTCTTCAAAATAGTTTGAACAGCCCACTCAGAAGTAAGATGATCCTGTGGTAGTGCCTGCTGGTTAGTGAGCATCCATTATCTCATTGAATCCTGAGCACCACCTCCAAACAGGCTCAGAGAGCCTAGGTAACTCTCCTAGGGTCATACCTGTGCAAAGAGACAAAACTAGAATTTTGAATCTTGGCTCAAAACGAAAACTCTTGAAGATTACACCGTAGCTGGGATTTCACTATTGGAGGAAGGTCATCCCCTATACTAGAGAATGCCTTCACCTCGGGAGAGCTCATAGAAGGCAAAGCAGACCTCAGTCATCACGTGTGTCCAGGTAGAGCTGAGCCTGGGCGAGGCCAAGTGTTCCTACAGCTGTCCCTCCCACCCACCCCCAGCCAGCTACAGAATGGAAAGGCAAGTTCAGCTCCTTCCCAGTGAGCAGCCAGTGATGAGGGATGGGGATCAAGTCAGCGAAACAGGAATAGTCTTGAGCTGAGATCTCATGCCCCACTTTCAGCTGCCGAATTCTTTCACTTTCCATGTATCCATTCGAAGATTTCTTTTCTCTAGTTCTTCTGACCACAGGGGAGGCTGAGCCCAAATACCCCTTGTCGTAGTCCTAACTGTAAGTCAGAATGATTGTTAGAGGGACAAGTGACAGTGAAGAGAAAAGTCTCTATCCTCTCAGATTCTGCTCCAGCTGCAGGACAATTAATACAAAAGCACAGAATATACATCACATCAGGCGCTAATAGACACGCTGAAGAAAAGCAGAGCACGGTAAGAAGGGGAGGGTTGCTATAGGGTGCCCCAGCAAACCCTCTACAGGAAGGCTGATTGTAGAGGCAGAGAGAGCTGAGCAAGGTGAGGGAGCAGCAAACAAAAGGTGTCTGAAAGAAGACCGGGGACCTTCGAGCCCCCTTGTGTGCTTCTGGCCTAGTGGCTTGGGGCCTGGCACAGGCTGGCACAGAACCTAAGTCAGGGGGCTCGGACTTTGCATGCAAGAGTTGTTGGGAAAGAGGCAAGAAAGATAGAGCGAGCTTAATGCTGGGTCTCAGGGCAGAGACTGAGAGCTATTTGATCTTTTTTAACTTCCTGGGGTGTTGTTGGGGCTAAGTCTTCTGTACTGGGCTGGTTGCAGAACCACCTTCTCTTGATATTTGGTGACCCTCTCACTAGTGTGGCCACCTGCACCTTAGTCCCTTTGCTGTAAAATTAAAAAAAAAAAAAGGAATAGTAATAGGACCTACTTACTCTACACAGCTGGTTGAAGGTTAGATGAGTTAATGTGTAAAACACTTACAAGTACTACCTGATATTGAAAACCTCTCAACCAATAGTATCATTTTATAACATCCTGCGGATTGGCACCTGAATGTATGTGTGTGAGAGGGAGAGATGGAGGAAGGCAGGAGGGGGAGAGAGAAAGGGAGAGAGAGAGAGAAACTGTAAGAACAAGAGAGGGAAAGGGATGAGCAAACAACCTCTTAAGTCTCTTTAAGCACTAAAAAAAAAAAAAAAAAAAAAAAAAAAAAACTGCATTCCGTTTTCTGACACGTGACATGGATAGCTGTCCCCAGGAAAATATAATGCTTTAGTAGGTCTTATTCCAACTTCCTCTCTGATCTTTCAGGAGCAAAAACTGACTTCTCAGGAAACTAACAGTTACGCTGGTGATTGCTGTCACTATTTGAACGACAGCATCAGGACAATTTTGAATTCACTTAAAGTACTGAAGAGTGAGTTCCCACAGTTAAAATGAAGCTCTCTTTATTTGCTTCTGCTAATTAAAAAATCAGAGCTAAAGATACTTAAACACTACAGTTAAAATGGCATGGCTCTATACTGGCTTAATGAATTCTCTTATGAAATCACTGTAATTCATGAAACACACTCTCCCTTGTTTTCTTCTGAACTTTACAGTTAAATTTAAAGATCAGTGTTAACATTCTGTTATATAGTTTGTGCAATAATGTTTCTCCAGAACAAATAAAAGTCTGGCTTTCTGACTTATAGGTGTATTCCCTTTAACCAAAAAAATAATTTTTTTTATTTTAAATGCATAATTATTAGAAGTCTCAATTTTATTATGTTTATTTTTTTTTAATTATTTGAGAGCTAGAGAGACAGAGACGTACAGACAGATAAAGCTTCCATAATGCTGGTTCATTCACCAAATGCCCACAACAACCAGGTCAATGTCGAGAACCAGGAATTCAATCTGGTTCTCCCACAGGAGTAGCAGGGACCCAACCACTTGAGCCATCACCTGCTGCCTCCCAGGATTTGCATTAACATGAAGTTGGAATCAGGGTCCACAGCAAGAAACTGAACCGAGGCATTCTGATACAGAGGTGTCTTAACCATGAGGTCAAACACCTATCTCTGTAAGTTCACTTTTGACTTCTGTAGATGTGGTCCTTTAGATAAAATTAGCCATCAGAATCCTCCATCTGAATGCTTCCTTCACAAACAACATTTACAACATTAAGCTTGTCATCTGAGCTTTCAATCTGTGCTGTCCGATCTGTTCTCTGGAGCCTCTCATCTCCACCATTCTCTACCCAGTTCCCTCATCCAACAACAGGTTCCACAAAATGTACCTTGTTAGCTTCCCTCAACTCTTCAAACCCATTTTCTTTTCAACACCTCACCTCCCAGTCCAAAATCAACCCTTAAGAAGATTGCTATGATAACCTCTTAAATGGTCTTCCTACTTCCAGTCCTGACTTCAAGTCCATTCTCCATATAGATGCCAGAGAAACTTTCTAAGAGAAAATTAGACTGTATTACTCATTGTCTCCATGCTGGTCTGGCTACTCCCATGATTAAACCTAAACTCTAGGGAACATAAAACCATTGCATTCTGGCTACTGCTTATCTAACTCACTGACAATCAATATCACTCCCACCTCTATATTCTGCTGGTCATGTATCTACATGAGCAGGATGTGACTGGGTTCTCAGTGACCTATTGCTGTGTAACAAACCATCCTAAAGGTAACCGTAGTAATTATTTTTTTTTTGCCTGTGCTCCTTCATTTGTTTTTGTATAGTAGACAGGTCCAAGATGGTTTTGCCCACATAGCTTATGAGTGGGAGCCTTGATTCTCTTCAACAACCTCTCATCCTCCAGTAGACTGGACCATCTTACATATGGTAGTCTAGGACAGCCTTTGAAGACAGTGGAAGCTGAAGCTCCAGGGCCATCATGCTCTAACCTTGAAGGCCACATGAGTCATATGACATTGCTTCCTCTACTCTTTGCTATTGTTATTTTGTTTTTCAGTATTTCATTTGTGGCAATCATGTTGTAAGACTTCTCAGGTTCCAGGATAAACTTCTGTGGGAAGAGTGACAAAGTTGCATTTGTGTCTCCTAGCAAAGGAACATGCAGAGAAGGTAGGAGGGTATATGTGCCTATCTTTTGCAGTCTGTGACATGGACATACAATCAATGCTTTCCAAAGGGGATGGGGAAAAGCAAGTGGGAACCTTGACTTCTTTGTTGCCCCTGATGAAATCCAGGAGGTCAAGGGATATGGTTGTCCTGAGGCAGACAGAAAGTTTCATGCTGGAGAAGGGGGACCTGAAAGCTCCCCCTACAAGACAGTACCCTGTGTATTTATCATCATCGCTATCCTCTACGTACTGGCCATGTGTCTACGTGAGCAGGATGTGACTGTCTGAGCCCTCAGTTACCTATCGCTGTGTAATAAACCAACTCAGCTACCAGGAGCAGTACAAAGGAGGTAACCTGGATACCCATCTACTCTCCGAACCTGCAAATTTCATCACACGGAACAATTCTGTGTCTAAAACTCCTGGGCGTTAAGAAGTAAGAATGTTGATTGACATAAATACTGCTTACATTGCTGAGTATCAGGCCTAGAAGTCTATCCACCACAAACAACATCAATAACAACAGCAATGTGGTAGTGATGGGGAAATTTCTGGACAGCACCATGCATTCTATGGACATATGTTTATTGCAGAAAGTACAGGTGAGCTGCAGGCATTTGGCCTAGCTGAGAAAACACTGCTCAGGATGCCAGCATTGCATATCCAAATGCCTGAGCTCTTGGCCTGGGTTCAGAAACTCCTGGCTCCAGCTCCAGATTCCTGCTTCTTGCTAATGCACACCCTGTAAGACAGCAGTGACAACTCAAGTAGTTTTGTTCCTGCCACTCAACAGAGAAGATCTGGGTTGAGTTCCAGGCTCCCAGTTTCAGCCCAGCCCAATGCTGACCATCACAGGCATTTAACGAGTACACCAACTTATGGAATCTTGTATTCATTCATTCTCTCTCTCTCTCCCACCCTCCCTCCCTCCTTCTCAAATACATAATAATCAATAATTTAAACACTTCATGTTGGGAGGAGCCGTGGGAGCCCACACACGAGTGCTTTCCACTGCCTATAGACTCATAATGCACAGTGGGAACTTCACCCACCTTCCAGCACAATTGTGGGTCCCCTCTTTCTTGGCCATGACAACAGACAAGCTTCACAAACAAGCTGACATCAAACAAGAAAGCTTAATAAACACTGGGAGATTTGTAGAGCCCAAGATGATGTAAACTGCCTGTGAGGTGGGGGAGGGGGAGCCTCAGTATGATCTCATCTTGCTGTGAACGCTTCGCTGCCAGGAAAATGAGGTTTCCTGGGGGATGCTATGGTCAGGCGTAGGATTGATGAGGTGGAAGGGAGGCAGCCCCTGGAGGCACCCCTTGGCTCACGCTGCGACAGGGAAGGGGGGAGGCAGGTGCCTGTGTGTGCTAGAGTGAGAAGCAGGAGCAGTGCTGCAAGATATTTTCATTTTTTGCTCCTTAGATAATAACGAATGGGAATTTCCCTAGCACTGCAGCGTGAGCAAATCTATGAAAGGAACTTCCTACTACTTTTTACAGCGTACATAGGAAAACACACAGGTGCAATGAGATTAAGAAAAAAAAAAGAGGTTTTTCAACTTGAGGAATAAATCAGATCAAGCAGCTATTCTGAGGGACAAATGGGCTCTATACGTCATAGAGGGACACCAGCATTTTTCCTGACACTGGGTTCAAAGTAATGCACCAAGGCCTCTGGTGGCCACCACAAAGGGCTCAGAGCATAATTTTGAAAAAGATGAGCACCAAACTACAGACTTGGGAGTAAGTGAGCTCACTTGGGTTTTTTTGGTTTTAACATTACTGTAATAGTCAGTTTCCAGTAGGCTACGTGTGTTGAAATCAGTGTGGTTTTATTTGACCTTTCTAAAGAGAGCAGTATAGTAAACTAATCCCTAATAGAATCAAAACTAGCAACAACTGAAATTACATTGGTGGGTGCTGCTGCTGCCTCTGTGTGTGTGTGTGTATGACAGAGTGAGAGGGAGAGTGAGTGACACAGTGAGTGACAGAGAGAGAGACCAAGTAGTTAAGAAATGGGATAATGGGATATAAAGAATATTAGGGAAGATGTTTGGTACAGTGGTTAAGATGTAACCTGGGCACTCTAATCCCATATTAGAGTGACTCATTCAAATTTTTGGCTCCTCTTCCAATTCTAGCTTCCTATTAATACACACCCCAGTCAGCAACAGATGAGAGCTCAAGTGCTTGAGTCTCTGCCTCCCACACTGAAGCTCCAGATTGAGTTTTGGGCTTTTGGCTCCACCCTGGCTGTCATGGGTATTTGGGAACTGAACAAGCAATTCTCTCACTCTCTCTCTCTCTTCCCCCCATTTCAAATAACATGAAAAGAAATAATTTTTTAAAATACATTTAAAAGGACCAGGGCTGACATTATGGTTAAGCCCCTGCCTGCAATGCCAGCATCCCATATGGGCACTGGTTCGAGTCCCACTTCCAATCCAGCTCCCTGCTAGGGTGTCTGAAAAAGCCGTGGAGAATGGCCCAAGTCCATGGGCCCCTGTACTCATGTGGGAGACCCAAATGAAGCTCCTGGCTTCAGCCTGGCCCAGCCCTGGCTGTTGTGGCCATTTGGGGAGCAAACCAGTGGATCTCTCCATCTCTCTCTTTCTCTCTCTCTCTCTCTCTCTCTCTCTCTCAACTCTGCCTTTCAAATAAATAAAATAAGTCTTTAAAAAATTTAAAAGGGAGGGGCCAGTGCTGTGGCACAGCAGGTTAATGCCCTGGCCTGAAGTGCCAGCATCCCATATGGGCACCAGTTCTAATCCCGGCTGCTCCTCTTCCAGTCCAGCTCTCTGCTATGGCCTGGGAAAGCAGTAGAAGATGGTCCAAGTCCTTGGACCCCTGCACCCATTTGGGAGACCTGGAAGAAACTCCTGGCTCCTGGCTTTGGATGGGTGCAGCTCTGGCCATTGCAGCCATCTGGGGAGTGAACCATCAGATGGAAGGCCTCTCCTCTCTCTGTGTGACTCTGACTTTCAAAAAAATAAAATAAAAATTTAAAAGGAAATAAGAATGCTTCCTCCAAGGCCTTCCATTTAGCAGATAGTGAGGTGTATGAAATACTAATGCCTTTAGTCAAAACAACACTTCAACCAGTCTTAGTCTGTTTTCTGTTGCTGTAACTCAATAACTGTGATAGAGTGATTTACAAAGAAGATGAATTTATTTTGTATGGTTCAGGAGACTGAGAAGTCCAAGGTTAAGGTTAAGGGGCTGAACTCAAGACAGCCTTTCTTCAGAGCTTGGAGGTGGTGCAGGACATCACATGGTTACAGTTGTGCATCCAAGAAAGCAAACCAAACTGGATTTTAAAACAGACCTACTCTTGGGGATGGCTTTGTGGGGTAGACTAAATTGTCCAAATTTTAGCTTCAGTTCTCTGTATTTCATTTGTTAAGGAGACTGAGTTCATCAATAAGGACCCCACTGTGCCCACCATCCCAGAGTCACAAAGTAGATATTTTGAAGGATATTTACAATTATTTCTATCTAAAGAGCTACTTTTCTAGTTGGACATATGGGAAAATAACTCAAAGATAATATAATAAATTCTTATTAAGGCTGAATAGTATTTCACTGTATTCATATACCACATGGCCCTTATCCATTCATCCAATGATGGAAACTTACATTTATTTCATTCCTTGGCATTTGTGGATAATGTTACAATGAATATTAATGTGTAGATATTACTTCAACATACTGATTTCATTTCCTTGGGTTATAGATGTGGGATTACTATATCATATGGTGGTTCTGTTTGTTTTTAATTTTGGGGGAAATTCCATAATGTTTTCCATAATGGCTGTACCAGTTTACATTCCCATCAACAGTGTACAAAGAATTTTCTATTACTCACATTTTTGTCAATAGCAGGTCTGTTTTTTAAAATAATATCCATTCTAACAGTTGTAATTCATTTGAGACAACATGAGTGAACCTGGAGGACATCAAGTTAAGTGAAATAATCCAGGCACAGAAAGGAAATAGCATGTGATCTCACATACTTGAGGAATCTACAAACCTCAAACTCACAGAAGCATAGATAGTGGATACAAAGAGCTGGGGTGGGAAGTGGGAAGAAAGGAGGTGGATTGAGGAGATATTGGTCAAAGAACTCAAAATATAAATTAGATAGAATGAATAAGATCAGAATTGACAGCATAGTATACAACATATTGACTATTGCTAATAACAAGATATTGTATACTTGAAAATTACTGAGAGTAGATTTTATGTGTTCTCATCACAAAAAAAAATACTTGAAGTAATTCACTTGTCATTTAAACTGATTTAGCTATCACAAAAGGTAAACTTATATCATACCGTGTTGTACACCACACATGTATGAAACTTTTACCAATTAAAGTACTTTTAAATTTTTAAAGGAAGAAAAACAAGTCCAGTATGTTTCTTCAACAAAATGGTTGCGAAGATCTTCCCACAAGTCCATAATCCTTCCATAAACCCTGTTATCTAAGAGTTCAGTATGATATGTTAACTCAAGAGTAAATAGAGCTAGAAAACTCTGAATTGTTTAAGACCCAGTTAGGACAGCACTATTCAAGTCTGAGGGAGATACCTCTAAGTCATCCATGAATATGGTATATGTGCTATAAATGCATGATTAATTTGTTATACTTGTTCTTCTTTTGGTAAACTATATAGTTTCAGAAATCAAGGTGCTGGAATGGAAGTAACATCTCTGATAATTAACTCTAATGATTTACTGGTGAGCTTTTTTCTTCTGGCATGTCTTCATGCTCTGCTTGTTTAGATGTCTAGTTCTCAAAGCAAGAATACTTATACAAGAGCACACAATAACTTTCTCATTAAACTAGGAGTGCTATCTGGTACTTCTGAGTTTAAAAGAATATTACTGAATTGTTTGGTATGATGGATCCTTTTATCCAGAGAAAATAGTTCATAGCCATGCAAGATAGATAAGGAAGAATTTATCTGAAAACTGGGGAGTCCTGTGAAATAATTTGTTTTAGTTCTTTATATTTTATATTTGCTCATGTTAATAGAAGAACATAGCAATCTCATATAAAATAGGCCATTCAGTCAATAAATTTCACTTCATTTCACTAGGAAAATGATTGTGTTCACTGCTGTATGGACTGAGGACCAAGGACACATTGAAACAGGAAACACAGGATGAAGCTCATGATCTCTGATTGGTATTAAATGTGATGCAGCCATTTGTGATAATGAGCAAGTTGATGTACGATCTCTCTGTCTCTTCCTCTTCCTCTGTTGCTCTGCCTTTCAAATAAATAAAATATATCTTACAAAAAAAAAAAAAAAAAAAAAAAAAAAAAAAATATAATAAATTCTTAGAAACAAGCTATGAATACATACTGATGGTTCCTCTTCCAGAAATATGGTAGGATGGCAATTCCACACCACCTTGAAGTTAGGCAGTGTGACTTTTGACTTTTTGGGCAAATGCACAGAAGTGACATGTTTTCATTTCCAAAACAAAAAAAACCATTAAGAGACTGAGAGAAACTCACGTTTTTCATCTGCTGTAACCTGGCACCCAGAAACCTGGATTTCAAATGGCCAAGATAGTCAGAGCTCCCTAAATGAAGCTATGGAGATTTGGAAGATGTTTGTTAACATGGCATAACCTACCTCACCCTGGCTAATCCAATATTAAACTGTATAATAAAGAAGTCTGTTCATACTAAGAGATTACACATCAGCTAGAGTCCCAGACTACAAGTCTCAAAATCTCGGTGACAACTAACCAAGCACCAAAAAGGAAACCTGTTGAAGTGAAATGGACACTATGAGAAACAGTGACTTGATCAGCCCTTATCCTGACTGTTGATGAACAACTTAATACTTTATTCCTTTTAGTATTTTTTTGTCCTACTTAGTACTATTGGTTGAACTCTATAATTAACACACAATTATTCTTAGGTATTTAAATTTAACTGAAAAGTTATCTCTGTTAAATATAAGAGTGGGAAGTAAGAGAAGGAGGAGATGTGCAATTTGGGACATGCTCAATCTGACTTGCCCCAAATGGTAGAGCTAGAAACGTGCCAGGGGATTCCAATTCAATCCCATCAAGGTGGCATGTACCAATGCCACCCCACTAGTCCAAGTGATCAATCTCAGTTCACAATTGATCACACTGATAGGTCTAAGAGTCAAAGGGATCACACAAACATGACTAGTGTCTGCTAATACTAACTGATAGGATTAGGAAGGAGAGAACGATCCAACATGGGAAGCGGGATACACAGCAGACTCATAGAATGGCAGATGTCTTAAACAGCACTCTGGCCTCAGAATTAGCCTTTAAGGCATTCGGATCTGGCTGAAGAGCCCACAAGAGCATTTTAGGCATGTAAAGTCAAAGCACTCTGGCAAAAAAAAAAAAAAAAAAAAAAAAAAAAAAAAAAAAAAAAAAAAACCACTAAATGAAAGATCTCTGCGAGTGAGATCCCAGTGGAAAGGACAGGCCAGCAAAGAAGGAGGTACCTTTCTCTGAAGGGAGGAGAGAACTTCCATTTTGATTATGACTATGAGTCGGTGAACTCAAAATGCTTCCATAGCCTTGCAACTCATGACAAGAGCCTAGGGTGATTACTGTCGCCATAAACAAGAGTGTCAATTTGTTAATTCAACAATAGGAGTCACTGTGTACTTACTCCTCATGTAGGATCTCTGTCCTTAATGTGTTGTACTATGTGAATTAATGCTATAACTAGTACTCAAATAGTATTTTTCACTTTGTGTTTCAGTGTGGGTGCAAACTGTTGAAATCTTCACTTAATACATACTAAATTTATCTTCTGTATATAAAGATAATTGAAAATGAATCTTGATGCGAGGAATGGGAGAGGGAAAGGGAGATGGGAGGGTTGTGGGTGGGAGGGAAGTTATGGGGGAGAAAAGCCATTGTAATCCATAAACTGTACTTTGGAAATTTATATTTATTAAATAAAAGTTTAAAAATAAAAATAAAAAAGTTAAATATAAATGAATGTCCTTGTATTTGAGAGAAAGAGAGAGAAAAATGAAAGAGATAAGACTCAAGTTTACATAAAGAAATGTCCCCAAGGGCCCTAACAGAAGAGCAAAGTGCCACTGTCAATGGCCTCAGTGGCCCATTCCTCAGGTGCCCAAAGTAAGCACAATATCATTTTGCCCTTGCAGTCATTCTCAGCTAAATCTGTATAATAATGACAAATACTTAACATGTATACAGTTTAAAAGAGCAATTAGAAAATTCATAAATTAAGGGCTTGCTTATTCCACTTTAGTCAAATATAAGCATTTGTTAACAGCTACTTTTCCTTAACTAAAATGTTTCTCCTGGGAAATAAACAGATATTTGAATAACCACATTGCTACTTGAATCTCACAGGCATCTAGGTCTAGGGTCAGAATTTCTTGTGATACTGAGTGTTGGTTAATAAGTCAATGTGGGAGGGGGGATTTTAATGGAGCTCTCCCTTTGATGATAACTAATCCGTGCTTTTATCAGAAAGAGTACAATGATGTCAGAGTGCCATGGGAAGGGGTTAGTTGGAAGACTGCCATCATAGACAATGTAAATTCACAAAAGTGTTAAGTTCCAGCTTTCAACCTTGTAGATGCAACAGCTAATTTATCAACACCAGGTAAGGATGAATCTGGAAATGATGTCATCATGTTACCTAAGCAATCAGAGAATAATGCAGAGAATCATGGTGTCAAGTTATCAAATGATAGCAAGAGTTAACAATCACATGGGCTGAAATATTAGCATTGTTACACCTAGTACATTATCTTCCTGCAGTTGGAATTGTATAGGTTATTGAATTATATCAGAACAGAGTTCGGTGATGAAAGAACCACAAGGGAAGATAATTGGATAAATTGGTAGAACTATGCTTTAGCCAAGAGTGCTTAATATAGTCTCCCTCATCAAAAGGATAGTCCCAAAATTTTAATAAAATTTGAAAAAGAAAGAAAAAGGATATTCTTGCCCAATAGAACAGTAATATTAACTTCTCCACTTTAAACAGTTCTTAGACAGGCATGGTCCACTAGCTTTCATTTAAGTCCCATACAAGATCAGAAGCCAATTCATTTTGTCAGGGTGATTCTCTCTATTTCTGCTGTAACTGTGCAATTCACACAGTTGAAGTTGTCTGGATAACCAAGATGCTCCCTGGGGTGGAGGAGCTGTCCATGGTTCTGAACCACACTTAGAAACAGAGACCCTTCTTCTTTTTAAAAAAAAAAAAACTTTTATTTAATGAATATAAATTTCCAAAGTACAGCTTATGGGTTACAATGGCTTCCCCCCTCCCATAACTTCCCTCCCACCCACAACCCTCCCCTTTCCCGCTCCCTCTCCCCTTCCATTCACATCAAGGTTCATTTTCAATTCTCTTTATATACAGAAGATCAGTTCAGTATATATTAAGCAAAGATTTCAACAGTTTGCCCCCACATAGCAACACAAAGTGAAAAATACTGTTGGAGTACTAATTATAGCATTAAATAACAGTGTACAGCACATTAAAGACAGAGATCCTACATGATATTTTTTTAAAAATTAATTTTCTATGCAATTTCCAATTTAACACCAGTTTTTTTTTCATTTTCAATTATCTTTATATACAGAAGATCAATTCAGTATATACTAAGTAAAGACTTTGACTATGACCCTATCGGAATAAGATCAAAGTCGGCGAACCCTAAAGGCTTCCATAGCCTTGGCAACTCATGACTAGAGCCTAGGGAGATTACTGACGCCATAAACAAGAGTGTCAAATTGTTAAGTCAACAACAGGAGTCACTGTGTACTTACATCTCATGTGGGATCTGTCCTTAATGTGTTGTCTAATGTGAAGTGATGCTATAACTAGTACTAAAACAGTATTTTTCACTTTATGTTTCTGTGTGGGTGCAAACAGAGACCCTTCTTACTCCTAATCTCTCTTCTTGAGCTGTGCTGTAAACACCAGGACAAGTCAGATTCAAGGGGAAGACAAGAGATCTTTTTGAAGGGTAAAATCTAAAATGTTATACACAAAAAAAACTGCGTATGATTTTTAATACATAAAAAATTTCATGATGATAAAACATCAGAAAATACAGGTAGATACAGAAAGGAAATTATGGTAAAAGGAGAGTTTATTTTGCCCTTCTAATGTCATGACACAGCAAAAGGCAGCTACAAATCTATAAAAGAAATCCCAATATACATACAGAAAATTATGGAGCAAAACCTATCACCAGGAAAAGGAAACACTGAATTTTTATATATCCATGAAATAGTTACAAAATGAAGCATATATCAGACCCCTCAAACATATTAGTAAGTTTGAAAACAAAGAAATACTACAGATGATGTTCTTAGATCACAATGAAATAAACCAGAAATTACAATGCAGAAGTGAAAAGTTCCATCACAAATAAGTCTTGTCTCAAAATAAAACTAGTAGAATTTTTAGAAAAATAAATAAAATAAAAATGCTACATATTAAAAATAGCTGTCACAAATAATGAAACATATATATATCAAATGTTCAACAAAAACCTAGTAAAAGATGAACAATGACTCCAAGGAAAGTTTAAACATAATATTAATAAATATGTAAGCAGAAACTAGTAAATTAGAAATAAAAAACAAAATAGATTCATAAATCAAGGCACTGTGCCTTGGCAACAGGGAGGAAGAATTCTGAAGTTAGAGAGGGAATAGTTACCTGGGGAAGAGAAGAGAAAAGGAAAAGAGGACTCAATTTACAAAGGCAAGTGGAGAAGCAAAGCCATTGAAAGATGACTAAATGTCAAAAAGAAATGTTTGATTTCCACTTTTTCCAAATGACTTTAGTTCCCAGTGAGATTTTCCCTCCCCTCTCTGGGAGTTTGACAGGGAGTTCACTCCTCTGCTCCCTTCCCCCCAACACGCACTTGCAGACAGCCTGCACTCCTCTCACTCCTGATGACATCTCTCAAGCGGCATTCTTGTTTATCCTGTTTCTCTCTGAAATAGCTTGCATTTCTTTCCTGTATAAAAAGCCATTTATCAAATGCCTATCCTGGACCAAGCAGGACAAAGGGTTTTGCAGGCATTTTTGCTAAATTCATACAAATTTTTTAGGCATGTCTACCTTATAAAATAAGCTCATAGATTTTTAGCTTTTCACAAAAAAAAAAAAAAAAGCCAGTAATTCAAACCTAATTCTATCTACTCCAAAGAGGATTTTTCCTTGTGATACTATACTGCCTCTCCATGGATAGAGACAGGGATCACATAGTAATAAAACTTTTGCACTTGGCACATTGTTGAGAGGAAAAGCTAACATGAATAAGAAAATTAAGAATCAAATGATCTTAAATCCATAAATGATTGGCTGAAACAAACTTAAATAACTCCCCAAAGACTAAGTTCAAAATACTATTTTTGATACTTCATTAAACATTTTTTATATATATCAAAACCATATAGCTATTCTGGTACAGTTTATATGAAAAATTCCTTAGCATTTTAGTGGTCTGTATGTTCCCTGTAACTGTCAAACTTTTGGCAGAAAATGGTTGCACTCTAAAAGGGTTAACCAGAAAGAGTTTTAATGAAAATGTGTTTATAGGAATTAGGAAACTAACCAGAAATGGAAAAGCACCCACGGACTGGCATATGGCTTCCCAACAGGAGCTGAAGTCGTGGGTAGAAGGATATGCCTATTGTTAAGTTTTTTAATGGCAAATTTTTTATTATAGAGGCAGAGAGCGACAGAATAGAGACAGAGAGGGAAACAGAGAATACCCATACACTGGTCCAAGCCAAAGCTGGCAGCAGGCATTCAATCCAAGTCTTGAAATTGGGCAGCAGGAAACCACTTTTTAAAAACTTTATTTATTTATTTATTTATTTACTTACTTACTTACTTTATTTGAAAAGCAGAACAAAGCACATGCACACACACACACACATGAAGAGAAAAAGAGATCTTTTTTCTGTCAATTCACTCCTCAAATGCCCACAACAGCCAAGGCTAGGAACTCCACGGGGTCTTCAACATATATGGCCAGAACTCAACTACTTGAGCCAACGTTTGCTGTTTCCCAGGGCCTGCACTGGCAAGAATCTGAAATTGGGAGGTAGGACTGGGTTTTGAACCCTGTCACTCCAATATAGACCAAATGCTCACCTTTACCCACCCCCATCGTTATGTTTTTAAAAATGGTTCAATATCTCTTTTCTGTTAACTGTCAGAATTTCTGCCAAGGCCCCATATTGGCCAAACTCAACCAAAATCAAAAGATTAAGAAAACCTGATGAGTGCATTCAGCTAGGGTCAGCCTCCTAGGGAATCTTAAAGGAAGAACAAAGACAGAGATCCCATCTGGTAGGAAAGCAATGAACAGCCAGCACATTCACTTTCCTCCAGCCAAGTGATTCAGGTGCTAAATTATATGAATTTAGTCGCAGAGTTTATTAATATGCATTGTAGGTCTACATAATCAGAAGTTGCCATCTCATCCTCTGCATAGACCACAACACAGTTGGATGTCATGCTCAACATGAATAGCTCCTAGAGAAGGAAATATACACACATAAAGTAAATCCCGGGAAAGTCATCTGGCATATCAGCTACTATCGAAACTAGAGTATTTAAGGGTAGAAAGTCAGGAAAAAAAAATAAACATAAAGTCTAATTTATAATGGCCTAGAAATCAGACATAAGAGTTGTTGGGGAAAGGGGTAAGGGTAGAATTGATCTCAAGATGAGCAATAAATTCCTGATGTCTGGAACTACCCATCAATGACATGGACTGCAACTGGGAAAAGTAATCGCAGCACTTGCATAATTCAGTCGTGGGCTAGGCTGCCACCTGCTGTTGGGGCTGCCGCAGAAGAAATTTTTGCGTTTGGCAAAACACTGGGCTGAAGAGCTCTCCCTTTCCATTACAGCTCTTAGATTTCAACTCAACACCTTGATAAACGTACCAAACACACCAAACCCATTTAAACAAATGCCCATCCTTTACTCTAGGCCCATGTAGACAATACCCAAAACACACAGGCATTAAATTATTATTCCACGCATTTAAAAAATCTTTGAATTTTGCGACGGAGGCTTCTTAGAGACAAATGAATGGTGACCAAATACCCTGAAGCTCCGAATGCTTCTAAATCCTCTAAAAACAATGAGATACAAATCAAAGCAGAGCTGTTCTGTCCTTAACTTTGGGTCTCAACTAATGCCTCGTTTCTTGTTAATGACTAAGGCCAGAAATTCTTTCCATGGAATGAAGGCCTATTGAAAGGATGGGATCTCTGGAAAGTGCTGAAGCCGGCACTATGGCATAGTAAGTTAAGCCTCCACCCACGGTACCAGCATCCCATATGGGCACTGGTTCGTGTCTCAGCTGCTCCTCTTCTGATCTAGCAAATGGGAAAAGCAGTAGAAGATGGCCAAAGTGCTTGGGCCTCGGCACCTGCATGGGAGACCCAGAAAAAAACTCCTGGTTCCTGGCTTTGGATTGACTCAGCTCCACCAGTTGCAGCTGTTTGGGGAGTGAACCAGCAGATGGAAGACCTCTCCCTCTGTTTGTAATTCTGCCTCTCAAATAAATAAACAAATATTTAAAGAAAGAAAGAAAGAAAAAGTGCTGTGGTGATAACACAATAACTGTCATAATCTCCCCAGTGGAAACATTTCATGAAACTGTATACTTGTGTGTGTGTGTGTGTGCAGCCTTCCTTCAGAGATATTTGAAAATACATATGAGGGAACCCCAAGATGGTAGATTAGGGAGAGGCATGATATGTTAGACTAGGGATAAACAGTGAAAGAAAGGTGTGCAGGAAGTGCACTTTCAGGGGAGAATTGGAGAGACGACCACTCTGGGAATCCTACAAGAGAAGGAGGAACCCTGTGGATCTGTGTGGAGGGTGTGGACATGCAGCATGAACACGGGCCCAGTGCACAATGCAGCAGCCGAGAGCCCAGAGCCGGGATGGGCGGAGCTTGGAGATGAGCTTGGAGACTGCCCTGTAGCAACCACAGCAATATAACTAGAGGGAGAGATTGGCATGAGTCCAGTTGCAGCCTTGGGGGCTAACAGTTGCTAGCAATTGCCCTTGGGCCCAGTGCAAGTAGAGGGGGTGCATTTGTCTCATGCCAACTTCCTCCACAGCAGAGCCTGCTGCACAGCTGAGAAAGGGTAGGTGTCATTTTAGGTCTGTGCAGCAACTGCTTAAGCCCCTGTGCGTGTGCACAGCAACTGACTGAGACAGGACTAACCTTCCCACCAGTACTGGCAGCAGTAGTGAACTACATTGGGCCAGTAGCTCTTGTGTACCCGTGTGATCCAGTGCTTCTAGAAGAGGGAATAATCCACAGTCCCCTCTGACTGTGAGCCTAGCTGGGAGGTGGCTGGAAAACCATGTAGGACAGTGAAGTACCTGCAGCCTCCCAGGACCAAGAAAAATGCCTAGGGGGAGCCTTCTCGGGAAACATCTGCCTTTCAGTTTACTGGGCAGGCTGGCAGGGCAAACAGGGACCTCTGCACCCAGCAACTGTGGGAGCCTCTTGTGCTGAGACCATGGGACTCAGTGGTTACATGAGAAGGTACAGGGAGTAGCTGCATCTCTGGGCAATCACTGGGAGCAACTCCACACACTCACTGTGCTCACAGTGAAGACTGCACAAATCACTTGTGCGATTTATACAGTGGCACAGAACACACTGAGGGAAAACACCCTGGCATTGATATCTACCACTCCCCAGTTGGGTGTTACCCTGATCCTCACCCCATCCTAGAGCACTGACCAGAGCACCCTGGCCACACCAACCACTGAAAGTGCAGACATAGTCACTGAAAGTGCAGACATCCCACCAAACCACAGAGATAAAAGCCATCAGAAGAAAAAAAATCAACCCCTCAAATGCCTAAAAACAAATGCAGAAATTCAAGAAACAAGAATAAGGAAGACACCATGACCCCCCACCCCTGCTAAAGAACACAACAACATTTCAATATTAGAATGTGAAGATGAAGAGGTTGAGGAAATGTCAGAACTGGAATTCAAAAAACTGTTTGTAGGATTACTTAGAAGTAATTGGAAGGAAATCCCTGAATTAAAGAATTTCAAACATGATATGAATAAAATTTTTTCCAATGAAATTGGGATTTTAAGGAGAAATCAAAATGAAATATTAGAAATGAAGTATTCAATAGATCAAATAAAAATGCAGTGGAAAGCCTTAACAGCAGACCTGGTAAGGCAGAAGAAAGAATGTCTAAACTCGAAAACAAATCTTTGGAAATCTTACAAACAAACAAAGAAGAAGAAGAAAATAGAAAACTTAAAAACAGTGTTGGAAATGTATGGGTTACTATCAAATGACCCAACATATACGTCTTAGGAGTTCCTGAAGGTAGAAAAAGAGAATGGAATAAAAGGCCTATTGAGTGAAATAATTATAGAATACTTCCCCAATTTAGAGAAAGAAAGGGACGTCCAAGTCCAGGAAACACATAGAACTCCTAACAGACATGACCAGAAAGATCTTCACAATGATACATTGTAGTCAACTTTCCACAGTAAAATGTAAAAAAAGATTCTAAAATGTGCATGATAAAAATGCTAATTAGTTTTAGAGAATCTCCATTAGACTCATGGCTGACTTCTCATCAGAAACCCTACAGGCTAGAAGGGAATGGCGAGGTACAGTCCAAGTCTTGAGAGAAAAAAACTGTCAACCCAGAATACTCTACCCTGCAAAGCTCTCATTTATGAATGAAGGTGAAATAAAGACCTTCCACAACAAACAGAAATTGAAAGAATTTCTTGCCACTCACCCAGCCTTATAAAATGTGCTTAAGGATGTGCCACACACAGAAACACAGAAAGATAGCTATTATCATGTAAGAATGCAAAGGCAGAAAATCCCCCAGTAAAAGTATAAAAGAAATTCAAAGTAAAAAAGCCATCATGGAAAAATGGCAGGGCCAAGTCATTACTTATCAATAGTCACCTTGAATGTAAATGGCCTCAACTCTTCAGTTAAAAGATGCAGAGTGGCTGAATGGATTAAAAAACAAGACCCATCTATCTACTGCCTACAAGAAACACACCTCACCAACAAAGATATATGCAGACCATAAGTGAAAGGATGGAAAAAGTATTCCATGCTAATGGAAAGCAAAAAAAGGGCAGGTGTTGCCATCCTAATATCAGACAAAATAGACTTTGAAACAAAAACTGCTAAAAGAGACAAAGAAAGGCACTATGTAATGATTAAGAGATCAATTCAACAGGAAGATGTGATTATTAAAAAATGTATACACTCCCAATTCCAGGGTGTCTGGCTATTTAAAAGAAATGTTAGTGGATCTAAAGGGAAACACAGGCGCCAATATAATGGGAAACTTCAATGTGCCTCTTTCTTCAATGGACAGATCAACTAGACAGAAAAGCAACAAAGAAAAACAGAGCTAATTGATACTATGGACCAAACAGACCTAACTGATATCTATATAACTTTTCACCCCACAGTTACAGAATACACATTCTTCTCATTAGTGTATGGAACTTTCTCTAGGATAGACCATACACTAGGCCATAAACCAAGTCTCAGCAAATTCCAAAAAACCAAAATCATACCATGCATCTTCTCAGACTACAATGGAATAAAGCTGTAAATCAACAACTCAAGAATCTCTAGATCATATGCAAACACATGGAGACTGAACAACATGTTCCTGAATAAACAGTGAGTCACAGAAGAAATCAAAAGAGAAGTCAAAAAAAATCTGGAAACAAATGAAGATGGCAATATATCATATCAAACTTATGTGATACAGCAAAAGCAGTGTTAAGAGGAAGTTTACCCCCACAAAACTGCCCAGACCCTGTCCGATGGCATAACAGTATAATCCCACTGCCAACCAGCCTGCTCCCTTACACAGTCATAAATGTAATATTATGCTATAGATTACCAGACTTTTCAGAAAAGCCTCTTCATCAGAGACCAAAATCAATAGACAGGACCAGGAACTCAGAGGAAACAAAATGCAAGCAGGACAATAAAACAATACCTAGAGCTAAGAGAGGAAAAAGAACAAGCTGCTGAGAAAGTGAAAAATTTACAGAAGGAAAAGAACTCTTAGAACTTTGAAATATAGCAGAAATGAAACTTTCCACAGAGGGAAGAGAATGTCAAAGAAATTTTCCAGAAAGTGGAGCTAGAACACCAAGAGTAGAAAATAAAAGAGAAACTAAAAGAAAATGAGAGCTGGTTTCATAAATTCTAAACAGAAAGGAAAGGAATTAGTTAAAAGGAAAAATTCCCAGGGTTGAAGGGCAGGAATTACCCAATGAATACAATGATCCAAGTGCTAAGTATAATAAATTTAGAAAGATTAATTCTAGGGGCAGGCACTGTAGGACATTGGGTTAAAGCCACAGCCTGCAGTGCCAGTTTCCCTTATGGGCACTGGTTCAAGTCCAGGCTGTTCCACTTCATAGCTGGCTCTCTGCTATGGCCTGGAAAAGCAGTGGAAGATGGCTGAAGTGCTTGAGCCCCTGCATCCTTGTGGGAGATCTAGAAGAGGCTCCTGGCTTTTGGCTTCAGATTGGCTCAGCTCCAGCTGGCTGTTGGCAGTCATTTGAGGAGTGAACAAGTGGTTGGAAGACCTCTCTTTCTCTGTCTCTACCTCTCTCTGTAACTCTGTCCTTCAAATAAATAAAATAAATATTTTTTAAAAAAAGAGGAAGTTTATAGCAATCAGTGCCTAGATGAAGAAATTGTAAAGGTACCAAATAAATGAGCTATCAATGCTTCTCAAGGACCTAGGAAAACAACAAACTAAACCCCAAACTAGTAGGAGGAAAGAAATAACTAAAATTAGAGAGGAAGTAAACAAAATTGAAACTCAAAAAACACTACAAAAGATCAGTGAAATGAAGAGCTGGCTTTTTGAAAAAATAAAATTGATATGCCATTGGCGAAACAAACCAAAAAAAGAGGGGGAAGAACCAAATCAATAAAATCAGAGATAAAAAAGGAAATGCAACAACAAATATCACAGAAATCAAAAGAATCATTCATAATTACTACAAAGAGCTGTATGGCAACAAATTGGGAAACCTTAGAAGCAATGGATAGACTGCTAAACACATACAATCTACCAAAATTTAGTCATGAAGACTAAACAGGCTGGCACCGTGGCTCACTTGGCTTATCCTCTGCCTGCGGTGCCGGCACACCAGTTTCTAGTCCCGGTTGGGGTGCCTGATTCTGTCCCGGTTGCTCCTCTTCCAGTCCAGCTCTCTGCTGTGGCCCGGGAAGGCAATGGAGGATGGACCAAGTGCTTGAGCCCTGCACCCACATAGGAGACCAGGAGGAAGCACCACCTGGCTCCTGGCTTCGGATTGGCGCAACACGCTGGCTGCAGCGTGCTGGCTGTAGCAGCCATTTGGGGGGTGAACCAATGGAAAAAGGAAGACCTTTCTCTGTGTGTGTGTCTCTCTCTCACTGTCTAACTCTGCCTGTCAAAAAAAAAAGCCTAAATAGATCAATAACCAAGATGGAAATTGGATCAGTAATAAAGACCCTCCCAACAAGGAAAAGCTTCATTGCTGAATTCTACCAGACATTAAAAGAAGATTTCAATCCAATTTTTCTCAAGCTATTCAAAACAATTGAAAGGGAAGGAATCCTCCAAAACTCCTTCTATGAAGCCATCATCACCTTAATTCTTAAGCCAGAAAAAGATACAACAGAGAAAGGAAACTATAGACCAATATTCTTGATGAACATAGATTCAAAAATCTTAAAGAAATAGCTAATCAAATCCAACAACACATCAAAACAATCATTTACCCAGATCAAGTGGGATTTATCCCTAGTATGCAAAAATCGTTCATGATTTGCAAATCAATCAATATAATACATCACATCAACAAATTGAAGAAACAAAAACCATATAGTTATCTCAATAGATGCAGAGAAAGCTTTTGATAAAATATAACATCCTTTCATGATGAAAACCTTAAGCAAATTGGATGTAGAAAGAACATTCTTCAACACAATAAAGGCAATTTATGACAAAACAATGGCCAGCATCCTATTGAAGGGGAAAAGCTGTAAGCATTCCCCCTAAGATCTGGAACCTCACCATTGCTATTTAATATATTCCTGGAAGTCTTAGCCAGAGCCACTAGGCAAGAAAAAGAATTCAAAGGGATACAAATTGGAAAGGAGGAAATCAAACTATCCTTATTTGCAGATAACATGATTCTATATACAGGGGATCCAAAAGACTCCACTGAGAGACTACTGGAACTCATAAGAGTTTGGTAAAGTGGTAGGATATAAAATTAAGACAGAAAAATCAATAGCCTTTGTATTCACAGATAATGTCATGGCTGAGACAGAACATTTAAGATCAATCTCATTCACAATAGCTCCAAAAAGAATTAAATATCTTGGAATAAACTTAATCAAGGATGTAAAAGATCTCTATAATGAGAGGGAGGAGATGTACAGTTTGGCACATGCTCACTTGGACTTACCCCAATGGTAGAGCTAGAAACGTGCCAGGGGATTCCAATTCAATCCCATCAAGGTGGCATGTACCAATGCCATCTCACTAGGCAAAGTGATCAGTTTAAGTTCATAATTGATCATAATGACAGGATTAAGTGTCAAAGGAATCACATAAACAAGACTATTGTCTGCTAATACTAACTGATAGAATTAAAAGGAGAGAACGATCCAACATGGGAAGCGGGATACACAGCAGACTCATAGAATGTCAGATGTCTTAAACAGCACTCTGGCCTCAGAATCAGCCCTTAAGACATTCGGATCTTGCTACAAAGCCCATGAGAGTTTCGCATGCATGGAAAGCCAAGACACTATGGCAAAAAAATGACCTAAATGAAAGATCTCTGTGAGTGAGATCCCAGTGGAAAGAACGGACCATCAAAGAAGGAGGTACCTTTCTCCGAAGGGAGGAGAGAACTTGCACTTTGACTATGGCCTTGTCTAAATAAGATCAGAGTTGGTGAACTCAAAATGCTTTCATAGCCTTGGCAGCTCATGGCAAGAGCCTCAAGTGATTACTCACATCATAAATAAGAGTGTCAACTGTTGGCCGGCGCCGTGGCTCAACAGGCTAATCCTCCGCCTTGCGGCGCCGGCACACCGGGTTCTAGTCCCGGTCGGGGCACCGATCCTGTCCCGGTTGCCCCTCTTCCAGGCCAGCTCTCTGCTGTGGCCAGGGAGTGCAGTGGAGGATGGCCCAAGTGTTTGGGCTCTGCACCCCAGGGGAGACCAGGAGAAGCACCTGGCTCCTGCCATCGGAACAGCGCGGTGCGCCGGCCGCAGCGCGCTACCGCGGCGGCCATTGGAGGGTGAACCAACGGCAAAAGGAAGACCTTTCTCTCTGTCTCTCTCTCTCACTGTCCACTCTGCCTGTCAAAAATAAAAAAAAAAATTAAAAAAAATAAATAAAAAAAAAAAAAAAAAAAAAAAAAGAGTGTCAACTGTTAAATCAACAACGGGAGTCACTGTGCACCTACTCCCCATAGAGGATCTCTGTCCTTAATGTGTTCTACTATACAAATTAATGGTAAAACTACTACTCAAACAGTACTCTATACTTTGTGTATCTGTTGGGTGCAGTCTGTTGAAATCTTTATTTAGTATATACTAAGTTGATCTTTTGTATATAAAGATAATTGAAAATGAATCTTGATGAAGAATGGGATGGGAGAGGGAGTGGGAGATGGGAGGGTTGCAGGTGGGCAGGAGGTTATGGGGGCAAAAGCTGCTATGATTCAAAAGTTGTACTTTGGAAATTTATATTTATTAAATAAAAGTTGAAAAAAGAGAGAAACATCTCAAATTAAAGATCTAATGATACATCTTGAAGACTTAGAAAAACAAGAACAAACCAGTTTATTTATTAAACAAAAGTTTTAAAAAATAAAAAAGATCTCTATAATGAAAATTGCAAAACACTAAAGAAAGAAATACAAGAGGACATTAAAAATGGAAAAATCCTTCATGTTCATGGATTGGAAGAATCAACATCACCAAAATGTCCATGCTACCAAAAGCAATTTGTGGATTCAATGCAATCCCAATCAAAATACCAATGACATTCTTCACAGATCTAGAAAAAATGATGCTAAAATTCATATGGAAACACAAGAGACCCCAAATAGCTAAAGCAATATTATACAACCAAAATAAAGCCAGATGTATCACAATACCTGCTTTTGAGGCATACTTCAGGGCAGTTATAATCAAAACAGTCTGAGACTGGCACAAAAACAGACTTGTAAACCAATGGAACAAAATAGAAACTCCAGAAATCATCTAGGCATCTACAACCAACTTATCTTTGATAAAGGAGCTAAAATCAATCCCTGGAGCAAGGACAGTCTCTTTAATAAATGGTGCTGGGGAAATTGGATTTCCACATGCAGAAGGTTGAAACTAGACCTCTACCTTACATCTTACACAAAAATCCACTCAAAATGGATCAAAGACCTGTATCTATGACCTGATACCATCAAATTTCTAGAGAACATTGGGGAAATTCTGCAAGGCATTAGCATAGGCAAAGATTTCTTGAAAAGACCACAGAAGCACGGGCAATTAAAGCCAAAATTGACAATGGGATCAAGCTGAGAAGCTTCTGCACTACATAAAAACAAAAAAAAAAAAAGAAGAAAAAGAAGAAGAAGAAGGAGAAGGGGCTGGCACTGTAGCATAGTGGATAAAGCTGTGGCCTATAGTGCAGCATCCCATATGGGCACCAGTTCGCGTCCTGGCTGCTCCATTTCCAATCCAGCTCTCTGCTATGCCCTGGGAAAGCAGTAGAAGATGGCTCAAGTCATTGGGCCCCTGCATCCACACAGGAGACCCTGAAGAAGCTCCTGGCTCTTGGCTTCAGATTGGCCCAGCTCTGGCCATTGTGGCCATCTGGGGAGTGAACCAGTGGATGGAAGACCTCTCTCTCTCTGTCTCTCCTTCTCTGTGTGACTCTGACTTTCAAAATAAATAAATCTTTAAAGAGAGAGAGAGAGAGAGAGAAATAAAGCAAAGGTGCTTATTTAAAAGGAAGGAAGGAAGGGAGGGAGGAAGGGAAGAAGGGAGGGAGGGAGGGAGGGAGGAAGTAAGGGAGGGAGGAAGGAAGGAAGGAAACAGTCAGCAAAGTGAAGAGACAATTGACAGAATGGGAGAAAATTTTTGCAAACTATACAACTGATAAGGGGTTAAAATCCGGACTCTATAAAGAGCTCAAGTAATTCAACAGCAACAAAACAAACAATCCAGTTTAGAAATGGGCAAAGTACTTGAACAGGCATTTTTCTTTCTTTTTTTTTTTAATTAAACTTTTATTTAATGAATATAAATTTCCAAAGTACAGCTTATGGGTTACAATGGCTTCCCCCTCCCAAAACTTCCCTCCCATTCGCAACCCTCCCCTTTCCCGCTCCCTCTCCCCTTCCAATCACATCATGATTCATTTTCAATTCTCTTTATATACAGAAGATCAGTTTAGTATATATTAAGTAACGATTTCAACAGTTTGCCCCCATATAGCAACACAAAGTGAAAAAAAATACTGTTGGAGTACTAGTTATAGCATTAAATAAGAGTGTACAGCACATTAAAGACAGAGATCCTACATAATATTTTTTTAAAAAAATTAATTAATTTTCTATGCCATTTCCAATTTAACACCAGTTTTTTTTTTCATTTCCAATTATCTTTATATACAGAAGATCGATTCAGTATATAATTAGTAAAGATCACATCAGTTTGTACCCACGCAGAAACACAAAGTGTAAATATACTGTTTCAGTACTAGTTATAGCATCACTGCACATTAGACAACACATTAGGGACAGATCCCACATGGGATGTAAGCACACAGTGACTCCTGTTGCTGTCTTAACAATTTGACACTCCTTTGAACAGGCATTTTTCAAGAGAGGAAATTCAAATGGCCAACAGACACTTGAGAAAATGGTCAAGATCACTAGCCATCAAGGGTATGTAAATCAAAACTACAATGAGGTTTCACCTCACTCCAGTTAGAATGGCTCTCATATAGAAATCAACAAATGACAAATGCTGGCAAGGATGTGGCAAAAAGGTAGCCTGGTTCACTGTTTGTGGGAATGTAAACTGGTGCAGCTACTGTAGAAGACAGTATAGAGTACCTCAGAAATCTGAACATAGACTTACCATATGACCCAGCCATCCCACTCTTGGAAATTTATCCAAACCAAAAGCAATCAGCTTATGAAAGAGTTATCTATACCCCTATGTTCATTGGAGCACAATTCACAATAACAAAGATGTAGAATCAACCCAGAAGCCCACCAACTGTTGACTGGAAAAATAAATTACAGTATATATACACCATGGAATACTACTCAGCTATAAAAAGAAACATGCAATTCTGTTTTTTGCAATAAAATGGAGGCAACCAGAAACCATTATAGTATGTGAAATAAACCAGTCCCAGAAAGACAGAGATCATATATTTTCCCTGATCCAAGGTAACTAACAGAGTACCTGAAAGGTTGAAATAGGTATTTGGAGATTCAATGATTGTTTACAGCCCTTGTTTCTTTCATTGAGGAACAGTTATTTGTTTTGTTTTCTTGTGTTTTCTTTATTTCTTCATGCTATTTGTTGAAATCTTTTACTTATTGTTAAAGTTAACTATATGATCATTAAGTAAACTGAAAATAGATCTTTGTAAAAATTAAGCATGGGAATGTGAGAGGAAGGAGGAGAGTGGGATGAAGCATGGGTGGGAGGGAGCATAGGGGGAGAAATGTCCTATGTTCCTAACTCTGTATACTTGAAATACATGAAATTTGTATAACTTAAATAAATTTTAAAAATACATATAAAAAGTTACTTCAAAAAGCTAATGGAACATGTTGCTAAAAGATAAGTTTAGGGGCAAGCATTTGGCCTAGCAGCTGCAACACCGGTGTCTTCAAAGTACCTGGGTTCCATATCTGGCTCTGGCTACTGACTCCAGCTTCCTGCTAATGCAGACCATGGCAGGCAGCAGTGACAGCTCAAGTAACTTAGTTTCTGCCACCCACATGAGAAAACTTAACTGAATTCTTGTCTCTCAGCTCCATTGCAGGCATTAGAAGAGTGAAAAAAGTGGACAGAAGCCCTCTCTTTGTATATGATTCTCTCTATTTCTCTGCCTCTCAAATAAATACACATTTTTAAAGGATATGCTTATTTTGGTAAAAAAAAAAATTTTAAATCCATCTTCAGCTTTTTCATAATATGCATTTTGCATGAATTTTTTAAAAATGCTTTGAATATCCAAAAAAAAAGAAAAAAAACCCCAGTTATCTGTAATTAATGGAATTAGGGTTGCCTTCTATTTTCTTCATTTTGCTTACTTCATTTTCCCCCATAAACATGTATTTTTAACAAGAAAAAATATCTTTGTAATTTTTAATTTTATTTGTTGAAAGAGTCAGATTAGGTAACTGTGTGGCTCCTGGACTTTTAGAAAACTTGACTGCTTTGGAAGATTGACGTTTCCTTATTTCTTCCCTAGTTCGCATTCTGACCCCGCAGGGGACATAATAGTGTTGATTTCAACTCTGTCTCAATTCTGCCGTTTTCACTGCTGAAGCAGCTTCATGGATCATGAACTGCAGGAGTGATTTCAATTATATCAGCATTCAAAACAGAAAGGACAAGCTATCCAAGACAAAGAGCAAATCAGGAAAAGCAGTGGCCTTTAAAAAAAAAACACATAATTAGTTACCCTCTGAAATGAAGCTGTGCTCCACTTTGCTCCTCAAGCTCCCTTATGCAATTATAAGGGGAAATGACTTGTTTTATAAAACCAAAAGTACCAAGTCGCATACCGAGGGCAGGGTGGAGGGAGCCGTCAGCCCCTGAGGGAGCAACAAGAGAATATAGAGAATTTAAAAACAATAAAACTGAGTAAAAGTGTGTCTGCTTTTTTAAAAACCACTGTGCAACAACAAGCCTCCTCTGCACTTGGTACGTCATAAACAGCCCAGTGGAGAATTAGCCAATGGGACAGAGGATTTCTCCAATCTTGAAGCAAGTAAGTTTTTGTGATCTTTCTATAAATCTCCCTTCCCCCTCTTTGTTTTGTTTCCCTCCCCCCTCTCTCTTTACTCCAATTCTCTTTCTTTCTTTCTTTCTTTCTTTCTTTCTTTCTTTTGGTGGGGGGGGTGGGTGGGAACATGTTCCTTTAACTACAAGTAAAGTTAATGGGTCATGTGTGTTCCAAAACTCTGGCAAGGAATGAACTTCAAGACTGAACAAGTTCTGTTTTTTTTGGCTCTTTCATAAGTACACCATTCCATCTTTTATTTATTTTTGACAGGCAGAGTGGACAGTAAGAGAGACAGAGAAAGGTCTTCCTTCTGTTGGTTCACCCCCTAAATGGCCGCTACGGCCAGCATGCTACGCCGATCCAAAACCAGGAGCCAGGTGCTTCCTCCTGGTCTCCCATGCGGGTGCAGGGGCCCAAGGACCTGGGCCATCCTCCTGGGCCACAGCAGAGAGCTCGACTGGAAGAGGAGCAACCGGGACAGAATCCGGTGTCCCAACCGGGACTAGAACCCGGGGTGCTGGCGCCGCAGGCGGAGGATTAGCCTATTGAGCCGCGGCGCCAGCCACCATTCCATCTTAACTTGATTTTAGAGTCATATTGCTTATACCTTCTAACTCTCCTCAGTTCTTTGAAAAACTAGACGTTTTTTCTTCTTTTATTCACTCCTACATTTAAATGCAACTTTTCTATAAATGTTAGGGCTTGATTACCCAAGGTCAGACACCAGTGAGATTAATTTTATTTCTTATGTGCTGTGTATTATTATCAAGGCTTCTCTTATTATTTCTATTCCATTGTGCTATTAGAATTGCATCACTTTAATATTGCAAGCTAAGCACTTTCCTTTTTGTATCTCTGATTGTATAAAGTTAATATGCTTACAGATTTTACAGGATTTTAAATGCCTTCAAAAATCCATGCTCCCCATTTGCATTCATACAATATTTTTAGTTTTGAAATTCTTTACAGGTAAGTTTTAATCCTAGGTACAGAGGGAACAGTCTGTGGAAAAATTTCATTATTATAATCCTATTGTTCTAGATCAACTGGGTTAATCCATTTTCAACACAATGAAATAAAGTCATAAAAGAGTGTTTTGATAGATAGACATATCAACTCCTGAATTCCAACATCACACAAATAGCAAAGCAGCAGAACCAGGCATTGATGTGAGTTCCAGGACAACCAGTTGTTACTCATTCAAAAAGTAAACTTTTGAAATTTGTTTCTTCTATATTCACTATAGGTAATGAGCTATGATCTCTCCAGAAGTGAATGTGGTATCAGTTATTAAAGGAAATTCCTAAAGAGACACTCAATCACAGAGTGGGCTCACTGGTCTCAGATCAAGCCTCTCTCAGCTCCGCTTATTTGTGAAAATTACTTGTAGAGTGTGAACCATATTTTTTTTTCCAACAAATTTACTTAGTATATTGGTAGTGAATCACTTAACATAAGGAAGTAAAGCCTCATCACAGAAACAAAGAGAGACAGAAATCTCCCCTTGACACTCCTATATTACTTTGCTGAGACATGTACCAGTACCCTCAATTAATAAAAAAAAAAATGCTGTTATTGTCATAGAAACAGAGTAGAATGCTGGTTATCAGAGGCTGGAGGTGGAAGGATTAGGGAGTCACTGGCCAAAGAATACAAATTTCAATGAGAAAGAAGGAATAAGTACACGAGTTACATGAGACATAATGGTGACTACAGTTAATAAGAATACACTGTGTCCTTGGAAACAGCTGAGACAGTAGATTCTGAGTCTTCTCACAACGTCAAAAAATATGGGAGGTAATACATTTACTAATTAATCGATTTAGCCATTTCACAGTGTACACACATAGGTAGTCATAGAAACTTACATTGTATACCATAATATGTACAATTTTTGTCAATTTAAAAAATATATTATTGTAAAATTGATGAAAACTGCCATTGAGTATGTACTATGTGCAAGGCACTGTCCTCAGCACATTTTATACTCTGTCACATTTAATTTGCACAATAATTCTTGGAGGTAAGCCTTATTGGGAAACTTAATATTTGAGAACAATAAGGCATTTTATGCATGGAAACACACTTCAGAAATAAAGAATAACATTTGCTTTATGCAAAACAAAAAATAGCATTAGATTGATCATATAAATTTGACAAAGCTACTCATCACTAAACCCACACAAAAGTAATGATGTGCTTATAATATGTATTTATGGAGACAGCCTTAGAGAGAAGTTCACTTATTTTTTTGACTTAATCAAAGACTTCTTGAGTAGGTACTCTTATTTACCAAAAGAGACAGACACACAGGTCTTCAAGTGACTTTCCCAACTGTTACCCAACAGTTACCAACAGCCAATCTTAAAATGCATTTCTTTACCACCTATCCAGTTCTGCAAATACTCAAAGAAGCTATGTATTTGAAAACTATGTAACAGCAATAATAACCAAAAAAGTCTTTAGAAATAATACCTTAAAACTGTAATTGATGTAAGTATCTCTTCCATTACAAATGTTACTGAGACATAATAATCCGGGGTACACCAAGAAATCTTCATAGGATTATATTTTATTTGAAAGGGAGAGAAAGAAAGGAAAGAGGGGGAGAACATTCATTGTTTGATTCCTCGAACATCCCAGGCTGAGACAGGCCTATCTAGGAGCTGGAACTCAGTCTGGGTCTTTCACATAGGTGGCAGGGGCCCAAGTACTTAAGTAATCACCTGCCACCTCTCATGGTATGCATTAGGAAGCAAAGCTGGGACCCGAACCCAGGCACTTCAATATGGGATGCATACTCAGAAGGGTGCTAAATCACAACAGAATTGGATTGCTTTGCTTAGTTATTTATTCCCCATGTTTTGTGTTGCTTGCTTAAGTCTTTACTAAAGCACTCATAGAAAAAGGGGACCAATCTTTCCACTTAGGCAGAATTTTAAAATATCCCCTTCTCCCACCTACACACAAACATGCACGTGTATGCACATGCACATATACTGACATGTGTTCAAGCACAGGTCAGTTTTTAAAGATATTTTGATGAAACATATATGCTTTGGCAGATTTTAATATTTCTTAGAACTGAAATTATCTTCCCAGGCAAGTGGACACTCTCCCTGTGGAACACAGAGCTGTCAAAAGAGCAGAGGGCTTTGTCTTAAATCAAAAAATTGTCACCATTCCAGTAGGAAGTTCTCTCTGAGGCCAGAAACACTAGGGCTGGCATTCTTTATAGGATTACTCTTCCTCCTGTGCCAAAGTCTTAACCTGACTCTTCTCTTTCTGGATTACCATGGTGAGACTTGTTGGCCATCATAGCACACCTGGTTAATCCAATGCTTCTCACATTCTCCACCTGCTCCTGGCCTATTGAACAGACTCTGACCATTTCCCGCTTGCCAATTACTGAGTAGCTCTCAGATCACTTTGGAGTACAAAAACTGCCATCTTCGGATGTTCAGACTATTCAGGGAACTCTGAAAGCTACACGCTTCCTCTGTATTTTATTTAGGTTTGTGATCCGGGCTCCACACTCACATCATACACACCGGCAGCCCATTAGTGGCCGTGGGCGATGCTCAGTCACTCAAACTGCACCGGGGAGTTGCACTGTTTTCGTCCATCACATTGACACCTGGTCTTAGAAACCCTTTCTTCTTGGATCTCCATGCCAGCATGAATGCGGCAGCATTTCCTCCTCTCCTCCACTACTCTATCCCCTGGGGAGAAACAGAGCAAATGGAGGAGGAGGAGGCAGGGCAGAGGAATGCCATCCGTACATGTTCAATGCACTAACTCGGTTCCGGCTGTGGCTGGCTGATTGTGTACAGCACCGTGATGACTTATTTAGCAGCTGCTCTGTACCATGCGTTCTACAGAGTGCTGTTGATTGTTCTGTGATATAAATTAAGTCTCATGACAACATAATGAAATTGTTACTATTTTTCTTATTCCACAAACGAGGAAACTAACACACACAGTCAAGTCTCTGAAATGCTCGTTCTTATCCATCTTCAGATTACTCTGCATGAGTACCATACCACGTGATAAGCACTATCCCCGAGTTTGTACATGGGAGCATTGAAACATGGTCTCCCAGAGATGTTCACTTCCTAATCCCCAAAACCTGTGAGTGTGCTCAGTTTCATAGGGTCCTTGTTTCCTGTTGCTGTAATACAGTATCTGAAACTGTGGGATTTATAAAGAAACGTTTATTTTGGCTCATAGAAAGCATGACACTGGCTTCTGCTCACCTTCTGGTGAGAGCCACACGCTGTGTCTTGATGTGGCAGAAAAGCAGAGGGCAAGAGGGCACATGCTGAAGAGAGAAAACCTGAGGGGGCCCTGACTTTATAACACCCGGCTCTGAAGTAACTAATACAGTCCCAAGAGAACACTTTAATCCTTCTTAACAACATAATCACTCCTTGAAGGTCCCCAAAGCACAGGCAGTAAAAGCAAAACCAAACAAATGGGACTATATTAAATTCAGAAGCTTTTGCATAGGAAAGGGAACACAGTAGGAAAAAACATTTGCAAACCACCTATCTGACAAAGGATTAATATCCCAAATACATCAGCAACTTCAAAAGACTCAACAACAAGAAAACAACCAATCTAGTTGAGAAATGGGCAAAGGAATTCAATAGATAGTTCTCAAGACATACAAATGGCCAACAAATATACGAAAAAAAAAAATGCTCAACATTGCTGCCGTCAGGGAAATGCAAATCAAAACACAATGAGATGTTACTCCATCTCTGTCAAAATGGCTAAAATCCAAAACACAGAGAGTAACATATGCTAGTGAGGATAAGGGCAAGGAGGAACACTCATACACTGTTGGTGGTAATGTAAATTAGTGCAGCTACTGTGGTGGAGATTTCTTTAAAAACTAGAAATAGACTTGCCATATGATCCAGCAATCCCACTCCTGGGTATATACACAAAAGACTGGAACACAGCGTATTAAAGAGATAGCTGCATGGCCATGTTTATAGCAGCACTATTCACAATAGCCAAGGTGTCCATCATCAGATGAATGGATAAAGAAATGTAGTGTGTGTGTGTACACACACATACAATGGGATATTATTCAGCTATTAAAAAAAAAAAAGAGTTAAATTCTGCCATCAGAAGGACATCAGGTTGAGTGAAATGAACCAGACCCAGGAAGACAAATACTGCATGGTCTCCCTTATATGTGGGAGCTAAAATTTTAAAAACAAACAAAAGGGGCCAGCATGGTGGTATAACAGGTTAATCCTCTGCCTACAACACCTGTATCCCATATGGACACCAGTTCAAGTCCTGGCTGCTCCACTTCCAATCCAGCTCCCTGCTAATGTGCCTGGAAAAGCAGTGGAAGATGGCCAAGTGCTTGGGCCCCTACATCCACTTGGGAGAACTGGAAGAAGCTCCTGGCTTCGGGCTTTGATCTGGCCAAGCCCTGGTCATTGCAACCATTTGAGGAATTAACCAATGAATGAAAGCCCCCCTCTTCCCCTCTCTCTCTCTCTCCATGGCTTTGCCTTCCAAATAAATAAATAAATTTTTTTAAAAAGGGAAAAAAAGAAATGCCTGTGTATTTCAGTATTACTATAAAAATAGCTTTGTAAAACTTTGTTCCATACCTCTGTCAAACCAGTGGTTAAGGATGTTATACTACTATAGTTTTAACAATTTGTCTTTAAAATTTATTGTACATGGGTGAAATGGTCATTTTTCTATTCAATTATTGTTTATAGCCATTGTCTATATCTCCATTAAACTTGGGTCTTTTTGCTTTTTACTTGTTAAACTTCATATTCAGTGAAGTGTTAAGCCTTTTTACTGTAATGCAATTTTAAAATATGTTCTTTCAAAAACTAAAAAAAAAGAGAAGGAAAGAGGTTGGGAGAGGAAGGAGACTGAGGGGGAGGCAGGGAGGAAGGGATTATTTTTATGTTCTTAGAATTGCAACTATAAATCACATTGAATCTGTTAAAAACTAATTAACATTAAAATTAAAGTTTTTTTTTAAAAAAAGAAAGAATGGAACTTGGGTAGGAACCCAGGAGGACAATTTGTTTAAGAGATGAGCCAAGGAAAGTTAGCCAGGATAAGAGGCCTTCCAAATCTGTGTTGGTAAAATATAATTAAAGGCAAACATTTATTATTGGATAAGCATTCAAACAGAACGTGATGTGCACTGCAGGCATCCTCAAGAGATCCGCAGGTCACTAAGACAGAAAGAAATCTCAGCCTCCTACACAGTCATGCAGATACAACCCATTACACACATGGCCCCAAGACAGAACTAGTCCTCAACAGAGATGGCTTGACAGTACCATTTTTCATAATCCTTGATTAGACCAGTAATTAGGGTGACCACCTCCATCAGGTAACCAGCTTCATGCAAAGGAAAATAAACTTTTCATATCTTATGACAAGAGGTAGCTTTGAAATTGGAACAAGGGACCACCACCACCCAAGTTGGGCTCCTACCAGCTAAGGAACCTGGGAAGAGGGGTGCTATCTCCCTTAACATTTACAAGAACTGGCCTCCAGCTACTTAACAAAGACATTTCTGAGGCCAGTGCTGTGGCATAGGTTAAGCCTCTGTCTAGGGCGCTGGCATCCCATGTGGACGCTGGTTCACATCGGTTTACCTCCTGGCTGTTCCACTTCCAATCCAGCTCTCTGCTATGGCCTGGGAAAGCAGTGGAGGATGGCCCAAGTGCTTGGGCCCCTGCACCCACGTGGGAGACCTGAAAGAATTCTGGCTCTTGGTTTTGGATCAGCCCAACTCCAGCTGTTGGCAGCCATTTGAGGAGTGAACCAGCAGATGGAAGACCTCCCTCTCTGTCTCACCTCTGTCTGCAATTCTGCCTCTCAAATAAGCAAACAAATCTTTAAAAAAAAATGAAGACTTTTATTCTAAATCATAAAGTTGAAAGCACTATGTAGTTTTCAAAACCATTTATATACATTACAGGCTAGAGGAGGAGTTTATCTTTTTTTTAATTTTCATTTATTTATTTGAGAGGCCACCCATATGGGATGCCAGTGACTGGGGCAGAGGCTTAGCCCACTACACCAAGGTGCTGGCCTAGAAGAATTTATCATTACAACTTGTCTAAAGCAAATTCTCAAGCAAAAGGGATAGGAGTACAAATCTTTTCATATTTCAACAGGAACAATTAACCTACTTATGTTTTATTTGCATTGGTTCCTACATAGGAGTGGGACACCACCTAGCATTCAAAGAAGATATACCCTGAGATAAGGTTGTGTTTGGTATTAGTTTTAGTTTAAGACTTAGCAGTGTACGGGTGAGGGGTGAGCATCCCAAACCTAGTAAGGACAGACAGCTACAGAACTTTACCAGAGGTTTGGGTCGGGGGGGGGGGGGGGACCCAGCAGGGTTGTGTCAGAGAACCAATCAGGTTCATCACTAAGGACATGGAGGCAGTGGAAAGGAAGGGTTTCAGAGAGAGGGGGTGGGGTAAAAAGAGAGAGAAATTATGGTGCAGAATTTTGGAGAAAGCCAGGTAAAGGAATTCACTTCACTGGAAGAAGATACACAAGGCTCGTCTCCAAGGAAAGAGGATGGGAAATAAGGCAGCAAAGGACGAGTGGGACTGTGCGGGTTGGAAGAGGACTTGACAGACCCAACAGAGGAAGCTGAAGATGTTTACATTTAGCATACCGCTAGGTGCATAGGGAACCCAAAGCAAAGAGAGCCTTTAAGAGGGGAGGGTCATCTATCAAGAACATTCAGGAAAAGAAAGCAGGGAGATTAAAATTTAAGAGCCAAAGAGACATGAATATCCATCCCAGTTAACATCAAAGGGTTGTGATGAGGCTGAAATGATAACATGCTCTTAGGACATGCTACCTGGGTGCTGCTCAGGTCACTAGTTTAAAAATACCATAGACTGTGGATGTAAAGCAAACTTTACACCTTCACAAGTCTGGATACAGCAAGTTCAAGATCAGAGTGCCAGCTCAGGGCCCACCTCTCAGTCTACAAACAGATGCCTTTTTTTTTTTTTTTTTTTTTTTTTTTTTTGACAGGCAGAGTGGACAGTGAGAGAGAGAGAGACAGAGAGAAAGGTCTTCCTTTGCCTTTGGTTCACCCTCCAATGGCCGCCGCAGCCGCTGATCTGAAAGCAGGAGCCAGGTGCTTCTCCTGGTCTCCCATGGGGTGCAGGGCCCAAGCACTTGGGCCTTCCTCCACTGCACTCTGGGGCCATAGCGGAGAGCTGGCCTGGAAGAGGGACAACCGGGACAGAATCTGGCGCCCCGACTAGAACCTGGTGTGCTGGCGCCGCTAGGAGGAGGATTAGCCTAGTGAGCCATGGCGCCAGCCTAAAGATTTATTTCTTTATTTGAAAGGCAGAGTTACAGAGAGGCAGAGACGAGAAAGAGAGAGATCTTCAATCATCTGGCTCACTCCCCAAATGGCCGCAGTGACTAGAGCTGGGCTAGGCCAAAGCCAGAAGCCAGGAGCTTCTTCTGGGTCTCCTATGTGGATGCAGGGGCCCAAGTGCTTGAGCCATCCTCTGCTGCTTTTCCAGGCACATTAGCAGGGAGCTGGATCAGAAGTTTTGCAGCTGGGACTCAAGCTGGTGCCCATATGGGATGCCGGTATCCAGGCAGCAGCTTTACCTGCTACGCCACAGCACTGGCCCTGATTATTTAAATTTTAATTAATTAAAAATGTTGGCTAGTGGCTACATATCACACAGTGCAGCTTAGAACAATGACAAAATAGAAGCATTTAATATTTAAAGTATCCAGCTCATAGTAAGTTCCTAAAAATAATTATTGTAATGATACATATTATTAAAAATATTTTCAACATCTAGAACGGAGTTTCCCAAGCTATTTTCCCAATAACACTTTTCCTTTTGGAAATGTTAAGCTTAATAACATGTGTGATTAACAAAATGAAATAGAAGTTCTCAGATCATCCATTGTTAATATGCATTATGCATATTCAAGAATAGCATATGGTATGCAGGACTTTTTTTTTTAGGCCTTTTCAATATTTTCCCCAAAATTATATATTCCCTGAAACTCTTTTATCCCCAAAGTATCTATTAACAATACCTGAGGAGCCAACATTGTGGCGTAAGGGGCTAAGCCTCCACCTGCAGCACCGGAATCCCATATGGGCACTGGTTCATGTTCTGGCTGCTCCTCTTCCAATCCAGCTCTCTGCTTATGGTTTGGGAAGGCAGTAGAAGATAGCCCAAGTGCTTGGGCCCTTGCACCCAAGTGGGAGACCCAGAAGAAGCGCCTGGCTTCTTCCAGTGGATGGAAGACCTTTCTCTCTGTCTCTCCTTCTCTCTCCTTCTCTGTCTATAACTGTATCCCTCAAATAAATAAATAAAATCTTTTTTAAAAAATCACCTGAAACTTGTGTTTTGGAAATTTCCTGAAACATATTTCAGGAAATGCTAGTGTGGAAAAAAGGAACACAATACAATTAAAAGCCTTAACCCAAACGGCACTACTTGAAATTATTCTGGGATTAAGCTATTTTTAAAATTATTTTTAAAGTTATTTATTGATTAACTTGAAAGAGATAAATAGAGACAGAAAGGGAGACCTTCCATCCCATAGTTCACACCCTAATTACCTGCAACAGCTGGGGCTGGACTGGGCTGCGCCCAAACCAGGAGCCAGGTACTCCATCTGATTCTCCCACGGGGGTGCCAGGGACCCATTACCTGCTGCCTCCGAGGGCGCATTAGCAGAAAGCAGGGTGGGAAGCTAAGCGAGGGCTGAACTCAGGCACTGACACGGATCGAGGAGCTTCGTGTGAGCATCTTAACCACCGTGCCAAATTCCCACCCCAGGCTGCCTTCTGTCTAACACTATCTTTTACCTCATTCTTTATCCACAAGGGCCCACCCTACATCTTTTTGTGGTAGCCTCTAACAGAGTAAAACAGCTTTTTTTTTTTTTAAATTTTTATTAAAGCATAGGAGCACATTTTAAAAATGAATTCTCATTGAAAACTGCTACCTCTCTACATAACAGATCAAAACAGCATGTTATTACTACCATTTTGTTCTCAATGTATATATTTATTCACCTCTGGGTTTGATGACTAATAAAAATAAGGAGAATAGTGTCAGTAGCTGTGGCATAGCATCCCATATGGGCACCACTTCAAGTCCCAGCTGCTCTACTTACAACCCAGCTCCCTGCTAATGTACCTGGAAGGGCAGTGGAGGATGGCCCATGTTCCTGGGCCCCCGAACACATGAGGGAGACCCAGATGAAACTCTTGGCTCCTGGCTCTGGATCAGCCCAGCTCTGGCTGTTGCCGCCATTTAGGGAGTGAACCAGCAGATGGAAGATCTCATGTTCTCTCTCTATCTCTCTCTCTGTAACTGTCTTTCAAAAAAATATATAAATCTTTAAAAAATAAAAATAAAATAAGGAAAAAAAATCCCAAAGTGGGGACCATAGACATTCAAAGCCATCTTACCTCTTTCCTAGCATGTAATTGGGTTTTATGCTTTTAGTTGTTAAAGCATTAAAAGGCCACAACTTATGTGTGTGTGTGTGTGTGATAGCAGGGCTTTTTTAGGTATTTTGTTTTATTTCAAATTTTTTTGTTGTTGTTTTAGTAACTAAGTTGCAATTACAGAATAGTTTTAGGTTAAATAGATACAGCAGGAAAAAAAAATCCCCAAAATAATTTACCTGAAATTTCTACTTTCACCCAGATAATATGAACCAGACTTATCCTACCTAAAAACTTTAAAAACACACACACACAGAGAGAGAAAAAATATATAAAACAATGATTTTCAGGGGCTGGCTCTGTGGCACAGTGGGTTAAAGCTCTGACCTGCAGCACCAGCATCTCCCATAGGTACCAGTTTGAGTTCCAGCTGCTCCACTTCTGATCCAGTTCCATGCTGGTGCACCTGGAAAAGCAGTGGAGCATGTCCTGGGTCCTTGGGCCCCTGAACCCACATGAGAAACCCGAAAAAGGCTCCTGTCTTTTGATCAGCTAAGCTGCAGCTGTTGCAGCCATTTGGGAAGTGAACTATCAGATGGTAGACCTCTCTCTTTCTATCTCTACCTCTCTCTGTAACACTTTCAAATAAATAAATCTTTAAGGAAAAAATGGTTTTCAGACAGTGGACATCAGGTAGTGCAGGAGAGTGATACCTGAGTGTGGTTTACCCTCCAAAAATTGCCCTAGACTATCTGGAGAAACGTTCCAGGTTGCAGCCTGGAGTGGGGGAATCTCAGGCCACATCTACCACACCTAGTCTTCTAGACACAAAAAAGAACTGGGAGTCCAAGTAAACCAAGGCAGAAAAAGTTCACAGAGCAAAACAGCAAAGAAGAAAGAATTGAACAGAGAAAGAGTTGAGGAGATTTGCAGTGGGTTCTCCCTGGATTTGTTGGCCTAATATCGAGCAGTGAATGTGTGGGAAAACTACCCTACAAGTTCACGTAGGATTAGAAATAGTTTGGTTCTCCCCCAGAGTAGAAAAATATCATAATTTATAAGACAAAGGGTTGAAAAATAGCAGGGTTCTGACTCAATGGAAGGGCAAAGTTAGCCCTGAATTAAAATCTGCTGATTCGACCTAATGCAAGCAAGAATCAAAATAATCAACCTGTTTCCAAGAAACCAAGTGTATCTAAGAACAAAGCTCAAAAAATGTTATAGGATGTAAGGACAAATTTTTAGGATGAAGAGGCTTGTATCTAGGTTCGGCTCTGGTAAACAAGTAACTTGTCTGCCGGATGACCTTCTCCTGCTCCTTGGGAGCCTGGCCAGTTCCCAGGGAGGAGGATAAAGGAATGTTTCTGATAAACAGGTGGGCATGCTCTCTGGCCAAGATCCGAGATGGGACGCACTGCTTGCCTAAATCTTGGCAATGAGCCCCCTTTGTCCTTGGGGGCTTTAAGAGGGAGCCAGAGCAAGCCTCTGCTGCTGCTGTTCCATCCCGGGGGAACACGCAGTCCTGCTGGACGTTGAACGTGCCTGTGATGACTACTGATGGTGCTTAGTTCTCAGTATGGATCCTTTTCCGGTGCTGTTTGTTGCCCATGATGATTACTGATGATGTTTTGTTCTCAGTATTGATGCTTTTCCGGTGCTGTGTCAAGATTGCCTAGTGGTAAATTCCCGGGTTGAGTCCCTACTCTTAGGGACTCCCCCCCCCCCCACTTCTTTCTCTCTCTCTGCCCTGCTTCTTAAAATTTGCTACTTAAATAAACTACTTGTTTCTTTATACTACAAGGCTTGTAGAGTATTTCTTGCGGATGGAACTAAAAGTAACTAAGTCTGTGCACAGCAGACAGCTAAGAAATAATTTGCTGTCACATAGGAATACAAAACATCCAGCTCCCAAAAAGGCAAAAAAATCACAATGTTTAGCATCCAGTCAAAAAATTACCAAGCATGCAAAGAAGCAGAAGAGTGTGACTCTTGACAAGAAAAGCTAATCAATACGAAGAGATCCCAAAATAGCAATGATGGTAGAAAGTGTAGACAAAGGGTATAAACTGCTGTTGAAACTATGCTTCGTGATGCCATAAACAAGAGTGTCAGTTTGTTAAGTCAACAACAGGAGTCACTGCACTTACTCCTCATGTAGGATCTCTGTCCTTAATGTGCTGTACATTGTGATTTAATGCTATAACTAGTACTCAAACAGTATTTTTCACTCTGTGTTTCTATGTGGGTGCAAACTGTTGAAATCTTTACTTAATATACACTAAACTGATCTTCTGCATATAAAGAGAATTGAAAATGAATCTTGATGTGAATGGAAGGGGAGAGGGAGCAGAAAAGGGGAGGGTTGCGGGTGGAAGGGAAGTTATGGAGAGGAAGCCATTGTAATCCATAGCTGTACTTTGGAAATTTAAATTCATTAAATAAAAGTTAAAAAAAAAAAAAAAAGAAACTATGCTTCGGGTTCCAGCACTGCGGCACAGCAGGTTGAAGCCCCAGCCTGCAGCCCCAGCATCCCATTTGGGTGCCAGTTTGAGTCCCAGCTGCTCCTCTTCCTATACAGCTCTCTACTAAGGTCTGTGGAAGATGATCCAAGTTCTTGGGCCCCCGCACCTGCATAGGAGACCGAGAAGGAGCTCCTGGCTCCTGACTTCAGATCCCCTCAGCTCTGGCCATTGTGGCCATTTGGGGACTAAACCAGCAGGTAGAAAACCTCTCTCTGTCTCTGTGTAATGCTTTAATACTTTCAAATGAATAAAATAAATCTTTAAAAAAATCTATGCTTCATACATTTATGAAGGTAGAACACAGAACTAGAAAAAAAGCAATTCTAAAAAAACAAAGACTCTGAACAGCAAAAGCAATCTTAAGCAATAAAAACAAAGCACAATACCAGATTTCAAGATATAGTACAGGATGGATGTAATCAAAACAGCCTGGTATTGACACAAAAACAGACATGTAGACCAATGGAACAGAAGAGAAAGCTCAGAAATTAATCCATGTGTCTACAAGCAACTGATCTTTGACAAATAAGTTTAAATCATTCCCCTGGTAGGCTCACTACCTTCTATCTCCCAGGGTACACATTAGAGGAAGCTGGAGCAGAAGTGGAGGTTGGACTCATTTCCAGGCATTCTAGTATGGGCTGCAGACGTCCCAAGTAGCCCTTAATCCACTGTGCCACAGTATCCAACCCCAGAATGCCTCCCTTGGCTTCTCCTTCTCAATACTTTTTCTTCATAGCTGCTATGGTTTGGTGGGGAGGCAACTGAGCAACAAATCTATCCGTCAAGGCCAATTAGTGAAGCACAAGCACTAGGAGATGTCACCGAAGGTAGGTGCAAAAAGAGAATAGAGATAAATGGAGATAGAAATGAGAGGGATGGAGTTGGTAAAGATATTGATGTGACAGAGAGAGGAAGGGAGGGGAGATAGAAGGGGGAAGGAGGAAAGACTGAGAGAGAAAATTGATGGAGAGCAAGAGAGAGATGGCAGAAATACAGAGATGGAGGTGATAGAGCTAGAAATAGGAACAGAAACATATAGGACTTTGTTAGAGTGATTTAACCTTATACAAAGGTAGGAGCTGGCTAGGTCATCTGTGAAAGGCTGTTGTCTCCTGATCCAGCACTGGGGCTTAAGGTGTGTGGGGCAGGCAGTTGGGAAGGAAAGATGGGTGTAAAGCTGGGGGAAGCAGAAAAATATCCCATGGCTGCATACTCACTCCCCACAAGTTTCCCACAATAATCTGTTTTGTGGGTCTCTATAACCAGAAAGGGAATTGGGGGTAAATGTAATTCAGCCAGGCTAAGCTGACATTAAAAAACCACTGTGGCTGGTGGGAGGGAAATTATGCAGGGGGGAAAAGCCACTGTAATCCATAAGCTGTACTTTGGAAATTTATATTTGTTAAATACAAGTTAAATAAAAACCACTGTGGCAAGGAAAAAAGCATTTGTGGGAGAGCAGAGGCTTACAATTACCCATGTTGGTTCTGGCCCCAATTAAAACCAAAATCAAAACCACATCTGGGGGTGCTCTATCTCAGCTTATCACATAATGAATTGTTTGGCAGTCACCTTTCGCTGTATTTAGAAATCCTGGAAGAAAACTGTGAGGAATCCACTATGTGACTCAGTTGCCTTTTAAAGGAGAGGCCACGCATGGAACAAAAAGATTTTTCAGAGAACACCAAGCCATTAAGTAATGCCAAACAAAGTGTCCATCCCCAGAGAATTTCTCCTGCAACACTCAAGGCCATGGGGAAAGAGGTGAGGGTACCCACTCTTCCAAAGAAGATACTGGTACTGCAGAGCAAGCCAGGATAAGATTAAATAGTTCATGAACTTGAATCTCAGTTGCCTCAAAAGAATGTTTTTTCCAAGCATGAGTTCTGGAGGTTAATTGAGTCTGATCCAGAAAAGAGCTCAGTGGTGACAGAATAAGAGATAAGCAGATCTTTCCTAGGGTATGGCCCAGAGGTCATTTTCCTTGGTGAGGAGAAGGTCTAGAAAAGCTGTTAGGGCCTCAGTGTTTCAGGGCTGCTAAAAACTGCTAAGAGTGGAGGCTGGAGTTCTCTACAGATACATCGGCAACAGAGCTCCATTTGTGGCAGCAAGAGCAACTCCAAACAACTTTGCCCACCCTCGATAGTCTGAGAGGAGGAGCACCATGGCTGGTGAAGGAACACCTGATCAAAACCAGGCAGCGACAGAAGGGGCTAGAGACGACTGTGGTGCAGTGGGTCATGTCACTGCTTGGGATGCCAGCTTCCCATATTTCAGTGCCAGTTTGAGTTCCAGCTGCTTGGCTTGCAATCCAGATTCCTGCTAATGTGCCTGGGAAGGCAACAGATGATGACCCAAGTGCTTGGGCTCCTACACTTGGATGAGAGAGACTAGGATGGAGTTCCTGGCTCCTGTCTTCAGCCTGGCCCAGCCCTGGCTATGGGGAGTAAGCTAGGGGATGGAAGATTCTCTCTCTCTCTCTCTCTCTCTCTCCCTGCTTCTTATGCCTTTCAAATTAATTAATTAACATAAGAAAAAAGAAGGAGTCTAGAGACCTGCTGTGAAGAACAGCATCCCTGGGAACCCGGAAGAAATACACACATAGCCCATCCCTACCACGACCTCCATCAAAGGGGTAGGGGTCTCTGCAACAACAAGGACTTCAAGTTCTAAGGTTTGAGAGGATTCAAATGAAGAAGCCTTGACAAAGGAGCAAAGACCTGTGTTAGAGCATTTGAGGGCCAAAGAGTTCCTAAGAAACCCAGAGTGTTCTGTCTTCGATACTCCAAAGTTTATTTCCAAGTTCCTCTTTCCAGGTGATCCGGGGTCTCAAATTTCGGCTCCAGGTTTTGCTTGTTAGCAATGACCCCAGTCATACCCCTTCTCACCCTTCTTACACTCCTCTGCAGTACTCAGAGAGAGGAACTTTCAGAACACCCAGCCCCCTACAGGCAGCCCAGAGAGGTGGGGACTCACGGAGGGTCAATGTGTGAGGGGACAGTCCAAGGTCATCAGCGAGCATCTGTCAGGAAACAGGCAGCCCGTCTGTTACAGGCTGGAGACCTGCACTACCGAGATTTGGCGAGCTTTCTGCTCCTTGACACAAGTGCATTTGGAGAAAGGACTAATGGCTGCTCAGGAGGAGGAAGCTGTAGTAGGATGTGAGGTGCCTGTTTGAGGCTCATGAAGCTTAAGGAGGTTGCAGAGGAGTTAAGTCACAAATGGGCGATTTTAGACATCAGCACACTGGTGTTTGGCTTTCACTTCGGGGCTCTAGGAGAAAGGTGTGATAATGGAAAGCCAGGGCTTTTCACTTCTCAGACAAATCGCACAATGCGACCACCAAGAATATTCTTTCTTTTCTTTCGATTGTGGTAAAGCAAATGACAGTTTTGTCTCAGGAAGCTGGTCCTTTAGGGAGATCCTATGACAGCTTCTTTTGTAAAACCAAAAATCCTCTTCAAGTGCATAAATGATAACTATCCCCATAGAATTTGGTAAATAAAGATTTCAAATAGATACACAGAACACTGCTGTACCTCTCTGAGACATGTGTAACTTTCCATTTATTCTAGCAGTTGTGTGTCATTTTATTATATCCCCAGCTAGGCTATTCATTCTTTGGGTCATGAGCCTTCCCGTGAATCGAATTCTATCAACACCTATCTCACGCCCTGAGCAAAGCCAGCACTTGGATTTGCTAAGTGAGAGAATTTCTGGAGAGTGTAATTTATATTGTTTAATATAGCAACGCCTCGCTTTGATACCAAGAGGTGACACCGAGTGAAAACACGAATCAACTCTGAACAGGGTTTAACTGTGTTCAAGAATGATGGACCCACTGACAGTGTTATCTATTGCCCTGAATTTTTGAGGACAGCCAGCCAACACTTTCTCTCATAAAAGCTCCCTCCAGGCCACTCTCAGAAAAGGAATTGGATCTTATGCAGTCCGAGGAGAGAAGAGGTGGTGGGGTTGGGCCCTAGCACTGCCAACAGTGGGAATTGCTCAGCAGTGTTAGTAAACAGCTACTGAGCCAAACTGGAATTTGTGTGCTACCTGATTTTGTTAAAATCCTAGCACCCAAGTGAGAATGATGCAAATGCGTAAATGTGATTCTGAATGGAGCAGCTATTTTTCCTGTGTGAACTTACTACTCCTTTGAAAATAAAAGTCTTTCAACATCTCCTCAAGAATACAAAACCAAAAGAATGAGGAGTGTGTCTTTAATTATTCACTGTAAATGACCTCATTAACATAATCCATCCTTTGAATACACATTTTGAACACCTAATACAGCCAACCCAGAAATCATTCACAATTCCTGAGCTGATGAAGCTTACATCCTTGTCAGGAAAAGAATCAGATAAATGCAACTGTGAGGCAAGGTAACAGGGTGGGGAAGGTCTGGCCCACAGGCATAAAAGGCTGGAGAATTGGGGCTGGCACCGTGGCGCAGTAGATTAATCCTCCACCTGCGGTGCCCCCATCCCACATAGGCGCTGGTTCTAGTCCCGGCTGCCCCTCTTCTGATCCAGCTCTCTGCTGCGGTCTGGGAAAGCAATGGAGGATGGCCCAAGTCCTTGGGCCCCTGCACCCACATGGGAGACCAGGAAGAAGCACCTGGCTCCTGGTTTCAGATCGGCATAGCTTCAGCCATTGTGGCCAACAGGGGAGTGAACCAATGGACAGAAGACCTTTCTCTCTATCTCTCCTCTCACTGACTATAACTCTACCCTTCAAATAAATAAATAAATAAATAAATCTTAATAATAAAAAAAAAAGTCTGGCGAATTTACCAGGTCTGGCCTTGCCAAGGCAGCCACAAGTGGGACTTGAAATTCAATGAATCTATAGCAGGCCTATTTTTAAGTTCCTAATGTTGTATGGCCTGCAAATGGTGTTATAAATATCCAAGTGGCCCTTGGCAGAACTAAGCATCCTCACACCTGCAAGGGGTCTGTAGGCAAAGCTGACCATGCTGAGCAGAATCAAGGATGAGCTACAGAAAGGAAGCAGTGGTTGATGTCACACTTGGTATTGTGGGCATGGGGGTGCCCCCTCTCTACCCTCAATCCCTTTTACCATTTTTGATGCCCCATTCCTGGCTTCCATATTTCTGCTTCTAACATTCACTCCTCTGGTTCTTTTTCAGAGCAATTTCCCCAGGCCACTGGACCTGCTTTGCTTTCTCACAAAGGTAACTGCAAGTGCCCACCCAAGCACTGATAATATGATGCTATTTGAACATGGACCCATAACCAAGGGTCCAGATCTCTGTCTCAGGCTGGCACAACCCCAGACCACCACTCATGCCCCAGAGTTCTCTGCAGCTTCAGGCTGAAGTCGTCCTCTATGGGTCTTTACTTGAAATCCTCCCTCCACTTGGCTCCTTCCCTTCCTTATTCTGACTCTTCCACTCATCAGTTTCTCCTAGGAATGCTCCCTTATTAAGTCCTTTGCCCATACAATCTCACCTCAAGGCATACTTCTGGCCCACTAGCCTAAGACATGGGAGCAGGAGATTTTTCAAAAGAACATGGAGAAAATAAGGGTGTTTCAGCCTGAGGAAGAATAAATACCAAGGCTTGGAGGCTTGAAAGAACCCAGGGGGCTGGTGCTGTGCTACAGCATTGGTTAAGACCCTGGCCTGAAGCACTGGCCATCCTATGTGGGTGCCAGTTCTAGTCCCAGATGCTCCTCTTTCAATCCAGCTATCTTCTGTGGCTTGGGAAAGCAGTAGAAGATGGCCCAAGTCCTTGGGCCCCTGCACGAGCGTGGGAGACCTGGAGGAGGCTCCCGGCTCCTGGCTTTGGATTGGCACAGCTCCGGCTGTTGCGGCCATCTGGGGAGTGAACCATCAGATGGAAGACCTCTCTCTTTGTCTCTACCTCTCTCTGTAACTCTGTCTTTGAAATAAATAAAATAAATCTTTAAAAAAAATGAGAGAGTCCAGAATGATGGACTGAGACTTGGGCATGGCTTTGAGATGGGGGATTTGGCTAAGCCAAAAATAAGCAGAAACCATATGTGAAGGATCCTGTAAGCAGCATTCAGGAATGTGTGAATTCTCACTAGCTCATAGGCAGTTGGAAGCCAAGGGGGTTTGTAAGCAGGAAACAGAAGTATGGAGTACAGAATTCAGCTCTAAGATTTAGAAAGATACTTTTGGTCTCTGTCATGGACTGATTTTTTTTTTAAGCCCCTTGCAACATTCATATGTTAAAGCCCTAACTACTAATATGATGCTATTTGGACTTGGGGGTTTTGAAAGTTAATTAGGGTTCAGGGGGTCATGAAGAGGGAACTTAATAATAGACTTAAAGCCTTTATAAGAAGTGATATCCAACACAAGACAGCATGCTTCCTCTGCAAGCCAGAAAGAGGGCCTTCATCAGAACCTGATCATGCCAGCATCCCCATCTACAGTAATCAAAACAGTGTGGGACATAAGGATAGACATACAAATCAACCTATCCTGCTAAATATGCACCCTAGAAGGTAGCAGAGGATGGCTCAAGTGCTTGAGACCCTGTCACTTATGTGGGAAACTTGGATAGGGTTCCAAACCCCTGGCATTTGGCCAGCCCTGACTCTTTCAGTCATTTGTGGGGAACCAGTGGATAAAGATATCTCTCTCTCTTTCTCTGTCTCTCTTTCTCTCTCTCTCTCCTTCTGCCCTTCAAGTAGATGAAAATAATCATTTTAATAAGTGTTTCTTCTTTTTAAAAAGAAAATTTATAAAAAGATATCCTACAAATCAACAGCAAGCAACTGTATCTTAATATGTGCAAAGGACTTGAATAGATATTTCTCCAAAGAAGATAACAAAGGCCAACAATCACATGAAAAATGTTAAACATCATTAGCCATCAGGGAAATGCCAATCAAACCACAAGGGCAAACTTCATACCCATTAGCAAGACTTATTTAAAAAGAAAAATAAGTGTTAGAGACTATGTGGAGAAATTGGAACCACTGTGCAGTGTTAAAGGAAATGCAAAGTGGTGCAGCCACTGTGGGAAACAGTTTGGCAATCCCTCACAAATTAGACATAGAATTGCCACATGATCCAATCCATTTCACTTACACAATTTCACTTCTGCTTATACGGCCAATGGAATTGAAAGCAAGGACTCAAACAGATATTGGCACATGAATATTCATTGTAAGCATTATTCTTAGTAGTCAAAAGATCAAAACAATTCAAATGTTTATTAACAGATGAATAGGTAAATAAAATGTGAAATGTATTTTATATGTACACACACACACACACAATGGAATATTATTCAGCCTTAAAATGATTGAAAGTTTGATGAATAATGAAGACATTATGCTAAGTGAAATAAGCCAGTCACAAAAAAAGAAATACAGTGTGATTCCACTGATGTGGTATGCCTAAAGTAGTCCAAATCATAGAGGTTAGAAAGCAGAAGAGAGGTTTCTTGGGGCTTGAAGGACGGGGGAATGGAGAGTTGGTGTTTAATGGAGAGTTTGGAGTGATGAAAGATTTCTGGAAATAGGTACCCCTAAGTGCCTGCAAGAGTAGCCAAGCTGAGATTGTACCCTATTGGTTTTCCTTCCTTCCCTGGGTCACTCTTCTGATTCCCTCAACACTTGTTTTCTGGGAATACTTCCCCAAATTAGAAAATTCTGGAAGCGAATTGAGGCAATAAACTAGGCAAATATCTTCAGTAAGTCCATGATAATAGACTAACAAGAGAAACTTAGAGAAATTCATTGCTCTGTAACTTCATGAGATCACATAAGTTGGATGTGTAAGAAATACTGAAGTTCCTCATCACTGCTGGTGGGCAGGATATTTGACTTAAGTCTTTTTGAGGGATCCTGTTGTCTCTATCAGGGTATATTGCAAAATCCCACAGTGTGAGAAAATCTGCAATACCCACAAAAACAACCTCTGAGAGACCTATCCCCTGGAAGCCTGGCCCCAAGGTCTTAGGGCTCCCTGCTGCTTGCATGAAGCAATGGAGAGGAGTGAAATCTCTCCCCTGCAGCCCTGACCAGACACACCTGAAGCAGCTTTGCCTCCAGGCCACTGTCTCCTGGGTGACCCAGCTAAGAAGCGAAGGCAGGTTCCATGCCTCTCAGAGGATCCAGGAACCTCATTTCCAGTACAGAAAAAAACTCTCTTCAACACAGTTTATAATTATCATGCATTTGCCATGACCCCAAGATTAAGTTCCTTTTTAAAAAAATGAAAAATAAAATGAGAAAAATCCTTTTTTCAAATTCCAGCTTTGACTAAAACTTTAGACAGCTTTGGTTTTGAAAACCTCAAAACCAGAGAGAATTGCAATTCAGTTTTGCTTTCTAACCTGCCACATTCCTCCTCTAAGAATTTCACAATTGGGTTGGCCAAAGAGAGAAAAACGGGGAAAACAAACTTGCAAAATGCCACCCTGGCCACACGTCTTGGCTTCAGGAAGCGTTCAGCCTTTTAGCCTGGGAATGGTGCTATCACCACTAGGATACGCTGGGTCAGCCTTAGTGTGGGCAAATATTTTTCAGTCTTTGGGTAAAAGTGAAAGGAAAAATACATGAGAGTGAAGCAATAGGACTGGAACATTTCTGGGAGAAGCAGCTTAAGGAAGCATAACATCTAAATCAAAGGTGAGAATCTGGTGAGATATTTGTTAAGGAGGATAGGGAGAGTGGCAGGTTATGGTAGAGATAAAAATATGTTTCTGCCAGAAAGCTGGAGGAAGAACACAATAGCTGGAGGCCACAGAATATTAACTATTGTCAGAAGATACATCAGAAATTTGCTACTCAACTCCTCTGTCTTATTGATAATGAGGTTAGAGTCAAAATAGGCTTTCCAAAGCCAATAACACATTGAGATTAGTTGCAGGATTCCTGACTCCACTGAGAGGCTTTTCACTATAATTACACTATGTTGTATCTTTATGACTAAAAAGAAAGGTTTGAAGAAGTCAGCTGGACCTGGGTTCAGATTCTGGTTCTCTCCCTTGGTAATCTAGAATCTTATTTGATCCAAGCCTACACTTTGGTATAATGGGACTAATGATTATTTATAATTCTGGGTTGTTATGAAGATTAAATGAGGTAGTAAAGAATAGTACAGCGTCAGCACATAGAAGCATCTCATTTTAGAGTGATGATGTTGGGGCTGGCACTGTAGTGCAGCATTTGTTAACACCCTGGCCTGAAGTGCCAGCATCCCATATGGGCACGAGTTCTAGTACCAGCTGCTCCTCTTCCGAACCAGCTCTCTGCTATGGCCTGGGAAAGCAGTAGAAGATGGCCCAAGTCCTTGGGCCCCTGCTCTCACGTGGGAGACCCGGAGGAGGCTCCTGGCTTCTGGCTTCAGATCAATGCAGCTCTGGCCGTTGCAGCCAATTGGGGAGTGAACCATTGGATGGAAGACCTCTCTCTGCCTCTCCTCTCTCTGTGTAACTCTTTCAAATAAATAAATAAATCTTAAAAAAAATAGTGTAATGATGTTAAGATTCTTTAGTAAGAACACAACTCTGTAAGTGTGTCCTGGATTCCAGTTCCCCCAGTATGTTTTATTCTAATTAGAAGTCTTCATGAAAAATATTCCATTTTCTTTCTCTTTTTAAAAGAATACATATAAAAGCTTTTATTTAACTAATTGACAAGGCAACCACTAAGATTTTAGAAACCAATACAAAGGAAAATCCACAGGACATAAATGAGGAATGCAAATCAAGGCAAAACTGGCCTGTCCCGTGGCACAGTCATAAGTCACATCTTCACTGGACACACGTCACACTTGTCTTCTTTCTCATTCTTTTCTCTTTTTTGTTTGCAACAGTCTTATTGAGATATAATTCACATACTGTTACATATACTCTGTGCCACATAGTAATATTTTTAACAAAAATGAGCTTCATATACAACAGTGCAAGATCATAATGGAGCTGACAAAGTCCTATTGCTAGTGATGTTGTAGCCATCATAGTGCAATGCATTACTCCCATGTTTTTGGTTATGCTGGTTAAAAAAACTTACTGTGTTGGCAAATCTCATAAAAGTCTATCATATATAATTATGCATAGAACATAATATTAATAAATCTACTAAGCTATGCCACTGGTTTATGTATTTACTGTACTTTATATAATTTTTTGGATTTTACTACTTTTACATATGTATATTTGTGTTTATACGTAAGGTGTGTATATATACATATATATATATATTAATATATATGTTAGTATATACTGTAGTAAACAGCAAGACAGTTATGCCAGCAGCAATCTCATACATTTTGGGATTAGCATCTCTTAATTGTATCAAGAGACTACATCAAGTGATTGACTTATGTATATGTATGCTCTATGATGTTTGCACAACAATGAAATTCCACAACTATACATTTTTCACAATGTGTAACTGTTAGGCATTTTTGTGTATATGTATAAAATATGTATATGTATATATACACATATAAATGTATATATATATATTCATTTGTTTGAACTGTACAATTAAATGGTTTTAACATATTTACTTATCTGTGCAACCATTATCACAATCATTTCTCAATGGTTTCATCATTCTAAAAAGAGACTGCACCCTTTAACCAGAATCCTTAAATCCTCCTATATCACCCCTCATTAGCAGTCATAGGCAAAACTTACTCTATTTTCTGTCTCTATAAACATATTATGCATTTTCATGTCAACAGAACCATGAAATGTGTTCCTTTGTGACTTGTTTCTTTCACTTTGCCTTGTTTTTCAAGATTCATACACATTGAAACATGTATCAGTACTTCATCTATTTTTATGGCTAAATAATATTCCACTGTATGGTCCAATTTTTCTTATGCTAATTATATATTTAGTGAGTTATTTTTCATGAGAAGGAAAATATGGGAAACTTTGAGGACTGTCTAATGGATTCAAACTTTCAGTCTCTCCAGAACAGTATTTTGTTACAAGTGCCAGTTTCCACTCTAAGCCATGAGCTCCAATACTATTGGCTTCTGATTCTTTGCCTGCAATTTATATCTGCTTCCATAAGGCTGCCACAATCTGATTAGAAGTAAATTCCACTCAGCCATTGCCAGTTTCCATTGTTAGTCAAAGCAGACTCTTATGAATCTCCCAACTAAAAAAGCATAAAACAAAAAATCCCTAGAAACCATCAGCCAAACTTTACCATATCATTCCGTGGCCTGAGGTTTGGTATGGGAGTACGTGCTTAGAAACGCCTAAAGAAAATAAGGTAGTTTTGCCGGTGCTGTGGCTCACTAGGCTAACCCTCCACCTACAGCACCGGCACACCGGGTTCTATTCCCGGGTGGGGCACTGGATTCTGTCCCGGTTGCTCCTCTTCCAGTCTAGCTCTCTGCTATGGCCCGGGAAGGCACTGGAGGATGGTCCAAGTTCTTGGGCCCTGCACCCGCATGGGAGACCAGGAGGAAGCACCTGGCTCCTGGCTTCGGATAGGCGTGGCTTGGCCACAGCGCACCGGCCATAGTGCCCATTTCGGGAGTGAACCAAGGGAAGAAAAACCTTTCTCTCTGTCTCTGTCTCTCACTAACTCTGCCTGTCAAAAAAAAAAAAGAAAGAAAGAAAGAAAGAAAGAAAGAAAGAAAGAAAGAAAGAAAGAAAGAAGAAGGAAAAGAAAAGAAAGAAAGAAAGAAAAAGAAAATAAGGTAGTTTCACCTTCACTCATCTTCTTCTTGGTTTTTCTCAGAAAGCTGTAAGAGTAGACATCATTTCCTTGGCTGCCTCCTTGTTCCTCGGGGCTATAGGCCCCTCCTTCAAATGAGGGAACATCATGGCAGACCATGTAAGAAATTAGTGATTAGTCGATCTTCTGTATATAAAGAGAATTGAAAATGAATCTTGATGCAAATGGAAGGGGAGAGGGAGCGGGAGAGGGGAGGGTTGCTGGTGGGAGGGAAGTTATGGGAGGGGGAAGCCATTGTAATCCATAAGCTGTACATTGGAAATTTATATTCATTAAATAAAAGTTTAAAAAAAAAAAAGAAATTAGTGATTAGTTTATGCTTCTAGAAAGCAGCCCAAGGAAAGAGCCATATGACTTGTAGCCAGATTCTATTAAGTGGGGCTCCCTGAAGCTTCTCCAGTAAAACCAAGTGCACAATCTTAGTTCAGGCACAGTTGAGATTAGGATTCTACATACTCCTTTTTCAACTATGCATCCAGCCATCCAACATTCATTTAACATCAATTTTTTCAGTCTTTAAGCCTAGTGCTAGGGACAGGAGAGCAAGCCGGATGCAAAACTTTTCAACAAACAGTACTGAAATCACTTATCCCCCACTCCCTTGGCCAACTTTGCATCTCCACCTCTGTAAGAGCAAGGACCATTGTCATCTCTAGATGATCAGTGGAATACTTAAAGAATAAAGGACTGAATGCATATATGTCCAAATCCAGCATGTGCCCATCTCTGTTGGTGGTATGGATGAGGAAGCCTCACTGGAAACCAGGGCTCTCTACAGTGTGGTAATAGACCACAAAAGTCAATCTGGGTATCGTGTATCAGAGCACGGTATTACACTTCATTACACCAGTTGCTAATTGAAGAAGGAATTTATCTCAGTGATGTCCCTTTCTAGTGGCTGTTGCTTATTTTTGCCCAGTAAAAACCCAACTTCTTCCCTGAAAGTCAGTTTTAGAAGGTTGCTTAACTCTGAGACTGACTCCAAAGAGGGAAGTGGGCATATCTGCTGAGGCAACACTGACATGTCCTAGTTAAGGGACTCCTGGAAGAGCCAACCACCAGTGCTGAAAGGCACGAGAGAAGGATGAAGTAACCCCTCAAAAAAAACAGCGATGGAATAATTATATCCATTCAATTTATAGGGTCATATTCATTCCCTTTAATATAGATCAAATTAATTGAGAAATAATTTATATATAATAGGAGCATCATTTTAAGGGTACAGTTTGATGGGTTTTGTAAAATGTTATTTACTCCTATAGCTACCACTATGTCCCAAGAGTTATCTTGTGCCCTTTTGTAGTAAATGTCTTCTTCCTCTAACCTTGATTGGTCTCAATTACTACAGGTGTTTTGCCTTTTCTGGAATTTCACATCAAAGGAATCATAAAACATATATTTTTGTGTCAGCTTCTTTTTTTTTTTAACATGTTTTTGAAATTGGTCCACTTATTGTGTTAGTAACTTGTTCCCTTCCATTACTGAGGAAAATCTTTTTTGATGAATGTATCACTATTTGTTTCATCTTTTTACTTGTTGGTGAACATTGATGTTTCTTGCCTCTGGTTTGTACAACTGAAAGCCTCTGTTAAGTGTGGTGTACACGTATTTTGTGGATATTTGATTTTGTCTCTCTTGGGTAAATATCTAGGAGTAGGATGGCTGGATGGTAGATCTATGTTGAACTTTATCAGGAGTTTCTACAGTTTTCCAAAGTACTTGTGCCATTTTTCTCTGTGATGTTTGCTTTAAGAAGTCTTATAAATAATTAAAAATTCAAGTCCAGTGGATATATTTTTTCTCTTGGAAGGGAAGACTCTGAGATATGACCATGAACATAGACTGGTAAGGGAAAGAAGACATGGAAAAATTCATGTGTCCTCTACATGTCTTCCACATGTCCTAATGGTCTTTAAGAATGACATAGAAGGCTTCTTTTCATCACTAGGGAGACACTTTTGAAAATCAAGTGGGAAGTGAACAGAGTCAGAGCTTCAAAGACCTGGACACAAACCTTACAATGCAAATAGCACCGAGTAATTTGTGTGAGCATATTTCTTTCACTTTAAATTTGGTGAAAACTTCTCATTGAGGAAAATCCAACTGTCACCTTACTCAACACTGCCAACTGGCATAGGAGTTGTCCTACACTTGTTTCACCTGCATGTGTTAGGTTAAAATCATGCTCCTTTAGACCAATGAGGAAATCCTAATTCTTGTGGCACTCCAACCACCATTGTCTTGAAAAATCTCAAATCATGTTGTTGGCTCACAGAGAATTTCTTTTCCTCCATTTTAATTTGCTCTGCTCGGAAACAGGTATTGTAATAAATGGTTTAGGCAGCAGTTCACCAATCATAACTCAGATATGGACTTGCCAGTGTTTGACATTTTGTAGTTCTGGGGTTTTGCTTCTTAAAATAAGAGAAAAGTACAGCCAACTTATAAACTGACATACTTCTTGATAGTGTTCTTCCTCAAGCACTCAGCATCCAGATTTCTAGGAGAGAAAGCTTATTGCTTTCAAAGGGTTTGTGGTCCACATAAGACAGACATTCCTAAAAACTGCTCATTGCTTATTGCCACTGGAGAAGTTTCTTAGGAAAAATGGCAAGATTTCCAGTTTCAGAAGTTCTATTCAAAAGTAAAAGGACCCAATGACTCTTTGGGTCTGTAGCGGTCACTGGCACTGGACAAAGCAATGGCAAGTAGGTGCACATCACTGTCTTGCCCTGGCCCTATCAGTTGCCTGTTGAGTGAGCACCAGTGGAAGGTGGTTAGAGAATCTGGACTCCCAAAACAGGACTGGGCCTCTACCTAAGTCCTTTAACATCAGTATACCCCAGTTCCTTCATCTCTAACTTAAAGCTTGTTTACCATGAAATTATGAGGAAGAGGAGATGATACATACAAAACATTTAATATACTATCACTATATGATGGATCTTCAAAAAGTTCATGTGTTATGAAAAAGCTAGGCATGAATTTCAAATAATTTTTCTACCAAAACAAATTCATCTTTTAGATCCATCTTTCCATTAGCTTTCTGAAATACCCTTGTATTTATGCTTCCATTACCTAAAATATGGATGAGGTGTCAGATTACATGATGTCTAACAGTTTTAGATCTCATATATCATGCCCTGAAATGAACAGCTGCTCATCTTTCAGGTCAAGGTTAGACTTTGCAGTATTAATAGCAATAATTATAATGGTAATAGAGCCAAAAGATTTCAATTAATAAATGTTTGTTATACATTGCAGCATGTACAAAAGCACTAAAAACAGTACTAAGTAAAAATTGGTTCCAAGTGGTGAAGTGTTGTGCAAGATAGAGAGGGGTCAGCATACAGCTTTTCCTATGGTCAAGATCCAGGAAAAGGGCAGGTATAAAGCTAATTATGCTTGCAAGGGAGGTAGGAATAGTAAACTCATTTAGGCTGGCTCAAGAAAGACTTTAAACAAAGCTCTATACTGACAGCGAGAGTTCAGATATTCCACTGTAGGACTTCCGGTATGTTGATCATCTCAACACCCAAAAAAACCAAACATGGATTTTCCAAAAACTAGGAAACTCCTTGGAGCCACTTCTTGGAAACTTGCATGTTACCTTAGGTCAGATTTATCTGCCTACTGGAATCCTTCAGGGCTCTGGTAGCAGCAGCACAGCATGGGAGAAGCCTTTTCAACTCTATCTAAAATCCAGCACTGAAGTGTGTGATCGAATGAAAATGACTTTCACGTGAATCAAGAGACTACAGGCCTAACTAGAACAAAGCAGGAGGAAGTGGGGGGGAAGCCAGGGAGAAAAGGGAGGTTTGAAGTTGGACCACAGAAATTTCTTGAAAACCAGAATAAAAAAATGTATTTACTTGAATTAGTATGTATCAAGCATTATGTACTTTCAAGAACCTCAGTCAACTGGGAGATACTCTTGTAAAGAATTCAGTATAAGGTACAAAGTGATCTCACTATCTGGCATTACCTGTTTATTTATATAATTTTAATTGTTTCCCTCCTAGAAACTCAAAGGTCTGTGAGGGCAATGGTTTTCTTATGTTCACTGCCAGTAATCTTTGTGTCTGATATGTGCCAGTGAATTACTATTTATTTGCTGAATAGATCCAACCTGGTGTACATTGATTACACAGGGTAAATAAAAACAAGAGGAAAATTTTATATGACAAAGGATCATAGAAAGCTTTTAGAAGAACCATTTCATAAAGTCATAAGCCCCTTGGACTAGAAGAGGCTTGGATAATAAGAATAATGCTGTAATTGTGCAGATCAGAAACAAAGCAGAAATGCATTGATAGCTAACAGAGAATGAGTTTGAATCTGAAGCTTCTAGGCTTAGCTTCCTCTCCAAAAGTTACAAACCTGTCAAGCAGAGATATGGCAAGCAAATCCAAGGATAAATGAAGGCAGCAAAATGACAGGAGTTTCAAAGTAAAGGATGTGACTAGGAAATGAAGATTCTTCTGGTAAGAGAAAAGAAGAGAAAATCTACGCACGTGGCATAGCCCTCTGCTGTGGTGCAGTCAAGCAAGGAGGCTTCACCACAAGGTCAGCGGGACCTTGAAGAAGGGAAGGCATGAAGCTAAGCAGAAGAGGAGGGAGAAAGATGCGAGGGCACTAGGGGATGAAAGGTTCAAGCTGCTCAGGAAATGTGTAAACGGTGGCAGAGATTTTATACATAATACATAAATACTTTAGAAAAGGGACAGATCATCCGAAGTTTCCAAAGGTCACGCTAGGATACTTAGAATGTTGAACTGTATGTAGGAAGACATTCAAGAGACTTGAGCTTGAATAATACAATGAAAGAAAACTAGTCTAAGCTAATATTTCACAAATTTAAGGTATTCAAGATATTTTAAATTTCAACTTTGTTCCCCAAAGCTGTCTAAAAATAAAGAACTTAAATATACACAATAAAGTTTAAGCTAAGTGAATTATGTTTACTATAATTTGCTTAGAAAATTTTTCTTTAATCAAAATATCTGAGGTCTCACAATGATCACATATTAATTAGAACTTTAGATTAGATTAGATTTTTTCTTTACTAATCCTGGGAAAATGATTTATAAATAGTTATTTGGAAACTGATGGAGTATTAGCAAGCCAGATGATAAAATAAATAAAATATACATTGTATAAAGTTCCAGAAACACTTTATTTAAAAATGGGAGTTGAAAATGCATAACAAAATAACATAAGTAATAAATGTAACAAAAATAAATAAGGAGAATAATGTATTCATACAAAATAAAAATAACATAGTAAAAGGCCAAATGTTTGTAACTGAACAAAACTATGTAACACTTAAACAATAATGTAAGTAGAGTAGATGCTAATGCTTTCCTAAACTCCTTACCTTCCATTTCCATGTGGATATAATCAGTATCCAAATACTAAATAAAAGGGGAATAATAGTGATTATTTTGACCAACTTTTTCTTCAAATGGTTTGACCCTGTATTAATATTTCATTCATTTCATCAAAGCATTTATATCTTTCCATTTATGTTTCTTAAACCCTTTTTTCCATCTTCCTTTATGAGATAGAATGGGAAATTTAGCTTTACAAGGAGAATAGTTCATTTACTTTTTTTTTAATTTAAAGAAAAATATGAGATCCATTATATAACAGACTTGTTTTTACATCTCTACCAAAAAAAAAAAAAACGTTTTTTGCATCTTTATTAACTGGTTCAACAGTACAGGATATCTTAAATCCTGTAAGGTTTTGAAGTGTACAGAGTTACTGCATTTCTTAGAACACATGTAGCACAGGATTATTGCTGAAATATTAAAGACCATTTCATCAAAGCTGCAGTTTAACCTTTATAGACTGATGGGGTCAAGGGGAAAATCCAGGTCTAATAGTAATATTTAACTGAATTAAGATTCATCCAAATTATAGTGTTCTGGAAACACAAAGATAAGTATTTTCTTTTAAACTTATCCAAATATGAACTTACTGGAAAAAAACAAAAAAGCTTACAGAATATATTTTTCATAGGCTTCCTGTTTAGTAGCATAGGCCCAAAGCCTTTGTCCTTGTTGTCTTGCAGGGTCCTTAGAAATGCGTCAGACTGAGACAAGATTTACTATTGGGTCCTACAGGGAAACACACAGAAGCAATTCATTGCTTGGGAGTCAAACTATCAACTAATCTTATGACTACTGGTTCTCCAAGTCTCCTAATGAAGAAAATTTTAACCTCATGATCATTTCAGGGGAGTTTTATTTTCAACTGTCACATATAAACTTGGTAACACAGGACCAATATACGTGTTCTTAGCTTTAAAAATATACTCCACCTAAACTATCTGTCTAATCTTTCTAGTTATCATTTAACCTAAAATGAGAGACAAAATCTTATTTCCGTTAAAAAATTGAAAAAAAGTGCCAAATTTATCTTTTGGAAAGTGGAGTAAAACACTGTGGGATTAAAACAAATACAGTATTATCAATTGCCTATGTACAAAGACGGTTAGTCCTTATTGATATATAGATATGTCCACCTACCACTCCCAGTAAATCTTAGTGCAAACATAATAGTTAATCTCCGTAAACCCCAAGACAATTTACGTAGCAACAAAGTTATATAAATCACAGCTATGTTGGAAAATTTTAGGACACAGAATGACTCTTGTGAAAGGTCTGCTTTACTGTGGAGAGTATTATGTCACTGTGTCCAATGATAATGAGAACTAATATAAATCCTATCATTAAGAAGCAAATAGAATGGTTTAACAAATCTGTACAGATGAAGTAGAAGTTCATTTCAAGGAGCAGCTTGGCACAGGAGACAATGGGGACTCAGAAATGGTGGGTATTTAGTTTGCTTGTCGGTCACAGCATGGCTTAAAAGAAAAACAAAGGTCTGTGAAGGGAAAGGATGCAATGATATAACACCATATTGAACATCATAAAATCACAAAAGTTGAAACTGCACAGTCTGCTTTTTCCTATGTGTGCATCAAGTGGTTATCTAAATGGTTTGAAAAGATTGATATGACATTATAGGTAAAAAATAAATAAATAAAATTAAGAAGACAGAGATAACAAAATTGTAGTTTGACCAAGCTGTCTTGTTTTGTGTAAGTCAACACTATGCTGCCTCCAATATTCCTAGTTAATCCACAGGTAATTTTTTTTTTTTTTTTTGTTAACAATCAAGAGAAAGTCATTCCTGAACTGTAACATCTTCCTCTTCCCCTTCAGGGTTGAATCTGTTGAAATGTATACTGAAATCAGCCTCAGATTCGGCATTTTCAAATTCAGCTGAGGCTGAAATAGCAGCAGGATGAAGAACCCTCGCTTCTGGTTGGCAAAGTGTTGGTGTCTGACCAGGGCTGCCGTGGTTATTCACAGGACTAGATTTCTGTTTTGGTGGAGATGGCAAGATAGCACTGGGAAATCCCATGTTGTTCAGAGCCTCCAAAGTTCCATCTGGGTCAATCATAGCATTGATTGCTGAAGGAAAGAAAAAGGAGCAAAGGTATAATTAAAATGTAAAAGGAATAGGACATAACTGTAAATGCAGCTAAATTTGAATATGAACATTATTTAGTTTGGACAGTTTAACTACCTGTGTGTTTGTGTGATTTTAAATGAGGCCAATCCTTCCAACAACATTGTACTTAAACCTCACTCTTAATATCGATCTATATTGTAGATTAAACAATCCCGAATACTTTCTCTGATGAGTCACTTATGGACATTTTAGAGAGTAAGACTGGTATCTGGAGATGTGGAATTCAGTAGATATCTTTTTGAAATTTGTTTTCATTATTGTGAGAAGATAATAAAATGTTAGTTAATTTTTAATAAACACCCCTAATCCTATTTATCAGAGAATTGTGGTTTTATAGCTAAGGTTCAGAATATCCTCAAGGCTGGTGAGGTCAGAAGAACATAATATACTTTGATTTTTAGCATAGCACGTTGTCATAGATCCTGTTGGAGTGCTATGATAACAACTGCATCATGTACCACTGACCTATTAACGGTCCATGCATAACCAATATCCCAGGGCAGCCCCAGCAGGCCAAAGAGACCTTGCTATGTCCATGGAAGGAGCCAGTTAAAGACCAGTTTTTAATACAAAAGTTCTTTATGTGGACAAGGAAAGTTCTCTGTGATTTTCACCTTGATACTGGTCAGAACAGGAAGTTGGGAGAAGGAGGTACCATAGTTCCAAGAATCATTTAGGGGTTCCTTTTAAAAGTATACCCCCATTCTACCAGCTCATAGATTGTGTTAGCAAGCCACTTTTACTTATGGCATAACCCTTGGGTGTGTAGTGTTGAATAAAGGTTAGGAATCACTGAGGTGGGATCTACATATTATGCCTATAATTATTCAACAAATAAATACTGGGAGGAATTAACAGTTGACTCAGTCCTGCTTGTTTGCAACTGGGGATGTTCTGGGTCAAGAGATACACAGACATTAATGCATGATTTGGATTTTCTAAGAACTAAAACAAAGTCTGTCAAAATTTAGGAGGCAAACAGAGTCTGTTTCCCTTTCTTCTCTCCTTCTTTTGGTCTTTAAAGCTATCATGCACTTCTTTTTTATGGTCCATCGAAGCAACTATTATTTGTATTAGAATATAAGTTTATTTGAGGTTATACTACCAATATAAATTAAGAATTATCAAATCAAATAAATAATGCTAATTAGCAAGTCATTTTAAGCTGTATAGATATATACATCATTATTTTATATATTTATATAATATATATAATAATGTAATTAGTTTGTAACACTTAGCCTATTGTCAAATCTACACTCTAAAATATGCCCAAGATTTAACTTTAATTTTTTATATTAGGTTTGTACAATTTCCTTTTCAAGAGTAATCTGAGAGGCTGGAGTTGTGGCACAACAAGTTAAGCCACTGCCTGTGATGCCAGCATCCCATATTAGAGCCAGATTTGAGTCCTGGCTGCTCAACTTCTGATTCAGCTCCCTAATGCACCTTGGAAAGTAGCAAAAGATGCACCAAGTGCTCAGGCCCCTGCATCCCACATGAGACCCAGATGAACTTCCTGGCTCTTGGCTTCAGCCTGGCCCAGTCCTAGCCATTGCACCCATGTGGGAGACCGGGAAGAAGCTCCTGGCTCCTGGCTTTGGATTGGCGCAGCTTCGGCCGTTGCAACCATTTGGGGAGTGAACCAGCAGAGGGAAGACCTCTCTCTCTCTCTCTCTCCACCCCTCTGTGACTGTCTTTAAAATATATAAATTTTTTTTAAAAAATAAGTGATCTGGGTATGTTGAACTCCATACTTATTACATGACATTATATTTAATCAAATAAAATGAATATTTTAAGAGAACACCATTAGAATGCACTTATCCTAAAATGACAGCTCTCTATTCAATTCAGTAGTAAATTTACCTTGTAGCTGCTTTTCAACTCTTTTCAGCTCCTGTAAAATAGAAGAAATCTCCTGCAGGGAAAGCAATAACAAAAATTAGCTTACTTTAATTAAAACATTTTGATTTGACAAGTAATGAATCTCACTTTCATTTTATTTGGAGCATTTAACATTTTCTATTTGATTTACTACTTTAGTAGCAGCATGGTATGAAATGACAACATCCAGTAAATAAGACAAATTTTAAAAATCTTTAATAATGAAATGAGTAACTTTTTTCAATGAGGTAATGATAGCAGATGAAGAGTTCAAGGTAATTTACTGCAGGCTGAGTCTCTCTGGTCCAAATATTGGAAATATGAAATGACTGGAAATTCTGGTAAAGTCTATGCAGTATCCCAAAATCCAAAAATATTGAAATATGAAATGCTGATGGTATCAAGCATTTCAGATAAGGGATATCTAACCTGTACTATATAAAGAAAGATTCTGAAATATTTGTATTGATCAACATTGCAGTAACTCTGACACAGTACTTAAGGGTTTTCTTTGTAAAAATATATGAACCGCAATCTTAATACTAGGATTACATTCTGAGCATTGAAAATCTGTACAAATTCTTTAAAAAGAAGGCAAGCACTATAGTAAGTAAATGGAAACAATTCATGTAAACTTGATATTTAAGTTCAGTTCTTATTTCAAAATTGAATATTTTTAAGGTACAGTTATTACAAGATAAGAATATGTAATAGTGAGAAATATAAAAATCCCCTCTCCATGCCCCTAGCAACTTGGAAACAGTCAACATTTGGGACTCTTGTGAGATCAGCTGAAGGAAATCTGTTTATCTACATATTCTTTTATAAGTGTAAATCAATAAATAGCTTAAAAATAAGTATGCTATCTTTCCATTAATATAAAACTCTATTAAAATGGTTTAATCTTCAAGAAAATTATCATACCATGCTTGAGGTTTTCACAATAGGAACTTCACTTTCAGCTCTTAACTTGCTTTCTATTTCATCCCAATTCCGATCTTTGTCTTTAAATAATATTCTAGAATTTGCAAAAAATAAACTTTATTTTCATATTTTAAAATTTACTGTATTTCTGTTAATGATAACACCAAATACAAAATGTATCTTTTCAAAGCTATGCAAGGAAAAATAAAAGAACCATTACATTAACTAGAATTAAATATAGAGCCATAGAGCCAGTTTTACCGATGATTCAAGCACATGAGAGATCCATATTTAAAAGGTAACTAACATGCATTAATACATTGATTAACATATAAACTCTTTAATGTTCCTCATTCTCTATTGAAAATTAATATAAAATAAACAGATTATGATACAACCCCACAATTTTATATAATATTTGTAATTAATACTGCAACTGTTTCTTACAAAGAAAATGCAATTTTGTTCTGATGGAAAAGCATTATGGGGATGACAAGATGAAAATATATTGAATTAGGTATGAAAATAGGTTGATTTAGCTATGAGTAATTTTTTCTGTTAAGACTTGTTTATATAAGATAAGCACCTAATTGAGCAAAGTGTGAACATTCTTTTAAAGACTGAACATTGCAAGTATTTAATGTGCTTTTCTTTAAAAATTTAATTCACATCAGTATAGTTATATAGAATAACCTACTAGAATTTAAATTACAATTCTTTTTATTAAAATTGCCAATAAATTGTAGATAAAAACAATTTCCAATAATATATCCTAAGTTAGAAACTAAATTCAAATATTGTAACTTATAAACTATCACAGAATTTTGATGTCTTTCTGATGTGGTATATTCTCTGGAATCTATGAGACATGACTGAGCAGTTTTAGAAACATGTAAAGACTCACTGCCTTTTTGGTATCCTTTTAAATTCCTTTACTGAGTCATCTGGAACTCTAGCTTAACTGCTTTATGTAACAAAACACTGTAAATTAAAAAGTAAATTATAACTACTAGAAGCTGTTTAGTATTTAAGTAGTAAGCTAAATCAATATTCTTGTTGGTATTTCCTTCAGTTGTCAATATGCCAGATTCATCTTATTTTTAAAAATTCATAATTTAAACACATCTTATTTAAAAACATTCATCAATATCAAATCAAGTCTAGAATAACTGCAATCACACTTAATTATACTAAAGGTGGCAATAATTAGTCTAGAATCAGGGAAAACAATAAGTGAAATAAGCCAGACAGAGAAAAATAAATAGTGTATGTTCTCTCTTACATCTGGTGCAGAAAGAAAAAAATAAAAAAGAAAAGAAACAAAAAACCTCCAGCTGAATACAGAAAAGTGATTACCAGAGGCTGGGAGGGGATGGTAGATAAAGGGAGTTGGATTATGGGTGTCAAATCTGAGTCAGATTGAAGGAACAAATTCCTAGTGCTACACATCACATAGTGGGGAGACTATAGCTCACAATATTCTAATACATATTGTATGAACAAGCAGACAAAAGAAATTCCAGGCTTCCAATCATCCAGTAATGTCCAAGAATAGGAAATGTTGATTCCCATGTTTTCAGTACACATTGTATACATGTGTTGAACTTACAATGAAGCTATAAATATGTACAAATATTGTCAATAAAAAAATTTTAAAGAGTATCTTCTAATCTATTAAATATTCAAAAGTCAAAAAACTAAACATCCTCACCAGGTACTTTTTGTTATCCTAATTACTACAGTATTAATAATTTGCTTATGAAAATTATGATGGTTTTTGTGGGAGAATACTTAAAGCATTAGTACTGGTTTAAATAGGAATAGTCAGCTCTCTGGATCTGTGGTTCCACAACCAGGACTGAACCAATCACAGAGCAAAAACATTTGAAAAAAAAAAAACACAATGCATCTATACAGAACATGTCTAGACTTTCCCCTGGTCATTCTTCCCTAAATGATACTATGTAATTACTATTTACAAAGCATTTATATTATATCAGGTATTATAAGTACCTAGAGAGCATAAACAGGAGGATGTGTGTGTGTGTGTTACATGCAAATATTATACATTTTATATGAGGGACTTGAACATCTGCATATTTTGGTTTCTGTGTGAGGAGAGGGGCCCGGAACCAGTCCCTCAAAGATACAAAGGGAAAATTGTAATGACTACTTCATAGCCAACTGAGAAGTTCAATGAACAACAGAAGTCTGCACTTGGCTGCACAGTGCCAAAAATTCAGTGAATTTTGTCAGAGGATGGTTACTTAGTTCTTAGATTTCTATTAACCATAGTCATTTCACCTGTGGTGATATGGCTTAGAATGATCATCGAAGGTTCCTGACTCCACTGAAGGGATATAAAGCTTATTTATACATATTCTGGTATAGATTTAAAGTCAAACATCATTTTGGTCTTATGAATTGAACTCAACACAAAATTTAAATACTAAGGAAGCAGAAAAACAGGTCAAGAATTAAAGGCTGCCATGGTGTGTTATACGTAGTAAAACTCAGCACTCAAACTGAAGGCAATTCAAATATAGCAAACATTCTATATTTAATATAACAAATGAAGCAATTTTTACACATAACTTTTAAAATTTTTCTAGCCTGTCAAATGTGAGACAGCACAACCAATTACTTAATCAATGTGCTCATCTCGCCAATTTGATCTCATTTTTAATTAATGTCAAAACTATAAAAATTAATTTTCTTTTGGGGCTTCTAAGGATGAGTTCAGAGCAGACTGTGGGAAAGAAGCTCTATGGTAAGGAATAGTCAGTAAGAAGAAAACGGTACAAGGCAGATACTTGTTGAAAATGTGCTGAATGACTGGTGAGTACAGACCCAGTCAACAGGGAAGGAAAATCTGTGTTTCAGCAGGTGGGATGAAATAGCATCACATACTCTTTTACAGGTAAAGAGATTTCAATGTATTCCAGTAGTGAGCTACATGACCACACAAGCACATTCTCATGATGTTTTTATGGATAAAACTGGTATATCAATAGGAACCATATTTTATATATTAGTTCTCCACAGCTTTTTACAATAAAGTCCAGACTCCTAATTTTGTCTAAACTGATCCATCCTAATCTCTCCAGCGTCATCTCTCACCACTTAGTTTTCCACCAACTCCTCTTCCCATCCTTCAGAACAGGCGTGGCAATTTCCCCAAAAACCATCTCTGGGCCCAAAGGTATCTCATCTTATAATTTCCTTTTTATACTTATCACAACAAATTATAATTACCAGTTTACCTGCCTGCCATCTGGACTCATCTATGAAGGCATTAAATACAGTGCTGGGCTAACAAAATGTAGTCAAAAATTACTCAATCAACAAATGAATTTAGACACTTTATTCCTATTCGATTATTTTAAAAATGTTTATTTCACTTACTTACCCCTTCGGTTAATAATCCTTCTATAATATTCCAGTTTTAGATTATAATTTTAGTGGAATCTAAAATGATAATAACTATTTATAACCTTCAGCTGTATTGAATACTTAAGTCAAACCTGATACATGACTTCTGGTATTAATAAGCAGGCATGTGATTGGGAGCTACGATACGTTGGTAATAGTTGATTAGCTATGCCTAATATTTTTTCCCTACAAATTTAAGTTGGGCTCTAGCTCAGAGAATGGTGGATTGTTTGTCTCTGACCACATATTAAGTGGAAGGGTTATAACAGAGAAAAAGAACTCTCTTGTGAAAGAAGATGGGCTCAGTAAACTCAGGAATGACAAAATCACTAAGGGAAAACATGTATAAGACTTCAGCTAGGATGATATTAGAGTGCTCACTGCTTACTTTTTGAGTATAAGGCCAGCCAGGCTTCATAAAATATGTGATTTAAAAATAGCACATATCTAATATCTGTAAAATCAAGTATGAACCTTAACTCTAATGAAGCTTTAATTTACATACCTTAAATTAGTATTGTTACTATACTTTTTTTTTTTTCCCAAAGAAACCTTTTATTTAAGGAATACAAGTTTCATAAGTACAACTTTAGGAATACAGTGGTTCTTCCCACCATACCCACCCTCCCACCACCTCCTCCTCCCAGTTCCATTCTCCATTAAGATTTATTTTCAATTAACTTTACACACAGAAGACCAAAATCTCTTCCCTGTAACAGGTAATTTTAATAATAATAAAAAGGAAAAGGGAATCAAAGGGCTTCAGTGGAGTAGAAATTTGAAAATGCAGATAATATTCAAGTGAAATAATGAAAATCAGACAAATCACAGCTAACTTAACACAAGTTGACTCATTCAATTGAAGAGCCAGAACGTACATTCCATGACAGAAGGGGGCTTTGTTTTGTTAATGTCTAGTTATAAAGTGTCTGGAATGTACTTCATAATTATTTGTTAATGTATAAATATTAAGTTCTTATTTTGTGGAAATTAAATTTGTTTAAAGCTCACAAGAATATGCTAAAATTGATAGGGTGAATTATCTTGAAAAAACAATGAGTGAAAGCATATATTTTAATAGTCATTAAAATCACTTTTAAAGCAACTTATATGTACAAGGTGAACCTTGAGAAAAGCCAAAAATTCAACTGTTTCCCAATTATTAAAGGAGTATGCTTCATATTCCAATCATATTTGGAGAGGCTATTCAGAGACTAATATTTCACTTCTTACTATTTTAGAAAAAGTAAAGACATGATTAAAAGACAAAGATGCAGAGGAACAAATATACTATGATACTATTTGTATAAACCTTTGAAAAAAGAATTTGAAGAAACAAAATACATATATACACACACAATAGATACTATGTGAATATGCATTTTTATGAAATATTTATATTTTAAATGATATTCACGTATTACTGTTGTTAAAAATTTTAAATTTAAATATAAATTTAGGGTTAGGCTTTCGCCTACAGTTTCGGCATCCCACATGGGCGCTGGTTCGAATCCATTTCTGATATAGCTCCTTGTTGATTCACCTGGGAGGGCAGTACTTGGGCCCCTGTACCCATGTGGAAGATCCTGAAGAAACTCCTGGTTCTGGCCATTGCAGCTATTTAGTGAGTGAACAAGCGGATGAAAGCTCCCCCCCCCCTTTCTCTCCCTCTCTCCTCTCTGTATCTCTGTCTTTTAAATAAATCTTTAATATATATATATATATATATATATATGTATTCTTTGAATAAAATTTTCCTTGAGAGAAACATATATTTATCTAAATAAGTTAAAAAATAAAAGATAAGCAGGACTAAATATCGCAGATCAAACTATTCCTTTTAACATAAGGAATCTTTCTTAGATAAGCATTTTTTTTTCAAAGTAGCAATGTGAAGAGAGGCTCATGGATATCTTCAGGAATACAGAGTAAGCTCAAGATTCAAAGGAAAGCTCAATCCATTTCTTAAGGGGCCATGTAAAAATTAGCTACCTAGGCCACTATTCTGAATTTCCTTCTAAATTTGGAAGATGACATATACTGCTTTTTTAGTAACTTAAAATGTTTTTGGAAGATGGTATTTTTATTTTTTAAAAATATTTTCTTTGTTCATTTGAGAGACAGAGTTACAGATGGAGAGAGCGGTATTTCATCCATTAGCTCACTCCCCAGATGGACACAACACCTGGAGTTGAACCAATCCAAAGTCAGGAGCCAAGAACTTCCTCTGGGTTGCCTACACAGATGCAAGGACCCAAACACTTGGGCCATCTTTCACTGCTTTCCCAGGCCATAAGCAGAGCTGGATTGGAAGAGGAGCAGCCAAGACATGAACTGGTGTCCATATGGGATACCAGCGCAGCAGGTGGAGGCTTAGTCTATTATGACATAGCGCCTAAACTTACATTTTAAATACTATTGAAGTGATTCTTGAAAAAAATTAACTTAATGGCTTCTTTTAAATTAGGTAATTAGCCTTATAATTCCATAAAAATATGTTCAATTTATTTAATTTTTTATTATTTTTTATTTGAGATGCAGGAGGATACAAAGAGAGAGAGAGATACAAATAGAGACCCTGAGCTGCTAACTCACTTCTCAAATGCTCACAAATGGTTAGGGCTGGACTGGGGCTGGAGCCAGAAGCTAAGGACACAACCCAGGACTCCCACATGGGTGGCAGGAACCCAATTACTTGAGTCATCACCACTACTTCCCAGGTCTGCATTGACAGGAAGCTGGAATCAGGAGCCAGAGCCAGGAAAAGAACGCAGGCATTCCAATGTAGGACAGAGGTATCTTAACCAATAAGCTAAATACCCAATCTTTCAATGTGTTTTTACTATACTCATTGGTACTCATCAATACTACTAATGAAATATGTTATTTCAATATATAAGCAATATAATATTAGATTTCTGTTGGATGCTATAATTCACATACCATGCTTAAACATGGCTTTATTGTATTTTACAATTTTAATTATAGTAATTAGAAATAAATCAAGCTATAACATCAATGGATTTTTGAACCTCTGTTATATGTCTATGTTTTAAATTTTTAGTGAATTTAAAATTGCATGATAGCACTTGATAGGTATTATTTGGGGACAAATTTTTCATTCTAAGGATGGAAATTTAACTTGAGGAAAAGCAACAAAAAGCAAAAAGTAACATTATAGTCTAAAAACTAACCAGGTGTGTGTGTGTATATGGGAATGAGAAGTAATTTTATTTTCCTCTCACAACAACTCTAGAGCATACAAGTACACCTGCAAAACACGATGACACTGAGTTTGGGAGACAACAGATAGCTTGTTCAGGGTCGCACAGTAAGTGGCAAAACTGAAACATACCCTCAAGTTTTCTGCCTATTAAACTAATCCTCTTCTCTCTATATTTTATTAGATCCTTTTTTCTTCTATGTCTTTCCCTCTCCAAAAGCTTATTAATTAATAAAGTCCTTACTTTCTCCAGTTCTCTTTTCAGTGATTTTTCTGGGAGTAGTCAAACTAAAATGAAATAAAGCTATTTACTTCAACAGTTCTTTTAAACCAGTATTTATGAAGTCATACCTCATGGCAGAGAACTAAAAGATACAATGTCCAATACAACTTAGTTCCTATGAGCAAGATTCAGACTGCAAAGGGGTCAGATATTGAAAAAGTTATAGGAATTTAACATATGTAAGTAAAAGTATTTTTAAATATAAAACTGAAGCTACAGAGTTTAACAGCATTTTAATTTTCAAGGAGCTGTTAAATAAATTTTCTGAATGTTACAAGTTTCATATTGTCTACTTTACTGATGATGAAGAAAAAATTAAAATTTGAGGTCCTATAAAAGAGGTCCTAAACATCTGTTAATCTAAAATATTTATCATAATTCCATAGAAAAGCAAAATATACCTGGCTATTACTAAAATTAATCTAAGTGATTATGACTATTTATTCTCAATTATAAAGAGGATGACTATCCAGGATATGTATTTAGAATATGGTTATTACTTCTTTTTTTTTTTTTTTTTTGACAGGCAGAGTTAGACAGTGAGAGAGAGAGACAGAGAGAAAGGTCTTACTTCCGTTGGTTCACCCCCAAATGGCCACTACAGCCGGTGGGCTGCGCTGATCCGAAGCCAGGAGCCAGGTACTTCCTCCTGGTCTCCCATGCGGGTGCAGGGCCCAAGCACTTGAGTCATCCTCCACTGCCTTCCTGAGCCACAGCAGAGGAAGAGGAGCAACCGGGACAGTATCTGGCGCCCCAACCGGGACTAGAACCCGGGGTGCCAGCACCGCAGGCGGAGGATTAGCCTAGTGAGCCGCGGCGCCGGCTTGGTTATTACTTCTAAAAAGTTAAGAGCATAGCAGTGGCAGCAAGTCAGACTCAGTTTCACTGACTTCACCAGTTCCTAAAAACTGTGACAGCAGGCTTGGAAAACAGTAACAGGTAACTGTTCATGTAGGCATGGAGGCTGTCGTAGTAAGTACCTGATCTTTCCAGCTGTTTTATCTATCGATTGTCTTATTTTCCTAGAGAACTGAAAGACAGATGACAGCAGCAGATTGTCTCCCATGACCTGAAACATCCAAACAAAAAAGTAGATATTAGAATATTCCCATGACATTATATAATTACCAGGACACTAGTCACAGCACAATATAGTAGTATTTAGAGGCATTTAGTATTCATGCTAATTTTAGCTATAAATAAAATGAAGAAAGTAATTAGAGTAATGTGTAAAAAAATTGAGCAAGAGAGAGACAAACTGCTAAACAAAGAAGTTCCTTTGTTAAATAACTTGCTAAGTTTTCATATTATTGTGGTCAGACCATTTTCAAAAGCATTTTATTTTATCTTCAATTACTATCACGGTTCTGTGTCTCATACTCATATGTTTTTCTTGGGTAGATTTTTTATATGTACAAACACACATACTCTTTCACACTAACTTTCAGATCCTGTTTCTTTTTTATTTATTTATTCATTTATTAAAGATTTATCTATCTATTTATTTGAAAGTCAGAGTTACACAGAGAGAAGAGAGGCAGAGAGGTCTTCTATCCGCTGGTTCAATTCCCAATTGGCTTCAATGTCTGGAGCTGTGCCCATCCGAAGCCAGGAGCCAGGTGCTTCCTCCTGTTCTCCCATGTTGATCCAGGGACCCAAGGACTTGGGCCATCTTCCACTGCCTTCCCCGGGGCCACAGCAGAGAGCTGGACTGGAAGAGGAGCAACCGGGACTAGAACCCGGCGCCCATATGGGATGCCAGCACCACAGGCGGAGGATTAACCAAGTGAGCAACAGCGCCGGCCCCACCAGGAGCTTCTTCAGGGTCTCCCACATGGGGCCCAAGGACTTGGGCCATCTTCTACTGCTTTCCCAATCCATAACAGAGAGCTGGATTGGAAGTAGAGCAGCTGGGGCTCGAACTGGTGCCCATGTGGGATGCCGGTGCTTCAGGCCAGGGCATTAACTCGCTGCGCCACAGTGCCAGCCCCTCAGATCCTATTTCTTAATCCCAGGGTTTTAATTCCTTCTTGTAAACTTCTCCTTTTTATACTCTTCCTCTACGCATTGCTCGAGCAGTTCTGTATGTTGTTTCTAAGTTTTTTCCACGGAGCTATTTGAAGTAACTATTCTCTGAGGAAGAAACTCCTTTATATCCTTGAATTTTCTCCCAAACTCCTTTCATCTCTTTTCCAATGAATTAATCTTTTCAGGGCTGGCACTGTGGTGTAGCAAGTAAAGTTACCACCTGCGATGGCAACATCCCATGTGCGTGCAGGTTCATGTCCTGTCCACTCCACCTCCAATCCAGCTCACTGCTAATGGCTTGATAAAAACCAGGGGAAGATAGTCCAAATGTTTAGGACTCTACCACCCATATGAGGGACTAAGAAGAAACTCTTGGCTTAGACCTGGCCCAGCACTGGCCATTGTAGCCACCTAGAGAGTGAGCCACAGGATGGATGATCTCTCTCTTTCAAAATAAATAAATAAATCTTAAAGAAAAACATTTTCAATAAACTTCTTTCTTTGATTTCTCACTGCCACATTCATTTTTTTTAAAAAGGCAGTAATTTTTTTTCAATACTGGTTTGCAGGTATATAGAACTAGCTATAATTCCTGGTTTACAACATACTCACCTCATTGGTCCAACTCGGACAGCTTTGTCTTTTTAATAATTTAATAATGAATCTATCACCAAAACAATGCCAAAGACCTAGCAATAATCACTGCAGGAGAACACCTTTTCTACCCCTTGCGTTTGCCCTTAGCCATCTGACTTGTTTTTTGCCACTGAGATGTTAGCAGACACAACACAAAGATTGAAACATGTTTGCATGTTGGGGCTTGCTCTCTAAAGGGTTTCTAGTAATACCATTACAAGAAAAGACAAATTGAGCAGACTTGGATCCAATGTGCAACTTTTCATTGTCTAGCTAAGACCACCTAACCAATTAACCAGCAGATGGCTAATGAGTTCTTATTGCTGCATGCCACTGAGACTTTTATGGTTATTTGTAATAGAAAAAAATGGCCTGATGTATCTACCTCTACTCCATCTCATTATCTTTCCTTCCCTCTCCCAAAGTAAACAATATCCTGAATTCCATTCATTATTCCATTGTTTTCCTTTTTTAGATCATTTGAGATATATTTCTGTCTCGGTATATATTTTCATTTTTAAATATTTATGACAGGGGCCAGCGTTGTGGCATAGCAGGTAAAGTCACCACCTGCAGTGCCAGCATCCCATTTGTGCGCCGGTTCAAGTCCCAGCTGCTCTGCTTCCCATCCAGCTCTCTGCTATGGCCTGGGAAAGCAGCGGAAGATGGCCCAAGTGCTTGGGCCCCTGAACTCATGTGGGAGACCTGGAGGAAGCTCTTGGCTCCTTGCTTTGGATCGGCACAGCTCCGACAGTTGCGGTCAATTGGGCAGTGAACTAGCGGATGGAAGACCTCTCTCTCTCTCTCTACCTCTCCTTCTCTCTCTCTGTAATCTTTAAAAAAAATATTTATGACAAAGATCCATCTAATATATAATATTTTGAAATTTATTTTTGTCACTTAACGTGATATTGCTAAAATCATTTTATACAGTTGCATACTGACATAGTTCTCTTTGATTACTCTATACTCAATTTATGACTATACCAGTTTATAAACTCACTTTTATGCCAAGATAAACACTTAAGTTGGGGTTGGCGCTGTGGCATATCAGGTAAAGCCACCACCTGCAGTGCCGGCATCCCATATGGGTGCCGGTTTGAGTCCCAGATGCTCCACTTCCAATCCAGCTCTCTACTATGGCCTGGGAAAGCAGTAGAAGATGGCCCAAGCCCTTGGGCCCCTGCACCCATGTGGGAGACTAGGAAGAAGCTCCTGGCTCCTGGCTTTGGATTGGCACAGCTCCAGCCATTGCGGCTATCTGGGGAATGAACCAGCGGATGGAAGACCTCTCTCTCTCTGCCTCTCCTTCTTTCTCTGACTTTCAAGTAACTCTGACTTTCAAGTAAATACATAAATCTTAAAAGGAAAAAAAAAAAAACTATGCATGGATTTTAAAGTTTTTTCTGCACCAAAATACACTTGCCTTTTAATGCCATTTTTCCACAAACTTTTTGAAGTTCCCGTACATTCATGGTTTGGTACTATCCAGTTTCAGGCATCCACTAGAGGTCTTGGAATATATTCCTCTTAGATAAGGAGGCACTACTGTATAATTACTCTTGCGCAAACTTTCTTTTGTCAAAGGGAAAGGTTTTATTTTGTACATACAATAGCAGGAAAATTGTCAGATCATGGGATATTTTTATGTTCAATTTTAGGAGATAATATCAAATTGTTTTTCAGAATGATGGCAGCAAAGTTAACCTTGCAACACTTAAGACAACCTCTGTACCTCTCCAATTTTAAAACTTTTGGCCACCAACTGAATGGTTATTGTCACATCTTCTCACTTCAGTCTTGAAATGATTCCCATGAACAGTCATAAAGTTGAATCTCTTCATACTCTATATGCCTTAGTATCCTTTCTTTGATGAAATGTTGTTTATGTTTTTAATAGATTTTTCTACCAAGCTGTTTTTGTCTTTTTCTTTGACATGTAGGAGTTCCTTATATATACTATGTATTAATTATGGGCTATATGTTTTGCAAAAGTTTATAACTAGTTTTTTTAACCTCCTTAAAGTATTTTTGACAAAAGTCCTTACTTTTAGTCAACGATACGAGCACTATCATCAACATCACTGGACAAAAAGTCCTTACTTTTAATGCACCAAATTTATCATCTTTTAAAATAAAAACATTTTGTGTCTTTTAAGAAATCATTCCTTACTGTAATGCTGCAAGCTACTCACTTATATATTTTACTAAAGTATTACAGTTTTGCCTTTCCCCTTTTAATAACATTTGGGGTTAATTATTTGTATATGATGTAATGTTGGGGGGAAGTTTCATTCTATCTATATAAGGATAAGCACTTTTTCCCTAGCCCTACTAATTGAATGCTCTCTCCTTTTCCCACTTCTGCCATATGTTCACGTTTATGATTTACTTACTTCATCCCTGCTCCAGGTCCTCCGTCTTGTAATTGTTAAGTGATCAGGAGGCTCTGCAGGTTGAGATCGGTCACCAGACCGACCATTGTTTCCTTCTGGTGTTTTAGAATGAACTAATGGAGGGATCTTTCGGAAGTTGAGACTTTCATCAAAAACACGATCGACCAACTAATAGGACAACAAAAGCAAACTCTTATGAGAAACAGAGTAATTTGAAAAAGTACATATTTGGCATTACAGTTTTTAAGATCAGACAGAAGTTATTTCATTTTTAAGTAGTAACAGAAGCACAACATCTTCAATAAACCAATTACTCTTTTTTTAAAAAAAGTTTCAAAAGTATTTCCTTTATAAACTAGATGTTCATCTACATAGATTTTATTTTCAAAATTCAAAATATACAATTATTTTAAATCCAATTCTGCCATGAATAAGATCTCCAAATGAAAATCAGATGGTAAATAAAATACCTGAGCCATGTAGATGGACAATGAGTTCATTTTACTCACATTGCCTTACCAATGTAAAATAATGTTTCTTTTTCTTTTAGTTTCCTATCTTGTTTTTCCTTTTTTCCTCCCCAAATCCAAATTTCTCCACAAGATATATTAATTGCAGATTTCAATTAAGTTTACAAAGGGAAAAACATTTAAATCCATAAAATTAGTCAAATAAGCTTTTAACAATGCTACAGAAATTACATATTTTAGTAAAAATGACATACTGCCATCTACAGTGCAAATTACATAATGCAATACTAAGTAACATGGGTTTACTGAAGAAGGAGTAAAGTCTAGTACAACATTCGGAAATCAAACAGAAAAGGAAAATGGAAGTCTATTCAATGAAATGCTTGAGTAATTTTACTGAGTCTGCGTCAATGTATACTTATGTTAGATAAATTTAGTTAGAAATGTGAAAACATAATATCATTTTAAATGTACCAGAAGAATTGTGTATGTCTTGCCACCAAGATCTTTTTGTTTTTCACCAATAAGGATGGTTTTATATATAGTCACAATTGATCAGTGTGGTAACAAAACTCTACACAGATTGATGAAATACCACTTATTAGACAACACATGAAGGAAAAACAAATGAAAGTGACCATTAAACAACAGATTAAAGAAGGAAATGTAACAAAAAGCAACTGAATAAAACATCAAGCACAGTTTATGACAATTAAATTTGTTCAAAAAGACTAGCCATTTTTGGCTACTAGTTAGAATATTATTTTGTAAAAGTAACAAAGTAGAATAACCAACACCAGGGGCTGGCAAACTTCTTCTCTAAAGAGATAAATAATAAATATTTTAAGTTTTGCAGCTAGAATCTGTACCTCAATTACTCAATTCTGTCACTGTAGCATTGATAGAGTCATAGATGATAGTAAGCCACATGAGTAAGGCCATGTTCTGATAAAACTTTATGGATGAAGAAATTTGGATTTCATGTAATTTTCACATCATAGATTATTATTATTATTTGATTTTTTTTAGCCATTTAAAAATGCAAAACCCATCCTAGCTTTTAGGCCAAATGAAACTAGGCGGAAAGATCACAGTTTGGCCAACCCCTGAACTACAGGAACTTCTTTGTTAAATGTTAATTCTTTGCTTGCATTTCTGCCCAAGATCAAAACAGCTGACATGGCCAGAGAGTACACTTAGTTCTCTGTATCCAAGGATTCAATCAACCACACATAAAAAATACTCAGAAAAAAATGTATCTGTACTGAACATATGGACTTTTTTGTCATTATTACCTAAACAATACAGTATAATTACTGTTCATAAGGTATTTCATTGTTATTAGTGATTATAAGCAGTCTAGGATGGTTTGAAGAAGGCAAGAGGATATGCATAGGTTATATGCAAATACCATCCCATTTTCTATAAGGGACTTCCGGAGGCTCAGATTGTATTCTTTGTGGGGTGTCTAAGAACCAAGTCCCTGTGGTTTCCAAGGGAACCATTAATTTTTATATGTTAAAGGTATATTCTGTAACAATGTTATACAAATGGTGCCCCCTCAGTTGTATTGTGAGAGGTCTTGGTTTGGGATAGGCAATGGGCTTCATATGCTAACTTAATGTTCCATAGCTTATAAGAATATTCTGAAATTTTATGCTTTTTTGTATCTATATATATATATATATATATATACTACTCAATTTTCAAAGTATCATTGTATATGTATTCTTCAACATAATTATTATTTGAATTAGTGAAATTGTATAATTTTTTTCTTTGTTATCAAGATGTCTCCTAGTTAGCTAACAATGAAAATACCTTTTTAACTGAAGTATATTCCTAGTCAAATTGTATAGAAACTTTTTCAGTTATTTATTAAAATTTGGTTCACTTTCAGATACAATTTTTATTCACATTTCAAGTGAAGATATGGACCAGAAATTAGCAGGCAAAGTTTTGATTCCAAATGATTTTACAGCTTTATGTTAATAGTAGACCAAAGGTTAGCCTTTACTCATTTTGTTACAAAAACATAAAAGAAATTTGCTAAAGCAAAGTTGGAAAATGCAGAGCTGCATGCAAACATTGAGGATGGACGTAACTAAAATAAACTAAGCAAAAAGCTAAAAGCAAAAGAAATAAAGAAAAGAAAGAACCTTATGCATTTCTCCATGAAGATCTCCTACCTCTTCTCTAGTGTCTATGGCAGAGCCAGGGGTGGTGGCAGCAGTGCTTACTGTGGTACTAGGGGCAGTGCCTGATGAAGTCACTGAATCTATCTCTCCTGCTACATCGTTGATCTCCCGAGCAATGAGAGCAAGATCTTGGCTGATCCTGGTAACAATTTTAGAAAAGAAGTTTAATACCTTTTAAATAACAGCTCCAGAAACAACCATTCATGATAGAGTCACTTATGTAAGTTTTATGTCTAACTTAAGATTCATACTCCGAACTTAACATTCTTTAAAAATGCTATTTAACTATTATTATACTTGAAGTCTTAGTCTTTAATTCCAAAAATATTAATGAAACAATTCAAAGTAATCTATTAGATATTACCTTTAAAATACAGTTAATGTAATGATTAGCATTAATATATTTTAGGGATTCTTAAACTTGGAGATGGTGTAGAAAAGCCAAGGAATCCCTGAACTTGGCAATGAAAGAACAATTACTAACCTCTAATCGATGTTTAGCATTTCTTTCAATTATAAATAAGTCAACAAACCAGGGTAAAATTAGCAGGGCTGGTGATTTACACCAACAGAAGTCACATTACAGTTGCTACAGGTACCTTGAAACACAATCTATGATCATTTCTTCGAAATTATTGCAGTCACTGAATTCACAACAATTGTTATTTAATATGTTAATAAATACCACATTATCACTTTAAAGTATCCTGATAAGTGTATTTTAATGTAATATCATTCTAAGTATTTTATTCTTTGCCATTCCAAGTATTTTACATTTATGCATTTAGAAATATTCTGAGAAGGGCTCCATAAGCTTCACCCCATGGCCAAAGGTGCCTATGGTTCCAACAGTTGAGAAGTCCAACATAGCACTTTTAACATACATTATGTCATTTGAGGCTCACAAAGTTCTTTAAAGATAGGAAGTACCTGCTTCTATTATTGAGGACAAAATCTTACAGAAGTTGGGTGGCTTACAAAACTTAAGATGTAGGTAAGGCAGGACCAATCCCAGGGTTAGCACTTATTTCCATAATGCCATTTGTGTTTTCAGCCATATAAACCAAAGAAACAACTTAGGGGTAATCAAGAGAAAATAAATACCTTCTTTAGCATTCACTATTTAAGAGGGGAAACTCCCAAAAACTTTTATTGATATATCCATGTTTCTTAAAAAAAAAATTTCAATTCAGGGAGACATACGAGTTTTCTAAGTTAGGCATCCCTAATACATATACTCAATTTGGCTACTTCTACAGGAAAGATTTAAGAATGAGTGAATATTTTCAAAAGTACATGGGAAAGTATCTGCAACTTCAAAATCCAAAACAAGTACAAAATTACATTTTTTTGACTTACACAATATCTGAGCCTACAAAACTCAAGGAATGCACCTAGTGCATAAAAATTTAATGAGATTTAAAAAGAGATACTAAGTGAAGCTTATGGACCAACAGAAGCAATGTGTGGTCAAATATAAATTTTACAAGAAATGACAGATGTTTAATTTCTCTTTTATTTACCAATAGTAAAAGGTAGGAAGAACATCAACAAACGTATACTGATCACTTATTATGTGCCAAGTACTGTGCTAGGTTCTAAGGACTATAGCACTGAAGAAGCAGCAATGAGGGTCCCTGCCCATGGAGCTTAGAATAAATAGTAAGCACCACTAGAACATAAGCACCTTTATACTAAAAAATGATGAGCACAATTAGCTACAGAAATAAAGAAGATTTATACTCATCAACTCATTTCGCTGTCACAACTACCCTGTAATAGAAGTACTAATCATCTTGTTGTACATGTGACTATTTTCTGACGCAGGTCACAATATTGATGTGGTATAATCAGATCTTTTCATTATGCCATGCTATATTTCACATCACTGAATATGTAATTTTTTTTTTTCTAATTTGTTACCTACTGATGCAATTCTTTTGAGGATGGTTCAAAGTGTTCCTTTCAGGGGTTAGGTTTCTGTCAAGGAACATCTGGGTATTTTTAACATATCACTCATGAGCCATACAAAATTATTAACTTAAAAATTAGCCTGCTATACATGGAAAGCCAAGACACTCTGAAAAAAAAAAAAAAAAAAAAAAAAGACCTAAATGAAAGATCTCCACGAGTGAGATCCCAGTGGAAAGAATGGGTCATCAAAGAAGGAGGTACCTTTCTCTGAAGGGAGGAGAGAAATTCCACTTTGACTATGACCTTGTCTAAATATGTTAAGAGTCGGTGAACTCAAAAGGCTTCCATAGCCTTGGCAACTCATGACTGGAGCCAGGGGTGATTACTGAGGCCATAAACAAGAGTGTCAAATTGTTAAGTCAACAACAGGAGTCACTGTGCACTTACTCCTCATGTAGGATCTCAGTCCTTAATGTGCTATACATTGTGATTTAATTCTATAACTAGTACCCAAACAGTATTTTTCACTCTGTGTTTCTATGTGAGTGCAAACTGTTGAAATCTTTACTTAATATATACTAAACTGATCTTCTGTATATAAGAGAAATGAAAATGAATCTCGATGTGAATGGAAGGGGAGAAGGAACGAGAAAGGGGAGGGTTGCGGGTGGGAGGGAAGTTTTGGGAGGGGGAAGCCATTGTAACCCATAAGCTGTACTTTGGAAATTTATATTCATTAAATAAAAGTTAAAAAAAAAGAATCTTGATGTGAACGGAAAGGGAGAGGGAGCGGGAAAGGGGAGGGTTGCGGCTGGGAGGGAAGTTATGGTGGGGAGGGAGCCATTGTAATCCATAAGCTGTACTTTGGAAATTTATATTCATTAAATAAAGGTTAAAAAAAAAAAAAGGCCGGCGCCGTGGCTCAATAAGCTAATCCTCCACCTTGCAGCGCCAGCACACTGGGTTCTAGTCCTGGTCAGGGCGCCGGATTCTGTCCCGGTTACCCCTCTTCCAGGCCAGCTCTATGCTGTGGCCAGGGAGTGCAGTGGAGGATGGCCCAAGTGCTTGGGCCCTGCACCCCATGGGAGACCAGGAGAAGCACCTGGCTCCTGGCTTCGGATCAGCGCCATTGGAGGGTGAACCAACGGCAAAGGAAGACCTTTCTCTCTGTCTCTCTCTCTCTCACTGTCCACTATGCCTGTCAAAAAAAAAAAATTAAAAAAAAAAAAGTTTAAAAAAATAATTAGCCTGCTATAGATTTTCCGAATTTTTAGGTCTACTTGTGGTTGCTTTGGCAGGACCAGACCAAATGGTTTTGTGGGCTTTATTCTGCCTGAGGGTTGGATATTTCCCACCCTTGTCAGAGTGAACATACCTAATATGATAAGCTGAAACATGAAATACTCCAAAATCCAAAAACATTTGAGCACCAACATGGCATCACAGGCGGAAAATTCCACACCTGACTTCATAACGTAATAGGTCACAGTCAAAATGCAGGTGCACTAAACATAGCACAAAATTATATGTTATATATAATGGATATAAGGCATATATGAAACATAAATGAATTTTGTGTTTAGACTTGGATCCCATCCCCAAGAGATATTATGTAATTATACATATGCAAATATTCCAAAATTTAAAAAAAAATTAAAAATCTGAGACACTACAAGTCCTAAGCATTTTGGATGAATTTTGGACGAATTAAACATTTGTACAATTTTTGCAGCTTCCTGAAATATATGAACTACAATAAATTAAAACAGTACAACCAAACTTGATAAGATAAAAATTATACAAGTATCTGTTTATCAAAAAATTATTTTTAAAGTGTTTTATGCAGACATTTGTATAATTTAGTTTCTGATAATGTGGAAAGCCATGTGTGTTCATTAGAAAGCATCTCTGCAGGTTATGCAGTAAAAGCTATACTGAAATGAGCTAAGCACCCAAGAAGCATTCTTTCCATTTCCCAATATGATGTGCATATGCCAGCTCTTTCTTTACATGGCAATTCCTATCTTAAAGTTGACTCAATAATATAGGGATTGCATCAAATTGAGAAGTTTCTTAATTGCAAAAGAAACAGTCAGGAAAGTGAATAGGAAACCGACAGAATGGGAAAAAATATTTGCAAACTACGCAACAGATAAAGGGTTGATAACCAGAATCTACAAAGAAATCAAGAAAATCCACAACAACAAAACAAACAACCCACTTAAGAGATGGGCCAAAGACCTCAACAGACATCTTTCCAAAGAGGAAATCCAAATGGCCAACAGACACATGAAAAAATGTTCAAGATCACTAGCCATCAGGGAAATGCAAATCAAAACCACAATGAGGTTTCACCTCACCCCGGTTAGAATGGCTCACACTCAGAAATCTACTAACAATAGATGCTGGAGAGGATGTGGGGAAAAAGGCACACTAACCCACTGTTGGTGGGAATGAAAACTGGTTAAGCCACTATGGAAGTCAGTCTGGAGATTCCTCAGAAACCTGAATATAACCCTACCATACAACCCAGCCATCCCACTCCTTGGAATTTACCCAAAGGAAATTAAATTGGCAAACAAAAAAGCCATCTGCACATTAATGTTTATTGCAGCTCAATTCACAATAGCGAAGACCTGGAACCAACCCAAATGCCCATCAACAGTAGACTGGATAAAGAAATTATGGGACATGTACTCTATAGAATACTATACAGCAGTAAAAAACAATGAAACCCGGTCATTTGCAACAAGATGGAGGAATCTGGAAAACATCATTCTGAGTGAATTAAGCCAGTCCCAAAGAGACAAATATCATTTGTTTTCCCTGATCGGTGACAACTAACTGAGCACCAAAGGGGAAACCTGTGGAAGTGAAATGGACACTATAAGAAATAGTGACTTGATCAGCTCTTGTGCTGACTGTTGATGTACAATGTAATACTTTATCCATTTTAGTATTTTTTTGTTCTAGTACTAGTGGTTGAACTCTGTAATTAACACACAATTATTCTTAGGTGTTTAAATCTTAACTGAAAAGTGATCCTGGTTAAATATAAGATTGAGAAAAAGAGAGGGAGGAGATGTACAATTGGGGACATGCTCAATCAGACTTGCCCCAAATGGTGGAGTTAGAAACGTGCCAGGGGATTCCAATACAATCCCATCAAGGTGGCATGTACCAATGCCATCTCACTAGTCCAAGTGATCAATTTCAGTTCACAATTGATCACACTGATAGGTCTAAGAGTCAAAGGGATCACACAAACAAGACTAATGTCTGCTAATACTAACTGATAAAACCAAAAAAGGGGGAGAAGGATCCAACATGGGAAGTGGGAGACACAGCAGACTCATAGAATGGCAGATGTCCTAAATAGCACTCTGGCCTCAGAATCAGCCCTTAAGGCATTTGGATCTGGCTGAAGAGCCCATGAGAGTATTTTAGGCATGGAAAGCCAAGACACTCTGGAAAAAAAAAAAAAAAGAAGAAGACCTAAATGAAGGATCTCAGCAAGTGTGATCCCAGGGGAAAGAACGGGGCCATCAAGGTTAGAGGTACCTTTCTCTGAAGGGAGGAGAGAAGTTCCACTTTGACTATGACCCTGTCGGACTAAGATCAAAGTTGGCGAACCCTAAATGCTTCCATAGCCTCAGCAACTCATTTAGAGCCTAGGGAGATTACTGACGCCATAAACAAGAGTGTTAAATTGTTAAATCAACATCAAGAGTCACTGTGTACTTACGTCCCATGTGGGATCTGTCCTTAATGTGTTGTCCAATGTGACGTAATGATATAGCTAGTACTGAAACAGTATTTTTACACTTTGTGTTTCTGTGTGGGTGCAAACTGATGAAATCTTTACTTAGTATATACTGAATCAATCTTCTGTATATAAAGATAATTGAAAATGAAAAAAAAACTTGGTGTTAAATTGGTAATTACATAGAAAATTAATCAATTTTTTTTTAAAAATATCATGTAGGATCTCTGTCATTAATGTGCTGTACACTGTTATTTAATGCTATAACTAGTACTCCAACAGTATTTTTTCACTTTGTGTTGCTATGTGAGGGCAAACTGTTGAAATCTTTATATATACTAAACTGATTTTCTGTATATAAAGAGAATTGAAAATGAATCTTGATGTGAATGGAAGGGGAGAGCAAGTGGGAAAGGGGAGGGTTGCGGGTGGGAGGGAAGTTTTAGGGGGAAGCCATTGTAATCCATAAGCTGTAGTTTGGAAATTTATATTCATTAAATTAAAAAAAAAAGTTGACTCAATAATATAGATCACTAAAATAATTTATCCACATTTTTAAAAAATCTCATCATCTATTAAAACTAATATTAGTAATTCTAACAAGGCAAATAAAATTATCAAGGAAAAAAACCCAAAGTTACACGTCTTCCAAGAGAAACAGAAGATTTTACAAATCAACATACAGTACGATCTACCATAGGACTGTTAAATCTAAGCTCCCAAATTAATTTTGTAGCACTTCCATTTTACACTTACTCAGTATTTTATAATCAGGTATTTCTTTCCATCTTTTATATCTGTACCCTTTCTTTAAACTTAAGCCTGCAGTCTCTGTTTCTATTCTCATTCTTCATTTCTTTTAAATCTGCTAGTGGATGAAATTCTAAAATAACACAAACATATTCTTTGGAGTTCCTTGCAATACCAATAAAAATTCAAGCTTGCTAATTTGAAAACCTAACATTTTCACATTTAATTCTGTGTCCCTTATTACAAAATATGAATGCTCAAAGGTACAAAGTATAAGTTCTGTAACACTAGTCTGTTTTCCTATCGGAATCACTGATCCAATTTCAATAATTTTACAGAAATAAGTATAGATATTATTTGTAAAAAAAAAAAGGGGGGGGGTAAGATAACATGAAGTATGTACTTCCAGTCATGAAATTTATGACTTTCCTAGGTAACCTATTTCAGTAATAGCATTCCTCTTACTTACATCAAGGTTACTTTTCATTGAAGGATTGCATTCTGGAAAATACATATTAATTATAGGCTTTGGTTATGTTAAAAGTTTAAAAGGACATATTAAAAGCTAAAAATCCTATATATCTATTAAATATGTAATATTTACAAGTAGATGTACTAACCAATATATATAAGCAAACTATCAGATTTTATTGATTTATACTGCTAACAAACATTCTTTTAGGTTTTAAATTAAGTCTAAAAATTTGCTTCCTTTTTAATGGAATATGAAGTTTCAAGTTTCTACATGTAGCTAAAGTCCCAAATGGTACACACATAAACCATTATATAGAATAAAGTTTCTTTTGATATTACTGGAAAAAAGCAATTCATGGCCTACTAAGGAAGAAAACTAGCTTTGGATTCCTAACACTGAAGCCAATGACATCAAGTCAAACCTTCTGTTTATCTTAAAACTAGCTAACACTTCATTACTCTAATGACTTGGCTTTTAAGAAATAATCTATTCTAGTTTTTACATAATAAGAGTGATAAAATATAAATTTAGCTTAACAATGAGAGACACTTAAGGTCATTTAAAAAAAACACTCTCTAGAAGAGCTTTAGTAACAAACACAGATTAAGATCAGCATAAATGTCAATTTGAAATAAACGCACTTTATTATAAAGACACATTTGAGTAAATGAAGTAAATCTCATTCCCGGGTCTCTTGAAACTTACAAGGAACACAGGACAGAAAAGATAAAACCTTATACTATTCTCTACTGGTTTTATAATTGTAAGGAATTTAAAAGGTAATAACAGATGTGTCAAAGAAAATATTTCACAATATCACATTTGATAACATCAATGTGTTTTAAAGATCCTTAAGACAATCAATATATGTTGGTTAACCTTGATTAACCAGCATATACTGATTAAAGTTTTCAATTCTTTTTAACTGCACAGCCACCAAGTTCTATCAAGTTTTCCTTCACTTTGGTCCCCTTGTCTTTTCTTCGAACACTTAACATCTTTGTTCCTGTTCATGAATGTTTTAGTCTGACACACTCCTAGCTTACTTGATCATTCTTTTTTTTTTTTTTTTTTTTTTCTGAAAGTATCTGATATATGAAATAAAGTACTCCTCAGGAACAATTTCACTTCAATCACCTATCAAAACTTTTAAATCCATTTTTCCCTCACTGTTTTGCTGAAATTTAACATTCAATAGTGCTTATTTTCACCTGCCACTTTGACTTTCTGTTCTTCCCTACTACGCACTCCTACTGTTGTCAGTATAGACTACCTGACTCCCCAGGCACGTACAACTCATTCTGGCGTGTGCATCTGTCTATAAAGAACACCTCACTGGAATGCCCGGCTCCCTTCCTCTTTCACCTTCCAGATTCTAGACAACCTTCCAAGCTGGATTCCAATTTCTTCCCCTTGGAGATCTCGTTGAGCACTCTGATCTTCACTGACCTGTGAACTGCATTAGCACTTAAAATTTGTACATAGTTTAATACAACATTACATCATATTTAGGCATTTTGCCATTTCTATGAATTAGCTTTATTTAATTGAAATTTTTATTGAATAACTACAGATTCTATAACATGCAGTTATAGAAACTAATAGAGATCTAGGGTGCCCTTTTCCCAGTTTCCCCAAAGGTCTAGGTTAGATTTCAACCCTTATACCAATTATAAAATCCTTTAGAACACAAGTTCTGTGTCAGTATATCGCCTCAACAGTGACAAATAAATGTATGGTGAGTGATTAATAAAAATTATCTAATCTCCAGTAAGACAAATAATAAAGGACAATAATTCTTTTTAAGAATCAAGGAGCCTGCATCAGATCCTGAAATTACAAAAACAGGTATGAAGAAAACATTTATATGCATTTAGCTAAAATCCAGTGTTTGGTTTTTGTTTTTTTGTTTTGTTTTGTTTTTTTAATGATTTATTTATTTATTTTAAGGTCAGAAAGAGAGAGAGAGAGATAGAGATCCTCCATCTGCTGGTTCACTTCCCAGATAACAACAGCATGGGCTAGGCCAAGACAAAGACAGGAGCTTCTTCAGGGTCTCCCACAAGGTTGTCAGGTGCCCAAGTACATAGACCATCGTCCACTGCTTTTTCCAGGCTATTATCAGGGAGCCAGAGTGTAAGTGGAGCAGCTGGAACATGAACAGGCGCCTGTATGGGATGCTGGAGTCACAGGCGGCAGCTTTATCTGCTATGCCACAATGCCAGCCCCTAAAAACAAGTTTTGTTGTTGTTTTTTCATTGATTTCATCTGTTTATTTATTTATTTGCATGTATTTCATAAATATAACACTAGGAACATAGTAATTCTTCCCACTATACTCGCTCTCTCACTTTCTCTCTTACCTCTCCTCCTCTTCCCTTTCCTGTTCTCTGTCCTGTTTTCCATTAAGATCTATTTTCATTTAACTTTATACACAGGGGCCAACACTGTGGCCTAGTGGGTAGAGCCTGCTGTGCCAGCATCTTATATGGGCACCGGTTCAAGTCCTAGCTGCTCCACCTCCAATCCAGCTCTCTGCTATGGCCTGGGAAAGCAGCAGAAGATGGCCCAAGTCCTTGGGCTCCTGTACCCATGTGGGAGACTGAGAAGAGGCTCCTGGCTTCTGGCTTCAGATCAGCTCAGCTCTAGCCATTGCAGCCATCTGGAGAGTGAACCAGCAGGTGGAATACCCCACCCCCACCCCCCGCCTCTGCCTCTCAAATATATAAATAAATATTTAAAAACAAACAAAAAACTTTATAAACAGAGGATTAACTCTATTCTAGGTAAAGAGTAAAAACAAATTTTGATCCACTTGCTTTATCCTATTATTTTTGCTTCTCAGTGATTAGCTTTATCTTTCTTTTCAAACAAAATAACAAGTACAGTGATTGTTTACAAGGCATGGGAAGAAAGAAAAAACAAAAACAAAAAAACCAACATGGAATATTAGCAAACTGACTCACCAATATCTTATTTAAAATTTGTATTATTCATAACAACTTAGGAAAAAACTCACTTTTAAGATATCATATAAAGACAGGATAAGACTCAAGTTAAAAAGTTATCTCTTTGCTGGCAACTGGAACTATAAAACAGAACATGTAAGTTTTTCAACTTTGTCATCATCTATAGTTGAGGGAGTAGTCTACATGTTCTCCAATCAGTGAAGAACTGTTGTTAACCTCATTTCAAGATGAAGATGAGAAATAATGAATTTTAAATCATTAGCCAGAGTATGAATGCTTAGTAAGACCAAAGATACTTGAAAATGCCCTGTCTACAAACAAAATACAGTTTTCTTCTTACTACACTATACACACACACACAATTCTTATTAGTACAAAAATAAGTACCCAGATGTGGCTTCAATGTCATAAAGGTGCAATTTTAAAACATCTGTTTGGTTTTTAAATCTCATAATTATATACCCAAAAAACTTCTGGTTTTGAGATTTTTCTCAGCTGTTAAAAGCAGTAAATGTGGGGCTAGTGCTGTGGTGTAGCAGGTAAAGCCGTCACCTGAGTCCCAGCTGCTCCATTTCCAATCCAGCTCCCTGCTGATGCACTTGGGAAAGCAGCAGAAGATGGGCCAGGTCCTTGGGACCCTGCATCCACATGGGAGACCCAGAAGGAAGCTCCTGGCTCCTGGTTTCGGATTGGCCCAGCTCCGGTCATTTGGGGAATAAACTAGCAGATGGAAGATTTCTCTCTCTCTCTCTCTGCTGCTGTCTCTCTGTAACCCTGCCTTCAAATACATAAATAAATCTTTAAAAAAAAAAAAGCAGTAAACATAAGCACGTTTATATTACTACTCTGCTACTTAACTGGATCTCCTCTTCCTTTTGTATTAGAAAGCACATAGTTTTAATGAGATCTTTGGATTGTTATGAAGTCACATGTCCATCTTCAGTTCTTGGTAAGACTTTAATACAGGAGACATATGTTACCACCACAAACAGGTTAAGCAGATCCTAATAAATTCAGTTAAATATTCAAAGAAATGTGGTTCAGCATGAATTCCACATTTTAAACTCTGAATCTTAAAATGAGGTAAAGGGGGCCAGTGTTGTGGTACAGCAGTTAAGCTGCTGCCTGCAGTGCCAGCATCCCATATGGGTGTTAGTTCAAGTCCTGGCTGCTCCACTTCCCATCCCGTTCCCTGCTCATGGGCCTGGGAAAGCGGAAGTTGGCCCAACATGCTTGGGAAAGCAGCAGAAGGCCCAAGTCCCTGGGCCCTTGCACCATGTGGGAAAGCCAGAAGAAGCACCCGGCTCCTGGCTTCAGCCTGCCCAGCCTCAGTCACTGAAGTCATTTGGGGAGTGAACCAGCTGATGAAAGATTTTCCTCTCTGTGTCCTTCCTTCTCTCTCAATACCTCTGACTTTCAAATACATAAGTAAATAAATAAATAAAAAAACCTCTCTTTGTAACTCTACCTTTCAAATAAAATAAGTCTTTAAAAAATTAAAATGAGCTAAAGTAATAAGTAAATGAATAAATAAGTAAATAAGACTAACATATGAAGGTTGAATATAAACAAGCAAGAATGATCCATAAATGGATCCTTGAAATGTTTTATAACTGTATAATTTTATAGCAGACACATGATTTCTCATATTTTCTTTTTCCAGATAGAAAATTAATTGTAGCTAGATAAAAATGGTGTAAGGTAACCAAAAAATTTTAGAGTTTTATTTAAAAATCTAAATTTGGAGTCAGGAATTTAAAATACTCAGGGATTACCAATATTGAGTTATAACAGGATATTAAAGAAAATCCTAAATGAAATGGAGATTGTAAGTTAACAGAGAATCTAGGCACTATTTATATTCCAAAACTTTAATTTGGCATCGACAACGTAATGGTAGATGATTCCATGTTCTGATAATACAACAAGAATCAGAATAAGGTTAGGCCTCAAGATGTTTAAAAGATTAACTCATATATTTAACCAAAATTCCAACTACAACAAACGTTCACAAAAAAAGATTCCTACTCAAAAGGAAAGATCTTCCTCTTCCTTTGTGATAGATTCTAGTGACAGTTTCATTCAATATTACAAAACCTTAATGAAGGGGCTGTTGCTGTAGCACAGTAGGTTAAGCATCCACCTATGGCACCTTCGTCCCATATGGGTTCCTATTCGTGTCTGAGCTGCTCCACTTCCTATCCAGCTTCCTGTTGATGGCTTGGAAAAGCAGCAAAAGATAGCCCAAGTGCTTGGACCCATGCACCATCGTGGGAGACCTGGAAGAAGCCGGAGCTGTGCCAATCCGAAGGCAGGAGCTGGAAGCTTCTTCCAGGTCTCCCATGTGGGTACAGGGGCCCAAGCGCCTGGGCCATCTTCTGCTGTTCTCCCAGGCCATAGAGAGCTGGATCGGAAGAGGAGCAGCCAGGACTAGAAATAGCGCCCATATGGGATGCCGGCACTGCAGGCAGAGGATTAACCTGCTGTGCCACAGTGCCGGCTCAGGGAATATTTTCTAAATTGTTGGAACTTAATGTTGATTCTTAAACTCAGTTATATCTGGATTCTCATAAATCTAAATTTATGAGAGACACAGAAAACTTTTGAAATCTTAAAGTTCTAGTTATACTCATATATCACTGTTTTCTTGGTACTCTTCTTTAAACATAACTAATTATACTGACAGCTTATTGTACAAGCACACTTGCAAAAAAATGGGAGTTAAGGTTTTGAAATCCATTTACAGTTTTTACATAAAACACAATTTTATAAACTTATGACATACCCTGTATGTCAATCACTAGGTTAAATACAAGCTTCAGTGTGTCAACTCTTGGGGCTGGTGCCGTGGTGCAGTAGGTTAATCCTCCGCCAGCGGCACCAGCATCCCATATGGACACCAGTTCTAGTTCTGGTTGCTCCACTTCCAATCCAGTTCTCTGCTATGGCCCGGGAAAGCAGCAGAAGATGGCTCAAGTCCTTGGGCCCCTGCACCCGCATGGGAGACTGGGAAGAAGCACCTGGCTCCTGGCTTCGGATTGGCCATTGCGGCCATCCGGGGAGTGAACCAGCAGATGGAAGACCTTTCTCTCTGTCTCTCCCTCTGTCTGTAACTCTACCTCTCAAATAAATAAATAAAACCTTTAAAAAAAAAAAAGTGCCAACTCTTGTAAGTTGAAACCATGATGTCCATTTTACAGATGAGATCACTACAGCAGTTAATTAACTTCTCCAGAGTTACACAGATCTTGTGGTACAACCGGGTTTGAGTCTAGATGGTATGATTCCAGAGTCTATAATCTTGACCATCTGTCTATACTGCCTCTCTGCAATTTAGGTTAGCCTTCATAAATCAGCAGTATCTGTAGTTTAATCACCAATCCTTGATGACAATATCCTCTATCACAGCTTCCAGTGTTGTTTCTCTGTGAATGAGCTTTGTAACTATGATTCTTAGCTTTCATTGGCTGCACAGGCTTCAGAGCCATAGTTTGCCTCCCATTCTATCAGCAGGCTTAAGATACAGCCTCTTTTATTCCTCCTTGCCTTTTCTGTTCCCTACTCTTAACAATCTCTCAGTTGGTCAACCATGGGATCATTTTAAATTCTGCATTACCATTATGGCAAACATTCAATGCTGTCAGCTGTAACACTTTCACATCTCTCATTTATTTGTGCCTTCATTAACATTATCTTATCTCAGGTCTTCGGTATCTTGCACATTAACTTTTGAAACAGGTCACTACAATCTCTCTATAAACTCTCTCTCATACACACAATTCTATACAACACATTCACAGTTATCATCCTTTAATACAGATATGATGTTACTGTTCTGTTCAAAAACATCTTCAAAGCACATAAAATAATACATGCACTCCTTAGCTGGCACTCAGAGTCCCCCATTATTTAGACAGCTTTGCCCTATCTTCAGTTTGGTCACCTGTTAACTATATGCTTTTCTATCTCATATCTGTGCAAAATTTCATACATTATGTTTTCCTCTGCAAAGACCAGCTTTATTGCTGCAGTTAGATACCATCATGTACTGCACAGACAGCTCTCCCTGCAGAAAATGACTATAGTGGTAACACTGAAACACAGTGAACGTCAAAAAATAATACAAAACCAGATATTTACATTACCTAAAAAATTAATAAGAAAAATTTCAAATGTGAAGTGCCTTTTAGAAACTATGCCGGCACACCGGGTTCTAGTCCCGGTCGGGGCACCGATCCTGTCCCGGTTGCCCCTCTTCCAGGCCAGCTTTCTGCTGTGGCCAGGGAGTGCAGTGGAGGATGGCCCAAGTGCTTGGGCCCTGCACCCCATGGGAGACCAGAAGAAGCACCTGGCTCCTGCCATCGGGTCAGCGCGGTGCGCCGGCCGCAGCGTGCCTACCGCGGCGGCCATTGGAGGGTGAACCAACGGCAAAAAGGAAGACCTTTCTCTCTGTCTCTCTCTCTCACTGTCCACTCTGCCTGTCAAAAAAAAAAAAAAAGAAAAAAAAAAAAAAAAGAAACTATGCCACATATGTCAGTGTAAATTTGGTTTCTATAATAAATCAACTTGCTTTAAGTGCTTCATTGAGCTGTGCACTAATCAGGTGCACAACTTGATCAAGATAAATGCTCATTTCCGTAAGTTTGTCTGTCTCTGGGCTGGAGACGGAAATTGTGTTTTTCAGACCCAATTCAAGGGGGAAGAATTTAAAATGTGTTTGAAAAACTGAGGCAGGAATTACCAAAGCACATCTATCAGCAGAACTCTGAAGAAAAGTTTCCTCTTCAAATTGACATACCAACTACAGTAATGTTGCTTATTTACTTTATATTCTGAACTGTTCTTCTGCTTTAAACTTAAATGTAGATAAATAATTACTATGGACAGATTAACAAAGGGCTGGTCAAGCTAAAGAGCCCTAAATTTGAAAGAAAATGAATATGCCAGCGCTGTGGCATAGGGATAAAGCTGCTGCCTGCAACGCCAGCACCCCATATGGGTGCCAGTTTGAATCCCAGCTGCTCCACTGCCAATCCAGATCCCTGTTAATGTGCCTGGGAAAGCAGCTAATGACAGCCCAAGTGTTTGGGCCCCTGCACCCATGTGGGAGACCTGGAAGAAGCTCCTGACTTCAGCCTGGCCCAACCCCAGCTGTTGAGGCCATCTGGGGAGTGAACCAGATGATAGAAGATCTCTCTTTTTCCCTGTTAACTCTTTCAGATAAATAAATAAATCTTAAAAAAAAAAAGGAAGAAAATGAACATGTAAAAACATAAAACATTCTTGTAGTTAACAAAAATTCATTACATTTTTCAAATAAAGTATCCTTAGCTATTACTCTTCAATAAAATTGCTCTCAGCATATGAGTCTTAAGTTGTCAGTAGTAGCCCATTTAAAGAAGTAAAATTATTTCTAACATTTGAATAATCTGTGAGTCCTGGACCCTTGAAAATAAATTTTCTCATGTTAAGCAAATGACACTGCTCTGAAGGAACTTTAAACATCAACATTAACTTTAAACATCAACATTAACTTTCTTTTCTTCTATACTTTCTCTATCCTTCCATCCTCCCCTCTTTTTATTCTCCATAAAAACAAAACAACAATCAGTTCTCTGAGATATATGCCTGAAGAATACACTTTGAAAAATTTCAGTCCAAAAGGTAAGTTTTATTAGCACAGCACCACTAACAAACTAGGAGGAAAAGGCATGAAAATTATTAAGAGATTAAATAGCCTGACCTTCAACAACATACACAGAGATAATAGTAATGTCATGTGTGCAACAAATGGAACCAAGTGAAAATATAATGTTCAGCCCCTAATCCCTTCTTCCCTTTGTAATATAACTCTTTTCTATTTGGGAAAAAGGAAGTATGTTTGGCCTAGAAGCCCAAGATGGGAGACCTCTTGAGTGCAGGTAGACATGCCAGGGGGCTTTAAAAAGTTTGCTGAAGAATAAAAATGGAAGATAATGTGAATTTTCCATGAATGCTGTGATGTCCCCAAACATAATCTAGGTGCCCAAGGCACCGCTTGACCTTGTGCCACTGATTTCTCCTCCACTGAAAGGGGAATAAATGATGAAACAAAGCAAGACCTGCTGTCACCAGCTGTGCCCAGAAGAACAAAAATGTATCCAGATTTTCTGTCTACAAGCATTTTGTGGGTTCACAAAGATCCATGGATCCAAAAGTAAATGAGAGGTATTCAAAAAGTTCACAGAAAATGTGTATTATGAAAAAACTATGCTGGCTTTCAAAAAATTTTTGCAGCTTATCCATCAATTCCATTTTCTCTGAACCTTTCAAAGTACTTTAGTTTCTCTAAGACAACTGGATTAAAATGCTTCAAAAACTAGTCTCATCAAAAGCTATTTGTATGGTAAAGCAAACATGTTTTAAGCAGCATGCAATAAGAGGGGCATGTTCTCCAATAATAAGAGAAATTACATGTAAATAGTCATTAAAAACAAAAATATCTAAACACTAAATGAGCCAGAAAAAGCACAATTCACAAAAGTGAACAAACAAAAGATAAACACCATTCAATTACAGTAAAAATTTGTTGTCAGTTTTTTAAAGCATTTACAGACAACTATATATAGGTTCCTTACTAGTTGCAGAAAGATTAGGGTCTGCAAGTAAAAGTGAAAATAATTTTAACATGTATGCGGTGAAAATACTGAAGTGACAGATGGTATATTTCTATTCATTGTCCAGCTACAGTAAGTTATAAATTAAAAATCACATCTGAAGCATGAATTTACTTTCTGTACATAATCTAAACATAACAAGTAAAAAACAGGTTCATTTAAGAGTCAAAAAGGAAAATAATCAGTAATTTGCCTGTGGTGCTCTTAAGTAAGCAGAGCGGATACTGACTACCTTTCAAAAGTTATGCTTACTCATTAGCTTCTCTACTAGATATTTTACAAGGGGGGCAGGGAGACTAAATGAACTCCACAAAATGTTGTAAGCACTATTATTTAAAAAGAAAAAACAAATAAATACAAAATTAAACTTCGTCACTAATTTGAAATGATGACAAATTTTCATGTCTTAAATTTAACTCCTTGAAACCAACCTGGCTATTTCTTCTCGATGAGCAGTCCAATCTCGGATGTAGTCTTCCTGTTCTTTAATCCGGTGCTTGAATGAAGAACTAGTAGGCATTGCTGATCCAGCGCTCTGCAAGCGAGTGGTTTTCAGGGCTGGAGAAGTACGTAGACGGGTATGTTTAGGGGAATTACGGTTTGATCCAAATTCATCTTCTGAGGTGGAAGCATAATCAGTAGGAAAGCGCCTCCATCTTGAATTTACTAAATTAGTTTAATTATTAAAAAAAGAATTATTATGTTATCATTTTAAAGGAGATAAAATAAAAATCATGACTTCAAAAACACCATGAGAGCGCACACACAGCACGATTTTCAATAACTGACATACACATACCTCACAAAAACCATAGTCTACTACTCCTTAAAGATAGAAACATTACACTTTGGAGAGTTAAAAACAATGAATAATTAAAAACAATCAAAGACTGTGTTTTCCATAGTGTAGTGAATCAACATTTAGATGAAAAATTTCACTAATGATAAAAAACTAAGCAAGCTCTATTTATAAATGTTTAACTTGAGTACTTTCCAATTGCAAATATTTTTCATTTGAGTGAAGATATGGATTTAAAAAAAAAAATTGACAGCAACAACATCAACAACAACAAAAATAAAAACAAGGGAAAAGATTTCCTCATGCCACATGGACTTTCAACATGGAGATGATAAAAAATACACTCTTTTCCCAACATACAAATATGCATAATTCCTTCTGTGGAAATTATGCCTTTATGGCAGAAAAAAAAACATTACCTCTGTCATTCAACATCCTGTTATGCTATGGTTGGAAAAAATCTTTTTACATGGTAAAAAACACAACAAGGCATCTTCAGTACAACTCTTTGCTGCTTTGACACTGAAAGCATATGGTGAAAATAGACAATGGCATAAAATCTACAGAGCAAAACTACAAGCTAGTCTCACAACCATTGACATTTAAGGCACAGGAAACATTATGGAGAGTCACATAAAGAAAGTGGCACTTTCTTCTTTAATATTAATAAAGACATTTAAAAATGGTTTTGCTGACACATTAGAAAGTCAGAAGACAAATTAATGCACACATTTCACTACTGTACTATGAAAATCAAACATACAGCTATTTGTGAAATATAAATAGAGGTTAAAAAAAAAAAACAAAGATAATGGCTAATTCATAGTAAACCTTACAAGGGCAGGGACCATGTCTATTTAATCTATCTATATACCTACCACCTAGTGAGTATCTGGCTAGCTAATGTTTAAGAAACAGTTCTCAATAAATGAAGAAATACCTATACACAGATCATATGTTCTCAAAGCATGAGATATTTTTGGCAATTAGAGCTTCACACCTGCTATAAATTCCAACTGCCATTAATACTATGAGATTTTTCTCTCCATCCCTTCTGTTTAACAAAAAAAAGATTTCAACTTGCCTAAGTTGGTGAAGTCTACAATTCCCTCAACTTTCTCCACTAGAATTTTGAAGCTTTCCTGTCTTTGTTTTTTCTAAAAATTATTTTGCCTAGGGTTCTCTAAGACTTAGTTGACTCTTAGATAAAACTTACATATACAGCCAACAGAAAAATCTGTAATCAGAATATGCCATAATGAGAGCCTACACATTTTTTTTGATTCACTATCCTATTTGGAACTAGTTCCATAGGTATCAGAGCATGAACATAATGCAAAAAGTTTATGGCTCTTTCTTAAAGTGTATATAAACACATACACAGAATTCTATGTAATTAATGATTATTTGAATGGTGACTTAAATATAATTTATATTTTCAACACTGTAAGATAATCAACAGACAGAACTTTTACCATGGTGGAAAGTTACTCATTTCTGGACATATGAAAATTCCCATGAATTAAAGTAACCCTGAGACTAGAACACAACTTCAGAAAAAAGTTTAGAAACAAGAGAAAAGGCATTTTAGAAAAAAATCAGAAACACAGCAAATTTGTATGTTTTTCAATAAAGGCACTTCATTAAATGATAAATATGTGTTTGACATCTTATGTTATTATTCATCAATAAAAAAGGTCATTTCTTAGATCAAATTTCATTTTTTTGATTGGGAACTATGGTCACCATACCTACTAATTGAATATTGTTTGGAGATAAAAAATAAAACCAATAACAAAGAGTTTTAATAAATTTCAGAATAAATGAAAACATTAAGTAAATCTGATGAAACTAAGGTAGCTAATTTTCAGGTAATATAGAAAGAATGGTATCAATGATTGATACATTTCACGAATAGCACATTACAAGAACTCATAATAAAAACTAAGTAGATGTGCTATTAATGTATGGTAAATGTCAGATGACTACATATACATATACATATACATATATATGTATGGCTAGATTAGAATTAACTTTTAATAGTCTGAGTCTTGAGAATTCTAAAGCAATTACATTTTAAACAAACAAATTAAAAGTAAATTTCCTTTACATAAACTTTTCTCCTATGTAGGTCTATGTAGAAGTCAGAAGAGTAAAGCTTTTAATAATATCTTAGAAATATATTTTAAAGCATAAAGTATGTATTTTAAAAATTAAAAGATAACATCATTAGGTGTTATTCTCTTACAACTCAGGATAAAAAGAGCAGGATATAGCGGAAAAATGAAAATGTTAATAAACTTTCAAGTGTTTTACTAAGGGTCATCTTTATCAATGGAAAACATACACATGGCGTACCACAAAGAACAGCTCATGTTATCTCTGTACGCCACTTAGCCTGTGTAACAGGCAAAGAGTAGAACTGACCAAGAAAGTTTAATGCCAGGACCTCTAACCCTTTATTTCTCAAAGAATTTCTTTCGAAACATTTGCTTTCCCAATCTTTGCTTCCAAACTATTATCAGCTATATATTTTATCTGAAGAAAATTTCTTATTATCTGGTAATTTAGGTAGACAAAACTTCATGTTAGAATGGTTTTAATTTTCTCCCCAAATCTACATATTTCACAGAATTTGGAACCTTTAGATACCAGATCATCTAAATTCTTCAACTTACAGAAAAGAAAGACTCAGAGAAGCCTTCCCTTACTTAATCAAAGAATAATCAAGTTGTACTCACTCCCAGAGTTCAAACTCATTCCCTGCTTTATCTTTTAGATGTGTATTTATTTGAAAGAGTTACAGAAAGAGAGGAGACAGATGGAGATCTTCCACCCCTTGATTCACTTCCCATATGATCGTTAACAGCCAGGGCTGGGGACAGGAGCTTTATCTCCCATGTGGGTGGCATGGGATCAAACACTTGGGCCATCTTCCACTGCTTTTTCCAGGCCATTAGCAGGGAGCTGGATCAGAAGTAGGGCAGCTGGAACAGGAATCAGGGAGCATGTGCGTTGCGTGCAGCAGCTGTAACCACTATGCCACACAATCTGCCCCTGTCTATTTATTAATTTTAGGGGAAAAATCCCTGACAATGTTCTGTTTTGGCCTTTGTCCTGCAAGAAGAATTAACTCAAGCTATGCATTATCAATCCTTAATTTCTACTGTCTATAAATTTTGAAGATTGGTATAAAAAAAGGCAGCAAACATTTAAAAAAAAATTCTAAGGATGTTAACATAATGATTTTTTTCTAAAATATATAGTAAATACATGATGAAAATCAACTATTTTATTTGGATAATTCAGGGTACTTAATTTTAATTGTTTTTTTAAAAATAAATCTGGATATTTCAATTATAACTTGAAATTGAAAAATCTGAAAGAATTTGGAAGGAAAGAAAACAACCAGTTAAACTTCTAGAAGCATATTACATTAGAGAAACATAAAAGAACTCTTTTCCTTAATGTTGCTATAATATAGACTTCTAATCTTCTATTTTTTACCTTATACATTTCTGTAATATTTCATAAAGACATAGTTTAAAATATGGCATTTGAAATATTACATAATTATTTTTACACATGCCAAGTTGCACAATATCACAGGTGCTAGGTTTAGATAACTGCAAAACCTTTAAAGTATACACTGTATATGGCAACACAGATCAGTATAATTTACATTCTTTTAAATAGTATTTCAAAAGTTAAAATTTTTATTTTTTTCTATTCAAAACAACATAATTAAGTAGAAATGACATAATAACAAGGACACCTCAAGTAGCAAAATCAAACAGGTATGTTTGCTTTTTTGTTTTAATGCTATATACTTCATGTAATTATTGTGGTATGTTTCCACTGACTGGAAGATCCTCACCACTGCCTTTCTACATAAGATACAATACAATATAAGGCTTCCTGAGAGAATCTGAATACATAACCCTGGGTCAAAATGTAACTTTAGGCACACAAGGTGAAACTTAGAACATGCACTGGGTAAAACATCAGAATTACAAATAGTGAATAATACTAAAATCTTTATATTGTATGTATATACTGATTTTGTATATACTCCTAATAATAATATAATAGATTCCGGCCATTTTCTGAAAGCATGTATGTAACTAGGCACTGAGACTATTTCTTAGACCTAAAATAAATGTGGCTAAAAAGCGAGAGGCTGAGGACTAAAAAAAAAAGTCTTGAATTTTCTTCCTGCCCTGCCAAAGTTACAAGATTGACCAAGGCAGAAGCTATAGTTTGACCATCATTTGGCTTCCAAATGCATACTTTAAATCCCAAAGTCATAAGCTAATGGCACTAAGAGGGTGAATTTAATTCAATTATGATATTTAGGAGTGAGCCTTGTGAGAGAGGTCCTTAGGCCACTGGAGTTGTGTCCTTGGAAGGTTCTGACAAGCGGACTAGCTATAAAAAACTGAGTTGGGCCCAGCTGCTCTCTCTGCTTCCTGGCCATGAGATCCTTCTATGAATGCACACTATTGCCTCTGTAACCTTCACCAACACCAAACCAATGGAGCTGCCGAATCTTGGAATTAAACCTCCAGAACTATGAGCCAAATAAACATTTTTGTTTTATGAGATTCTTTGCCTCAGGCATTTCATTGTATTAATGAAAAGCTGACTAATAGAGCAGGTTATTTCATCCTTTGGCCTCAGTTCTCTTTAGCGAGTAACTCTTCCAGCTCTTAAAAATCCTTGATTCTAATTATTTAATATACTGCGAAATAAGTATGAAGAAGGTCAAAATCATGCACCTTAATTTTCCCTAGAGAATTTCATTAAGAAATTCAAGATTCTTTTTGAACACAGAAATCTGAATGTTTATCAAGTTCTGTATTCAAGAAGCAGAAAATTACATTTATATATATGCATGTATATACACATATGTGTGTGTGTATATATATATATATATATACACATACACATACACATACACAGCACTTTACAGTTTTTTCTTAGACTTGCTGGAATAATCATGGTTGGCTTGCACCTCAAACCCCTCATGCTAAACACTGAGGAATAAAACCAGAGCTAGTCAACCAGTACAGAAGAGCTGCTCCAGGCAACTAGCTAATATACAACTTAAACTATGACATATGTTAAGACAGGTGAATAAATATTTTAATGGGCTTAAATGAGATGAACTGATAAAACACAAGTGGTGTGGCAGATGAAATTTTATCAGAGTACACACCACAAAATGCAGCACAAAGGAAATGTGAATTGAAGAGGTATAGCCATAAGGAACAACAAAATAACAATACTGGGTAAACATAAACCAAAAGACAGCAGTCCGTTCGAAAACACTTGGCAATAAATTCAGGAACCACAAACCAAAGTTTACAGTGTGCCTAAAAGGACTGTGATAGTAAGGAAAGTGTTATATATTCTTTTTTGGAAACACGATTACATGTAACATTATTTGATATGTAGCTTCACACTATATGCCACTGCTACCACAGACTACAACTATCATTACCAAACCTACTGACCAACAGAGAGAAGGAAAGGTAAAGGGGTGGAGGAAAGTGGCAGCAGAGAGGGAAGGAATAAAAAGGAAAATAATAACATATGCAAAGTACCATTACTTTTGAGTCTTCTAGGATGTATCGTGGTAGATGTAAAACCAAACCAAAATAAAAAAACAAGACTATGTACCACCTTTCCCTCCACTCTTAAGACTTAGGGACCACTCAGATGTTTGTTGACTGGTAATAGTCATAAATCTCCAAGTCATATAACAGCTGGACTCCCCATGGGTCCTTTCAGCCACGCCCATACACAAGGCTGATTATGAAGTAATGAGACCATGCTCACAGCAGATACATAAAAATCCACCTCATTACTCTTTGGTCACATATGTATTCTCAATGGTTTCAACTCATAATATGTGGTAGTACATAGACAGACAAATAAGCCAAAAGCAGTTAAATTCTGGTGGGGAGTAAGTGGCTTCTGCAGTTATTGCATTCAATTACAGCTAATTACTACAGTTAAGTAGTGTAACAACACTTTGTGAGAAAATGCTCACAACCAGTTAAATTTCTACAGCCCAGTTTGACCCACATGTTCTTAGTAATCGCCCCACGGATCAATCTTCTTTCACTGAAATAAATCAAGAGTTAGTTTTTCACCTTCACCAACCATAAACAGACTTAACTTTTGAAAATGAAAGTAAAGGATAAAATATATTTCAAAATAAGCAGATAAAAAAGTAAAATATCAATTATTTCAATTACTCTGAAAGGACTAACAAAGGATATACTGCTTTTCTTCAGGTTCATGTGTTTTGAATTATGTGAGGATATTTAGAGGTTAACACATGCTTTTAGAAGCACAATGTTAATTCCTATTAAAACTAGTTAATAACTCCCAATCTAGTTTTGACACACAAATCCAGTTGTGACCAACTGGAAAATTAAAATTCTTAAATTAGTCAATGAATTTCTAATTTTGAAATCACTATTCTACTGCAGAACTTGGACTGAAAATGCAACTTCCGAATTTTCCAGTTACTAAGTTAAATAACATTTTTATAACAAAAATTATCTATATCATAACTTTCTATTGAATATTCTGGAAAGACAAAAATTAGAAATCTAATTTTTTTAAAAAGGAGCCCCAAACATAGAACATGTTAATGCTACTAAAATTTTGGATCCAATTTACCTGAAGGAGAGCCATGAGTTGAGGTCATACTTTTGACCTTGGAGTCTGAGAGTCGAGAGATACTGTTAGCTCTAATTCTAGGAGAAAATTTATCTGATGGTACTAATCTGGCTCCACTTCTAATGATGGCTTCTGCAGTTCGTGAAGAGGCACTACTTCTAGATATTGTTGCTTCAGAGTCACTACGAGCCGATAACGAGCCAAGCCTTGTTCTACGAGGCTGAGCTAACAAATCAATCCTGGAGATATTTCGCCTTCCTGTGGGAGGTTTTGATGTAGAACTTGTTGTGGATACTTCAGAAGCAACGGATGCTTTGTCGGCATCAGCAAGTTCACTATCTGAAGCTTCACCCAGTCGTGCTCTGCGCAAAAGGGAAGTCCTGGTAGGTCGTGGCCTCGGAAGGGTGGTTGATTTACTGGATGAACCAGATGCTACAGGAGCAATCTTAGACTTTGTTACTTTGCTGCCTTCCAGTTTGGAAGGACCATGTTCATCAGTTGAGGTAAGTGCAGTCCTTCCATGAGATTTACAAGAGTAAGTTTCCTGATCAGATGACATAATATCAGAGATGGCAGAATGAGGTACACTAGAGGTTTGATCATCATCTGTTAAATCTACTGAAGGCTGCCGCATTCTTCCACTGGACTGCACAAATTTACGACCATCTGCTCTTGAACTTACATCTGTGGATCGACTTTTCGTTTTCTTTTCCATTTTATCCCTAGCACCTGAAGATGATGATTTTGTAACATCTTTGGAAGGAGAACCTGTGGAACACCTATCTTTATAGAGACTAGTGAAACTCTTTCGTTTTTGGGTTGACTTTCTTTCAGTCTCTCCAGTAACCAGACTGATTGTACTAGCTGTATCCACATCAGATTCTGGTGAAATAGAATTGTCTCTATTATAACTGGGAGTATCTGGGCCTTCATCAGTTTTATTATCTTCACGCAGTTTAGCTTCTAGAAAAGCCATTACTGCTTCTGTGTCTTTCAGAATAAGGGTTGTATCCATACTAGAATCAGTATCCAAAGAGTCACTTCTTTCTCGTAACCGATTTGCAGCTGTCAGGGCTAAGGAAGGGGGAGTTGATGATGTCTGTTTATTTATGTGGGGAATAAGTTCTATGGGTATGTTTGGGGTAGGCTTCTCTATAGTGAAGCTCCCCTGTCGCACTAATGACTTGGAGGATTCCTTTTTCTCTCCTCCTTTTGAAGTCTGACTTTTCAGAATTTCCTCAGCTTTTCTTCTCTTGCTCTCATTTTGTGTCACCCTTTCTCCTTTGCTTGTAGAATGTCCTGTAATTTTTTCTTGAGATTGTGACTCCTGTTTCAAAGATTCTTCCCTACATTTATCTATCTGACCTGAAACACTTTTTGAAGACAATTTAGTAGGCGTCCACTGTGCTTGCTCCTTTTGTTCTTGTTGTTGTTGAATTTTAGCTAATGTTTGCTTCACCAAGGACGTTTCCTTATCAGTTTCATTTTTCTCCTTTCCAGGAGAATGTCCTAAGTGAAGCAGGGTTTTATTGTCTCCGCCAGTTTTAAGAGTCTCACCATTTACTGTCCTGTTCATTTTACTGAGGCTTCTGTCGGCATCTTGTTTATCTTTCTGGTGCACCTGTGTAGGTGTTTCTTTTTCCTGAAGTTCTGTGTCTTGTTTTTCTCCGATCTCTGACCTCTGTGTTATAACCTTTGCTCTGGAGCTCTCAAGAGACTTCTCCTCATTTGGAAGTTGGGGAAGGGTCCGTCTCCTTCTCTCTCCCTGGCTAGCCAAGGAAGTTGCAGAGCCTGTACTTCTCATTGAAATGCCAGATTCACTGATATCCGTATCTATAAGATAAAAATCACAGATGGAATTAGAACAACAAAAAACAAAAACTAAAAGATCATATTAAATTAGATTTTTCAGTACAAGTTTTAAAATGACACAGGAACTAGCACTGTAACCAAGCTATTTAAAAAATATCCTATTATCAGAGTGCCTGGGCTAAAGTCCCAGCTCTTCTGATTCTGGCTTTCTACTAATGCAGACACTGGAAGGCAGCAGGTGATGGCCCAAGTACTCAGATCCCCGCAGCCCATGCGGGACACCTGGATTGAGTTCTAGGATCCTGACTTTGGTCTAGCTCAACTCTGGCTGTTGCAAATGTTTAGGAAGTGAACCAGCAAATGGAAGATCTCTGTTTCTCTGCCTTTCGAATACAAAAGAATAAAAAAGCAATACAGTGCATAGGTTAATATTCTGCCTATTCATAGAAGATTTAAAAATGCAAACTGTATGAAATAAAACTTAAAAATTGGGGCCAATACTGTGATGCAGTGGGTTAAAGCCACTGTCTGCTGCACTGGCATCCCATATGGGCACTGAGTCTCAACTGCTCCACTTCTGATCCAGCTGCCTGCTGATCAGCCTGGGAAAGCAGCAAAGGATGGCACAGGCACTTGGGGACCCGCACCCATGTAGAACTCTTGGCTCCTGGCTCCGGCCTGGCCAAGCCACAGCCTTTGTGGCCATTTGTGGAATAAACCAGCAGATGGAGGATAGATCTCTCTCTCTCTCCCCCACTCTCTCTCTTTCAAACGGATAGATAAATCTTCAAAATTTTTTTAAATCATCTGATCACTTTTCCTTTAACATTTTATTTTTAATTGACAAAACATATATATATATATTGATGGCATACAATATGGTGTTTTAATTAAATATATATACACAGAATGGCAAACTCAAGTTAATTAACATATCTATTACCACATTCTTATCATTTTCTTTGTGGTGAGAACATTTAAAATGTAGTTACTTAGCAATTTTTAGCATACAATAATACATTGTTATTAATCATAGGCACCAGGTATACAAATGCCATCTGATCTTAAACCCACATATGTGGTTCTTTTTCTTTTTTTTTCCCTTTGGTGCTTTTTATTTTAATATATTTTATAGAAGGAAAGAATAATATGTGCATTCTTGCTTTGTAATTTTCCACCCTTGAGGTTGGCTCAAGAAAACAGAATCCAACAGCATATTCATATTATAAAATTGCAGAGTCTGCCTAATATTATTTATTTTCTATAATTTCAATTAGATAGTAGAGAAGAACATATTTAGTTTTTAGCAAGCATTGCTATCCACTTGAAAAAAATGACAAGTTTGGATTTCTTAAGTAAAATGGAAAATGAAAAACTTGAACAACTTTTTTCAATCTAAAGCTAACTAAAATTTTTTAAACATTTTTTTCTAAAAAATACTCATTCATTTATTGGAAAGGTAGAGTTACATAGAGAGGAGGAGAGGCACAAAAGGAGAGAGATCCTCAATCTGATGGTTTGCTAGCTAGATAGCCAGGCCAAAGCCAGGAGCCAGGAGCTTCTTCCAGGTCTCCCACATGGGTAGCAGGGGCCTAAGCATGTGGGCCATCCTCCACTGCTTTTCCCAGGCCATTAGCAGGGAGCTGGATCAAAAGTGGAGCAACTAGATATAAACTGGTGTCCATATGAGACGCCGGAATTGCTGGCAGCAGCTTTACCTGCTATGCCACAATGCTGGCCTTAAAAATATTTTTTTTAATTTTAAGTATAAATAAAGATAATAGATAGTACATGCCCTAATTTTAGAAATTGTGGGTCTTACATAGTGTTATGGCATATTAAGACCATTAACAGAAACAACCACTTTCTTTATTCAAATAAGTAGATGCCAATGAGAAAATACATACTTTGATATTTCCACTTGAGAATCAATCAGGAGATTCTTAGTATTAAAAATATAATGTATTCCTGATAAAACAGACACATCTTCTCAGGAAAATATAAATTAACATATAAAGCATTCTAATCTTCTAGGTATAAATGAGGGGAAAACACTAAATCTAGCTTTTCTGTGTCTTTTTTTCCCATTATAATTCTGAAAATGTAACATTTAAATATCATTGCGATACAATGGGTAAAATACAGGAAAATACTTAACAAATTGGCAATTTAAGTTTAATTTAAGTTAGAAATTAAACATATCCTATTTTGTTTATTCTTGCATGTGTAATATCACCTCTATTTTTCTAGTCCTCCTCACAAGGTCATGCTTCAAATACACACCCAAAGTATGCACAACAAGAATACTTCTAGAATTTAAGTGGGTTTACCAGTTTATCTAAATTCATTTAGGGCATTATAAAATGAAAATGTGAGCATGAAAAAGAATTAGTCCATTATTTTTTTATAACAAAGGTAGAGTTTTGCTTCTCTTTTTTTTTTTTTTAAGAATTTTGCTTCTCATATCTAATACTTAATAATTTCTTACTTATTCCACAATGTGGACTAAATCAAGCTAATTAACATATACATCATCTCAAATACTTAAATCTTTTATAGTGAAAACAACTAAAATTCATCTTACCGATTTTGAAATGTACAATTCTCTAATACTAACTGGTCACTATCCTATGAAATTGATATCTAAAAATATCTAAATTTCTTTTTTCAGAGATCTTGTACCCTTTGACTATAATCTCATTTTTCCCCTGAGGGTCTCATTTTTAATTAAGAATGTAATTAAATTACTCTAAAATAGAAATCATTACAGGCATGCAATTTCACTCTTCAAAAAAAAAAGATTTACTTATTTGAAAGGCAGAGATACAGAGAAAGAGGAGAGAGAGAGAAAATCTTCCATCCGCTGGTTCACTACTCAAACAGCCACAACCATCATCAGAGCTAGGCCAGGACGAAGCCAGGAGCCAGGAGTTTCTTCCAAGTCTCTCAAGAGGGTTCAGGGGTCCAATCTCTTAGGCCATCATCTGCTGCTTTCCCAGGTGCATTAGCAGGGAGCTGAATGGGAAGCAGAGCAGCCGGGACTTGACCCGGTGCCCCTGTGTGATGCCAGCGCTGAAGGTAGGGGCTTAATTTTCTATGTCACAGCACCGGCCCCAGTAATTTCACTTCTTTTAGATAAATTTTGTATTTCAGCTCACAAAAATGTAACTAATATAAATCACACTACACAAATTTGTAAGATAAATCGTATAATTTTTAATCAAATATAATGCATGAATATTTGTTGTATTTATGAAAGCAATAGCTGAGATCACTTTTGGTCTTATTTTAAAATTCTCATTCATATATATATATAATATATATATAAAATAATATAAATGTTTCAGCTACAAATTATTTCCTTATCTTCAGTTAGGATTATACTTCAATATTTGCAACATTATCAAAATAAAAGCATATTATTCTCAAATGTAAGGGTAATAAAAATTTTCATTTAAAACTACAAGGTTTTAAAGTCAAGCTTGAAATAATAACAGAAATTTGCAACTAAAAGGAATCATACCTCAGAGTGAACTATTAAATCCCAGTAACTGTACATCCGTCTTTAGGAAGTTTCAACTTATGAAGTCTACAAATTTTTTTAAGGAAAGAAAGAGGTTTTTTTCCCCCTGCTTAAATTCCCTTAAAATATAAAATACCTAATAAAAATCAGCTTTTCACTTCTAACAAATACCATACACCTAGTATAAGCACTACAGTAAGTAAATTTTTATTTAGGCTTAGTTTATTGCTCACTATATAGATTTAGCTTTCCAACAACAACAAAACTCTGATATATGATTCACAAAAGAAAGGGGTGGGGGGAAAAGGATAAATGAAGGCAGGGAGGGAAAATACCATTCTCAAAAGGAACAGGTGCAGAAAATTCCATTATCCTTTCTTCTTGATCATGCCTTGTATGATTAGCAGCCAAGCTAGCCCACTGTGAAACCCAACGTTTGCTTCCAGATGAAGATGTACCTTCCTAAAGGTAAAAAATAAGACAATGAAATAATGTAGTCTGGTCAAATTTGATTCTCACAAAAGAACATTTCATTTAGTCCCATTAACACATCATACAAAGCCACAATTAAATCTCACCTTGCTATTTTATCATTTATTAAGTTTCCTCATATATAAAATAAAGATTATCTAGGTATCCCTTTTAACAATACTTTATTATTACTATAAATATAGTGTAATTTTATCTACTTTTTAAATACTAACAGCTAGAACCCTTGTAGCTTAAAATTTACTGGACTGCTAGATAAGCTTATCTGTATATCACAGGTTTATGGCCAGAGCAGCAGAATTAGTTCTGCTCCATTGTGGGGAACAGGAGGTCTAAAGGTCGACTCCCAAATGATTCTTCAACCTTCTAGGAAGGAAGACTGGTTCCAGGGTCTCAGGAAGTATTAGACTGTCTTGTTCATATCCTCAGGGATTTCAAAAACAAAACTTCAGACTTCTCTCTAAAACACTTTAATATTTCCAGAAGAAGCTAGAAATCAATCTGAGAATTCTACAACAGTCTAAACCTAGACTGGCCCCTGTCTAGATCTCTCCCTCCCAGTCAAACATGAAATAGAATTTAAGGGGATGATGATGTGGTGCAGCAGTTTGAGCCCCCACCAGCAACGCTGGCATCCCACATAAGCACTGGTTTGAGTCCTGGTCACTCCAACTCTTTTTTTTTTTTTCCGACAGGCAGAGTGGACAGTGAGAGAGAGAGACAGAGAGAAAGGTCTTCCTTTGGCCGTTGGTTCACCCTCCAATGGCTGCCGCGGTAGGCGCACCGCGCTGATCCGAAGGCAGGAGCGAGGTGATTATCCTGATCTCCCATGGGGTGCAGGGCCCAAGCACTTGGGCCATCCTCCACTGCACTCCCAGTCCACAGCAGAGAGCTGGCCTGGAAGAGGGGCAACCGGGACAGGATCCGGCACCCCGACAGGGACTAGAACCCGGTGTGCCGGCGCCGCAAGGCAGAGGATTAGCTTGTTGAGCCGCGGCGCCGGCCCCTGGTCACTCCACTTCTAATCCAGCTCCCTGCTAATGTACCTGGGAAAGCAGTGGAAGATGGCCAGTACTTGGTCCCCTGCCACCACATGGAAGACTCAGCTAAAACTCCTGGCTTCTGCCTGGCCCAGTTGTGGCCATTGAGGACATCTGGGGAGTGAACTCCCTCTTTCTCCCTCTACGTAACTCTGCCTCAAATAAATAAATAAATATTTTTAAAAGAATTTAATTTATTATATGGTCCCAAAGACTTATTGATATACATTGGTAATTCTTAAGACCAGGGTACTCTAAACATTTAATATCAAAGAGGAGTATAGGAAAAAAAAAGTCACTATAAATATCTCACTAAAAATGATTTCATATTGAAGCTAGAATGACAAATAGGGGATAGAAAGCTATGATAGAATCTTTATTTTGACCTGTTAAAAGCAAATATTTTAAACAAAGCATACAATTAATGTAAAGGTTTCATTCAGAATACATGTACAATTTTAAGAATAGTAGGTTAAAATAGAAGTACAGGGGCTGGTGTTGTGGCATAGTAGGCTAATCCTCTGCCTGTGGTGCCAGAATCCCATATGGGTACCGGTTCATGTCCCGGCTGCTCCTCTTCTGATCCAGCTTTCTGCTAATAACCTGGGAAAGCAGTAGAAGTTAGCCCAAGTGCTTGGGCCCCTGCACCCACATGGGAGACCCAGAAGAAGCTCATGGCTTTGGATTGGCCCAGCTCCAGCGGTTGTGGCCATTTGAGGAGTGAACCAGCAGATGGAAGGCCTTTCTCTCTGTCTCTCTTTCTGTCTGTAACTCTGCCTCTCAAATAAATAAATAAAATCTTTTTTTTAAAAAAAAGTACAGTGCATGATATATATACAATGAAGTCTAAGGATACCAAAGGCTGCTGAATCCTTTTTCCTTCAAGGTTTTGTGCTACCTTCCCACATATGTGAGTACCAAGCTACTCACTCTAAAAATATTCACAAGAGTGGGTTTCACTGACACATACTTATATACAATCATTCCATCAAGAATGTTCTCATGGTCTGTTAGATGACTGCTGCAAAGGCAGGAATATCCTGGAGCTATTTAAATTTTACCCAGTATGGGCTAAGGGAAGAGAAGTGAGGAGAGTCTATTTAAAGTCACATTCATAGTGCTGGTCCTGAATTAATCAGAATACCTCAACAACTGTCATCTTCTATCAGTAAGTAAATGAAACATTCTGTGAAACAGAAACCAAGATAAACAAGATGAAAATATAGTAATCACTTTTTTTCAGGAGATGGCAGATGGTAGAACAATTTTTACATGGATAATGAAACACAAAGGATTACTTACCTATTTATACAGTATTTATTTACTTTTCATGTAAATGGAATGTATGATTTATATTTATCTTAATATTTCTTTTATTTATACTTTATTTACCATTTATGTATTACTAATTAGCTCATTTTCTGAGAGGCAGTATAGCTTGAGTACAAGAACGAGTTGAAAAATCAAGGTTGCTTAAGGTTCAAATTCTGGCTATTCTTTAAGAATAATTTAAGAGCTTGACAAAGTTAACTTCTATGGACTTCAGTTTCTTCATGTCACACACAAAATTTCCATTGAAAGTTAACTCTTATCTGAATACATAATAATGAATATTTCTGACATAAATGTTTTATAGTTCTTTTTGACACATTAATGTGGAATGAAACTCTAGTATCATTTCCAGTAAGAGAGTAAATACTGCTTAACTACATCAGCAAGTACCACGCTGGGTGCTTTATGAACGTCAATGAATATTCCATTAACAAGTTTTTATCAAAAATACCATTTGCATAGAGAAGAAAGTTGAAAACAGAAGAAAAGTGACTAAGTAAAAGGTACTCAGCTAGAAAGAGTTCTGGGATTTGCATCCAGGTGGTTCTAGGTCTGCTATGAGGGTACTTCAAAACATTCAAAGAAAAATGGAGTCAAAAAATAAGTTTATTCTGGTACAAAAAAACTTAAAATTTATGCAGTTTTTCCGTAACACGAATACTCCATGAATTTTCTGATGATCCTTCAAATACCACACTGACTCCATAGCTATCTTAACCATGCCATCTTTAATTAATTGTATATTATACAAATTACATCATGAGGTGTTCTGCCCTGGCACTTATTAAGAAATATAAGTTGTGGCTGGCACCGCGGTTCACTAGGCTAATCCTCCGCCTGCGGAGCCGGCACCCCGGGTTCTAGTCCCGGTTGGGGCGCCGGATTCTGTCCCGGTTGCTCCTCTTCCAGTCCAGCTCTCTGCTGCAGCCCAGGAAGGCAGTGGAGGATGGCCTAAGTGCTTGGGCCCTGCACTCCCATGGGAGACCAGGAGGAAGCACCTGGCTCCTGGCTTAAGATCGGCACAGGCCGAAGTACACCGGCCTAGCAGCCATTTGGGGGGTGAACCAACAGAAGGAAGACCTTTCTCTCTGTCTCTCTCTCTCTCACTGTCTAACTCTGCCTGGCAAAAAAAAAAAAAAAAAAAGAAAAAGAAAAAGAAATATAAGTTGTATCTACCAGACAGCAACTTACACATATTTCCAGGATAGTGTACAGGCTTTCTAATTTCAAATACATACTTGCTAGCAAGTATACACAGTGTGTAGTTCTTGTTTGGTCAAATAAAACAATGAGCTCATTGTTTACTGAAATGTATTGTTTTCCTCACTGACAAAAGAAACCAATTTAAATGAACATAACAAAAACTAAAACTGAATTACTACAAAATTGCTTTAGCCGTTCATTAGAAATGAAAAATGTGTGAAGATTTAGTTTTTAGAAGTATTTTACAAGGAGATATACCAATTAGTTGAAATAATGCAATTTATAAATAATAAAAATTTATACTTCATGCATGTGAAAAGCTCATGGAAGGAATGTATACCTCTGAGCTATGAAATCCAGGTGTGGTCAGTGGTTTTCTCTCCTCCATTACTACTGCAGCAGAACTGACAGCCCAATCTTTTATCAGATCTTTATGTTTTTCATTGATAATGGGCCTGTTATAATCCTGATTGTCATCTATTCCAAACACCTAGGAGGAAAATATTTTCCAAATGAAAATGGAAAGTCTGAGCACCAGATCCAAGTACAGAGAGAGTCAAAGAGGAAAACATGTAGTCATAGTTCATATAAATTTAACAATCCTTTTTTAATATGTAGCAAATGTTCTATATGTTAAAAATATACAGCATATGATATTGGATGTGTTAAAAGTTCTAATAATATTGTCAGATATTACACTAAGGCAAAAAGTTAGGAAAGAGTACTTCAGTTTATTTTCAGCTTATTTCTTTGCTTTATAATTTTTCAGAAGCATGTTGAAAAACTATAAAGTCATTTTATCTGTTCTTTCTCCATCAGATGTTTAACATTTATATGTATATGCATTAAACGTATACATAAAATCTCCTTAAAATATCAACAGATTTTATTGTATGATCTATATTGTATAGCATAATTCTCAAAACTTTATTTGCCTAATAATTACTTAATGAACTTTGTTTTAAATACAGATTCCTAGGCCTACTCAAAGAGATCAGGTTTTTCATAAGCAGGTTGCCAATTATCTACATTCAGAGATCAACAACCATGTGCTATACTTATGTGAAGGGCTTCAATCTTACTCATTTCATGGCACATAAGCCCTGGATTTTGCCAAATAGACTGAAAAAAGATTTAACTACATAAACTTTAACATTCTATTTTAAAATTCCATCTCCATTTTCTTCCCAATGCTACTTCCTTCTTTAAATGACACATAATATTCATACATATTTATGGGATATGGTGTACCCTGTATATGTATACAAAGGATACAATATATGTATACAAAGTATGGTGATTAAATCAAGGTAATTAGCATTTCCATCTCTTCAAACTTTTAGCATTTATATGTATTAGAACCTCTTCAAACTCTTTTCATCTAGTTATTTAGAAATACATAATAAACTGTAGACTTGGTTCTTTATAACTGTTAGCTATAGCTCTGATGACTAAAATCAAGAAAAAATATGCACTTGAATTAGCAATTTGTTGAAAGGATCTTTGTAATATAAGCAGGGAGCTTTCATTTTCTGTAAGAGAAAAATGCCTTAAAGTACACAATGTTTTGGAGAACTTTCCAATGATAAGAGAGTACTGCAATCTGATAAATTCTAAAGTTTACATTTAGTAGATACTAGATTTTTAAATTTACTCACTTAAAAATTTAACCACTAGATGGCCTTATTACATAGGACTTAATTCAAATAAAACTAATTTTTAAGAATCACGGTTTAATATTCTGTTGAACTACTCAATGCTCTATCTTTGCTTTAAGAGCACATTGTATATTATATTTTTTAATCAAAGAAGAATCTTAATAATATATGGATGCACAGTGTACAGAAAAGGAAAAAACAAAAATAGCTTTACTTTGTTAAACATGAGAATGAATTGTTTAACAATGAGAGTAAAAAAAAAATTTAGCACACCTATGTCCTCAACCTTCAATTATATTTGTAAATGACACAAATTAGAGCTATTCAAGTGGTGTCTGTCTTTAAAAAATTGAAAATAATTTCTAAGTCATTGGATTCCAAACTCAGTGAAGTTTATTTACCTCCTTTTACAATTATTAGAAAAAATTTAACTCAAGTTTGGCAATAGAAAGTAAAAACAGCCATATATGATTATTTTTTTGTTTCTCTTTGGCACAGTAATTTGGAAACTTTAAGAGATTTTATGATTTGGTGATATTTAATTCTAATCCATACTCAAAATTTGATTTGCTCAAACATCCAAACACCAGCCATTTCAAATAAAATATAATTAACTTCTCCAATCATTTCTGATACAATCTTGAAATAATAAAAGATACAAAGAATGCATTGAGAAAGGGGGTCAAACTGAACATTCCTTTTAAAGTATTAGTGATAGCTATAAATATCTCTGTTACAGAAGTTAATATTTATTTCCCTTTTAAATAAATGTTAAGGCCTACATTACTATGGGTAGAGAAGCCTTCAAATTTCATATCTGCATTTTTGAAAAATTAACTCTGAAAAGTGGTATCTATTCAAATATCTAGCTATAAAATATACATTTGTGACAGCTTTCATGTGAAAATAAGAGGATGTAAACAGTTTAAAATGTCTATCACTTTAAGGCTATCATACTTTCCACATTTAAAAAAGTACAAATAGGGGCCAGTGTTGCCATGTAGTGGGTTAAGCCACCACCTATGAAGCCAGCATCCCATCTGGGTGTCAGTTCAATCCCCAGGTGCTCCACTTCTGATCTAGCTCCTTGCTAATGTGCCTGGAAAAGCATGGGAAGATGACCCATGTGCCTGGGCCCCTGCACCCATGTGCAAGACCGAGATGAAACTCTGGTGGAGGCCTGGTCCAGCCTCAGCCATTGTAGCCATTTGGGGAGTGAATAAGCAGATGGAGGATCTTTCCCTTTCTCTCTCTCACTCTCTCTCTCTAACTCTGCTTTACAAATAAAAAAAAATTTTTTTTAAAAGTACAATTTGATATATGAGCTAATAACTGAATAGAACCTGAGTTCCTCAAAGCCAAGATCAAATTTGCTAGGTTCTCTCATCTTTCATTCTAGATTGTATCCCTTGGGCTTCACTTCAATTACCAACTATAGATAGCTGTTAACATGTGCTCTTTTATGGACAACTGAAAAGATATTTCAAATGCAGCTTGTTAGCCACAGAGTCATGATTCTCTTCTCTTTCCCACTGTGACTCAGTCTCAAATCAAATTCCCACACTTGATATAATACAAAACTTTGGTCTCTCATCCAGTTAGGGACCTCTTTAGGTTTCTAGAAGTCTGTAGTGGAAAAGGAATGGATCAGACACCAAATTTTGATGCCTCCTCTCCAGCAGAATCTCTCACCCCAATTTCATCAGGCAGTTTCTAATTCTTCCACGGTGGAGCTAAAAGGAAAGAGTGCTGGTACAGGAACAGAGAGTTTCTTCTTGAACTTGCATTGTCAGAGTTCTCTGGACCTGGCAGATGTTTAAAGACAATTCATTTATCTTGGGGGTAGGGAGCAGTTTGCATGTGGCCCTCTTTCCTATAGTTGCCTGGATCCAGATAGATAACCTTCTGTATGGGGAGTGACCTGTGATCCTTCCCATGGCCTCTGGACTTGGGGTAATAATACCCTTCACCAAGTACTATGCAACATGGTCTCAATCCTTTATTTGGATTATGTGCATATGATATTTGGCACCTGACTTTGAGATTTCACACCTGTATTTCAGTGGTTCCTCTAAACAACTTTAACAACTTATTACTGAAGTATGGTAGTTACTATCTATAGGCCTACAGACTTTACAGGGGATTTAAAGATCTATATGAGGGAGTTGGATAACAGATACCAACTTGGAGTTAGATCACAGGAATAAGTTCCTAGTGTTACACAGCATAGTCGAGGTGATTATAGTTCACAATAACTTATTATATTTTATGAGCAAATAGAAGACAGGAGTTCCAAGGCTCATCATAAAATAGTGTCAATGACTGCACTGATTTGTTTAGTATATACTGTGTGTGTTTCCACCATAGCCCATAAATGTGTATAATCATTGTTTAACATTTAAAAAAATATATATATGTGTGTTTTAATTCTTGAGTAGGTTAAGTCTGTAAAAAGAGTTTTCTAAAAAAAATAAAAGAGAGAAAAGTCACCTAAAAGAATCATGTAGGCGTGTTTTATAATTAAAGCCCAATTTCTATAAGAACTAGACTATATTCACAGACCTTAGTTTTAAATTTAAAGAAACTACACATTCTCCAGATTATAACAGACTAGTGTATACAGTACAAGCCAAGCCTAAGAAAGCTGAACATTGACTTTTTCAATGATAATCATTATCATTTAAATGATGATTAAATCATTATCATTTAAAAACTTATATTGCACAGAGAAAATTCACAGTTACCAATTCTCAAATTGGAGTGCCTGGAAAGGGACAATAGTGTAATATCAAACTAAAGAATACAGGGCCAGCTTTCTTGTGGGTAAATATCCCACTTATTTAAAAATAATAAAGAATAAAATTACATATAGTAACATCAGATAGAGGACATTTGCTTACTGTGATAGAAGTCAGAGACTGGTGTGAAAGAGGCTTGTGCATAGAAGTATGCAAATACAAATGTAGGATAAATGGTAATTCAACAGCAATAGTTTTTAATCAGTTTAAAAAATATCAAAATCAGTTGGGAGTTCTAAAATCTATCTTCTCACAGAAGTGAGAAACTAATGGTAGATTAAACACCAAACTTCTATAGACTTATTTAAAAATAACAACTGAAGAATAGTGTTACATCATTGTATGAATCTTGTCAAGGTATTTAAGAAAAAAATGAAGTTTCAACTCAGGTGAGCAGAACATCTCTGTCTTCAGTGAACAAAAGACTTCCCTGAATAAGAACAAGTTTGCTATCAGTGTATAACAATAGTAGAGGTTCTCCTGGTTTATGAAAATCATTTGACAAAAAATTACTGTAAGAACTATCCAGAATTCTATTTACTAATGTCAAGGGACTAATCAAGATGATTTAAGAGGATATATATCATAACATGCTTGTAAATTAACTTTTCAATTTAAAGTCCAGATAAGATTGTTTGAGTTCCAGAACAGGTGAGGGAAAGTACTTTATCACTTTTCATGGCACACAAATAAATATATGTATATAAACATTCATAATAGCATTATTCACAATAGCCAAAGATAGAAGCAGCCTAAATGTCCATCAATGGATGGGTAATAAATGTGGTTTACCCCACAACAGTATATTATTTGGCCATAAAAAAGAGAATGAAGTATTGATCCATGCAACATCACAGATGAACCTTGCAAACATTATTCACAGGGAAAGTAGCCAGGCATACAAGGCCATATGTAGTATGACTTCCTTTCCAGAAAAAGCAAATCCAGAGACAAAAAGTAGATTAGTGGCTGCCAAGAAGCTGGCGGAGAAAGGAATGGGAAGTGACTGCTTCATGGGTATAAGACTTCTTTTGGTAGTGATGAAAACGTCCTGAATTTACAAAAAGGCTGATGTTTTAAAACATTCTGAATGTACTAGAAGCCACTGAATTGTACATTTTAAATGGCTAAAATGTTTAGTTTTATATCCTATGAATTTTACCTACTTTTTTTTGAAAAAATGGAACCATCTGTTTCTATTCTTTCTGTGTACTTCTGAGTAAAAACATGTTCTCAAACCTTTGTCTTCTGTCTTAATTGATTAGGTGTCCCTAATTCTTCCTACTCCTTAACCTTACAACACAGTCTCTTCCCTTTCCTCATCTTTTTCTCTTAGCTCTTTCTTTCATGTCTTTAAATTACACCCAGATCTCACCTATTGAGTCTAGAGTTAAAGTGTCTGACTTCCCTCTCTTCTATGGTTCATTTCCTTGCCATGCACTCTGTCCTTCCATCCCTGCAATCTCGCTGCTCATCAATCACCTCTTCTCATTTTCTTGCCAAACCAATTTTTAAACTGAAATTTCTTAGCTGAGTATTGCTAGAAATTGAAAGGCAACTCTAGTGTTCTAATCAAGGCAAATCGGCTGCAACTTAAACAATTCATTTTCTTCTTATACAATCTGTATTTTTTGTATCCAACTTATTTTTTATTTTATTTTTAATTCTAATTAGTTTTTTTTAAAAGATTTATTTATTTATTTATTTATTTTACAGATAGAGTTACAGACAGTGAGAGAGACAGAGAGAAAGGTCTTCCATCCGTTGGTTCACTCCCCAAATGGCCGCCATGGCTGACACTGCGCTGATCCGAAGCCAGAAGCCAGGTGCCTCTTTCTGGTCTCCCATGTGGATGCAGGGCCCCAAGCACTTGGGCCATCCTCCGCTGCTTTCCCAGGCCACAGCAAAGAGCTGGACTGGAAGAGCAGCAGCCAGGAATAGAACCAGTGCCTATATGGGATGCCGGCACTGCAGGCAGAGGATTAACCTAGTGCACCATGGCGCTGGCCCCAATTCTAATTAGTTTTTAACAGATTCAATGTAATAATGATGTTCCCTTCCTCCCTCCCTCCCTTTCCTCTGCCTTTTTCCCTCCCACCCTCTTTTCTTCTTTTTTTTTTAATTTTTGAGCTAACATTTAAAATTTATATTACAGTAAAAGGCTTAACATTTATTATTAAAAAAAAGCTTAGGTTATATCACATATCAGGTACAAAACTGTACGTTTTAAGTAAATAAAAATTTTGTTTCTTTAAGTACAAATATAACCTTTAGGGTTTAGATTCAGATTCTGAGCACAGATTTTTCTTGGACTGTCTGACTCACTGCTGTAGATGTACTTTATCCTGTGTTTCCCCTCCTGTTATAGCTCTCCTGCTTCTGGATTCTTTCCTACTACCTGTTGCCTATAGAACCAGCAAAGACCAGGACCTATAAGGCAACAAAAAATGCTAACAAGAAGCATCTGAGAGGAGGTAAGTTGACACAATGGACAGGAATCAAAATTCAACACAGAAGAAGTATCTGGTAGAGCTTGTCTATGACTGGAAATGTATGAGGAGAAATACTTCAAAGGATAGAGCCTCAAACCCTCTATAATGACCAATTGTTTTTCTTGTCCATTTAGCATTTGGCTTTCTGATCTCACTATAAGTTATTTTCTCGTTCAACTTAGAAGGCTAGAAGTATTTCTGACGGGCTCTTCTTCCCTCAGTGGGATCTATTTGGATTAAGGAGTGAGGAGGAGAAACTCATACTGTGATGGTCTCTCTGGAAAGGTGGCTATTATAAAGATGTTGGGGGAAGGGAGACTGAGGAATATTATTTTTACGATAGGAGGTAACTGCCTTTAATCCAGGGTGTCAGCAGCATTTTCTTCTTTAAAGCTTTTATTTATTTTTATCTTATTTGAAAGACAGAGAGACAGCAAGAGAGACAAAGACGGAGAGATATTTTCCATCTGCTGTCTCACTCCCTGAATGCCTGGGAATGGGCCCGGCCTATAGCATCAGCATCCCATTCTGGGTGTGGGTTCAAGTCCTGGCTGCTCTACTTCTGATCCAGCTCCCTGCTAATGTGCCTGGGGAAGCACTGGAAGATGGCCCAAGAACTTGGATCCCTGCACCCACATGGGAGACCCGGAAGAAGCTCCTAGTTGCTGGCTTTGGCCTGGCCCAGTCCTGACTGTTGTGGCCATTTGGGGAGTAACCAGCAGATGGAAGATTCTCTCAGTAACTCTGCCTTTCAAATAAATAAAATAAAATCTTTAAAAAAAAGAAAAAAGAAAAAGTTTTTGTGATTCCCCATCGCATTCAGCATGAAAAAAATCTAAAGTCCTTGGTTGGATAAATAGGGACATAAAATCTAGTCTAATCCCATCTCACAAAAGTAACTGTGACAGGCAGGGATACTGGAAACCAGCATACTTAGTGAAATAAGCCAGTCCTAAAAAGACAGATATCATACGTTTTCCCTGAGCCGAGGTAACTAACAGAGTATTTGAAATGTAATGTCTATGAGAGAAATGGTCATTTTGAGATTCATTGATTGTTTACTGGTCTCTTCTGTTGAGGAACAGTGTTTTTTTGTTTTTTTTTTTTCTTCATACTATTTGTTGAACTCTTATTTACTGTGTGGTTAACTACACAATCACTAAGTAAACTGAAAATAGATCTTTGTAAAAATTAAAAAAGGGAATGTGAGAGGGAGGAGGAAGTAGCTTGGGTGGGAGGGTAGGGGCGAAGTATCAGTATGTTCTTAAATCTGTATATATGAAATACATGAAACTTGTATAACTTAAATAATTTTTTTTAAAAAAAGTAACTGTGGTCCTCAACAAATCCCACTTACTCCTGTGCATTTAAACAGATCATTCCATATTTTTAGAAAATACTTCTATCATGCCTATTATGGGGATAATTACAGATGTTTCAAAGTTAGCCCAGTTAGGAATCAAATTGAGGATACTTTATATGCTGACCCTAGGTTCCGGCATTCATGAAGTTTCATCTGTGTATGTATGTGCATGTGTGCATATGTGTGTCTTTTTAGGGGAGTGAAGAGGCAAATAAATAAACAGGGAACAGTAAAGTAGTGACAAAGCTTGTGCTTAAAATGAAACAAGCTGATGACAGCACCCCAGGAGTTTCTTTAGATTGGATACCTAAAGACTCGTCTCTGGAAGGGATGTTTAACCTGTCGTCTCCTCTTAGAAGCTATTGATACCTTTGCTCCAACAACTTAAGTCTTTTTTTTTTTTTTTAATGGAAAGGGTTTATTGGGAAACCCAGTAGGCTGGAGGGAAGGGATGAAGAAGGAAAAGAGAGAGAGGGAGAGTATAAGAGAGAGAGACAGAGAAGAGAGGAGCCAGCGAGGAGAGAAGAGAGACGAGAGGAGGAGAGGAGAGCAGACAAAAAGAGTCAAGAGAGCACATCAACTTAAGTCTATCAAAACATTCAACATACTATTCTTAATCCATTTGTTTCTTCTTATATAATTATAAACCAGTACATACCTCATTTCTTGAGGGAAAGAATTCAATCTTTTCAATTTGAATAACTCTCTCCTAACACAACACTTGGTACATAAGTCAATATTGAATGCAAACTAAATGGTCGGCACCACGGCTTACTAGGCTAATCCTCTGTCTGCGGCGCCAGCACCACGGGTTCTAGTCCTGGTTGGGGCGCCGGATTCTGTCCCAGTTGCTCCTCTTCCAGTCCAGCTCTCTGCTGTGGCCCAGGAAGGCAGTGGAGGATGGCCCAAGTGCTTGGGCCCTGCACCCGCATGGGAGACCAGGAGGAGGCACCTGGCTCCTGGCTTTGGATTGGCGCAGCATGCCGGCCGTGGTGGCCATCTGGGGGGTGAGCCAATGGAAGGAAGACCTTTCTCTCTGTCTCTCTCTCTCTCTCTCTCTAACTCTGCCTGTCAAAAAAATAAAATAAAAAAAAATTGAATGCAAACTAAATGAAAATAAAATTGCTCTCAAATGATGGAGTGAAAAAAGACAACATGAAAATTTTCAGGACAAAGAACATTTACATTCAGAAGGACAACTGTTGATGGCCTTGATTCTATACCACACACTCAAATTCCAAAAGTGAGAAGACAGATGACAGAGTTCATCCAGGCAATCTGATAGGATGCCTTTATGTTTCCTTTCTTCCCCAAGTGCTTTTAATGCTTCCATCCTGGCTATCCGTGGCCTTTGTTCTCTCCACACCCAAAGGTTACTTACTTCATTTTTCTCAGACATTTGATTCCTGGTGCCCTGCTTTGGTTTCTCCAGAGCCTGGCATTAAATAGCCTGAATTTGACTTCCAGCTCTAACCACAGATAATGAAATCTGAGTTCTTTTTCTCTGGTAGTCACAGCATAATGTAGAGAAACATGTCTTCCCTACAACGTGGTCTCAGCTCTGTTTTTCTGATTTATATAAACTAAGAATGGCAGATACTAAAGAGCCTCATCTGCACTCCATCTTCCACCTGGGCTTCATATTTGACCCTTTCAACACTGTAAGTACTTTCTAGGATTTGTCAGTAATTTGCATAGATATTCATATGGGGAAACCTCTAGTAAGGGCAATAAGAAAACTATAAAATTTTATAGAGCTCTTAAAATAGGAATTATGATAAGTCTTTTATATGTTTTATTGAATTTAATTGCCTAGTAAATTTCTTACATTTTATACATAAAAAACAGGCTTCAAAAGGTTATTTTACCTAAGGACACATGTAGAGCTTAACTTAATCCCAGATCTGTATTTGTGCACGTGTCCCTGTTCTTAAATACTGTAATATATATAACCTCTGATTGTAAAATAATCTTTAATGAAAAAAAAACAATGAGTTTCTTAAATCCTATATTTCTTTTATTAACAACTATAATAATATTGCTCACCTACACTTATTTCCTAGACAAAGTGGTCTCCAAAGATTTGGAGTTGTGTACTCCAAAAGCGAAAGATTTTCAGCATATACTCCTCAACACATGTATTTAGATACTATATGTGTGTATTAATGTAGTAATTGATTGTATGTATTATAGAACACACTCCAAAATGGAAATAAAATAGTGGAAATCAAAAGTTAACATAAGTTTTATTATTTTCTCTGCATCTCAAGGGGTTACTGGCTTACTCCAAGACCACTCTCAAAATTCATCATCTAAACCTGTGCATCTCAAATGTTACTATGCATACAAATCACCTTGATATCTTTTTAATGCAGATTCTGATTCAGCACATATGGGATAGCCTGAGAGTTTGTACTTCTAATGGGCACCAGACTAATATTAATGGTGTTCATCCATGGAGCACATTTGGAGTAATATCCATTTTTAAGAGAGTAATGTTTATAGTCAAATTTATGCTGCTATTTCCCAGGAGGTAGAAGAAATTGATTCTAAAGTCAACTTTAATTACCATGGTCATGATACATATTAACAAATAACACCAAAGAACTCAAGTGAAATGTAGGTAATTATCATGAATGGGTTAAACTGCAAATATAAAAAAAACCTGCTTTTGTTTTCATAGACTTCATTTTTATCATCAAAGACAGCAGTGCACTATAGGACATTAAGAAAATACAGAGAACAAAATTAATTTAAAAATATGTATTTTCATCTGCTTCCAACATGAAGTTAGTAGGCAGGAAACTTACACTTAACTATTATCAACTACTATTTACATTTATGTTAACGAGATTGTAGCAATTTGTATGGTTTTACTGATTTATTTTGGTTCTTAAATAAATTCAAAGCAAGAATGTCCAAAGTATACTATTGCCTTAAAACCTATCCTAAATTTACACAATATCTGAAGGTATAGTTTACATGTACTGGACATTACAAATGAAACTCAGGCAAGTTCAGAAAATAAACAATGAAATCAGAAGGCATTGTGTTCTGATTGTTAGTCTGGCGGTTCCCTAACAAAACGCTAATAGTTCCAATATCACTAGCTTCATGAGAACATTTTATGTTGACTCTCTAATAATTTTCAACAGTCAAACATACCACACAACAACTAATATCATGCCCAAATTTCAATTATTTACCTTGTCAATCATTTTTCTTGCTTCCACTTCCTCACTGTTGGGATTCTCTAACTCAATGGTATAAGTACCCTTGTCACTTTGGTCATCATCATTATCCTTTTCAGAAGTAGCAGAAGTAGCTTGATTTTTTAACACTTTATCCATCTCCTGGCTTGGTCTGTGCCCAAGACTCCCTGAACTTCTTAATAATGCGGTTTGTAGGAAGGGTATTGACACCGATGGCTCCTCTGATTTCTGTTTTAACAATTTCCCATGTGGAACACCATGCCCCCCTCTGTGATGCGCAGAGCTAGTCTGTAAAGACAAAGAAACCACTTTGGCATCTGCTGTTGGAGATTTTGCTTTTTCAAGTTTTGTATGTGGTGCTGAATAAGTAGTTTCCTGATACAAGACTCCCATACTTTGAGTAAAAGAATATGACCTTCTTTTTCTGGGACTGTCTTCATGAAAGAATGCAATCATAAAAGCAGTTTGACTTACAACAGCTTGGTCTTGATGCTTTTCAGTAGCCTGGACCTTCTGCAACTTTTTCTGTTCAGAATGGTGGCGCCTTAAGTGTTCCTCAAGAGTTGCACGTTTGCTGCAGCGCCTGTGAGCCCCAGCATTCTCTGAATCACTCTGTGTACCATCATCATGTTTGTTTCCTGGGCACAAAAAAAGAAATCATATAACAGCGAAGAAAAGAATCCCAGGTAGAGAATTAGAAGCATACACAAAAGTGCCATTTGTTTTGAACCCCTCTCCCTTTTAAATCCAAAGTCATATGTTCTTTTCAGTAACAGGCTCCACAAACTTCCCTCAACTGCAATGGTTACATTCAAATTTTACCAACCAACAATGAGGCCCTTTATAAACAAGTGAATAGGATTGCCTTTCTTTCTCTAAATTTCAATTTTGAAATGATGGCCCATCAATGCCTTATCAGTTAAGTGATGTTCTATCATCTGGGAGAGTTTGTATTCAAAACACCAGTAAACACTATCTTTATCTTCAAACCCTACAGTTTTTTAAACAATTAAGAACTTGATCTCACATCAGAGAGGAAGAAGACAAGAAAATGGGTGATAGTACTGAGGTACTTATGATTACAAAGAAAATACAAATATAAAAATGTAATGAATCTCAACTTTAAAGGATGTTCAATTCTTTCAAAAGGTAGACATATTGGCCAGCACCATGGCTCAATAGGCTAATCCTTTGCCTGTGGTGCCGGCACACAGGGTTCTAGTCCTGGTTGGGGCACCGGATTCTGGGTCGGGGCACCAGATTCTGTCCCGGTTGCCCCTCTTCCGGTCCAGCTCTCTGCTGTGGCCCGGGAGTGCAGTGGAGGATGGCCCAGGTCCTTGCGCCCTGCACCCATGTGGGAGACCTGAAGAGGCACTTGGCTCCTGGCTTTGGATCAGTGCGGTGCGCCGGCCAGGGCGTGCCAGCCGCGGCGGCCATCAGAGGGTGAACAAATGGTAAAGGAAGACTTTTTTCTCTGTCTCTCTCACTTCCACTCTGTCAAAAAAAAAAAAAAAAGGTACACATACTTTTCCTTTTTAATAAAAATATTCAAATTTATAGTCACTACTAATGACTGCACAACTTTTTCCAAATGTTTGATTATTCTTGAAAATTGTATTTGTGCTCTGAATTATTATAGCTTCAAAAAGTTTTTTTAAAAGGCTGCTAAGAAGCTTATTAAGTAAAACAGAAGCCTACTAAATCCTTACATAAATCTAAAAACCTATCCAGCAAACAGCATGATGCCAAATATAGCCAGATGTTTTCTCTATAAAGGATATGAAATCAATTTTGAAACATCAGATTCCTAACAAAGCTTTTTCTCCACCAGAGCAAATAAAAACCACTAAGTAGGTACCTCTCTAGGGACTGAATGTGACATTATAAAAACTACTTATTTATTTCTTATTATTGGGCCAGTGTTGTGGCACAGTGGGTAAAGCCACCACCTGAGACATATGCATCCTATATGAGCATGGGTCGTAGCCTGGCTGAACCACTTCTGATCCAGCTCCCTGCTGATGGTCTGGGAAAAACAGTGGAAGACTTCCCAAGTGTTTGAGTCCCTGCCACCCACCTGGGAGACCTGGATGAAGCTCCTGATTCCTGGCTTTTGTCTGGCCCAGTGCTGGCCTCGTGGCCATCTGGGAAGTGGACCAGTGAAGGAAAAATATCTTTTCTCTCTCTCTCCTTGCCTCACTCCCTCCCCTACTCTCTGCAACTCTTTCAAAATAAGTACATCAATCTTCAAAAATAAATGTCTTATTATATAAATAATGAATGTATTAGAAAAAATGAGACAATAATTATATGATTATACTGTAAAATTATTAGAAAATTAAGAGTTCTCTAGTATGTTTTAGATGAAGTCACAATCAGGGCTTAAATTATGGCTTCTTTAGAAACTATACATGAATCTCGTGCACTGGAATGTAGACTGGTACATTCTGGTGCTTCTAGAACTAAATCTACTTTTTAAATTTCCTTGAGCTATAAATTTTAATGTGAGCACCTGTAGAATAATATGGTACTGAGCAAGACAATAATCAGAAATGGAACACTTGGCAGGAGGGAGACATATGTCTAGGGAAAAAGATGAGGTCTAATGTTCATGGGTTTGTCCTAATGAATTTAGAGGTTACTAGTTAGTGTGCTAATAGTACACAAGAGTACTGGCTATAAAACAGTAGTACACGAGGGGTTGGCATTTGAACCATAGTTTGGGATACCTGTGCCCTATATCAGAGGGCCAGAGTTTAAATCCCAGCTTTGCCCCCAATTCCAGTTTCCTGGTAATGCACACTCTAAAAATTAGCGCAAGTGGTTGGGTACTTGCCAACCATATGGAACACCTAGATTGAAGTTTCTGGCTCCCAATATTGTTGCAGGTTATTTGGGGAATAATTAGCAGATGAGAGTTCTCTCTCCCTCTGAATGTGTGTGTATGTATATATGTGTGTGTGTTTGTATGTTTCTGTTTCACAAAGAAATAATAAAATGTCAAAAGGAATGGTAAGATTCAGAAGAGAGAATGGCAGAACACATAGAAAAGGGTGCCATATGGAAAAGTAATACACAAGGTAGACAGAGAGTGAATTAAGATGAAAATGAACAGTGATAAAGAAAGCGTTTCCATCAAAGTGGTAGCGATTAATATTAAAACAGTCAGATACAAACAACTGGAATAAACTTTCTTCAAATTATTAACTATGCAAAATGCAATCTGCAAAGAAAAACACAAGTGTTAATGGAATCTCTGCTTTAAGTAATTAAGCCAGGAATCATGGTTGGTAGATAGAAAACAAAACCACTAGTTCAAATACAAAATTCTTTAAAAACACTCTATTTCACAACCTACTTCATTCATTTATTGGATTTATTAAAAAGGAATCCAGTTTGTAAGAGCTGAAAATAATGAAATTCCAACATTTCCTGTTTCATGCTAAACATACATCAAATATTTTAAAGAAAACACTACCAGTACAGAATTTATTTCTCGTTTCAACAGATAAAATTTAACACTTAATGGTATCAGGCCCTTTCAAGTTATCTTTTTATTATTTATTATTTAAAATTCCTTTCAGAGATTGGTTTTCTTTTTTTGTGAAATTACTATTTCTTCTATACATCTTATGGTGCAGAAGGTGACACATCTGATCTGACCTACAGTTTTCTGTTTTCACTCCAAAAGAGTCTCTAGTAAACTTGCCTCACCAAGTTTCTTTCCCTTTTGCCCATCATTAACTGTGCCTAAATATGTTCAAGTTCTTATAATATTTTTAGGGTGGATTAGCTGTACCAAGTAAGTAGTAGTTGCCAAAAGAAGCTGCAACTCTCCCAAAGGGTAAAAGTGTATGGGCTTTGTGAACATTATTTTCCTCACTGTCCCAAAGCGCATGCACTTTACTCTTGTAGGAGCAAATATTTTTGGTTTTTGTTTTGCCTACTTTCTTTCCATTTTTCTGTCTGACCTAAACAGTTGCTGGAAGACTAACTTTTATAAAATTGTTATTAATTGCTATAATTCCATTTACTTAGAGTCTGGGTGTATACTTTTAATGTCCTAAATTGTGGAAAATTGTTACAAAAGGTGGCAGCCTTTTATAAAAAGTTAAATGTTGAGGCTGGTGCTATGGCATAGTTATGGTTAAGCCTCCGCCTGCGGCGCCGGCATCCCATAAGGGAATCGTTCTTGTCCCAGCTGCCTCTCTTCTGATCCAGCTCTCTGCTAGGCCTGGGAAAGCAGAAGCTAACCCAAGGACTTTCCCTACACCCACGTGGGAGACCTGGAGGAATCTCCTGGCTTCAGATGGGTCCAGCTCTGGCTGTTGCGGCCATTTGGGGAGTGAACCAGAAGATGGAATACCTTTCTCTCTGTCTCTCCCTCTTTCTGTCTGAAACTCTACCTCTCAAATAAATAAATAAATCTTTAAAAAAAAGTCAAATGTCATTCACAAATATCACTGGAAAATAAAATGGATCTACCCTGGATAGAAAATGAATTACGGTCACAAAAACATTTTCTTAGATGGTTTCTCAAACCGTCTACAGGCAAATCTTAAAGAAAGGTCTTAGTAATCAGACCAAAATGGAATACAGGTCTACCTATAAGTCAACTTTGAAGGACAACTACTATCTAATTATGTAACTTCTGAACCGTATTTAAATATTAATGCACATATACAGTGTGCTTGTGCATATCAATATCTCCATTTGGAATTAGGGTCAAAAATGGGCCTAGTTCAAAAACAGAGAATTCTTAAAATGATGGCTTAAAAATAACAGCTGATAAAGAAAATAGCTATAATGACTTAAAAAGAAATTATAAAATAAAATATATTAAGTACTTAAGTGAAGGTATTTTTTCAATGGTGTCTTTAAAAGGACTTTTAGCTCCTTTTTGTACATTTATTAAGAATAGTTTAAGAAACACTAAGTTATTTCTTAAGTTTTAAGGTCCATATGGTCATTTATGCTAGAACATCAATCTTATTTATTCAACTTATATAAATGGTCAGTTTGTAAATGTAAGCTTTAATCTATTCATACATATACAGATCTCAGTTATATGTTAATATTGTCTAGTAGAACTAAAAAGTCATAAGAACACATCAAAAATAAGAATGCCAAGTTATTTGTTGATGACTATAATACTATAATAGGTGCCAAAGAATAATTAGATAATAACATCATCTCACTATTCTGAGATGAAGCATTTTAAGACTATTTGTTTTAAAAGCAAATAAGAAATAAGTGTAAGACTACTACTTCTTTATTACTTGATTAGAATCCCAGGGCATAAGGTATAGGGCAACCCAGGTCTCTCTGGTCACTGATACTGAAGTCACACATTTTTATTCAAATCACTGAGCACTGATCACATGCTCAAGTACCAGCTGAAGTGCTAGGGATGCAATGTAAGTAATATATGGTCTCTGACCTCCACGAGTATTTTTTTGAAAGTCCATTAGTTCCTAACAGAGTAACAGAATGATTAGATTAACATACAATTATAGGCCGGCGCCGTGGCTTAACAGGCTAATCCTCTGCTTTGCGGTGCCGGCACACCGGGTTCTAGTCCCGGTTGGGGCGCCAGATTCTATCCTGGTTGCCCCTCTTCCAGGCCAGCTCTCTGCTATGGCCCGGGAAGGCAGTGGAGGATGGCCCAAGTCCTTGGGCCCTGCACCCGCATGGGAGACCAGGAGAAGCACCTGGCTCCTGGCTTCAGATCAGCGAGATGCACTAGCCGCAGCGGCCATTGGAGGGTGAACCAACGGCAAAAAGGAAGACCTTTCTCTCTGTCTCTCTCTCTCTCTCACTATCCACTCTGCCTGTCAAAAAAAAAAAAAAAAAAAAAAAAAACAATTATAGCTTGTTCAAAACCATTTCTCTTACAGATAATTTGTTAAATAAAATAAGAGTGATACAAATCTGTATCCAGTTAATTATAAAATAAAGCCAGTAGGGAAAAAATTGTCAGCTGTTATCTCAATGTACAGTTATAAAGACTACCAATTTTGGACAAGCAAAACACTATTAATAATGCATATGTAGGGACAGGTGTTTTGGCACAGCGGGTTAAGCTACCACTTGGGACACCTGCATTTTAGCTCAAATACTTGAGTCCTTGCGACCCATGTGGGAGACCCAGATGACGTTAATGGCTCCTGGCTCTGGCTTCACCATGCCCCAGCTGTTGCTGCCTTTTGGGGACAGAACCAGCAGATGGAAGATCTCTCTGTTTTTCAAATAAATCTTTTTTTTAAATCATATATAACTTTCACAAAAGAACATTCAACAATGATTTTCATAAAATCATAACATTAAAATATTTTAAATGAGATTATTAGATTCTCAATAAATATTTCTAAACCAAAAGTCTTTGTTCTATTAGTAACCCCTGGGAACAATTTGAAGCACTCAATCAATCATGTGACTGTATTACCCACATGGAAATTTTTGCCCATACTAAATGTTTTAAAATTCATTCCAAAATCTAGATACTGGCATTTTACTGGAAGCATCATAAGGAAGAACAGAATTGAATACATCTTTTCCTTAAATTAAGCAAATGAGAGTTATCTTCAGGGAATTTCACTGGTGAACTGATTATATTTTATATTGCCACAAGAAAAAAGAAACTTTTTAATGACATAAATTTAATTCATAAAACCAAACTGGTTTTGGTGGAAAAAAATGAAGACAGACAAAATAAAGAATGAGTAAGTTACATACTGCAATGTGGCAATTATGCTTCAAAGCTAAATATGAACTTGAAAAAAATAAGAATTTTCTACTACATAATTATCTAATAATTTTTGGTATAAAGATCGAATTTTCTTTTTTCTAAAATAGGAAGTTCTGAAATGATCAATTCACTTTACCTTTCAACCTTTTCAAGTATACTGGAACATCACTTTTAATACTTTTTGAATCCTCTTCTGTTCTTTCCCATACCATTTGAGGAGGGTTGTTTTGTGCTAGCCAGTCAGCTACTTTGTTTTCTGGTGCCATCATTCCTGTTTGAATTCCCGGCAAGTCTTGAGGTCCAGGAGAAGATTTCTTTGACTTGTGGCGCTGATCAGAAGTAAATTTTGTCACATGGTCTCTAATAGTTACCTTCCCTGGGGTACTGTCATCAAATTCAATGGTAAATGAAGCATGCCCTGCACCTGTTGTGTGGGGACTCGAAGTGTCCTTTGTTGGGATTTCGTGAATAGTGCTCTCTGTTATTTGTGATGGTTGCTGGAACTCTTTTGTAGGAATTTCAAAATAACTTGGCTCCCTACAGAAAGGAAAAAGTACTTCTTCATTTGTAGCTGCAGAAGACTGCTCCTCAACTTGCTTGGCATCTACGCTGCACCCTAATAAGAAAAATAAGAGAAAATTCAAAATATTTTGGAACTTCTAGCACTAGAAAGTCTGGAAATGGCCATTTGTATTAATCAATGAAAATCAGAAAGTAGATCAGTCTGAATGAAAAGCAATGACATTTATATCACAAAAAATGTCACAGAGAAGAAAGAATCTGAATTATAAACATGTCATTCAATCATCAACAGAAAATGCAAGGTAAGTAGCAGCAAAGACAAAGGATAGCAAAGCAGTTAAGAAATAAACAGGGTATGGCTAGGTCCGAATATTCACAATTTGGATTCAGAAATCATTCAAGTGCAAAAGAATTGAAATCAAATGGAGATGGAGATGCATCATCAATTTATATCTAGAATGATAGAAAAAGCATGAATTTCTTTATCAAGTCAATAGGATGAGATAGGACAAACACCCACAAACACACGTAGAGCTCCAAAGGAGAACAGGTGCTCAAATGAAGATGTAAACATGAAGTCAATAAGTAAGCAATGTTTCGGAAATAATGATTCCACTTACCAGCCTTCACCATTTCATTTGCAGATATTACTTTTAGAATACCAAAATACTACTACTGATGTGTGATCTTTACAAAAAGATACACATGTAAGCCTTAAAGTGTAGTTAAAGATAGAAAATGTAGTGCTTGCTGAATTGCAATCTAAGCAGCAGTATGAAAGAAATAAGGTAAAAATAGAAAATTTATTTGGAAGTCAATAATTCTGAAAAAAAAATCAATACATATTTCTATACAGCAGATGTGCACAAGCATCTAAAATCCTTGGAGGAATGCTGAATTGCAAATCTCAGATTAACAATAAAAATTGGCAGCAGAAAACAATTTTGAAACACTATTACTATCCTTCTGTTGTCTCAGAAACTAATATTAAGATATAAAATCTGATGCATATGTAAATAAAATACGTGTTGTATACATAAATGAAAATGACTAGAATGCTTTCTTGCAAGCAAGACTGTATGAGAACAGGAAATGTCCAGTTTTTACAGTGCTGTGGTGGTGATCAATCACTCAGTGAGTCAGGTGCAAGTTATCATGCCTGGCTGGCACCAATGCTATCCTCACAGGTCGCCTCAGGGAAAACTGACAAACATGCCACTGGGAATCCTCCCACACATCCTCCTAAATAAAGTAGTGCTCACTACACAGACTTTGTGTTTAAAAGAGGAAACCATCCATTTTGTGGAAAAAAAAAATTGTGCCTCTTCATTAATTACCTTAAGTAGAGGCTTCTATATGCAGTGACCAAAAAATGTTACAACATAGGAGCATTTTGAACACCTGAGGAATTTCTCTATTAATTCATAAATCTAATGTATGCCACACTGGTAAATAAAATCATGTTGCACCCAGATCAATAACATTTTTATTGCCATGGTAACACATAGGCGACAGGTAGCGAAGACAGGGACCAGCCTTGTGCTCCTGCTGGTTATGCTGCTGCCTGTGACACTAGCGTCTGATTTGAGAGCCAGGTTCAGGTCACAGCGTCTTCACTTCCAATCCAATGCCCTGCTAATGGGCTTGGGAAAGCAGTGGGTGATGGCCCAAGTACTCAGGATCCTGCCAGCCACGTGGGAGACCAGGATGGAGTCCCTGGCTCTTGGCTTTGGCCATTTGTGAAGTGAACCCTAGTGGACAGAAGATCTCTCTCTGTGTCTCTCCCTCTCTCTGTAACTTTGCTTTTCAATAAATAAATAAATGAATGAGTAAGTCTTGCTTAAAAAAGACATATATGTAAAAAGCCCTAGTGTGGCAGTGAGAGCTGGCAGTACAATATTTTCCTAAAAAGTTTGGAATTATCACACCAGCAAGGGTGGAAATAAGTGAGGAACACTGGCATACTCGTAAGGCATGTGAAGTTGATGATAAACCCACAAGCTTCCCAAATTTTTACTATCACCCTCTCCTCCTATTCTTTCAAATGGATATACATTTCATGTACAATTTCCCCCTGAGCCTTTCTGTACTCTTTTAACCTTTCAGTGACTTTTCCCAGCAGTACTTGCTGGGCCTCAGACCTCCACCAGACTGCATCCCCCCCCCCCCCGGCCCCCAAGGTTTATTTATTTATTTGAAAGGCAGAGTTACAAAGAGGCAGGGACTGAGAGAGAGCAAAAGGTCTTCCGTCTGCTGGTTCACTCCCCAAATGGCCACTATGGCTGGTGCTGCACCAATCCAAAGCCAGGAGCCAGGTGCTTCCTCCTGGTCTCCCATGCGAGTGCAGGGCCCAAGGACTTGGGCCATCCTCCACTGCCTCCCAGGCCATAGCAGAGAGCTGCATCAGAAGTGGAGCAGCCGGGACTAGAACTGGTGCCCATATAGGATGCTGGTGCTGAAAGTGGTAGCTTTTACCTGCTACACCACAGCATCAGACCCAAGGTTGGCATCTTGATAAAGCCCATGATGGCTACTGATTCTCTGGGTCCAACAGGCCATCTTCTCTTTAGAGGTAGAAAGAGTTTGGTATTGCAGAGAAAGCACAAGATTTGGAGTCAAGCAAACCTGTGTAAACTCTAGCTCTGTCTCTTACACACTGTGCAGCTGAGTGAGGTCACATTTCCTTCCTTTGAGCCTCAGGATCTTCAAATTCAAACTGGAATGACCCTAGGACGGCTATTGGCGGACACTTAGTATAGCCTTAGAATAAACCGTCAATAACTAAGAATTACCTTTTTCATTATAGGAAGAAGATATATCTATTTTTAAGATTTATTTATCTACTAACTCAAAAGGCAGAGTGATGGAGAGACAGAGAGATCTTCCATTACTGATTTACTACCCAGATGGCTGCAACAGCCAGGGCTGGGCCAGGCTGAAGCAAGGAGCCAGGGACCTCATTTGGATCTCCCACATGGACAGCCGGGACCCAAGTGCTTGGGTCATTCCCTGCTGGTTTTGTAGGTACACTAGCAGGAAGCAGGATCACAAGCGGAGCAGACAGGATTTGAACCGATAACTCAATAAAGGATTCCAGCATCATAAGCACACTGTACCACAACACAAACCCCAGGAATAAAATATATTGTGTAACTGCCCTTTCTGCCACTCTAATTTTCTGGCACTCCTCTTTTCCTCTCATTCTGCATCAATCTGCCTCAATTTAAGATAACTTAAACATACTTGAAATTATAAATATTAAGAGCAGCAAGATGGCGGAATAGGAAGGGAGCACACTGATAGTCCGGAAGAGACAGTTTAATAAAAGTGGAGATACTGCAGGTTCAAGGAAGAGTTGGGGAAAAAACAGCAGAGGAAACTCTTACGGAACTAGTGACTCACGGTGGACCTGTGTGGAGGGTGTGAGAGCCCAGGGCTCGGGACATCAGCGGCGGAATCAACGCACCAGCACTGGAACGCAAGGTGAGCCGAACCTCAATAGCCTGAGACACCAGTGGGAAAGTGGAAGGAGGAACCTAGAGGGAACGAGGCTTGAAGCCCCGTGGGGAAAAGTTCACAAGGCTAACTAGAAGAGAGAGGAAAAAAAAAAAAGTGACTGGTACGGACATGAGTTTCTCTCTCTCCACTCACCTCTCAAAGGCGAGCAAGACAAAGAGCAGGCACCATTTTGGACACATGGAAAAGCGGCGTGACCTCAGGGCTGCACCCGCCCTCAGCCAAGCAGAAAAACCTGTCTCTGGGGGGTGGGGGGTGGGGGGAGGTGTGAAATAACAGGAGATTAGGACCTAATGAATGTGTGGGGCTAATGAACTGACACTGTGAAAAAAGAGACAGTGGGTGAATACTCTCCAGAGATGCTACAATTCGGTAACCTTGGCAACCCAGTGGGAAACTACAGGAGAATTTGAGCCCACACTAAGGGCAGCACAGGTTCCCTGTGTGGTCCTTGGGAAAGAGCAATTGAATGTTATACCCACAGGAACAGAGATCGGAAGCTGACTACCTTCAATTCTGCTCAGCTGTGTGGAATTACTTCTCTTCTGAAAAAAAAAAAAAGAGAGAGAGAGAGAGAGAGAGAGAGAGAGAGATTCACCACGCCTAAGCTGGGAGTGTCACCTTTGGCACACCCTTAACCCTGAGGAACCAAACAGAGCTCTCTGGACACACCCATCTCAAGCCTCTAAGGCTCCATCAAAAGCAGACAGTCCACTTAATACAGTCATAGTATAACAAGAAAAAAAAAAAACCACCACAGCGAGGGAAGAAGAATCCAAAGAATATCTCCACAATGCCAAGCAACAAACACAGAAACTGAGGAAACAAGAACAAGGAAGACATTATGATGCCTCCAAATGAACAAGACACCCCAAGCCAAGATTATGAAGATGATGAGATGGAAGAAATGCAAGATACGGATTTCAAAAAATTTATGATAAGAACATTCAGAAGTTTTCAAAAACAAATGCTTGAGCTACAGAAATCCTTACTGCACAGGACAGAAAATCTCTCTCATGAAAATGAAATCTTAAGGAGGAATCAAAATGAAACGCAGAAACTAGTAGAACAAGAAAGTGTGATAGTGAAGAGAAATCAAACTTAAATGAAGAATTCAATAGTCAAATGACAAACACATTAGAGAGCCTTAAAAACAGTCAGTGAAGCAGAAGAGAGAATATCGGACTTAGAAGACAGAACACAGGAAAGTATACAGTCAAACCAAAGAAAAGAAGAGGAAATTAGAAATCAAAAAAAATATTGTTAGGAATCTATAGGATACTATTAAAAAACCCAACATTTGGGTTCTAGGAGTTCCTGAAGGCATGGAGAGGGAGAAAGGATTAGAAGGCCTTTTTAGTGAGATACTTGCAGAGAACTTTCCGGGTTTGGAGAAGGACAGAGACATCCTAGTACAGGAAGCTCATAGAACCCCTAGTAAACATGACCAAAAGAGATTCTCACCACGACATGTTGTAATCAAACTCACCACAGTGAAACATAAAGATTCTAAAATGTGCAAGAGAGAAACGTCAGATTACTCTTAGAGGATCTCCAATTAGACTCACAGCAGACTTCTCATCAGAAACCCTACAGGCTAGGAGGGAATGGCGAGACATAGCCCAGGTACTAAGAGAGAAAAACTGCCAGCCCAGAATATTATATCCTGCAAAGCTCTCATTTGTGAATGAAGGTTAAATAAAGACCTTTCATAGCAAACAGAAACTGAAAGAATTTGTTGCCACTCGTCCAGCCCTGCAAAAATATGCTTAAAGATGTGTTACACACAGAAATACGGTCATCAATATGAAAGAAGGTAAAGGAAGGAAACCTCACAGGAATCTCAAAGCAAAAGATCACAGGAATCTCAAAGCATGTTTTAGAAAATATCTTTGGGAAAATGGCAGGGCAAAGTTATTACTTATCAATAGTCACATTGAATGTTAATGGCCTGAACTGTCCAGTTAAAAGACACAGATTGGCTGATTGCGTTAAGGAACAAAACCCATCTATTTGTTGTTTACAAGAAACACATCTTTCCAACAAAGATGCATACAGACTAAAAGTGAAAGGCTGGAAAAAGATATACCATGCCAACAGGAATGAAACAAGAGCAGTCATAACCATCTTGATATCAGACAAAATAAACTTAAACACAAAAACTGTTAAGAGAGACAAAGAGGAGCACTATATAATGATTAAGGGATCAATTCAACAGGAAAATATAACGATTATCAATGTATATGCACCTAATTATAGGGCACTGGTTTATTTAAAAGACTTGTTAAAGGACTTAAAGGGAGACTTAGACCCCAATACAATAGTACTGGGGGACTTCAATACTCCACTCTCAGAGATAGACAGATCAACCGGACAGAAGATCAACAAGGAGACAGTAGATTTAAATGACACTATAGCCCAAATGGATCTAACAGATATGACAGAACTTTTTATCCTACACATAAAGAGTTTACATTCTTCTCAGCAGTACATGAAACCTACTCTAGGATTGACCACATACTAGGCCATAAAGCAAGTCTCAGCAAATTCAAAAGAATTAGAATCATACCATGCAGCTTCTCAGACCATAAAGGAATGAAGTTGGAAATTAGCAACTTGGAAATCCCTAGAGCATATGCAAACACATGGAGATTGAACAACATGCTCCTGAATGAACAATGGGTCATAGAATAAGTCAAAAGAGAAATCAAAAACTTTCTGGAAGTAAATGAGAATAACAGCACAACATACCAAAACTTATGGGATACAGCAAAAGCAGTGTTAAGAGGAACGTTTATAACAATAGGTGCCTACATCAAGAAATTGGAAAGGCACCAAATAAATGAGCTTTCAATTCATCTCAAGGATCTAGAAAATCTGCAGCAAACCAGACCCAAAGCTAGTAGGAGAAGAGAAATTAAAATCAGAGAAGAAATCAATAGGATTGAATAAAAAAAAATTACAAAAAATCAGCCAAACGAGGAATTGTTTTTTTGAGAAAATAAACAAAATTGACACCCCATTGGCAAAACTAAAAAAAAGAAAAGACCCAAATCAATAAAATCAGAGATGAAAAAGGAAATGTAACAACAGACGCCACAGAAATAAAAAGAATCATCAGATATTACTACAAGGACTTGTATGCCAGCAAACAGGGAAATCTATCAGAAATGGATAGATTCCTGGACACGTGGAACCTACCGAAATTGAACCAGGAAGACATAGAAAACCTAAACAGACCCATAACTGAGACAGAAATTGAAACAGTAATAAAGGCCCTCCCAACAAAGAAAATCCAAGGACCAGATGGATTCACTGCTGAATTCTACCAGATATTTAAAGAACTAACTCCAATTCTTCTCAAACTATTCAGAAAAAGAGGGATTCCTCCCAAACTCTTTCTATTATCACCTTAATTCCTAAGCCGGAAAAACATGATCCCTGGAGTAAGGACAGTCTGTTCAATAAATGGTGCTGGGAAAATTGGATTTCCACATGCAGAAGCATGAAGCAAGACCCCTACCTTTCACCTTACACAAAAATCCACTCAACATGGATTAAAGACTTAAATCTATGACCCAACACCATCAAATTACTAGAGAACATTGGAGAAACCCTGCAAGATATAGGTACAGGCAAAGACTTCTTGGAAAAGACCCCAGAAGCACAGGCAGTCAAAGCCAAAATTAACTATTGGGATTGCATCAAATTGCGAAGTTTCTGTACTACAAAAGAAACAGTCAGGAAAGTGAAGAGGCTACCGACAGAATGGGAAAAAAATATTTGCAAACTATGCAACAGATAAAGGGTTAATAACCAGAATCTACAAAGAGATCAAGAAACTCCACAACAACAAAACAAACAACCCACTTAAGAGATGGGCCAAGGACCTCAATAGACATTTTTCAGGAGAGGAAATCCAGATGGCTAACAGCCACATGAAAATAAGGGAATTGCAATAAGGGAAATGTAATTCAAAACCACAATGAGGTTTCACCTCACCCCTGTAAGAATGGCTCACACTCAGAAATCTACCAACAACAGATGCTGGCGAGGATGTGGAGAAAAAGGGACACTAACCCACTGTTGGTGGGAATGCAAACTGGTAAAGCCACTATGGAAGTCAGTCTGGAGATTCCTCAGAAACCTGAATATAACCCTACCATACAACCCAGCCATCCCACCCCTTGGAATTTACCCAAAGGAAATTAAATTGGCAAACAAAAAAGTTGTCTGCACATTAATGTTTATTGCAGCTCAATTCACAATAGCGAAGACCTGGAATCAACCTAAATGCCCATCAACAGTAGACTGGATAAAGAAATTATGGGACATGTACTCTATAGAATACTATACAGCAGTAAAAAACAATGAAACCCGGTCATTTACAACAAAATGGAGGAATCTGGAAAACATGCTGAGTGAAAAAAGCCAGTCCCAAAGGGACAAATGTCATATGTTCTCCCTGATCAGTGACAACTAACCAAGCACCAAAAAGGAAACCTGTTGAAGTGAAATGGACACTATGAGAAACAGTGACTCGATCAGCCCTTGTCCTGACCATTGATATACAATTTAATACTTTATCCCTTTAAGTATTTTTTTTTACCTACTTAATACTATTGGTTGAACTCTGTAATTAACACACAATTATTCTTAGGTGTTTAAATCTTAACTGAAAAGTGATCCCTGTTAAATATAAGAGTGGGAAAAAGAGAGGGAGGAGATGTACAATTGGGGACATGCTCAATCTGACTTGCCCCAAATGGTGGAGTTAGAAACATGCCAGGGGATTCCAATACAATCCCATCAAGGTGGCATGTACCAATGCCATCTCACTAGTCCAAGTGATCAATTTCAGTTCACAATTGATCACACTGATAGGTCTAAGAGTCAAAGGGATCACATAAACAAGACTAGTGTCTGAAAATACTAACTGACAGAATCAAAAAGGGAGAGAAGGATCCAACATGAGAAGCAGGATACACAGCAGACTCATAGAATGGCAGATGTCCTAAACAGCACTCTGGCCTCAGAATCAGCCCTTAAGGCATTCGGATCTGGCTGAAGAGCCCATGAGAGTATTTTAGGCATGGAAAGCCAAGACACTCTGGCAAAAGAAAAAAAAAAAAAGAAGACCTAAATGAAAGATCTCTGCAAGTGAGATCCCAGTGGAAAGAACAGGGCCATCAAGGTTGGAGGTACCTTTCTCTGAAGGGAGGAGAGAAATTCCACTTTGACTATGACCTTGTCTGAATAAGATCGAAGTTGGCGAACTCAAAAGGCTTCCATAGCCTTGGCAACTCATGACTAGAGCCTAGGGAGATTACTGACGCCATAAACAAGAATGTCAGATTGTTAAGTCAACAACAGGAGTCACTGTGTACTTACTCCTCATGTGGGATCTCTGTCCTTAATGTGTTGTCCAATGTGAAGTAATGCTATAACTAGTACTGAAACAGTATTTTACACTTTATGTTCTGTGTGGGTGCAAACTGATGAACTCTTTACTTAATATATACTAAATCAATATTCTGTATAGAAAGATAATTGAAAATGAATCTTGATGTGAATGAAATGAAAGAGGGAGCGGGAGATGGGAGGGGTGCGAGTGAGAGAGAAGTTATTGGGGGGGGGGGAAGCCATTGTAATCCATAAACTGTATTTTGGAAATTTATATTTACTAAATAAAAGTTAAAAAAATAAAGAGACAAACACTGTAATTATGATGTCTCATTTTGCTTGAGACATATGTCCAACCTAGTCTATTCAAGTACTTCAAAATACAGACTGGGAAATCCCTTTTGCTAAAAAAGGAAATATAACTTGAAAGTTTCCAAATTTAGAAAGCCTTTAGCTGTAACCTAAATTAATGTTGATACCAAGATAGCAGGCAGAAAAATGTAATAGTAGCTAAATTGAAGACAAATTTTTCTTCTTAATAGAATTTAAAATATTCACATAACTTTAAGAGAACTCAATTGCTTTGATGTAATTATTTACTTCCAGAGGTTTTCTGGCTATATGGTAAATATTATGGAGATTCTGGGTACATGGAGACCCACAGAGAGGAATGCAAAAAATTACTAAATAGTAAACATTCTATTATCCTTTCTTGAATATTCACTTTCCATTATAAGTATTAAATTTTTCAATTCTAAAAATTGGTATCCAAGCAGCAAATCAATTTTTTTTCACTGAAACATTATGCTTAGAACATAAGTTACTGAATCAACCAGCTATATTCTGTAATTCAAAACTTCTAAAAAGTTTGTTAAAGTATCTTTCTTCAGGGGCTGACGCTGTGTCATGGTGGCTAAAGCCACCACCTATGACACCAGCAGCCCCTATTGGTGCCGGTTCATGTCTCTGCTATTCTACTTCTGATCCAACTCCCTGCTAACGGTCTGAGAAAAGCAGTGGGTGCTTGGGCACCTGCACCCACCTGGGAGAGCGCGATGAAGCTCTAGGCTCCTGGCTTTGGCCTGGCTCAGCCCTGGCCATTGTGGCCCTTTGGGGAGTAAATCAGCAGATGGAAGCTCTCCATCTGTCTCTTTTCTCTGTCTCTGTCTCTGTAGCTCTGACTTGCAAATAAATAAGTAAATCTTTTTTTAAAAAAAAAAGTGTTCAAATGATCAAATATCAGTTGGCATATATTCTGAATATGATTGTACAATTTCTGCTTGTTTTATAAATTATTCTAGGTCAGTGAATTGTTTCCCTCATCCTGTATTTTTTTAAAAATTCAAGTAATAAATACGAAACAATAACATCTTTGTACTAATAAAAAGAGCAAAGTAAAAGAATAGCAGAAGGCTATTAATCAACTGTATCTGATAAGGCACTTTAAACTATTTAACACAAGACATAAACCGCTTAATTCCTTATTAATCAAAAACAATCCCAGGATTATGAGACAGCTTTTGGTCATCTGACAGAAATGATGCTCAACAAGCTGAGACACACAGCTGATAATTATTTAAGAGTTTAACTTCAGGGTAGGTGATGTGGCTCAGCAGGTTAAGCTGCGTCTTGAGAAGTCCAAATCCCATATCTAAGTGCCACTCCCCGCAGTGGCTACTCTGCTTCTTATCCAGCTTCCCCTGCTAATGGACCTGGGAAGGCAGTTGATGATGGCCCAAGTGGTTGGGTCCCTGTCACCCACGTGGGAGACCAGATGGAGTTCCAGGCTCCTGGCTTTGTCCTGTCCCAGACCTGGCTATTGTGGCCATCAGGGGAGTAAATCAGCAGATGGAAGATCATTCTCTGCCTCTCCCTACCTGTCACTCTGCCTTTCAAATAAATGAATAAATCTTTTTTTAAAAAAAAATGTATTAAAGGACTGGTATTGTGACAAAGTAGATTAAGCTGCAGCTGCCATACTGGCATACCACATGGGCACTGGTTCGTGTCCTGGCAGCTCCACTTCCAAGCCAGCTCCCTGCAAAAGGCCTGGGAAAAACAGTAGAAGATGGCTCAAGTGTTTGGATCCCTGCCTTCTATGTGGGAGACCTGTATGAACATCTTGGTTCCTGTCTTCAACCTGGCCCAGAGCTGGCCATTATGGCCATTTGGGGAGTAAATCAGTGGATTAAAGATCTCTATCTCTCCCTCTCTAACACTTTCAAAATAAATCTTAAAATTAAATGTATACAAAGTATTTAGAAGAGTTTTTGGATAAAGTAAATAGCACTGAAGTGTTAGGTGTTAATATAAATCATGGTGTGCTTTCTGTATAAAGACTATTATATATACTTCATAATATTCTAGAAGTTACAGATTTCAGAAATAATGTGTGATGGGGAGGGATAACTTTGCTTTTTTTTTTGAAGGATAAATTCTTAAGGGTAAAAACCACTAACACAATTATTTTCAGAATCAGAAAATAATTACAATCAGATGTGTTTTCACAGAGAGTCTTTTTCCTCCTCTCTGTACCAATGGCACAATGATAGTACATCATATGGTCTTTGAAGTAAAATCTATACTTTGGTTGTAGAGAAGGCATACACACAAAAAAATGCATGAAACAGTATGACATTAGCAATTTGTATTCACAGATATATCATTAGAATTCTGTACCACATAGGTACATGTGTACCTATGTCTTTGGTTGCAAAGCAGGCAAGACATGCATAATTTATGTGGGGATGCACAAGGAGAAAGCATTAAATCAACTGGTTATGAATATAAGGATCACTAGATTAAGTGGAACAAATCAGAAAACTTCCACATAGAAGACTTAAAAAGTTTAAAATCCGTTTGGCTGGCAGGAGACAATCACTGTAGTTTCTTGAAAATATGAGAATAAAGATCAGTTCAGTCTGTTACACAAAATGAAATGCCAGAGGGCTGAAACAGGAGGCTGGAAGTAAAATTATGACTTAGTGGGAAAAAAGGCAAGAAGAAATAGGTAATACACCATTCAGACAAGATAAAGGGATGGGAAGACACAAAATTCTCAAAATAAAGCAAACCTTCTAGATTGCCATTCAATAATTTTCCTCTTTCTCTCTATTAAAAGGACTCCATCATTCTCTGGTGTTCCTTGACACAGTTCATGTGCACTAGGGTAAAACTAACTCTACACTCAGCCTTAAGGTTAGCAAGATTGGTGTAAGAGCAATTTATTAAGCCTTAGGGATTGGTTCAGAAATAAGTAGGTGACCCAGTCCTAAACTTGTAAGAAGCCAATGAAGAGGGGAATGTGTTGAGAACTTTTGGGAAAGTTTTTCTTCTATATGCTGTCTTCTGAAAGCAACCTTTGCTCTTGTCTGTTGGATGTGATCAAAGAAGCACGTATCTCTGACTGCAGTCTGTAAACAGCCTGTGAGTTGCAGCGACTGTGGACAGCAAGATCAAGATGGAGAGAAACTGGCTAGCCAACCACATTGTTGAGAAGTTGCACGAACAACCCTGGCAGAGTTCAGTTATGTGAATCAAAACATTTCCTTCCGATTTAGTGTCAGATATCATTTCTGTTATTTCAACTGAAGGCATACTAAATAAAAATACTTATACTTCATGCTTGGACATGAACAAAACTGCATTGGTGACAGAAACAGGGAAGCTGTGATGCAATTTATTTGCAAAGCTGATAAATTCAGTTTTGTGCACTCTAAGATCAAGTTGGTAATGTGACTTGAAATTAAAGCATAGCTAAAGAACAAGTGTTCTTATTCTCCAGCTAAGAAAAATGTCTTATTTATCTTACACAGTTGGGTCAAAGGTAGCAAAATGAGAATTATGATTGCATTTTTCTTTGCCTCAAGGTCAGACTAAGTCTTCCATACGACCATTGTTATTCCATCAGTTCTGGATCCTTATCTGCTGTTATCACCGAAACTGCCTGTTCCGTCTATGATTTCTTAGCAAGGTGCTTATGTAACAGACAGCTGATATCTCCATTTATTTCGTGCAAATCTTGATTTTCTGGCTTCACAACTGAAACACTCCATGAACCAAAGAATATATTCCTTAATCTGAGAATTTGACACAGGACTATGTCTTCATTCTGGCTGAACTCAGCTAATCCTGTCGCTGTAACAGGATTACAGCAAACAAATTGGGCAGAATGAAGTTTTAAAGCAGTTGTAATTTCATATTATATTTCTGAACACAGTAGAAACTATTCATTTAAAAATACATGCTTTTGAATCCAATGAAAACAAAAATTAGTTCATACCTATAATTTTTGTCTAATTGATGCACTTAAAAAGTATTTTAAAAAATACCTGAAATGCTGAGTTACACAATTAACCCATTTTTCCAATTTTAATAATTTCATAAGCCAAAAAATATTTTAAATTAGTGTGCTTTATAAAGATACCAGAATTAATACTTTATGCGATAATTATTCATAACAAAGAAAGTAACATTAAAATAACAAAGCCATTAAGATATTCATTAGTTATTTTCTACCAAATGGGAGTAGTAGGTCATTTCTTTTATAAAGTTAGATTTGAAATGATTACCAAAATACTCATTTTATGTCATAGTCAGATTTTTTTACCTGATGCTCCTGTTTCATGACTTTTTTCTTCAGGTTTGCCATTTGAAGACTTGAAAGCTCTTTTTTCATCTACCTCATCATCCCCCCACCATGATGGCTGTCCATACAACGGAGTACCACGAGGCACAGCAGAAATATCTGCAAAGAGGTGGGAAAAGTCTATCTAAAGCAGATGAAATAGACAAATATATATATATATATGTATATATATATACATATATACCTTTTTTTTTTTTTTTTTTTTGACAGGCAGAGTGGACAGTGAGAGAGAGAGAAACAGAGAGAAAGGTCTTCCTTTGCCATTGGCTCACCCTCCAATGGCCGCCGCAGCCGGCGCACTGCGCTGATCCGAAGCCAGGAGCCAGGTGCTTCTCCTGGTCTCCCATGGGGTGCAGGGCCCAAGCACTTGGGCTATCCTCCACTGCACTCCCTGGCCACAACAGAGAGCTGGCCTGGAAGAGGGGCAACCGGGACAGAATCTGGCGCCCTGACCGGGACTAGAACCCAGTGTGCCGGCGCCGCAAGGCGGAGGATTAGCCTATTGAGCCGCGGCGCTGGCCCCATATATATACTTTTGCAGAATGCTAGGATTTTCTGCCTGGTTAATTAAATGAAAAAGCAAATGTAGTCTAGATACCTTAAAAGTACTCTATGATGAGTAATTTGGTGTTTGTCTAAGACTTTACACAATGTTGATATGACTAAATAAATGAAAATTTGCATTAGCTAGTTATCTAAGTAATATAACCTACTATATGTCAGTAGTTTTTTTGGTTAAAGAGTTCTAAGTTCTTTAGTATATAACTGAACCACTTATAACACTTGGCCTTTGACTTGAATATGTGAACAGGCAGTTGCCTTAGTAGAACAAGTTTGTTGAAACCAGGCAATAATCAACCAGGGAAGAATGAAACCAGTATGATCAGAAACGGCTCACTGAGGCTAAACCAAAGTAAATTTTGGCACGAGTAATCATTTTCTATTTTTTTTTAAGTATAGGGGTACTACATAGTAACCACACTTAAAGTAATGGTTAACAGATTTTTATTTGGGCAAATACGGAAATGTCAATCAATTTAAAAAACTTTTTCTGGCTGAACAAGATTTTTAATGTAATTTTTATAATTCCAAGAACTATAAATTATGTGATATTATGATGACTTTGCATTTTTAGGATTGGAATTTTTTTCCTTTCAATTCATTTGTTATTATAATTCAGAAGAAAATGTATACAAACATGAAAAAAATTCAGAAGGTAAAAAACAAACTACTTATTTCCCTCAAATACTTTTATATACTTCTCTCAAATATTTAAACATTAAGTTATACCTACATAAAACTACTCTATATTCATATAACTAATGTCCTTCTATGAAAGCACTGGCTGTTCTGAAATATACTCTGAAACCTTTAATATACAACATTTTTATATGGGCATCGCCGAGTTTTTAAGAACAAAGTATGCAACTTCTTCAAAATCAAGCATTAAATACGGCATTTTCACAGAGGCGAACTCACCTGTGGCCTTTTCCTCAGACTTCAGGGCTTCTGTAGCTTTGTGCTGAACTTCTGGAGCAGCATCTGCTACCTTTGAATCTATGCTTTTGGCACTTGCAGATTTTGATAATTCTGATTCTGAAGACTTTTGAGACAACTGAAGCTGAATGGTAAACTTCTCATGCTACAAAACATTTAAAAATGCAAGTGATACATTCATGAGTAAAATCCACTCTAGTTAAAGATGGGTGTACAAAAGAAGGAAAAACTTTTACCTTAAGAGCTTCTTCAGGGACCCTCATCTCTCCTCGTACTACAGTGAAAAGATTTGTATGTAAACAGGGATAAGGAAGAATATAATTTTAACAAAACTTAAAATGGTCACCTTACATAATTGAGAAATTGTCTTAATTCTACATGTAATTATAGAATGAGATTTCCTTTAATAATTAAATGTGTAAATATTCTCACAATTACAAAACTTTCACTTTTAAATACGAAAACCTTAAAATCTATCAGTTATTTCTTTTTCTTCATTTTCTAAAAAAATTATTTCAGAGGTAGAAAGGCAGAGAGAGACAAGGGACCTCCCATCTACTGGTTCACTCCCCCAGTTGCCAAGGCTGGACTACATTAACCCAAAAATTGGGAGCCAGGAACTCACTCTAGCTATCTCAGATGGGTGGCAGGGACCCAACTACTTAAACCATCATTCCCAAGATGTATATCAGCAGGAAACTGGAATCAGAAGTAGAGTCAGAACTTGAACCCTGGTACTTCAAAGAGATGTGGGTAGCCCAAGTGGCATCTTGACCCTTAGGATAAATAACTGCCCTCACAATGTATTTTTACCCTTAAGTAATAGTGGCATTCAAGAAGCAAATAATTGGGTAATTAATCAAAAGAAAAAGACATTTTCAGTTCTCACCAACAATAATATATGACTACTTTGAAGAAAAAACACCTGGATCATATTATTTTGCTAAACAATCACAAAAATGTTAAAGGAAATACCTCATCAGTGATTTCCCAACAGCAAATCCTGAAGAAATATGGTTATTCAGATTCATAAACATTGATAAAAATGAAGTTTGTTTTACAAGTGTAAAATAAATGGTATAATTAGGGTCCTTACAAGCAAATACAACCACCCACTTCCTCCATGAATTGCAATCAGGGCCATATTACATTATAAAACAACTGACTCTACACAGATTAGAACCAAGTGCTAGATATAATGAATGCTTTCATTATTAAGCCAAAAAGAACAATACCCCTATATACTAGAATGAACTAGTCACTAAAGAGTAGAGATAGCATTTCCTACCATTACTTAACTGTGTAATGAAAGGATTTTCATAACCATGTATGAAATTCTATTCTTCTTTACCAATTAAAAGCCTCATGGGTAAAAAGCTGTAATAATCATGACTATTTGAAGGAAAAGACTTTATAAGCATAAAGAAGCACTACACTTGCTAACAAGTATTTTGTCTATGTTGCTACTTATAAAAATGACAAAGCCAGTTTTTAAGAATTCCATTAATTCTCCCAGTTCTATAGATAAGTGCATGAGAATTGGAGAGAGAAAATTAAAAAAAAGAATCTAATCAACAAAATCTCAAGTTCAAGACTTGCTATCACTTTTTATTTCTTCCTGAAGCTTTGATGTATAAAAATTTTCCTTTTTTTTCACATACATGTGCTGATAAATTTTTCCTTGTACATTATGGAAATACATCCACATAAGTCAGTATATTTAATGAAAAAATATCTAGGGCAGAGCAACATCCTATATTGGAGTGCCAGTTTAAGGCCTGGCTATTCTGCTCCCAATCCAGATGCCTGCTACTGTGTCTGGGAAAGCAGTGACTGGTGAGCTACGTACTTGGGCATCTGCATCCACGTGGGAGAAACAGATAGAAATCCAAGCTCTTGGCTTTGGCTTGGCCCAGCCCCAGCCGTTGCAGTTATTTGGGGAGCAAACCAGCAGATGGATGGTATCTCTCCCTCTCTCTCACTCTGCCTTTCAAATAAAATTAATCTTAAAAAAAAAAAAATGATGTCTAGTAACTCTGGTTTACCCTCAAGAAATACATTAGCAGCTGGGGATAGCGCTGTGGCTCAGCAGGTTAAAGCCCTGGCCTGAAGCGTCAGCATCCCATATGAACGCCAGTTCTAGTCCTGGCTGCTCCTCTTCCCATTCAGCTCTCTACTATGGCCTGGGAAAGCAGTAAAAGATGGCCCAAGTCCTCGGGCCCCTGCATCCACATGGGAGACCCAGAAGAAGCTCCTGGCTCCTGGTTTTGGATTGGCGCAACTCTGGCCGTTGTGGCCATCTGGGGAGTGAATCAGCAGATGGAAGACCTCTCACTCTGTCTCTACCTCTCTCTTTAACTCTGTCTTGCAAATAAATACAAAATAAATCTAAAAAAAAAAAAGAAAGAAAGAAATACATTAGCAGCTAAAGAAGATTAATAGCATTTACATTTTTCGAAGAAAAACAGTTTTAAAAAAATTGATAGGCTGGCATTGTGGCACAGCATGTTAAGCCACCATCTGCAATGCCAACATCCATATCAGAGAGCCAGTTTGAGTTCTGGCTGCTCTGCTTCTGATCCAGTTCCCTGCTAATGTGCTGGGAAAGCAGTGGAGGATGGCCCAAATAACAGGGGCCCTGCCACCTACATGAGAGACCTAGATGGAGCTCCTGGCTTCTGTCTGGCTTAGACCTGGCTGTTGCTACCATGTGGGGACTCCAGCAGATGGAAGATAGCTTGCTCACTCTCTCTCTTCCCCGTCATTCTGCCTTTCAAATAAATAAGTAAATCTTTAAAACAGAAATAAAAACCAGTGGCTACCTGGAATTAATTGAGAGTCATTTGTAGTTGTTCAATGGAAAACACTAATAATTTTAGCATAATGTGAGGGCTTTCTGGTGTTTCACATTTACCTCCTGGCAGAGCTTAAAGTCTGTTCACCAGGGTTAGTCTACTCTATACCCAGACACTTCCACATCATGGAGAGCTTGAAAAGGGTCATCCTTCCTAGGATCAAACACTTATTTTCCAGGAAGGTTCCTGCCGTTTGGAACTGAAACTTCAAGAATCCTTTTGATCAGGCCATGAATTTTCCTGAGGACCAGATGTAACTATGAGACCAGACTGCTCTACTCCGTTTTATCTACAAAGATGGTATTTTCTCAGTGGGCACAGAGCTAGATAGCTGTTTTTAACTCAGTAGTCAAGAAAAATGAAAACTGAGGTGTAAGTGCTCATGATGGCAATGCTAAAAAAGTTAAAATTATTATTTATTAAAAATTTTAGGCCGGCACCACAGCTCAATAGGCTAATCCTTCGCCTTGCGGCGCCGGCACACCAGGTTCTAGTCCCAGTTGCCCCTCTTCCAGGCCAGCTCTCTGCTGTGGCCAGGAAGTGCAGTGGAAGATGGCCCAAGTGCTTGGGCCCTGCACCCGCATGGGAGACCAGGAGAAGCACCTGACTCCTGGCTTCAGATCAGCGCAGTGCGCCAGCCACGGCAGCCATTGGAGGGTGAACCAACGGCAAAGGAAGACCTTTCTCTTTGTCTCTCTCTCTCTCACTGTCCACTCTGTCAAAAAAAAAAAAAAAAAAAATGAGGTAGTGGGTAAAGCCGCTGCCTGCTGTGCCAGCATCCTGTATTGGCGCCAGTTCAAGTCCCAGCTGCTCCATTTCCCATCCAGCTCTCTGTTATGGCAAGGGAAAGCAGATGGCCCAAGCCCAAGTGGGAAGACCTAGAGGAAACTCCTGGCACCTGGCCTCGGATCGGCACAGCTGTGGTTACTGCAGCCAATTGGGGAGTGAACCAGCAGATGGAAGAACCCTCTCTCTCTTTCTCTGCCTCTCTTCTCTGTGCAACTCTTTCAAATAAATAAATAAATAAATCTTAAAAAAAAAAAACAACTTTGTTGGTTAATCCCTCACTTATTTAAGACGATGATTGCTATTCCAAGTCATCCCTATGTTCAATTCATTCAGTAAATGTTTCTCTAAAAGAAAGATCATGGAGGTACACCTGCATTCTGTTAATATGCTCTTGGACACCCCCTCTTTATTGTAATGACAATTTTAGCTTTTCCTAGGGGTATGGCCTTAAAACGTGAAGTGATAGATAATCATAGTGAACACAGTGTCAAAAGCCATTTTAAAAATTAAGTCATTAAGTTATTCCATTAAGCAGGACTGGGGAACTTTCTGCCATGAGCCATTTGGATAGTTATAACATCATTTGCATACAACATTGATTTAAAAATTACTCTGTTAATAGATTTATTGAATTTCAAATTCTGCCTGCTGTTGCCTTGGCGGGCAAGACCATTATTTTGTAGGTCCCCTATGCTCTGCAGACTGGGAGTTCCCCACCCTTGCGTTAGGGTGATATCTATCACAAGAAACGGTGACATTTTAAAATTTTTCCTAATACTACCTAATGAGCCTTTGTTGCTTAGGATAAACAATTTTAAAAAGTATCACACAGTCAAATAATTTACATGAGCATTAACACTGAAAAACTATGGGCTGGTGCTGTGGCGTACTAGGCTAAGCATCCACCTATGGCACCAGCATCCCATAGGGGCATCAGTCCAAGTCCCTACTTATGACCTGGGAAAGCAGTAGAGGATGGCCCAAATGCTTGGCCCCTACACCCATGTGAGAGACCTGGAAGAAGCTCCTTGCTTCTGGCTTCAGATAAGCCCAGCTCAGATCATTGCAGCGATATTGGGAGTGAACCAGCCAATGGACGACCTTCTCTCTCTCCCTGTCTCTATCTGTAACTCTGCCTCTCAAATACATACGTAATCTTTAAAAAAAAAGATACTGAAAAACTATGACACTACTAAATAATCATGACTCTTGTGATACTGACGTTAAATGAGAAGACTTGATTAAAATTTGATGCAAAAATGGAAAATGAGGCTGGCACCACGGATCAATAGGCTAATCCTCCCCCTGCAGCGCTGGCACCCCGGGTTCTAGTCCCAGTCAGGGCGCCAGCTTCTGTCCCAGTTGCTCCTCTTCCAGTCCAGCTCTCTGCTGTGGTCTGGGAGTGCAGTGGAGGATGGCCCAAGTGTTTGGGCCCTGCACCCGCATGGGAGACCAGGAGAAGCACCTGGCTCCTGGCTTCAGATTAGCGCAGCGTGCCGGCCACAGCGGCTATTGGGGGGTGAACCAATGGAAGGAAGACCTTACTCTCTCTCTCTCTCTCACTGTCCACTCTGTCAAAAAAAATGGAAAATGCATTTTTCCAACTGATGTTAATGTATTACACACATAAATATATATTAAAGCTATCCTTAAAATTCTTAAAATATCCAAAATATTTTTCTCTTTCGTTTTTCCTCATAATTTGGAAAATTTCTTATTTAATTATAATTAATAAAATATGATTATGCTAAATTACATTCCACACTGTATTAACAGGGCATGTACTAGAAAATGCCACTGGTTAAGAAAATTAATGGCAAAAAACTTTCCAAGGGGAAGATTTTATGTAGCTGCTTAATTTTTCTTAAAATTTTATCAAATTATTTCTTTTTAGGAAGTGGACATCTTTCCACTTGTAGAAGACGCTTTTCTATAGAAGCATAGTTTTGTTTTTTTTTTTCCAAGTAACTGACTTTTATTTTTAATGATTTATTTATGGCCGGCGCCGTGGCTTAATAGGTTAATCCTTTGCCTTGCGACGCCGACACACTGGGTTCTAGTCTCGGTCGGGGTGCCAGATTCTGTTCCGGTTGCCCCTCTTCCAGGCCAGCTCTCTGTTGTGGCCAGGGAGTGCAGTGGAGGATGGCCCAAGTGCTTGGGCCCTGCACCCCATGGGAGACCAGGAGAAGCACCTGGCTCCTGGCTTCGGATCAGCGCGGTGCGCCGGCTGCGGCAGCCATTGGAGGGTGAGCAAAGGAAGACCCTTCTCTCTCTCTCTCACTGTCCACTCTGCCTGTCAAAAAAAAAAAAAAAAAAAAAAAGGATTTATTTATTTGAAAGGCATAGTTAGAGAGAGGGAGAGAAGGGGAGACAGAGATCAATTTTCCATCTGTTGGTTCACTCCCCAAATGGCCACAATGACCAGGGCTGAGCCAGGCCAAAGCCAGCATCCAGAAGCTTCTTTTGGGTCTCCCACATGGGAGGCAGGGCCCAAGCACTTGGGCCATCTTCCACTGCTTCCCAGGCCACATGCAGGGAGCTGGATCAGAAGTGGAGCAGCTGGGACTTGAACCCAGATGTTGGCGCTGCAGGCTATGGCTTAACCAGCGGTGCCACAGTACTGGCCCCCTAAAGTAATGGATTTTAACTTTTCTTCTGTCATCTCATTTATTGATCCAACAGTTCATCTCCATTAATTTTTAAAATTTTATTATTTTAAGCTTTGAGAAATAACTTCCTTTTATGAAATTTGGAAAGTACATTCATATTTTGTCATGGGTATCAGTCACACTAATCAGAAAAATATCTTAATGCATGCAAGGAAAATCCTGGATTTTCTTAAAGTTTATTTTGCTTACTTTAAAGAGAAAAGGAGATAGATCTTTCATCCTCTGGTTCATTCCCCATAAGCTTGCAATAGCCAGGACTTGGTCAAGTTGAAGCTATGATCCAGGAATGCCATCCAGGTCTCCTAGGTGGATAACAGGGACCCAAGTACTTGGGCCATCATCTGCTGGTTCCCTGCATGTGCATTTGTAGGAAGTTGGACTGCGGAGGCAGGACTTGATTCCCGGATCTCTGATATGGGGTGCTGGCATCCCAAGTTGTAGCTTAACCCACAGCACCACAAGGCCTACCTCAATACTTACTTATGTTTCACTCCCCCGGGTCATTAGAATTATAATCTGGACTTCCTGGCAAACAGTGCTACATGTAATATTCAAAATATAGATTAATCATGATTTCAGATGCTATGACAATGTATTTTTTTTCCACTTTGTTTCTAAGAAGACTAACTCAATCATTTGTGGGTCATAATATAGTTATAACAGGCATTTCTAGGTGAAAGATACCAATCCCAATTTTAAAGAAGGTATTGGATTTTATACTTATCATGACTTATATGATTGGGGTGATGATGAAGATTTTGAGATTTTAGGTATTTAAGTGATATTTGAATGATTTATCACCAAAAATGGAAACCAAGTTAAACTGCTTTTCCTCCTAGCTCATCAGTGGTTCCTCCCTATTGTCTCCATATCCCAGATACCTTTTTTTTTTTTTTTTTTTTTGACAGGCAGAGTTAGTGAGAGAGAGAGAGAGAGAGAGAAAGGTCTTCCTTTTTCCATTGGTTCACTCCCCAAAATGGCCGCTACGGCCAGCGCACTGCGCCGATCTGAAGCCAGGAGCCAGGTGCTTCCTCCTAGCCTCCCATGCGGGTGCAGGGCCCAAGCACTTGGGCCATCCTCCACTGCCTTCCCGGGCCAAGTGAGCAGCAGCGCTGGCCATCCCAGGTACCTCTTAACATTAGAATGTAGCAAGTTTAGATCCTTGCACCTCTTACTGATATATATCCATTCCCTTGGTGAGCTTATTCAATTTCAAGATTTTAAATATTATTTACAAAATGAGAATTTTCCAGTGCTTGTTTCTAGCCTATGCTTCCCTCTAGATTCAACCTGAATTTCCAACATGTCTAAAACCAACTTCTCAGTCTTCTGCTTCTGGACAAGATGCAGAAAAAGAATTAAGATTTATTCTTCCACCTAAAACAACCAAAATATGGGTAAAGTATATTAAGCCATGTTTTACAAAACAATTAGCATCAAGTAACAAAGAAAAATCTCTAGTAGAAAAGAAACAAATCAAGGTAAGTCCAATCACTGCCTCAACTCACTACGCTGAGGGTTTCTGGGTCACACTGTAAATCCTAATCGAGGCAGAGCCTAGCAGACTCCCTGAGCTGTGAAGGAAGTAAAGTTGGAAGTAAGGATGGTTATTTTCTTAGAAACGAAGTTGAAAGTCCAGGTGGACCAACATGATGAGAGCTCACAAGGCTGGGTCCTGAAGAAAAGATCTTCAGAGCCTTACTCAGTTGTTCAGTTGAGGGTACTAACCAGGATATTTTAAAAAATTACCAAGAGCTCCACAAGAGCCACCTGATGGTAGTAGAAGTGAGAATGCTCACTTCTCACAAAAGATCAGAAAAAGTACCAGCTACCCACAGTCAGGCTGGACAACCTCATGATTCATGAGTCACTTGTTACAGCAGAGGTTAGGAAACTGAAAAAGTCCAGATATTAAGTATTTTAGAAGTTTAAGGCCACATGGTCTCGACTGCCAACTGGTCAATTCTGCTGTGATAGAGGGAAAGCAGCCATGGAAATGTAAAAAGTAATGAGCATGACCGTGTGCCACTTCTATCTCTTTGGTCCAAGTCTCCTTTAATTCTTACTTCTGCTACTGCGATTGCTTCCTAACTAGTCTCCCTTTTCATCTCTATCTCCGCCTTGGTCTTCTTTAAAAAGGATTAGCCAGATGACCTCCTTAGATATGCAGCTCGCATCCTATCACTCCCTGGATCAAAAACCTACAAGAGCGTCCTATTTCACTCAGAATAAAAGTCAAAATCCTTATAATAGCTTATTAGGGTTGATGCATTCTGGCCCTATTACTTATCTGCCAGATTTTTGGCCACTTGTAAATTTATTACCACTCTCTGAAGTTTATCCTGATTATAGCAGCATTTCAGTACCCCTTATGAGTTTATCAATTTTAAAACTTGAATATTTACTAACGACATGCTTTTCTTAATCATTTAACTTTTCTAGTTATGAAAAAGCACTTCTGATAAACTATGTTTCCTAATCCTATTCTCAATTCATGTTAAAGTGTTCTTTCTATTGTTAAAGCACTTTAGTTAGTTTTCCACCCTAAGGTACAACAGTTTACTGATTGGCTATTAAGATTAATTTTACAATGAAAAGGACAACAATTTCTTCATTGTAGTATAGCTTTATATAGAAACAGATAAATATACCTGTGATTATAAAGGAGATAGAATATATGTTATTGCAAAAATTAAGGGGAAATAAGAAAAAAAGGAAGGGCGGGTTGGAGAGAGGGGCAAAGGAAGTATGGCTATCTTCTTAGAACTGTATCTATAAAACACATGAAATCTGTTCTCTTTATACTAATAAAAATAAAATTTAAAAAGAAACATGTAAAAAATATATATATATAATTTTCTTTTAAAATTCATCCCATGGGATTAAATTTTAAGACTCAAAATCAGAAGCAATATAGGATGCTATTTTAATGAAATTAATTGAGCCTCACCTGGGCATTTGAACAGTAGCTCTGGCTCAACTCTGTACAACTCAGAGAAAATTTGGGACAAAACAAGTGTTTTAGCAACTCTCAACATACATAAGTTGGTATATAAAAAAGAAATTTTAGTTCACAACTAAAAAATTACTATACAATCCGGAAAACCCTAAATTATTATTTAATAGCCTTTTCTTGATTTAAAATCCAAAGTTAACTTTATAGCTTTATTAAAAACCAAACTTTCCTAATGTTTGCTCATGTTTTGAAATAGCTGATGTCAAAGATAGCAAAAGTAATGAAATTCAAATTATATTTGTGATTGTTTACTGCTGAAATTTAAACTGGTAGAAAATGACTCATTCATCAGGCTTTGGTGCTCTTAATCATTTTATGCGACTTTTTCCTGATTTAAAGTATATAAAAAATAAGCATTAGTTGTCCTTTAGTATACTTGTTTGGCTCTACAAGTAGAAACACTGTAAAATGTGATACAAACTTTAAAATTTTCTATTTGTTTATTTACCTGAGAGACAGAGATAGAGACAGACAAACTGGTGGTGCAAGGGGGACACTTCCATCTGCTCCTTCACCCCTCAAATACCTGCAAAGTCTGGAGCTGGGCCATGCCAAAGACAGGAGCCGGAACCCCATCCAGGTCTCCCTTGTTCACGGCAGGGACACAAGTATGACCTGCTGCCTCCAAGGGTGTGCATTAGCAGAAAGCCAGAATCAGAAGTGTAACCAGGACTCCCAGAAACTCTGATACACGATGTAGATGTTCCCATTGGTGTCTAGCACTAGGCCAAATGCTTGACCTTAAACATTTATTTAAATTTTTATTTTCCAAAGATTTCAAGGAATCACTTCTTACTTTGAGCAACAATGATATTTGAGATATTTCTCTACTAGATTAACAAATGCTCATTCTAACTGTCAATATGTTAAATACATTCTTCATTTTGAAAGTCCAGATAAACATAGTTAATTAAAAAGCTAAGAAAGAAATTCAGAATATATTTATATATAAACAGGCTCTTTTCACAAAATTTCTTGTTCAAAAATTATATTTTTATTTTTCTTCAATCACATCCTTTATCTTCACTAGTGACCAATTATTCTGCCTTATATTCCATAATACAGTCATGTCTATGTTTTCAGACTCCTATTTTTAATACAAGAAATCTTAAATACACACTGAAGGTACAATGTGCTTAATCGGGAATAGTCTATCTTAGAAGACTTGGGATAATGAAAAGTCTGAATTCAATAGGCAGTTTAGTTGTAAAATATGTAAAACAGAGTTAAGTGTAGGAATGGAAGAAAAAGTAGGTTTATATTCTTACATTTCTCCTAGGGGGTGGATTGCATTGAAAATAATCCCTGGGCTGGACAAACCCCAGCTGTATTCTTGATACCCAAATTATATATGCAATAGCACTGCAGGGAGCTTGTTAGTGAAACTACACAGAATGGGGGAGGTGCGGCGACTCAGAGAAAATAGAGTCATCAACTTTTCCAGGATTATTTTTAGGAACAGGCATAGTAACAACAACAAAAATATCATTTTAAAATAGATAGTGCTTTAGTATGGGGAGGTACCCAATAAACAGAGATTTCTAGCATACCTACCCTATGAATTTTTATGTCTAAAGAAATGTTCATTTACACCAGAGTACATATTTTTGAATAAATTTAATAAATACACAAAGCCATATAAGGATATCATATCCAAATCTCAGCTTATCTTCAAGTTTCAATGTGATATAAGTCTGTTCTGGAATCCTTACATCATTCACAAAAGTCTATAAGGAAAAAAGAAAAGATGCTCAGTTACACATGCAGTATTATTTCTTACAATTGGAGAAATATATTTTCAAATCTATTTAAAAATACACATATGGTGGCTAATGCATCTTGTGTACCATAAGATGTGCCATGCATCCTATAGACTGATAAATTATTTCATATTAAGCCCTTTTGTCACTCTCATTGAAAACACAAAAATAACCCAGTGCTACCAAGATAAATTTAGGCACTTAGAATCATCCCTAAAAATCATGCCAACAAAAGCTCCTACTCTGGAGCTGGTAAATATAAACTGTACAAATATTTAACTCCTAATATACCATCAGAATTCATTGGATTCAATTTTAGCTTCTTTTGGAAAATTCCAACTGGAGCTGGTAAGTATAAAATGTAAAATATTTAACTCCTAATACATCATCAGAATTCACTGGATACAATTTTAGCTTCTTTTGGAAAATACCAACTACCTGTGAGAATTGACATTCATATTCTTAGAATTGTTTCAGAGAACGGAAAGAAAATTAACTTATAAAAAAGAATGGAACACTGTGTTTTGCATTTGCCATAGGGGTCCTCCGGATCCCTTCATGAATCTAAGATACATATTTTCCCTGTATGTTGAAATTCTGTTATTGCATCATCCTGACAATTATTTCTAACAATGCTGAAAGTGACCAAAATAATAAAAGAATAACAGAGCTACTCAGAACAGTGCTATCCAACAGAATAACATTGCAAGCAACAAATCAAGCCACATAAAATATTAAACCTTTTAGTGAGCAACAACAAAAAAAAAAGGAAACAAGAAAATGGTGAGTTTTTTTTTTTTTTAATTTATTTACTTGAAAGGTAGAGTTATAGAGGGAGAGAAGGGGAGACAGAAAGAGGGAGAGACAGTGAGCGGGAGATCTATTTGCTGCTTCATTCTCCAGATGGCTGCAATGCACAGGGTTGTGCCAGGCCAGTGCCAGGAGCCAGAGCTTCTTCCCAGGTCTCCCACTTGAGTGCAGGGAGGGGCCCAGGGACTTAGTTCATCTCCCATTGCTTCCCCAGGCACATTAGCAGGGGGCTGGATTGGAAGTGGAGCAGCCAGGACTTGAACTAGCATCTATATGAAATGCCAGTACTACAGGCCACAGCTTAACTCAACTGTGCCACAGCACCAGCCCCATGAAGTTTGGTTTTATACAGGATATTTTAATTTTACCAAAATACTAAAATTAATACAATTTCCACAAATAATTAATATCATCCTTCAGTTTTCATATTGCAATACCCAAAATACTCTATCATATTTCCAGGAATATATAAAAGACCTCTGGAGACACTATCTTTTCTTGTTTGAGTGATCCAAGAGCACAGCTGAAAATTTGAAATTTCTATTTAATGTCCATAAAGGCAAATAGAAGGAGACAGATATTTCACAATCATAACATAAATACAAAGAGATACCAGCTCTGTAAACTGATAATGATGAAATTAATATCATAAGCAAAACTCTCGGACTGCTTCAAGGTGAAGATAGGGGCTAGTGCTGTGGCATAGTAGGCTAAGCCTCTGCTTGTGGTGCTGGCATCCCGTATGGGTGCCAGTTCGTGTCCTTTTCTGATCTAGCTCTCTGCTTGTGGCCTGGGAAAAGCAGTGGAAGAAGTCCCAAGTGCTTGCGTAACTGTACCCACATGGGAGACCGAGAAAAAGTTTTGGCTCTTAGCTTCAGATAGGCCTTGCTTCAACCATAGCAGCCATTGGTAGTAAACCAGCAGATGGAAGACCTTTCTCTCTGTCTCTCTCTCTCTCTGTAACTCTGCCTTCCAAATAAATAAATAAATAATCTCAAAAAAAGAGAGATGAAGATTATAATAGATGAATCTTCTAGACTGACCTTCTGTTTATAAATAAAAAATAAGAAATGTTTTACTATTATGGAAAAAAGAAGCCGGTCATCCTCTTAAAATGGGAAGATGTTAAAGTTTTTAAAAAGCTGTACTTTAACCATGCAAGAGCCAAGAATAACCATAAATTATAAGTTAGAATCAATTAAAACTGTCTTTGAAATATGGAAATCAGTATTTACAAAATGGATGTATGTGAGCCCCAGGTGAATATATGGCAATGTATGGGCAGTTAGCTGCAGTCAAATAAATTGACCACTTTTGTATACCATGTACTTTTCAAAATCAGGACAACTTGGGATAAAAATTTGAAATGTCATATCTAATTTTTCATTAAAATTTCAGGTTGTTTTCAAATTTTACATATACAAATACTTACATATGCATACATATATGTTATATGATACATATATATGTAACAAAGGTCTACTGGACACAGATAGTAAATAGTGATGGTGGTAAGTATTTTTTTTCCTGGTATACTAGGAATTAAAGAACCATAGCTTGTTAGATACGGAACACAGAACAAATGCTATACTTAATTACCTAGAATGTAAGCATCACATAAATAACCAAGAAGATTTTCTTTGATAAACTAAAACATCAAAAGTTATTTTACTTTCTCCTTTTCAATTATAATTTCTTCAACTTTCTATTTTATTGAATCCCCGTGGCTATAATAGATTGAGACATACTAGAACTCTAGATACCACTTCAGCAGATTTATCAGTAATCCTAAATTACAAGATTCTAATATGCTTCATAGAAGGCTGAAACTGTAATGCAAAGAAGAGTCGAAGGCTTCTGAAATTTATAAATTCTAATTTCAGATTCATTTCCAAAATGAAGATTTCAAAATGTTTCAAACTATATGCCCTGAGTTTACCAAATTGTCCTAATTACAAGGAAAGAAAAGCGGAGGGAAATGATGGAAAATATAAGAAAAAAAAAAAGAAAATACCAGTTCACTGGTATTTGAGATATAGAAGATAAACAACTAGGTACACAACTCAGAGGAATGCCGCAGTTCTGAGAATACTTTTATAAAACTGTCACTAATAATCTAATGTACCATATTTACTCAAAATACCTATAATGACCTGTAAAGTCCATTTAAAGTTCAAGATTGCACAACTATGTAAATATTAAGCATTGATTGTGTTTAACAAAAATATTAGGCACTTTCAGATACCATGAGAAATATAATTTTAACATGCTGTAATTTATGGCAAATATTCTCGAAGGTCTAAAAAGGCTTAGGAAATATGAGTCAGAAAAGATTCAACTCACAAAAATGCAAGTGAAAACATCTGGGAGAAAACTGTCTCCTGAAGGTGTAACGTTGTAAAACAAAGAGAAAATACATAAGAGTATTAAGGGAAAAAATCATTTCAGTAAATTAAATATAAAGCATTTTAATAAATGAGATATGGAAAATTGGTTTTGTTTATATGCCAAAGCCACTGGATCTTATCTCTAAATGGCAGGCAGGAAACATGAGGAAAATGAGGCACAGAGAGTGATATAACAAGAAAGGTCTCAGATGTCAGAAGTGATAGTGCTGGGATTCAAACTTAGATCTCTGAACTACAAATCCCACAGGTTCTTCACATCAGTAAAGTCTACATACCTAGGCTAAGCCAGATTCCAAAACTTCCCTATGATTGATTAAATAAAATCATATAACCACCAACTATTAAACTCTTACTCTGGGGAATTACACTGAATGTCCAGAAGTAGAACCAATTTTCCATATCTCATGTATTAAAATGCTTCGTATCTGATTTACTGACACAGAGGCTTGGGTCTCTGTCATCCATGTGGAGACCAAGAAGCTCCTAGCTCTTGGCATTGGCTTGGCCGTACCCCACCGGGCTACTGTGGCTATTAGGGGAGTGAACCAGCAGATGGAAGATCTTCTGTAACTCTGCCTTTCAAATCAATAAATAAAATAAATCTTAAAAAGGGGTGTATACTTTGGCCAGCACCACGGCTCAATAGGCTAATCCTCCACCTGCAGCGCTGGCACCCTGGGTTCTAGTCCCGGTCGGGGTGCCGGCTTCTGTCCCAGTTGCTCCTCTTCAAGTCCAGCTCTCTACTGTGGCCCGGGAGTGCAGTGGAGGATGGCCCAAGTGCTTAGGCCCTGCACTCCCATGGGAGACCAAGAGAAGCACCTGTCTCCTGGCTTCGGATCAACGCGGTGCGCTGGCCGCAGCACGCCAGCCGTATTGGCCATTGGGGGGTGAACCAACGGAAAAAAGGAAGACCTTTCCCTCTGTCTCTCTCTCTCACTGTCCACTCTGCCTGTCAAAAAAAAAGGGGTGTGTGTGTGTGTGTGTATATACTTTGAAAAGTATACCAGTACAGGATGCTATACTTATCTACTTATCTAAACCGCTTTACCTGATGTAACAATAACTTGCACTTATTGAATGTTTACTATGTACTGAGTGTTTGACCTAATTTAAAACTATTAATTATATTCACAACAATGTGTGAAATGAATATCAGTTTGCTGTTTCTATGTTAAAAAGCTGAGGAACAAAGAAATTAAATAACTTTATATATAAAGAGAACAGATTTAATGTATTTCACGCAATCAATTCTAAGAAGGTAACCATATTTCTTTTCCTCCCTCAATCCTCCTCCTTCCTTCCTTTTCTTTAATTTTTGCAAAAACATGATTTAAATCCACTACATAATCACAGGCTTAGCACCATTAACGATAATACTCAACAAGTAAAAAGTAGAAAGACCACAGTTAAAATCAAATCACAAGATGTCCACTTTATCCACACACATTTTTTTGTATTCTACATTGACCACAACATATCAGAGAAAATATATTTGCCCTTTTAAGACTGGCTGATTTCACTAAGCATAATGGTTTCCAATTGCATCCCTTTGTTACAAAAGACAGGATTCATTCTCTATGGCTGAGTAGTATTCCATAGTGTTGCATATATACTACATGATCTTTACCCACTATATTTTCTTTATCCAATCATCAGTTGGTGGACATCTGAGTTAATTCCATAACAGCTATTGTGAATTAAAATGAAAAAAAAATGGGGGTACAAATAACATTTTCACAGGCTGATTTCATTTCCATTGAGTAAATTCCCAGGAGTGGGGTGGCTGGGTCATATTGCAGATCTATTTTAAAATTTCTGAGCAATCTCCATACTGTTTTTCATAATGGTTGTACTAGTTTACATTCCAACCAACAGTGTACAGGGTACCTTTTATTCAAAATCTCACCAGCATTTCTTATTTTTTTATTTTTGGATGATAGCCATTCTTACTGGAATGAGATGAAACCTCACTGTGGTTACGATTTAGCTAGTGAGTTGGAGCATTTTTCATGTGTGTGTTGATCATTTGGATTTCATTCTTTGAAAAATGTGTGCTTATGTCCTTTGCCCATTTCTCAAATAAATTGGTTTACTCTTAAGTTTCTTGATGTCTTTTTAAATTCTGGATATTAATCGTTTATCTTTCATAGTTTGCAAATATTTTCTCCTATTCTGTCAGTTTCTTCTTCACTTTATGGAGTGTTTCCTTTTCAGTGCAAAAGCATCTTAGCTTGATATAATGACATTTGTCTATTTTTTGCTTTGATTGCCTGTGCTTCTGGGGTTGTATCCAAGAATTTTTTGCCTATACCAATGTCTTGCAGAGTTTCCCGATGTTTAACTCTAGTAAACTGATGGTATCAGGCCACAGATTTAGATCTCTGACCGACTTTGAGTTCATTTTTTTTTTTAAGAGTTCACTTTTGTATAAGGTATAAGCTAAGAGTCTTGTTATACACTTCTGCACACAGAGATCCAATTTTCCCAGCACCATTTGCTGAAGAAACTGCCCTTTCTCCAGGGATTGATTTTAGCTCGTTTGCCAAAGATTAGTTGGTTGTAGGTGTTTGGATTGATTTCTGGGGTTTCTATTCTATTCCATTGGTCTTCATGTCTATTTTAGTGCCAATACTAGGCTGTTTTGATTATAACTGCCCTGTACTATGTCTTGAAATCTGGTATTGTGATGCTGCTGGCTTTATTTTTGTTGTCTAAGATTGCTTTAGCTATTCAGGGTCTCTTGCATTTCCATATGAATTTTAAGATCCTTTGTTCCAGATCTGAGAAGAATGTTCTTGGTATTTTGATTAGGGTAGCATTGAATCTGAAAATTGCTTTTGGTAATATGGATATTTTGATGATATTAATTCTTTTAATCTATGAACATGAAAGATTTTTCCTTTGTTCGTGTTTCTTACATCTTTCTTTAATGTTTTGTAATTTTCATTGTAGAGATCTTTCATATCTTTAGTTAAATTTATTCCAGGATATTTAAAATTTTTGTAGCTATTGTGAATAGGTCTGATCTTAGAAGTTCTTTCTCAGCCATGGTGTTGTCTGTGTATATAAAGGCTATTGATTTTTATGTGTTGATATTATATCCTGCAACTTTACAAAGCTCTCTTAGTAGTTCCAATAGTCTTTTGGTGGTGTCTTTTGGCTTCCCTATCACATAGGATCATGTCTTCTGCACATGGTGATAATATGACTTTCTCCTTTCCAATGTGTACCCCATTTATTTCTTTTTCTTTAATGGCTTTGGCTAAAACTTCCAGAACTACATTGAATAGCATGGTGAGAGTTGGTATCCTTGTCTGGTTCCAAGTCTCAGTGGAAATGCTTCCAACTTTTCCTCTTTCAATATGATGTTGGCTGTGGGTTTGTCATATATTGCCTTGATTTTGTTGAGACATGTTCCTTCTATACCCAATTTGCTTAAGAATTTTTTCATGAAAGGATGTTATATTTTATCAAATGCATTCTCTGCATATACTGAGATAATCATATGGTTTTTATTCTTCAACTTGTTAATATTGATTTATGTATGTTGAACCATCCCTGTATCCCTGAGATATATCACACTTGGTCTGGATGAATGATCTTTCTGATGTGTTATTGGGTTCAATTAGCTCATATTTTGCTGATGATTTTTGTGTCTATTTTCATCATGGATATTGGTCTATAGTTCTCTTTCTCTGTTGTATCTTTTTCTAGTTTTGGAATTAAGGTGATACTGGCTTCGTAGATTTTGGGAAGATCCTTCCCTTTGAACTGTTTTGAATAGTTTGAGAAGAATCAGAATGAATTCTTTTTTTTATATTTTTATTTATTTATTTATTTTTATTTTTGACAGGCAGAGTGGACAGTGAGAGAGAGAGAGAGACAAAGAGAAAGGTCTTCCTTTGCCGTTGGTTCACCCTCCAATGGCCGCGGCGGCGGCCAGTGTGCTGCGGCCAGCGCACCACGCTGATCTGATGGCAGGAGCCAGGTGCTTCTCCTGGTCTCCCTTGGGGTGCAGGGCCCAAGTACTTGGGCCATCCTCCACTGCACTCCCTGGCCACAGCAGAGAGCTGGCCTGGAAGAGGGGTAACCGGGACAGAATCCGGTGCCCCGACCGGGACTAGAACCCAGGGTGCCAGCGCCGCTAGGCGGAGGATTAGCCTATTGAGCCGCGGCGCCAGCCAGAATGAATTCTTTAAAAGTTTGGTAAAATTCAGCAATGAAGTCATCTGGCCCCAGGCTTTCCTTTGTTGGGAGAGTGTTTATTACTGATTCATTCATCATCTTGGTTATTCGTCTATTTAAGTTTTTAACATCAAGACTCAATTTTGTTAGATTGTATGTGCCCAGAAATCTATCCATTTCTTCTTGATCTTGTAATCTAGAAATCTTGCAATCTATTGGCAAACAACTGTTTGTAGTAATTCCTGATGACTTTTTTTTTTTCCTGGGGTATCCATTTTAACATTTCCTTTGTCATCTCTGGTTTTATTAATTTGGGGCTTCTTCTACCAAACACACCCCCCTTTTTGGTTAGTTGAGCCAATGGTGTGTGAATTTTGCTTATTTTTCAAAAAAAAAAAAAGATTTTAGTTTCACTGATCTTATGTATTGATTTTTGTATTTATTCTTTCTCTAATTTGAATTATTTCTTTTCTCCTACTAGTTTTGGGTTCAGTTTGCTGATGTTTTTCTGGGTCCTTGAGATGGATTGACAGCTCCTTTATTTGATGCCTTTCTAATTTCTTGATGTAGGCACCAATTGCAATAAACATTCTTCTTAACAATGCTTTTGCTGTATCCCATAGTTTTGATATGTTATGTTATTACTTTCCTTAATTTCTAGGAATTTATTTTACTTCCCTTTTGATTTCTTCTATGACCCATTGTTCTTTGGGAGCATGTTGTTTGTACACTTTCTAGAGTTTTTAAGTTGTTAATTTCCAGCATAATTCCATTGTGATAAGAAAACATACATGGTATGCTTTCAATTTTTAAAAAAAAAATTTTGAGACTTGTTTTATGACCTAGCATGTGGTCTATCCTACAAAACATTCCATGCAATGATGAAAAGAATGTGTATTCTGTAGATATAGATACTGATTAGGTCCATTTGGTTCACAGTGTAGATTTGCTCTGTTGTTTCTTTGCTTATTTTTTTTTTGTCTAGTTGATAAAATTGGGAATTTCAAGCTGATACTCAAACCTATAGAATTATAGGAATATTAAGAACAAACAAACTATAAATAAAAAGTCTATAGTTCTTTGGGAATATAATATATAACAGTGAGCTATTCATAGACTTTGGGCATCATTTGACTACCAATGTCACAGGCATGTCTCTCATTTGGGTAACAGATATTTATCATTCGTGCAGTGTCTTTTGGTTCTATAACAGGCATACACTCAAATGTACTGTTCTATTAAATGAACATGAATTGGCCGGCACAGCGGCTCACCTGGCTAATCCTCCACCTGTGGCACCAGCACCCCGGGTTCTAGTCCCGGCTGGGGCGCCAGTTCTGTCCCGGTTGCTCCTCTTCCAGTCCAGCTCTCTGCTGTGGCCCAGGAGTACAGTGGAGAATGGCCCAAGTGTTTGGGCCCTGCACCCACATGGGAGACCAGGAGGAAACACCTGGCTCCTGGCTTCAGATCAGCGCAGGCGCCGGCTGTAGCAGCCATTTGGGGGGTGAACCAATGGAAAAAGGAAGACCTTGCTCTCTGTCTCTCTCTCTCTCACTAACTCTGTCAAAAAAATTTTTAAAAATGAACACGAATTTATTAAATTTGCACTGCATCTTTACTTTTACAAACTTCAATTCTTTACATTTTCACATACTATGGAAAGCATTGTGAACATATGTAAGAAAACTGAATTTCAGAAGTATTAAATGATATGTCTTAGGTTACAGCATAGGTAAATTACAGATATGATCATCAAATTCAGGTCCTAATTTTAAGTCCAAAATGCAGATGTTGCTCTCCACGTTGCTTTCACAAAACTACTGAAAATAATCAAATTATGAGAAGTCAGCTGAAAGAAATGTGGAAGTTTGTACTGCACCTGAATTTTTTAAAACAAAAAATTTATATGTAATAGAGTCTATTAAAAGACTAAATACTAGGTATGTACAGCGTAGACCAAGATGTGGAATAGGGAGGGAGCTTACTGCTCTAGACTAGGGGAAGATAGTTTAAAAAAAAAAAAATGGAGAGAGTGCAATCTCAGGGAAGAGTTAGGGAGAATATTGCAGAGGAAACTCCACGCAAATTAGGGGGACACTATGGCTCTACGTGGAGGCTGTGGACACACACAACTCAGGGCCTCAGCTTCCACAAGCCTCAGCATCAGCTTTAGAGAGTGAGGTGAGACCAGACTGGAGTAGCCCAAGCCAATGGCAATAAAGCTGTGGGTAGAGCCTGTGGGTAGACCAACGTGAAGCCCTATGGAGGACAGTGTACCTGTCAACCTATAAGAAAAGGGGGGAGGGAGCATTTCTCTCTCTCCAACTATGTGGCACCTGTATCCTGTAACTAGGCAAGAGAGGGTTTTTGCCATATGGGACATACATAACATACATAACAGTTGTGTCAGCTCAACACCCACCAACTAGCCTAGAGGAGAGACCTGAATCTGGCTGAGAGAATTGACAGGGGGCTGGGTACTCATGGGAACTGTGTGTGCTGGAACTGTAAAAATATGCTGGCTAGATTGGGAGGGTGCAGGAAGTGGCTGGGTCTTTGGGCGGTTACTGTGGGTGGCTCCACATGCTTCCTGATTCCTGGTGAGAGTTACTGCTGCAGAATCTGTGCTCAGAATGAGGACTGCACGGATCTTTTGTGTAGTTCTTGTGGTAGCATGAACAAATATTGTACCCACTGGAGCTAGTGACCAAGCATTTGTCTCCGTGGAGGAAAGGTGAACGTAAGACTACAAAGCAGATTAAACCGCTCCTCTAATTAAAAAAAAAAAATTTTTAAAAGCTAGATTTACCACGCTCAATTTGGGTGTCACCCTGGACACTCCCCTCACCCTGGAGCTATGAACAGAGCTCCCTGGCCACATCCAGCACAAGCTAATCCACAGAGAAATAGTCCAAAGATAAAAGCCATCACAGGGGGAAAAAAAACCTACAAGTATCACCACAAATGCCTAAAAACAAATGCAGCAATTAAAGAAACAAGAATAAGGAAGACAATGTGACACCTCAAAAGGAACACAACTATTCAATATCAGAATGTGAAAACGAAGATACTAAAGAAATGCCAGAAATGGAATTCAAAAAACTGATTGTAAGATTGCTTAGAAGTAATCAGAAGCAAAAATATGAATTAAAGAAATCAATACATGACATAAATGAAAAATTTTCCCAATAAATTGAGATTTTTAAGAGAAATCAAAATGAAATACTGGAAATGAGGAATTCAATAGATCAAATAAAAATGTGGTGGAAAGCCTTAACAACAGACTCGATGAGGCAGAAGAAAGTATATCTGCATTAGAAGACAAATCTCTGGAAATGTTACAGTCAGACAAAAAATAAAAAGGAGAAATTAGAAAACTAAAACAGTGATGGAGACCTATGGGATACTACCAAATGACCCAAAATATAGGTCTTAGGAATTCCTGAATGCTGTCCACAGTAAAACATAAAGAAGAGATTATAAAATGTGCACAAGAGAAACACCAGATTACTCTCAGAGGATTACCAATTAGACTCACAGCCGACTTTTCAACAGAATCCCTACCGGCTAGGAGAGAATGGAGAGATATATTTCAAGTCTTAAGAGAAAAAAAATCTGTCAACCCAGAATACTGCACCCTGTAAAGCTCTCATGAATGAAGGTGAAATAAAGATCTTTCATAACAAACAGAAATTTAAAGAATCTGTTACCACTCGTCCAGCCTTAAAAAAGATGCTTAAAGGGGCCAGCGCTATGGTGCAGCCAGTTAACAGCCTGGCCTGGACCACCGGCATCCCGTGTGGACACTGGTTCAAGACCTGGCTGCTCCACTTCCTATCCAGCTCTCTGCCATGGCCTGGGAAATCAGTGGAGGATGGCCCAAGTCCTTGGGTCTCTGCACCAATGTGGAAGATCCGGAGGAAGCTCCTGGCTCCTGGCTTCAGACTGGTGCAGCTCCAGCCGTTGTGGCCATCTGGGGAGTGAACCAGTGGATAGAGGGCCTCTCTCTCTCTCTCTCTTTCTCTCTCTCTGCCTCCTGTCTCTCTGTGTAACTCTTTCAAATGAATATATAAATCTTTAAAGAAAAAAAAGATGCTTAAGGATGTGCTACACACAGAAACATAGTCATCAATATGAAAGAAAGTGAAAGCAGATAAATCTCCCAGCAAAGGTACAATGGAAATACGAAGTAAATAATAGGAATATTTATGGAAAATGGCAGGGCCAAGTCGTTACTTATCAATAGTCACCTTGAATTGAATGTAAATGGTCTCAACTCTCCAGTTAAAATACACAGACTGGCTGAATGGATTAAAAAACAAAACCCATCTATTTGCTGCCTACAAGAAAACAGATCTCACCAAAGAAGATACAGGAGACTGAAAGTGAAAGGATGGGAAAAGATAGTACATGCTAACAGAAACCAAAAAAGAGCTGGTGTAGCCATCCTAATATCAGACAAAATACTTCAACACAAAAACTGTTAAAAGAGACAAAGAAGGGCACTATTCAACAGGAAGATGTGACTATCATAAAAATATGCAACTAATTACAGGGCACCTGGCTATTTAAAAGAAATGTTAATGCATCTAAAGGGAGACATAGACTCCCATACAATAGTAATGAGGAACTTCAATACTCTACTTTCAGCAATGGACAAATCAATCAGACAGAAAATCAGCAAGAAAACAAGAGTTAATTGACACTATGGACCAAATGGACCTAACTGATATCCACAGAACTTTTCATCCTATAGTTGCAAAATACACATTCTTCTCACCAATGCACGGAACTTTCTCTAGGATAGACCACAGGCTAGGCCATAAACTCTCAGCAAATTAAAAAAAAATCAAAATCATGCCATACATCTTCTCTGAGTACAATGGAATGAAACTGGAAATCAACAACTCAAGAATCTCTAGTAGGCTGGCACAGTGGCGTAGCAAGTAAAGCTGCTGCCTGCAGTGCTGGCATCCCACATGGGTGCAGGTTCAAGTCCCAGTTGCTCCTCTTCCAATACACTTCTCTGCTATGGCCTAGGAAAGCAGCAGAGGATGGCCCAAGTGCTTGGGCTCCTGCATTTGCGTGGGAGACCTGGAAGAATCTCCTGGCTCCTGGCTTCAGATTGGCCCTGCTCCGACCATCGCGCCATTTGGAAAGTGAGTCAGTAGATGGAAGACCTATTTCTCTCTCTTTGCCTCTCTGTAACTCTGCCTTTCAAATAAATATATAGATCTTCAAAAAAAGAATCTCTAGAGTACATGCAAACACATGGAGACTGAAAAACATGCTCCTGAATAAACAGTGGGTCATAAAATCAAGCAAATGAAAAACCAAAAAACTGTGGAGGAAGGAACAGTTCTTTTTTTTTCCAATCTATTTGTTGAACGCTTTATTCAGTAGAGGGTAAATCTTCTGCGTTAATTGAAAATAGATCTTAATAAAAAATAAGAATAGGAATAGGAGAGGGAGGAGGAAGTATGGGAGTAAAGGTAGGAGAGTGGATACGGTGGGAAGAAGCACTATGTTGTTAAAGTTGTATTTACGAAATGCATGAAGTTTCTACACCTTAAATAAAAGGTTTCTGGGGAAAAAAGAAAAAGTTAAAAAAAAGACTAAAAACTATGTAATTCTTACTTATTATTTCCAAAAATGATAATATACAAGACACAAAAGAACAGCACTGGAGTCAAGATGAAAACTCTTTAGACTGTAATACAAAATATTCCACACATACTAATAGGTTAAAATTTTTATCTATAAAGTTCATCAGACAGAAAGTTAATTCAACACTATTCAAAAAATTGTTACTGGGTTTATTACATTGAAAAAAGCTTTGTGCTAGGCACTTTAAATAAAATTATAGATACAAAAGGTACAGGAACTATCTAAGAGCTTGTTATCCAGAACAGCAACAGAGATATAAAAATGGATTTAATGTGAGTATACATCAAATAGTTTGTAGAAAATGGAATTAAATGTTTATTTTGAGGCAAAAAAAATTTTGAAATTCATGCATTTTTTTCAAAATATGCATTTTCTATGAACTTTTTGATTTGAAGACTTGATACAAAGCTAATAAAATACAAAGTTTTTTAGAGTTTAAGACAAAGTTCTACCGGTGTGGAGAAAGAAGAGAGCAAATTTAGCAAACAGGAGCTAGGAATCAAAATTATAATCTTGCATACCTCATGCTAAAACAGTTTGTACCTACTTTGCCCAACAATAAATTTTTAATCTTTCAACAACATAGCTACATTAGCAAGCTCATATTCCTAAGTGCAAGGGCCTTCTCTCTGTTCCTAAGATGAAGTAGAATTTGAGATTTGCTTATAAAAATACGTAAAAGTCTTATAAATGGCAAGGGAGATGGAAGACCTACTAGCCTGAAGAGAACTAGCTAAAAAATGAAATTGTAGAAGAAGACAGTATAAAGACTACTGTTTTGGAGGTATGGTGAGAGAAAATGTGATGGAGTACAAATGTGCAAAGATGGTAATATGAAACGTTGAGGAATTTCAGTACAAATAACAGAAATAGTGACTTAATTTTATGTGCTATATAAACCATAAAAAAATGACTACCAAAACAAACTGTCTCAAAGAATAAACAGAAAATTCTTTCAGCATCAGCCCAATTTGCAACTAAAAAAACTATTGTATTTGTGGAATTTCTGCAAATATTTCCCTAATACTGTTTAATTTTTATCTACTTATTTGAGAGGCAGTGAGACAGAGAAAGACATCACATCTGTTAGTTCATTCCCCAAATGCCTCCAACAGCTGGGGCTCGGCTGGTGCCAAAACTGGGATCTGGGAGTTGAGAATGTAGTCCATGTCTCCTATGTCAGTGGCAAGAACCCAATCACTTGAGCCATCACCACTCCCTCCTAGGGTCTTTTTTTTTTTATTTTTTATTTTTGACAGGCAGAGTGGACAGTGAGAGAGAGAGACAGAGAGAAAGGTCTTCCTTTGCCGTTGGTTCACCCTCCAATGGCCGCTGCAGCGGGCGCGCTGCAGCCAGCGCACCATGCTGATCCAAAGGCAGGAGCCAGGCGCTTCTCCTGGTCTCCCATGCGGGTGCAGGGCCCAAGCACTTGGGCCATCCTCCACTGCACTCCAGGGCCACAGCAGAGAGCTGGCCTGGAAGAGGGGCAACTGGGACAGAATCCGGCGCCCCGATGGGGACTAGAACCCGGTGTGTCAGCGCCGCAAGGCAGAGGATTAGCCTATTGAGCTGTGGCACCAGCCCCTCCTAGGGTCTTAACTGGCAGGAAGATGGAGTCAGAAGCTGAAACTAGGACTTAAACCTAGGCACTCCAAAATGCAATGCAGGCATGTTAAGCTCTAGGCTAAATGCCTGCTTCCTTAATATATATTTTGAAAAACAGTAGCAGTTTTAAGCACCTGGGATACATTTACTTTCTGCTAAATTCATTTTAAGAATTTCAATAGGGGGCTGGTGCTGTGGCATAGCAAGTAAAGCCATTGCCTGAGACTCTGGCATCCCATATAGGCACCAGCTCCTATCTTAGCTCTACTTCCCATCCAGCTCCCTGCTAATGGCCTGGGAAAAGAAGCAGAAAATAGCCCAAGTGTTTGGACCCCTGCCAGTCACACGGGAGACCCAGATGAAGCTCCTGGCTTCAGTCCAGCCCTGTGCTGGCTATTATGGCCATCTGGGGAGTGAACTAGTAAATGGAAAAATCAATCTAACTTTTTAAAATAAATAATAAATCTTAAGAAAAAAAGAATTTCAACAGCATAGATAGGAATATTTGCTTGCAGCCAGAGTCATAGGAAAATTAAGATATTGAAATCAGATGAATCATTTATTATTTCAGCATTCTCTTATATCCTGCCAAATGTAGAAAGACCAAACAGAGGAGTAAGAAAACATTCACTCCAGAAACACAAAATATCCTCAAATTACAAATTCCAGCCATATAGCAAGGTTAAGCTTTGGTTTCATCTCCTTAAAGTCGTCTCCTTTAGGGGCTGGTGTCATGGCCCAATGAGCTAAGCTGACGCCTGTGACACCAGGAACCCATATTAATACTGGCTCAGCCCCGGATGCTTTGCATCTGATCCAACTTCCTGATAATGTGCTTGGGAAAGTAATGGAAGATGGTCCAAGGTCCTTGCCACCCATGTAGGAGACCAAGATAGAGTGTCTGGCTGCTAGTTATGGCCTGGCCCAGACCTAGCCATTGCATCCATTTGGACAGTGAATCAGATGATGGAAGATCTCTGTGTCAGTCTATCTATCATTCTGCCTTTCAAATAAATAAATAAATCTTTAACCATTACAAACAAGAAACAATCACCTTTTGGATTCTTGTATTTATTGCTTACACAGTTTCTTCAGAATACAGGCTAGTTTCACATTCTATTTTATAGTCCTCAAAGTGCTAAATTCTTTTTTTTTATTTCTTCATTTCGCCTTTCTATATGTATCTGGCAGAGTAGGAATGCTATACTTCTATATTTAGTATGCATTTAATGTAAAATACAAATTAAAGGAAAAGAAGTATAAACAGATTGATCTGTCTTCTCATAATATTAAAACAATATATCCAAATAAGACAAAAAAATCTTACCCCATTAAGGCTGCCCAAATCTTTCACCAAATGTTCATCTGTAGAGGCATCATAATTGATTACAGCATGTTGCTTATCCACACTACGAGACTGAAAGAAATTTTTTAAATTAATAAATAAAGAAAATACCAGAGTAAATAACAAAAAAGTTTTTGGCCTAGATAACTAATAGTAACAGGACAAGAGATAAATATAAGGAAGAGGCAAATCACAAGTGGATTAATGGACCATAAACTGCGCTACCATCCGCAAGAAATTTGGTATCACTACCCAGAGGAAAGCAGCCAATATTAAGATATCCTTTTCCACTAAACTCACATGTTCTATTTTTAAGACAATTTAAATGAGCTGACTTTGTTGAGTATATCAAATTATAATATTTTATTTAAATATTCATGGCCCAAGAAATTTGGCATACACAGCATGAGTAAAACTGAATTTTAATCCTGGATACTTCAGTGATATTAAAGTTAGTTTCACTGCTTCTTTTAGAAATAGTCATTATGATGCCTACCAGAAACTAAACATAATTATATTGTTGGTGTTTTTAAAAATAAATTCTACTGTGTTTATTTAAGTTTTTAACATGTTGTGGGATACATTTAGATATGAAGCAAATTAATGCTATGCTAATTTTATGAATTATGTACAAATCTCATTTTAAAATGTACAAGGTGAAACTTCATACTTAAAAATACACTTATCCATTCTGAGCTCTACTTTTCCAAAACATAATAATCTCAAAGAATTAGAACTGGTTTTTAGAATGACTCGAGTGTGAAAATTTAATCGAAATGATAAATAAAGTTAAAAAAAGGAGGGTCAGAAACTTCAAATCTAAATAGTGATGTTCTCTTAAGGAGTTGAGAAACAGTTTTTACTAATTCCAGGTTCTGAGCAGATCCATATAAAGGAAGGCTGACAGAATTACCTGTAACATGAGCTCACAGTCATCTCTTCCAACGAAAATCATTTCCCGTGGCAGCCTGTGGCGAGTGCCTCCACTGCTCACCAAAAACCAGGATGTTAAGCTCATTTTCTGCTTAGCTTTTAAGTCTTTGGCAAAGCTACGTCATCCTGTAGGAAAATATAATGAAAAACATATACTTAGGTATTGTTAGTTACTATCTATTTACCAAACCCTGTGAAGAGGCCTAAGAATAGAACGCATTCATCAACATTTATACCTGACTAAATGAACCATCCACAGGTCCAGGAAATGACATAATTACTAAATTCTAATCAGTGAAGAAAGCCTACTGATGGAAGTATACAATTACAAAGGAAAAAATTTAAGTAATTAAGTAGGTAGTAAACTACTAAATTTTTATCATATTTATGAAAGGCTTTCAGCATAGCTTATAATGGTCTACATCCAAAATTAAATGCTAACATTATCACACTAACATCAAAAAATATAACACTGTACAAATAGACATCTTACCTGTAAATGGCTTAAGGAAGACTTGAATTCAAAATTAAGCGTATCTGATGTCTCAGTATGAACTAAATTTGAAGACTAAAGAAATTGCTTATTCATCTACCAAGTGCAGAACCACTTCAGTTTCACTTTCCCAAATTGTTAATTCCTTAGAACAATAATTGCTAAACATTTTGTTCTTAGGACTCTTTTTTACTCTTGAAAATATGAACCCTTAAAAATATTTGGTTACATGTATTATATTTGTTTATTAATTTTATAGAGAAATGGAAACTAAGAAGCTAATACTCATTTATTAATTTCCTTAAAAGAACAGTAATCCAATTTCACTTAAAAATTACTAATGCTGGGGCCGGCGCTGTGGTACAGCGGGTTAAGGCCCTGGCCTGAAGCGCCATATGGGATGCCGGTTCAAGTCCCAGCTGCTCCTCTTTGGATCCAGCTCTCTGCAATGGCTTGGGAAAGCAGCAGAAGATGGCTCAAGTCCTTGGGCCCCTGCACCACATGGGAGACCCGGAGGAAACTCCTGGCTCCTGGCTCAGAATCAGAGTAGCTCTGGTTACTCTGGGGAGCAGTAACTCTGGGGAGTTAACCAATGGATGAAAGACCTTTCTCTCTGTCTCTACCTCTCTCTGGAATTCTGTCTTACAAATAAATAAAATAAATCTTTAAAAAAATTACTAATGCTTCTATGAAAAAATATTTCCAAAACAAAAGTAATTAGCAAGAACTATTTAACTTTCTGCAAATCTCTTTAATGTCTAACTTGATAGAAGATCCCATATATGATATTTATTCAATCCATAGCCATATACCATTTAATTTGAAATATATAAAGAAAACATGGCTTCACACACATGAATTACTGAAAAAGGGACATGTACTTGAATAGCCTTTTCAAATAATTGTAGATAATTTTTTGTTACTAATCAAAATTTTTCAAGAGGTAGGTAATTTCTTGAAGGTCATCTGCAATATGGAATTTGAATCCTTATCAATCAATCTTTCATACTATGTCACATGAAAATCCATTTTGTACACTGACGGATTTTGTAACACCATGCACTGGTCCTTTGAAAATGCTGGTTTTCTGAGTTATGTGCGTCTTCCAAGCATTTCCTTGAACTATACTAAAACATCACATTCACTAATAACACCACCCAGTTCACAAAGAAAACGTTTAATTATTGGGCAGCAAACTGTTAAGCTCATGCTAACAATCAATTTTCTAAAATACTAATTTTCTTCTGATAGCTCAAATTTCATCATTAATCTTAAAAAAAATCTGTCATTTCTTTGCCTTGACTGACACTATTCACTTTGCCAAATGCCCAAGAGTACGTAACTATTATTTGCCTATCATTATTTGAAATAAAAATTCTGCTTTATGAAACCAAGTACAAAGTTCATGTCATAATTCACACAATGGCACATTGATGCTTCTTCTTAAGACAACCAGTACTTCGGTATACAGCATAGTGCTTTATGGTTACTTCCATTTAGTCTTATAGAATATTAAAAAGATGTAACTCAAGGGTCAAGATTCAACAAATAAAATGAATAATTTTTACAGCTTCATCAAGGACACTCTTAAGCAAAACAAACTTGGCTTTTTTAAAAAAAATTGTAAATGTATAGCAGTATTAAGTACAATTACTCCTAGTATAGTTTGGTGTCACCACCTTGATCTATGCTATCCCAGCAACTTAACTACTATCACTTTCATACATCAGTGCAGATGTTAATACAATAAAAAAAATTTGCTTTGCTACCCAAATAAGAAAGAATTGGACCTGGTAGAACCAAAATAAAAGGGTTTCAGAGACTCCCAGACACCTGTGGATTGAGCTCTGAGAACAATTAAACTAGGGGATGTAGTTTCATCTTTAAAAATAGAAGCTTTAGCCGGCGCCGGGGCTCACTAGGCTAATCCTCCGCCTTGCGGCGCCGGCACACCGGGTTCTAGTCCTGGTCGGGGCACCGATCCTGTCCCGGTTGCCCCTCTTCCAGGCCAGCTCTCTGCTGTGGCCAGGGAGTGCAGTGGAGGATGGCCCAAGTGCTTGGGCCCTGCACCCCATGGGAGACCAGGAGAAGCACCTGGCTCCTGCCATTGGATCAGTGTGGTGCACTGGCCGCAGCGCACCAACCGCGGCGGCCATTGGAGGGTGAACCAACGGCAAAAGGAAGACCCTTCTCTCTCTCTCTATCCACTCTGCCTGTCAAAAAATAAATAAAAAAATAAAAAAAAATAGAAGCTTTAGGGGCCAGTGCTGTTGCATAGTGGGTAAAGCTGCTGCCTGCAGTGCCAGCATCCAATATGGGCGCCGTCTCAAGTCCTGGCTGCTCCACTTCCCATCCAGCTCTCTGCTGTGGCCTAGGAAAGCAGTAGAAGATGGCCCAAGTCCTTAGGCCCTTGCACCTATGTGGGGGATCCAGAGGAAGCTCCTGGCTCCTGGCTTTGGATAGGCACAGATCTGGTTGTTGCAGTCAACTGGGGAGTAAATCAGAGGACGGAAGACCTCTCTCTCTGCTTCTCCTTCTCTCTCTGTGCAACTCTTTCAAATAAATAAATAAATCTTTTATATATATATAAATATATATATAAATGTTTATATATATAAAAGCATTATATATATATATATATTAGCATTAGAGTCAGCATGACAGATAAAGAGTTTAAATTCTGGTTCTAATATTTATTTTCCATGACTTTGGGCAAACTATTTATCTCATGTCCCTTGGTTTCCTCTTCTATTAAATGAGGATCACATCATCTATTCAAGTTTTTTCTCTAATAATTCAGAAGAAAAATAGTTGTAAACATATTTTTTCTATGAAATGGTATTTTCTGCTATACTTGAATTAGAAGCAAATAATCTTCCATAAAGCTAAAACAATTAAGTATTATTCCCTTCTCAGTTTATCTAATTGTTATAGTCATTTATGTAACTCCTTAATGCAGATAAGGTTATTTTTCCAACTACTGCCTGTCAAACTGATTTTCAGTATTTCTTTGCTTGAGTCAGAATATATCATTCCTGACCAAGACAAGAGAGGATTAAAACTTTATAAGAAAATCCCAACCCAAATATAGCATATAATTTTCCTGCTGCAATTTCAAAGAACAATTTTAAAACAGGACATGAATAATGAGGCTAATACTTATTCATTTATTCAAGGGAATTTGGAAAAAAAAAAGAGACATATTAAAAGAAAATCTATATAGCCTAAATACAGTAAACTAAAACACTAGAACAGATGGAACAACAGGAATGAGATGCCAGTATTGCACATGGGAATGCTGGTTTGAGTCTTGGCTATTCTGTTTCTGATCCAACTTCCTGCTAATGTGCCTAGGAAAGCAGCAGAAGATGGTCCAACTACTTAGATCCCTGCCACCCATGAGACCCAAATGGAATTTCTGGCGTCTGATTTCAGTCTGGCCCAGACCTGGCTGTTGAGAACATTTGGGGAGCAAACCAGCAGATGGAAGATCATTCTATCTTCCCCTTTCTGTTGTTTGCCTTTCAAATAAATAAACCTTTACAAAAAAAAAAAAAAAAAGAGGTATTTCTTTCCTAGGCAGGAGCAATGACCTTGAGTCCACCTATTTACAACACTTCTGATAAACGTGGGAATGTAATATAACACAAAGACGTTTTTATTCAGGACTCTCTCTAAGAAAGCTTTCCCTCAGATCTGTCAATTGTTTTTCTACTCAGAGTATTACTAATAACTACATACAGATTAAACTGAAACCTGGTTTGTAGCTTCCTCAGTAGATATGATAGATACCCCAACTCAGGTTCTTTTAACAATGAGAAAGCAAGCCCTTGCATTTGCAATTTGTACAAAATATGACCAAGTCTTAACCAGATATGACAGCAACCTTATGTTTCTTGCTCGAGTTCTGAATCAGTCAAAAAGGCATGGGTTTTACATCTGACCATCAGAATTAAAATCTCAGTGTCTCACACTTTCTTAGTAACTGTAAACACACACACACACACAACACACAATATTTCTACAGTTCAGGTATAGTATCTATAAAAAGAAAAAAATATATAAGAAGATATAACTGGTAGGAATTATCGGAAGTAACTAATTCGGAAGTCTGATGTGCAGTACACAGACTGGTATACTTCAGTGAATTTCAATCTCTCCCTTGCTAGTGGCTATCATCACCTATTCCTCATCCACTAGTCCACTAACCCAGAGCTTCAAGCAGACTGGATACAGCTTCATGCATTCCTGCAATAGCTTCCTGGTGTCCAGGTAAACAATAAGGACTTAAGTCTTTCAGATAATGCATTGTGTGTTCTGATTGCTGGCACAAAGGCTGGCTAACACTGCTTCCATTCCAATAAGCATAAGCAGCTTCCAAGAAATTTATACAGACAATCTTTCTTTGCTTATTTTTATTTCTTCTTTTTGGAGACAGATATTTACAGATATCCTTAACAAGTCATTGGCTGACTTGCAGAGATGATAGAAGAAACTTTAGAGAACATAAAGATTAAATATTCCACAAAAATAGTAAGCAAAAATTAAAAACAGATGTGCTTCAGACATTTTAACAAGTAGGAATTGGTAATATCTGAAGATGTAAGAGAAAAAACCACCCCTAATCTGATGAAAGGCATCAATATACACATCCAATAAGCTCAGCAAACCCCAAGCAGGATAAAACTAATAGATTTAAACCAAGAAACATTATAGCAGAATTGCCAAAAACCCAAAGAAATATAAAGAAATTAGAAAACAAAGAGAGAAGGAATTTTTCAAGTACAAAGGATTTTCAATAAAATTAAGAGTGGATTTCCTGTCAGAAACTAAGATGGCCTAAAGCACTAAAATGGCCTATTTAAAGTCCTGAAAGAAAAAACTGTCAGGGTCAATGCTGTGGCACAGCAGGCTAAAGCCCCCGCCAGCAGTGCCTGCATCCCATATAGGCGCCAGTTTGAATTCCGGCTGCTCCACTGCCAATCCAGCTCTCTGCTATGGCCTGGGAAAGCAGTAGAAGATGGTCGAAGTCCTTGGGACCCTGCACCATCATTAAGAGACCTGGAAAAAGCTCCTGGTTCCTGGCTTCGGATCAGCTCAGCTCTAGCTGAGTGAACCAGTGGAATGGATGACCTCTTTCTCTCTGGCTCTATCTCTGTAATTCTTTCCAAAAAAATTTAAAAAACCCTGTCAAGCAAAGATTATATTATCCACCAAAGCTATATTTCAAGAATGAGTCACAAATTAAGACATTTCCAATTAAACAAAATCTGAAAATTCATTTTCAGAACAGTGTCCTACAAAAAAATGAAAGACAAATGGGGCTGGCATTATGGTATTAACCTGCAGTGCCTGCATTCCATATGGGCGGAAGTTGGAGTCTTAGCTGCTCCACTTCTGATTCAGCTCCCTGCTAAAGGCCTGGGAAAAGCAGCCTTGGAAGATGACCCAAGTGCTTTGGTCCTTGCCACCCGTGTGAGAGAATCAGGCAAAATTCCTGGCACCTGGCTTCGGCCTAGTTCAGCCTCAGCTCTAGTGGCCATCTCAGGCATAAACCAGTGGATGGAAGATTTCTGTCTCTCTCAAACACTGACTTTCAAATAAATAAATCTTTAAAAAAAAAAAATGAGTGGCCGGCACCACGGCTCACTAGACTAATCCTCCACCTGCAGCACTGGCGCCCCGGGGTTCTAGACCCGGTTGGGGCACCAGATTCTGTCCCGGTTGCTCCTCTTCCAGGCCAGCTCTCTGCTGTATCCCGGGAAGGCAGTGGAGGATGGCCCAAGTGCTTGGGCCCTGCACCCGCATGGGAGACCAGGAGGAAGCACCTGGCTCCTGGCTTCAGATCTGCGCAGTGTGCCGGCCATGGCAGCCATTTGGGGGATGAACCAACGGAAGGAAGACCTTTCTCTCTGTCTCTCTCTCTCTCACTTACTCTGCCTGTCAAAAAAAGAAAAAAAAAAAAAGAGAGAAAACTTTTGTGTTGAATTGAAAGGACACTAAACAAGAACTTAAAACTGTAAGAAAAAAATAACAATGTTAAACCTATATAAATACAACATAAACCAGTATTATACTTTTTAAATTGTTTCTACTTTGTTTTTTCCTATATGATTTAGTAAGCAAATGTTAAACTAATTATAAATGTATTCCTGGGAATATAATGTATATAATTACAACATAGAGGAATGGATGGAAATTCATAGCAATATTTGTATACTCTCAAAACCAGGTTGATATTATTCAGCTTAAGATGTTAATTGTAATCTCCAGAGTAACCACTAAGAAAACAAAAAATATGAAGCAAAGGAGAAAATAAAATTAAAACGGTGTATAACAAAAAAAAAGTCCCTAAATGTTTTTTAAAAGGCAATAATGGAGGAATTGAGAAAAAAAAATATAACTTAGGGAAAACAGATAATGCCAAAGTCTTCTTTATCAGAAATTACATTAAATATAAATGGATTAAGTCCCTATTAAAAGACAGAGAAAGGCAAATTGGATAAAATAACAGGATGCATCTACATGCTATACACAATATCACTGTAAATATAAGGACTAAAAGAAGTTGGAAGCAAAAGGAAGAAAAAATATATTCCATACAAAGAGTAACTAAAAGAGAGATGAGGTAACTGGCTATATCATTCCAAAAGACTTTATATCAAAAACAACTGTAGGAGACAAAACAGAAGAAAAGATTATACACTGATAACAGGTTCAATACAGCAAGAAAAGATGAAATTATAAAAACAAACGTAAACAAAATTTCAAATATATGAAGCAAAAACAACCAGAACTGGAGGGAGAAATGGATAGTTCTACAAGAAGAGTTGGTAAATTCAATAGCCTACTTTCAATAAAGAAAGAATCATAGGGCCTGTACTGTGGTGTAGTAGGTAAAGCTGCCAGTTGTGGCGCTGGCATCCCACATGGGCACCGGTTTGTGTCTTGACTGCTCCACTGCCAATCCACTTCTCTTCAAATGTGCCTGAGAAAGCAGCAGAAGATGGCTCAAGCGCTTGGGCCTCTGCACCCACGTGGGAGATGTAGAAGAAGGTCCTGGCTTCAGATTGGCATTGTTCCAGCCATTGTGGCCATTTGGGGAGTGAATCAGCAGGTGGAAGATCTCTCTCTCTCTCTCTTTCTCCCCCCATAATTATGCCTTTTAAATAAATCTTTAAAAATAAAAAAGAAACTCCGTTGCATGACAAAGAGCAAAATAGATTTGCTTTTCTGTAACTCTACCCCCATTTCCCCAAAGCACAGTTAGCCATTCTTTTCTCAGTAGTCCTACAATACTTTGTACATTGATTATACTATAATTTAAACCATAATTTTAGTAATGATATTGCATTATATGATTATGTGTCAAGTTGATGAGCAAAACAACACTATCCTTTCAATAAACTGATTGAGCATCCATCCTACAAATTCAGACAGTATAAGGATCTAAGACACAAAGGTAAAACAGAATATCTTCCCTCAAGGAACTTAGTCTTGTAGGGGAATCTGGTCAGTAGACCCCTTGACAAGAGATAAGCCTAACGCTTGTTTCATCTATTTTTTTTTTTTTTTTGACAGGCAGAGTTAGTGAGAGAAAGAGACAGAGAGAAAGGTCTTCCTTTTTCCGTTGGTTCACCCCACAAGTGGCCGCTTCGGCTGGTGCCTTGAGGCCGGCGCGCTGCGCCGAAGCCAGGAGCCAAGGTGCTTCCTCCTGGTCTCCCATGCAGGTGCAGGGCCCAAGCACTTGTGCCATCCTCCACTGTACTCCCGGGGCACAGCAGAGAGCTGGACTGGAAGAGGAGCAACCGGAACAGAAGGCAGCACCCCAACCCGGACTAGAACTTGAGGCACCGGCGCTGCAGGTGGAGGATTAGCCTAGTGAGCCGTGGCGCCAGCCAAGTCTAAGGCTTTTAGTGATACTAAAACAAACGGGATTGTCATTATTCCAGAGTGGGATGGGGACACCTGGAATGATCTCATTCAAGTCAGTCCAGGGATGAAACAAACATTTCTTAATCTCCGTACGCACAGAGAGTAGGCCAACACTTTACATATAGTGTTGGCTGGCAATGCTTAATGAATGAATGTACAGCTTCGGAATTACTACAAGTCTTGAAGTAAGGCTATCTGAAGGAAATCTGCAGAGGCAGGAAGTGAAACATTAATCATCTAACTTTTGCTATCAATTAAATCTAGCCATCAAATCCTTTTTATATCCACATCCCTCTTCAGTTGTCTCCCTTATACTCTAACCTCTTGTGTTTGCTTTCAGCAATTATCTGACAAAGTTTAAAAGCTCAGACAGGGGCTGGTGTTGTAGCACAGTGGGTTAAGTTGCTGCCTACGGTGCTATCATCCCATATAAGCAAGGGTTTGAGTCCTAGCTGCTCCACTTCTGATCCTGCTCCCTGTTAACGTGGCTAGAAAAGCAGTGCTAAAGATGGCCAAGGTGCTTGGCCCCCTGCAGCCCACGTGGGAGACCAGGTTGAAGCTTCTGTCTTTGGCCTGGCCCAGACTGGGCTGTTGCAGCCATTTGGGTAATAAACCAGTGGATGAAGATCTCTTTCTGTTTCTCCTTCTCTCTGTAACTCTGTCTTTCAAATACATAAGTAAATCTTAAAAAAAAAAAAAAAAAAAAAAGGCCCAAACATATAGCAATTAGACGGATATGAACACCAACCCAGCATCATAGTTCTATTTTCATGTTCCTGGAGCTATAATTAACTCTAAAATCCTACTCTTCTGATAGGTTAGAGTTCATTCGAGGATCAGATGGACTAAATTTTAAATTCTTATAAAAAACAGACAAGAAAAAAAACCTTTGCAGTTAAACAGCTTTACTACACGTTTCATAGGTTTCAACATTATGTGATTTCACTGCTTTTATTTACATTGAAAAAGACTCCTTCCAGTGACATATAATTCAAGTTAAGAAAAGATGGCAAGAGGAGTCTGATCTCAATTACTGTAATACCAGAATTAAGAGACAAGTAATAATAAATATTATACTTTATATACAAATAACATCACTACAGAATAGCTACATTACAACCCACAGCAAAAGCTAGTTTATTTGTATTATTACATTCAAAAGGAAAAGAAACCTATTACATAAATGATAATAAGTGAATGCAGTTTCTTTAACTAGAACACATATTAAGGGCAACATATCTTTATGCTTTTGCAATCAACTAGCTGAGTCATAACCAGATGGCTTTGCAGAGAATAAACCTCCTCTTACCCAGCAACCCCTGTTATTGCAAAGAAAGAAATAGCTAGTCTCACATTAATAACGGCTATCACTATATACAGTGGAAAATGCTTTCCTCTCATCTGTGTATTTCTCATTTTAATAAAATATAATCTACTTATGTATCCATGTGATAACTTTTCTCCTGTTACTCTGAGGCATGAAAGGGTGACAATGATCTCCATAGAATTGGCCCACTGCCTTGCTCTGCTTCCTGAAACAATAAATGTAAGAGAAAGATGTGATTTTCCTAATGAAAATAAATAAAACTTTCAAGAAAGGAGAAAGTTATAAATTTCCCCATTCAAAATTATCACTTGAACCAGCAAGAAAACTTATAAACTAAAATAAATACAAGCTATTATAACAACTGTCAGACCAATCTTTTTTACTTGTTTTTTACCCATAATACCAAGTATCTAAAAGGGAAAAATATGTTAAATGATTCAGGATTCCTATTTCATATTTCTCTCCTTACTAAGCCCCAACAGAAAATATCCTCCAAACTACAAGTGTCTGTTATTTGATATCATGAAATCCTGAAAATGAAAGAAATAATCAGGGTTGCATTTCAGCTAGATTTGGGGTCAACCATGGTATAGATCACATATTATAGTAACTCAGGACCTACCAAAATGTAGATTATGAAAGCAGAGAGACATGATTTTCTGTGTCCTTTTATTTACAATGGTAGCATTTTTTCATATGTAGAGTATGTGTAATGTTCTTAGACACATGATAAGTAAGTAATAAATGCTACCATTGTGGCTGGCACCGTGGCTCACTTGGCTAATCCTCTGCCTGCGGTGCCGGCACCCCAGGTTCTAGTCCCGGTTGGGGCGCCGGGTACTGGTCCTGGTTGCTCTTCTTCCAGTCCATCTCTCTGCTGTGGCCCAGGAGGGCAGTGGAGGATGGCCTAAGTGCTTGAGTCCCTGCATCCGCATGGGAGACCGGGAGGAAGTACCCAGCTCCTGGCTTCGGATTGGCATAGCAACGGCCGTAGCTGCCATTAGGAGAATGAACCAACGGAAGGAAGACCTTTCTCTCTGTCTCTCTCTCACTGTCTGTAACTCTCTCTCTGTTTCTCTCTCTCTCACTGTCTATCTAACTCTGCCTGTCAAAAAAAAAATGGTAGCATTTTTAAATTTTTTTTCAAAAAGTTCATAGAAAATGCGTATTTTGGAAAAACTATACATGGATTTCAGAGCTTACTTGCATTGAATAAATCTCTTAATCCAATTTTCCACAAACTTTTGAAGTATGGGTGTGTTATATGATCAATAACTATTACTTCATATATATAAATTCTTTTTAACTACAATAATTCTGTAAGTTCCAGAAAATGAACATAAACACTATACACCAATTACAGAAGAGAACTCCATTTTATAGAGCACTAGAATGAATGCATCTTTTTCTTTATTCATGGGTGCTAGGCATTATAAATACTAGAGAGTGAAGATCGGGACAGAAAAAGTCCCTACACCCAAATAGACAAATAGCTAATATATTAATAAACAACATCAGTGATAAGTGAAAAAGAAGAAACATGACAAAACAAAGAGGATGATGTAACATTTTTAGGGTGGTGCTCTTTAGGCTGGGTGCCTTTGAAATATCTGAGAAAGTGTCGTGTACTTAGAAAATATTTAAAAAGTCAGTCCACTGTATAATTAACTTGATCTGGGACAGCTAATGAAGTATATACTTGGGAACAATTTATTTCTTTTCAACCCCACCCCCATTTGTATAGTTACTCAAAAAATGCCTCCACAGCTGTGCTTTTTCTGGATAGCTACCAAGCTACTTATTGTATGTTCACACAAACAAATTCAGTATCAGGGAAATTTCTGCTTTCAGTTATTCATGATTATTTTGAAATAAGTGCTCCAAATGTTACTTTCATCATCTGTCACACACACTGTGAATTCTTTTAAAAACAACAAATAAAGTAAATACATACCAAGAAAAACTATAATTACAACTAGCCTGAAATAGCATTATTGCTAAAACAAAGAATCCTCATAAAAAGTGGAGGTACCATTCCAGGTATCAAGCTGCAGGGGCTGGTGTTGCGGGCATGAAGGATTAAGCTTCATATCCCATATGAGCACCAGTTCAAGTCTCAGCCGCTCCACTTCTGATCCAGCTCCATGCTAATGTGCCTGATAAAGCAGCAGAGTCCTGGAGGCCCTGCACCCCTGTGGGAGACATGGATGAGGGCTCCTGGCTCCTGGCTTCACCCTGGCCCAGCCCAGGCTGTTACAGCCATTTGAGGAGTAAACCAGTGGATGGAAGACCTCTCTCTGTCTCTCCCTCTTGGTAATTCTGCCTTTCAAATGAATAAAATAAATCTTTTAAAAAAAATATTTGGGCCAGCGCTGTGGCTTAGTAGGCTAAGCCTCCGCCTGTGGTGCCAGCAACCCATATGGGTGCCAGTTCAAGTCCCAGTTGCTCCTCTTCCAAGCCAGCTCTCTACTTATGGCCTGGGACAGCAGAAGAAGATGACTCAAATGCTTGGGCCCCTGCACTCACGTGGGAAACCTGGAAGAAGCTCCTAGCTCTTGATTTGGATTGGCCCAACTCTGGTCTTTGTAGCCATTTGGGGAGTGAAACAGCAGATGAAAGACCTTTCCCTCTGTCGCTCCCTCTCTCTGTCTGTAACTCTATCTCTCAACTAAATAAAATTTTTTTAAAAAATAAAAAATGTATCAAGCTACATAGTGTATCTATATCTGAATCTATTATTTATTTTCAAAAGAAAAGCTAAAGTTGATGGGGAAAAGAGTGATTTAATAAAACATTTCTTTTTTTACCTTTTTTTTTTTTTTTGACAGGCAGAGTGGACAGTGAGAGAGAGAGAGACAGAGAGAAAGGTCTTCCTTTTGCTGTTGGTTCACCCTCCAATGGCCGCCGCGGCCGCCGCACTGCGCTGATCCGAAGCCAGGAGCCAGGTGCTTCTCCTGGTCTCCCATGGGATGCAGGGCCCAAGGACTTGGGCCATCCTTCACTGCACTCCCGGGCCATAGCAGAGAACTGGCCTGGAAGAGGGGCAACCGGGACAGAATCCAGCGCCCCGGGACTAGAAACCAGTGTGCCGGCGCCGCAAGGTGGAGGATTAGCCTGTTGAGCCAAGGCGCCGGCTCTTTTTTTATCTTTTTAAATTTATTTATTTATTTATTTGAAATGCAGAGTTACAGAGAGACAGAGATCTTCCATCCACTGATTCATTCCCCAGATGGCCACGATAGCCAGGGCTGGGACAGGCTGAAGCCAGAAGCTTCATCTTGGGTGCAGGGGCCCAACTACCTGGGTTATCACCTGCTGCTCTTTCCAGGCCATTAGCAGGGAGCAGGATTAGATGTGGAGCAGCTGGAACCTGAACCAGCATTCATACAGGATGCCAGCATGACAGGCGGCAGCTTTACCTGATAAGCCACAACGTCAGCCCTGGCAAAACAATTCTTCATACAAATCATTGTATAAAATGATTAAAGAAAATCTGTAAGAGAAAACACATCATACTTTCCCATAAATTATCTAGGCATTAGAAATTCTTGCCAAGTTTACTCTGCTAGCTTAAGAGAAAATTTAGTCTGAATTGCTTTCTTCTGAAGAACTGTAGAACTCCTGTTAAAACACAATTCTGTTGGCGCCAGTGTTTGTGGTGGTTCAGTGGGTAAGCCACTGCCTGAGACACCAGCATCCCATATGGGCACCAGGTCACATCCCAGCTGCTCCACTTCTGATCCAGCTCCCTGTTAATGGCCTGAGAAAGCAGAGGAGGATGGCCCAAGTGTTAGGGCCCCTGCCACCCACAGGGGAGACCTGATGAAGTTCCAGATCCCTGACTTCAGCCTAGACCAGCCCAGGCCACTGCAATTATCTGGTTCACTGGGGAGTGACCCAGCAGATGGAAAATCTCTCTCTTTCCCTCTAACTCAGATTTTAAAATAAATAAATAAATCTTTAAAACACATGCACACACAACATTCTGTTGTTTTACACCAACAAACTGATTAAGGCTCAGATTCAAAGATTTATCAAGTAACTCCTTGGTGCCAGTAATCATGCCAGATGATGACATGTGCATTCTTTCATTTAATTCCAAAACAAGCATGTAAGAAATATTTTCCTTTATGAAAGCTGAAGTCAAAGTCTTACTCAAGGTCACAAATCCAACAGTAGCAAACAGGAAAGATCTAGATTCATACCTGGGCCATCTGATAGAAAGTACAAGGCTTTTCCCACTTAAAATGAAGCAGGTGATACCAATTCCTTCAGTTTCAGATTTGGCCAAAGAGTTTGACTATCACTGATAAGCAATGTATTTTGCCCAATAACATTGTTTTCTTTTTGGGCCATACATTCTATAGTTAATGCAAACTTCAATCTTTTTTTTTTTTTTTTTTTGGACAGGCAGAGTGGATAGTGAAAGAGACAGAGAGAAAGGTCTTCCTTTTTTTGCCGTTGGTTCACCTTCCAATGGCCGCTGCAGCCGGCGCATCGTGCTGATCCCAAGCCAGGAGCCAGGTGCTTCTCCTGGTCTCCCATGCGGGTGCAGGGCCCAAGCACCTGGGCCATCCTCCACTGCACTCCCGGGCCACAGCAGAGAGCTGGCCTGGAAGAGGAGCAACCGGGATAGACTCTGGCGCCCCAACCGGGACTAGAACCCGGTGTGCCGGCTCCGCAAGGCAGAGGATTAGCCTGTTAAGCCACGGCGCCGGCCTCATTTTTCAATCTACCTCTTAACCTTTGGCTTGACCACCAGCAATCTCCAAGACTCTTTTTCCTAAGAAGCTCCTAGAGAAGAATCAATCAATTATTAAAACCAAAGACCAAAACTCAGCTGACCAATCTAGAAGAAAGAGGTAAATTCAGTAATTCAGGGTTCAGCACAGACCAGAAACCTAGAATCTGAAAGAATAATAAACTATCTCTAGTTTCACTGAGCAACTATAAACCTGAGCTACTTTGTCAAATCTTAGGGCACAGAAGCAGAGAAAGGTGAAGAAGTGTGCCTTAAAGAACTGAGAACAGTCTATGAGTTTAAGACTCCGGGCCGGCGCTGTGGCTTAACAGGCTAATCCTCCGCCTTGCAGTGCTGGCACACCAGGTTCTAGTCCCGGTCGGGGTGCCGGATTCTGTCCCGGTTGCCCCTCTTCCAGGCCAGCTCTCTGCTGTGGCCCGGGAGTGCAGTGGAGGATGGCCCAAGTCCTTGGGCCCTGCACCCGCATGGGAAGCCAGGAGAAGCACCTGGCTCCTGGCTTGGGATCAGCACAATGCGCCGGCCGCAGCAGCCATTGGAGGGTAAACCAACGGCAAAAAGGAAGACCTTTCTCTCTGTCTCTCTCTCTCTCACTGTCCACTCTGCCTGTCAAAAAAAAAAAAAAAAGACTCTAAAGCCAAATGTTTTTGATTTGCTGTTCTTAGCTCATTCTATGACAACAATTTCTATTTCTGCCATGTCTGCAATTAATTTTTGTCTATCACTGCCTCATATGGCGTTTAAAAGTGGTTTCTGTTAATCTTCAAAACTTTTTCTCATCCACTATTCATTTAAACTGTTTGGGAGATATGTATAAAATGTCTATCACAGCATCAGTCTAACACATGACAACTGAACGGGAAACATCCAAGTATGTAGTAACTAAAAAGTCTCAGTACATTTAAGGAATATTGTTTTTTATGACTATGTCACAAATGCACTTTATTGTATAATATATTGATAATTACTAGCCTAAGTTATGCAGGTTTCCTTTTTACCTTCATGTTAAATTTTAGTGCTTATATTCTATATCAGCACTATGCAACGGAAATGTTCTGTAGCTACATTGTCCAATACATTAGCCAACATCCATGTTAACCACGGAGCAATTGAAATATGACTAATACAACTCAAGAGATTAATTTAAATATTCACAGACGATTAGTGGCTATTCTAGCTAGTTCAGCTCTACACAAACAGAAATCACATGGTTATTTACATTAAAAATGGCTTTCAATATCTTATACCTACAGCCTTTAAACATGTAGAATAAGCTGATAAAATTTATTAAGGTGGGCCGGCGCCATGGCTCACTTGGTTAATCCTCCACCTGCAGCACCAGCATCCCAAATGGGCGCCAGGTTCTAGTACCAGTTGCTCCTCTTCCAGTCCAGCTCTCTGCTGTGGCCCAGGAGGGCAGTGGAGGATGCCTGAGCGCTTGGGCCCCTTCACCTGCATGGGAGACCAGGAAGAAGCACCTGGTTCCTGGCTTCAGACCGGTGCAGTGGCGGCTGTGCTGGCCATTTGGGGGGTGAACCAATGGAAGGAAGACCTTTCTCTGTCTCTCTCTCTCACTGTCTATAACTCTACCTGTCAAAAAAAAAATTTATTAAGGTAGCATCATTATAGCTTCCATAGTAAATTAAACAATCAAGTCTACCTTTTGGTTAAAATTTTTAAATATTCACTTCAACTGTTAAAATATCTGTAAGTCTATTATTTCATATAGTAAAATTCTTTAGAGATTACAGATGTTTAAAGTGATTAGGCTCACCATTATCAGAAAACCACGGCATGGTCTTCAGCGCAAATATTTTGTAGTGTGTTTATTTCTGAGGTGAAAAACAGAAATTTTACTAAGAGGGAATCCCAGGCACAGACTGACTAGTGAAATTTGACATATTATTTCTTTTTTTTTTTTTTTTCAGGCAGAGTGGACAGTAGAGGGAGACAAAGAGAAAGGTCTTCTTTTGCCGTTGGTTCACCCTCCAATGGCCGCCGTGGTAGGCGCGCTGCAGCCGGCGCACCGCACTGTTCCGATGGCAGGAGCCAGGTGCTTCTCCTGGTCTCCCATGGGGTGCAGGGCCCAAGGACTTGGGCCATCCTCCACTGCACTCCCTGGCCACAGCAGAGAGCTGGCCTGGCCTGGAAGAGGGGGAACCGGGACAGGATCGGTGCCCCGACCGGGACTAGAACCCGGTGTGCCGGCGCCGCAAGGCGGAGGATTAGCCTACTGAGCCGCGGCGCCGGCCTGACATATTATTTCATTTGGAAAGTGTCTCTATAATTTTGAGGGTAAAAATTAACTAAAATAGATAAACATTTATTGGTATTTAATGGCTAAAACCTGTAAGCAATGGGAGTGTCCATCTGTATAAGCAAAATGTGAAATATATATGTATATATACACAGAACAGAATTTAATTCATTCTTAACAAGTAAGGGAATTTTGACATATGGTACAATATGGATGAAGCTCAACCAAAAAGTAAGTAAAATAAGTCAGTCACAAAAGGATAAATACTGTCTGATTCCAACTGAATGAGGTAACTAAGAACTGTCAGAATCACGGAGACAGAAAGAAGGGTGACTGCCAAGGGCTGCGAGAAAGAGGCAATGGAGAGTCTTTCAATGGTTACAGAGTGTCAAGAGTTTTACAAGATGCAAAATAATGAAGATGGATTGTGGCAGTGGTTGCACAAAATTGTGAATGTGTTAAATGCTACTGAACCACACACCTAAAAGCGGTTAGGATAGTAACTTTTATGTTAAGTGTATTCTACCACATTATTAATGGGGGAAAATATTAGCAGTTTTTTTTTTTAAAAAAAAGACTTATTTACTTATTTGAAAGGCAGAAATACAGAACAAGAAGAAAAGGAGAGGGACAGAGAGATCGTCTATCCTCTGGTTCACTCCCCAAATGGCTGCAACAACCAGGGATGGGCCAGGCTGAAGCCAGGGGACAGGAGGTTCATCCGGGCCGCCCAAGTGGGTGTAGGGGCCCAAGGACTGCTTTCCCAGGCCCATTAGCAGGGGGCTGAATTAGAAGCCAAGCAGCCGGGACCTGAGCCAGTGCCACATGGGATGCACGGGAGGCCAGTGCTTCTTCGCCACAGCACCAGCTCTAATACTGGACTGGAAATTTTAAGAATAATTATTACTAGGAAAAAATACTCTGAGCCCAAGTGAATATTCTACATCCCCTAAAAATCTACTTGCCCCAAACTTTCTTTTATCCTACCTTTCTTTTCTTTCTAATCAGGCTTCTTCCTTTTTCTTTTCCTTCCATCTCTAGGTATCACTGCATACTATACAACACATCCTTCAATTCCTCTGACCTTTATTCTTATTTCTTTGTCACGCAAAGGACCATACACATAAAACTGAAGCATGTTCTAAATGTCTCATATACACAAAATCAAAGGTTAGTAGTAGTCTTAGAAATTATATAGTTTAAGCTCTTATTTTTACAAATGAGCAAAATAAGACACTACACGGCTAGTTCAATGTCACATAGCTAGAGGGAAACAGTGCCAAATCTAAAATCAAGATCTAATTCATTGAGGCCAGCTTTGTGACCCTGACATGCCATATGGGCACTAGTTCGTGTCCCAGCTGCTCCATTTCCAATTCAGCTCATTGCAATGAGCTTGTATGATTTTTCAACAACAAAGAAACAACACGAAATTGGCTGGGCACTGCAGGTGGAAGCTTAAACCTTCTACGTCACAGTGCCAGCTCAAACACTGATAATTTTAAAAACAATTAATACTAGGAAAAAAACTCTGAGCCCAAGTGAATATCCTACATCCCCTAAAAGTATACTTGCCTAAAATTTTCTTTTCAGGATTACTTTCAAGGCATCTATAACATAGGATATAATAAGTTCAATGAAACTCATTTCACCAACACTTACTGGAGCAGAATACAGTACATTTCATTTTTGAACTGTCATTTGTTTAATGTAACAATAATGTGTTGGAAACTATTTCAATAGCACATTCAGAAAATTTAAAAATGAAGCTAGCCCCAAATAATTTAAGAGTGTTTCCTTAAACACACACAAAAACACTGATATCTGCAATTTAGTTTGAAATGCAGGAAAATACAAGATGGATTTATGAATGCAATAGGCAGATGAAAGTAGTATATAATATTAGTAGTAGAATAAAGGCAGTGGGTAGATAAGTGGTGAATATGATATTCTTTCAAGTTTCCTTGGGCTGGTGCTGTGGCTCATTTGGTTAATCCTCCGCCTGCGGTGCCGGCATCCCCTATGTCCTGGCTGCCCCTCTTCCAGTCCAGCTCTCTGCTGTGGCTGGGGAGGGCAGTGGAGGATGGTCCAAGTGCTTGGGCCCTGCACCCGCATGAGAGACCAGGAAGAAGCACCTGGCTCCTGGCTTTGGATCGGCGCAGCGCCGCCACAGGGACCATTTGGGGAGTGAACCAACGGAAGGAAGACCTTTCTTTCTGTCTCTCTCTCTCACTGTCTATAACTCTACCTGTCAAATTAATAAAAAAAAAAAAAAAGTTTGCTTATGTTTGAAAATTTTTATTAAAAAAACAAGAAAATATTGAATAATAAAAATCACACTCCCCATAGCCTTTATGGACAAAACACAAAGGAACAAAAAACAACCTTCAAAAGTTATCTTCCAAATTAACTCTAATACCAAGAGGGTTTAAAATAATAAGTTTAGAGAGTAAAAAATGAATAAAGTCTAAAATCTAAGGAATACACCCAAACCTATACAAAAAATGTACAGCCCTAGAGATGTTTTCTACTAAACTGAAAAAAATAAATGTATAATCAAACCAGTAGAGAAAACTACTAAAAAGAAACAGAAATTGAAAAATTAAAAATACCTAAAAGAAAACTGATAAAATGTTCATTTAGATAAAGTACATAAATCACTGGCAAGTTCTTTTTTTGTCACTCAAAAATTTGGCTTTATAATAAAAGGTTATAATGACAGACATATTTTTTATTTAAAATAATTACAACGTTGTGTTTCAAAACCTGAAATATCCATAACATGACTAAAAAAGAAGTAGGAATTTGAACACATCTTACAACTATTATCAAAAAACTAGTAAGACCCAAAAGCTGTTCCAGAGTTCTCATGTCATCTTTCAGATCATAAATATAATAATACGGGCCAGCACTATGGCGTAGCGGGTAAAGCCGCCGCCTGCAGTGCTGGCATTCCATTTGGGCGCCAGTTCTAGTCCTGACTGCTCCTCTTCCGATCCAGCTCTCTGCTATTGCCTGGGAAAGCAGTAGAAGATGGCCCAAGTCCTTAGGCCCCTGCACCTGCATGGGAGACCCAGAAGTAGCTCCTGGATCCTGGCTTCGGACTGGCACAGCTCCGGCGGTTGTGGCCATCTGGGGAGTGAACCGAGGAGAGACCTCTCTCTCCCTCTCTCTGCATCTCTGTAACTCTGCCTTTCAAATAAATAAATAAATCATAAAAAAAAAAACCATCAATCTAACAATAAACTTGGTGGAATCTCAAACAAAACCCTAAAAGTGTTTTTCAATGACCTTGACAAAATAATTCTAAAATATATCTGCAAAAATAAGCATATAAAAATAACTAATGAATTCTGAAAAATCAGAACAATAATGGAGAACTGACCAGTCTATCCATTTATAAACAGATAGTGTAAACCATCTATGTTATAAAAACATGGTAGTAACATTTACAGGGCCAAAAAGGCAAACAAGTAGATGTGCTAAAACAGAAGGTTTGGCTTACAATGCTGCATCCCAGATCAAAGTGCTGGTTTCAGTCCTGGCTGCTCTACTTCCAACCAAGCTTCCTGCTAATGCACTTGAGAAAGCAGCAGATTATCCAGTACTTGGGCTCTTATAACCAATGTAGGAGTTCAGAGTGGAGTTCCTGTCTATTGGTTTTCCACTGATCCAGCCCTGGGTGTTATAGCCATTTGAGGAGTGATTTAGTGGATGGAAGATCCCAAGATCTCTCTCTTCCTCTTTCTTTCAAATAAATAAACCTTTAAAAAAGATTCAAAAATAAATCTATTATATTAAAAATACATTTCAGGGGCCAGCGCCCTGGCACAGCAGGTAAAGCTGCCACCTGAGGTGTTGGCATCCCATATGGGCGCCAGTTCGAGTCCCAGCTCCTACACTTTCAATTCAACTCCCTGCTAATGAGAAAAGCATTGGAGGATGGCCCAAGTTCTTGGGCCCCTGCACCCATGTGGGAGACCCAGAAGAAGCTCCTGACTCCTGGCTTCAGATTGGCCCAGCTCCCGCAGTTGCAGCCATCTGGGGAGTGAACCAGCAGATGGAAGACTTCTCTCTCTCTCTCTCTTTGCCTCTGCCTCTTGTAACTCTGCCTTTCAAATAAATAAGTAAATCTTTCAAAAAAAGAAAAAGAAAAAAGCACCCAACATCTGAGATTTTTAAAAAAATCATTTCAAATAGTAAAAGAATAATGTACGAGATGATACTGAGACAATAGCCTATAAATACCTAAATATATTTCAAATAAATGCATTTGTATGTAAAAATTTAAATCATAAAAATATAAATATGAATTCAATAAAATTTTGTGCAGTGATACTTCTTTACAAGGAAAGGTGAATGAAAAATGTGGCTATACACTTTAAAACTGTGGTTGGGTAAAAATAACAAATTTAGAAGGAAAATATCTGGGAAAAATGTTACAATCTATATGACAAACTTGTTACAGGTTAATTACTACAATGAACACTTCTTTTGAAAAAATGTGCAAAGAACACATATACTATACAATTCAGAATAGAAATACAAAGGCCAAAATGTGTTTTTAAATGTTCTTAAGGATTATTGATGAAATTTAATAAAGTTTTCTGATTATCAAATTGGCAAAAATATTTAAAAGATATGTAATACCCAGCATTGTTGAAGGGCTGAACAAAAACAACTTTTTTATTCTTTTTTTATAAAAATTTATTTAAGGTATACAAACTTCATGCATTTCATATATACAAATTTTGGAACATCTACAATGATATATGTTGGTATACACTTGGGAGGAGGGAAAGCAATTTCTTTAAAACATTTTTCAAAGGTTTTAGAATTCTTCCTTTGTATCTTAACAATTAAGTTCTTCAAGTAAAAAAAAAAAAAATCATTGATTTGTACAGAAATAGTTAGAAATGCCCACTGCAATGTTGTTTACAATTTTAAAGACATCCTTACATTTCCACCAACTGTAAACTTATGTAAGTAAATTGATAACATGGATTCCTAACACCATTAAAAATTAAAATGAGAAAGTTTAACCTTATAAGTTATAAGGTTAAAATACTAAATTAAACAAAAATAGTCTAGAATATGTAATGGTAGTGTTTCTGGCTACTGGGATTATAAAAATGTGTCCTCTTTGACTTGATAATATTTCCTAAATTTTCTGCTACAAGAGCCACTTTGTAAAAGAAGAAAACAGTATTAAAAAAAAAAAAAAACAAAGTAGATTTCTCTGAAGTGAGGAGAAAACTTCCACTTTGCTTAGGCCTTGTCTAAATACTCACAGAGATTGTGGATTCAAAAGGCTTCCATAGCCTTGGCACCTCATGTCACAGGCCCTGGGTGATCACTGACATAATACATAAGAGTGTTAATTGTTAAATTAACAGCAGGTGTCACTGTGTACTTGCTCCCCATGTAACCTTTGTCCTCATTGAGTTGTACTATGAGCATAAACTTTAAAAATTAAAAAAAAAAAAAGTAGCTTTCAATTCCCAATGCATTATGTATCAAATTACAAGTATATATTGAGCAACCAAGGCAAGTGATATTACATAAAGACTTCAATATAAATATTTTGAAGTTCTATTGCCTCAAAAAGCTTACCACACAAAGTCCTCTATTTGCAGCCTTCCTTTTCACCAAAATAAACATTGCCCACTTTGTATCATCAGACAGGCTCATCCTCCTACCCTCTTGTTTCCTTAAATCAATTTCCAGCTGACTGCACTCAGCTTTGAATCTGCACTTTTTCTAATCCAAGTAATGTGACAAATCTTGCCACAAACTGTATCCAGTATAACTCCTCTTTTAGAGGAGGAAGAAAAATTAAGTTAAAAAAGGAAAGTTTTCCTCCCAGGCCTGGAAAAAAATCGAAGTAGGTCTGCTTCTTGCTTTTTTTTCCTGCCTAAATTTTTATTTAAGCATGCTGTTTAGAATGAAAGGATTAGTCTAGGATTACAAAAAGGTACTACTTCAAAGCCTATATTGTTCTCTTCTCCCTAGCATCATGCCAGTTTCTCAGTCCCCAAAGACTGAGAAATGATGCGCAAAACTGTCCATGAAGACAGAATCCAGAAAGTAAAAAACTACTCTTCTAGAGTCAGAATTAGAAACATTTTTCTTTGTCACGCTAACCACTATATATTTATCTCCAAATCTAAAACTATGGAGTTGGTATCATGCTTGAGACAGTAGGGGAAGGAGATCCCTGAACTTCTGTTATTAAGTGACATGCTCAGGGGCTAGTGCTGTGGCATAGCAGGTAAAGCTGCCTTCTGCAGATCTGTATCCCAAATGGGGGCCGGTTCAAGTCCCGGCTGCTCCACTTCTGATCCAGCTCCCTGCTAGTGGCCTGGGAAAGCAGCGGAAGATGGCCCAAGTGCTTAGGCCCCAGAACCTACATGGGACACTGGGATGAAGCTCCTCCTGGCTCAACCTTAACTGCTGTGGCCGCTCAGAGAGTGAACCAGCAGATGGAAGATTTTCTTTCTCTTTCTCCCTCTCTCTGTAGTTTTTTTTTTTTTTTTTTTAAGTTTTATTTATTTGAATGAGTTACAGAGAAAGAGAGTAAAGACAAGGAGAGACAGAACTTCCATCCACTGGCTCTCTCTCTAAACGGCTGCAACAACCCAGCCTGGGCCAGGCCAAAGCCAGGAGCCAGGAGCTTCTTCTGGATCTCGCATCGCGGAGCAGGGGCCCAAGCGCTTGGGCCATCTTCTGCTGCTTTTTCCCAAGCCCATCAGCAGGGAGCTGGATCAGAAGCGGAACAGCCAGGAATCCAACTGGTGCCCATAGGGGATGCTGGCACTGCAGGCAGTAGCTTAACCTACTGCACCACAGCACCTCTCTCTGTAATCCTGAGTTTGATATAAATAAATAACTCTTATTTAAAAAAAAAGTGATGTGCTCAATATTCCAGTTATTCTAAGGCAATTTTTGATTACATCTTCCTTCTGAACAACACTGTCCCTTTTGTTCAAATCTCAGTAGCAGCAGCAGCAGCAGTAGCAACAGCCATACCTATTCTTTCACCTAGGCAACAGCAGTGGTCTATTTATGAGCAAAACTCTGTACAGGGCTTCAGATTTAATAGTGCCCTGAACATTCCTGTTAATTAAATCAGAATGAAGAAAGATCTAATGAAATTGTTTTTTTCAGAGATCTTTTATAAAGTACAAGATTATTACCTGACATAAGAAGTATTTATGTGACAAAAGGCAATACAGGTGATTGATCACTCCTTATCTCTAAAAATAATTTCCTGAGTTGGGTTATAGGAAACTATGTTCTTCTAGTTTCCTTATTCCTCACTTGCCACTTCCTTTCAATCCTTCTTAATGGTTACCTCTCTTTTGCTAAAGTCTGAATGTTGGAGACTATCAGTTCTCAACCCTTGGACCTCTTCTCAATCTAATTATCTCCCTACCTAAGGGATCCCTTTCAGTCTACTGGTGATTCTTGAAATTTGCTTTGCTTCATTCTAAACCTCTCTTCTGAAATCTTGACCTACATGTACTTGTTATGTCCACCTGGATGTTTTACAGACATTTCAAACTAAACAAATCCAAACTCTTGACCTTTTAGAATCAGACCTAGCATCTTTCAATATTTTCACGAGGGTCACTAAACCATTAATATCACCTTGTCTAGATTATTCCACTAATTTCTTAGGTCCCCTCTTGCTAGCCCTAAAGTCTGTTATCCACAAAATACCCAGAGGCTCCCTTTAAAAATATAAATTAATTCTTTTGTCATTCTGCTGCTCAAAATCTTCCCATTAACTCCCACAGCACTTAAATAAAATCAATAAAATTTCTATTCAATCTCATTTCCTCCTACTCTTCCCTTTGCTCACTCACCAGCATTCACAATGGCCTCTTTGTTTCCTGAATTCATTCAATCCATTCCTGTCTTTGAACCACTGCCCTGAGTAGAATACCCTCCACCCAGATGCCTATAATGCTCCCTTCCTAACCTAATGCAGTTCTCAGCTAAATATCAATTCCTAAAGAGAGGAATTCCCTAACCACTATAAAATAGTAACTATTAAGATGTAGGATACTATAAAAAGAGATTATCTTTCATGTTTAAAAAAGGAGGTGGGTTAAAATATATACTTTTATTTGTTTAAATTGAAAAGAATTCACTGGAAGCATACATAAGAAAAATTAACTTATTGGATTGGAAGTGGTTAGTCAGATAAGGTACAACAGTAAAAGGACATTTCACATTTCCTTTTTTTTTTTAATTTTCTGTACCATTTGAATGTACTTACTACTTGAAAATAAATTTTCAAAATAGCAATCTTCTATCATCCACTATCCTTCTACACTGACTTTATTCATGGCAACTTCTCTTTATTTTATAACATATAATTACATAATTATCCATATTTCCCATCAATTGACATCCAACTACTTTACTGTCAGAGGACACAATGGTATTCTCCTTAATCAAAACAAAACAAATATGCAAATAGTTTTTAATTATTTTTGCATCACCTCCCCCCCCAAGATATTTTATTTATGTAACATTTATTCTATTTATAAAGCTGCATGGCTTTGTCCTTGGCTATATCCAGTACATGGCCAGGATGAAGACATAACTGGTCTGGCTTTATTAAATTTGTAAACTGCAAAAAGCCAGGAAAGGAAGTTAATCAATCCCCTAAATGATAGAATCATGATTCAAAGAAATCTCAATATATTTTAACTATGGCTACATTGAAGGTGATGAAATTTAAGAGGGGGTAAATACTAATGGGAGACCTACCTAAATGCAAACATATTGTTTTATATTGACTAAATCAGTGGTTTCCAGACATAATTTCCAAAGGTCCAGAAACAATATATGGCTGTCTTATAGATTAATTAAGATGATGAACCAAACCAAAAGAAAAACCCATGAGCAATATCAGAGAAAACTTGCCATCTACTAAAACTACTATTTCAAAAAGAAAGGTCATTTGTATTCTAACATTAGAAAAGCAGACTAACAGAAGCCAGCACTATGGTTTAGCCGGTTAAGTCTTGACTGCAATGGAACTTCCCAAGAGTTCCTGCTGCTCTGCTTCCATTTTAGCTGCCTGCCAATGAGACTAGGAAGGCAGTGGAGGATGGCCCAAGTGCTTGGGTCCCTACCCCCCATGTCACTTCTCCTCTCTCTCCCCCATTAGAATTTGTAAAAACATTACTGTTTATATTTGTCTAAATATTTTATTATTTCAAAGGCAGAGTGAAAATGAGAGACACACACAGAAAGAAAAGATCTTCCATCTGCTGGTTCATTCCCTAAATGGCTGTAACAGCCAGGACTGGGACAGGCCAAAGCAAGGCCATCTTCCACTGCTTTCTGGGCACATTGGCAAGGAGCTGGACTGCAAGTGGAGCAGATGGTACTCAAATCTGATATGGGATCCCAGAGTCACAAGTGATGGCTTAACCTCACTGCATCATAACACTAGCCCTGATATTAATGTGGTTACTGAAGAGCTGACACAATTTTAGACTATAAAACAAGCATATGACTTGAAATTAATACACTTACCCACACTCTGCATTTAGATCATAACTAAAGAATTAAATATGAAAACCAGATCAGAACCAAAAGAGTAGTACTGACAAAACTGATTATGATAAGGTGTAGGTTCTATAATGTTAATTTAGAAAATATTAAAACGGGGCCGGTTGGTGTGGTACAGCAGGTGAAGTCGTTGCTTGGGAAACCAAAGTCCCAAATCAGACCTCCTATTTGAGTCTTAACTGCTCCAATTCAGATCCAGCTCCCTCCTAATAAGCATAGGAAAGCAAAAAGATGATGGATCAAATGCATGGGGACCTTGCCACCAACTGGGAGTCATGAATGTATTTCCTGGCTCCTGGCTTTGGCCTAGCCCAGCCTCTGCCATTGCAGCCATTTGGGGATTGAACAAGCACATGGAAGATCTCTTTCTCTTTCTCACTCACTCTGTCATTCAAATAAACAAATCTTTTTAAAAGAGTGAAAACTAGCAAGGACCTAATAAGAAAAACCTTAGAGGCCACCTTTGTAGCACAGTGGGTTAAAGTCCCAGCCTGCAGCATGCCTGCATCCCATATGGGTGCTGGTTCAAGTCCCAGCTGTTCTACTTCCGATCCAGCTCTCTGCTATGGCCTGGGAAAGCAGTAGAAGATGGCCCAAGGACCGTACCCGTCTTCTTCTGGAAACCCAGAAGAAGCTCCTGGCTCCTGGCTTCGGATCAGCTGAGCTCTGGCCATTTCAGTCATTTTGGGAGTGAACCGGTGGATGGAAGTCCTCTCTCTTTCTGGCTCTACCTCTCTCTGTAACTCTTTCAAATAAATAAATCTTAAAAAGAAAACAAAAACAAACAAACAAACAAACAAACAAAAACACCTTAATGTGTCTTACTCCTAAAGACAGAACTACAACTAGCAGGAACTTGTAGTAAAGCAGATGCCTGTTCAAGCTAAGCAAGATGTATTAAACTTTGTGAAAACTAAATAAGATTTCTTATGCTCATGGAAGTGTTCACAGAAAAGCAGGATTCAGAAACATCTCACAGCTATTAGTAGTGAGTGGCATATTGTATAACATGACTTCCACAGCTGCCTTCAATTCTAAAATTTTATGCATCAGAATAAGGGATAAATGTTCCCCATCTAACTTAGTAAAAATGATGAGTACAATTTTGTGTTTAGTCAAAATGACAAAAGTTCTGTTATAGGCTCTCCCACTTAGTAGTATGTGACACACAGGCAAAGTTGTTCACTAACTCTAACTCTGTTCCTCAAATTTTTTCAACTTTGAATGTGTAAAACATCTTATCTTAGAAGACTGCTGAATAAATAAAATGTAAATGCACATAAACACACAATGCCTGGCACTTACTCAATACATGGTATGTGTTTTTCATTTGTTAATACCATGTTCCAAGGCCTGTGCTGAGGCTTAGCAGGTAAAGCTGCAGCCTGCATTCCATATGGGCACCAGTTCGAGTCCTGGCTGCTCCATTTCCGATTCAGCTCTCTGTTATGGCCTGGGAAAGCAATAGAAGATGGCCCAAGTTCTTGAGCCCTTGCACTAGCCTGGGAGACCTGGAAGAAGCTCCTGGCTTTTGGCTTCGGATTAATGCAGCTTTGGCCATTGCAGCCATCTGGGGAGTGAACCAGAGGATGGAAGACCTCTCTCTCTCTGCTCTCTCTCTGCCTCTCCCTTCTGTAACTGTGCCTTTCAAATAAATAAATAAATCTTTGAAAATAAATATTTTCTACATCATTTATTAATTATTGATATACCTAAATAATGACTTGTTCTGTGCTATGTCTCATTGGTTTTTCAAATCTAAACAAGGCAGCCTTGGACTTCTTTTTCACTTGTGTGCTCCGTGCAATCCCTTTTCATATAAAATAATTTTTATTAGCTTTAACCTTTTGCCTTTGTTGGTTTCTTTTCTACCGCTGACATAAAAGTGGGCTTTTGCAGTAACAACACATTCAACTAAAAAAAAAAAAAATTGCAGAATCATTTTAACTAAAGTGGATGGTATATCCAGTTAATCAACCACTCTACCAGACATGTTTTATTAATTTTTTCCCCTCACAATGGTTCTCACTGCTGAATGCACTCTTTATGAAACATTTGAGTAAATAAATCAAATCCCATTTTGCCAAGGATAGTTGATTATTAAAATTTTTTGTTATTAACAATGTATAATGAAATAAAGTTGGTCTCCCTAGTAGGGAGAAATTTCTTACAGAAGCAGATCAACATTTAGTGATCAAGCCAATATTACCTACTTATCAATAATTTTTCAGATGATATGTAACTACTCTCTTATTACATCTGCAGAATAATCTCCAACTGGAAAGACATTTTAGTTGGTAATGAAATATCACAGTTTCAGTTGGATATTTACTACACTAGCACACTATTTAACCCCAAGATGTTTAAGATACAGAAGAAAAAAATCATTACCCATTGATTAAAACAGTATGAAATATTTTTCAGGAACAGATTTCTATTGAATAAAAAACATGTTCACAAAACCTTAAATACATACAGTATTTGGTATGAGCATTATCTAATTATTATCAAATATAACAATAAAACTTTTTTCCGGTAGATAAAAAGGAACATGAAACTGATGCTTAGAACAAATGAAACAAATCACCAAGTACAGTTTCAGAAAGCACCTTAATACATACATACATACATACATACACACACACTGTGTATGCTTATGTTTACAGATAAATAGGATAGGAAACATGCAGATTATTTCCATACAAAATAATTTTGGAACACCATGAAATTTACCAGCAAAATGTATTTAAAGTTTCAATATGATTCCACATACTGAACTTAGTGACAGAGGCTTCTTAAATTGAAATTAAAGTGAAATAAATTCTAAAGAAAATATCTATTAAAATGCAATGCAGAATTAAAGAACTGAAATTATGAGTTGACAAAAAACCCCTATTTTATGATAAAGTCAACCCAATTAAAAACAGAAAGATGACATTTCTCAAAAGGCAAACTCTAAGTTGAAAATAATAAAATTCATTAATCATAGAAAAACAAGCTCCATAGCTTTTTAGTATGGAGAAATATTATTTTAACAGTTCATAGTTGAACATAATATCATAAAATACTATTAAATTTCAAGAAATAATATTAAAATATGGTTACTAATAAGTAGAAGTGAAAACATTCCAACAGTTTGTTTTCAGGAAAAGAACTGTTAGGATATCTTCCCTTATTAGTAAGTTACTTTGTAAAGCTGAAATTCCGTTTCAGTAGAATTACTACTTCTACATCACAAAAACAAGGACTAGATTAATACAAGGAGAGAATTAAGTTTATTGTTACTCACACACAAATTAAAAAGTACAGAAGCTTTCCACAAATGTTCACAGGGTGGAAGGTGAGGGCACACAGGAAAGATCACTCTGTAGAACAGACCTTGGTTTTATTTGGCTGTGCTTTCTGTTAGCACATTGGCCTGGGCAGACAAATCAGTGAGTTTTAGTTTTTTCAAGTGCACAGCGACTGTTCCGTTTAAAAAACAACAACAACAACAAAAACAGCAAAATTCTACAGTATCTATGAAGTTAGGAAGAACTAAGAACAGTCCTGGTTTTTACTTTTCAAACAAATAATGGCAGAAAACTACAAAACAATTTGATAGCTGAATTTCCTCCTGGCTTTCAAGTTTACCCAATTAGGGTTGTATCAGTAAAGATCTAGAAACTGTATTTATAATGTAACTCACACTACTCCTCCATCTTCTCCCCCAGCCTACTTCATTCTTTCTTGGGCTTATTTTACACAGAGACGCCAGCAAATGGTTACAAGCATTACAATCCTAACAAGCAAATCATTTTAAAAGACGCATTTTCAATCCCATGGATCATCCACTTCACCAAATTCCTCCCAAACGGCTGAATTTCCATGAAGAGAATAAAAATGAGCAAACAACTTCAGAAACAAATACACCAATCCTTATTTTTGTTTGGATTGCTTTAAAACATAAAAGGGAAAGACGTAGCTTCATCTATTCCCTTAGGACCCGTGCATGCATTACCCACCCAGTGGAAAAAAAACAATTCTGCTGGTTCATTTCCCTGCTACACAGCCGCTCGGCTGTCAGGCCCCTTCTCGCCCAGCCGTCAACGTCATCTAGTGATTTTACATTGATCACCTTGACAGTGCGTGCACTCTGGCAAGCACGGTCCGAGTCTTCCCCCACATTCTTCGACAAAATAAATCAAACTCTACCGAACGCCAGAGAACCGAGATGCTGCGACTTGGGATACGAGTCTCCACGTCTTCCCGCCCGGTGTTAAGACACTGCTAGTATTTCTTCCCCTCGCAGAAAATGGAAGGGAAGCGGACCCAAAACGCTATATTTGAATCTTAGGACAATGAAGCCGACAGGAAGTCGCTCTCCCTTCCCCGGGGTCCACAATCCAGCCAGCTAGAGATGTACCCCGGGTGCAGTCGCCTGGCAGGGTGCGTGACACCGCGTCTTCCACGCCCTCCCAACGCGTCCAAAGGGCCCTCGCCTGACCTCCCCCGACTGCCTCACACCCCAAAATCCAACCACACAAAAAGACTCGGCCCTGGGAGCTGCTCCCACTGGGGGAAAAAAAAAATCCCTTCCCCAGCGGCAGCGCAGCCATTCCTTCCGATGCTCCGCCCGCACCCCTCGCAAACTGCTCCAACGATGGGGGAGGGTTGCACAAAGCCGGGAGGGAGCTGCAAGCGATTCAGTACACTTAGGGGAGGCGGAGACCGCGGCCACGGGCCCGGGAAAGCTGGGGGCTGCAGGACCGGGGCCCCGGGAGGACCCAGACGACGGCCGAGGGTGGGGAGCGAGGACCGGAGGCCATCGAGGATGGGGGGATGGGAGGAGCGGCCCCGCCGAGCCCCAGGTCCTGGGCGCTGGGGGTGGTGACGCCGCGCCGAGCGTCCGGGAAGGCTCTCCGTGCACCCCCGCCACGCCAGGGGCCGCACCCCGAGCCCCCGGCGCAAATCCGAGCGGGCTGTGGAAAAGCAGAGGCGGCGGCGGCGTCCACCCGGAGGCGGCGGAGCGCATCACTTACCCCTCACCGTGAAGAGAGGGACCGGACGGGGGAGGCGGGGCGCGGCGCGTCCCGTGAGTCTCTCGCACGCCGTCCTCCCCCCACCCCGTCGTCGTCGTCGTCGTCGTCGCCTTCGTCTCCGCCGCTGCTGCCTTCGTCGCTGCCGCTGCGGTCGAGCTCCCGGCCCCTCGGCTCCGCCGGGCAATAACGTTATTCCACACACGCCCCACACATAGCGGTAACGGCAAAGAGCGGTCGCTGACTGCGCAGGCGCCTGGGGAAAGGGCGAGGTGCTGGGCCCTATCCGCTCCTCCAGCCCAGTCCCAGCGATCTCTTACTGCGCAGGCGCCAGGCACAGACAATGAAAGGGGGTTGTGCGGAGGGTCTCACACGCCTTGCCTGCTGCCCACTGCGCAGGCGTGTCCCCAAAGACCGGCCTGAACAATGAAGAGGACCCTGGCTCTAGCGGGGGACCCGCAACCAACGAGGACTACAATTCCCGGCGGGCAGTGCGCCAACTGCAAGAGGAGGTCGGGTTGCTTGGCATGCTAGGAGTTGTAGTGTTGGCCGCCTTCACAAGCCAGGCTGTTTGGGAGAGTTAGAGTTTCTTAATTCTTAAGAATTGGACCGCTTTGACAAATGTCGCGACCGAAGGAGGGTTCAGAGATTATTCGCTTCCCAGAGAAGCCTGAAGGATCAATTGCATATTAGTAAAGATCGAAGCGTCCGGGCCTTCAGAAAGTCCTTTCTGTCAGCCGGGTGGTCCGGACTGCTGCAGGACAGGATGAAGGCGGGACTAGCCAGGCTGGCTGAGAGGAAAAGGGAGGAGTCCGCAAACCGGTCTCGTGGCAACGATCTGTGGTAGCCAAACCGCCGAAGCCAACGCCAGGAGCGAGGTGCCCTCTGGGAAATGTAGTGCAGCTGGACGGTTCCTAGGATTCTCGAGGCTGTAGGGCCAGAGCCTTAGAACTACATCTCCCAAAGTCCATCACGAGGGCTCGAGGGTGGGAAGAGACCCCACGAGCTGCGTCCGTGGCTCCAGGCTCCCCAGTGACAGTTGCGGCAGGAGGCGGGCGGGTGTAACCCCGGCGCTAGGCCTGTTGTTGGAAGGGAGAACACTGGACGATAACCCACGTAACTCGCATCTCTTGGCCCAGAGTCTGTGCATGGCGAAGTCCCCAGGGAACTCTTCCCTGGAGGAGATTCTGGGGAAGTATCAACGGAGTCTCCGGGGTGAGTTGCTCCGCACCTCTGTGCCTAGGCCCTAGGTACCCAGGGCCTACTGGGCGGGAGCAGACCAGGTGCCTTAACTGACACCTCGGTTCAGCCCCAGCCAGGCTGCAGAGGAAGAAGATGGATGTTACTCTGGTCTTTGACAAGGATGAACTAGTTTACTGCTGTTTTTATGATTAAACAGTTGTTGTCTTTAAAAAAAAAAAAAATTTATTTATTTATTTGAAAGTCAGAATTACACAGAGAGAGGAGAGGCACAGGTCTTCCATCTGGTCGTTCCCTCCCCAATTGGCCGCAACAGCTTGTGCCAATACAAAGCCAGGAGCCAGGAGCTTGTTCTGGGTCTCTCAGATAGGTGCAGGGGCCCAAGGACTTGGGCCATCTTTTACTGCTTTCCCAGGCCCTAGCAGACAGCTGGATCGGAAGTGGAGCAGCCCGGTCTCGAACCAGCGTCCCTATGGGATGCCGGCGTCCCTGTTTGGTTTTGCTTCAGGACAGGGCGTTAACCCGCTGTGCCAGAGTTGTTGTCTTTGATTGCCATACTTAACCTGAACAAACCCCAGATCTTACCACTTTGGGCATCTTTCTCAGCCTAGGCCCACTGAAACTTAGTACCGCTCTGTGCAACTCTCGCTCAGTTCCCATGCTTTGCTTTTGAATCCACTGAATTCCTGATTTACACGTTCACATTCAGGTTATGGCATACTGGACTGAATATGGTTTATATGACTAAGGGGGAAACTCCATAATAATTAACCGCAATAGCTTCGATTGGTTGGTTAGGCTGTTTCCATGCAGCAAATCATTTAAAACTGACGAGTATCCCCTATTTTGCACGTGGGGAAATCAAAGTTCAGAAAGGTAAAAAATAAAAGACCAAAGCCCACACAGCTGTTTAGTGACAGAGTTCGGTATTGAACTAAGGCCTGTCTGTCTTCAAAGCCTGTTTTTCTTTGTTAACCAAGGTATAATTACTGTTACTGAAACCTTCTGTTATTAATTCAAAATTTTTCAGTATGGTACACTTTAAGTGATTATTTGTTGAAATAATGCCCTTACTTGTTGATAGCTCTGTCATTTTGGACATTACATGTAACCTCTAGAAATCTCAGTTCTTTTATAGTGGAAATTACAGTGCTGTTTTCAGGGCTACCGTGAGGAGCAAATGAAATAATCCATGTAATCCATAAAAAAAAAAATCCATGTAAAAACTGATTTTCATGCTGTTTTAAAATGGATCCCACAGACTATATACACTGTATATAGGACACATACAAATAAACGAAAAGATCTCATCAAAGAATTTTTATTCTACCAGATCTAATACACTTTATTTTCTGTTTTGTGGCAATTTCATAACCCTCTACATAATGACCCAAGTTTGAGAAATTATATAAGGCACGTGGGACGCTATTCAGCAACTATTAATTCAGTGTCTACTATGTGTTAGGCATAGTAGGTGCTGGGACTGCAAATAAGGAACGAGACAGAGTTCCTGTCCCCACAGAGCCCCTGCATTACTAGGGGAGAAAACAATAAAATAATTACAGATGATTTTGCTGGAAAATAAGAGTAAAAATCAATGCTTGACACACAAACACTCAAAATGTCAGCTACTATTTATGCTTGGTGCTTGCAGCCAAGTGAAGATTTGTGTTGAGATTAGCAAGTTTATCTTCCTATGACTCTAGACTTTGTTAGTTATTATTTATTGTTACATCTATCAATAGTGTTAAAAAATTCAACATTCTCAATAGTCAAGTTGCAGAAGTAAAGGAATTATCTTTTTTTTTTTATTTTTCTTTTTTATTTATTTGAAAGAGTTACAGAGAGAGGTAGAGACAGAGTGAGAGGTCATTCATCCATTGGTTCACTCCCCAGATGTCCACAATGGCCGGAGCTGCGCCGATCCAAAGCCAGAAGCCAGGGCTTCTTCCTTGTCTCCCACGTGGGTGCAGGGGCCCAAGGACTTGGGCCATCTTCTACTGCTTTCCCAGGTCACAGCAGAGAGCTGGATTGGAAAAGAAGCAACCGGGACTAGAACCTGCGCCAATTTGTGATGCCAGTGCTTCAGGCCAGGGCTTTAACCTGCTGCTCCACAGCGCCAGCCCCAGGGAATTCTCTTAATGAATAACTGCATCAGCTGTTCACCATTTCAAAAGTTCTTAAGAAATAAGCACTACGTTTTTTATTTGTAAGCAAGAAAAGTCCTGTGCATGATTATAAGAATGATTTTGTCCTATGTTTTAGACTGGTAAAGGATGTTTGTTTTCCATTGATAGTTTCTCCTAATGCTTCTCCTTTGACCTTATTCTGAGCCTTTCTGTCACCATTGAGGACTATTTAGTATTAGGTATCTTCATGCAGTAAAAGGATTCATTTCAAACAGTCTTATGGTAATATTTTTGATACAAGTGCTACTGTTTTCAGTGATTATGGAATGAAGAGTTTCATTCAAAGATAATTTAAATAAATTTAAAATTTAAAGTGGTAGCAGTAAAAGATAGTGAAAACACTTCACCAAGAACAAATAGAAGAGATTTAGAAAACTAAAGACTAAAAAAAAATTTTTAGTCATTATTTAATTTGTGAGTCAAGAAACAGAACCTGAAATTTTTCTTGGGTTTTCAGGATGTATTATTTGTTTAGTAGCATTAATTCTTATATGTGCATTTATATACAATAGCTTCAGAAGGAAAAAAAGCAGAATTAACTCTGAACTTAAGCACAAAAAGAAGTTCTTCACAAATGTAAGTTACCGCTATTAAATAGGATAGCTCCCTTTAAGGTAAAATTTTTTGTTCCTGAATACACAAAGCATGGTACAGTTATTTTGTTTGTGGATCTTCATTATTTTGAGTGTTTATGCCTATTAATTTAAGAGTTGTGTAACTATACAGACAAAATGCAGTTTAAAGTTCTTTTATTTATTTGTCTTTGGTTCAGTTTTATTGGTGTATTTGGTTTCCTCTATCCACCAATACTTTCCCAAGCATCATCTATTTCACGTTTAATGGAAAGCTGGTAAACAGTCTCGCTCATTCCTCCATTATTCCTCTGGCTTCAAAATATATCCCTACATCATTACTGACATCCCCACCTTTATAGTCAGTCAGGAAGTAGCCATATGAAAATGTAAAATGCATTCACAGCTTTCCATGCTAGTACTTCCATTTTTCATAGATTTTCCTCATTACTTTAAATAAAATCCTGGTACATTTATAATTATAGTGTATTAAGAACTTGACATTCTGATGAGGAAAACAAAGCCACAGTTTACTTTCTCACTTTTAAAAACTTAAGTGCAATCTTAAGCAGCCATGGAAGTAGGAACCCTATTTGCATACTCCACACTCACCTCTCATCATTTCCATTATACTCGTCAGTTGTGTGCACTTTTTGAGCCCTCTGGAAATATCTCTTAGTTTGGGTTGCCTGTGTCCCCTCTGTAAGATATTGGAGAGGTTAACTGATTCTCTCTTAAAATGAGACTTCTGGCAGAGAAAGTGAAGACTTGTTGCTTAGATTTATAATATTTGTACATGGTAAATAATCTGAACATTTCTAGTGTAGTAAAACGTGGGAGTATCCTTGGTGTCCTGGGAGCTAGAACTAGAAATTATTTGGGTATCTCCTAGCAGTATGGTTAGGTGTTAATTTACTCAATAAACCCACAGAATGGCTGAGAACTACATTTGTAACTGGGGAGGATGGAAGATACCCTTTCTCTGTTAAATTCAACAAATCCTTGTACAAGGCCGCAAAGTATGAAACAAGCTAGTTTATAGCGAAAACAGGGCAAGACAAGCCAGAATAACTCAGAATCCAGGCTCTGTTTCAAATTGTCCACATTTGGGCTGGCGCCACAGCTCAATAGGCTAATCCTCCACCTGCGGCACTGGCACACTGGGTTCTAGTCCCGGTCGGGGAGCCGGATTCTGTCCCAGTTGCCCCTCTTCCAGGCCAGCTCTCTGCTGTGGCCCGGGAGTGCAGTGGAGGATGGCCCAAGTGCTTGGGCCCTGCACCCCATGGGAGACCAGGAGAAGAACCTGGCTCCTGGCTTCGGATCAGTGCGATGCGCCGGCCGCGGCGGCCATTGGAGGGTGAACCAACGGCAAAAAGGAAGACCTTTCTCTCTGTCTCTCTCTCACTGTCCACTCTGCCTGTCAAAAAAATAAAAAATAAAATTGCCCACATTTGAATGTTGGAATATGATATCAGAAAGGGGAGAAATTACTGGGAATTCAGTGTCCTCATCTTACTATCAGCATTGTGTCTCCTGTGTTGCTGCAGGGCTGGGTATGGAAGACAGCTTTCTCAACAGTGCCTGTATACCTCAACCTAGTTCCCAGCCAACTTTTGGTTGGCCATGAAGAAAAAGAAAACAAACTTGTAGTATGACAGGAGCACAGAATTTATATTCTATGTACATTTTATATGTTGCTCCCAGCCGACCCTGTGCACTTTTCTCTTTTAACATTTTGGTATTTCCACTTCTAGATTGAATCTGTGGGGGAAAATCTGATGGAGTCAGAGCAGAGAATGTAGAGTCAGGAGTCAGGTCACTGAATTTACTATTGCTTTGCTGAAAAGCATCGATGTGACCTTAGGCAAATTAATAAACCTGGGTTCCTGTTTCCTTATCTGTTAAAAAAAAATTGAGAGTAGATATAAGAATTACTGCCTTTGGGAGCCAAGAAAATGACAAAATGTGTGATGGAGTCGAGGCAATACATTAGGGAATGGTGAGGCTTATGGCCAAACTGGATGATATTTTTTCTAAAAACATTTCCATTTCTTCATTGCTCTCCTTCTCTTTGCTTCTGTACTCCCCCACACCACCACCCACCCACCTGTTTTCACTCACCTTTCCTCCCTTTCTTCCTCAGAGAACCAAACACACACATCTGGGAGCCATGTTCCTCAACCAAGCACACATCTTAATGCCTAGATTGCTAATATCCCTTATATCAGCACTTCACTGGCCCAGGTGAATGATGCAGGCTGATTTTCTGGTACAGAAATGAGAATTAGGAGTGAAACTAGGTGTAGAGAGGGTGAATGTGGTAAGAAAATATATCATCTTGGGGATGATCCTTTTCTTTACAAATTACTGTAGTTTGAGAAAACTTTACATTGATGCTCTGTGTTTTATCTGTGTACAGTTGGCAGCTCCTGCAAAGTGTTTTTCTCCTGCCAGCAGGGGCTCACATCTGTAGAAGGGCTGTGTTAATCTTACTAGTTAATAATTTTGTCAGGATATCAGCCAGCAGTGATCTCATCTGGACCTTTGGCAGACTTAATAAACTGTGTGCAGCTGTAGTAAAAGTTCTTCTTTTTCTTAGATTTATTCATAAAACTTTTTCTTCTGTTTTCTTTATTTCTTTTTCTCAAATGTTTCCTGGAATTTTTAATAATCCTTGCCATATGTAGTGTATACAAGAGCACTTAAAAAAGTTTGTGGGGGAAAAACAGATTTTAAAGTTTGGTTTATTTTGATGCAAGAATGTTTTTCTCAAAATTAGTGGAAAATGTATATTATGAAAAACTACTCATGGAATTCAAGAAAATTTGCATCAAAATAAATTCATTTTCCATGAACTTTTTGAGGTATTCTGCATACACACATAAACATCAAAGGTTTTTTATGCTGATTTTTTTTTTAAGATCTATTTATTTGAAAGTCAGAGTTACACAGAGAGAGGAGAGGCAGAGAGAGAGAGAGAAAGGTCCTCCATCTGATAATTCACTCCCCAGTTGGCTGCAACGGCCGGAGTTGTGCTGATCCGAAGCCAGGAGCTTCTTCCAGGTCTTCCACATGGGTGCAGGGGCCCAAGGACTTGGGCCATCTTCCACTGCTTTTCCAGGTCACAGCAGAGAGCTGGATCGGAAGAGGAGCAGCCAGGGCCCATATGGGATGCCAGTGCTTCAGGCCAGGGCATTAACCTGCTGCACCACAGTGACGACCCCAATGATAGAGTTTAATTATCTTTGTTTCATTATAAAAATTTATAAAAGTAGTTTTAACTTTCATGATCTTTTCTTTTACAGAATAAAAAAGACAGTAGAATCTCAATTTTCCTTTCCAGCTACTGAGGTGAGATAAACAAAAGATAGGCTCTAGGAGCCAGAAATAGAGCATTAACAAATCAGTGAGCATCCTGGGATCGTCCAGAGCGACAGCTATGGTTCAGTGTTAGGAAATTGTTAGGGCACTGCACATGTTCTTGGACAGAAAAAGGCATAGCTTAAGTTGTTTTCAAGTGATTGAGGTACTGAGAATATTGTATTCTGTGCTCCAATGTTTGAACACATTTTCTGATCACATCACCAGTTTGTGCTAACATTTTTCCGTTTTTTACTTGGTGATAACTGTTAGGAACAGAGGCAAAGAACAGATTGAATTTATTAATTTATTCAGAGAAAATAAATTCATAGAGGTGGTTGACTAACTGCTGGCATGCACATTGATGGAACACTAGGCGGAAGGCCCGGACCCCAGGGGCTGGGCCTTATATATTTTAGGAGAGCTAGAGGTGGGAATAGGGGTAGGGGACAGCAAGCAGATGTGAATTCCTGAAAACTGATCTTTCAGGTGGCGGTACGGGGGGCCTTGGGAACCTGGGAAAGAATGCAATAGGGTGTGAGACTCAACTGAGATTCAAGGACAGGAATACATTCCAATGTTTATCTATCTTTTGCTCAATGAGCAAGAATAGCTGAGGCTTATGTCTTTGTTCCATCAGTAACCTTTCTCAGATTCTAGAGGTACAGAAGGTAGCCTGAAATGCACTCGAGCTCTTGCCAAAACAGCCCTGATTATGGAACTTCATCAAAGCCCACTGGATTTTTTTTTTTTTTAAAGATTTTATTTATTTATTTGAGAGGTAAAGTCACAGAGGGAGAGACAGAGAAAAAGGTCTTTCATCCACTAGTTCACTCCCCAAGGCCAGAGCTGGGCTGATGTGAAGACAGGAGCTTCATCTTGGTCTCCCACTCGAGTGTAGGGGCCCAAGCACTTGGGCCATCTTCTACTGCTTCTACAAGCCATAGCAGAGAGCTGGATCGGAAGAGGAGCAGCTGGAACACCATCCAGCACCCGTATGGGATGCTGGTACCTCAGGTGGAGGCTTAGCCTACTAGCCTACTATGCTGCAGTGCCCCCTCCCCACCTTTTTTTAAGTACTTGAATATTTAATAGAATGGTATTAGGGAAATACCACTTCTTGGAATGAAATTAAGCTAAATATAAATTCTCTGCTTTGATTACAATGGATATAACACCTTTCTTGGCACTTGTCTCCTAAATATCCCATCAGTCTCAGGTTTTACCCTGCCTGCCACTACCACTATGACAAAATATATCACTGTGGTGCACATTTTTTCATCAAGGGATAGGTACAGTTATAGTGTACTGTAATAATGTAAGTGTAATGGGAAGTCTGTCCTTATGACTCAATTCTAGTTGTCTTGTTTTATTGATCTAAATCAGTGGTTCTCAACTGGGGCAATTTTTCTTTTTATGGATCTTTTTATTAAAAATATGCCAAATGTACAGAGAAGTACACAGAAGAGTTCACTGAGCACACATAGATTTAATAATTTTAACATTTTGCTGTATGTATAATGTTTATAGGGACAAATTTTCTACCAAGCAGACATTTAGGATGTCTAGAGACATTTTTGATTGTCGCAACTGGAGGTGAAGGGGAGTGCTGTGGGTGTCCTGTGGGTAGAAGCCAGGGATGCTGTAAAGCATGCTGTTAAACATAACCTTGTATAACAAAGAATTAGCAGGTCCAAAATGTCAACAGTCTTGAGGTTGAGAAAGCATTCTGTAGAAGTGGCAAGACTTTTGCTTACTGCCTCTGCTCTGCGGGAATCATACTTGAAAGTGATTGTAATTAAGGATACAGATTGTATTGACTGGCGATTTTACCTCCAAACTTCTGCCAGGCTGGCCGTGATTATTTCCTGCATCAGTGGAAAGTGGCAGGTGCATAAGTCCTCTCAGCTGATGCCAATAAAATGCCAGGTGCACGCCTCAGAGCGCATATAGCCAACTGCCTGGGTTTGCCGGTGCCGACTCAGCACTAGTGATCTTCCAGGCACTGCTTTCTTAAGATGTTTATGTTCTTTTTCAGATTATCTTTTATTATTGATGCCAACCACGTTAGCATCTTTTTCAGCTATTAGAAGATTGGGATAATATTTTCTTTGAGATTTGTTTTGTGTTACTGCGTAGTATTTTTAAATGCTTTCTCTATTGTCCTTGCCATTTACAAAGCTGGCTTTGTCTAACTATGGATTTTGCTGTGTATATCTTGTTTTTTCTACCTGTCGACCCCCTTGTAAACATTGACAGCAATCTTCTGAACCAGGCTGAGGCCTACTCAAGTGTGGACAGACACGTTTCCCTTATCCTGTTGTTGCTTCACTTTTCCGCTTCTCTGCCCTGGTCCAGGATTGTGTGTGTTTTCTCAGACAGCTGGATGCTTCACAGGGAGTGGTTCCCCCTCCCTGTCACCAGGACAATTCTCTTTCTCATCTCCCAGGACAGATGGAGAATATAGATATTAATAATTCACAATATGTATCTAGGTGGTGATCTCCTAGACTGAGACATCCTTGCACTTCTTCCAAAATAAAAATAAATAACTCATTTGATAAAGAGAGGCTCAGTGATGAGCTGGGAGTTAGAATGAGGAATAGGAAAACTGGCATAAAAAATTCATTAAAAAGATTTAATTTTGTTGACAGTCATCAGCCCAGGAACCTTTTAAGTGCTCCTCGTACTGACTAATGTTTGGATAGTGCATCAGGAGAAATATTATTTACTTGTATTTATGTCCAAGTGATATGTAGGACTCAAGAGGTCCTGTTTGAATTTGTATTCATAATCAAGCTTATAATCAGCCCCTTGATTGCTGCTAGGAAAAAGAAGTCGGGGTGCAGTCTGAAGTAACCTTAATGTCCTCCCAGAAGAAAAGAGAAAATGAATATTCGTTGCCTCTCTTGGTTTTAGACAGATAAAGCTATGTCCCATTAGCAGTAGAAATGATGTCTGGAACCCCCAGTCTAATGTGATTTCCTTAAATATAAGCAGTAAGCAACTGCATTTGGAGGGTAGTGTTCTTAAAAACAAAACAAAACAAAACAAAAAAACCTTATGTATTTGAAAGGCCAGGTGACAGAGAGGGAGAGAAATCTTCCATTCTCTGGTTCACTCCCCAAATAGCTCCAACAGCCAGGGCTGGGCCAGGCTGAAGCCAGGAGCTAGGAGACTCGCATGTTGGTGCAGGTGCCCAAGTACTTGGACCATCTGCATTAGCAGGTACATTACCAGGGAGCGGGATTGGAAGAGCAGCAGCTAGGACTTGAACCAGTGCCTGTCTGGAATCCCAGCACTGCAGGTGGCAGCTTAACCCATTGAACCATAGTGCTGGTCCTGGGAGTAGTGTTCTTTTAATAATGATTATGTGTGCTTTGGTTAGGTTGTGATGGCTCCAGTTGCAGAATGATAGGATTCCATCTGTTTTGAATCAACCGAATGGTTTTATTCCTTAAAATTAACTCTTTCTGTTACAGTTTGTAATTATGCTGCTGTGTATGTATTTGAAAAGTACTTAGCATGTTTGAAATATAGTTTTGAAATGACCTAAAATATTTACCTCCTTAGTTCTAGTTTTGGGACACTGTCCTTGCAACTTCCCCCTTTTTTTCTCTTTCATAAGTGAAGCCAGTAGTTACAAAAATACCTAAAGCTTTTCTGTCATTTTTCTTTGGGAGAGCTGTTAAGTTCAAAATCTCAGGATTTCACATGTTGTTTTCATAGTGCAATTTAACATATAGTCCTAGTGTGTTATAAATTCTAAAATATTAAACAGGAATACTTTAAAAACTATTGAAAGGATTTTTTTTTAAACCCTACCATCAATATAACCTGATTAAAGAACTCTACCTATAGGGATTTTCAGCTATGTTTTTTTTCTCCATATTTCCCTTCTTTTTCCTAATTTAGCTTATTAGCTTTTAGACTACGTATAAATAAATAATTTTCCCTTGTCTTAGAAGTGCATTCATTTGATAGCTCCATGGAGCACACTTTTAATGTTAATCAAACCCTGTGTTTCCTTTCTAATGGATGTAATAAAGATAAGTGCTTCATTCATAGATTTATGGGCATAAATCTAAAGCTCTGTGAGCTAAATTGCTTATCATGTAATGCTCTGATTTTCCTTTTCCATTAACAAATCTCTTTAGAAAATATTGAGATATTGAGAAACTATTGCTGCTGCTTATTTTGCTAAAACCAAGAAATGCATCTTCTCTGGACATTCCTAAACTTGAACTGAGTAAAAGAAGGTCAGACCTGGCTAGTAATCAACATCAAATTTCTATCAGAGAAAGATCCATGCAGAAATTGGATTGGTATGAAAGAAAGTGTGATAAATTCACTGACACTCTTGTGTTGTTGAGTAATAGAATTTCATTATTCAGGCTGGTGCCGCGGCTCAGTAGGCTAATCCTCCGCCTTGCCCCTCTTCCAGGCCAGCTCTCTGCTGTGGCCAGGGAGTGCAGTGGAGGATGGCCCAAGTTCTTGGGCCCTGCACCCCATGGGAGACCAGGATAAGCACCTGGCTCCTGCCATCGGAACAGCGCAGTGCGCCGGCCGCAGCACGCCTACCGCGGTGGCCATTGGAGGGTGAACCAATGGCAAAGGAAGACCTTTCTCTCTGTCTCTCTCTCTCTCACTGTCCACTCTGCCTGTAAAAAATTTAAAAAAAAAAATTTCATTGTTCAACTTTGATCAACTGCTAGTTTAATCAAGATAGAAAATGAGTTGCTGTGAGTGAAGAAATTATATTAGGTATTTTGTAATAGGGTATTATTTTTCCTTCTGAGTAATATGGTTATTGTTTTTCTGTTCTGTACTTTGAAATTCATGAGCTTGCAATCGGACTTACCCCTAATAGTAGAGTTAGAAATGTGCCAGGAGATTCCAATTCAATCCCATCAAGGTGGCATGTACCAATACCATCTCACTAGGCAAAGTGATCAGTTTAAGTTCATAATTGATCATAACGATAGAATTAAGTGTCAAAGGGATCACATAAACAAGACTAGTGTTTGCTAATACTAACTGATGAGGCCTGGGTCTGGCATGGTGTAACTTCCACTGCATTCTATTTGCTAATGCAAGGTACAGGCCTACTCATTTTCAAACTGGGGGAGGACAAGGGCATGAGGCTGAGCTATTTTTAGAGACGAACTCTCTTAGTAATGCACCTCATTGCTTCATTAACTTAGATAGCTGATGTTATACAAATGTATAATGGCACCAACACGGTTGTGGAAAAAATGGAATTACAAGATAATGTACAAATATTTCCCAAGAACTGTTTGAAGATGCTTCCCATGTGTTATTCAGTTTAAGTTTGAATTCTAGGAGAAGTCAGCTGCACTAACCAAGACTCTATATGAAGTCCACCAGCACTGTATAAGAAAGACTATGCTACACGGGTTGCCACTATAGTACTTCAGCTATGCAAGTATTGGTCACAGCTAGGTCAGGCAGTGCCACATTGCTTGGTGGGGAAAGGGTATCAGGCCCACAGAGACAGTGAGACTTCCCCGGGCAGAATTTGGTGTGATTGTGTCCCTCTTACTAGTTCTGTACATGCTGGCACTCCTCCCCAGTGTCTCCAGGGATGGACCAGGGGAGTCTTAGACACTGAAGAGAAGGAGAATGTTTCCCCAGGTCAGTTACTTTTCAGGGGTGAGGGGAGCAGGGAAAGCTCTGCCTTTGAATGAATCCTCCTTGCTGGTGGTGCTAGATCGAATCCATATGAACCACTGTCTTGAGAGGAGCCTCAGAGATCCTCAGGTCCAACCTCTACTCCGTGAACCCCACGAACTTAATCCTCTCACTTCTCTGGCATATTTCTCAGTAAGCTAGAAACAGAACTCTGCTTCCACAGCCCCTTCCCCCCAGTGTACCAGAAATAATAGTTAGAGACTGCCTTCTTGAGTCCTGCTGTCTCCCAGATTTTATTTGTCCTGACTTTCATCGGGTTGTTGTTGCAGAACGTGCCAGTAGAAGCATCCAGCAACTGAAATGTATGCTGAAAGAAAGTGATGGTGCGATTGGAGAAGATGCCCCGGACCCGGACCCTAGCATCAGTGCAGGAAACGAGGGCACCGAGGCAGCCTGGCACGAACTGCAACACAGTCATGCTGGTGAGTGTGAATGTCAGTCTCAGTCTGTGTGACATACAGCAAATTCTTTGTTTGTTTTAAAGATTTCTTTATTTGTTTCTTTATTTGAAAGTCAGGGTTACGGAGAGACAGGGAGGAAGGGAGAATCTTCCATCTTCCATCCACTTCCCCAAGTGGCCACAATGACCAGGGTTGAGCCAGACAGAAGCCAGGAGACAGGAGCTTCATCTGGGTCTCCTGTGTAGGTACAAGGACCCAAACACTTGAGCCGTCTTCCACTGCTCTCCCAGGTGCATTAGCAGGGAACTGGAGCAGAAGTGGAGCAGCTGGGACATGAACTAGCACCCATATGGCTTGCCAGTGTTGCAAGTGGCTCCTTTACTGCTATGCCATGATGCCAGCCCCATAGTGAATTCTTTAAACTTCATAGAATAAGGACTCTAGTCTGTCCCATTCTGCTTCTAGGATGTTATTCTTGAAATAAATCAGGTAATATACAAGGATGCTTCAAAAAGTTCATGGCAATGAAATAAATATATTTTGGTGCAAATTTTGAAATCCATGCATATGAGGGTCTTCAGAAAGTTCTTGGAAAAAGCATATTATGAAAAAAACTTCATGGATTTTAAGTTTTTGTACAAAATAATCTTTTAATACAATTTTCCATATTTGTGAAGTACTCTTATAATTCCCTTGTTTAATTTTTCTTTTGACTTTCCAACACCTTTATGCCGAAGTCTGAAATTCTTAGAACAAGATAACATTTTCCTGTGATAACTCCAACCTCCCTCCATAGTCTCATTTTTCTATTCTCATTTTACTCATTGATCTCATGAGCCATGTGCTCCTTATTCCAACCCTCTGGCTGTGTTTCCATGCTTTTATGTGCAATGCCTTTTTTCACCCTTTTCTGCTTGATGATCTCCATTCATTCCTTAAGTGTTATCTCCTCTCTGGAAATAGACGCAATCAAGTACTTTCTCTTTTTGTAGCACTATTCATAGCTCTAAGTCTATATATAAATTACTATGCTGTTTTTTATCAGTGTATCCCTCTTGCTTATTGAATTCATAGCTCTTAAGGAATAGAGGCTGTTTTTTGTTTATTTATTTATTCTTTTTGTATAACCAGTCAGTAGCACAGTTCTTGGTGTATAATATATGTTTAGGCACTGTGTATTGAATGGATGAGTGTACTAAAACATGGATGTCAGATAGGTTAATAAGCTCGTTTTTGCTCTTCAGTTATTCAGCTCAAGACATTGTTGCGCCAACAAGAAAGTAAAGAAAGTGAGGCATCTTCATTACGAAGACAAAAAATGTCCCCTTTGGTAAGTGTCAATTTTTGCAAAAGAGAAAACGAAAAGCAGTCATCTTCTGTCTCTGTTTTACTTTGTACTGTCATTTTAGTAGCACATGTTGAAGAAAGATTCTAAGTAGGGCATGCTAATAGTGTAAGGCATTAAAAGAAATTCTCTTGCCTCTGATTATTTAGGCTGAAGAATAGAGACTTCCATAATAAAGGAATCTTAATATTTTAGACTTATTATTCACTTGAAAGTATGAGCAAGAGAACAGTTTGGAGAATTTATTTTGCAGCTGTTAGCAAATATGTAAAAGGAACAATAATGTAAAATATAATGTAGTAATTTGTTTTAGAGGGTTATGTCTATATTTGATCATTTTTATATTTAAATAAATTATAGCCCTCCTTTATAACATTTTTGGATTCTGAATATCAAACTCAAGTTATGTGGCCAGCGCTGTGGCTCAATAGGCTAATCCTCCGCCTTGCGGCCCCAGCACACAGGGTTCTAGTCCCGATCGGGGTGCTGGATTCTGTCCCGGTTGCTCCTCTTCCAGTCCAGCTCTCTGCTGTGGCCCAGGAGTGCAGTGGAGGATGGCCCAAGTCCTTGGGCCCTACACCCACATGGGAAGCCAGGATAAGCACCTGGCTCCTGCCTTCAGATCAACGCAATGCACCAGCCACGGCGGCCATTGGAGGGTGAACCAACGGCAAAAGGAAGACCTTTCTCTCTGTCTCTCTCTCTCACTGTCCACTCTGCCTGTCAAAAAAAAAAAAAAAAACAAAAACAAAAACCCTAAGTATGTAACATTATTCTACATGTTAAAATATGTGATTATAAAATTGTACAACATGAAAAGTTATATTCTTCTGAAGTTGTTTTGATTTGATTAGACAAAATATTTTATTCCTAATTAGAGCATTATTTTTCATTCTGTCTCACCTAAAGGCTGTGATAGGTGTGAGGGAAAGAACTCTGGATCATGCTTACATGACCAGAGTAATAGCCTAGCCCTAAGGTCTGTGTATGTGCGTTTCTCACAGAGTTTTTGCAATAAGTAGATAAGGTTGTATACTTATAATTCTTTTTACACCTATGAAGTATGTTATAAATATAACATGTCATAGCAGAAGTAACAATCTTATATCTTCAATGTGTATGGTAGTTGAATACCCACATGCTGATAATTATTGAGACATGTTGCTTTCTTTTATTTATACCTGCAATGTTGTAATAGTTCCCACATATTAACATTTCATTTCAGCCTCACACATTCTTTTCATGCTTAATTTCCACTTTAGAGAAATATACTTCCTATTCATATTCAATATTTATGGATATAGATTATAATTATCAAATTATTGTAATATATCAAATTATTGTAATATATCAAAACATGTTGTTCAGTGAATTTATTACTGTTGATAGCTAGTTTATACGATGCTCTTCAGCATGCAGTAGGAGTGCTTTTGATTCTGTTAGACAAAGTTTTTCTATCTGTTGAATATGCTTATTAGCTTTTTAAATTAAAACTTGATTATGATATTACAGAGCTTACTCAATGAGAAAAGACATAAAGACATTCATCAAGAGCATCAAGTTTAGTACATACGTAGTCTATGAAACGTGCACGGAACTATGTAAAAGACTGGATCTTTATATAGACTATACAGAATGAATGTAAGTCATAATAATGGGTCAGTTTTTAGGATTTATCCCCTTTGAATGCATTTTCATAGTCAATGGGGCATATCAGAAAGATGTGGGTATTTTGGAAGTAAAACTTAGGCACTCTTTAGATGGAAAACATATCCAAGTCTTATGTGGTTAATTCAAGCTATAATAAACCTTTCCAAGTATGTATAAATAGTACATGTGAACATTCTTTATACAATATAAAAGTTTTTTATTTTCCCCATTATTTTCTCCATATATGCACAGCAATATTTAATTCACATTTGCCTACTTTCTATTTTTATTAAATATATAAAATGATTACAATTAATTGCTTTCTACTCACCACAGATAGTTCATTTAATTAAAGTTACTTGTGTTTTCAGATTTCTTAAGTTTACCAACAGCAAAGCTATATATTTTTTTGACAGGCAGAGTTAGACAGTGAGAGAGAAAAACAGAAAGAAAGGTCTTCTTTTTCCGTTGGTTCACCCCACAATGGCCACTATGGCCGGTGTGCTGTGGCTGGCACACCGCGCCAATCCGAAGCCAGGAGCCAGGTGCCTCTCCTGGTTTCCCATGTGGGTGCAGGACCCAAGCACTTGGGCCATCCTCCACTGCACTCCTGGGCCATAGCAAAGAGCTGGACTGGAAGAGGGGCAACTGTGACAAATGATTGCAATGAGAACCAGTACTGTACTCCATCATTGGTAGGATTTCTGCTGGACTGAGAAACAGAATGACAAAAAGACTGTGTATCCTCTCAAGCTTTCCTCTATATTTGTTTAACTGGTTGATCCTCATTTCCCCTTTTCTTGATTTCCTCATCTTTGTGTTTTTTGCTTTTGAAGATTTTATTTATTTATTTGAGAGGTAGAGTTACTGACAAAGAGAGGGAGAGACAGAGAAAAAGATCTTCCATCCACTAACTTCACTTCCCAAATGGCCATAACAGCTGGAGCTGGGCCATTCTGAAGCCAGGAGCCAGGAGCTTCTTCCAGGTCTCCCATATGGGTACAGGGTCCCAAGGACCTGAGCCATCCTCTACTGCTTTCCCAGGCACATTAGCAGGGAGCTGGATCAGAAGTGGAGCAGCTGGGACATGAACCAGTGCCTGTATGGGATGCCAGTGCCACAGGTGGAGGCTTAGCCTACTATGCCACAGCACCACTCCCTGTATTTTTTCAATATCATGATGTGGCATTTAATGTTATAAACCATTTCACAATTATTTTAATATAAAGTAATAATGCATTCAAAATTCCAGGAACACTGCAAAACTAAATAGCATTATTACCTTTTCAGAAATCTCTTGGTGTAGTGTGTCACTTAGTTCTGTATACCTCTTCTTTAGGTCTCTATGCTTGGAGGTTCTGTGCTCTAGAACAGCATAGATTCAAATTGCCTTGTACTATGTTAAAAAAAAAATCCAAAACATGGTTTTGGGGTTTTTGGGTTTTTTTTATTTTATTTTTTATTTTTTTTGACAGGCAGAGTGGAAAGTGAGGGAGAGAGACAGAGAGAAAGGTCTTCCTTTTGCCGTTGGTTCACTCCACAATGGCCACTACGGCCGGTGTACTGTGGCCGGCGCATCACGCTGATCCGAAACCAGGAGCCAGGTGCTTCTCCTGGTCTCCCATGTGGGTGCAGGGCCCAAGGACTTGGGCCATCCTCCACTGCACTCCCAGGCTACAGCAGAGAGGTGGACTGAAAGAGGAGCAACCAGGACAGAATCCAGCGCCCCGACCGGGACTAGAACCTGGGGTGCCGGCGCCGCAAGGCGGAGGATTAGCCTATTGAGCCACGGCGCTGACCCAAAGCATGGTTTTCTAACAGACTTTTTTTTGACACAGAACTGGCATCAAACACTTGCCTGAAGAATTTCTTTTTCAGGGAGTTCATCTGCAGTTTTAGGTAGCAATCTTCTTCCATGGCAGTTTCTTAGACACAGTTTTCCCTTCTGTCTCATTAGTGAATGGGATGTCACAGTTTCAGACAGTTCAAATAGGCATTTTATTCCAAACCAGTTACACCACCCCAACCTTTTTCCTTTTGTATATGCTTTTTATAAACACTTATATGTTCTATCTTTAAAAAACAAGAAGCAAATTTCTGAATCTTGTATATCTGTGGAGTATATAGGATAGAGAAATAAATGCTATTAACTATATTGGTAGCTATTCCATATGTCTATCACATCATGCTAATTTGAATATGGAGATACTATCAACTGATTCTTTGCTGTAACTGGATATGATTAATTTGGCTTTTTTATCTTAGAGATCATCAGAATATGAGGAAACCAGTATACCTACAGTGCAAAACCTTGTACCTATCATTAATGACCAATCTCAGTACATTCATCATTTAGAGGCAGAAGTTAAATTCTGCAAGGTAAGTTTCTCATTAAGAATTTAAAACTAGCTGCCAACAATGTGACACAATGGGGTAAGCAGGTGACACTGGCAATGTAAATCCAAAGTGCCTGTTCAAGTCTCTTCTCCTCTGCTTCTGGTCCAGCTCCTTGCTAATGTGCTTAGGAGAGCAGCAGATGATGGTACAAGTATTTGGGTCCCTGCTGCCTATGTGGAATACTTGGATAGTATGCCAGGCTCCTGACTTTGGCCTAGCCCAGCTCCTGTCCTTCTGGCAATTTAGAGTGAACCAGAAAATGGAAGATCTCTCTTTCTATGTCACTCTACCTTTCAAATGAATGAATGAGTGAGTGAATCTAAACTTAAAGTATTTATCTGATAGAGGGAAATTAAGATGGTGGGTAGGGAGGAAGCATGCTGCTCTAGTCTAGGAGAAGATAGTTTGAAAAAAGTGAAGAGAGTACAATCTCAGGCAAGAGTTAGGGAGAAAATAGCAGAGGAAACTATAGCAGACCAAACCCAAAACCAGTAGGAGAAAAGAAATAATTAAAACTAGAGACAAAATCAACAAAAGTGAAACTAAAAAACAATACAGAAGATCAGCAAAATGAAGAGCTGGTTTTTTGAAAAGATAAACAAAATTGACACCAATGGCCCAACTAACCAAAAAAAAAAAAAAAAAAGAGAGAGAGATTGCACAAATCAATAAAATTAGAGATGAAAAAGGAAATATAACAACAGATACCACAGAAATAAAAAGAATCATCAGAAATTACTACAAAGAGCTGTACGCCAACAAACTGGGAAACCCAGAAGAAATGGATAGATTCCTGGACACACACAACCTATTTAAATTGAGACATGAAGACATAGTAAACCTAAACAGGCCTATTACCAAATTGGAAATTGAATCAGTAATAAAGACCTTCCCAATAGATGAACCTGGAAAACATCATACTTTGTGAAATAAGCCAGTCTTAAAGAGACAAATACTATATTTTCTCCTTGATCTGCGATAATTAATAGAGCACCTAAAAGGAAAGCTTAGTGGTGAAATTGACACTTTGAGAAGCAATGACTTGAACTGTCCTGTCTTGACTGTCAAGGAACAGTTTTTCTTTTTCTCTTCTTCGTACTATTTTTTTTTTAATAGGCAGAGTTACACAGTGAGAGAGAGACAGAGAGAAAGGTCTTCATTCCATTGGTTCACCCCCCAAATGACCGCTACGGCTGGCGTGGAGCCAGGTGCTTCCTCCTGATCTCCCATGCAGGTGCAGGGCCCAAGGACTTGGGCCATCCTCCACTGCCTTCCTGGGCCAGAGCAGAGAGGTGGATTGAAAGAGGAGCAACCGGGACAGGATCCAACGCCCCAACCGGGACTAGAACCCAGGGTGCCGGTGCCGCAGGTGGAGGATTAGCCAAGTGAGCTGCGGCGCCAGCCTCTTCGTACTATTTGTTGAACTCTTTACTTAACATAGAGTTAATCATATGTGTCTAAAGTCAATTGAAAATATATTTCAGTAAAAATAAAAGAGTGGGAATAAGGGAGGGAGGAGGAAGTTTGTAACTGTAAAGCTATATACTTCTGCATACATTCCTACAGACTTTTTTTTTTTAAAGATTTATTTATTTATTTGAAAGTCAGAGTTAACAGAGAGAGGAGAGGCGAGAGAGAGGTCTTCCATCCACTGGTTCACCAACCCAGATGGCCACAACAACTGGAGGGAGCTACGCGGATCCAAAGCCAGGAGCCGGGAGATTCTTCCGGTCTCCCACGCAGATGCAGGGACCCAAGGACTTGGGCCTTCTTCTACTGCTTTCCCAGGCCATAGCAGAGAGCTGGATCAGAAGTGGAGCAGCTGGGACTCAAACCAGAGCCCATATGGGATTCTGGCACTGTAGGCGGCTTCCTTTCCTGCTATGCCACAGTGCCAGCCCCAAGGATTTACTTCTAAGGGCACAGTTTATAAACTTGCCATGGGACCACAAATCCCATTAAACTGGGTGTTAAAAATGCCACCTTAAGTGTTAAAGTGACCATATTAAGTGTTAAAGTGCTCATATGGATAGGATTAAGTGTTAAAGGGATCATATAAATAAGATCAAATGTCTGGTAATAATAATAGAATTAAAAAGAGAATGTTCCTACATGGGAAGCCATCCACACAGCAGACTCATAGAACTACAATTGCTTGATCATGTGATAAAGACATGTGTAGCTATGTAATAAACTTCCAGACTCTTTTCTGAAGTGATTATACCATTTTTCTTTCCCACCAGCATTGATTAAGAGTTCCCAGTACTCTGTGTATCCTAGACAGCATTTGTTGTGGGCTGTATTTTAGATTTTAACTAATTGGTAGGCAGTGTTATATTCTTATCAATTCTCTGATGATATGATGTTGACCATCTTTTCATATTTTTACCTGTCATCTATATATCTTATTTTGTAAGTTTTCTGTTCAGATATTTAACTCTGCTTTTCAACATTTAATTTCAGAGTAGTTTTAAATTTAGAAAAAAAAAAATTGTGGGTTGGTAATATAAGGAGTTACATATAGCCCTCACCGAATTCCTCTGTTAACATCTTATATTAGGACATTTGGCACAATTAAAAAGACACACCCAGATTCCCCTACCCATTTTTAAAATCAGATTATTTGTTTTCTAATTGTTGAATTTCAAGAATTCCTTATGTATTTTGGATGACAGTCTTTTCTGAAACATGGCTTTTACAAATATTTTCTCCTGCGTGGTGGCTTGTCTTTTGTTTTTCTTAATGGTGTATTTTGGGGCTGGTGCTGTGAGGTAATAGCTTAAGCCTCCACCTGCAGTGCTGGCATCCCATATGGGTGCATGGTTTTTAACTTTTATAATGGTTTATAATTTTTATTTTACATTTAAGTCTGTATTCCATGTTGAATTCATCTTTATGTTAGTGGTAAAATCTGTCTCTAGAATCACTTTTTCTCTTTTGCATGTGGGCATCCATTTGTTCCACTACCATTTTTGAAAAGACTGTGTCCATTGAGTTGCCCATGCTCCATTGTTAAAAGTTATTTGACTATATTTTTGTAGGTCTACTTTTGGGCTGTCTATTCTGTTTTAGTATTCTGTTACTTGTCTATTCTTTTGCTAGTATCACAATATCTTTGTTTCTGTAGTTTTATATGTCATGGTCTCCCTTTATTTAGTCCTATATCAGTTTTCAACAAGTTACTGGCATTTGGTCACTAGTGATAACATATCTTACTTTATTTTTCAGCAATCTCCCTTATTTTTAAAAATCTTTTAGATAATCCCTTTAATTAATGCTTTTCTATGAGCCTCTATCTCTTGGAGAAAAGGTCAGGAACTACATTTTGTGAATGACCATCTGCAGGCTGTCTCTTTGTTGACTAGTATGTGCATTGCCTTGTTTGTCTGAATATGATTTTATATTTAAGGAAATGGTTAGAGAATGTAAGTCTTCCATAGTTAATATTATGCTTGATTCTCTCTTAATCAACAAATAAAAGCACTGCTTAAAAATATCTAACTTTCTTCATTTCTGTTTTTATAGGAGGAACTCTCTGGAATGAAAAATAAGATACAAGTAGTTGTACTTGAAAATGAAAGGCTCCTGCAAGAAATGCAGTCTCAAAGACAAGAGGAGACAATGAGGGAACAAACATTTCTGGATGAATCTGTGAGCATTTTTATAAACTATAATGATGTTTTACTTTGAATATTATATTTCCTATCCTCTCCCCTAAACTTATGAGCTGCTTAGAATCTCTGCTTAAAGTTTGGCTAAAGTACTATGCTGGTATTTATTTAAAGCCTCAAAAATTAAAATTCATTGTGGTAGAAAGCATCCTCCGATGAAATGTAGGGTAACCATGCTGGAAATTCACTCTAGTTCCTCTCTGAGCATGCCGTTTACATTTTTTCCATATGGAAAGAGCAGGTCCAAAAGTAGGAATTGTGTATCTAAGATGGACGTTGTCAAATGTAAAAATTGTTCAAAATTTTAGTTTGAATTTCTCTAGATTTTCCTTGTACTTTGAAGTCTAACAACATGGTGTGGCAGAAAGAACATTGGCCTGAGGGTCCAAGAATCAAAATATTAATCTTACCATGTCCCTAAGAAACTAGATTGACAAGTAGTTTTATAGGACTTTGTATTGCTTAACCATATGAGTCCTGTATTTATTGGTAATTTGAGCACATTGAGGAATTGACAATACAGATTCCTCGGCTTCATTCCCCTGAGAGTCTGAATTAGTAAGTCTGGTTGAGTCCTGGGAACATGAACTTCTATCAAATTGCCTACATGATTATAAGTGTCCCACAGTTTGAAGAACAGTGGTTAGATTATTTCTATAATTCTGTGACACAAAATTCTTGTGATGATATTTAAACTGTGTTTAGTATCTTATGATTTGTTAGAGATACTTTGGCCTTAAAATATTTTTCATTGTTTGCCTGTGGGACATAGTTTATCATGGTTTGTTCTGCTTTTTGAGACAAATTCAGCTTTCCATGGGGAAGTCCTAATACTTGCCTGTTGCAGCTTTGCTTTACATTGAACTTCAGTGATTTTGATTCAGTCATCATTATAAATCATTCAGTTAAGAAAACAGTTTTTAATTTTTTTAACCTCAATATCCACTAATTTTTTGAAGATGCTTTTTCTAAACTGACCTGATATTTATAATCCTTGAGTTATATGTTAATTTGCTGTTGAGAAATATCTGATTGTGTTAATTCTGAAAAATAAAGTGAGCTGATTAGTATTTTAGTTTATTTTTCTGTGGCCAGAGCCATGGCACAGTAGGTTAATCCTCCGCCTGCAGTGCCGGCATCCCATATGGGTACCAGTTCTAGTCCCAGCTTCTCCTCTTCCATTCCAGCTCTCTGCTATGGCCTGGGAAAGCAGTAGAAAATGGCCCAAGTGCTTGGGCCCCTGCACACACATGGGATACTGGGAGGGAGCTCCTGGCTTCAGATCGGCGCAGCTCCAGCAGTTGCATCCATTTGGGGAGTGAACCAACGGAAGGAAGAGCTTTAAAAAATAAAAATAATAAAAATAAAAAAGTTATTTTTCTGCAAATACATTTAAGTTGTGATCTGTTATTTTCTGCTTACCGTGTAAGTTCTGTCTAAAGACTTACATAATTATTGGTATTAGTGTTTAAAAATCCATCTTAGTTGCTTATTAGTTTAATATCAACTTGAAGATATCACCATATGGAAAGTATTTAGAAGTAGCTCATTAAAAAACTAATAAATTCTTTTGCTTTTCTTCCAATTGTATAGTCACTTAACAAAGAATGATTCAGTTATTCATAGTCTTCAATATTTATGCAATAGCGAAGAAGGAGAAGGGGAAGTAAAGTGAGAAAGGAAATCAGGCAGACAAGTGAATCAGAGCAAGAGAAGTGAGTAATGCAAAAGAGGAAGGAAATGGTGGTCAAAGCTCACATGCTTCACAGCACGAGCAAAGGAAGTTTGCTACAGAAAACTAGTTATCATCATAGAAAGGACAAGAGTATAGTGAGGGTTTTTTATGCATTCACATGAGCTAAAATCTAATGCGAATATTGAAATAATTGTTACAGATATGTCAGTTGACCTTGACATTTACTTTAATGTTAGTCTTCATCTTATTAGTTGTTATGAAATAGTTACCCTTACTTTTCAATTATAGGCGAATTGAGGCATTTCAACAATGCATACATGGTGTTATATTGAGAATTTAATGTGATTAAAGCTTTTTAGAATATCTTAAATATAAGTAGATCAATTGATCATCTTTTAAAGGAGGGAGGCTTTTTTAATGAGTCAGTTAAAATGTTGAAGCCAAAGCTATTGACTGACTTAAACAAAGATTTTCAGTGTTTCATAATGCCCTCTTTCGAAAAATAATTGAAACAGTTAACATTTTAATAAGTAACACTGATGACTGCATGGTTATAGTATGCTCAGCACTGTATCAAGCACTTTCTTAAATCAGTAACTAGCCAAATATCACAGAGCAAAAAAAAAAAAGGCAAAGCAAGGACTTAAACCCAGGATTGTCTGACTCTAAATCTATCTACCTATCCCCAAATTTTACTGCCTTTATACATAAATTAGGAAAAAGTTGTCAATATTGAGCCAAGCTATTTTTGTTTGCAGGGGATAGAAACATTCCCCAGGAAAGAGAAAGAGCTTCCTTTTTATTGTCTCTTACTTTCAGCTCTGGACTTGGATGATAGCCTATAAGACTTTTATCTTTTGGCCTAGTTTATGACCTAAATGTTAGAAGCAAGCAGAGGATTCTTTTTGAAACTAAATCATTCAAAGTGTATTTCATTTGTGTCTTAATTTTTCATCACATTTTGTTATTATAAAATTTCTCTTCATGGAAAGCTTTTCTCTAGGTTAAAATTTATAATAATACTAAGATACACTAGTTGTCATAAATTTTGTCATGTATGCTCAAAGATCTAAGAAAAAAATTTTTTTCTAAGTAGGAAATTTCTGAGCCATTTCTTTCCATGTTTGTTCTCATCCCTACCACTACCAACTTTCCCCTCAATTAAAGTAAATAAAAATTTTTCAGTGATCTTCAAGAACTCTATGCACTTAAATAAAGTGTTGATTAAATATCATTCAAGATTTTAAAAGCTGACTGTGAAAGAACAGAGTGTTGATTAGACCAAGATTGATCTTACTAATTTTTGTCCTCTGAGCTCTTAGCATTGTCAGATGCTATGCAAATGTTTGCCTTAAGCTGAACTTCAGAAGACTGTGGAATAGAATCTCAGAATACTACTTAGGATGAATTCAGTTTACCACATTCTAGCATGATTGTGACACTCTAATATGATTCTGTGTTTGGAGACTGTCCTCCCTTGTGAGTACTATCATATTTGTCCTTATCAATAATTCAGTATTTATTTGTTGAGTTAATATAGATATCTAGTTCTCATTGTATTATAAATTACTCAGATTCTTAGCTGCGTATCCCATTGATAGTTTTTTTGAGAAAGCTTTTATTTAATAAATATAAATTTCATAGGCACAGCTATGAATATATATAGCAATTCTTCACCACATAGCCGCCATCCCACCCCCACTCCCATCGCACCTCCTACTCTCTCTCCCATCCCATTCTTCATTAAGGTTCATTTTTAATTAATTTTATAGACAAAAGACCAACTCTATACTAAGTAAAGATTTCAACAATTTGCTCCCACACAGACACACAAAATATAAAGTACTGTTTGAAGACAAGTTTTACCATTAATTCTCATAGTACAACTCATTAAGAATAGAGGCCCTACATGGGACACAAGCACACAGCAACTCCTGTTGTTGATTTAACAGTTGACACTCTTATTTATGACATCAGTGATCACCTGAGGCTCTTGTCGTGAGCTTCCATGGCTATGGAAACCTTTTGAGTCTACAAACTTCGTCAGTATTTAGAGAGGCCATAGTCAAAGTGGAAGTTCTCTCCTCCTTTCAGAGAAAGGTACCTCCTTCTTTGATATCCCATTCTTTCTGCTGGGATCTCACTCACAGAGTTGTGTTTGTTTGTTTTTTTTTTTGTTTTTTTTTTTTTTTTTTTTTTTGCCACAGTGTCTTGGCTTTCCATGCCTGAAATACTCTCATGGGCTTTTTAGCCGGATCTGAATGCCTTAAGGGCTGATTCTGAGGCCAGAATGTTGTTTAGGTTGTTTGTCATTCTGAGTCTGCTGTGTGGCCCGATTCCCTGGTTGGATAATTCTTCTTAGGTACTCAGTTAGTTATCACAGATCAGGGAGAACACATGATGTTTGTCTCTTTGGGACTGTCTTATTTCACTAAGTATGATATTTTCCAGGTTCATCTATTTTATTGCAAATGACTAGATTTCATGTTTTTTATTGCTATGTAGTATTCCATAGAGTACATAGCCCATAATTTCTTTATCCATTCTTCCATTGATGGGCATTTAGATTGATTCCATGCCTAAGCTATTGTGAATTGAGCTGTAATAAACATGAAAGTGCAGATGGCTTGTTATTTGTCAATATCATTTCCCTTGGGTAAATTCCAAGGAGTGGGATGGCTGGGTCATATGGTAGGACTATATTCAGATTTCTGAGGCTTTATAAGTTTGCATTCCCACCAACAGTGGATTAGGGTACCATTTTCCCCACACCCTTACTAGCATTGGTTGTTTATTTCCGTGTGAAAGCCATTCTAACTGGGGTGAGGTGAAATCTCATTGTGGTTTTGATCTGCATTTCCCTTATGGCTAGTGATCCTGAACATTTTTTCATGTGCCTGTTGGCCATCTGGATTTCTTCTCCTGAAAAATGTCTGCTTAAGTCCTTGGCTCATCTCTTAAGAGGGTGGTTTGTTTTGTTGTTGTGGAGTTTCTTGATCTTTTTGTAGATTCTGGTTATTAATCCTTTATCTGTTGCATAATTTTCAAATATTTTCTCCCATTCTATCGACTGCCTCTTCACTTTCCTGTTTCTTTTGCAGTATGGCGATAATAAACTTCTCAATTTGATGTAATCCCAATTGTTAATTTTGGTTTTGACTGTCTGTGCCTCTGGGGTCTTTTCCAAGAAGTCTTTGCCTGTGCCTACATCTTGCAGGGTTTCTCTGATGTTCTCTAATAATTTAATTGTGTGAGGTCATAGATTTAGATCTTTAATCCATGTTGAGTGGATTTTTGTATAAGGTACATGATAGGGGTCTTGCTTTATACTTCTGCATGTGGAAATCCAGTTTTCCTAATACCATTTGTTGAAGAGATTGTCCTTGCTCCAGGAATTGGTTTTAACTCCTTGGTCAAATATAAGTTGGTTGTAGATGCTTGGAATGATTTCTGACATTTCTATTCTGCTCCAGTTTTCTATCCATCTGTTTTTATACAAATACTAGGCTGTTTTGATTACAACTGCCCTGTAGTATGTTGTGAAGCTTGGTATTGTGATGCCCCCAGCTTGTTTTTATATATAAGATTGCTTTAGATATTCAAGGTCTTCTGTGCCTCCATATAAATTTCATCATCACTTTTTCTAAATCTGAGAAGAATGTGTTTGGTATTTTGATTGGTATCGCATTGAATCTGTTAATTCCTTTTGGAAGAATGGACATTTTGATAATATTGATTCTTCCAGTCCATGAACATGGAAGATTTTTCCACTTACTTATCTTCTATTTCTCTCTTTAAAGTTTTTTAATTCTCATTGTAGAGATTTTTTTTATATCCTTGGTTAAGTTTATTCCAAGGTATTTGACATATTTTGGTAGCTATTGTGAATGGGACTAATCTTAGATGTTCTTTCTCATCTGTGCCATTGTCTGTGTATACAAAGGCTGTTGATTTTTGTGTATTGGTTTTATATCCTGCTGCTTTACCAAACTCTTCCATGAGTTCCAATAGTCACTTAGTGGAATTCTTTGGATGCCCTATACAAAGAATCATATCATCTACAAATAGGGATAGTTTGACTTCCTCCTTCCCAATTTGTATCACTTTTATTTTTCTTGCCTAATGGCTCTGGCTAAAACGTCCAATACTACATTGAATAGCAATGGTGAGAGTAGATATCCTTGTCTTGAACTGGATCTCAATGAGAATGAGAATGCTTCCAACTTTTCCCTTTCAATAGAACGCTGGCCATGGATTTGTCATAAATTGCCTTGATTGTGTTGAGGAATGTTCCTTCTAGACCCAATTTGCTTAGAGTTTCCATCATGAAAGGGTGTTGTATTTTATCAGATGCTTTCTCTGCATCTATTGAGATCATAATATGGATTTTGTTCCTCAGGTTGTTAATGTGATGTATCACATTGGTTGATTTGCAATTGTTGAACCATCCCTGCATACTAGGGATATATCTCACTTGGTCTGGGGGAATGATCTTCCTGATGTGTTGTTGGATTCTGTTGGCTAGAATTTTGTTGAGATTTTTGCATCTATTTTCATCAGGAAAATTGGTCTGTAATTCTCTTTCTCTATTGCATCTTTTTCAGGTTTAGGAATTAAGGTGATGCTGACTTTGTAGAAAGAATTTGGGAGTATTCCTTCTCTTTCAGTTGTTTTGAATAACTTAAGAATTATTAGAGTTAGTTCTTTCTTAAATGTCTGGTAGAATTCAGCAGTGAAGCCACTCAGTCCTGGGCTTTTCTTTGTTGGGAGGGTCTTTATTACTGATTCAATTTCCAATTTGGTAATAGGTCTGTTTAGGTTTTCTATGTCTTCATGTCTCAATTTATGTAGGTTGTATGTGTCCAGGAACCTATATGTTTCTTCCAGGTTTCCCAGTTTGTTGGCATACAGCTCTTTGTAGTAATTTCTGATGATTCTTTTTATTTCTGTGGTGTCTGTTGTTACATTTCCTTTTTTTTTTTTTTTTAAAAAAAAAGTATTTGAAAGAGTTACACAGGGAGGAGAGGCAGAGAGAGAGTAATAGAGAGGTCTTCCAGCCGATGGCTCACTCTCCAATTGGCCACAACAGCCGGAGCTGAAGCGATCCAAATCCAGGAGCCAGGAGCCAGGAGCTTCTTCTGGGTCTCCAATGTGTGTGCAGGGACCCAAGGATCCGGGCCATTCTCTACTACTTTCCCAGGCCACAGGAGAGAGCTGGATTGGAAGTGGAACAGCAGGTCTTGAACAGGCGCCCACATGGAATGTTGGCACTGCATTCCAGGGCATTAACCTGCTGCACCACAGCGCTGGCCCCTACATTTCCTTTTTCATCTCTAATTTTATTGATTTAGGTCTTCTCTCTCCTTTTTTTGATTAGTTGGTCCAATGGTGTGTCAATTTTGTTTATTTTTTCAAAAAACCAGTTCTTAGTTTTTCTGATCTTTTGCATTGTTTTTTGGTTTCAGTTTTGTTGATTTCTTCTCTAATTTTAATTATTTCTTTTCTCCTACTAGTTTTTGGTTTGGTTTACTGTTGTTTTTCTAGATCATTGAGATGCATTGATAGCCCATTTATTTGGTGCTTTTCCAATTTCTTGATGTAGGCACCTATTGCTATAAACTTTCTTCTTAATGCTGATTTTGCTGTATCCCATAAGTTTTGTTATGTTTTGTTATCTTCATTTGTTTCCAGAAAGTTTTTGATTTCTCTTTTTCTATCTCTATGACCCACTGTTCATTCAGGAGCATTTTTTAAAAAGATTTTATCTATTTATTTGAGAGGTAGAGTTACAGACAATGAGAGGGAAAGTCAGAGAGAAAGGTCTTCCATTCGCTGGTTCACTCCCCAAATGGCCACAACGGCTGGAGCTGAGCCAATCCTAAGCCAGGATCCAGGAGCCTCTTCTGGTCTCTCGTGCGGGTGTAGGGGCCCAAGGACTTGAACCATATCCTACTGCTTTCCCAGGCCATAGCAGAGAGCTGGATTGGAAGAGGAGCAACCAGGACTCAATCCTGCGCCCATATGGGATGCTGGCTCTGCAAGCAGAGGATTAACCTACTGCACCATGGCACCAGCCCCAGGAACATGTTGTTCAGTCTCTATGTGTTTGCATATGCTGTAGATATTCCTGAGTTGCTGATTTCCAGCTTCATTCTATTGTGGTCTGAGAAGATGAATGGTATGATTTTGATTTTTTTAAATTTATTGAGATTTGCTGTATGGCCTAGTATGTGATCAATCCTAGAGTAAGTTCCATGCACTGCCCAGAAGAGTGTGTATTCTGCAACTTTAGGATGAAAAAGTTCTGTAGATATCTGTTAGATCCATTTGGTTTATAGTGTCAGTTAACTCTGCTGTTTCCTTGTTGATTTTCTGTTTGGTTGATCTGTCCATTGCTGACAGTGGAGTATTGAAATCATCCAGTGCTATTGTATTGGAGTCTAAGTCTCCCTTTAAATCCCTAAACATTTCTTTTAAATAGCCAGGTGCCCTGTAATTAGGTGCTTATACATTTATAAAAGTTACATCTTCATGTTAAATCTTTGTCTCTTTTAACAGTTTTTGTGTTTAAGTCAATTTTTGTCTGATTTTTTTTTAACTTTTATTTAATGAATATAAATTTCCAGTGTACAGCTTATGGATTACAATGGCTTCCCCCTCCCATAACTTCCCTCCCACCCACAAGCCTCCCCTCTCCCGCTCCCTCTCCCCTTCCTTTCACATCAAGATTCATTTTCAATTCTCTTTATATACAGAAGATCAATTTAGTATAAAGATTGCAACAGTGTGCACCCACATAGAAACACAAAGTGAAACATACTGTTTGAGTACTAGTTATAGCATTAAATCAAAATGTACAGCATATTAAGGACAGAGATCCCACATGAGGAGCAAGTGCACAGTGGCTCTTGTTGTTGACCCAACAAACTGACACTCTAGTTTATGGTGCAAGTAACCACCCTAGGCTGTCGTCATGAGTTGCCAAGGCTATGGAAGCCTTCCAAGTTTGCCAACTCTGATCATATTTAGACAAGGTCATAAAAGACAGAGTGAGGATAGTAACCAATGATCCTAAGAGTGGTATTTACCAGGTTTGAACAATTATACAGCATTCAGTGGGGAAGAGGACCATCAGTACACACAGGTTGGGAGTAGAGCCATTGGTGGTAGAGTAGAGGTTATGATTAGAAAGGAATGAGGCCCAAGTACGCTAGACAGGGTCTAGAACAAAGGACAGAGTCATTATTAGAGGAGCTAAGAAAGGTGCTGTTTAAGCTACAGATAAGTTTTCTGATTGAGAGGCAAATAGAACCTGATAGAAGGGGCTTGATAATAATCTGGTGGGCTTTAGGCCTTGTAAGTTAAGAGGCCCAGACCTATCTATCTCTTCACATGGGGTATATCCTAAGGGAGGTGTGAACCTCCTAGGGGAAGGCACTCTGTTGACTTTCATTACTTGGCTGGCCTGGGAGGAGAGCTGGCCAGGTAAAGGCAGGGGGCATCTCTAACAAGAAATTTACAGTTCTGCCTGCAATGTTGCTGACCCTACTTGACCATCCCCTCAGCTGCAGTGGTCACTTTGGAAGTTGGGCTGAGTGAAGGGCTTTTCAGCTTAGAGCCAATAAGATCTGTGGCTCTGACCTGGGCATCCTTCGACTCCAGGGCAGGTCCATTTCCAGTGATCCAACTCTTGGCAGAGCTGCCAGGGCTCTTCACAAGCTGACTTCTGCTGAAGCCCAGGCTTACCACTTTGAAAGCCACTGCAGTGGACTGGCCTGTTGGGTCTCCTTGAGGGCAGATCACTGTACAGATCAGCCATTAATAGGCCTGCCATCCATTGCTTCTGATGCCGAGCTTTCTTTTCCTCCTGGTTTGTGTTCAAGCAGACCAGAGGATGCAAGTCAAGGGAGTGCCCGTGTCCCATCTCTAATCTTTGGTGGCCTGAACTACAAGTCTATAGTCACAGGCATGTTCTGTAGTAGTTTTTCTAAGGTAGACAATGCCCATGAGGAAAATTATATTCTCACTTTAAAACTTTCTTTCCCTTTGGTCTGAAAGGGAGGTTTTTTTCTACTTACTGTATACTTCGCTGATGGCGAAGTGAATCTAGCTATGAGATTATTATTTAAGTTCTTATTTTGGCTATGCTATTACAGAAAATGTTAGCCATCTCTTATATAAGGTCTAAAGATTAAATTGTGCATCCTACAGATTCCTTCATAATAGAATTAGTTTCCTACCTTGAAGAGAATAGAGAAATGAAAGAACAAGTTGGGCTTAGAATAGAAAAATGAGGGAGCAAGTCCTAGATTGCTTGCTGACATTAGCAATATTACATGAATACTTAGCAAACCGTTTCAACCATTAGATAACAACTTAAGAAAACATTTACCAGAAGGTCCAATGCCTTCTATAAATTTTAAGAATCATGTATTTGAAAACACCTCTTCAATATCTAACATGGTGTAGTTTGTTTAACCAGTAAACTTAAGCACAACCATATAAAATGTTTTTAGTTTCTTTCTACCAACAAGTTTAAACCATATGATACACAGATTCAGGTCACACAAATTAAAATGTATCTTTGATTGATTTTAGCAGCTTAAATTTATGGACAATCTTATCTATAAGCCATTTAAAGTAAAACTCTTAATAAAATTTCCCCATGTGGACATACAATATGTACACACATATAACATAGCATAATAGACCAATATAGCAATTTTAATAATAGCTTTTAAAATCTTTAACTCTTTTTGTAGATTGCCAATTGATTTGAATTGCTTTTTGTTTTTAGATTACTTTAACACATTGCTTTAACAGAGCATCAGAGTTTAATTCTATGTCAAAGAGAAATTGAGCTTCCTGTGATCTTTTGCTGTGAGGTTTCCTTCCTTTACCTTCTTTCATATTGGTGAGCATGTTTCTGTGTTTCTGTGTGTAACACATCTTTAAGCATCTTTTGCAGGGCTGGATGAGTGGCATCAAATTCTTTCAGTTTCTGTTTGCTATGAAAAGTCTTAATTTCACCTTCATTCACAAATGAGAGCTTTGCAGGATATAGTATTCTGGGCTGGCAGTTTTTCTCTCTTGGTACCTGGGCTATGTCTCGCCATTCCCTTCTAGCTTGTAGGGTTTCTGATGAGAAGTCTGCTGTGAGTCTAATTGGAGATCCTCTGAGAGTAATCTGACGTTTCTCTCTTGCACCTTTTAGAATCTTTTCTTTATGTTTCACTGTGGTGAGTTTGATTACAATGTGTCGTGGTGAGGATCTCTTTTGGTCATGTTTATTAGGGGTTCTATAAGCTTCCTGTACTAAGATGCCTCTGTCCTTCTCCAAACCTGGGAAATTTTCTGCTAGTATCTCACTGAAAATGCCTTCTAATCCTTTCTCCCTCTCCATGCCTTCAGGAACTCCTAGAATCCGAATATTAGATTTTTTAATAGTATCCTGTAGATTCCCGACAATATTTTTTAGATTTCTAATTTCTTCTTCTTTTCTTTGGTTTGCCTGTTTCCTTTCCTGTTCTCTGTCTTCTAAGTCTGATATCCTCTCTTCTGCTTCGCCCATTCTGTTTTTAAGGCTCTCTAAAGTGTTTGTCATTTGATCTATTGAGTTCTTCATTTCATTGTGGTTTTTTGTCACTATCACAGTTTCATGTTCTACTAGTTGTTTCATTTCATTTTGATTCCTCCTTAATATTTCATTTTCACGAGAGAGATTTTCTATCTTGTCCATTAAGGATTTCTGTAGTTCAAGAATTTGTTTTTGAGAACTTCTTAATGTTCTTATCAATTTTTTGAGATCCGCTTCTTGCATTTCTTCGATCTCATCATCTTCATAATCTTGAATTGGGGTGTCTTTTTCATTTGGGGGTGTCATAGTGTCTTCCTTGTTCTTGTTACCTCGGTTTTTGCGTTTGTTGTTTGGCATGTTGGAGATATTTGGTTTCTTCACTGTGGTGTTTTTTCTTGTTACACTATGGCTCTATATTAAGTGGACTGTCTGCTTTCAGTGGAGTCTTAGAGGCTTGAGATGAGTGTGGACTGAGAGCTGTGTTTGGTTCCTCAGGGTTGAGGGTGTGTCAAGATGACACTCCCAGGTTAGGTGTGGTAAATCTCTCTTTCTTTCTTTCTTTTTTTTTTTTTTTTTTGATTCAAAAGGGAAGTAATTCCGCACAGCTGAACGTAATTGGAGGTAGTTAGCAGGCGAATGATATACCCACAGGAGCCAGAGATCAGAAGCTCTTTCCCAAGGACCACACAGGGAATCTCTGCTGCCCTCAGTGTGGGCTCCAATTCTCCTGCAGTCTCCCACTGGATTGCCAAGTTAGATCCTGATCTCCTGTTATTTCACTCCTCCCCCCAGAGTCAGGTTTTTCTGCTAGGCTCAGGGCCTGTGCAGACCTGAGGTCACCCTGCTTATGACGTATGTCCAAAATAGCGCCTGCTCTTTGTCTTGCTCGCCTTTGAGGGGTGAGTGGAGAGAGAGAAGCTCGTGTCCGTATCGGTCACTTTTTTTTTTTTTCCTCTCTCTCTTCTAGTTAGCCTGGTGAACTTTTCCCCACGGAGTTTCAAGCCTCGTTCCCTCTAGTCTCCTCTTTCTGCTTGCCCGCTGGTGTCTCGGGCTATTGAGGTTTGGCTCACCTTGCGTTCCAGCGCTGGTGCGTTGAGTCTGCCGCTGGTGTCCCGAACTTGGGCTCCCCAATTTTTTCTGATTTTAAGATGGCTATACCAGCTCTTTTTTGGTTCCTGTTAGCATGGAATATCTTTTTTCCATCCTTTCATTTTCCATCTGCATGTGTCTTTGTTGGTGAGATGTGTCTTTTTTTAGGCAGCAAATAGCTGTGTTTTGTTTTATAATCCATTCAGCCAGTCTGTGTATTTTAACTGGGGAGTTGAGGCCATTTACATGAGGTAACTATTGATAAGCAATGACTTTGTCCTGCCATTTTTCCAAAAATATTCCTAATTTTCATCATTGTTTTATTTATGTCCTTTCATTCTTTGACCATATTTTTCTGTTAACACTGAGTGTATTTAAGAGTTACTTTAAAGCCTTTTCCTAGTCTGATATCTGTGGTTTCTGACGGATACTTTTTTCAGTTTATCCCGTTCCTCAACCCTATCTTCCTTCCCATCATCCCTGCCTTCCTTTATACTGAGACTTTTTCAAATTACCTGTCTTTATGTCTCCTTTTCTTAGCTCCTATTTTTACTTCCGCACTCTTTAGTTGAGCTTCAGACCACTATGGTATTCTCAATTTAAGGTCATTAATGACTCTACATATCAGTCCTTATCTTTTTAAGCTTTGCAGCAGCTTTCTCTACCTTGGCAAACACTCAGTTATGCCTTCCACCTTTACATCTTCTAATGACACAATTTGATATACTTTTAGTAAAATGCGTGAAGCATAGATGTATAGCTGAATGACTTATCTCTAAATCAAACATCCGCTCGAGTATCACCTGGGTTGAGATATATAACATTATCACATTCCACAAGTCTTCTTTGTGCTCCCTCTTAATCACTGTCCCTTCATTCCCTTAAAGCTAATCATTTCTTAACTGTTAGGAGAATTACTGAGCTATACATCCTTCAGCTAACTGAGTTCTGCTTGTTTGTGTTAATGTCATATAAATAGAAACATATAGTATGTATTCATTTCTGTGTGGTTTTTTTTTTTATTCACCATTATATTTGTTAGTTTCATCTATGTTGTTGCATTTGACAGAAGTTTATTTTTGTTGGTGAGTTCATTATCTGAATATACCACAACTTATTTATCCATTTTTTGTTGGTGAACATTTGTGTTTACAGCTTGAACCACTTGTGAACATTGCTGCTATGAACGTTCTTTTATGTGTCTCTAAATGTATATCACACACATTTATGTTGTATGTATGTGTACCTTGGAGTGGAATTGTTAGTTTTAGGGTGTGTCTGTGATCAACTTGAGTGGATGATGACAACATTTCAAGATTATTTTCTTACTTTACTCTCCTACCAACAGCACATTAGTTACACTGTATCTTTGCCAACATATGGTACTGCTATTTTTTTTCTAGTGGACTTGTACTGCTGTCTTTTGATTTTTATTTGTATTTTTCTAATTACTCATGTGATTGAGTAAGTTATATTTATGGGTAATTTGATGCCCTCTTTTCTGACAAATTTGTTCAAAAATCCTGCTGATTATTTTTATTAAGATATCTGACATTTATTTTTGGAAGTTCTTTATTCTGAGTGTAAGCCCTTTTATGAGTCACATGTATTCCACTGTGTGGCTTGCCTTATTAATTTGCTTGCTTACTTAATTGTTTTGATCACTAGAATTTTAGCTTTGATTTATTAATTGTGGAAATTTTTGGTGTCCTGTTTAAGAAGTTTTTTCATGCCCCAAAGCCATGATGATGTTCTCTTTATTGTCTTCCAGAAATGAGTCTTTCTTTTTTCACTTAGATCTACAGTCTACCTGTAATTTATTTTTGTATATGATGTAAAGTGTATGGTTCACATGTTGTTCTTTTCCTATGTTTATCTACATATCCAAGTGTCATTTGTTGAAAAGATAGTCCCTTGCTTTTATGACAGTGTATTTGTCATAAATTAGCTGTCTATGTATGTGTGGGTCTGTTTCTACCTGTGTTATATTTTATTGTGCCTTAAATCTGGATAGACCAATTCCTCCAATGTTGTTCTTTGTTCTCAGCAGTGTCTTGATTCTTTCTGGTCTTTTGCATCTTCAAATGTGTTTTAGAATTGTCAAGTTCCCAAAAGTTATTATGGAGTTTTGAATGAGATTCACTTTAAATTATAGGTGATTTGAGACCTGTAACAGTATTATACCATCTAATCCTTGTAAACTGCATATCACTACATTTATTTAAATCATCTTTACATTTTACCAATAATTTTTACAATTTTCTGAGTAAAGCTCTTGTACATGTTAAATTAGAATGTTCCTCATCTGTTACCTTTTTATATCATAAGCAAGCAATAATGAAAAATTTATTCTATTGTATGCAAATTACCAAAAAGTTAATAAGGCAAGCTAAAGAGAGTGATATAATTACATATAATTTATATATTTTTTCAACTTTTCATTTACTAACACTTCATTGTTGGTGTAGAGAAAAGTATGTGATTTTTGTGTTTTGATCAACTCCCACTTTCTTTTGATTAGCATTAGATTGGTATACCTTTTTCTATCCTTTTACTTTTCCCATATTTGTATCTTTATATATGAAGTGGATTTCTTATAGAAAGTATAGAGTTAGGTTTTTTTGCTTTTTATCCAGTCTAACATCTGTTTTTAAATTTGGTTATCCTAGCCATTGACTTTTTTTTTTTGACAGGCAGAGTTAGAGAGAGAGAGAGAGAGACAGACAGACAGACAGAAAGGTCTTCCTTCCGTTGGTTCACCCCCCGAATGGCCACTATGGCCAGTAGCTGCACCGATCCAAAGCCAGGAGCCAGGTGCTTCCTCCTGGTTTCCCATGCGGGTGCAGGGCCCAAGCACTTGGGCCATCCTCCACTGCCTTCCCGGGCCACAGCAGAGAGCTGGACTGGAAGAGGAGCAACCAGGACAGAACCTGTCGCCCCAACCAGGACTAGAACCCGGTGTGCCGGTGCCGCAGGTGGAGGATTAGCCTAGTGAGCTGCGGCGCCAGCCCTAGCCATTGACATTTAATATGCTTAACATAGTTGAGTTTAAATCTACTATGTTTCTATTTGCCTTCTTTTTTTTTTTTTTACCATCTATTATTTGTTCCCCTTCTCATCTATTTCTATCTTCTTTGAATTAATTAAAATGTTTTTATGATTCCCTTTTATTTCCTTTTGTTGGTCTGAAAAAATATCTTTAGCATATACATTCACTTGGTTGCTCAATTCAGAAACTCAGAATTAATTTTAGTGTCCTTTTCTCCATCATTTTTCTGTACACTTTATTTTTAGATACACAACCCTATTTTAAATCCTTTCTTTCCAATCTTTACTGCTTAGTTGCTTTTATTCATATGCTTGTCTCATCTCTCACTATTTGAAGTTATTTCTTTACTGGTTTCCCTTTCTCCATACTTCAAGACTGATATAAGATTCAAATCTAGGGGGCTGGTGCTGTGGCAAAGCAGGTAAAGCCGCCACATGCTGTACTGGCATTCCATATGGATGTTGGTTCAAGTCCCAGCTGCTCCACTTCTGATCCAGCTCCCTGCTAATGCTTCTGGGAAAGCAGCAGATGATGGTCCAAGTCTTTGGGCTCCTGCACCCACATGGGAAGCCTGGAAGAAGCTCTTGGCTCCTGGCTTTGGATAGGGCCTGCTCTGGCTGTTAGAGCCATTTGGGGAGTGAACCAATTGGTAGAAGATCTCTCTGTCTCTCTCTTTGCCTCTGCCTCTCTGTAACTCTACCTTTCAAATAAATAAATGAATCTTAAAAAAAAAGAGAGAGATTCAAATCTGGGGGCCAGCATTGTGGCATAACAGGTTAAGCTGCAGCCTGCAGTGCTGGCATCCCATAAGTCACAGCTGCTCCACTTCCAATCTAACTCTCTGCTAATGCACCTGGAAAAGCAACAGATGATCCAAGTCTTTGGGCCCCTGTACCCTTGCGGGAGACCTGAATGAAGCTCCAGGCTCCTGGCTTTGGTCTGGCCTAGCCCTGGCTGTTGTGGCCATTTAGGGAGTGAACCCGCGGATGTAAAACCTCCTTCTCCTTTTCCCTCTCCCTTCCCCCCTGCCCCATTCTCCCTACCCTTAGAACTCGGCCCTTCAAATAAATAAAATAAATCTTTAAAAGAAAAAAGATTCAAATCTGATTAAAAACTTTCACTAGTCATCTAGAACCTCTACTACAGGAAGTTTAGATGAATCTTTTTTTTTTTTTTTTTTAATTTATTTATTTACTTTTTTTTTTTATTTATTTTTTTTATTTTTTTTTTTATTTTTTGACAGGCAGAGTGGACAGTGAGAGAGAGAGACAGAGAGAAAGGTCTTCCTTTTGCCGTTGGTTCACCCTCCAATGGCCGCCGCGGTAGCGCGCTGCGGCCGGCGCACCGCGCTGTTCCGATGGCAGGAGCCAGGTGCTTCTCCTGGTCTCCCATGGGGTGCAGGACCCAAGGACTTGGGCCATCCTCCACTGCACTCCCTAGCCACAGCAGAGAGCTGGCCTGGAAGAGGGGCAACCGGGACAGGATCGGTGCCCCAACCGGGACTAGAACCCGGTGTGCCGGCGCCGTAAGGCGGAGGATTAGCCTGTTGAGCCACGGCGCCGGCCAGATGAATCTTGTTTACCAGATAAATGTCTTAATGTTTTTATTCTTTTCTCATGGCTAAATCTCATCTGTTTGGCCCATCTCCAACTACTTTACCTAACATTCTACATTCTTTTTTATTTAAAAAAAAATTTTTTTTTCGACAGGCAGAGTGGACAGTGAGAGAGAGAGAGACAGAGAGAAAGGTCTTCCTTTTTGCTGTTGGTTCACCCTCCAATGGCCGCTGCGGCCGGCTCCTTGCTCTGATCCGAAGCCAGGAGCCAGGTGCGTCTCCTGGTCTCCCATGCGGGTGCAGGGCCCAAAGACTTGGGCCATCCTTCACTGCCTTCCCGGGCCATAGCAGAGAGCTGGCCTGGAAGAGGGGCAACCGGGACAGAATCTGGTGCCCCAACTGGAACTAGAACCTGGCGTGCTGGTGCTGCAAGGTGGAGGATGAGCCTGTTAAGCCACGGCGCCGGCCTATTTTTTTAAATTTTATTTAGTTGGAAAGGTGGACTTACAGAAGGAAAGGGAGAAGCAGAGAGATCTTCAATCTGCTGTTTGACTCCAAATGGCCACAATGGCCTGGGCTGGGCCAGGAAAAATCCAAGATCCTGGAACTCTATCCAGGTATTCCACATGTGTAACAGGGGCCCAAGTACTTGGACTATCTTCTGATGCCCTCCAAGGTGTATTGTCAGGGAGCTGGATGGGAAGCCAACCAGCAGGGACTCCAGCCAGTGCTCTGATGTGGGATGCCAGGATTGCAGACAGCAGCTTAACCCACTGCACCATAACATTAGCCCTTTGGTATTCTACGTTCTAATGATACTTACCTATTTACTGCCCAAACATACAGAATGCTTTCTTTAGCATCCATGTTTTTTTGCTTTACTTGAAATTATTCTTCAAATCTTAGATCTCTGTGAAGATTTCTTTATTGATTTTTGGCTAAATTAGGAGTTTCTACCTCTCTGATTTCATTTTACCTTCTGTGTTCTTCATTTGAGAAATTACATGTAAAGGAAATTATTCAACTGTCTTTCCATTTCTTCCTAGAAAATAAGCTCCCTGAGATTCAAGGCATCTTTACCTTAGACATACAATAATTATTTGTTGAATGAGAGAATAATTGGATAATCACAGAGACTTGTAGTGTATTAGTTTGCCCTATCATTCTTTCTTTTATGTTTTTTTTTTTTCATGTTTTTTTTCCCCTGGGGAAAGATCCCAGAGGATTCTGGAAACACCCCCTACTTCCAGGCAGCATGCTCCCTTTCCCACAAGTGGCATGCTCCCTCTTCATTTATTTATTTATTTATTTATTTTTGACAGGCAGAGTTAGACAGTGAGAGAGAGAGAAACAGAGAGAAAGGTCTTCCTTTTCCGTTGGTTCACCCCCAGAATGGCTGCTACGGCTGGCACGCTGCACTGATCCAAAGCCAGGAGCCAGGTGCTTCCTCCTGGTCTCTCATGCAGGTGCAGGTCCCAAGACTTAGGCCATCCTCCACTGCCTTCCCAGACCACAGCAGAGAGCTGGACTGGAAGAGGAGCAACCAGGACCAGTACCCAGTGCCCCAACTGGGACTAGAACTCTGGGTACCGGCACCACAGGCAGAGGATTAGCCACTGCACCGGCCATGCCCTATCATTCTGTGGTCATAGATTTTTATATATATTTTTAAAAAATGTATTTATTTATTTGAAAGTCATAATGATATAGAGAAAGGAGAGGCAGAGAGAGAGAGAGAGAGAGAGAGAGAGAGAGAGAGGTCTTCCATCCGATGGTTCACTCCCCAACTGGCCACAACAGCTTAAGCTATGCTAATTATAGGACAGGAGCCAGGAGCCTCCTCCAGGTCTCCCACGCGGGTGTAGGAGCCCAAGGAATTGGGCCATCTTCTACTGCTTTCTCAGGCCATAGCAGAAAGCTGCATCAGAAGTAGAGCAGCTGAGTCTCCAACTGGAGCCCATATGGGATGCTTCAGGCCAGGGCGTTAACCCTCTGCACCACAGCAGTGGCCCCCATAGCTTTACTTTTTGTTATTCACCCAGCACATATTGTTTGCAGCAGTCACATGGGGAATTCCAAGAAGATTTGATCTTTGTGCCCTAGGATCTTACAGGTTACAATAAGTTTTTCCCAGAGTCATATTTTGAGGGGTAAGACCTGGTGTGTGAAATTTGAAATAAAAGAAAGTTTATCAGTAAACAACATTTTATGAGTTAGTAGTTCTTTGCAGACATTTTTTGCTGGTAAAATTAGAAAACTTAGGATGGACTAGAGAAAGAATTTCCTGAGAGCACACATTGTTTTTCCTCTTACGTAAAAAGAAAAACAATTGAGTTTAATGTTAGTGTTTAAATCTGCTTGTAAAATACATAACATGAAAAAAGTTTACTTTTTTTTCTTTTCTATAGGTGAGACTAAAACTTTGCTATGAAAAAAAGTCTGAATTCCTAGAATCTCAATTGAAATCTTTAAGGTAAAGTGAATTGAAACCTTTATAATTGTAGCAAAAGTATAATGATCTGAAAATATATTTGAATGTTCACTGAACTGTCAGTTTTACTCAATCTTAGAATTACCTGACAACTTTTTCTTTATTTAACAGACTGACAGCCAGAGACACAGCCAGAAAACTCATATCTACTGGTTCATTCCCCCAAAGAACCAAGACAGCTGTGGATGTGCCAGGCGAAAGCCAGGAGCCAGAAACTCAATCTAGGTCTCTCCTGTAGTGACATAAACCCAATTACTTGAGTGATCAACCACTGCCTTCCAGGGCATTAGCATTAGCTAATTAGCAGGAAATCGGAGTCAGGAGCCAAAGCTGGGAAAACAACACAGGCACTCCATCATGACATGGTCATCTTAACCACTAGGATAAACACTCCCAGAAGTACCTGATGAAATTGTATATGCAATAGAAAACATTTTCTCAGATTATTAAAGGGTAAAAGGTTGTAAAATTGTGAGTCCTTTTCCAAATCCCACTTATTCATGTTATCTGTTGTAAAATATTTGTATTTTCTCATGGAAGTAAGAATCACTAGCTGCCCTTATGAAATCATGTGTTTGAAGTAAAATAGCTAAAAATAATTAAGTTTTCAAATTATAAATAATTTTTTTCTCTGTAGACATACTTTTTGTAAAATCTATGTTATAAATCCTAATAAAGCCCAAAAATTATAGGTTAAGCATTGGTGCTTCATGTATAATGAGTAGAAAAAGACACCAATATCAATTTATCATTTTTCTATTAAAGATTATTTTTATTTATTTATTTTCATTTTATTTGAATGACAGAAAGACAAAAAGAGAGACAGGGAGATCTTCTGTCCTCTGGTTTGCTTCCCAAATACCCACAGCAGTCAGGACTGAGCCAAGCTAAATGTCAATCTGGGTGTCCCACATAGGTGTCAGAGACGCAAACACTTTAGCCTTCATCTCCACTTCCTAGGGCGCACATTAGCAGAGAGCTGGATTGGAAGTGCCACTCCAATATGAGATATGGGAATCTTAAGCAGTGCTTTTCTGTTGTGTCAAATGCCTGTCCAGGTTATTTTAAATTAATGACAAAAAATATTTTAAAATCAAATATATTTTAAAATAAATTTTAAAATTTTATTTTAATAAGTCCAACCTTATAAAATCTTCCAGGCCATATGCTATCTAGACCCCTAAGTAGAATTATACTAAAAACCAGAACTCATGGCTTTCACTGCACAGAATATTGCTATTTTTTTAAAGATCTTTATTATTTATTTGAAAGGCAAAATTACAGAGAGAGGGGGGGGGGGGGAGAGATTGAAACTTCCATCTGCTAGTTTACTCCCCAGATGGCCACAACATCTAGGGCTGGGCCAGGTGGAAGCAAGGAGCCAGGAGCCAGGAGCTTTGTTCAGGCCTCCCACATTGGCTACAGGGGAAGAAGCACTGGAGCCATCTTCTTCTGCTTTTCCCAGGTAAATTAACAGGGAGATGGATCAAAGTGGATCAGCTGAGAATCGAACCAGCCCCTTTATGGGATGCCAGAGTCACAGGTGGCCACTTTACCTGCTGTGCCACAATGCTGACCCAGCTCATTTAATTTTAATATACTCTTTGGCTTTTCATAGCTTACCGTGATTAGTGTAGTATTTCTTTCAAGATTTGTTTTTTATGAAGAAACCTAGCATTTTAAAAAGTCCAATTTTTTTGTTTTCTTGCTTTTTATCTTACTTTGCTACATTTTGATTTCTATTGTGATTTGGTTCTTTAGTTTTTAATATAATCTATGTCTAGATCATTTTAGTCAGGAGACTGTGACTTACTTTTTCTCAGAATTCAAACTTGCAGTTTAATTACATTAAAATATTAAAACTTGCCATAGACTAAATTGTGTTCTCTGCACTCTTCTGTTTTTTCATCTACTTTTAGCTTAATATATGATTATTTTAAGAGGTATTTTGTTGGGGCTGACATCATGGCACAGCAGTACAACCTGCTGCCTTCAGGGCCAGCATCCCATATGAGCCCTGGTTCATGTCCTGGCTGCTCCACTTCCAATCCAGCTCCCTGCAAATGGCCTGGGAAAAGCAGCGGGAGATGGCCCAAGTGCTTGGGCCTGTGCACCCATGTGGGAGACCTGGAAGAAGCTCCTGGCTCCTGGCTTCAACGTGGACTAGCGCCATCCATTGTAGCCATCTGGGGAGTGAACCAGCTGATAGAAGATCTCTCTCACTCTGTCTTTCCTTCTCTCTGTAACTCTGACTTTCAAATGAATAAATGAACCTTTTAAAAAAAGAGGCATTTTGTTAAAGTCACCATTCCCAGAAACTCTTGACTGTAACATAGCTATTTATTTTTAATTTTCTCTTTTGACATTTCTAGTTTTTATTGGAATTTTTATCAGTTTGAACTTGACAAAAATTCCTTAGACTTTGGAATGTGTTTCCAAAGTTCTTTTCATAAAAATCAGACTTTTTTTCTTTTTTCCGACTTCAAATTGCCATTAGATTTTTTTTAACCCTTATGCAGCTATGGATCTTTTCCACTTTCTCTGAACTGCTTGAAAGCCCTGAAAATCCCAAGAGTATGACAGTCAGATATTGACTTGTTGACTTCTCTGTGACACTGAGCAAGTTAAGAGAGCTGTAGATCCCTGGGCATAGAACCTCTGACAACAAGAAAAATAGTGCTGGAGATAAAGTGGCTTCCTTCATTAGTCCAAGAACTTAAGGGCAACTGTCTCCTGTATGAGGTATGAGGTTGGTTTTTAAAAAAAAAATATGCACTAGATGGGGCCAGCACTGTGGCATAGAGGGTAAAGCCATCACCTGCAGTGCCGGCATCCCATATGGGTACCAGTTTGAGTCCCAGCTGCTCCACTTCCAATCCAGCTCTCTGCTGTGGCCTGGGAAAGCAGTAGAGGATGGCCCAAGTCCTTGGGTCCATGCACCCACGGGGGGGGGGGGGGGGGGGCCTGGAAGAAGCTCCTGGCTCCTGGCTCTTGGCTCCTGGCTTTGGTTTGGCACAGCTCTGACTGTTGCTGCCATCTGGGGAATGAACCAGCAGATGGAAGACCTGTCTCTCTTTCTTTCTCTCTCTCTCTCTCTCTCTCTCTCTCTCTCTCTCTCTCTCTCTCTTTCTCTCTTTCTGCCTCTGCCTCTCTATAACTCTGCTTTTCAAATAAATAAATACATCTTAAATACACACACACACACACACACACTAGGATAGGGCTGTCTAGACAAGCAAGCTCAGTTACCCAGGTTGACTTTACCGAAGCATTCCGAAGGAGGACAATATACAACCCATTTGTTAGTCACTTAATCCTTGGACAGTCAACTGGGAGAAAAACCTCTAGGGGAGCAGTCGGGTGGCAAGACCACAAAGTAAAAAACAAAGAGCAAAAATCGTACATTCACACGCTATCCATGATGGGTCTTTTAAAAGTTCATTGAAAATATGTATGTGGGAGCCAGCTTAACAGCAAGTTAATCTGATTGGAATTGGGGCTGCTCCACTTCAAATTCAGCTTCCTCCTAATGCAGGGGGACATCAGATGATGACTTAAGTGTTTAGGTCTCTGCTGCCCCAGTGGGAGACCCAAATGGACTTCCTGGCTCCTGAATTTGGCCTGGCACAGCCCTGGCTGTTGCAGGCATTTGGGCTAATGGAATATATCTTTATTTCTCCTTTCCTTCTCCCACTCCACATTTGTCTTTCTGTCTCTCTGCCACTCTTTTAAGTAGGTAAAAATAAATAAACATTTAATAGAATAGAAAGTATGTAAATGAAGAAGCTATACATGGATTTCAAAAAAAAGTTTTTGTACCAAAATAAAACTGTCATTTAATTTATTGTCTATGAACTTTTCTAAGCTCTCTCAAATACACACCTGACACCCACCTCATTCCGCAGCCCTTTAGTAAGTTACATGTTTCCAGTAAATAGCTGCTACTTTTGCAATCTTATGACTGGAAAATTATTGTTTTTCTTAAGAAAAATGGACAATAGTAAATTAGATGCAGATAAAACTCGTGTTCTTTATGTGAACTTTTGAGGTACTCTGTACATTTTAACAAGTTACATTTTTGAAATAGGTTATTTCTCCTATTTTAAGCATGCCCTATTATGTTACTGTACCCCTTTATTAAGAGAAACAGTTTAGGATTTGTATTTGGAGTTTGTGTGTGTATCTGTGTGTGTGCATGCCTTTGTATGTATGTTGTTGATAGAGGTAAGATCCTTTGAAAAGACAGCCAATATCAGGCAGATTCTAATTTGTATAAAATCTTATACGAACCACAGCTAATTATTTAATATAGTGAAATTTTTTGGTTTTTTTTTCTTTTCTTTTCTTTTTTTTTTTTTTTTTTTTGGACAGGCAGAGTAGACAGAGAGAGAGAGAGAGAGAGAGAAAGGTCTTCCTTCCGTTGGTTCACTCCCCAAATGGCCACTATGGCCAGCGTGCTGCGCTGACCCGAAGCCAGGAGCCAGGTGCTTCCTCCTGGTCTCCCATGCGGGTGCAGGGCCCAAGCACTTGGGCCATCCTCCACTGCCCTCCCAGGCCACAGCAGAGAGCTGGACTAGAAGAGGAGCAACCAGGACTAGAACCCGGTAAGCTGGCGCCGCAGGTGGAGGATTAGCCTGTTGAGCTCCGGCCTTGGCCTAAGATAATGAAATTTTATTATATTAAATGTGCCAATTAGGAGAACTACACCTGCGTTTCAGGGTTGTGGTTAAGAATTTATAATGTCTTGGCTGGCGCCGTGGCTCAACAGGCTAATCCTCCACCTAGCGGCGCCAGTACCCCGGGTTCTAGTCCCGGTCGGGGTGCTGGATTCTGTCCCGGTTGCCTCTCTTCCAGGCCAGCTCTCTGCTGGCTCCTACCTTTGGATCAGCGCGGTGTGCTGGCTGCAGCGCGCTGGCCGTGGCAGCCATTGGAGGGTGAACCAACGGCAAAGGAAGACCTTTCTCTCTATCTCTATCTCTCTCTCTCACTGTCCACTCTGCCTGTCAAAACAAACAAAAAAAGAATTTATAATGTCTTTTATATAAAGCATCTCACAAGGTAAACACTCCTAAATGGTAGTGGTAGTTATCACTATGATGAGTCATTTGAAATTAGTGCTTTACCTGATCTTTCCCTACCATTCTTTTCCCTTTTTAGGAAAGACTGTGCTGGAGTTCAGAAAGATTATGAAGATCTTAAAGAGCAGCTAAAGCATAAAGAGTCTCTTCTTGCTGCTAATCTTTCTAACCGCGTTGGTGGTCTTTGTTTGAAATGTGCTCAGCATGAAGCTGTCCTTTCCCAAACCCATAGTAACGTTCACATGCAGACCATCGAAAGACTGACTAAGTAAGTACACTGCCATGCATAGCCTGTGGCAACATGGAAAATTGTGTCTTCAAAGGGAGATTGTGTTCTTTTATCCCTATGCTAAATCATATGATTGATGTTAAGCTTCAAATAAAATGAATTCTAAAAGTTTGCTTTATTGTAGCTTTCTTGAAGACAGAATTGGTTGTCTCTGCCAACTGTGGTAACCATGTTACCTTGGACAAATAACTTTTATTTCTTGGTTTCAATCTCATCTTGAGTGAGAGAGTTGAACTAGGTAATCTTTATAATTCTTTCTAGTTTGATAATTCTCAAATTACAAATCTTGCACTGTTCTTAAAACTCAGTGTGATAAAATACTACAAATTAAATTCAAAGACAGGAAAAAGTATTTGTCAGATGTAACAAGATTGGTAGGATGTATAAAGATTTTCTTTTGAAACAAAAATGGCAAACTGCTCAGTTATGTAATGGGTAAAAAAATAGGAACTGGTGAGCAATAAAAGAAGAAATCAATATAATCTCAAAACACAATCCATCAGAACAACAAAAATTAGGACAACTGATAATCACAGTAGTTGATGAGATTGTGAGTTAGTGAGTATTTGCATGCTATGCTGGTGTAACTATAACTTGGCACAACTACTTTGGAAGATAATATAGTACTATCGATTACTGTTGAAATTGTGCATTTCACTTTTAAAAATCTACCCTAAAGAAAAAAAAAAAAAACTCATATGTACAGTGGTGCCTTTAAATATTTATTTATTTATTTATTTGAAAGAATTAAAGAGAGAGAGGAGGAGAGACAGAGATCTTCCATCCATTGGTTCACTCCCCAAATGGCCGCAATGACCAGGCTGGGCCAGGCTGAAGTCAGGAGCCAGAAGCTTCTTCCAGGCTTCCCATTTGGGTACAGGAGCCCAAGGACTTGGTTCATCCTCCACTGCTTTCCCAGGCGCATAAGCAGGGAACTGGATCAGAAGTGGAGCAGCCGAGACTTGAACGGCAGCAATATGGAGTGCAGGCACTGCAGGCTGTGATTTTAACATGCTAGGTCACATCACTGACCCCAGGGCCTTTAAAAGGAAGATTTTTGCATTATTCTTTGTAATGTTGTGAAAGTAAGTTGTGTTTTAGTTAAACTGTAGAATTTTATATATAGTCTAAATGAAATAGAATCTCTGTTCTGCAGGAGATTGTCTCTAAAACATATTGCTGAAAGTAAACAACATACCAGATATCCAAAGATACACCCAGTTTATATGAAATTGTAATTTTTGAAGTCCATGTACAATCACAGTACAAAATTTCTGTAGGTTCATAATATATATAGAAAAAGATTTAAAAGAATAAGCATCAAGTATTTAATAGTGATATGCACTGCAGAGATGGGAGAAGGCACAGGAATTGAAAGTGTATAACTGGGAGCCAGCACTATAGCATAATGGATAAAGCTGCTGCCTATAGTGCTGGCATCCCATATGGAACCAGTTCTAGTCCCAGCTGCTCCATTTGGGGAGTAAACCAGCAGATAGAAAACTTGTCTGTCTGTTTCTTCTACTCTACTTCTACCTTGCAAATAAATAAATAAATCTTAAAAAAAAAAAAAGTATAACAGGGTGCTGTGGCATAGTAGGTAAAGCTGCCACATGCAATGCTGGCATCCCATATAGGTGCTGGTTTGAGTCCCAGCTGCTCTACTTCTGATCCAGGTGCTGGTTTGAGTCCCAGCTGCTCTAATTCTGATCCAGATTCCCACTATGCGCATGGGAAAGCAGCAGAAGATGGCTCAATACCTTGGGCCCCAGTACCCACACGGGAGACCCAGAAGAAGCTGTTGGCTTTGGATCTACCCAGCTCTGGCCATTAACTGCCGTTTGGGGAGTGAACTAGTTGATGGAAGACCTCTCTTTCTGTCTCTCCCTGTTTCTGTAACTCTGCCTTTCAAATTGAGAGAGAGAAAGAGAGAGAGAGAGAGAGAAAGGGAAAGAAATCTTTTTTAAAAAGTATAAAAGAGCAGAGTCTATACCTAAAAAAAAAGTTTATAACAAATGGGTCTTTATATTGATAATTTCAGAAAGAGGATGTAATAAAAAATAATTTAAAAGTGAAAAAAGCTTAACCAGGCCGGTGCCACGACTCACTTGGCTAATCCTCCACCTGCGGCGCCGGAACCCCAGGTTCTAGTCCCAGTTGGGGTGCTGGATTCTGTCCCGGTTGCTCCTCTTCCAGTCCAGCTCTCTGCTGTGGCCTGGGAGGGCAGTGGAGGATGGTCCAAATGCTTGGATCCTGTACCCGCATGGGAGACCAGGAGGAAGCACCTGGCTCCTGGCTTCGGATTGGTGCACGCTGGCCACAGCGCGCCAGCCGTAGCAGCCATTTGGGGGGTGAACCATCGGAAAAGGAAGACCTTTCTCTCTGTCTCTCTCTCTCTAACTCTGCCTGTCAAAAAAAAAAAAAAGCTTAACCAAATTACAGAAAGAGGCAAAGTTTAAAAACAGGTAGCATAGCAAAGTCAACTTATAAATGAAAAACAGAGAAACAGAGTTTCCTCTCCTGTTGTCTTTCATATTATTCTTCTACCTAATGAGAAAAAGATTTTAAAAGGAAGCTATAATGTTAGATTCCAAGTCTGGCAGTCATTTAGAAATTAAATTCTTGCTCAGTCATGTATTCCTTTATCTCTATCCTAAATTTGATCTCTTAACCGCTTACAGTAAATGTCAACTACTTAGTTCAATTTTCTGCTTTGTCAATATATCACTGTCTCATGTTCTGTTTTAGTAACAGAACACAATGAAATATTGCTGCTTTTTTGTAAATGAAAATTTTTGTCTATATGATTCCCTGGCCTTAAGCTTTTTTCAGCTTATCAATGCAGAATGCTGAATATTGAGTGCTATGCTGACTTTGAAAAGCTCTCAGCACTTTTCAGGTTTGGATTTCCAGTTTTATGTGTAGTTAAAGCCTGACCCTGTAATAAGCTGTTATCGTATCATATCCATATATGATTGTAGCATAGAATTAAAACCCTAAAAATGATCAATCAAGAGTTTCATGGCCTCCTAGAAGTATTATGACACCTGCTCTAAGCTCCCTCATTGCATCCTTTATCATGTCCTGTTTTGAATAAATAACACAAGGAGAGGGTCGGACACAATTTTGGGATCTCAGGGAGTTTTTGAAGGCTATATTTAACTGTTTATGGTATTGTGTCTGTTTTTAAATTTGATTTGAAGTCCTCATGGTGTTTCTGAACATCTGCCTTTTACTCAAGCCTCTCTGTACCATAATGTATATAAGAGTAACTGTAACCTCTTTTTCTTGCCTAATGATCAAAACACCTTCAAATGGTAATCAGGATGGAGCTGCTTTATTTTAACTTGCTTTCTGAGCTCATAATACCTTGGAAAAGTTTCAGTGTACTTTCTGAAAAGGTGATATGATTACCACAGTACTGTCCAGAGACTTGAGTTCAGCTTGTGATTTTGGAGTGGGTCATTGGCAGTGTTCTGTATAGTTGGCTTTGAAAGACTACAGCAGGAACTTCCCAGAAATGAGGAACAAAGAAATGTTGTAGTCATCCCTCTAGATCTTCTTTTTAAAAAAGTAGTAATAATGCTTATTACTAATACTTAATGCTGCATAAAATTGATAATATCATGGGAGAATTTAAGAATTATGAGGCATTTCTTAGGCACTATGTATTTCAAGTTAAGACTCATGCACATACTCATGTATCAGACCAATTCTCCCTTTTGCTTAAATAGTTGGCTGAGATGGTAAAGGAACTTTCTCAGTACTTTTTGCTCTGTTACACTGATTTCCTTAAATATCACATGCTCATCAATGTGTGTAAGTGCATGCTCTTTCACCCCAGAACTCATGCTGTTCACGTCATCAAGTGTACTTTTGGCAGGATCATGGCATTTTGCAGGACTAATGCTGTTTTGCTTGCTTTGCTTCAAGAAACCCCTTGATCACATTCATCAAAACATTTTCATAGTATTTTCAAGCACTCACTGAGCTTTTGCATTGAAAAATGGTGATTTGTAGAGCTGCCCCCACCCTCACTTCTATATATCATCTGTATTGTGTAACTTCCCATTGTTAGATTCTCACTCAGGCCTAGGTCTAGGCTGGCCTTAGGGACTCTGAGCTGTAGAGCAGGACTGCATCTGACTGAACCTAGAGGCCCTCCTTCCTTTCCCCAAATTTTGCAATGCTTGCAATTTGGTATATGGTCTGGCAGAGTTAAAACCATAACCAAAATGCAGTAACTGAATGGATAATTCCAAATTGTCAAAATGACTACCTCCAAGCTTCTCAATTTGTCTGAGGCACTAGCTTAAAGCATGTAGTTTGTTTATCTTACAGAAAAGTGGAGTATGTCAGTCCAGTGGTTACCCAGATTTTTAGAATAATCACTTTGTGGTCTGTTGAATGTTGAGCTTAACAGACATCTGTATTTTGGGGTTTATCTTTGGTGATTCTCTATTGTTCAGTAATCTAAAGTTATTGAGTCTATATTCTGAAAAATTTTTGAACCAGAGCAACTAAATTCTTTAGGTTCCAGTTCTAAATGTCAGATGACTTTTTCAATTTAGATCAGAAAATATTAGGAATGGGAAGAAGCTTTAGTTTACTTCTTGTGATGCCCTCTTAGAGAAGATTCTTTATCCACTCAGTTTTGTTGTTTATGTCATTGAGTATATAGTGGATGACAAACTCTACTCTTGGCAAGAGAATATTGTGGAAAGAGATTAAGTTTATTAAATATGAGTCTACCATAACAAACAAATTAGATTTTGACCTGTTGTGATGTTTCTGTTAGCATACTTTCAAGTGTTGGAGCTTTTCTTGTCCATTCTTTTTATTTAGAATTTTGTCTTTGATGATGCCAGAAATTCTAATCAGAAATAGATTAGAATATATCTGAGTAGACAGGCCAGCACTGTGGTGTAGTGGGTAATAGCATCCAGTATGGGCACTGGTGAGAGTCCCAGCTTCTCCACTTCTAAACCAGCTCCCTGCTAATGTACCTAGGAAAGCAGCGGAGAATGGCCCAAGTACTTGGGCCCCTGCACCCACATGGGAGACCCAGAAGAAGCTTCTGGTCTTGGCTTTGGACAGGCTCAGCTCTAGCTGTTGCAGCCATTTGGGGAGTAAACCAGCAGAAGGAAGATCTCTCCCCCCCCCCTTCTCTCTCTCTCTCTTTTCCCCTCCTCCCTCCTCCTCCCTCCCTCCTTCCTCCTCCCTCTAACTCTCTCCCACTAACTCTGCCTTTCAAATAAATAAATGAGTATTTTTTTAAAGATGTATTTATTTATTTGAAAGTCAGAGTTACACAGAGAGAGGAGAGGCAGAGAGAGAGAGGTTTTCCATCCTCTGGTTCACTCCCCAGTTAGCTGTAACCACTGGAGCTGTGCCAATCTGAAGCCAGGAGCCAGGAGCTTCCTCCCAGTCTCGCACGTGGGTACAGGGGCCCAAGGGCTTGGGCCATCTTCCTACTGCTTTCCCAGACCACAGCAGAGAGCTGGATAGGAAGTGGAGCAGCTGGGTCTTGAACCGGTTCCCATATGGGATGCCGGCACTTCATGCCAGGGCATTAACCCACTGCACCACAGCACCGGCCCCATAAATGAGTATTTTTTTAATAAAAGAATATAACTGAGTAGTAACTTTTGGTTTTCAGTGAGTATTAGAAATCTGAGAGGTGATTATAAGACACCTGTATTGATTTGCTGTCTTTAAAGAGTAAAGTTTGCTCTTCTTTTAAATTTAAGTCCTATTTGGATTGCATATCTGTGACGAAGCTAATTCCCTTTTATGTTTGTGCTTTTTTGGAATTGTAAATAAATACAAATTCAAATATAACTGTTAAACATAAATATGTTTTCTTACTTAACTAGAGTAACTTAACATTGCTTTGATTCTTAGACTTTTTCACATAATCTATTGTACTTTATCAAAAAAATTTGCTCTTATTAGGAAATTCTAAAGATCACCATGATCCCATGAATTTTATATTTGTAGCACTTCACCCTTTTTTTTTCTAGCAAAAAGAGCTTTTATGAAACTGCTAATAATTGTAACATTGTTCAGTGTTAAGTGTTCTTAAAATGTGGCTGCCTTCCAAATACTACAAATAGCTGAAATTATTTTCCTTCACCACATTTTTAATGGAGTTAATTTGGTTAATTCTAAAAGCATTTCAAATCCAAAAGTTTATAAGCTTCTACTCTATGATTCTTTGAAGTTTGCTAAGTTGTTTTTTTTTTTTTTTTAATCGCAGTTGGCTATTTTATGGTAGTTTAGAACATGGCAATGAAAAGGAAACTGTTTCAATTGAATTTGAAATCACATTTTAAAACTTAAGTCCTTTAACAAAACATGGAATAGAATATGTAATGGTCCAACAAAGATTTTTCTGCTTTGTGTGTATAGAAAGTTTCTCACTTTTCTCTCTCTTTGGCCTCCTGAACATTTTTATTCCAATTATCCTGGAATATTTTGTATGGGATTTATTTAACCTACCAGAATGGATCCTTGCTATGTTACAGGCAACTGAATGCATGCTGGCATTCAGTTCACTTTTACCCCCAAAGAAACAGCTTAGCTTAGGGTACTATTGAGAATAACTGAAGTGGGGGTAGGACTTGGTGATGATCAAACCCAGAGGGATGAGACTTTGTTAAATTGTGAATGTTATATGTGTAACCAAGGAATTTCACAGATTTGACACCAGTGCTTATTGAAAGAGAAGAATGTGTTTTATGAATATCTGAAAGAATTGAAAGAGAAAGGCAAAAAGAAAACTATAAGGGAAGATAAAATGAAAAGATATGTATTTGCTGTTCAAATAAATGAGAGGAGAACCAGCAGCATAAACATAGCTTTAGTTCTTTCTTAAAAGACTGACTTTTTAAATACAATACCTAACTTTCCTACTTGGGTGCACTTTTCCTTTTCCTCCTCCCCCACAAATGTCACCCCAGCCCTGCTTTTAAGTTAATTTGCTGTTTTCTGGCTTTGATTCTGTAGTCCTTAATGTGCCAGTTCTCTCCACAACAGGTTATTGTCCTAGGCAGATGCAGTCCTGCCATGAATGCGCTCAGCCTCTCTGGCTGCTCTGCTTGCTCGCCAAGTCAGGACAGAGGGTCTTTCTCTGGAGTGTGCTTTAGTATGTGCTGAGCCGGCCCACCCGGCTCTTCTGCTAATACGTATTAATGCTCTTCCCCTCCTGATGTAAGAGTACATACTCGTTTGATCATTTCTTGTTTTGAATGTTCTTTTTGTGCTGACAGAGAAAGAGATGACTTAATGTCTGCATTAGTTTCCGTAAGGAGCAGCTTGGCAGATGTGCAGCAAAGAGAAGCAAGCGCGTATGAACAGGTGAAACAAGCTGTGCAAATGACCGAAGAAGCCAATTTTGAAAAAACCAAGGCAAGTTAATAAGATGAAAATGGAGGCATTACAGAATGACTCTTTTCTTCTGAATTGGTCTTTGGTTATTCTTCGATAGCTAAACTCTGTTTTTTGAATGCATGAAGTAATACTAATCTAATGTTGACTTTTCTATACCAAACAAATTAGCTATTTGAAGAAGTCTTATTCTTCTGCAAGTATTCTTGTTAGATCACTATTCTGAGAATGTAGTATAATATGGTAGAGTACTTTAAGAGATTGTGTGCTTAAACTTTTTTTTAAATATTTACTTATTTATTTGAAATTCAGCGTTACACAGAGGAGAGGCAGAGAGAGAAAAAGAGAGAGGTCTTCCATCCGATGGTTCACTCCCCAGATGGCCACAACAGCCAGAGCTGTGCCAATCTGAAGCCAGGAGCCAGGAGCTTCTTCCAGGTTTCCCACGTGGGTGCAGGGGCCCAAGGACTTGGGCCATCTTCTACTGTCTTCCCAGGCCATAGCAGAGAGCTGGACAGGAAGTGGAACAGCCGGGTCTCAAACCGGTGCCCATATGAGATGCCAGTGCTTCAGGCCAGGGCATTAACCCACTGCACCACAGCGCCGGCCCCTAATCTTTTTTTTTAATATTTATTTATTTATTTGAAAAGCAGAGTTACACAGAGAAAGAAGGAGAGGCAGAGAGAGAGAGAAAGATCTTCCATCCACTGGTTTACACCCCAGTTGTCCGAAGTGGCTGGATTTATGCTGATCTGAAACCAGGAACCAGAAGCTTCTTCCTTGTCTCCCACATGGGTTCAGGGGCCCAAGGACTTGGGCCGTCTTCTACTGCTCTCCCTGGCCATAGCAGAGAGCTAGATTGGAAGTAGAGCAGCCGGGACTCGAACTGGTGCCCATATTGGATGCTGGCACTGCGGGCTGGGGCTTTACCCACTATGCCACGGCTCTGGTCCCTACTTAATCTTTTTAATTGCTGATAATTTTCAGTGCTCTGAAAATCTTAACACCCACAGTTGCTGGTTTATACATGTTCATGCATAACTAAAGATAAATATTTTTTTTTGTACATGGAAATTTTTTTTGACAGGCAGAGTTAGACAGTGACAGAGAGAGAGAGAGACAGAGAGAAAGGTCTTCCTTCTGTTGGTTCACCCCCCCAAATGGCTGCTACGGCGGTGCGCTGCACCGATCCAAAACCAGGAGCCAGGTGCTTCCTCCTGGTCTCCAGTGTGGGTGCAAGGCCCAAGCACTTGGGCCATCCTCCACTGCCTTCTCAGGCCACAGCAGAGAGCTGGCCTGGAAGAGGAGCAACCAGGACAGAATCCATCACCCCAGCCAGGACTAGAACCCTGGGTGCCAGCGCTGCAGGTGGAGGATTAGCCTAGTGAGCCGCGGTGCCTGCCATACATGGAAATTTTGATAATATACAAATAAGCAAAAGATGACAGCATATACATATATTTATAGCATCATTAGCTATAAGTCTGGATTCATCATAAGCTAATTAGATATGTTTAATGATGATGATGACAATAATGAATACCTAGTGATCAGTGTTCCAGGCTATTTTAGTAATAGGAGGTTACTGTCACTCCATTTTGAAGAAACACAACTTAATCATTACCGTTACTGTGTGTTTTCCCCTGCCACACCAGACATACTTCAAGTACTTCAATAACCACATGTGGCTGATGGTTACCATATTGGACAGTGCAGGTAGAGAACGTTTTCTTTTTTTTTTTTTTTTAAGATTTATTTATTTATTTGAAAGTCAGAGTTACACAGAGAGAGGAGAGGCAGAGAGAGAGAGAGGTCTTCCATCCACTGGTTCACTCCCCAGATGGCCGCAAAGGCCGGAGCTGCACTGATCTGAAGCCAGGAGCCAAGAGCTTCCTCCCAGTCTCCCATGTTGGTACAGAGGCCCAAGAACTTGGGCCATCCTCTACTGCTTTCTCAGGCCATAGCAGAGAGCTGGATAGGAAGTGGAGCAGCCGGGTCTTGAACTGGCACCCATATGGGATGCCGGTGCTTCAGGCCAGGGTGTTAACCCGCTACGCCACAGTGCCAGCCCCAAGAGAACATTTTCATCATTATCAAAATTTTTATTAACTAGCATTATCTAGGTTGAGCATCACTAATCTGAAAATCTGAGATCCCAAATCCTATGATAGCTGAAAATCTTTGAATCTGACATGATGCTCAAAAAAACTGATGATTTTCGCACATTTCAGATTTTCATATTAGGGTTATGCATTTGACAAAGTCCATTCTAAAATTTGAAATATTGTGAAATATGAAATTCTTTTAGTGCTATGCATTTCAGATAAGGAATACTCAACCTTTAGTAACATCAGTGTTTCATTAAAATATTGGGACTGGAGGTGGGCATTTGGCCTAGTAGTTAGTTGCTGATTAAGACATCTGCATCTCATATCAGAATGGGTTCAAGTCCTGACTGTGCTCCTGACTCCAGTTTCCTGCAAATGCAGACCCTTGGAGACAACAGTGGCAGCCAGCTCCAGGCTTCAGCTGCCCTCTGGCCTTTGTGAGCACTTGGGGAATGAACAGGTGAAACACACTATACAAATGAACCTGCCACATTGCTGTCATTCCCTTTGTTTCTTTATGGAGATGTTATCCTACTAACATCTGAAACTATACACAACAAAATTAAAACTCTCTACCTTCTCACTTGCCACTCCTTTTCTACTATTTTCTGTATTATCTTTTTCAAAACTTGGCATAACTATCTTACCCACAGCCCTAGCTTATATCCTTTAAAATATATGGATTCGTTCTCATACCTCATTCCTGACATCCAATCAGTTGCCAAGCTCGCTCTCTCATCAGAGTCCACTACTTTGCAATGCCAACCTTTCAATTCCCATAATCCCTGTCCTGGTGCAAGTCTTCACACACACTGCAACTTTTGTACACTATTGCCATAGCCTTCTAGTTGGTTTCCCTCTGGCTTTTTCCAGTTCCACTGTGTCTTCTTTCACATTGTTTTTGTAGTCTTCCTGAATTGTACCAAGTCTCCCTGTTCAGTTAGCTTCCCTCTTGTAATAGAAGACAAGACAGATTCTTTAGTAAGACCTTGTAGATTTTTCTGGTTGCCCTTTTCTAGACTTACCTTTTGCTTTACTCTTCCATATAGTCCATGTGCTTTCCAGAACATGAGCTACAAATGTCCATTGTCATGTGTTTACTCATTCTGTACTCTTCTGCCCTATTGGGTATTTATCCTGTGTTTTTAAAAAAGCATAAACCCTTTAATTAGCGAATTATCTCATTATAAACACAAAATCACTTCAAAATGGTCATGGAAAGTAGAATTAAAAGATAAGCTTATTTTGGTGCAAAATGTTGTATAATTCTTGCATTTGAATATGCTGTGTTTTTGAGTATTTATACTGTGAAATATCCAGTTCATTCTGTGAGGCTTAATTCAAGTGGCACTTCTCCTGCAGACTTTCCCCAGTCCTCCTTTTTTGAACGAATCTCTTCCTTCTCTATGTTCATATTGATATTGCACAAAAATGTGGAGGCACTTTTATCTACCAAAAGACCTAGAAAGTCAACTGCGACATCTATTGTATTCCTGACATGACCATTTGCATATTAATTGCACAATAAACATTTGTTCAATTAAATTAAAGCAAATTATCAGTTTGAACTATTACTGTAAAGTTTTGTAATTGATGTTTTTTAAAACTTAACAATGAAGGACAAGCAAGGCTGTTGTATTGGGAATTTATAGCATTTCCACTGAATTAATACTAATCAGTACAAGGATTGATTGCTAAAACAGTTTATGAAGTGGCTTGTATCTAGAGATTGGGTAAAACACATTAGGAACTAAGAGGGCACAATTTAATTTAAAGCCTAACTATTTTTATTACTGAGCTATGAAATGATTACTTTGGTCTTTACTTCTTGGTATCTGTTGCCATCTAGTGTGCCATTTGTGTATTGCATGTTCAGTAAATAGGGATTAAATACAAATGAGGATTTATAAGGAAAGTAAAATTGCCTGAAGCTTTTTTTAAACTTTTATTTAATAAATATATATTTCCAAAGTACAATTTTTGGCTTATAGCGGCTTTTTCCCCCCATAACCTCCCTCCCACCCGTAACCATCCCATTCTTCATCAAGATTCATTTTCAATTATCTTTATATACAGAAGATCTACTTAGTATTTACTAAGTAAAGATTTTAACAGTTTGCACCAACACAGACACACAAAGTATAGAGTACTGTTTTAGTAGTAGTTTTACTGTTAATTCACATAGTACAACACATTAAGGACAGAGATCCTACCTGGGGAGTAAGTGCACAGTGACTCCTGTTGTTGATTTAACAATAATACCTGAAGCTTTCATGAGAAAATAAACTTTTAACATGAGAAGATTACAATGCCATGAATAGATTCTTTTTTTTTTTTTTTTGGACAGGCAGAGTGGAAAGTGAGGGAGAGAGAGACAGAGAGAAAGGTCTTCCTTTCCGTTGTTTCACCGCCTAGTGGCCGCTGCGGCCGGCACACCGTACTGATCCGAAGCCAGGAGCCAGGTACTTCTCCTGGTCTCCCATGCGGGTGCAAGGCCCAAGCACTTGGGCCATCCTCCACTGCACTACCAGGCCATAGCAGAGAGCTGGACTGGAAGAGGAGCAACTGGGACAGAATCCGGCGCCCCGACCAGGACTAGAACCTGGTGTGCCGGCGCCGCAGGCGGAGGATTAGCCTAGTGAGCTGCAGTGCCAGTCTGAATAGATTCTTACATGAAACTACCTTGGATCAAATTCCCACTCTTCGACTTTCTAGGTCTCTGAGTTGGGCAAGTTTATCACTGAAAGCCCGTTTCTTCAATTGAGTGACAAGAATGATTTAAAATTTATTGAGAGAGTTAAAAGTGCTAAGCCATATAAGCCATTTTTGAAAATATCTGGCTTATAATATATGCTCAATGTTTTTCTTAGAAAGTTGTAAGTTATTACAGTTAGGGATAACTTTAAAAGAGAAAAAAATTGACCTTTCAGTAAATGAGTATGGAAAAGTAGAAGCTTTTCCTTGACCTCCTGGGAAAGCTACAAGAAACAGATGAAATAGTTAACCTGCCTGGGACCTGCCTGCCTGTATGAAATGGCGCATGGGATGGCCTGAGGCACAGGCTTTGGCATGAAGTTACCAGGAGCATATTCAAATGCAAGAATTATACAACATTTTGCACCAAAATAAACTTATCTTTTAATTCTGTTTTCCATGACCCTTTTGAAGTGATTTTGTGTTTAAATGAGATAATTTGCTAATTAAAGGGTTTATGTTTTTTTAAATACCAACCCAGTAGACCTAGTAAATGTTCCAAAACTTTTTATCCCAAATTGCCAAATTATTTTGTTTGTTAGATTATAATGTGATCAGAAGGACAATGAATAGTAACCTAGAGTAAAAAAATCAAAAAGCATTGAAAAGATATACAGGGCCGACGCCACGGCTCACTAGGCTAATCCTCCACCTGCGGCGCCGGCACACCGGGTTCTAGTCCCGGTCAGGGCACCGGATTCTGTCCCGGTTGCCCCTCTTCCAGGCCAGCTCTCTGCTGTGGCCCGGGAGTACAGTGGAGGATGGCCCAAGTGCTTGGGCCCTGCACCTGCAAGGGAGACCAGGAGGAAGCACCTGGCTCCTGGCTTCGGATTGGCGCAGCGTGCTGGCCGTGGCAGCCGTTTGGGGGGTGAACAAATGGAAGGAAGACCTTTCTCTCTGTCTCTCTGTCTCTCTCTCTCTCTGTCTGACTCAGTCAAAAAAAAAAAAAAAGAAAAAAAAAAAGATATACAGGGGCCAGTGCTGCGGTACAGCGGGTTAACGCCCTGGCCTGAAGCACTGGCATCCCATAGGGCACCAGTTTGAGACCTGGCTGCTCCACTTCCGATCCAGCTTTCTGCTATGGCCTGGGAAAGTAGTAGAAGATGGCCCAAGTCCTTGGGCCCCTGCATCCATGTGGAGACCTGGAAGAAGCTCCTGGCTCCTGCATATGGATTGGCGCAGCTCTGGCCATTGCAGCCATTTGGGTAGTGAACCATGGAATAGAAGGCCTCTCTCTCTCTCTCTCTCTCTCTCTGCCTTTCTTCTCTCTGTGTAACTCTGACTTTCAAATAAATAAATCTTTAAAAAAAACCAAACAAACACAATTTCCCCTGCTCACCGGACAGAAGGGAGAGCCTCGCAGGAGGAACTGAGGGGGAAAAAAAAAATATATATATATATATATATATATAAAATAAATATATATATATATATACACAAAGTAATATATGTTGTCTGCCACAAAACAAAAATTAATATCTTGAAAAGAGGAGATAAGCATAGACTATCAAGTTTTTGGTAAGCAGGAATTTATAAATAAAAAATCAATAGTTTGCATTATTAATAAGTTAAATGCTTAACATTATTGATAATCATTTTTATGGACTTTCTTTTTTTTAAGATTTATTTATTTATTTGAAGGGCAGAGTTACAGAGAGGCAGAGGCAGAGAGAGAGAGGTCTTCCATCTGTTGGTTTACTCCCCAGTTGGCCACAGTTGTCAGAGGTACACTGATCCAAAATCAGGAGCCAGGAGTTTCTGAATCCAGGTCTCCCACATGGGTGCAGAAGCCCAAGTATTTGGGCCATCCTCTAATGCTTTCCCAGGCCGTATTAGAGAGCTGGATCGGAAGTTGGAGCAGCTGGGACTCATACTGGCACTCACATGGGATGCCGGCACTGCAAGCAGCGGCTTTGCCCACTACACCACTGTGCTGGCCCTGATGACATACTTTCAGTTTACTTTAATCACAAGCTTAATCTCCACTAAATAAAGAGTTCAACAAGTAGTAAGTACTAAGACCACAGTTACTCGGGAGTATAGACAAGGGATATAAATAAGCAAATCTCAAGATGTCAATTTTACTAATGTGCATTCTTTTTTTTTTTCCCCTATACATTAGTTACCAGAAATCAGACAAAGCATATAATATTTGTGTTTTGGAGGCTAGTATATTTCACTAAGCATACTGGTATCCAATTGGAGCCATTTTCTGCAAAAGACTGGATTTCTTTTTCTTTCTTTTTTTCTTTTTTTAAGATTTATTTGTTTATTTGAAAGGCAGAGTTAGAGAGACAGAGAAAGAACTTCCATCCACTGGTTAACTCCTTAAATGGTTGCAACAGCCGGAGTTGGGCCTATCCAAAGCCAGGAGCCTGGAGCTTCTTTTGAGTCTCCCAAATGGGTGCAGGGGCCCACACAATTTGGCCATCTTTCAATGCTTTCCCAAGCATGTTAGCAGGGATTTGGATCAGAAGTGGAGCAGCTGGTACTTGACCTGGCACCCATATGGGACACCAGCTCAATCCACTATGCCACAGTGACCAAGTAGTATTCCATCAGGGATATATTTTCTTTATCCAGTCATCAGTTCATGAAAATCTGGGTTGAATCCATATCTTAGCTATTGTGAATTAATCTGCTATAAAAATAGAGGTACAAATAGCTCTTTCTATATGCTTTTTGTATTTCCTTTGGATAAATTCCCAGGAATGGGATGGCTGAGTCACATGGTAGATCTATTTTCAGATTTCTGAGGAATTTGTATATTGTCTTCCATAATGGTTATACTAGTTTAAATTCCACCAATAGTGTATTAGAGTACCTTTTTCCCACATCCTCTCTAGCATTTAGTTTTTGATTTTTAGATAATAACCATTCTAACTGCAGTGAGATGAAACCTCATTGTGGTTTTTAATTGTATTTCCCTGATGGCTAGTGATACTAAGCATCTTTTCATATGTGTATTGGCCATTTGTACTTCATCCTTTGAAAAATGCCAGTTCATGTGCTTAGCCCATTTCTTAACTGGATTGTTTGTTTTGTTGTTGTTGAGTTTTTTGAGCTCTTTATAGATCCTGGATATTAATCCTTTATCAGGTGGATGCAATTGGATACCATTATGCTTAGTGAAATACACCAGTCCCCAAAACACAAATATCATACAAATATCATTGTAAATATTTTCTCCCATTCAGTCGGTTGCCTCTTCACTTTGTTGAGTGTTTCCTTTGCTGTGTAGAAACTTCTTAGCTTGATGTAATCCCTTTTGTCTGTTTTTGTTTGTATTGCCTGTGCTTCTGGGGTCTTATCCAAGAAATTTTTCCCTATGCCAGTGTCTTGTTTTCATCTAGTAGTTTCATGGCATCAAGTCATAGATTTAGATCCATTGTGAGTTGATTTTTTTTAAAGATTTATTTTATTGATTTGAAAGACAGAGTTACAGAGAGAGGTAGAGACAGAGAGGTCTTCCATCTGCTGGTTCACTCCCCAGATGGCCGCAATGGCCGGAGCTGCACCGATCTGGAGCCAAGAGCCAGGAGCTTCTTCCAGGTCTCTCAAGTGGATACAGGGGCCGAAGGACTTGGGCCATCTTCTACTGCTATCCCAGGCCATAGCAGAGAGCTGGATTGGGAGAGGGGCAGCCGGGACTAGAACCAGCACCTATATGGGATGCCAGTGCTTCAGAACAGGGTGTTAACCTGCTGCGCCACAGCGCCGGCCCCATGAGTTGATTTTTATACAAGGTCTAAAGTAAGGGTCTTGTTTCATACTTCTTCATGCAGAGATCAAGTTTTCCCAACACTATTTGTTGAAGAACCTGTCCTTTCTCCAGGGCATGATTTTAGCTTGTTTGAAAAAAAGATTTGTTAGTTGTAGATGTGTGGATGAATTTCTGGGTTTTTAATCAATCCCATTTGTCCACATGTCTATTTTTGTGCCAGTAGCAGGGTGTTTTGATTATAACTATCCTGTAGTTTGTCTCCAAAATCTGGTTTTGTGATAGCTCCAGCTTTGTTTTTGTTAAGATTGCTTTAGCTATTCAGGGTATCTTGTGTTTTCATGTAAACTTTAAGGTCCTTTTTTTTAGATCTGAGAAGAATGTCCTTGGTATTTTGATTGGGATTGCATTGAATCTGTATATTGGTTTGAGAAGGATGGACATTTTGATGATACTAATTCTTTCAAACCACAAACATGGAAGATTTTTCCATTTTTAAATGTCTTCTATTTCTTTACTTAATGTTTTACAATTTTCATTTTAGAGGTCTTTCACATCCTTGGTTGAATATATCCCAAGATATTTAAATTCTTTGTAGCTGTTATGAATAGGAATGATTTTGTAAGTTCTTTCTCAGACATGGCATTGTTTTTGTATTGGAGGGCAATTGATTTTGTGGCTAATTTTATATCCTGCCAATCTGCCAAATTCCTTTATGAATTCCAGTAGTCTCTTGGTAGAATATTTTGGTTCACCTGTGTATAGGATCATATCATCTGAGACAGGGATAATTTGACTTCCTCCTTTCCCATTTGTATCCATTTGATTTCTTTTTCCTGCCTACTGGCTCTGGCTAAAACCTACTGGACTATATTAAATAGTAGTGGCAAGAGCAGGCATCCTTGTCTAACTCCTGATTAGTGGAGATGCTTCCAGTTTTTCACCATTCAATATGATGCTGACTGTGGGTTTCTCATATATTTCCTTGATAGTTTTGAGGCATGTTCCTTCTGTATCCAATTTGCTTAAAGTTTTATCGTGAAAGATGTTGTATTTTATAAAATACTTTTCCTACATCTATTGGGATAATCATATGGTTTTTATTCTTTAATTTGTTAATGTGACATATCACATTTATTAATTTGCATATGTTGAGCCATCTCTGCATGCCAGGGATAAATCCCACTTGGTCTGGGTGGATGATCCTTCTGCTGTGTTGTTGGATTTGATTAGCTAGTATTTTGTTTGGAGATTTCTGCATCTATGTTTATCAGGGGTATTGATCTATAGTTCTCTTTCTTTGTTGTGTCTTTTTCTAGTAAGAGAGCTATCTTTAGAAATACTTAGTTTTCTAATTCCAAGTATTGCTAAATCTTAATATTTTCATTGTGACTAGACATATTTGTTAATAACAAAGTAAATAAAATTAGAAGCTATTTTGAAATGTGGAATCATTGGGTATGCTGATAACCAGTTTTTTTTTTTTTAATTTTTGACAGGCAGAGTGGACAGTGAGAGAGAGAGAGAGACAGAGAGAAAGGTCTTCCTTTGCTGTTGGTTCACCCTCCAATGGCTGCTGTGGCTGGCGTGCTGCGGCCGGCGCACCACGCTGATCCGAAGCCAGGAGCCAGGTGCTTCTCCTGGTCTCCCATGGGGTGCAGGGCCCAAGCACTTGGGCCATCCTCCACTGCACTCCCTGGCCATAGCAGAGAGCTGGCCTGGAAGAGGGGCAACCGGGACAGAATCCGGTGCCCCAACTGGGATTAGAACCTGGTGTGCCAGCGCCGCAAGGCGGAGGATTAGCCTGTTGAGCCACAGTGCTGGCGATAACCAGTTTTAACTCTTATTCAATATGTTATTTGTCTTTTCATATTCATCATCACCCCTTGTTGGTAACTAATGAAAAGAATGTCATTCACAAAACCAGGTTCAGCATTGGTTTTGTTTATGTGATGTACATGTCTTACTTTGGGCTTATCATCTTATCCTGGCATTAGATCAGTCACTGCTGGCCCTTGTTCTTGAATTGATTGAATTGTCTGAATTGATTCTTTAGTTTCTCTTCGATGTAGCCTGACTTTTAGATCTTCAGCAGTCTCTTTCACTGTTCCTGTGCTTAATGCTATTGAATCATGAGTTTTTGTTAAAATGAAAATTTTCTAATTGGATATACTGGTTTATTTTCAATGATCATTTTAGTCATTCATACCAAAAGTGTTGTTTATATCAGCAAAAATTGTAAATACCTTTATTAGATTTGTATAAAATATTTTTCACAATAAAAATGCATTTTAAAGCATTAAAGTCACTAATTTATAGTATTTCAATCTCCAAGGGCTAAAATTGTAGAAAAATTATGCTTTTAAAATCCAATTTAAATTTTCCATTTCCAGGCATTCTCATCTAGAATTTGACTTGGGACTAACTCCCAAGGAGCATACATTTTTATTCATTGTTTTTGTTTATCATTTAATCTGAGACAGTTGAATTTTACTCTCATACTTTATGCATAGGAATACAGAAACTTTCCAAAAGAGACAAAAAGAAATTGAAGGTTAATGCTTTCCAGATTAAGAGAGGAAGATTTTCATATTCTAGATATTTGTTGTCTGTGTTTATTATAGCTTTCACCGTAAGGAAGCATATGTATGCATAAAACTTACACTGCTTTCTAAGGCTAGTTCCTTCTCAATTAACAACACATGTGACTATCGAACTCATAATTACACAATAAATATAAATCATATAAGATATGGGAAAATAGAGTTTGGTATGATAGCACCTTAGTTTTACTAGGATTTTTAAGAATTGGGATGTTGAACTCATATTTTATTACTGGTTATTATACATAAAGATATTATAAATTTGGCTAAAAGGAGGTTAGAGAGTTTTATTTCTGGAAATTCAGAAATTTAGGTTGAAGGACAATAATGGGCTTCTACCTACAATGGAAGCTGATGATTCTCATAAAACTAAGTAGGGAATGCTGTTTTGAGTCTTTCCTTTGGATTCATTACCTAATTTTTGCTCTAGTTGTGTGTTTTAGGGGAGTGAACTAAATTTCAGCTAGATTTAGAAAGAAATCTGGTTATTATATAATGTTAAATGATAGATTTATGTTAATTATGTTAGTTTAACATAATTAACAATTATGTTAACATAATTAGTTTTGTTAATAATATAATTGTTATATAAATAACAATTATGTTAACATAATTAGTTTTGTGAATGACACTCTTTTCATTAGTTACCAACAAGGGGTGATGATGAATATGAAAGGACAAATAACATACTGAATAAGAGTTAAAACTGGTTATCAGCATACCCAAGGATTCCACATTTTAAAACAGCTTCTAATTTTATTTACTTTGTTATTAACATAAATGTTAACTTATTTTATTTATGTTAATTTATGTCAGATGTTTATGTGTAATGGTAATATTCAATGCCTCATTTTAAATTTTGGATCTGCTTGTCATTTAAAATATTTACATAATTTTTAACCACGAGAAAATGAGAAATCCATTAATATGTTTATAAATACTTATATATGTCACTATAGTATTAACTAATGTTAAGGCAGCTAGGTAGATATTAGCCTGTATGTGTAGGATGGGCCAAAGAAAATAAATTTATATGTAATAGAATGAGGAAACAAGTCTTGAAAGCATGGCTCCGCCTCTTATCTGTCTCCCCTAGCCTAAGGTGTCCTTATCTGTCCTTTATCAAAAGGAATTCACTGAGTTGAGGGAGTGATACAGCTGGTCATACAAGGTTATAAACACTGGTCTGAAGGAGTCATTTTCTTCCCCAATAGATAAGAACTCTGATGGCCAGTATTGCTCAGTGGGGTTTATTTGGGAAATTACACATCCAAAAATCCCCCACTCAAACTTTTCCAAAGGAGGGGAGAAGAAGAGGATGGGTGAGGGCCCCATACCCACATCCATAACCCCCCACCCCCATTTGAATGCAGACTGAGCTGTCAGCCCTTTATTGAGACACCTGCCTGGTCTATCAGGTGTAGGAATGGGTAATCATTAATCTTCTACATACTTTGTCATCGATAGAAAAAGTTCTCAGGGTTCAAATCAGCAGTTACATTAAGACACTTGGTTTTTCTGATCCCTTTTTTCAAAATTCTGAGCTGTGGTCCTCAAGGTCTGTCACCAGAATTTTCTAGTTCGTTAATTTAACCTTAATTGTGGAAATTGAATTTTGTTAATAAACATAACATTTGAAGATATTATTTTACATCAGTAAATAGGGTGATAAGCAAATACAGAATTGTTCTAAGGAGTCTGAATTATTTTAAACAAAATTAAAGCTTGATTGTCTTATGTTCACCTTATTTTTTCCAAAATCTGAACTCCCATTGTTGTTGGGCTAACTTAAGCCAGAATTTAACATTTCAAGTTCTTGCTGTTAGAGAATTCTAAGCATTGGCATACCAGTCATTTCCAGGGAGCAGGCCAGAGGCTGCAAGTGAGAGGGTACACAGGCAGGCGAGAGAGTGAAGGCAAGAGGTCAGGCAGGATTAGTTTTTTTGGATTCAATCCTGTTGATTTCTTCTCTGATTTTAATTATTTCTCTTCTCCTACTGGGTTTGGGTTTGGTTTGCTGAAGGGGAAAGGGAGCGGGAGGGGGGAGGGTTGCGGGCGGGAGGGAAGTTATGGGAGGGGGGAAGCCATTGTAACCCATAAGCTATACTTTGGAAATTTATATTCATTAAATAAAAGTTTAATAAAAAAAAAAAAAAAAGAGGTCAGGCAGGAGAGGGGCGGGCCCAGTGCTCTGCAGGCCTCTTAGTCACTTCCAAGAGGGCGTGGTTACATAGTCTGATTGACAGGTGGGTGGATACAGGTGAGAGTGCATGGGAGGAAGGAGGGGTGTGTGGCCTCCAGCTCATGAACCTAATCTAACTCCTTGATCAGTCCCATATCACCGTTTCACTCATTCACTCTCTCTCTCTGACAGGCTTTAATCCGGTGTGAGCAGTTGAAGAATGAGCTGCAGAGGCAGACAGATCGCCTTGAAAAAGAACTTGCATCTCAGCAAGAGAAAAGGGCCTCAGAGAAAGAAAGAATGAAAAAAGAAATAACAAAGGAGAGGCAGGACTGGGAATCAAAGGTACTTAAAAACTATAGTCCAACTTGCAGAAGAAATGCTGTGGTGTTAACACTTACATAAGCTGTGGTTTTGAATGAACTTAAATAGTAGAATCTTTCTAAGTAGCCAAATTTCTTACTTAAATTTTTTTTTTAATTTGACAGAGTTAGACAGTGAGAGAGAGAGAGACAGAGAAAGGTCTTCCTTCCATTGGTTCACCCCCCAAATGGCCACTACAGCCGGAGCTATGCCTATCCGAAGCCAGGAGCCAGATGTTTCCTCCTGGCCTCCCATGTGGGTGCAGGGTCCCAAGCACCTGGGCCATCCTCCACTGCCTTCCTAGGCCACAGCAGAGAGCTGGACTGGAAGAGGAGCAACCGGGACTAGAACCCAGCGCCCACATGGGATGCCGGCGCCGCGCCACAGGTGGAGGATTAACCAAGTGAGCCACAGTGCCGACCCCTCTTACTTAAATTTGTAAATGTTCTATTTTTCCATGTATTTCTCAAGGAAGCCTATTCTCTGACCTCTTAAAATAATCAATTTCCATAATATGAAATTGTGAGTTGATTTTAATCCTGCCATAATTCTATTGGATTTCCTTTCATGTTTGCCAGAGAAGAGCACATGTTCTGAAGATACCCAGCTTTTATTTTAACCTTCGCTAAATCAACAGAGATGATTCTCCCACTCTATTCCCTGCCCCTAAATAAAATATGCAGCAGATAAAACACTTGTACAAAACTGAGTAACCAGGAAAGAGTGATTACACACAGTAAGTGAAATCAGTTCTGACAAATCATGGTAAATAATGACCATACTCAGCTAAATAATTGGAAGAAAGAAATTAAAGGCAAAAGGAACAGACAACATGAAATGGGCACTGTTTGAAAAACAGTAACGGATCTGGTGCTGTGGCACAGTGGGTTAATGCCCTGGCCTGAAGCACCAGCATCCCATATTGGCGCCGGTTCGAGACCCAGCTGTTCCACTTCGATCCAGCTCTCTGCTATGGCCTGGGAAAGCAGTAGAAGTTGGCCCATGTCCTTGGGCCCCTGCACCTGCATGGGAGACTCAGAAGAAGCTCCTGGCTCCTGGCTTTGGATCAACACAGCTCCAGCCATTGCGGCCAATTGGGTAGTGAACCATCAGATGGAAGACATCTCTCTCTCTCTCCCTCTCTCTCTCCTTCTCCTTCTCCTTCTCCTTCTCCTTCTCCATCTCCATCTCCATCTCCATCTCCATCTCCTCTCTGTAACTCTGACTTGCAAATAAATAAATAAATCTTTGGGAAAAAAAAGGACAATGTACAGATAAGAGAGCAAGACAAAGAGGAGACAGAACACGGACTCACAGCTAGAACAGGCTTATTCACTGAGAGGGGCTCACTCCCAGTGAACACACAGCAGAGAGAGGCCCTGCTCGCACAACTAGTGGCTTATATAGTGTAGGTAGCTGAGAGGTTTGGGAGGGTCTGGGCTGGGGCTAAGCTTTGGAGATGGTGGGAAGAGCTTGGGCTAGTGGCTGATCCCTCAAGAGAGTGGTGTGGCTTGGGAGAGTTTGAACTATAGCTGAACTCTTAAGATAGTGGGGAGGACTTGGATTAATAGCTGGACTCCTAAGACAGTGGTGTGGCCAATGGTAGAGGCAGGACAGGGCTGAGGCAGCTGAAGGAGAACACAGGGAATTGGAGGCCTGCTTCCATCATACAAGTGAGAGGCCAAAATAGATCTAAAGCTTTTGTCCTTGCTCCATTGATAAAAAACTAGAATGGAACCTAGGTTTAAAATTGCTACAGGAATGTGAAATTGGGCAAGAGGAAGAAACCAAAACAACTGTGAAACATTAAAAAAAATAAGATGATTTATAACTTGTATCCTTGCTGTGGCATTGTTATAATATTCTAATGTGTGATAATTAACTCATCTGACAAGTGTCAACAAGTAGCTGCTTGTGCAAGGCAGTATGTAATCCTAAGGATATAGAAAGAGAAAAGTGTATGAGTAAACCGAGGCATTTATAATTAACTCCCTTGTTATCTTCTGTTTTGAAAAATTGTCAAAACCCTACTATCAGTATAACAACTTACTTTGTATGCCCTGGATTAGTGGTGTCAGCTGGTGAAAATCCCAAAATGGATGGCCCTGCTCAGGGACTTCAGTGTCCACAATTCTCCAGGGCTTCCTAGCAGCCTTCCCATGCATTCCTCTCTCTCCCATTCATTTAAAATTCAGGACTTGAAATGTGATAGTCATAGGAACAATGCAATTCCTTCATGAAGCATACAGACTGGATGGGGAAGTAGACATTAAATATTTTCACAGATGAGTTTTTAATTATCTTGGTGATAAAGCCATAAAGTTTAAGTATAACATACAGAGGAATCCAATCTAGTCTAGGTAATCATGAAAGATTTTCTTAAGAAAGATTTGGGGGCCGATGTTGTTTACAGCAAGTAAAGCTGCCTATGACACTGGCATCCCATGTGAGTTCTGGTTGGAGTCCATTTCCAATCTAGCCCCCTGTTAATGGGCCCACGAGAGCAACAGATGGCCCAAAGACTTGGGCTCTGGCCAACCCTGTAGGAAACCCGGATGGAGTTCAGGCTCCTGGCCTCAGACCAGCCCTGGCCTTTGCAGCCATTTGGGGAGTGAACTGTCAATGGGAGATCTCTATCTCTCTCTCTCTCCCTCTCTCAGCACTCTCCTTCTAAAATAAATCTATTTTTTAAAAAAAGGCGAGTTTGAAAATGAGACTTGAAACAGTTGAGAAGGAATGGTCAGCTAAAGGGTTGGGGGGAAGAGAATTTCAGTCTGGGAAAACGACACGCCCAAGACTCTGAAGGTGGAAAACATGGTACTTTCTAGGAATTTAGACAAGATTCAGGACCTGAGGCAGACAATACTGGGGGTACCTTTGAAGAACTATGTAGGGACCGAATTGCAAATGGCCCGAAAATTTGTGTGCATTTTTTAAGTTTATTTAAAAAGTGAGAAAGCCACTTGATTGACTTTAAATTGGACAGTGTCATGATGCCATTTATGTATTTGAGAAAAATCATGTTATCAGCAAATTGGAAGAAACATAAGAATAGATGCTTGGAGTCCAGCATTGTGGCACAGCAGGTTAAAGGCCTGGCCTGCAGCACTGGCATCCCATATGGGCACTGGATTGAGTCCTGGTGTTACAGATGAAATGGCAGTGGAGAAAATATTACCCCAGTTCTTTGTCTCACATGAAACAAGAATTTCCAAGTGGACAAGCAGAGAGATTTAAAAGTAAGATTTATTAGCGGGCTGCTCTTTAACTGAATTCATCTGAGCAGCTGATGCACTCTCATGCTCTCATGGGATGGAGAACTGGAACTAGTGTAGATGGAGTGCCAGATGTCTGAAACACAGCTTCTAACATGGGCACCCAGTTTTTGATGCTCTACACTGATGTGGTATGTGCTTTTTCCCTTCATTTTGCAAAACAGCTTAATGCTGGGTTACATGTCTCTCTTTTTATGAATTTAGTCCTCCTCAGAGTGATGCTTCCCCGGTGGCTTCTCCAGATCCCCAGCGCCAGGAGTGGTTTGCCCGGTACTTCACATTCTGAAAGAACTATGTTGGCACAGCTCCGTGTGGACTGTGACTGAGAGCATGACTTTATACAAACCATTATGTGAACAGGCTTCCCCAAGTCAAACACTGTGAATGAGAAAGTACCTGTCTCTCCAATTTCACAATGCACTCACTGTATTTCCTCTGATATTTATTGGAATCACTCCATAAAGTACTATATTATGTGTGTAATTATAACAGTTTTTTTTTGAGATGGAAGAGTCTTTAACCTTTGTAATTACTGCATAATAAATTTTGTTAGAACAAAAAAAAAAAAAAAAAGATTTATTAGCGTCAGAGCCCTCCAGCCAGAGTGGCATAGATTGGGGAGGCTCCAAGAGAGGAAAAACCCAAAGGGGTTGGTGGTACTGGGAATTTTAAGCACAATTTTGGGGAAGAGAAAAAAAAGAACTTAGCAGCTTGACATTCAGTTACAAGGTGGGGACAAGACCCATCAAAAGACCTGATCTGCAATCTTTTTTGCCCTGTCTTGCTCATAAAACAAAAAAGCCATCCAGAAGGGTGGGATAGGTAACTTGTTTTCACAATAAATTATGAGCTTAGGAGGATGGAATTGCCATTCCCTTGCTATTCTTATGATAAAATTAGAAGCTTCCAAGGAGTGGGCAGGCAGGCACTTTTGACCTTGCTAAAGATAACTTTTGGGGAAAGCAAGCATTTTGCACCCTAAATTTCTACTGGAGCCAACCTGACTGCCTGTTAGCCCATCTGACTCCTCACACTGGCTGCTGCACTTCCAATCTGGCTCCCTGCTAATATGCCTGGGAAAACAGCAGAGGATGGCCCAAGTCCTTGGTTCCCTGCACCCATGTGGGAGACCCGGAAGAAGTTCTTGGCTCCTGTCTTTGGATCGGCTCAACTCCGACCATTGCAGACATTTTTGGAGTGAACCAGCAGATGGAAGACCTTTCTCTCTGCTTCAGCCTGTCTCTGTAACTCTCTTTCAAATAAATAAGAAATGAATCTTAAAAAAAAGGTTTCTTTTAAAAAAATAAATGCCTGAAGATGAAGTGAGTTGATTTTAGTAGTCCAAATAAGAAGTGATGATTCCTTAGACCCATTTTTCTTTTTTTTAATCGTTTTTTAAAATTTGTATGTATGTATTTGAATGACAGAGTTGTTAGTGAAATGGTCCCATCTTATCTGAGGCGCCATCTTGTACAGTAAGTTCAGCCTCTCCAGAATCCAACCTGGCTAACTAGGAGTCAGGTGACCAAATGGCCCAGCCACAAGGGTCAACTCCACCACACTCTAATGGGATTCACTGCTCCTACTCCCTCATCACAGCACAGACTCTCTCTTTTCACTCTCTGCCTCCAGCCTGTCGGGTTTCCACATGCCCCTGCCATAAACCTTTTCCCTTATTCTGGCATTTGGTGTACTTTGTGATGGCCTTTCAAGAGTGGCAAAAAAAAAAAAAAAAAGAGGAAGAGGTAGAGATATCTTCCATCTGCTGGTTCACTCCCCAAATGGCTGCAACAGCCAGGGCTGAGCCAGGCCAAAGCCAGGAGTCAGGAACTCCATTTGGGTGGCAGGGGCCCAAGTATTCAAGCCATCATCTGCCTTCCCAGTCACATTAGCAGGGAGTTAGATCAGTAGTGGAGCAGCCGTGACTTGAACCCACAGTCTGATACATGTCACAAGCAGCAGCTTAACCGACTGCACCACTTTGCAGCCCCTTAAACTCGTTTTTCAAGGACTGTTTCAAATCACTTTTACTCACTTCAAATTCTCTACCAAAACACTTTGCCCCTCATTTTCAGCAAAGAACCTTAAAAAGAAAAATTTTATTTGAAAGGTAGAGTTATACAGAGAGAGAGGGAGAAAGTGATCTTGGATCTGCTGATCCACTCCCCATTGATCCACTCAGTGGCTGGGGTTGGGCCAATCCAAAGCCGGGAGCCAGGAGCTTCTTCTGGGTCTCCCACCTGAAAGCAGAGGCCCAAGCACTTGGGCCATCTTCTGCTGTTTTCCTAGTCACTTTAGCAGGGAGCTGGATTGGGAGTTGAGCAGCCTAGATCCAAACTGTTGCCCATATGGGATGCCAGCATCTCAGGCAGTGACCTTACCTGCTACACCACAATGCTGCCTCCAAGCCTTATTTATCTAACCAATGAAATTGAAGCCGTTAGTTGATTAACACTTTAATTATTTATCTTCCCTCCCATTTCTGCCTATATGCCAATTTTCACAGGTATCCCAGTCCTGTCAAATTGGGAAAGCTTTATCCTAATTCTTTCTACTTCCCCTTGATCGCATCCCTTTTTTCCACCTCAGGGAGCACATCCATTTGTCCACATCTCATCTGATCTTCAATCTTTCTTTCATTACGGCTTACTTCTTTCTCACTTTTTAAGGATTTATTTTTACTTTAAAAAAAAAGATTTATTTGAAAGAGTTACACAGAGAGAGGAGAGGCACGGAGGGGGGGTGTCTTCCATCGATGGTTCACTCCCCAATTGGCCACAACAGCCAGAGTTGCGCCGATCCAAAGTCAGGAGCCAGGAGCTTCTTTCGGGCCTCCCACATGGCTACAGGGGCCCAAGGGCTTGGGCCATCTTCTACGGCCTTCCCAGGCCATAGCAGAGCTGGATTGAAAGTGGAGCAGCCTGGTCTTGAAATGGAGCCCATATGGGATGCTGGCGCTTCAGGTCAGGGTGTTAACCCACTGCCCAACAGCGCTGACCCCTATTTATTTACTTTTTTGAAAGTCAGAGGCACAGAAAGGGAGAGAGAGAAATCTTAGATCTGCTGGTCCACTCCCCAAATGGCTGCAATGTCCAGGACTAGGCCAGGCTGCAGCCAGGAATCAGGAACTTCAACCCTGTCTCCTATGTGGGTAGCAGGGGCCCAAGCACTTGAGCCATCTTCTGTTGCTTTTCCAGTCACGTTTGCAGGGATCAGAAGTGGAACAGCTGGGACACAAACCAGCACTCATATGGGATGCTGGCATTGCAGGCGGTTGCTTTACCTGCTATGCCACAACATGGGCAGCTATGACCTGTTTCCTAAAATACTCTCAAATTTCTCTTACCTGTTCAAAGAAATCATCTTTCCTCTGATCTAATGGTTCTCAATCTTTACGACACAAGAAGTTCTAGAAACCGCATTGCCCTAACTGCTCCCCAGACCATTTATATCAAAATGCCCACAGGTAAGAACCACGTGTCAGTAATGTTTAAAGTTGCCACAGTGATTCCAATGTGCAGCCAAGTTTGGCAGCCACTTCAATGATCCCATTTGTTGTATATTTCTTTGCTCTTTCCCTCAGTAGTAGTTTCTTGAAAGATTTTTTTCATCCGTGATGTCTCTATTATCTTACCTCCCTTTTACTCCTGAGCCTACTGCATTTCATTCCCATTGCTATGTTCACTGAAGATCTTGTATTATATTTAGTGAATTTTTTTAGGTTTTATTCTCCTTAAAAGGCACTCTTATCTAGATTTCTCTCAATCATATTCCTAATTTTGGAGAATGGTGATATGTGCCTTTTGGGTTACTCTGAATTTAAAGTGCTTTTGAGACAGTGAGGAGACAGCTTTAGAAAGTACCTTGATATGGGGCTGGTGCTGTGGCACAGTGGGGTAAGCCCCAGGCTGCAGTGCTAGCATCCCATATGGGTGCTGGTTTGAGTCCTGGCTGCTCCACTTCCAATCCAGCTCCCTGCTAATGTGCCTGGGAAAGCCGTTGAAGATGGCCCAAGTCCTTGGGCTCCTGCATTCATGTGGGAGGCCCAGAAGAAGCTTCTGGCTCACTGGCTTCAGAGCGGCTCAGCTCCAACAGTTACAGCCAATTGGAGAGTGAACCAGCAGATGGAAAACCTCTTTCTCTGTCTGTCTCTACCCCTTTCTATTACTGTGTCTTTCAAATAAATAAATCTTTTTTTTTCTTTTTAAGATTTACCTTATTTCTTTGAAAGACAGAGTTACGGAGAGAGGTAGAGACAGAGAGAAGTCTTCCATCCACTGGTTCACTCCCCAGATGGCTGCAGCAGCTGGAGCTGAGCCGACCTGAAACCAGGAGCCAGGAGCTTCTTGGTCTCCCACGTGGGTGCAAGAGCCCAAGTACTTAGGCCATCCTTCACCGCTTTCCCAGGCCACAGCAGAAAGCTGGATCAGAAATGGAGCAGCTGGGACCAGAACCAGCGCCAATATGGGATGCTGGCGCTTCAGGCCAGGGCTTTAACCCACTGTGCCACAGCACCGACCCCATAAAATAAATTTTAGAAAAGAAAAAAGCAGCTTGATAGAAGGTTCTATAGTAAATTTTTGAGTCTTAGAACTACTGTGGCTTTTGTTCCATATATATGGTTTTGATGCCTGAATCTAGCTCTGTTCTGAGTTCCACATCTTCCCTATACCAATGGAACCACTGTTTATCCAGTTGCCTAGTACAGAAATTTTATCATCCTTGTCTCCCTCTCTCTCATCCTACACATCTCATAATCACTAAATTTTAGATTTTTCAGTTCCCTAAACATTTTTTATTGCCCTGTTTCTCTATCTACTGCAAACCATCATTTGGATGGTTCCTACAGTCCCTTGTGGGGTCCTTGCTCCTCTCCTCTCCTTCCCATCTTTGTCTAAACCTTGTTTCTAAAATGAGCATCTCAATGTGTCAGTTTTTGCTTCAAAATCCTTTTATTTCATCCTGCAACTTTGTATAAAATTTAGGATCCTTTAGCATGGCATAAAGACCCTAATTATTCCTCCTCTCATTGGCTCTCCAGTCTGATTTCCCTTCAATTTTCTTCCTTGTACCCCCACCATACTGACTTTTGTCTGTAAGAGATCATGGAAGGCTTTGTGCGGAAGGTGGCATTTGAACAATAGATAGGATTTAGAAATGCAGAATATGGGAAGGAATGCTGCCTGTAATTAATGTAAATAAGGTATCTAGAAGGTGAAATTATGAACTGAGTATTTTGTGTAAGAGAAAATGGTATTAATTGCAACTATTAGCTACTGTTCACACTTAGATTTTTATTTTGGGATTGTTTAAATGGAAAACATTGTTTAAATGGAAAACATTAGCTGAGTAGTTCTATATAAAAATATGTTGATGAGAATTCCTAATAAAAAGGGAGAAAGACTAAAATGTGTCTGGCAGTATTCCAGATGCTTTTATATCTAATAGAGCGTCCCTGTTATACTAATAATTATTTCATGACTAAAGATGGCAACATAACTACAGTACATTTATGACCCTGAGTCATTTTTTTTTTTACCCCAGTAAATAAAGATTATGAACAAAGCACTCACAATGGCCCTAGCATTGAGGTAAGTGTTCTAACTAGAAAATGGCAGAAAGTGACTTTGGAGTAACAGGATTTAGGGTTGAATCCAATTTGCCATTTCTGTGATCCTGGACAATTCACTTAACTCTCTAAGTTCAGTTGACAATTCTTACTTCAAGGAATTGATGGGATTAACAATATGATATTTTGAAAATAGCTAACATAATGCCTGGCTAACTTGGGCATTTAATGAATTTTAGCTTTTAGAGAAAGAAGTTGCCATATGGGATAGTTTTTTTGGATCTTCGTGTTTAAAAAAAAAGCACATTTGAATAAAAAGCCCAGTTTTGCCCTTTGTTTATTAACTTTAATGAACTTGAGCAATTTACTTAGTTTTCTGAATCTCATTTTTCTCCTAAAAAATTAATCCAGTGTAATTCCTGCTCTAATGGGACTTGGAGAAAAAATGTCCGTCACACCACCTAGCACAGGAAGGTAATCTAGTAGGGGAACTGGCCAATTAATCATAATACTCTGGGGTGGGCATTGTGGTGCAACAGGTTAAGCTACCACTTGGGACACCCTCATCCCTTATTGGAAGCCAGTTTGAGTTCTGGCTGTTCTGCTGCTGATCCAGCTTCCTCCAAACGCATCCTAAGTAGCAGAAGATGACTCAAGTACTTGGGCCCCTGCTACCCATCTGGGAGACTCTGATGGATTTCCAGGCTCCTGGCTTCAGCCTGGCCCAGCCCAGATTTGTGGGCATTTGGGCAGTGAAACAGCAGATGGAAGATATTCTCTCGGTCTCTCTCTCTCCTCTCTCTTCTTTCTCTGCCTTGAAAGTAGATAAAAATAAATACTTTTAAAAGTTATAATCCTGTAAGTGCTAGGTGGTTACAGTTAGTACTAATACAAAAATCCCTATTTTCGTAACACAAGGAACACTTGCGCAATAAATTGATTTTCCTTCTTTTTTTTTTTTAATTTCTTTTCATTCTCCTTCTTGTTTTTAAAAATAATCCTGTTTTTGTGGGAAGCTCTAGGATAGCATATGCCTTTTACCTGGATAAATTTGAATCATTGCCCACAAACAGTTCTTGCTGAGGGGTTTGTTTGTGGTCTTCTGTAATGGCCTGTGGTTGTACTGAGTCACTCAGGCTTGTTACTTCATTCAGTTATCCATCACATATTTTTTTGAGTACTCCCTCTGGTCCACACATTTTCTCAGTTGGTTCCCCTAACAGTAGCCCATTGCTATAATCCTTTATTCTTATGTCTCGGATTGGGAGTACCAATTCATACCATGTTCAATACACTAGGGACTGCTTTGCAGAAATTTCTGTCAACCTGGGTGTCCTTGTCTCTTCCTTGCCCCTGTCAAAGTTTAAAGGACTTACCTGATGTCAACTCTTTGGACATCCAGCAGTGTTGCAGCTGTGTCTGTGTTACTTCTGGCTCTGCAACAGATGTGGATGGAGAAGCTCCTGCAGTGTAATGTTGACTTCCAGATGGTGGGCATGGGGAAAAAGAAGGTGTGACAACAGGAGGGGAGACCTCAGGAAGTGGGTGACAGGAGGTAGAAGACAGGTAGTGAGCAGAGGAAAGAAATGATGGGTGGCAGACGGAGGAAATCATAGGAAGGGGAGAGATTTGTTACATGCCTTGGAATAGAAACTGACTCATAATTTACCATGAGCAAAATAAATGTGCATATTTCCTTCAAAAACCAGTGTTAATATGTTTACTCTCAGATATATTTCCACATAAGTAATCTATTATTTTAATAGCTATCAATTAAACTTTGTTTCTATTGTCTGATTCCAGAAAAACTATAATTATTATAATTATTCTCATAGATGCTCATGAACTTGAATTTTAAATTAAGGAAATTCAAATTGATATTTTTGATTGATTATATTTAATGACCTTTATTTTTTATTTTTTTAAGGATTTATTTATTTTACTTGAAAGTCAGAGTTACACACAGAGAGGAGAGACAGAGAGAGAGAGAGAGAGAGGTCTTCCATCCTCTGGTTCATTCCCCAGTTGGCCACAAAGTCCGGAGCTGTGCTGATCTGAAGCCAGGAGCTTCTTCCGGGTCTCCCATGTGGGAGCAGGGGCCCAAGGACTTGGGCCATCTTCCACTGCTTTCCCCAGCCATAGTAGAGAGCTGGATCAGAAGTGGAACAGCCAGGACTTGAACCGGCACCCATATGGGATGCCAGCACTGCAGGCGGCAGCTTTACCTGCTATTCCACAGTGCCAGCTCCTCTTGGACCTTTAGTTTTAGGTTCAGACTGTAATGTGCACGAAGATACTTGGCAGTTTATTGTTGGTAAAACTAATTTTATATGCAAATTAGCTTTCTAGAAAATCTTGATGATAAGAATATGTAAACAATCATAAGTCAAATATACAATTATCTGCAGTCCCCAGAAACATTAATTAATACATTTGCCTAAATTGGGAAATAACTACAAGGGCTCATTATTTTTATATGGGTCATTTGTAGCTAGTTAAATAATTCAAAGGCAAGCATCTTTCTTGGTTTTATTGATTTAAGTTTAATTTACCAAAACTTTGGTTCAGTGCTTTTTTAAAAGATTTATTTATCTATTTGAAAGTCAAATTTATGGAGAGAGAGGGAGAGAGAAAGAAAGAGATCTTCCATCTGCTGGTTCACTCCACAGATGGCCACTAAGCCAGGGCTGGGCCAAGCCAAAGCCTAGAGCCAGGAGCTTAGTCTGGATCTCTCAAGTGGGTGGCAAAGGCCCAAGCATTTGGGCCATCTTCTACTGTTTTTCCCAGGCCATCAGCAGAGAGCTAGATTGGAAGTAGGGCAGCCCAGATGCAGACCAGTGAAAATAGGGGTTGCCAGCTGCACAAGGTGTGGCTTTATGGCTTTACCTGCTGCTGCACAATGCCAGCCCCCAGTGCTGATTTTTATAATTTTTTTCCTTATTTATTTGAATAGAGGGGGAGGGAGAGAGAGTGTGTGCTCCCATCTACTGGTTCACTCCTCAGATGCACACAGATCCCCAGGCTAGGCTGAGGGCTGAAGCTGGGTGCCAGAGGGGAACTCAATCCAGGCCTGTCACACTGAAAGCAGGAATCCAGTCATTTGAGCCATCTCTTGGTGTCCGCATTAGCAGGACAAGAACCAGATGGAGTCGAGAACCAGATGGGGACCCTAACCCAGGCACTCGGATTTGGGACTTTGGAAATCTTAACTAGCATCTTAACCACTAGGCCAAATACCTACCTATCAATGTTGATTTTATCACAAAATGTTTGTTACTTATTTTAGTTGTAAAACTGAACTCAACACACATGTCACTTTTCAATATATTTGAAATTTATTACTAGTTCTTGTTTCAACAGATAAAACTGCTAAGTAACTATGTTTTGCTGTGGGCTATGGTAGCATTTCTTCATTTTAAAACTACCAATGTAAGTAAGAAATTAAGAACCTAGAAACATTTGACTTGCTGGAGCAGAGCAAAACATAACTAAGAAATTATAAAGGATATGTCTAAGGTCTAAAAGGCATTTCTAATCCTGAGAAGAAAAACTGAGAACCCAATATCCAGAGTCTCTCAGAACATCCATTTATTCTAATTATTCAATTATCCACTAAGAGTCAAAGGGATCACATAAACAAGACTAGTGTCTGAAAATACTAACCGATAGAATAAAAAAGGGAGAGAACGATCCAACATGGGAAGCAGGATACACAGCAGACTCATAGAATGGCGGATGTCTAAACAGAATTCTGGCCTCAGAATCAGCCCTTAAGGCATTCGGATCCAGCTGAAAAGCCCATGAGAGTATTTCAGGCATGGATAGCCAAGACACTCTGGGGGAAAAAAAATGACCTAAATGAAAGATCTCCGCGAGTGAGATCCCAGTGGAAAGAACAGGTCATCAAAGAAGGAGGTACCTTTCTCTGAAGGGAGGAGAGAACTTCCACTTTGACTATGACCTTGTCTAAATATGATCAGAGTTGGTGAACTCAAAAGGCTTCCATAGCCTTGGCAACTCACGACAAGAGCCTAGGGTGATTACTGATACCATAAACAAGAGTGTCAATTTGTTAAGTCAACAATAAAAGTCAGTGTGCACTTACTCCTCATGCAGGATCTCTGTCCTTAATGTGCTGTACATTGTGATTTAATGCTATAACTAGCACTCAAACAGTATTTTTCACTTTGTGTTTCTATGTGGGTGCAAACTGTTGAAATCTTTACTTAATATATACTAAACTTATCTTCTATATATAAAGAGAATTGAAAATGAATCTTGATGTGAATGGAAGGGGAGAGGGAACGAGAGACGGGAGGGTTGCGGATGGGAGGGAAGTTATGGGAGGAGGAAGCCATTGTAATCCATAAGCTGTACTTTGGAAATATATATTCATTAAATAAAAGTTAAAAAAAATTATTCAATTATCCATCAAGCATTTGATAATACTTGAGGAACATATCCTTGAAAAACTTCTAGTCTAATGAGGAAACAAAGAGACAACTACCTCTGATAAAGGTGCACAGAGGTTTGGGTATGATGAAAATATCTACTCGCAGTCTGAGGTTGTTGTGGAACCGTATGCCAGAGTAATACCCAAAATACTAAACAACCAGTACAGCATAGGCAGTAATCAATGAGAATAAATGTGGGCTCCAAACAACAGGCTGTAGCACTGTCCCATGCATGTTAGCTGAATATGAACTGTGAGTATGTGAAGTGACACCTGATTTATGCTGGTAACTGGAAGTCAAGAAAAGATTCCTAGAAGAGAGGGAAGAGAGGAAGTAATGGCTGAGGGTAGGGGAGAGCTAGATAATGGGAGTATAGACAGGGTTTTCTCAGAAAAGGGAATGCGCAGAGCCTCCTCCTGGTTAGTATTTAGGTAAGGTGAGTGGAAATGGCAGCAAAAGATACTAGCTTCCTTTCTAATTCTCCCGATCAATCATTTTATGCTCTCCATGTGGGAGAAGATGTTAAGAGTTGTCTGATTCCTCCACACCACTTCCGAAATTTATCTATGACAGTCTGTTCCATAACTTACTTGGGTGTTTGATCGCTGTCAGCAGACCTTGATTTTATCATCTTATTATACATTTAGAAATCAGGGGAATGAACAGGAGGGAAGTACATACTTCAAGTCAAGAGATAGCGGAGTTGAGCAGGTACAGAGTTGGACATATCCAGAGGAATGATTTGCAGATTGAGTCCAGTAGCTACGCTAAGACTTTGTTAGTTCAAGAATTTTTCTGGTATTTATTTTGTTAAGTGACATTATAATTTAGGGTTTTTATTTTCTCTTATAGATGTTAATCCTGTCTCAGAATATTGCTGAACTAGAGACCCAGGTGGAAAAGGCTACAAGGGAAAAGATTTCAGCTATTAATCAACTAGAAGAAATTCAAAACCAGCTTGCTTCTCAGGACAAGGATGTCACAAAGGTACTCTTTTCACTAAAAAGAGATTTTAGTGTAATAATCACATAACTAAATATTTTTTTGAAAATATTTTTCTTAATGTACAAACTTGTTACTGTTATCAGGAAGAAGTTTAGAGTAGAAAAAATTTATTATGTCAAGAATAATGCAAATAATGCCATATAATCCAGCAATACCACTATTGGGTATATACCGCAAAGACTTGAACACAGTGTATCAAGGAGATACCTGCATCATATGTTCATAGCATCACTGTTCATAGTAGCCAAAATTTGGAAACAACCAAGGTGTCCATCATCAAATGAATAAAGAAAATGTGGTATATATACACAGTGAAATATCATTCAGCTATAAAATAAGAATGAAATTCTAACATGTGCAGCAACATGAACACAACTGGAGCACACCATGTTGAATGAAATAAAGCAGACCCAGAGAGAAAAATACTGCATGTTTTCCTTATATTTGGGAGCTAAAATTTAAAAGCAAACAGAAAAATGAAAGAAATGTCTGTGTGTATCAGTATTGCTACAAATATAGTTTTGTAAAACTTTGTTTTATACCTTTGTCAAACCAATGGTTAAGAATAGTGAATTAGGGGCCGATGCTGTGACATAGAAGGTAAAGCCGCTGCCTGCAGTGCCAGCATCCAATACGGGCACCAGTTTGAGTCCTGGCTGCTCCACTTCCTATCCAGCTCTCTGCTGTGGTCTGGGAAGCAGTAGAAGATGGCCCATATCCTTGGGCCCCTGTACCTGCATGAGAAACATGGAGGAAGCTCCTGGCTTCAAATCAGCCCAGCTCCAGCCATTGTGGCCACTTGAGGAGGGAACCAGTTACTATAAATACAAAGATGAGCTGGACACAGATAGTGTCCTCAAGGAGCTTAAGGGTTAAGTAGCAGAGTCGGACTTGTAATTAGGAGTTATATTGCTGTAATTATTAAATACTTGATAAAATTTGTAGTAGTAGTGATATCTTTTTTTGCCAGAGATAGCATAGAATAGCACTGATCTTCATGATACTTGTCCAAGTCTTATATTTTCAACTTGAAAAGTGTGATTAATGTAAAAAAATTCCCACTTTCCATTCCTTTTTATTTTTCTTTAAAGATTTACTTTATTTGAAAGGCAGAGTTACAGAAAAAGGGAGAGACAGAGATGGATTTTCCATCCACTTGACATCCCCAGTGGCCACAATGGCTGATTCTAGGCTAGCCAAAGCCAGGAACCAGGTACTCCACCTGAGAGGCAGGGGACCAACTACTTGGGCCATCTTTTGCTGTCTTCTCAGGCGCATCACCAGGGAGCTGGATTGGAAGTGTATCAGCTGGGACTCAAACCGGCTCCCATAATGGATCCCAGCAGTGCTGGCCATGGCTTAACCTTCTGTGCCACAATGTCGGCCCCTCCCATTCCTTTTTGGACTAATCTTTAAAGATTCTAATACTGGCTGGCGCCATGGCTCAATAGGCTAATCCTCCGCCTGCGGCGCCGGCACACCAGGTTCTAGTACTGGTTGGGTCACCGGATTCTGTCCCAGTTGCCCCTCTTCCAGGCCAGCTCTCTGCTGTGGCCTGGGAAGGCAGTGGAGGATGGCCCAAGTCCTTGGGCCCTGCACCTGCATGGGAGACCAGGAGAAGCACCTGGCTCCTGGCTTTGGCTAGGCTGTGGCCTAGGTGGTGGCCATTGGAGGGTGAACCCATGGCAAGGGAAGACCTTTCTCTCTGTCTTTCTCTTACTGTCCACTCTGCCTGTCAAAAAAAAAAAAAAAAGATACAAATGCTGAGGAATCAGTGATGACTTAAGTAGTTGTCCCTGCTACCTGCACAAGAGACCTGGATTGAATTCCTGGTTCCTGGCTTTAGCTTAGCCCTGCCCTCGTTGTTGGAGGTGTTGGTGGAATAAATCGTTAACAGATAAAAGATTTCTCTTTCTCTCTCAACTGCCTCTTTCTCTCCTTCTGTATCTCTGCCTCCCAAGTAAATAAAATAAATAAAAACTTAAGGGTGGGCATTTGTCATATATTTAAGATATTGCTTGGGACACCCACAGCCCATATAGAAGTACCTGTGAGTCCCAGCTCCACTTCTGATTTTAGCTTCTAGCTCATGTGCACACTGGGAGGCACAGCTGACAGTTCAGGTAGCAGGGTCCTTGCCACCCAAGTGGGAGCGATGCATTGAATTTAGGGCTTCTATATTTGGCCTGGCTCAACTGTGACTGCTGAGGGCATTTAAGAGTGAACCATCAAGGCCAGTGCTGTGACACAGTGGGTTCAAGCCCCCGGTCTGCAGCACCTGCATCCCATATGGGCGCTAGTTCGGGTTCCGGCTGCCCACTTCCAATCCCGCTCTCTGCTATGGCCTGGGAAGACAGTAGAAGATGGCCCAAGTCCTTGGGCCCCTGCACCCATGTGGGAGACCTGGAGGAAGCTCCTGACTCCTCGCTTTAGATTGGTTGGCACAGCCCCGGCTGTTCTCTCCCTCTCTCTCTCTTTCTCTCTGCCTCTCTGTAACTCTGCTTTTTGAATAAATAAATAAATCTTTTTAAAAAATGAATTAACCAGTGGATGGAAGATCTGTCTCTCTGCCTTTCAAATACATAAACTTTAAATAAATAAATTTAATATAAATAATTTACAATAAAATACAAACCCTTTCCATTTTGCCTTTTACTCCTCAGTATGTTTTCCTAAGTTTTAATACTTTTGATGCTATCCTTTTTTTATATAAAAAAGAAAGATATATTTATTTATTTGAAAGAGTTACACAGAGGAGAGGGAGAGAGAGAGAGAGGTATTCCGTCTGCTGGTTCACTCCCCAGTTGGTCACAACGGTTGGAGCTGCACCAATCTGAAGCCAGGAGCAGCTGGGACTAGAACCGGCACCCATATGGGATGCCGGCACTGCAGGCAGCAGCTTTACCCATACATCACAGTGCCGGCCCATTGATGCTATTCTTTTGCTGTATTATTCAGTGAATTAAAAATAATTTTAGCATTTGTTAAGTAAAGAGACCACTGTTCGTTTTTTCTTTTATCAGTTTCTGTAATTGTCTATTTGCTTTCTAGATTTTAAACAGACTAATGTAGAAGTTTAGGAAGCTCCTATTTGTCAGTATTCCTGTAAGTCTGTATGGAGGTAAAGGAATTATTACAGAGTGATGGAGATGCTTAATCTGTTTTTATGGATGGATGTATTTATGGATGGAAGCTATTGTAAAAAAGTTTTCAACTCATTATAAGCAAACAACTTTCTGTTAAAGTGTGGTGCAACAAAGAATGAGTTCTGTTTCTTTAAAACTACTCAAAAAGACTTACTCATCAGAGGGGTAATTACAGTAAATGGCCTTGAGATTGTTTCCAATCCTGAGATAATATAATTCTAGTTCAACTTAATTTGTTGACTTATTTTAGATGGAATTTAAGTGCTATGGATAAACTTAGCAAATGCTGAACTGAAAGCAGTAAGGCAAGGGAACATTAAAAGTAAAATTAAGGGCTAAATTAATTTTAAATAGGACCTTTGTTACATTTGTTACATAATGAGTGTGTATTGGTGTTGGGTTTTAAATATCATGGGTGTGTAATTAGTTATTTTCTGATGTTTTCAAGTTGGGTTTTTCCATTTTATTTATAAACATAAATAAAGTAGGTTGGAATAATTAAGAATTGAGAAAGAAAACAAATTAAGGCCCTTCTCATTATTTCTAACAATTTTAAAATTTGACTTGCCTTGAAAATGAATAGTTTTTGTAAATTTACCTTTTTTTTTAAAATGGGAAGAATCAAGTTTCACATGTTGAAGGCATTTAATTTTCAAATAGAAGTTCTAGTAATTTCATTCTTATTTTAGTTTTTTGAGGGCCATTGGGAAGAAGCTTATTGAATTTTTTGTCACTATGACTTATTTTTATCTATTTATTTGAGAGGCAGAAAGACAGGATGAGGCCTGAGGGGTTGGGGAACAGATGAAGAAAAAGAGGATTCTGATCTGCTGGTTCACTCTGACATGCCCTCAAAGACCAAGACTGAACCAGGCTGAAGCAGATCGGAGCTCAGTCCAGGTCTGTCAAGTAGGCGGAGCTCAGTCCAGGTCTGTCAAGTAGGCAACAAGAACTCAAGTACTTGAGCCATCCCCTGCTGCCTCCCAGGATCTTCATCAATAGGAGGGCAGAGTTGGGGGCTGGAGCTCGCTACTAAACCCAGGCACTCTGAAATGGAACGTGGGCATCTCAACTGCTAGACTAAACACCCACCTCCACTACAACTTTTGAACCTCAATTAGGTTGTTTTTTAAGATAGCTTTTATTTGAATATAGGAAATGCACATAGGTTCTATAGTTTAGGGTATTCTGGCTTTTTATAGTTTAGTGTATTCTAATACTTCTCTAATGATGAAACGAATTTCTAAAATTTTCAACAATCATGCTAATTGGAGAAATACCAAATCTTTTGACAGGCAGAGTGGATAGTGAGAGAGACAGAGAGAAAGGTCTTCCTTTTTGCCGTTGGTTCACCCTCCAATGGCCGCTGCGGCCGGCGCATCTCGCTGGCCAGGAGCCAGGTGCTTCTCCTGGTCTCCCACACAGGTGCAGGGCCCAAGGACTTGGGCCATCCTCCACTGCACTCCCGGGCCATAGCAGAGAGCTGGCCTGGAAGAGGGGCAACCGGGATAGAATCCGGCGCCCCAGCCGGGACTAGAACCCGGTGTGCCGGCGCCGCAAGGCAGAGGATTAGCCTGTTAAGCCACAGCACCGGCCAGCAGATTTGTATATTAATTGATCTCTACAGGTTCTCAATTATCTCGCAAAGCCTGTAATTCATTTATTTAGATTTATCTGGTAATTGCATTTTTCAAATATATTTCTACATCTTCAATAGCCTTGAACTGGGGAAGAAATAATAATAAATTGTATAAAGAATGACACAAAACATTTTGAAGATGTTATATATGCTTATTAATGATATTTTAAAATTATTTCACTTAAATGTATATTTTCCTTCAATGTTATATTCGCTGTTACAAAGTATGCTTATTTCCAGTCTATGAATTTCGTCAGAAAATATTCTTTAACTCGAATTTATAGCATTACACGTGATGAGTTTTAAGTTCTCTGCAAAGCTTACAGTACATATTAAGTTCTTTGAACTTAAATTAGAAAAATTACTTTCTAAATTTTCTTAAATAAAGCCTATCTGATAAGTCTTTAAAGGAAGTTTTTTTTTTTTTTTTTTTTTTTTTTTTTTTGACAGGCAGAGTGGAGAGAGAGAGAGAGAGAGAGAAAGGTCTTCCTTTTTGCCGTTGGTTCACCCTCCAATGGCCGCCGCGGTCGGCAGGAGCCAGGTGTTTATCCTGGTCTCCCATGGGGTGCAGGGCCCAAGCACGTGGGCCATCCTCCACTGCACTCCCTGGCCACAGCAGAGAGCTGGCCTGGAAGAGGGGCAACCGGGACAGGATCGGTGCCCCGACAGGGACTAGAACCTGGTGTGCCGGCGCCACAAGGCGGAGGATTAGCCTAGTGAGCCGTGGCGCCGGCCTTAAAGGAAGATTTTATAATGTAGACTAAATAGTTAACCATAAAATTTGAGTTAATAACATAGATTAATATTTTTATTTGTTAATTTTACCTAATTAAGATTTGGATGATAGTACATTTTAGTTGATGATATTCCATTTTAGATAAGGTTCAATTCAATAACATAAAGTAATCCTGGGCATATTACCTAAATTTCTTAGTTATACATCTCTATATCTGTAATTTAGAATTGTTAGATTCAGTAATCCTTGATAGTGCCTCCAACTCTAATAGACTATATTGATATTTAAAAAATGCCATTCTTAGGAAAGTTCTTTGGCATTTATGTATATGACCTCTAGAGGGCACTATAGGATTTACTTGCAGGCATTGCCTGATAAATTCCAGCAGCTATTGATCTAGTTTTTACAATCCAACAGGTGTGTGGAGAAATGCGCTTTCAGATGAATAAAACCAAAATGGAGAGGGATGAGGCAGAAAAGGAACACAGAAAGTACAAAGCAAAAGTTAAAATGGATCTTGAAATTAAAGATCAGGTAAGAGATGGCACAAGTATATCTGCAGCAGTTAAAAATCTCATGTTCTTTCTAATGTTGATGTACTTTAATTCCTAAATTATGCATTTCTATTATATTATTTATAAATAATGCAATGACCCAGTTATCCTATTAAAAGAATTTCATTTATAGTTGCCTAAAATTATCACCTTTCAATATGAAATGGTGAGAGTACAACTGTGTGCATATGAAATTCCAATCTGACAGGTCATAAATATACATTTGGATATGTGTATCTATTACTTACAAAAGTTAAAAAAAATGTTCTAATGCACAGTTTGAACCTAAAATATACGTACATGAAGTTCTTGAAAGATGCCAACTTGAATCCAATTTTAAATGAAAAAGTTAAAAATTTGTAAGATGAGATGAGTTGATATGTAAATATGTCAATCAAATTGATTGTTGGCAGAGTGAAACCAGTTTTAACTAAGATAACCATGAATACTTTTGCTCACGAAGCCTAAATACAGTGAAACTAGAAATGTTAGAGAAGAAAATGCTGCTTACTTGAACAGATGTTTTATGTTATATCTTTATTGAGATATAATTTTAATTGACTCCAATTTTAATTGACAATTTGGATAAAGTTTTTAAAGAGACAATTCTAGTAGACTGACTTTGATTTTCTGTTTTTATACTGTAATACAGACATAGTAGTACAGGACATGAAAACTTATATTCTTTATATTTAATGAATAGTTGTTTAACTTATTCAATTAAAATAATAAAACTGAATTCTTGGTGTCAATATTTTAAAGATTTATTTATTTATCTGAAAGTCAGAGTTACACAGAGAGAGAGAGGAGAGGCAGAGGGAGAGAGAGAGAGAGAGAGAGGTCTTCCATCCAATGGTTCACTCCCCAGTTGGCTGCAACAGCCAGAGTCCTGCTAATCTGAAGCTAGGAACTAGAAACTTCTTCTGGGTCTCCCACGTGAGTGCAGGAGCCCAAGGACTTGGGCCATTTTCTACTGCTTTCCCAGGCCATAGCAGAGAGCTGGATAAGAAGTGGAGCAGCCAGATCTCAAACCGGTGCCTATATGGGATGCCAGCGCTTCAGGCCAGGGTGTTAACCTGCAGCGCCCCAGCACCAGCCCCAGTGTCAATATTTTAAAGAAACATACAGTGTGGAAATGGGTAGCTCCAAGTACATTTTTTTCCTGATATTTCAAGATTTTTTATTGCATCTTCCAACAAATTTTCCCTTTCAATCTAATCAACTCTTCATGACAACTGATGCAAGGACAACTGGGAAAAAGTACTTGGAATTGAAAGTGATAATGAAGTTCACTACAAAGTTTTTCAAGTCACAATTAAAATTGTTAGTACTATTTTAAAAACTGACAAGCAGAATAAAATTCTGCTTTTATATCAGTATATTCAAAGTGTCATGAGGTTTAAATTTTCAATGGATTTTTCATTATTAGCATGTACAAATAATGAAAGTATTTTATCTCATCCAGTTGGGGGCGTACCTGATAGTGGAATGGAAAATCCTTTCTATCAGGAGCTGAAGGCCTCGGACTAAGTCAAACACATAGAGAACTTTTTTCCTGGCATATTATAATTTTTTAAAGGTACCATATTGGCATGCTCACTAGGATTATTATATAATATTGTATTATAACATTCTGCCAGCATATTTTAGAATGAGAAAATATAGCAGGGAAGAGTTTCTGAATTATTATAATTACCTTAGAATGTTCTAGAAGATAAAAACACTATAGTAATAAGAAGAGTTTATATATAGCTTATAAATGAATAAACTGTTTAGAAATATTTATAATATTTTCCTTTTTGCAGTGTATCTCATTTTAGTTAACTAGTGATGGTGTGGAAGCTCAAGTTGCAGGATTTTAAAAGGAGGAGTTTTTGTTTATAACAAATCCTGATACCAGTGAAATATTAGCACTCTTCATAGTGACTTTTAGTGATAAGTCATTTGATAGAGATGTGCCTTTTTAGCAGGTCTTTGCGTTAGGAATAAAAACTCTGAACAGTTATGAGATGTTTGTGCTGTTATGTGCTTGTTACCATTTTTCCCCCCTTGGGCAGAATGTGAGGAAATCTTATAGGTACTCTTTATAACTATTTTGTATTGAACAGGCAGTTTCAGAAAAGAAAGAAGTGGTGTCTCATTCCATGGATGATTTGAAGTAGCAAAGCAGCAATTGTTCTTTGGTCTTTCAGCCATGACCTGACCTTCTGTCTGTAAGACCAAAGAGCTACATTGCTTGGCCACCATCTGCACTCATGAGAAAAATTTACATTTAACTTTTAAAAGCTTGCTATATTGAACATTTATCTGAAATGTTACCATAACATAAAGCATATTTAATTTTAAGGTGATATATATCATACAATTCAGCATAACAGAAAGCCTATCTCTAGGTTTGCAAACAAGGTGTTCTTCATAATCTAGTCATTTTATTCATATTTTCATCTAACCACTCAATATACTTTTTAAGTAGGTGGGAAACTGTGGGATTGGAATGTGGTGATAACAAGAGCTTTTTTGATGTATACAAAATAGGGCAAATGGTTGACCACCAAAATAATTTTCCCTGTGACCTGAGCCTTGACTCTGGCATAATTAGAAGGAAAGGTTAGGAGAATAACAATGGCAGGCTCTTCCACCCACTTTCTTCTTTTCTTTTTTATATTGTGTCAGGACCCGATAGGCAGATTATCCTTCCCATGAACTCCTTTGTATCTCTTCAGTTTAGAGGATGCCTGTCAGCCTCAGAGGAGGCTTATTGCTTGGGGAAAAAAAAAAAAAAAAAAAGACAGTTAGTATGGGAAAGAAAGAGAAATAGGTGCCTAGATTTTTTTGAGAGAATTTTTGTGGCCAACAGGTACACGCATAACTCACTCCATCATGGGAATTTAAAAACATTCATGAGGCTAAAGGGAATATTATAATGCACCCCCACATTTCCATTGCCTGCAGTCATCAGTTTGCCTAGCCCATCTCACATTTTTTTCTCAGTTCTTTCCTTGTCTTCCTTGTTTCCTGCTTCATTTTCTTTGTTACCTTTTTCTTTACTTTTTTTATATTTATTCATAAATACCCTTATGCATCTCTGAAGAATATTTTTTCCATAACTGCCATGTCATTATTACCCCAAATAATATTAGCAATAATTATTTAATATCAAATAATGCCAGGCTGTCTTCAAATATGTGCTTGATTTGAAGTTGGTTTATTTAATTCAGGAAGACAAGTACATTTTTGTGTTAGAGTGCTGCAATATTACCCTCTTTAGTAGAAAATAAAGGACATATTAGTAAAGTTTCAACTTTGGTGTTTATTAAATTTCACATATAATCGTTTTTATTGTGTTTTATATTTATAAAATACCCTATGATCACTCTAAACAAGTACACTCTTTGAGGGAAATAACTACCATGCAACATTCCTGTTCATCATATGAATCTGAAACCAAAGTACATAATTAACTCCAGAGCTTTCTATTTAAGATTTTGAGGTACTACAGGAACCCCTTGCATTGCAAGGGTTGGCTGTTCTTAAATGAGTGGTGCATAGTGGAACTTTCTTTGCCAGCTTCCATTTGGGCAGATGAATCTCATCAGATGATTTTTTATATCTCATAAACTTTCATGAGGGCCCAGAGCAAAGTAAATACAGGGTGTGTGTCAAAGTTAGTAAACTTTTTCTTTTTTTCCCTCAGCCTTTCTTTTCTTTCTTTCTCTCTCTCTCTCTCTCTCTCTCTCTCTCTCTCTCTCTCTCTCTCTCTCTCCTTTTACTGGTCATGTGCTTTTTAATTGGCTCGTTAATGCCAAGCTGCTTCTTATACAGGACTGCTCATGGGGGATTACAGTCATGACTGGATGTACATTTGTAGCCCATCCATTGCTGGGTTTTCCCTTATTCCAATCACTGAGCCTACACACTATGCCCCACAGGAAGGGAAAGAAGTCACTCTCCTTCATCTCAAGGAGGTCATATAGGCATTCCCCAGGAGATTGCATCCCGCACGCTGGTGCACATCTGGTTCCTAGATCAGGGGTGGGCAAGGAGCTCTGCCTGGAGTCCATTGAGTGTGCTGTGGTGCTACCAGCACGGGGCAGGGACAGTCACCTCCATGTCTTCCCTAAAATACCACAGGTGTGCACACTGACACCATCCCTTCCTAAAGTCACATTCAGCTCTTGCCATGAGCAAAAGACAGTAGCAGAACACATGCTTCTACCCAGACATGACCTGGTCTCATCCTGGGTGGACGGCGGCGGCAGCAGCAGCAGCAAGACAAGGGCAGGAAAGAAGAAGCTGAAGGACACATGTTTCTGAGACCTATCTCAGGGCTGCAGTGAGCCAAGGAGGTTCCTTTGCCCTGACCATACTTACAAAACAGATTACAAGATAGAGTCATTAAGAATTTCAAGACAGTGACTCCAGAGAGTGAAAACTACAAGTTCAGGGCCCTTGTAAACAGCGCATGTGTGACTACACTGATTACATGCCCAAGAAGCTGCCTTGACTCTGGGAATAGGCAAACAGATGCAGTGCACTAATACACATACATATATAAACTCCTACTCACATATACAGACACGTATGCATATTCAACATACATGCCCAATGTACATGAAAAGTGAGTAGCCAACTGTAGTTCTATTAGAGCACTACCATACCAATTTGTTTATGTATTGACTACTGCTGCTTTCCTGCTACAACAGAATTGAAGAGTTGCAGCAGAGACCATGTATCTCACAAAGCCTGAAGTCCTTTCTCCAACCATTTATTGAAAGATTTTCTAACTCCTTCCCTATGTATAGAAGTACAACTGTATTTTTAAGTTTCCTCTGCTCTATTACAATATAGAACTTTTAGTCTGAAGACCCATCAATCTTAAATTATAACTTAGTGCTTTTAGAATATGTTATAGATTGCTGAATTTTCCATATCTCTGGTCTCTTATTCAACAGTATTTCTGAGTGTAACTCTGGTTACCATGTTATTATTAGTGGCATAAGTCTGGATAATGGCTTGGATGGGGTACAGTATTGGTTTAAATTTTCAGTTTTGTTTTTAGGTTGGTACTAATTTTATTTTTCAGAGATAAGAAAACTCACATAGAAAGCTTTTCTTAGCAGTATTGTATGAGTTATAACTTTGGAGTTGTGGCTACTATTAAGTAAAAAATGTTGCAATTCAAAATTACCTTAATGGAATTATCAAGGCAAATCTTTAGATTTAAAAATATATAGGTTTTAAAAATTAGCTGAAGAAATTAGGTCAGAAAAGGATTTAAGAGTTGCTCGTATCCACAGCAGTAAGAATCAGCATTTTTTTTTTTTAAGATTTATTTATTATTTGAGAGGCAGAGAGAAAGAGAGGGAAGTCTTTCATCCACTGGTTCACTCCCCAAATGGCTGCAATGGCCAGAGCTAGGCCAATTGGAAGCGAGGAGACAGGAGCCTCCTCTGGGTCTCCCATGTGGGTGCAGGGGCCCAAGGACTTGGGCCATCTTCTACTGCTTTCCCAGGCCATAGCAGAGAGCTGGATAGGAAGTAGAGCAGCCAAGACTCGAACTGGCACCCATATGGGATGCCAACACTACAAGTGCCAGCTTTACTCACTATGCCACGGCACTGGTGCCAGGAATCAGCACTTTAATACCAATTTTAAGCATGTACTGTATCAACATGGGAATTATTTCCTAAATGAAATTTACTTACATTGTTGGGAAAAAAAATGCATCTTTTATTATTTTATTTGAGAGGTAGAAAGAGAGCAAGGCAATCAGAGAGTAAAAGCTCCAACCCCTAGTTTATTCCCCAAATGTCTGTAACAGCTGGGGCTGGTCTGGGGCCACAGCCAGGAGCCAAGAACCAGGAATGTAACCAATGGGTGACAAGAACACAGTTACTGTCAGAGTCTTCCTTGGTCGGAAGCTGGAGTCAGGCGCTAGAGCTGGGAATTGCACCCAGGCACCCTGATGTGGGATGGGAGTGTGTTAGCTGCTATGCTAAGCGCCCAGTCCCCAAGAAGTGCATCTGTTTTATATGGCATTGTGTAAAGATGAGAGGAAGCCCTGGAAGTCTTGAAAGTAAGCTCTGTTCAAGGCCAGAGCAATAAAAATCACTATAGAAAGTTGAAGACCTTTTTACCTTTTTACTGATAGAAGACTGAAATATTACTTCACTGTCTTCAAGAATTTGACAGGTAATTTCAAAAGGAAAGTTAAACACCTGATCTTGATCTTCGATATGAAAAGAACAAGAACAATTTAATTTAACAACAGATTTAATTACAGTAACTGGAAATCACAATAGCCTAAAATAAGAATTTTTTGACAGTAAGAAAATGGAAATAGATTGTTGGCAACAGGTCATGGAACCATGTAACTTTCTTCCCTGAAATTTTAGTTTTAAATACTAGGAGCAATATGATTTACCAGAAGACCCAGCTAATGGATCTTTGAAGTCCACTCTATTCTATTTGATTCTAGAAGCATCCTAGAAATAGAGTATTTTATCTGTTCAGAGTGGGTAACAGTGGTGTCAGTCTTTTCTACTTGAGACCTAGTGCCTACAGATTAATATTATACTCTGTTCGGTTGCATTCTCTGCTTTGTGTCATTAAAGTTATGTAGTTTCTTCAGAAGGCTTTTGAGAGTATACTAAGATAGTGGACGGCTTCTCAAGAGCTAGGCTGCAGAGACTTATCCAACCACCACCTGCAGTTTCACTTTGCTCTCTAAAAGATGACTGGGAGAGGGGCCATTTGGGCATGCCTTTGGCATGTGTGATCACTCTGTCCCAGTGATGACAGAGTTGCTCTCCGGAGTTCTTCACACTCTCTTTCTGTGCTGTATGCTTTTCATGTCCCCATCCCTGCTCCTTACTCGGATAATTGTAGGTTCAGGGGGCCTGGTTTCCTCTGACCAGTATACCACTGGACACTGACACCGTGAGGGTAATAACCAGAAGACCCAGGTCCTGCCCTTAGGGAGTTTATATTCTAGTCGAGGAGTCAGGGTACACATCTGAACATGCCTTGAGATTACTTGCAGCATCTCGACAAGTGCAAATTAATGTGGTGTGAACTTCATGCTGGCTACAGCCCATGAGAGGGAGAATCGAGTTCCATGTGTGTGATGCAATAAAGCTTTTTTTTTTTTTATAGCATCTTCTCTAAGTATGCCCTAAAGCATTGTTCAGCATACTTAGATAAATTTGTGTTCTTATCACAGCTTAACCAAGAATTCTGAGAAAATTCTTCTGCTTGGCATATGTCTAATAAATCAGTCTCTTTTGTTCTTGTCCTGGTGATGCTTAAAGGGGACAAATAGAATTTACTGGATTATGCAGATAATTTAAAATATCTCCATTTAATAAAGTCTTAAATTACTGAACTTACTATTTCTCTAAAACAACATGCCAAATTAGTTTCTTCACTTTAAATCATCTTTATGTTGATCGAGTTGCAAACTTAGCAGTAAAAAATCAATTTGGTTTTTTTTTTTACACAAAGGAACAGCTCCACATCAATCTGGCGACTTAATACCAAGTTAGAGGTCTTGGGGTATTTAGCACTTAAAAACTTCACAGTGATTTGGGCAACTGTTTTTAGGGCCAGTATGTGTATAATTCGTTTGTAGAAACACTGTGCTCAAAAAGAGACTCTTAAGTTTTCCTTTAATTTGATTCTCTAACAAAGATGACAATGTTATTTACTGTAATGATTTATTTTAAAAAAATCAAACATATAGGCAGAAACAATAGAGCTATTTAGGATGCAAGGGCACAATAGGAAACAAAACATGCCCACTTAGAGATAATATGCCTAATGGGATAAACATTTAGGAGTAAATGATTGTTTTTGGAAAGGAATACAAAACTATAAACTGAACTCAAGGGATATTTGTATGTTGTCAGGGTTTGTATTTAGTGGCTTTAAATAAATGAAATTTTTGCTGTGTTTTCAATTGTAGTGACTGATATGTATTTTGGTTCTTTAAATTTTTTTTTTTTTTGCATGCGTATTGTGACTTTAAAAATAGATTCACCAGACCAACCTGCCAGTTTTGCAGAATATCTTCTCAGGTACTTAAGTCTGCAGTGCTGGGAGCTACCAGGTGGCAGCAATTCTTTGTATCCATGAAGTCTAGCCAACCCAAAGGCATTTAGTCATAGGACAGCTACATATGCTTTTATTTTACAGTCCATGAATATTAGTACCAATATCTAGTATGAATGCTACTAATTGCTACATTTGTATACATTTTAAAATGTTTATTGTATAAACATAAACACATAGCAGAAGCCAATAGTCTCATCACCCAATACAGAGCAAATTGTTTTCATTTTCTGTCTTACCTTCCACTTTTTGTCCATATGCATATATAATATTAACAAGTAGCAAACATAGCCTAGGATGTAATTTTTATTTTCTTCATTTAACATTATCTTAAGTGTTTTTCTGTGTTGCTCCTCATCTTTTTTTTTTTTTAAGATTTATTTATTTATTTGAAAGGCAGAGATAGAGAGAGAGAGGGGGAGAGACAGAGACAGATCTTTCATCAGCTAGTTCACTCCCCAAATGGCTGCAATGGCAGGAGCTGGGCCAATCTGAAGCCAGGAGCCAGGAGTTTCTTCCAGAGAGAGGAAGAAAGGACAAGGGAGAGGGAGAAAGAACACCCCCATCCACTGGTTCATTCCCCAGATGCCCACAATGGTAGAGCTGGATCAGGACCAGAGTCAATAGCCAAGAATGCAATCTAGGTCTCCCATGTGAGTGGCAGGAACTCAAATATGTGAGCCATCACCACAGCCACCCAAAGTCTGCATTAGCAGGAGGCTGGAGTCAACAGCTAGAGCCAGGGAATGTACCCAGATACTCCAATGTCAGAGGCAGGCATGCTCACATGTGAAAGTCTGCTCTCCTAAGTCCTATTTTGAAAGGACGGACCCTATTACAAGTTATAACACTTTTACCCTAATTCCAGTTTTTTAAATTCAGTGACCATGTATTATATGCACTGTGCTTTCCTATAGTGAATTTCTGTCAATAAGGAAGATGCAGGATAAATACAAGTCAAAAATCAATATGCATACAAATACATGGAAGTCTGTCAGAGAGATCATAATGGCCATAAGCAAACTACTAAAGGGCGTAGGGATTTAGAAGAGGGAAAGAGGACATCAATTAGGATGGGTAGGATATTGCCCAGCCTAGATGGGAGATGAAGGCATTTGATTAGAAGGTCCATCATGGCAGCTTGAGCAAAAGAAGGGCTGAGAAAGGAGAATGCATTCAAAGAACATATGTGTCTTTTGATTCCAGGGTATTCTTGTATAACCTACCTTAGTATCAAATTCCATGTTTCTTTTGTAATAGATTACCCATCTTAAGTGAGCTTTTATAACTCTCAGAATTCCAGTGTAATTGACTGTTTATAACATACCTCATGCCCAGCAGTCAGGCACTGAAGTTGTGTTCTGTTCTGAGAGTATTTGCATGTTTTTCATTTTCTTAATATTATTTTCCATGTAATAGAAAATTTTTAAGATTCTCAGACTTCTGGGAACATAACAAAATGTCATTTTAGTAGCAGTGTTAGAGTCAAATAGAATTGCTGGCCTGGAAAAAAGGATTTATAGTTATCTTGATTATGAAGAGATACCTTTATGATACAAGGTGAAACACAGAGTATACAGGGTGTAATTCACCTGTGGACTGTGAATCCAAAGACTTGACTCTAAGCTTGATTTGTGTCATCAGCTAACTTCCTAAGCAAGCCTCTCAGAGCCTCAATTTCTTTCCCAGTGAAGTGAGAAATTTGGATAAATGATAACTAAGGTTCTCTCTAACTCTAATTTTTTTATTTCTAGGAACATAGAAAATAGTTTTCTATTCTTCTTAATAACAATCATAAAAATTACAAGGAATACCAATTGCCATTCTGTATTTCCAGTTATTGACTCATTGTATAAAAGTGATACATCTGTTAAAAATGATAAGAATTAATTTTTTTACTGTCATCAGCAATTTTAGATCATATTCTCTTTTACTACGATTAATATGCTAATAAAATGTCTAGCCTTTTAAACAGCTGGATTAATTATATGACTAATATCATTTAATTTATAATAAGTATTAAAATCCATCTCTAAATTAAGAATTCAGTTCTACTGAAAAGGTCTTAAGCATGAGAAAATTGTCAAAGGTAGTATTTGGGAGGAGAAGCAGGCTTTTACAAAAACTTGTGAAATTAGATATGCTCAGTTTCTCACATGTGTGAACTCAGGATCATAGGAACCCTATCAGTGGCTTCTTGTTTGAGAAATGTAGCATTGTTCATGCTTTCACTATCTATTTTCCCTTAGTGGCCTTATAAATGCAGTCTTAGAATGAAATACTGTGGCAGTTTGAGACATAAATGACCTAGATATCATCATAATAATTTTTTTTGTTTTGAGTTTTTATAAAATTAAAATGAAAATAATTTTTTATAATTATCTGATGGATTACACAGATCCCCAGCGTATTTTCTGCACTCACACACAGAAGTCCAGTGTGAGACAGACTGCCCTATTCAGAGATTCTAGATGTAACTCTGGCTTGTTCATGGTTCCCAATATGTTACAAGATGCTTACATTTTCATGTTATGTTCTTAAGAGATGGTCAAGTTAATTTAACCCTTTCTCTCTCTCTCTCTCTCTCTCTCTCTCTCTCTCTCTCTCTCTCTCTCTTTTCGAAAGTAAGAATCACAGAAAGAGAGGGAGAGACTTCCAACCACTGGTTCACTCCCCAAATGGCTGCAACAGCCAGGGCTGGGCCAAGGCAAAGCCAGGAACCAGGAGCTTCTTTTGGGTCTCCTCTGTGAATGCAGGGGCCCAAGGACCTGGGCCATCCTCTGCTGCTTTCCCAGGTGCATTACCAGGGAGCTGGATGGGAAGTGGTGCAGCCAGGACTGGCAGGATGCTGGCACTGCAGATGGCAGCTTAACCCACTACACTGACCCCAATTTAAACCTCTCTGATGTTATCATATGTACTTAAGTACATTAGTTACACCAATATTTAGGGAAAAGACAAGAAAGCTGTAGAGTCTTTCTTTCTGGTCTGCCTTCTGCCATCCCTGGGAATTTCTGGATTTCTCTGTGAAGAACGGAAAATTCTTTGTTCATACTGTCTCTACTTAACAACTAAACTTTAGATGCCTCCTCTCTCTCGCTCTTGCTCTTGCTCTCTCTCCCTCCCCCCCTCCCTCCCTTCCTTTTGTCTCCCCCTTCTTTGTCTCCTTCCCTTTTCCTCCCTGCCTCCCTCCTTCCTTTCCTTCTTTCCTCATTCCTTTGCTCTGTTTAATAAATCATGTAAATAGGGGCATTACCCTGTCTTCACGAGTCATCGTATGACTGAAAGTTCCCATTAAAGCACAAGGGAATTGCTCATCTTTTCAGACATAATGGCAGCCAAGGAAAAGAGGGAGGTAAAAATAAACTTAAGAAGATGGAAGGGAAAGAATGGTTCCATCTGAATGATTGTCCCATTATTGCAAGTGCTGTTTTTTCTGTTGTATTATTCTTTGACTTGGCCAGAACTTTCTGCATAGAAATCTGAATTCACTCATACTAAGAAGTGATGGTCATATTCTAGTTTACATTAGAAGAGACTTTAAGGTGTCATTTTCACCTTATCTCTGTCATAGAATAGTAGAAATATCAGATGTGTTTAGTAATTTGTCACATGCAAAAGTTTATAGAACAAGAACCAGACATGTTTTAATCTAGAGGAGGATCCAAGACCGTTTGATAGGTGGACCAAATATCTGTTTATATCTATGTTTTAATATCTGCATATGGAAATGTTTCTCTTAATATCTTACTAATCTATAATCTCAGAAATATTACTTGATAATTTTTCTTAGAATCAGAGCCTGAAGTTTGAAGTATCTAAATGCTGAATTTAGCAGACTTTAGACTCACCTCAACAGCAAAGAGAACAAGAAGGAACCAAGAATTGTCTTCTTAACTATAAAAACAAGAATAGAAAAGGAAAGAGGAAAAAAGTGGGAAGAGTAAATGGGAAAGATAAAGATTTCTAAATGCTTATTTTTATCCACCTGACTGTGGCAGAGAGAGAGAGAGAGAGAGAGAGAGAGAGAGAGAGAGAGAGAGAAAGAGAGAGAGAGAGAGACTGTCTTCCACCCATTGGTTCATTCCACTGCAGCCAAGGCTGGCCAGACTGAAGCCAGGAGCCAGTAATTCCATCCAAGTTTTCCACGTAGGTAGAAGGGGCCCAAGCACCTGAGCCATCCTCCACTGCCTCCCAGGGTACTCTTGCAAGAAACTGGATCATAAGCTGAGGAACCAGAATTTGAACCAGCATTCCTATATGTGATGCCAGATTAACTCTCTGCACAACACCCACAATAATGAGAAAGGTTTTAGAAGAATTTATTCTAAAGACATTTACATTGAGAAGAATTGAACTTTTTCCCTTATTTATACTACTTCACATGAAACCATAATTCAGAAGAAATAAACATGGCCCCAGATTCATCAGGGTAATCTATCAGGATCAGAAGGGAACCACAATTCTGAATTTTTTTAAACTACGAGTATACTTTTTAACTGCAAAGCAATGCAATTTATGAAAACAACTTTTGTCTTTAGTTTCTCTTATTTCAATGGCCGGAACATAAAGGACTGGATGAAGGGCCTCGTATAATTAAGAGCAGTGGCCTGATGGGCACTAAGAGCCAAAAGGACTTTAATGATTTACTCTGCCCTCTTCCTTTTTCAGATGACTAGACTCTGCTGAGCTGAGAGTAATCTCATTCTATTCATTCATTTAATATTTATCCATAAGCTATTATGTGTCATACGCAAATAGGTAGAGGGGTTGCAATGAGGAATAAAATACATGTAGTGCTCTTATACTCTGGTGAGAAAGTTAAATGTGATGAGCTTTTAGTGGAGGGAAAAGCCTACTATGATGGGGAAGGGTTAAGAAAGTTCTGCACACTTATAGTCAATTGCTTTTCAATGCTGTTAATAAAATTCAATAAGGAGCAGTCTTTTTAACAAATACTGCTACGAAAACTGGATACCCTTGTGTAGAAAGATGAAGAGTCCCAACTTCATACCATTTGCAAAAGAAAAAAAAAAAAACACCTCAAAATAAGTGAAAGACCTAAATGTAAAAGCTAAGCTTATAAAACTTTTAGAAGAAAACAGACAAAAGTTCTAATGATGTTGGGCTAGGCAGTGGTTTCTTAGGTATGACATGAGAAATACAAGGAACAAAAGAAAAATTAAATAAATTGGACATCATCAAAAATAAACATTTTGGGGGCCTATGCTGTGGCGTAGCAGGTAAAGCTGCTGCCTGCAGTGCTGGCATACCATATGGGTGCTGGTTCGAGTCCCCGCTGCTCCACTTCCAATCCAGCTCTTTGCTATGGCCTGGGAAAGCAGTAGAAGATGGCCCATGTCTGTGGGCCCCTGCACCTGCGTGGGAGACCCAGAAGAAACTCCAGCACCTAGCTTCAGATTGGCACAGTTCTGGCCATTGTGGCCGTGTGGAAAGTAAACCAGCGGATGGGAGACCTCTTTCTCTCTCTCTCTCTCTCTTTTTCTCTCACCCTCCCCTGCTCTGCCTCTCTGTGATTCTGCCTTTCAAATAAATAAATAAATCTTTAAAAAAACACTTCTGAATTTCAAAGGATATCATCAAGAAAGTGAAAGACAAAGCACAGAACAAAAGTTTTGTGAATCATGTCTGATAAGGAACTTGTATTTAGGATATTTTAAATGAATTTAAGGAAGAAAGAAAAGGAGAGGGAAGGGGAAGGGAAAAGAGGAAGTATAATTTTACACTTGATCTTAGCCAAAAAGCCAAGAAGCGATGGAAGTATAATTTTATTCATAGAATTGTATCTATGAGCTACATTGAATGTGTTCTCATTGTGTTAATATCACATTAACATGACAATTGATGAGAATTATGTTGTAGTAATTATCTTGCATTTGCTGTGATCCTGAAAATCTAACATATTAATAAATTCCTTAGAAAAATAAGAGAATGGACATAATCGGGCATGTATTGGGGCACAGCAGGTTAAGCCACTTCTTGGAATTCTGCATCCTATATTTTAGTGTGTGGGATCCAGTCCTGCCCTTGCTTCAAATCTAGTTTCTTTTCTTTTTTTTTTTTTTTAGAAAACTTTTATTTAATAAATATAAATTTTGAAAGTACAACTTATGGATTATAGCAGTTTTTTCCCCCATAACCACCCTCCCACCCGCAAACCATCCCATCTCCTAGTCCCTCTCCCATCCCATTCTTCATCAAGATTTATTTTCAATTATCTTTATATACAGAAGATCAACTTAGTATTTACTAAGTAAAGATTTCAACAGATTGCACCCGCATACACAAAGTATGAAGTACTGTTTGGAGACTAGTTTTACCGTTAATTTTCATAGTACAACACATTAAGGACAGAGGTCCTACCTGGGGAGTAAGTGCACAGTGACTCCTATTGTTGATTAAACAATTAACACTCTTATTTATGATGTCAGTAATCACCTGAGGCTCTTGGCATGAGCTGCCAAGGCTATGGAAGCTTCTTGAGTTCAAAAACTCTGATCTTATTTAGACAAGGCCATAATTAAAGTGGAAGTTCCCTCCTCCCTTCAGAGAAAGGTTTTTCCTCCTGTGATGGCCCGTTCTTTTCCACTGGGATCTCGCTCACAAATATCTTTCTTTTTTTAAACTTTTATATAATAAATTTACAAACTACAACTTTTGGATTATAGCAGGTTTTCCCCCATAACGTCCCTCCCACCACAACCATCCCATCTCCTAGTCCCTCTCCCATCCCATTCTTCATTAAGATTCATTTTCAATTATCTTTATATACAGAAGATCAACTTAGTATATACTAAGTAAAAGTCTCAACAGTTTGCACCCACACAGACACACAAAGTATAAAGTACTGCTTGAATACTACTTTTACCATTAATTCGCATAGTACAACACATTAAGGACAGAGATCATGGGGAATAGGTGCACAGTGACTCCTGTTGTTGCTTTAACAATTGACACTCATATTTATGATGTCAGTAATCACTTGAGGCTCTTGTCATGAGCTGCCAAGGCTATGGAAGCCTTTTGAGTTCACCGACTCCGATCTTATTTAGACAAGGACATAGTGAGAGTGGAAGTTCTTTCCTCCCTTCATAGAAAGGTACCTCCTTCTTTGATGGCCCATTCTTTTTCACTGGGATCTCACTCACAGAGATCTTTCATTTAGGGTTTTTGTTTGTTTGTTTGTTGTTGTTGTTGTTTTCCCCACAGTGTCTTGGCTTTCCGTGCCTGAGAAACTCTCATGGGCTTTTTAGCCGGATCTGAATACCTTAAGGGCTGATTCTGAGGCCAGAGTGCTGCTTAAGACATATGCCATTCTATGAGTCTGCTGTGTATCCTGCTTCCCATGTTGGATTGTTCTCTCCTTTCTAATTCTATCAGTTAGTATTAGCAGACACTAGTCTTGTTTATGTGCTCCCTTTGACACTTAATCCTATCATTATGATCAATTATGAACTTAAACTGATCACTTTGACTAGTAAGATGGCATTGGTACATGCCATCTTGATGAGATTGAATTGTAATCCCCTGGCACATTTCTAGCTCTACCATTGGGGTAAGTCTGAGTGAGTATTTACTGAACTGTCCATCTCCTCCCTCTCTTATTCCCACTCTTATATTTAATAGGGATCACTTTTCAGTTAAATTTAAACACCTAAGAATAATTGTGTTAATTAAAGAGTTCAACCAATGGTATTAAGTAGAACAAAAAAAAATACTAAAAGGAATAAAATAGTAAGTTGTTCCTCAACAGTCAGGACAAGGGCTAATCAAGTCATTGTTTCTCATAGTGTCCATTTCACTTCAACAGGTTTCCTTTTAGGTGCTCAGTTAGTTGTCACAGATCAGGGAGAACATATGACATTTGTCCCTTTGGGACTGGCTTATTTCACTCAGCATGATGTTCTCCAGATTCCTCCATTTTGTTGCAAATGATTGGATTTCATTTTTTTTACTGCTGTATAGTATTCTATAGAGTACATATCCCATAATTTCTTTATCCAGTCTTCTGTTGATGGGCATTTGGGTTGATTCCAGGTCTTACCTATTGTGAATTGAGCTGCAATAAACATTGAAGTATAGACAGTTCTTTTATTTGCCAATTTAATTTCCTTTGAGTAAATTCCAAGGGGGATGGCTGGGTCGTGTGGTAGGGCTATATTCAGGTTTCTGAGGAATCTTCAAACTTTCTTCCATAGAGGCTTTACCAGTTTGCATTCCCACCAACAGTGGATTAGTGTGCCTTTTCCCCCATATCCTCGCCAGCATCTGTTGTTGGTGGATTTCTGAATGTGAGCCATTCTCACTGGGGTGAGGTGAAACCTCATTGTGGTTTTGATTTGCATTTCCCTGAAGGCTAGTATAGATCTATTTTCCTAGTAATGCAGTTGGAAGGTAACAAATGGTGTCCCAGGTACTTGGCTTTCTGCCAACCATATGAGGGATTCCAGTGGAGTTCCTGGCTCCTGGTTTTGTCCTGGCCTGGCCCCAGCTACTACAGGCATTTGACTGCATGAACTAGAAGATAGAAATTCTGTCTCTCTGTGTGTCTCTTCTTTTTGGTCTTTCAAATAAAGAACTATTTTTAAAATGAACAAAAGACATAAATAGACATTTTTTCAAAGAATATTTAGAGGGTTTGGCATTGTGGCATAACAGGTTAAGTCACAACCTGTGATGCTGGCATCCCATATGAATGCTGGTTTGAGTCCCAACTACCCTACTTTCAATCCAGCTCTCTGTTAATGAACCTGGAAAGGCAATGGAGGATGGCCCAATAACTTGGACCCTGCCACACATGAAGGAAACCCAGATGGAGTTTCTGGCTCCTTGCTTCACCCTAGCCCGACCCAGACTATTGAGGTCATTTGGGGAGTGAACCAGTGAATGGGAGATCTCTTTCTCTCTGTCTCTCCCTCTTTCTTTGTCACTCTGCCTTTCAAACAATGTAAAATAAATCATTAAAAAGAAAGATTTAGAATTGGTGAATATGCACATGAAAAGATGCTCAATACGATTAGCTATCAGGGCAATGCAAACCAAAACCAATGAGATACCACTTCACACCTACCAGTGTGGCTATAATGAAAAAGATAATATCAAATATTGGTGAAGATATGGAGTAATATGAACACTTATACATGGCTGTTAGGATTCTGCAGTGCAGCTCTTTTGAAAACAATCTGGTAGTTTCTCAAAACGTTAAACAAAGTTATCATATGACCCAGGAATGTCACTCCTGGGTGTATACCCAACAGAAATGAAAGAAGGGCCCTCACAAAAGCTTGCACATGAGTACTATAGTAGCATTAATAATAGCCAACAACCTTACTATCTATCAATTTATGAATGGACACATAAAATGTGGAGTATGTGTACATTATATGATCAATTGACAGTAAAGTACTGATACATACCATAGCACAGGTGAACCCTGAAAACATAGATACTAAGTGAAGAAGCTAGTTACAAAAGATGACATATTATATGGTTGCATTTTTTGGAATGTCCAGAATAGGAAATCTTCAAAGACAGGAAAATTATTGATTATCTAAGGCTGAGATGGTTGCAGACCAATGGGAGTGACTGCAGGGTTTCTTTTGGAAGTATAAAATATTCTAAAATCTATTGTAATGATGATTGTGCAATGCTGAGTACACTGAAAATCACAATTGTATACTTGAAATAGGTGATTCTGTGGTTTGTGAATTATGTGAATGAAGTTGTTATTTTAGAAAAAAATGGCATCATAAATTTCTGAAGAGAGCAGAGGGAGGCTACGAAGCAGAGTCCCTTCTGAAAAAAATGGAAAGAATAGGGAAAGGTACCATTCCTTGTCAACCTGGAAGGTATAAGTACAACAGATGAGAATGGAAAGAGGGAACCCCCCCTGCAAAAAAACTTTATTTGCTAGAAGTAACTGTGAAGTACTTGAATTCAAGGTCTATATCTTACTCCCCATTTTATCTCTGAGCTCAGCACAGAGAAGGCCTGCAACAAATATTTATCTATCCATTGAGTGAATGAGTGAATTAATGCATAACAAAGCTGAAGAATAAACTTTATATAACTAATAATAGTGCCTAAATTAGATGTCAGATCTAATTACTTCTATTTCAATCTTTGTTGTGCTGTGTCAGGCAAAGAGTTTTAGAACCAAAATAAAAATAGCATCTTCTATAATGGCATTCATATTTTAACAATCATATTTGTTTAAAAGGTTTGATCAGTCATTTAAATGTTTATCTATTCTGATGGGTATGTAATGATATCTCACTGTGGCTTTAATTTGCATTTCCCTAGTGATGAATGAATGATATTAAACATCTTTTCAGGTGTTTATTTGTCTTCCATATATCTTCCTCATACATATCCACTGCTACTCTCCAGTTCAAGGTACTATCATCTTCACCTGTGATACTGCAATAATCTGTTAACTGGCCTCCTCACTTTTCCCCATTTAGCCCCCTAGCAGCGTAAGAGCTAGAGGAATCCTGGTAATACCTACTCAGTTTGTCACTCCTCTGATCAGCACCATCCAGTGGTTCCCTGTCTTAGTCATGGTCAAAGGACAAGTCCTGAACAGTGATTTACGAGGCGCTAAACAGTCTGACCCTTCATTTCCTGTTTCTCTCCCCCTCACTCTGCTTCCTATGCTTTTCCCCACTCTTCTTTTACTTAGCCAGTTCTTTCTTTCTTTTGGTTTCCAGTTAAATGTCTCCATTTCTGTTACGCTCTCATAGTACATTGTTTTCTTCATGGAACTTACTAGAGTGCATTAAGTTGCCATTTATTTATCTTTAAAAATCTACCTCTTCTATTGGAATATGACTTATTTGAGGGAAGAGACTCTTACCTGTCTTGTTTACTTTTGTGTTCCAGTGCTCCAATGCCTAATATGTAGATTAGGGTCACAGTGATCAGATAAATGTATGTAAGTGTGAATAGGTGGCCAGGAGATTAAACCCCAAAAGTAGGCTGCCTAGATTAAAATTTTCATTTTAATAGCTACCATGTGGTAAACTTGGACAAGTTATTTGATGGTTCCTGTAAATTTTCTCTTTAAAATGAGGTAGATATAACTCTCATTTTATAGATTTTTATAAAATTTGAGATATTCAATGTTACCTTCATGGCACAGTGTATGATGTCTATTAATTTCTTCATAATTGTTAATAATCATTATTTTACTAGTGTTTCTATGATTTTTATTTACATTCTTCATTCTCCCCCACCTCCTGTATTAGATGTTATCTGGTTCCATTCCAGAGACATGATGAGAGCTAAATATAATACTTTACTTATAAATGGTCCAGTTTGTAAAAATGGGACTATCACCCATTAGTCTAGCGTCAGGGCCAGTTATCATTTGGAAATGTGTTTATCAAATATTTCTCATTGTAAACTCCATATTGAGCTTAAATTCAGTTAAAACCATGAATGGCATGTATCTACTGCTCTACAATTGGGCAGTAAATAGAGGTATTTGCCTTTACCTCTCTGAAACTTGGTCATTTAAGGTTAGACCTATAGTGTCAACTTGTCTGAACCATTTTTGATACTGTTTTTGATATATAGCCATAATAAATTAGTCCTCTCAAGTTATGTGCCAGGCAAATATGATCAGCAATACAGTAGTAGCCTCTTTTTTTTTTTTAAGACTTATTTATTTATTTGATAAGTGGAATTACAGACAGAGAGAGGAAGAGAAAGAAAAGTCTTCCATTCTCTGGTTCATTCCCCAAATGGCTGCAATGGCCAGAGCTAGGCAGATCTGAAGCCAGGAGCTTCTTTCAGGTCTTCCATGTGAATTCAAGGGGTCCCAGGACCTGGACCATCTTCTACTGCTTTCCCAGGCCATAAACAGAGAGCTAGATCATAAGAAGAGCAACTTGGACTTGAACTGGCACCCAAATGGGATGCTAGCACCACAGGCAAATGCTTAGCCTACTAAGCTGCAGCGCTGGCCCTGATACTTTCTTTTTTAAAAAAATTTATTTTTAGAGAACGGCACTGTGGCATAGCGGGTAAAGCCGCTGCCTGCAGTGCTGGCATCCCATAAGGGCGCCAGTTTGAGTCCCAGCTGTTCCACTTCTGATCCAGCTCTCTGCTATAGCCTGGGAAAGTAGTGGAGGATGGCCCAAGTGCTTGGGCCCCTGCACCCACATGGGAGACCTGGAGGAAGCTTTTGACTCCTGATTTTGGATGGGTACAGCTCCAGCTGTTACTGCCAACTAGGGAGTGAGCCAGCGGGTGGAGGACTGTTCTCGCTCGCTCTCTCTCTGCCTCTGCCTCTCCTTCTCTCTCTATGTAATTCCAACTTTCAAATAAATAAATAAATATTTAAAACAAAAAAATTAAAAAGGAAAAATATTTATTTTATTCATTTGAAACACAGAGTTACAGAGAGAAAGACAGAGAAAGAGACAGAAAGAGATCTTCCATCCACTGGTTGACTCCCCAAATGGCTGCAACAGCGTGGGTTGGGCCATGCTGAAACTAGGAGCCAGGAGCCAGGAGCCCCATCCAGGTCTTCCATATGGGTGAAGGGGCACCAGGACTTGGGCCATCTGCTGCTGCTTTCCCAGGAACATTAGTGTGGTGCTTGATCAGAAGTGGAGCAGCTGGGACTCGAATTGGTGCTTTTATGTGATGCCAGCATCATAGATGGTGGCTTAATCCTTCATGACACAGTACCAGCCCCTGTAATTTGATACCTGGAATGTTACCTCCACTTTTTATGAGAATTTTTTTAACATTAATGCTATTTCAGGTTTATTATTAATTGTATTTTTCCTTTGTATGTATTTGCTTTATTTGTTTTTTTTTTTTTTTTTGACAGGCAGAGTGGACAGTGAGAGAGAGACAGAGAGAAAGGTCTTCCTTTTGCCGTTGGTTCACCCTCCAATGGCCGCCGCGGTAGCACGCTGTGGCGCAGCGCGCTGTTCCGACGGCAGGAGCCAGGTGCTTCTCCTGGTCTCCCATGGGGTGCAGAGCCCAAACACTTGGGCCATCCTCCACTGCACTCCCTGGCCACAGCAGAGAGCTGGCCTGGAAGAGGGGCAACCGGGACAGGATCGGTGCCCCGACCGGGACTAGAACCCGGTGTGCCGGCGCCGCAAGGCGGAGGATTAGCCTGTTGAGCCACGGCGCCGGCCTATTTGCTGTTTTTACCTACTATGCCACAGTGCTGGCCCCTGTAGTATCCTTTTAATGTCAATGATTTAAATAGTACAGCATGAAGAGCAAGACAAATTCTTGTAACCTGTGTCTAAAGATGTCCAGATGGTTTTATATTTTCTATTCTGCCTTCTGTATGATTTATTTAACTGATGGTTAAGAACTAAACCATGTTTGTTTTCCTATTTTGCAATAAGAACATTTATCTTCAAGATATTTCTAGTTGTGTGACGTGGCAGTTAGGTGCGGTCAAGTTGCCCTCATCCTTCTCAGAGGGCCTGGGTTCAAATCCTGGTTAATCTGTTGATTCCATCTTCCTGCTACTGTACAACCTGGGAAGCAGCAGGTAATGGCTCAAGTAGTTGGATCCCTGTCAACCACGTGGGAAACCTGCATTGAGTTCCCAGATCTTGGCTTCAGTCTGACCCAGCCATCGGGGACTTTTGAAGAATGAACCAGTGGATAGGGACAGGCAGAGTGGACAGTGAGAGAGAGAGAGAGACAGAGAGAAAGGTCTTCCTTTTCCGTTGGTTCACCCCCCAATGGCCACTGTGGGCAGCGCGCTGTGGCCGGTGCACTGCACTGATCCGAAGGCAGGAGCCAGGTGCTTCTCCTGGTCTCCCATGGGGTGCAGGGCCCAATCACTTGGGCCATCCTCCACTGCACTCCCGGGCCATAGCAGAGAACTGGCCTGGAAGAGGGGCAACCGGGACAGAATCTGGCGCCCCGACTGGGACTAGAACCTGGTGTGCCGGCGCTGCAAGGCGGAGGATTAGCCTGTTGAGCCATGGCACCGGCATCCTCTCCTCATCTTCCTCTCCCTATTACTCTCCTATCCTTTCAAATAAATGAAAAAGCAAATAATAATAATTACAGTCATAATGAGAAGCATTTTTAAATCTATAATATATAAGTAGCATGTTTACATATCATGTGACAGAGATTACACTGATGGCACATAATGAAGAAATGGGGTTTGAAAGGCTAGGAAATAAATGCCTTTATAAATAAGAAGCAAATATGTACTTGGTAGCATTTAAACACGGGCTGGGAAACTCCAGATGTAAGTTTAGAAAATAGGAGTAGGTCTGCCTGAAATTCCAACTTGTCCATCTAAGCAATCTCAATAAACGGGCTAACCTAGATATTTGAGTAATTAAAGTTTAAAAAATCATGTTTTGAGGTTTCTTCTATTTATTCTATTGACCTACTCTCCAATTAAAAGGGTTCTATCTTTCTATGTATCTTTCTATGTCTATTTTGTTTTTATTTATGAAAATAAGTAAAAGCATGGATTATATTAGTTTTCTACTTGGCACAGCATATAAATTCATAATGTACATGAAAGCATTTTTAAACTATGAAACATAAAACTGTTATAATAAATAGATGGTTAATAAATTAAATAGATTATTCCTTTGTACGGTGAGGCTATTAATTTAAAAAACACACTCAATATTTATTAACTAATGCATCTGTTTCACATTTGGGAGCTGCTTCCTAAAATAAGTTAGAAAAATGTAGATTATTTTTTAGTTAAAATAAAGTACAATGCATTCTTAAGTTCTTCAAATAGAGTTTTACAGAAATATTTATATAATCCACAGCTAAAGTGAATTTTCTAAAAATTCTCCATAAGGTGAGATCACGTACACCAAGTCTCAGTACAGAAGGATTTTTTTTCAATCAGTTGTGACTCTATAAATAAACCTAGTTTTGTTGTTAAAATTTCCTCTTCACATAAGAACATCTCATTAGTTTTGATGAAAGCCTTCCAACAAAACAAGGTTAATATGTCCAGTGCTCCAGTGGAGAAAGATGCATTTTATGTCATCAGTGAGCAAAGTAACAGCTAAGAGGTAAGATGAATCAGACGTGCTGTTTAGGGGGTCAGAAAATTGTGAATCCAGGCAAAAGAATTTGAATGCTTCAGGTTTGAATGCTTTCAGTAATGCTCTTACCTCTCCTACTGTCGTTAGGGTATTAGAGCCAGAGCACTGGTTTTGATGTTCTCTGTTCTCGGTATACCAAGGATTAACAGAAACTGGGTAGGGATAAAGAGGGGTGGCCTAGGGAAGTCTAGTATGTTTGTACAGGAAAGAAGGGGAACTATGTTCCATTGTCTTTACTCTTACATGACCAGACTGCATTGAGCCATCTGTTTCTCAGTTGTGTGAAGTTGATGTAGTTAAAAATTATAATATTATTTTCTCTAAAATAAAATTATGCAGTTTTCAATGAAATGCTGGGAGATCTTGAATGAGTAAAACATTTAAGATTTTCTTAATTTGGAAGAGAAATATTATATTTGCCCCAGCACCTGCGTTGAGCAGTAATGTTAAAAATCAAACTCACAAAAATGTGTTTTTTCTCTTAATAGGAAGTAATATGTATGATCTTATGAAACTAATTTTTTTAAAAGGCCTCTGAGTCTTAAATTGGTTCTGATTGCAATAAATTGACAGAATTTAACCAATAGGAGAATGCATAGAGCAAAAAGAAAACCTTGTTGAATAGCTCATGTCAGAAGAGAAACACATGATATGTTCTCTTTATCTCATTTAAGAAAATAATTATTGTCAGTCAAAGCTTGTTTATTCTTGTAAACTGAGTTAGCATTGTGATTTGGCATCATTCCACATTTTGAGAGGATATGAGTATCAAGGAAGAGTCTGGAGTTCAGGTTATCACCCAGTTGAGTGATCTTCAGTGAGTGGTTTAATTTCACTGGACCCCTGTGTTTTCACCTATAGAGCAAAAGGAATAAATTGAGATGATGATTGAAGTATGATCTAGGCCTAAATGTTAACTTTTTTCTCTAAAGACCTGCATTTTTATTAAACAAATACAAGGTTTCAGAACCTTTTTTGTAGGAGTATACTTTTAAAAACATATAACCAGCACTATATTTAAGGAAATGGAATTTGACTTGCTAACTTAAAAAAAGTACAATGAAGTCATAAAAGTTAGGTCTAAAATAATACAAAAGTTTTGTAGTATATTCTCTTGAGGAATAAGAATATTGAACTAATTATATTACAGGCAACTCCAATAAAAGTAGCATTGAGTATAAGGGTTTTAAAAGTCTGAGCATTATCAAAAAGATAAAATTATTTTGCTAGAACCACCTGTTTTTCTGGTTAAGAAAAAAATGGGCAAATTTTGTACACAACAACTTGATAGCTGATACCATTATTGAAAATCTGTGCTCAATTTGCAATAGCAAACTAATTGCTTAGCTTTCTTTGGTAATTATGATTTTGTAGTTGTCAATACTTTCCTGTCTATATTAAAAATGAAAATGTTTTGAATTTGAAAAGCATATCTGCTTATTATACTGAATTCCTATAATTATAATATCAGAAAATTTTACATTTGAAGCATAAATAAAAAATATAAGATGTTGTTAAAACTCTACATTGCAGTGACCTTTAGGCTTCTATTTATTTAAATTAGTAATCTCAATTTGGAATGAACCTTTTCAAAAGCTATTTACTTCAGGATTACGAATAGTATTTTTATTGTCTTTTAGGTGTTTTTAATCTCATAGTGAGAACATGAACCATAAATACATCTAATAATAAAAAGATATCTTCTAAAGAGAAAATAAATAATAAACATCATTTGTTTACAATTATAAAATTTTCTTATGGTAAGATCAGCTACAACTTTAGAAATAGGAATATTTTTAGTCCTTTTAAGTTTATTTTACTATTATAGATACTGAAAACATTTTCATCTTAAAAATTTCTTTCATTCTTGTTTATTAAAATTGTTCTAGTGTGTTTTTCACATTGAGTCTTATTTTTATTTTTGTTCAGTCATATTTCTGCATATGAGCAATACTATAGTGACAGCAACACTACAATTAGTAGTAAACAATGTGACCAAAGTTATTTTACTCTTATATTTCAGTATATTTTCTATTGAATTATTCTATTGGAAAATATCAATAGCTTATACATGTAAAATGAATAAAATTATCCTAAAATATAGTAACATAATATGAAAATAATAGTTAGACTTCATTTTACCTGAATCCTGGAGCCTATTTAATACTAATGTTTATGAGACATTCCCTTTTATAAACTTTTTTATAAGACTCAGCATTGTAATAATTTCTGTAAAGTACAGATGATTGACATTTAAAGGGGAAGTGATATAAAAAACTAGATGTATCATTTCATTTGCTTTTTAAAATCAAAGTGATACAGAAGCATATTGTATTTTATATGAAGGACAAGAAATGAAAAGAATGAGATTGTTTTATGTATAGAAGTGTATGAATATATGTGCATGTGTATATGTATATGAGGATCTTCAAAAAGTTCACAGAAAATATATATTATGCAAAAATGAAATTTTTCAGGTTTTTTTGCACCAAAATAAACTTATCTTCTAATTATATTTTGCACATAGGGTTTTTAAAAATTTGTGTAATTTTGGCATGTATCAGGAATATGCTATATATTCAAAAATATTTATTTTGTTGAACTGAGAGCTTGGGAAGGAATTGTTTGAGGAAAAAAAGAGAATAAATTAACAGTTTGTTTTCCTAATTTGGAATTAATTTTATTGTTATTTGGATTTTTGTGTTCAATTAATGATAAAATTAGTTTCAAATAATGATAATATCAATGATTAGAATCAACTTTCCCTTTGTTGCATTGTGATATGTTTCCCTGAACTTGGGATAACTGTTTATAGATTGTTTTTCCTTAGTAATTATTTTATCTACAGCTCTTGAATTTGTTAAATTGTTCCTGCTTAATAAGACAAAAAATCATACAGAAAAATTTCTTGGCCTTTGAAAGGACCACTTTTTGTATATGAGAATCTCCTGAAAAGAGATCTTATCTAGGGTGGGCTTTTAGCCTTATGATTATGAAGTGCTTAACTGATATCAGAGTGCTTAGGTTAAGTCCTGGATCCCCTTGCAGTTCCAGCTTCTTGCTCTTACAGACCTCAGTCAGCAATAATACTGGCTCAGGTGGTTTGGTTCTTGCCTCCTACATGGGAGTCCTGGATTGAATCCCCCAGCTGTGTGTTTTGTCTATGGTCTAGCCTGGCCATTCCAGGCATTTGGGCAGTAAACTACTGAATCAGAACTCTGTTTCTATCTCTGCCTCTCTGTCATTCTCTAAAATTAAAAAAAAAAGGAACGATATGTTACACAAAAAATATATAATTATTAAGAAAAAGAAGAGTGCTTTCTGTTTTTATTACAATTTATTCTAGAGAAATGACTCCAAGGTTTTTATTTTACTTTGTTTTGTTAGTGTAGTTATTGCAGCAACCAAAATACTTTTTCTAAAGATTTATTTGACAGAGCTAAAGAGAGAAGAGGAGAAACACAGGGAGAGAGATAGATATCTTCCATCTACTGGTTTATGTCCCAAATGGCCACCAGAACTGAGGCTCAGCCAGGCCAAAGCCAGGGCCCAGGAACCTTCTCTGGGTCTCCCTTGGGGATTCTGGGGCCCAAGAACTTGGGCCATCCCCCACTGCCTTCCCAGGCACATTAGCAGGGAGCTGGATTTGAAGTAGAGCAGCCAGGACTTGATGACCCTATGGGATGACCAGTACTACAGGTTGCAGCTTTAATCCACTGAGCCACAGCACTGGCCACCAACCAAAATACTTCTGAACTGTCTCCAAAAAGATTAGATCAGAGTTAGGTGTATTTTTTTTTTAACATGAAGTAAATTTAGAATTTCTGGATGGCGGAATAGGGAGGGAGCTTACTGCTCTAGTCTAGAGGAGAATATTTAAAAAAAAAAAAACACATCTCAGGGAAGAGTTAGGAAGAAAATGGTAGAGGAAACTCCATGCAAATTAGACAGATGCTATGGATCTACATGGAGGGTATGGATACACAAAACTCAGGACCCCAGCAGCCAAAAGCCTCAGCACCAGTTTTGGAGAATCAGGTGAGACCAGGCTGCAGCAACCCAAGCCAGTGGCGATAAAACCGCAGAAAGAGCCTGGCATGAGTACAGCTTGGAGCCCTGTGGGGGACAGTGTACCTTCCAACCTAAAAGAAAAAAGGGGGGCAGATTTCTCTCTCCCCAACCACCCAGCACCAGCATCCCCTAACTAGCTGTGAAAGGGCAGGTGCCATTTGGGACATTTGTAACAGCTGTACTAGCTCGTGTCCACGTGCCCAGCAGCCAGCTGAGGGGAGATGCCTGAGTCTGGCTGGGATAATTGGCAGGGGGCTGGGCACTCGTGACTGTGGGAGCCTTGTGTGCTGGGACTGTAAAAACATTGTGGCTGCATGTGAAGGTGCAGGGTGTGGCTGGGTCTTCAAGTAGTCACATGGGTGGCTCCACATGCTCAGAGCTCCCTGATTCCTTGGTGAGTGTCATTGCTGTGGGATCTGTGCTCGGACTGAGGACTGCACAGATCCCTTGTATGGTTCTTGTGACAGGGAGAATGAATATTATACCCATGGGCTAGCAACCAGGCATAGGTTTCCTCGCAGGAGAGAGATGAGTGTGAGACTAAGCCAATTTGGGTGTCTCCTTGGACATTCCCCCTCACCCTGGAGCACTGAACAGAGCTCCCTGGTCACACCCAGCACATGCCTCAGGGTAGTCATTGAAGGAGCAGACACCACTAATCGACAGAGGCATAGTCCAAAGATAAAAGCCATCACAGGGAAAACAACAAGAAGTATCCCCACAAATGCCCAAAAATAAACACAGCAGCTCCAGAAACAAGAAGGAAGAAGAAAACATGATGCCTCCAAAGGAACAAAACACTTCAATACTAGAATGAAAAATGAGGAGATTGAAGAAATGCCAGAAACTGAATTCAAAACATTGATCATAGGATTACTTAGAAGTCATCAGAAACAAATCCATGAATTAAAGAAATCCATACATGACATGAATGAGTTTTTAAAGATAAATCAAAATGAAATCCTGGAAATGAAGACTTCAATAGATCAAATAAAAAATGTGGTAGAAAGCCTTAACAACAGACTCGGTGAGGCAGAAGAAAGAATATCTGAATTAGAAGACAAATCTCTGGAAATTTTGAGTCAGACACACACAAAAAAAAAGAAGAAGAAGAAGAAACTAGAAAAGTAAACAAACAGTGTTGGAGATGTGTGGGTTCCTATCAAATGATCCAACATACAGATCTTAGGAGTTCCTGAAGGTGTGGAAGGAGAGACTGGATTAGAAGGCCTTTTTAGTGAAATAATTACAGAAAACTTCCCGAATTTGGAGAAAGGAAGGGACATCCAAATACAGGAAGCACATAGAACTCCTTACAGATATTACCAGAAAAGATCCACAGTACAACACATTATAGTCATTCTTCTATGGAAAAAAATTTTTTAAGGGAGCTGGCATTTAACCTAGAAATTAAGATGCCTATATTCCACATCAGAATATCCCAGTCCAATTCTTTGCTCCAGCTCCTCACTCCACCGGCCTGCTAATGCAGATCTTTTTTTTTTTTCTTTTTTTAACTTTTATTTAATGAATATAAATTTCCAGTGTACAGCTTATGGATTACAATGGCTTCCCCCTCCCATAACTTCCCTCCCACCCGCAACCCTCCCCTCTCCCGCTCCCTCTCCCCTTCCATTTGCATCAAGATTCATTTTCAATTCTCTTTATATACAGAAGATCAATTTAGTATAAAGATTTCAACAGTTTGCACCCACATAGAAACACAAAGTGAAACATACTGTTTGAGTACTAGTTATAGCATTAAATCAAAATGTACAGCACATTAAGGACAGAGATCCCACATGAGGAGCAAGTGCACAGTGGCTCCTGTTGTTGACCCAACAAATTGACACTCTAGTTTATGGCGCCAGTAACCACCCTAGGCTGTCGTCATGAGTTGCCAAGGCTATGGAAGCCTTCCAAGTTTGCCAACTCTGATCATATTTAGACAAGGTCATAAAAGACAGGGTGAGGATAGTAACCAATAATCCTAAGAGTGGCATTTACCAGGTTTGAACAATTATACAGCATTAAGTGGGGAAGAGGACCATCGGTACACACAGGTTGGGAGTAGAGCCATTGGTGGTAGAGTAGAGGTTATGATTACAAAGGAATGAGGCCCAAATACGCTAGACAGGGTCTAGAACAAAGGACAGAGTCATTATTAGAGGAGCTAAGAAAGGTGCTGTTTAAGCTACAGATAAGTTTTCTGATTGAGAGGCAAATAGAACCTGACAGAAGGGGCTTGATAATAATCTGTTGGGCTTTAGGCCTTGTAAGTTAAGAGGCCCAGACCTATCTATCTCTTCACATGGGGTACATCCTAAGGGAGGTGTGAACCTCCTAGGGGAAGGCACTCTGTTGACTTTCATTACTTGGCTGGCCTGGGAGGAGAGCTGGCCAGGTAAAGGCAGGGGGCATCTCTAACAAGAAATTGACAGTTCTGCCTGCAATGTTGCTGACCCTACTTGACCATCCCCTCAGCTGCAGTGGTCACTTTGGAAGTTGGGCTGAGTGAAGGGCTTTTCAGCTTAGAGCCAATAAGATCTGTGGCTCTGACCTGGGCATCCTTCGACTCCAGGGCAGGTCCATTTCCAGTGATCCAACTCTTGGCAGAGCTGCCAGGGCTCTTCACAAGTTGACTTCTGCTGAAGCCCAGGCTTACCACATTGAAAGCCACTGCAGTGGACTGGCCTGTTGGGTCTCCTTGAGGGCAGATCACTGTACAGATCAGCCATTAATAGGCCTGCCACCCATTGCTTCTGATGCCTAGCTTTCTTTTCCTCCTGGTTTGTGTTCAAGCAGACCAGAGGATGCAAGTCAAGGGAGTGCCCGTGTCCCATCTCTAATCTTCAGTGGCCTGAACTACAAGTCTATAGTCACAGGCATGTTCTGTAGTAGTTTTTCTAAGGTAGACAATGCCCATGAGGAAAATTATATTCTCACTTAAAAACTTTCTTTCCCTTTGGTCTGAAAGGGAGGTTTTTTCTACTTACTGTATACTTCGCTGATGGCGAAGTGAATCTAGCTATGAGATTATTATTTAAGTTCTTATTTTGGCTATGCTATTACAGAAAAATGTTAGCCATCTCTTTTATAAGGTCTAAAGATTAAATTGTGCATCCTACAGATTCCTTCATAATAGAATTAGTTTCCTACCTTGAAGAGAATAGAGAAATGAAAGAACAAGTTGGGCTTAGAATAGAGAAATGAGGGAGCAAGTCCTAGATCGCGTGCTGACAATAGCAATATCACATGAATACTTAGCAAACCGTTTCAACCATTAGATAACAACTTAAGAAAACATTTACCAGAAGGTCCTATGCCTTCGATAAATTTTAAGAATCATGTATTTGAAAACACCTCTTAAATATCTAACATGGTGTAGTTTGTTTAACCAGTAAACTTAAGCACAACCATATAAAATGTTTTTAGTTTCTTTCTACCAACAAGTTTAAACCATATGATACACAGATTCAGGTCACACAAATTAAAATGTATCTTTGATTGATTTTAGCAGCTTAAATTTATGGACAATCTTATCTATAAGCCATTTAAAATAAAACTCTTAATAAAATTTCCCCATGTGGACATACAATATGTACACACATATAACATAGCATAGTAGACCAATATAGCAATTTTAATAATAGCTTTTAAAATCTTTAACTCTTTTTGTAGATTGCCAATGGATTTGAATTGCTTTTTGTTTTTAGTAACCTCAGTTAACCATACTTTCTCTCAGTTGGTACTGTTAATACATTATTGGCTTCATCTGTTTACAGAGCCATCCCAAAGTACTGAATACAGTAGGAGTGGCTGGAAAAAGTCCATAGGAACCTATAGGAGGACAGCTAAACACAGAACCAACAACGATTTAGTTTTATGAGCAGCAAATCATATATAACTGTGGATGACAAAAGACTTTAAGTCGCCATGTTTAAAATTATAAACTCATCAACCAACAAGAGGCACTTGCTTACTTCACAGTATTTTTTAAAGCACTTGTAGGATTTTACAAGTATTTAACCCTTTAGGCTTCTGGGGCTTTCTCATTAAGATAACTATCATGTCTAGTAACACAAGATCATTAGACTTTTTAATTCTCAAACATTTGTATTAATAGCATTTTCCATTATAGAAACTTAAAGTTTGGTACCACATCACATCTTGACAGTACTTCTAATATAATCCAAATAGCCTGATTAGTTGGTGTCTCTATAAGATGAGAGACATAGGTCCTTCGATTTTTTCAGTTGGGCCCAAACTGGAAAAACCAAAGTCCAGGATTTACTGGAAATTTTAGAGACCAGATTGTTTGAAACTTTGATTTTTTGAGTGCCTGTCAAGAATGCCAAGAAGGCTCAAAATCCAAAATATCTGGTTGAAATAAGATTCCTTATAATCATGACATAACATAGACCAAATTTGATCATTGTTACAAGGTGATTATTCAAATCTTTGAAAATAAGCACATATTTCAATAACCCATAGCTCTTAATAACGTAGGGGTCTTGCTTCATGCTTCTGCACATGGAAATCAAGTTTTCCCAGCACCATTTATTGAATAGACTGTCCTTACTCCAGGAATTGGTTTTAAATCCTTGATCAAATATAAGTTGGCTGTAGATGTTTGGATTGATTTCTGGTGTTTCTATTCTGTTCCATTGGTCTACTCATCTGTTTCTGTACCAGTACCATGCTGTTTTGATTACAACTGCCCTGTAGTATGTCCTGAAATCTGGTATTGTGATGCCTCCGGCTTTGTTTTTGTTGTACAAGATTGCTTTAGCTATTCGAGGTCTCCTGTCTCTCCATATGAATTTCAGCATCATTTTTTCCAGATCTGCGAAGAATGTCTTTGGTATCTTGATTGGTATTGTGTTGAATCTATAAATTGCTTTTGGGAGAATGGACATTTTGATGATATTGATTCTTCCAATCCATGAGCATGGAAGATTTTTCCATTTTTTGGTATCCTCTTCTATTTCTTTCTTTAAGGTTTTGTAGTTTTCATCGTAGAGATCTTTAACATCCTTGATTAAGTTTATCCCAAGGTATTTGATTGTTTTTGTAGCTATTGTGAATGGGATTGATCTTAGCAGTTCTTTCTCAGCCGTGTCATTGCCTGTGTATGCAAAAGCTGTTGATTTTTGTGGATTGATTTTATATCCTGCTACTTTGCCAAACTCTTCGATGAGTTCCAATAGTCTCTTAGTAGAGTTCTTTGGGTCCCCTAAATAAAGAATCATATCGTCTGCAAAGAGGGATAGTTTGACTTCTTCCTTCCCAAGTTGTATCCCTTTAATTTCTTTTTCTTGCCTGATGGCTCTGGCTAAAACTTCCAGAACCATGTTGAATAGCAGTGGTGAGAGTGGGCATCCCTGTCTGGTACCAGATCTCAGTGGAAATGCTTCCAACTTTTCCCCATTCAATAGGATACTGGCCGTGGGCTTTTCATATATTGCTTTGATTGTATTGAGGAATGTTCCTTCTATACCCAATTTGCTTAGAGTTTTCATCATGAAAGGGTGTTGAATTTTATCGAATGCTTTCTCTGCATCTATTGAGAGAATCATATGTTTTTTCTTCTGCAGTTTGTTAATGTGGTGTATCACATTGATTGATTTGCACACATTGAACCATCCCTGCCTACCTGGGATAAATCCTACTTGGTCTGGGTGGATGATTTTTCTGATGTGTTAATTTTTTATGTTACATGTAATAGAATAAATGCCTTTAGATTGCCAGCTTTATAAAACTAGAAGCTGCCTAAGATTCAAAGTGTTTTGAATTTATTAACTCCGTTATCAAAGCTCTTGTGATATAGGTATGAATAAAACATAGAAATATTGTCTCGGATAAGAGTTCAATTAGATGTATTTGTGAGCAGTTGAGCATCATTCCTAGGAAATGTTTACTTGTCGAATCATTAAGTTTAGTAGTTCTCATGCTGTCATTACTGATACAGTCAACATGAATCCAGGAAGGAGAGGTAGTAGTATTGGAGTGTGGTTTTCAAATCTTTGCAGTTACAACAGACCTTTGACAATTACAGGTACAAATCCCCAAGATCTTCACATAGGATAACAAAAGCAATTAACTTCTCCTATTAAATGCAGTGAAGTCTAATTGACCGATTCAACTTCTAGAATGTTTGTAAGCATAGAACAAAAATCATTTGTGAAAGTACTGGGGGATTTCCAAAAAGTTTAATGCATAAATGGAATTAAAACATAAGTTTATTCTGGTGCAAAAAAAATGTGAAAACCATTCCTAGTTTTTTCATAATGTACATTTTCCATAAACTTTTTGAAACTCCCTCACAAATCCTAATACTAAAATAAGCTTGGTATATTTCATTAGAATGAAGTGCCATTTCAGAAGAAGGTTATCTTCTAAATTCACCCTGACAGGTAAATATTTCAAATGAGTAAAATTACTCCTAAAAATACTCATAGGTTGGTCATAACTTAATCTACATGAACTTGAACTTGTATGTATTTATTTTATATATCTAGGAGCCATCTATTCCTACCACACTGGACCCACTTACATACATACCGTTTCTCAAAATTGTTAACATATCAATTTTATTTTTACTATTGGGATACATTGCTTATTGATTCAGTTAGGGACCAGATAAACAAGCTGACTTGTGTTTGGTTGTGATTTTGTATGAGATATATACCTGTTTATTAGATGAGATTGTGCTTAGTATGATGAGATGCTTATATTCATACCATGAGAGGTATACATGTGTTTTTACTGATGAAGGCTCAGTAGATGCATTCTTCACTCTTCCTGCTCAAAAACATGTATTTGCTGAGGAAAGTGGCAAGTCACTGCACAGTCTTCCATTCTGTCTTCCTGCATTCCAGCTCTACTATATATTCCCATTATATTAAAATTAACTATGATTCATTTAATTTCATGATCATAATGAATGAAGACAAGGATAAAATATACTACAAAGCAGAGTGGTGTGAGATTGTATCCACTGAGAGCCACTGACAGAAAAAAGGACATTTAAAGTAGTAAACAGAAGATACAACCTGGGTAGAAAACAGGTGTTCTGAAATGGTAGTTTCTTTCTTAATATTATGATTCATGGTCATCGTTTTATAGTTCAGCTCTTGATAATGGAAACTTTGTTTTCAGATAATTTAAAAACTCCACATCATTGACAGATGCTAACTGATGTGGGAAATAATTAGTAGATTCATGTATTTAATTCCTTCATCATTTTTAGAGTTTTCCATTTGTTTCAACAACTAGCTTCTTTAACTTCACCTCCTTTTACCACTAATTTGGGGTTGTCATTCATTTCAGTCTGTGACTGGAACCTATCTTTCCCCATCATTCTTAGTCAACTGTACCCTAACTGTTTACCAAAGCATCACTTGAAAAATTAACCACCTCTTTCTTTTTTAAAATTGCTTTTCAACAATCACATCTTATTTTAAATTTTAGCTCATCCAGGGTCATCTTAATGTATTGCTAACAATACTGCAGCCAAAATTATGAGCAGATATGAAAGGTTAAGATCTCTTTATTCATGATTTAAAATGTAGGTGCCAGTGCTGTGGTTCAGTGGGTTTTAAAGCTGCCATCTACAGTGCCAACCTCCCAGCCATGATGTCCCTGCTGCTCAACTTCTGATCCAGCACCCTGCTGATTTGCCTGGGAGGACATTGGAAGATAGCCCAGGTTCTTGGGCCCCTGAACCCACATGGGAGACCCAGAGGAAGCACTTGACTCCTGGCTTTGACCTGGCACAGCCCTGGCTATTGCAACCATTTGGGGAGTGAACCAGCACCTGGAAGATCTTCCCCTCTCTCTGTCTTTCCTCTGTCTCTCTCTGTAACTCTGACTTTCAAATAAATAAGTCAATCTTAATAAATAAATTGTATAAGCATATAATGCCTTTAAACTTTGTTAATATTTTACCCTTTTAGAATATTCAAAGAACTTAATAGAATTAGGGACCAAAAAGAAACTTTAATTTTTTTTATAATGTTCCCATACACTGTGTCATTCCTTAAATGCCTGCAATGGCCAGTCAAGGCTAAAATCAGGAAACAAAAAAAAACCTCATACGGAGGCGGCAAGATGGCAGAATAGGCAGGAAGCACACTTAGTCCGGGGGGAGAGAAAGTTTAATATAAGTGGAGATACTGCAGGGTCAAGGAAGAGTAGGGGAAGAAACAGCAGAGGAAACTCTTCCGGAACTAGTGATTCACAGTGGACCTGCGTGGAGAGCGTGGGAGCCCAAGTTCGGGACACCAGCGGCAGACTCAACGCACCAGCGCTGGAACGCGAGGTGAGCCGAACCTCCATAGCCCGAGATACCAGCAGGCAAGCGGAAAGAGGAGGCTAGAGGGAACGAGGCTTGAAACTCCGTGGGGAAAAGTTCACCAGGCTAACTAGAAGAGAGAGAAAAAAAAATAAAAAAAGTGACTGATACGGACACAAGTTTCTCTCTCTCCGCTCACCTCTCACAGGCGAGCAAGACAGAGCAGGCGCCATTTTGGACATACGTCATAAGCAGGGCGACCTCAGGTCTGCACCAGCCCTGAGCCTAGCAGAAAAACCTGACTCTGTGGGGAGGGGTGAAATAACAGGAGATTAGCATCTAACTTGGCAACCCAGTGGGAGACTGCAGGAGAATTGGAGCCCACACCGAGGGCAGCAGAGATTCCCTGTGTGGTCCTTGGGAAAGAGCTTCTGATCTCTGGCTCCTGTGGGTATATCATTTGCCTGCTAACTACCTCCAATTACGTTCAGCTGTGCGGAATTACTTCCCTTTTAAATCAAAAAAAGAAAGAGAGATTTACCACACCTAACCTGGGAGTGTCATCCTTGACACACCCTCAACCCTGAGGAACCAAACACAGCTCTCAGGCCACACTCATCTCAAGCCTCTAAGGCTCCACTGAAAGCAGACAGTCCACTTAATATAGAGCCATAGTGTAACAAGAAAAAACACCACAGTGAAGAAACCAAATATCTCCAACATGCCAAACAACAAGCGCAAAAACCAAGCTAACAAGAACAAGGAAGAAACTATGACGCCCCCAAATGAAAAAGACACCCCAATTCAAGATTATGAAGATGATAAGATCGAAGAAATGCAAGAAGCGGATCTCAAAAAATTGATAAGAACATTAAGAAGTTCTCAAAAACAAATTCTTGAACTACAGAAATCCTTCATGGACAAGATAGAAAATCTCTCTCGTGAAAGTGAAATATTAAGGAGGAATCAAAATGAAATGAAACAACTAGTGGAACAAGAAACTCTGATAGTGACTAGAAATCATAATGAAATGAAGAATTCAATAGATCAAATGACAAACACATTAGAGAGCCTTAAAAACAGAATGGGCGAAGCAGAAGAGAGAATATCATACTTAGAAGACAGAGAACAGGAAAGGAAACAGGCAAACCAAAGAAAAGAAGAAGAAATTAGAAATCTAAAAAATATTGTCAGGAATTTACAGGATACTATTAAAAAACCCAACATTCGGGTTCTAGGAGTTCCTGAAGGCATGGAGAGGGAGAAAGGATTAGAAGGCATTTTCAGTGAGATACTAGCAGAAAATTTCCCAGGTTTGGAGAAGGACAGAGGCATCTTAGTACAGGAAGCTTATAGAACCCCTAATAAACATGACCAAAAGAGATCCTCACCACGACATGTTGTAATCAAACTCGCCACAGTGAAACATAAAGAAAAGATCCTAAAAGGTGCAAGAGAGAAACGTCGGATCACTCTTAGAGGATCTCCAATTAGACTCACAGCAGACTTCTCATCAGAAACCCTACAAGCTAGAAGGGAATGGCGAGACATAGCCCAGGTACTAAGAGAGAAAAACTGCCAGCCCAGAATACTATATCCTGCAAAGCTCTCATTTGTGAATGAAGGTGAAATTAAGACTTTTCACAGCAAACAGAAACTGAAAGAATTTGTTGCCACTCATCCTGCCCTGCAAAAGATGCTTAAAGATGTGTTACACACAGAAACACAGAAACATGGTCACCAATATGAAAGAAGGTAAAGGAAGGAAACCTCACAGCAAAAGATCACAGGAAGCTCAATTTCTCTTTGACATAGAATTAAACTCTGATGCTCTGTTAAAGCAATGTGTTAAAGTAATCTATTATGTTCTCTTGATGTCTGTTAAATTCTAATTGTTCAAAAACAGCTGAATTTTTATTAAGAGCTATGGGTTATTTAAATATGTGCTTTTTTCAAAAATTTGAATATCTGCTGCTCATAAAACTAAAGCGTTGTTGGTTCTGTGTTTAGCTGTCCTCCTATAGGTTCCTATGGACTTTTTCCAGCCACTTTTATTGTATTCAGTACTTTGGGATGGCTCTGTAAACAGATGAAGCCAATAATGTATTAACAGTACCAACTGAGAGAAAGTATGGTTAACTGAGCTTACTAAAAACAAAAAGCAATTCAAATCAATTGGCAATCTACAAAAAGAGTTAAAGATTTTAAAAGCTATTATTAAAATTGATATATTGGTCTATTATGCTATATTATATGTGTGTACATATTGTATGTCCACATGGGAAAATTTTATTAAGAGTTTTATTTTAAATGGCTTATAGATAAGATTGTCCATAAATTTAAGCTGCTAAAATCAATCAAAGATACATTTTAATTTGTGGGACCTGAATCTGTGTATCATATGTTTTAGACTTGTTGGTAGAAAGAAACTAAAAACATTTTAGATGGTTGTGCTTAAGTTTACTGGCTAAACAAACTACACCATGTTAGATATTTAAGAGGTGTTTTCAAATACATGATTCTTAAAATTTATAGAAGGCATTGGACCTTCTGGTAAATGTTTTCTTAAGTTGTTATCTAATGGTTGAAACGGTTTGCTAAGTATTCATGTGATATTGCTATTGTCAGCAAGCGATCTAGGACTTGCTCCCTCATTTCTCTATTCTAAGCCCAACTTGTTCTTTCATTTCTCTATTCTCTTCAAGGTAGGAAACTAATTCTATTATGAAGGAATCTGTAGGATGCACAATTTAATCTTTAGACCTTATAAAAGAGATGGCTAACATTTTTCTGCAATAGCATAGCCAAAATAAGAACTCAAATAATAATCTCATAGCTAGATTCACTTCGCCATCAGCGAAGTATACAGTAAGTAGAAAAAACCTCCCTTTCAGACCAAAGGGAAAGAAAGTTTTAAAGTGAGAATATAATTTTCCTCATGGGCATTGTCTACCTTAGAAAAACTACTACAGAACATGCCTGTGACTATAGACTTGTAGTTCAGGCCACCGAAGATTAGAGATGGGACTTGGGCACTCCCCTCCCTTGACTTGCATCCTCTGGTCTGCTTTAACACAAACCAGGAGGAAAAGAAAGCTCGGCATCAGAAGCAATGGGTGGCAGGCCTATTAATGGCTGATCTGTCCAGTGATCTGCCCTCAAGGAGACCCAACAGGCCAGTCCACTGCAGTGGCTTTCAATGTGGTAAGCCTGGGCTTCAGCAGAAGTCAGCTTGTGAAGAGCCCTGGCAGCTCTGCCAAGAGTTGGATCACTGGAAATGGACCTGCCCTGGAGTCGAAGGATGCCCAGGTCAGAGCCACAGATCTTATTGGCTCTAAGCTGAAAAGCCCTTCACTCAGCCCAACTTCCAAGGTGACCACTGCAGCTGAGGAGATGGTCAAGTAGGGTCAGCAACATTGCAGGCAGAACTGTAAATTTCTTGTTAGAGATGCCACCTGCCTTTACCTGGCCAGCTCTCCTCCCAGGCCAGCCAAGTCATGAAAGTCAACAGAGTGCCTTCCCCTAGGAGGTTCACACCTCCCTTAGGATATACCCCATGTGAAGAGATAGATAGGTCTGGGCCTCTGAATTTACAAGGCCTAAAGCCCACCAGATTATTATCAAGCCCCTTCTATCAGGTTCTATTTGCCTCTCAATCAGAAAACTTAATTGTAGCTTAGACAGCACCTTTCTTAGCTCCTCTAATAATGACTCTGTCCTTTGTTCTAGGCCCTGTCTAGTGCACTTGGGCCTCATTCCTTTGTAATCATAACCTCTACTCTACCACCAATGGCTCTACTCCCAACATGTGTGTACTGATGGTCCTCTTCCCCACTTAATGCTGTATAATTGTTCAAACCTGGTAAATGCCACTCTTAGGATCATTGGTTACTATCCTCACTCTGTCTTTTATGACCTTGTCTAAATATGATCAGAGTCGGTGAACTTGGAAGGCTTCCATAGCCTTGGCAACTCATGACGACAGCCTATGGTGGTTACTGGCGCCATAAACTAGAGTGTCAATTTGTTGGGTCAACAATAGGAGCCACTGTGCACTTGCTCCTCATGTGGGATCTCTGTGCTTAATGTGCTGTACATTGTGATTTAATGCTATAACTAGTACTCAAACAGTATGTTTCACTTTGTGTTTCTATGTGGGTGCAAACTGTTGAAATCTTTATACTAAATTGATCTTCTGTATATAAAGAGAATTGAAAATGAATCTTGATGCAAATGGAAGGGGAGAGGGAGCGGGAGGGGGGAGGGTTGCGGGTGGGAGGGAAGTTATTGGGGGGGGAAGCCATTGTAATCCATAAGCTGTACACTGGAAATTTATATTCATTAAATAAAAGTTAAAAAAAAAAAAAAAAAAAAAAAAAAAAAAAAAATAAAATCAGGAAACAGTAACTCAATCAGCTCTCCCAAGTGGGCAACAGGAACTCAATCACTTGAGCCATCCCTGCTTTTTCCCAAGGTCTACATTAGCAGGAAGAGGAAGCTGGAACAAAAGCAGAGCCAGGACTTGAACCTAGGAACTCCGACATGAGACAAGGAATTTTTTCTTAAAGAAAAAGATTTTATGAATGAACAATGGGTCATAGAAGAAATTAAAAGAGAAATCAAAAATTTTCTGTAAGTAAATGAGGATAAAAGCACAACATACCAAAACCTATGGGATACAACAAAAGCAGTGTTAAGAGGAAAATTTATATCAGTAGGTGCCTACATCAAGAAATTGGAGAGGCACCAAATAGATGAGCTTTCAAGTCATCTCAAGGATCTAGAAAATCTGCAGCAAACCAAACCCAAACCCAGTAGGAGAAGAGAAATAATTAAAATCAAAGAAGAAATCAAAAGGATTGAATCCAAAAAAAATTACAAAAAATCAGCCAAACAAGGAGCTGGTTTTTTGAAAAAATAAACAAAATCGACACCCCATTGGCCCAACTAACTAAAAAAAAGAAGAGAAAAGACCCAAATCAATAGGATCAGAGATGAAAAAGGAAACGTAACAACAGACACCACAGAAATAAAAAGAATCATCAGAAATTACTACAAGGACTTGTATGCCAGCAAACAGGGAAATCTATCAGAAATGGACAGATTCTTGGACACATACAACCTACCTAAATTGAGCCAGGAAGACATAGAAAACCTAAACAGACCCATAACTGACACAGAAATTGAAACAGTAATAAAGGCCCTCCCAACAAAGAAAAGCCCAGGACCAGATGGATTCACTGCTGAGTTCTACCAGACATTTAGAGAAGAACTAACTCCAATTCTTCTCAAACTACTCAGAACAATCGAAAAAGAGGGAATCCTCCCAAATTCTTTCTATGAAGCCAGCATCACCTTAATTCCTAAGCCGGGAAAAGATGCAGCATTGAAAGAGAATTACAGACCAATATCCCTGATGAACATAGATGCAAAAATACTCAATAAAATTCTGGCCCAGACCAAGTGGGATTTATCCCTGGTATGCAAGGATGGTTCAACGTTCGCAAAACAATCAACGTAATACACTACATTAACAGACTGCAGAAGAAAAACCATATGATTCTCTCAATAGATGCAGAGAAAGCATTCGATAAAATTCAACACCCTTTCATGATGAAAACTCTAAGGAAACTGGGTATGGAAGGAACATTCCTCAATACAATCAAAGCAATATATGAAAAGCCCATGGCCAACATCCTATTGAATGGGGAAAAGTTGGAAGCATTTCCACTGAGATCTGGTACCAGACAGGGATGCCCACTCTCACCACTGCTATTCAATATAGTTCTGGAAGTTTTAGCCAGAGCTACTAGGCAAGAAAAAGAAATTAAAGGGATACAACTTGGGAAGGAAGAAGTCAAACTATCCCTCTTTGCAGACGATATGATTCTTTATTTAGGGGACCCAAAGAACTCTACTAAGAGACTATTGGAACTCATCGAAGAGTTTGGCAAAGTAGCAGGATATAAAATCAATCCACAAAAATCAACAGCTTTTGCATACACAGGCAATGACACGGCTGAGAAAGAACTGCTAAGATCAATCCCATTCACAATAGCTACAAAAACAATCAAATACCTTGGGATAAACTTAATCAAGGATGTTAAAGATCTCTACGATGAAAACTACAAAACCTTAAAGAAAGAAATAGAAGAGGATACCAAAAAATGGAAAAATCTTCCATGCTCATGGATTGGAAGAATCAATATCATCAAAATGTCCATTCTCCCAAAAGCAATTTATACATTCAATGCAATACCAATCACGATACCGAAGACCTTCTTCTCAGATATGGAAAAAATGATGCTGAAATTCATATGGAGAGACAGGAGACCTCGAATAGCTAAAGCAATCTTGTACAACAAAAACAAAGCCGGAGGCATCACAATACCAGATTTCAGGACATACTACAGGGCAGTTGTTATCAAAACAGCATGGTACTGGTACAGAAACAGATGGATAGACCAATGGAACAGAATAGAAACACCAGAAATCAATCCAAACATCTACAGCCAACTTATATTTGACCAAAGATCCAAATCTAATCCCTGGAATAAGGACAGTCTATTCAATAAATGGTGCTGGGAAAATTGGATTTCCACATGCAGAAGCTTGAAGCAAGACCCATACCTATCACCTTACACAAAAATTCACTCAACATGGATTAAAGACTTAAATCTACGACGCGAAACCATCAAATTATTAGAGAGCATTGGAGAAACCCTGCAAGATATAGGTACCAGCAAAGACTTCTTGGAAAAGACCCCAGGAGCACAGGCAGTCAAAACCAAAATTAACATTTGGGATTGCATCAAATTGAGAAGTTTCTGTACTGCAATAGAAACAGTCAGGGAAGTGAAGAGGCAACCAACAGAATGGGAAAAAATATTTGCAAACTATACTACAGATAAAGGGTTGATAACCAGAATCTACAAAGAAATCAAGAAAATCCACAACAACAGAACAAACAAGCCACTTAAGAGATGGGCCAAGGACCTCAATAGACATTTTTCAAAAGAGGAAATCCAAGTGGCCAACAGACACATGAAAAAATGTTCAAGATCACTAGCAATCAGAGAAATGCAAATCAAAACAACAATGAGGTTTCACCTCACCCCTGTGAGAATGGCTCACATTCAGAAATCTACCAACAATAGATGCTGGAGAGGATGTGGGGAAAAAGGGACACTAACCCACTGTTGGTGGGAATACAAACTGGTTAAGCCACTATGGAAGTCAGTCTGGAGATTCCTCAGAAACCTGAACATAACCCTACCATACAACCCCGCCATCCCACTCCTTGGAATTTACCCAAAGGAAATTAATTTGGCTAATAAAAAAGCCATCTGCACATTAATGTTTATTGCAGCTCAATTCACAATAGCTAAGACCTGGAACTAACCCAAATGCCCATCAACAGTAGACTGGATAAAGAAATTATGGGACATGTACTCCATAGAATACTATACAGCAGTAAGAAACAACGAAACCCAGTCAATTGCAACAAGATGGAGGAATCTGGAAAACATCATGCTGAGTGAATTAAGCCAGTCCCAAAGAGACAAATTTCATTTGTTTTCCCTGATCGGCGACAACTGAGCACCAAAGGGGAAACCTGTTGAAGTGAAATGGACACTATGAGAAACAATGACCTGATCAGCTCTTGTCCTGACTCTAGATGTACAATGTAATACTTTATCCTTTTTAGTATTTGTTGTTGTTGTTGTTGTTGTTGTTCTAGTACTAGTGGTTGAGCTCTGTAATTAACACACAATTATTCTTAGGTGTTTAAATTTTAACTGAAAAGTGATCCCTGTTAAATTTCAGAGTGGAAAAAGAGAGGGAGGAGATGTACAATTTGGGACATGCACAATCAGACTTGCCCCAAATGATGGAGTTAGAAATGTGCCAGGGGATTCCAATACAATCCCATCAAGGTGGCATGTACCAATGCCATCTCACTAGTCCAAGTGATCAATTTCAGTTCACATTCGATGGCTCTGATAGGTCTAAGAATCAAAGGGATCACACAAACAAGACAAGTGTCTGCTAATACTAACTGATAGAATCAAAAAGGGAGAGAACGATCCAACATGGGAAGTGGGATACACAGTAGACTCATAGAATGGCAGATGTCCTAAACAACACTCTGGCCTCAGAATCAGCCCTTAAGGCATTCGGACCTGGCTGAAGAGCCAATGAGAGTATTGTAGGCATGGAAAGCCAAGATACCATGGAAAAGAAAAAAAAGAAGAAGACCTAAATGAGTGAGATCCCAGTGGGAAGTACGGGGCCATCAAAGAAGGAGGTACCTTTCTCTGAAGGGAGGAGAGAACTTCCACTTTGACTATGACCCTATCGGAATAAGATCAAAGTCAGCGAACTCTAAAGGCTTCCATAGCCCTGGCAACTCACGACTAGAGCCTAGGGAGATTACTGACGCCATGAACAAGAGTGTCAAATTGTTAAGTCAGCAACAGAAGTCACTATGTACTTACATCCCATGTGGGAACTGTCCTTAGTATGTTGTCTAATGTGCAGTGATGCTATAACTAGTACTGAAACAGTATTTTTACACTTTGTGTTTCTGCGTGGGTACAAACTGATGAGATCTTTACTAATTATATACTGAATCGATCTTCTGTATAAAAAGATAATTGGAAATGAAAAAAAAAAAAACCTGGTGTTAAACTGGAAATGGCATAGAAAATTATTTAATTTTAAAAAAATATTATGTAGGATCTCTGTCTTTAATGTGCTGTACACTCTTATTTAATGCTATAACTAGTACTCCAACAGTATTTATTTTCACTTTGTGTTGCTATATGGGGTTAAACTGTTGAAATCGTTACCTAATATATACTAAACTGATCTTCTGTATATAAAGAGAATAGAAAATGAATCATGATGTGATTGGAAGGGGAGAGGGAGTGGGAAAGGGGAGGGTTGTGGGTGGGAGGGAAGTTTTGAGAGGGGGAAGCCATTGTAACCCATAAGCCATACTTTGGAAATTTATATTCATTAAATAAAAGTTTAATTTAAAAAAAAAAGGAAGAAAAAGATTTTATTTATTTGACAGGCAAACTGACAGAGCAAGAGATCTTCTAAATATGGATTCACTTCCCAAATGGCCACAACAGCCAGTACTGAGGCAGACTGAAGCGAGGAACTTGGAGTCCATTCAGATCTCCCACATGAGCGACAGTGGCCCAAGCACTTGGATCATCTTCCTGCTGTTTTCCTAGGCACAATAGCAGGAATCTGAAACAAAGCAGCTGGGACTCAAACCAGCACTCCCAAATGGGATGCTGGCATCACAGGATGCGGCTTAACCTACTGCCCCACAGTGCTAGCCCAACAAGGATGTCTTACCCAGTGTCTTATCCATTAGTCCAGATGCTCACCTCAACACTTCAATACTTTACAGAACATATTGTAGACTTCATCAATAGTCTGATATTTGTGTCAATGATATGAAGAAACATATTCATGTAAGTGCTAAGCAAGCCTTCTCTCCACTTTAAACCAGTTTTAAAAAGTACAGCTCTCACCTAAACTATTTTTTGTAAACTGAGCAGAGTTGCAATGATCCTTATTTTTGCCACTGAACCACCTGACATGACAAAATAGCCGTATAAGTTTGGTTTAACCAAAAAATCTGCTGTATTGTCACAGTATAATAGAATCAGCTTTACATTAGAAGTCTTAAATTCTTATCTTTAGATATATACTTTCAGGAAAGGCATTTCTTTTCTACCATAGTCCCATCTAACCTCTTTTGAACACTTGTCTTTGCTGAGAGTTACTTTAGCTTCTGAATTTAAGTGGTCAGTTGATGCCGCTTCTCTTAACATTAAAGGAAGAAAAATGTTTCTTAAAATTCTTCAAAGAGTGTGTTCTTAGGCTAGGAATTTTTTCAGTAGCAATTGGAAAACTGAAGAAGTTTACAAAAATGTTACATATTTTATTGGGAAATCTAAAAGTTCAACTCGCATATTGACTCTTAAGTTGGTATGGGGCTGTGATGTCATGAAGTTATCTGTGGACTACAAAGCCTGGGGCTAAGCAAGTCCAGGCTCTTAGACTTCTTTGAATCAATAACCTTGAAATCTCATGGAGAAATTCTTCTTCAAAGTGAACCTTATCCATAGCTTTGCAAATTGACATCCTTGTGACCTGTAGGATATTGGATCCAGACTGTCTGAGTTGTACCTTCTCCTGATGTCTGTGTTTTGTTTTCTTCCTATGCAATATTGTAGGCTGAGAGGTTTTAGAAAGTACACCATGTAATTTCCTCTTTATTTTCTGTGTAGGGCAACAATGGAAAGATGATGGGGCTTAAAATCAGAATAACCTAATTTTGAATATGAGCTCTCTCATTGTATGAAGGTACTTCCAAAAGTTCACACAAAGTAGAATTAAAAGTTAATTTTAGGGGCTGGCTTTGTGGCATAACAGGTTAAGCCACAGCCTGTGATGCCCAGCATCCCATCTAGTTCCCTGCTAATATGCCTGGGAAACAGTGGAAGATGGTTCAAGTGCTTGGGCCCCTGCACCCACATGGGGAACCCCAATGGAGTTCCAGGCCCCTGGCTTTGTCCTGGTCCAGCCCTAGCTATTGGGGCCATTTGGGGAGTGAACCAGTGGATGGAAGTTATCTCTCGCTCTCTTCTCTCTCTCTCTCTCTCTCTCTCTGGCTGTCCCTCTCTCTCTCTCTATAACTCTGACTTTCAAATAAATAAGTAAATCTTTTTAATAAAGTGATAATAACTTTTGGCTCCTTTGAAGACCTCCTAATGTCTATATTCAAAATATCCATTCCTTTTCCTTTAACTTCTGAATGGTAGATCTCAAAATGATGGCACAACTTCTTTGGCATCATGATACTGACAAAATATTCTGTTGCCCAAGACACCATCAGGGACATTGTTCATATCTACAGAGCTGCCAGGAAGGTAACTTTCATTATTATTTCCCTCTAAGATTATCATCAGATTTCTCATCAGAAACCTGGAAGACCAGAAGGTAGTGGGCAGTGGGATTGATATAGTCCACAGATGGAAGGCTGAATAAGTGTCATCTGAGAAAGCTATGTCCTCCCAAAATGTTCTTAGGCTAATAGTAGGGAGAAATCAGGGCATTTCCAGTTGTCTTAGATTTTTGGGACTACTATAACAAAATACCTTGACCTAGGTAATTAAAAAAGAACAGATTTATTTCTCAGTGTTCCTGAGGCTGGGAAGTCTTCAAGGTCAAGGCACTGGCAGACTTGATGTCTGTACAGATTTCATTCTCAGCTTCTAAAATGGTGCCGCCTTCACAGAGGAAAATAAGGGAATGGAAAGGCTGGGATCCTGGTATGGTCAGTTGAAGCTATGAATATGTGTTGAAAAGTTGCATTGCAGCCCTTTAAAAAATTCCAAGTCTATCTTAATCCAAACCTAAAAGAAGATAATGCCTTGTTGGGATGTCCTCAGATGTTATAAAGGAAAGAGCTCATTCTGTCAAGCCGTTTTAGACAGTCACCCATCCTGGGGCTGGTGTTGTGGTTCAGCAGGTTAAGCTGCCATCCACCACAACAACATCCCATATGAGTGCCAGTTAAAATCCCGGCTGCTCTGCTTCCAATCCAGATCTCTGCTAATGTGCCCCAGGAAAGCAACAGAGATTGCCCAAGTGTTTGGGCCACTGCCACCCACATAGGAGACTTGGATGGAGTTTTCGACTTCTGACTTTGACCTGGTCCAGCCTGGCCTTTGCAGACATTTGGGTAGTGAACCAGTGGATGGAAATGTTTTCTTTCCCTTTCCATTCCTCTCTCCCTCCTTTTCCTTCTCCTTCCCTCTCTGTAACTCTGCTTTCAAATAAGTCACCTTAAGAAAAACAAAAAGGAAAAGAAGTTTGCTCTCCTATAGAGAAGAGTGGAGCCCTCATGGCCTCATCACCTCCTAGATTCCCACCTTTTAACACTGTGGCATTCAGTCTAAAGTTTGAACATGAAATTTGGAGGGACATGGACATTTGTCACTACTAGACCTACTCTGCGTGAAGGGAGTCTTTCAGACTGAACTACAGGACACCAGACAAGAATTCAAAGTTTTGAAGAAATAAGATCTCTGGGAACTTTGATTGTCTGGGATGATCAGTTTATACTGAGTATGGGAGTTGAAATACCCAACTGTAGCCCATAAAACTACAAAGATTAAATGCTAATCCCAAATGTAAAAATTCTCTTCAATGTCTTTCATTAGTGATTTATAGCTTTCATTGTAGAGATCTTTTACCTCTTTGGTTAAATTTAATTCCAGGTATTTTATTTTTCTTTATTTTAGTTATCGGACATGGAATTGCTTTCTTAATTTCTTTTTTTGCACGATTCGCTATTGGTTTACAGCAATGCTACTGGTTTTTGTATATTGACTGTATAGCCTGTACTTTGCTGAATTTGTTTATTAGTTCTATCAGCTTTTTGGTGGAGTCTTTAGTGATTTTCTGTATATAAGATTATATCAAACAGTATTCTACACTTTGTGTTTCTGTGTGGGTCCAAACTGATGAAATCTTTACTTAATATATACTAAATCAATCTTCTGTATATAAAGATAATTGAAAATGGAAAAAAAAAGATTATATCATTTGTGAACACTGGCAGTTTGACTTCCTCCTTTCCAGTTTGGATGCCCTTTATTTCTTTCTCTTGCCTAATTGCTATAACAAGGATTTCCAATACTATGTTGAATAAAAATTGAATAATCTCTCTTAAAAACTATTGAACAATTTTTCCTTAAAATCAATAGAATCTTTGGAAGACAAAGAAAGCAAATGTTCCATAAGTTAAATTTAGAAGTCAAAAAGATGAAAAATATGAGAAATGTGAAAATGTTAATCAGTCTAACAAAGACAACAACAATTTCCAGGAATTCTAGGGAGATGAAATACTAAAATGTATGGTATCAAAATATTTTAAAGTAGTAATAAAAGAAAATGTCCTCAAACTAAAATACATATTGAAAAGCAACCACTGAGAACTCAGCACAAAGAGTGAGAAACAGCCCCAATCCAAGATCCAAAATTGTAAAATTTTTAAATGACAAGGATAAAAAGTTGACTATAAATATTTCCAGAATGAAAGAAAGCAAATCATATGCCAGGTATTAGGAATCAGAATGGTGTAGGGTTTTTCAGTTGTATAATAGGATCTTGGAGATAGTGGAGCAGTCCTTTAAAATTCCTGAGTGGATATTAGTTTCAAAATAGAATTTTATAACCAAACTGTCAAGTATGTGCCCCTAGTAACAACATTTGTAGGCATTTAGATAATGTTTTAAAATGTATTTTTCATGGATGTTTTCATATGAAAGCTTCCTAGAGATTGTACTGCAACCAAAAAAAAAAAAAAAAAAAAAAGGAGTAAACCAAGAAATAGGATGACTTCTGACCCAAAGAAAGGGAACTCAAAAAGAGCACAGGGGAGGGTTGACACAAGACAGAAATCAGCCAGGCCAGACATAAAGTACCAAAGAGGTACCTAGGAGGAAAAAATTTAAGAGCTTATAATTCATCTGATGTTTGGTTATTTGGAAAAATATTGATGAATGTTTGACAAAGTTGTTTGAATACTTGGAGAAAATGTCAGTTACCCAGAAAATTAATCTGTTAAAAATCATGTAGTTAATTCCAGAAACAATGAATAAGAAAATTAAAGAAAGTAATGCTTGTCTCAGTAGTGAACACAATTTCCATAATCATTATGATATAAATAAGCTACTGATTAGTTATTTAATCTAAATTGTTATATGGGAGCATTAGGTGGTTATATAGGGTGGGTAGTATAAATGTCTTAAATTGTTACCTTTTTTAGTATAGGAAATCCATAGAAAATATTTAATAGTGAAAAATCAAGAAATAACGATGTAAATATGTGATTTTAAAATGTGAAGATCCAATGCAAGAAGAGTTGAAGGTGTGCACCATTGGAGAGTAGGTTTGGAGATTGGTGAGGGGTAGAGAATGGGCACTGCTATTCTTTGTTATGAGCAGTTGAGTACTATTTGACTTCCATTAGGGGCATTACTGTGGATAAGAAAACTTAATCAATAATAAAATGAAGTTACTGTGCAGGCTCTTGAAGGATGTAAATAGTAACAAGTTTCCCTTTTGGCATATCCCATCCTTTGAACTGTTCTCCCAAGGTAAACACTTTTAACAGTTTCTACCTTTAGTTGTTCTGATGGTTTTATTCACAAAATTAAGTATAGTTTTTGGTGAGGTATAAAGCAATCTGGACCTGCCTCTGCTCAGTTAGCCAAAATGTGGTCTCATTGAACTGCACTGTAGGCATGTAGGTTAACAGTGTGCTTTGAGAGTAATGTACAATTGGCCTGTGCCTGTTGTTGATCTTTCATCCCTGAGCAACTGTATACAGCCAAGGAAGCAGTCCTGACCTAGTTGGGTAAGGCAAAGGGTTATCCTGCCAGTGGGAACATGGCATTACTGGCAAGAGATTTCTCTTTTAACTGTTGGAGTTGGTGCCATGGCAGATTTTCCTGACTCAGGGAGTAAGTGTTGAGCCCTGGTCCAGCTGGTTAGATTATTTGTTGATTTTGATTATCTGCACCAATAAACTCTATGGCTGGCACAGATAATCAAAAGCAGGCAGTGATTTTCCAGCTTCCTAACAAAAATTTTTTTTTGTATTTTGAAATTACAACCTAAAAAAGTTTTATTCAGTTTTCACCGAAATATTGCTTTATAGGAAAGAGGGGTGGTTACTGAATTAAATCAAGAGCTCTTTAAGGATCTCCATGTCATATATCCTTAGGCATGTCACTTTTCTATTTATCACTTTGTTATTCTTGCAACATAAGTAGGGAAAATTGATAATAATGATACTGCCTTTTATTCAGCTCTTACTATGTGCTAGGCACTCTGCCAAGCATTCATTATCTCATTTAACTTTCAAACAATCTTTTTTTAATATTTATTTATTTATGAGACAGAGAGAGATATCTTTGACCCACTGGTTCACTCCCCAAATGGTCACAATAGCCAGGCCTAAGCCAGGCCTAAGCCAGGAGCCAGGAGCCAGGAGCTTCTTCCAGGTCTCCCATGTGGGTGACAGGGGCCCAAACACTTGGGCCATCTTCCACTGCTTTCAGAGGCACATTAGTAGGGGGCTGGATCAGAAGTGGAGCAGCCAGGACTTGAACTGGCAACCATATGAGATGCCGGTGCTGCAGGCCTAGCCCCTCATAACACTCTTAGGACCTTGCTACAGTTATCACTCTATTGAGACTGAGATGACTGTTTCATAGTCGGAAATGACTTGCCCAAGGTCACAGAGCTGAAAGGTGCCAGAGCTGTACCTGAGCCCTGATTTCTGTTGACTTTGGACCTATGATCTTTACCTGTGTTGGCCTGACTTTCAGTGTAGCCTCTGGCTTTTTCTTAAATGAGAATAAGAAAGCAACTGATTTGTACTTGAAACCTAGTTACCAATAGAAGATACATAGGTTATTGTTGTTGTCACTTTTGTATACAGTTTATAAAGTTGTGTCTTCTTAAGAAAATTTACAATTTTATGCTTTCTATTTATATCTTCTTTTGTGTCCTTTCCAGAATTCTGGAATCATCTTTGGTCTCCTGATAGCTCTTTTATTACCATGAAATCACTATGTGTTCTTTATATTTCTTTTTAAAGTCTGTCTACTCCTTATGGCTGTAATACTGCAACTGCCTTTTCTGGTCTCCTTTCTGCCACCTCAAATTGATCATATACTTTGATCAAGTTTTTTTTTAAACCCAGCGTCTCTCATACTGCATACCTGTTTAAGCCATTACTATCTTCCATTATTATTTATAATAAAAATACAGCTTTATTAATCTACAACTCAAGATCTTTCATAATGTGATATAACTTATCATTGTATACGTTTTTGTGCCCTTATGTTCTTTCTCCCTCTTTTTGCCCATGCTGATATAGCCCTCTTTTAACTATTGAGGAATAGATTTTCTCTATAACTCATTGGATATTTTATTATGCTTTGTATTTTGATAGTCTTTTTCTGTGTATATATGTCATCTTTCTAGATGAATTATTATCTTCTGAGTGTAGAAATGGGAACTCTGTGAGTCATCACAGCATATTATACTTTCTTGCATACAGCATTGTGCTAAAAATTAATAAATTAATTTATGAAGTTTTAAAAGTAACATATAACCCAATTCTATACCTTTTTGCTTTTTAATACCATAAATGTCACATAAGAAAAAGTTGCCTTTCCTATTATATTTACATCTCTATAATTATATTTAATTATGAGAGTGGAAGTATATTGATATAGCTTTAATAACCTAGAAATAAGGAAAATCTATTTTGAATGAAAAATATCTACTTCTTATTACATTTTTAAAAAATTATGTTTGAGAACCTATAATTAGTTATTTTATTATATTGTTATCAATGTGTAGTTTTAATTGGAATAAACTCAATATGATGTTAGAAATATAGGAAAATATGTAAATTGTTTATTTATCTTGCATGATGTATTTAATGTGTTTGGAGATGGTGCAGATTATCAAGTAATAATGTGAGGAAATTTGAAGATGTATTTAAATACTAAATTTAAAACACTCTGCTTAAATACAATTTCATTTTCCAAAAGAAGGTTGCATTTTTGTGCATCAAAATTGCTTCTTGGTTTCTGCTGAACTTGAAAATATTTGTGCCTTTCTTCTTCTTCTTTTTATGTTTTTCTTGAATTAATAGTATAAACATTTTAAATGCTCGTCTCTTTCATTTTCCTTTCTTTAATTTATAGGTGTTTTATGAAAAACAATTTTTATTCTTTAATATTGAATTATTTAAATCTATGTAGAATAAAAGGTATTTTTGCTTTGAAAGATTTGAATTTCACCACGATAAATATAATTTCATCCTGAAATCAAACAACAAACTGTCATAAATTTTTCTATGTTTTGGATATTCATATTTACTTTCTTAGATGCTTTTGCTGTTTTTAAAGTACAAATTTTAAGGTAATATTAATTTGACTCAGAAATCTCATACACAGCTTAAACATTTTCATGCTGTAGTTTTTCCTGAATAATTTTTTTCAAGTAATACTGAGCATCATACTGATACCTTCTTTTATACCTCACATTTTTCTAATAGATGTCTTAAATTATTTTAGCCTTTAATTTGGTTTCTAAAATATTCAAATTAAACCATAAATGTATCTTTCAGAATAAAAAGTTACATATTTGAGGTAAGTCACTGCCTATATCTAAGCAAATCTCTTAAAGAAAAATTTTACATTTTAAAAATAATAGCATTTTAAGTCACTGTTACTTTTTAAAGGGAATGAGCCCTAGAATGAAAATTCAGATTATCCCATTTTGACCACTCTCATTTAATCATTTCATTTTTAAAATTAGAGGACTTCTTACAATCCAACAAAACCTCACTAATATGCATTCTTGGATGTGTTAATTCCCTTTGTCATAAATGGAAGCTAGCCTAAATTTTCTAATAATTTTTCATCACATTAAGATTCATGGCAAAAATTAAAATGAGCTAATTTTGAAATCAAGTGCATTCATTTTATAAGGATGCTTTTTCTCCTTTCTGTCTACCTAAGGAAATCGAGAAATTGAGAATAGAACTGAGTGAAAGCGAGCAGCACTTGGAACAGGAGCAGCAGAAAGCAGCCCGGGCCAGAGAGGAATGCCTGAAACTAACAGAACTGCTGGGCGAATCTGAACACCAACTGCACCTCACCAGGTACTCCCTAATCCCATTATGCACCATAGCACCAATTTCATTCCACTGATTTTTGCCACAGGCTTCCAAACAGTTGTTAGAGTTATTCTAAGTCATTCATTTCACACACAGCTTTCAGGCATATTAAGAAAAGTGGAGATGTGGCAAGCAAAACACCCAGACATGTGAATGATAAGTGTGGCAGGGAATTACTGATATATTACAAAACCTTTCATCTACAATGCTCAAATATTTAGGTGATTCTCTATCAATAAAAGCAAAATGATATGTTTCTCCTAACACCACCAATACCTCTCCTGTTAATTCCATATCTAATAAAAATGTTGAACTGAAGGATCTTAAGGATATATTTAGGAAAATAATGTCAGTGGTGAAAGCGACAAAATGCAAGAAATCCTAAGATTCAAATTGAAATCGAACTGATACAAAATAAGAAATATGTGTCCTAAGGAGGTGTAAAATTTAGAGATGGAATTGATTGGCACTGTTCATATTCAGATCATTATAAACATGCTTATACCATCCAGGTTTCAAATTACATTATTTCATCATGAGATACTACAGCATGATCATCATTGTCATGAACTTTAGTAAACATATAGCTCAGCCCTAAATTGTAATAAGAATCTTTAGGGTGCATGCATTTTGAATTTTCTGTATTAGAAACACACACACACACACACACATGTACATGCACACACACAAGCACACAGATACACAGAGAAAAATCCAAATAAAGATAATAGATATTTCACTGTACTATACAAGTATTTCTTCTTACTTTGAATTTTAGTGTGATTTTTCAATTGTCAGATGAAGCCTTTAGGTTTGTTCAGTGGTTAGAGGTTTTTTTAGCTTTTTAAATAGATCTTTGTTTAAATACACATATAAGTTTATGATAATTGGTTTAGTTTATAAGTTAGAAGAACACCGGTGTTCCAATCATTGTGATATGTTGAAAATAAACTATGAAAGGGGACTGATCCCTTTTACATTAAACATGACAATGTAATTCTGAGCACGGTATGATAACAGATGGAGAAAAGCACCACTTGAACAGCCTGCATTTAGAGAAAAAAATATTCTAGAGGTTGGTGAACCTCCCAAAGTTTTAGGTTAGTGTTAAGATGCCTCTAGTTCTGTTATATTCAAACTTTGTTGAAAACATTTTGTTATGATAATATTCCAAATGGTTTGACACCTTCCCTTTTAAACAATGAAAGAAAAAGAAGAAAGAAACAAAGAGAAAAAGGAAAGAAAAAATCACTTATAAACTGTGTGATAAAGAAATCACAGTAAATTAAATACTTTTACAATGAAAAAATAATAGCTGTTCTTTTAAAAAGTATTGTCATTGTAGAACTGAGAACATAATACTGACATAGTGCCCGTGGTTGGTTTTTCTTAGAAGTTTCAGAATTTAGCTTCATCATGATAATTTAATAAGTTTTTCTGTCACAATTCTGAGAACCAACCGTTTGTGTGCTAAGCACTACTAAACCACAGAAGTAAGACAGTTTTTAATGTCTCAGTGTGGCTGAACTTCAGTAAATAAATATTAATGCCAGCTTTGCCCCATTTGCCTTTTTCCTTATTCAGAGTTAATTTCTGAAAGTCCGAGGAGAGTTTTCCCATGCAGTATCAGTTTGTACTGCTTGACAAGATCAGTTTCTTGCGAGAAGAGTGTAGTAAGGTGCAGCAACTGCTGAACATGGACGAGTGGTAACTAATTCCTTTGTTCTTAGGAAAAATGATTTTGCCTGCTTCTGTGAAAAGCTTTTTCTAGTTGAGCTTTATTTACACCAATTCAATAAAAATTTAAATCTACTTTTACAGGAAATAAAATTTAGTTACCTGTTTTCTAGGTGCAATACTCTTTTGTATGCATTTTATGCTCAGTCTATGTTCATGTTTTATAAAATGCACTTTCATAAACTTAAACCTGACAACTAAAATGCAGCAAACTGTGTGTAACTTCCTTTTGCAACTGAAATTGCAACTTGGTCATTGGGCTAAATATTTCTGACATTTTAAAGAGTTTGTTACCCTTTACTGTTATTCATTCAATTAGGTATATAATTATAGGGTTTTCATTTCAATATAGATCACCTGAAATACAGAATACAGTTAGCATCTCATCACTTAGCCTCTAAACATTTTGAATAGTTTATTGTAAACAAAGTTTAAAATTGAATATGAGAACCATGTTATAAAGAATGATGAAATAAGGATGCCAATGTTCAGGGGCAAAGAAAATTTAAAAACTGGAGTATCTGTAGATCGATCTAAAAAAATCTATCATTTTTTGTTTGTCCTTATTGGATTTAAAAATAGAAAATAGAAATTCAGCATTTATTGCAGGACCCAGCTGGTGAATATAACATTCACCTGTGTAACAGATATTTATTGTGTATTACTCTCTTTTAAATATTTGACTGCCCCTAGGCATAGGGAGAAAAATAAGACTCAACTTCTACCTTTGCTTTTCTTATGCTCTATTCTAGGAGCCAGATCTATATAGGCATTCATAATAGAATATGACAGTAGTGCAATGATAGAAGTAAAGATGACCACAAATGCAAGTAAGATGAATTGGCTCATTCTGCACTGAAGGTAAAGGTGATATTCAAAGAAAGCTGGTAGTGAAAGACTAGAGTCAGGAAGGAGATGTTTGGCAGTGATCTTGAATATTAAGTACATGAGTAGGAGTTCCAAGAGTGGAAAAAAGGTGGGATGAATTCCCCAGGTAGAGGGACCAATATAAGGATATTCAAAAAGTTAGTGGAAATGGAATTAAAAGACAAGATACTTTTTAGTGCAAAAAAATTGAAATGCATAATTTTTCTCATAATATATATTTCCATGAACTTTTTGAAGATGCTTTACATATGCAAAGACATAAAGATGGGCAACCACATATCTCTTCAGTCAAGTTAGGAGATAAGGCTAGAAAAGAAATGGGGACTAGAGGATGATGTATGGTATGACCACAGCAGAGCTGACTGTGGTACTCAAGATCTAAAATATTTATTGCCCAACCATTTACAGATGAAGTTAACTAGCTTCTTGGTAAGGAGGTTATTTAGTTAAAGTAAGAAGTCAAGAGAGCTTGAACTATGACAGGTAGAAATCTCTTTCTAGCTCTGATACTCAGTGATCCTCACAATTTAAGAAGGTAATTGAAAAGCATTGAGAAAATGGGTGTACTGGTTGAAGAAGAGATGATTGACAGGAACCCCTATTAAAATATAAGCACAGTAGTCCAGGGAGATAATAATGAAACCCTGGGCCATGGTTTTACCAGGAAAATGGAAAAGCAGTAGCATCTTCAAGAGATAAGTAGAGTAGCAAATAGGAAAGGATAGAATTAAACATGACTAACATTTCTGGCCTAAACTGACTCAGTGATCCTTTAATCCATCTAGGGGATTTGAAAGAAGAAGCAGAGGAAAAACACTGTATGCTGGAACTCTTGTGGAGATGTCCAGTATAGGTTAAGTGGGGGAAGAAAGGTTGTGACTTGGCTTAGATTCTAGATGCTTTTACGTAAAGGTATTGGAGCCAAGGGAACAGAAGAAAACACATAGGACCATGTTTCTAAAATTCAGCAGAAGAGCCACCAGCCAAGGAAACTGAAACGGGAACTTCAGATATATGAAAATACTTCAAAAAGTTCATGGAAAATGTAATTAAAACACAGTGTATCTTGCTAAAAGTTTTTGAAATCCATGAGTATTTTTTTTAAAAATATGTATTTTCCACAAACTTTTTGAAGCTGCCTCCTATAAGAAAAGAATAAAGAATTATCCCAAAGGGCACTTTGGTGAAGTAACCAAATGCTACTAAAACCATATGCTGTTATTAGAGGATGTCCCCAAGCAGCCTAGGATTAAGAAACTGAGTTACAATACCTTCTCTACCCATTTACTATCTTTTCAACTTTGGACAAATTATTTAACTCCTTTGGCTTACTTACTTACCTATAAAATAACATGAGGATGGATGATTTCTAAATCCCTTTCTAGCTCTCATACTCAGTGATCCTCACAATGATTTAAGTCAAGCCATTATTAAGTTACCATTTCTGCATATTAGTCATTTAAGTTATTTGGAGCATCCATTGGTTAAGATGTTTCCTTAGTTTGAAGTTCTGAGAGGTTTCATGGAAACATCACCTATGTTCCTTGTAACTCAGGCTCTATTGCCATCTCCCAATGGTCATGAAACATAGTCCCCTGACACCCTTCCACTCTTTTTTTGCTAATCACTGCCCTATGAACAATCATATGCCAGGACCTTGACTCTGTTGCCCTGTTCTCAAAACCTTCCATGTTGCCATACTGACTCAGCATGGCATTTCAAATCCTCTCCATAGGCTCCCAACATTCCAGCCATTTTTCAGCCTTGCCAGTCCTCTCACATGCTGATTTGGAGTCAAATGTAAGTGCATACAACTCCTCTTGTGGTTTTGGACTTTTACCTTTTTGACCTTCTTCTAGCCCTTTTATAAGCTAATCAACTTATCAAGATTTCCCTGAAATCCTGCTTTTTCTCCCCCCCCCCCTTTTTTTTTATTTTTCCCCTCTGTAACCTTCCCTGATACCTCCTGTCAGAAGGAAGCACTTCTCTCTCTCTGAATTCTTCTTCCCACTTAGAATATATTCATCTTAGAATCTGCTCTTTAAAAATCACAAAGGTAGTGGCTAATATTTACCAAGCCCCTACTATGTTCTGGGAGGTGAACTGAGTGTTTTTCACTGAATCCTTCCAATAGGTCTATAAGGTGCAGACACTTATTTGCCCAATTCTACAGCTGAGACAACTAGAGCACAGAGAAGTAAAATGAGTCATCTAAGGTCACACAGCAGATACATTATGAAAGTGGGCATTTAGCCTCAGTACGTAACCAGCAAATCTTACCTCCCATCCATGAGGCTGTAATTCTTTATAAATTACTAGGGAAATGGATAAATCAATCATTCCCATAAAGACAGCTGAGAAAGTCAGTAATATAACTTTGTAATAGAAATATCTGTTAGCTCTTCCTTTATGTACTGATATAAATATGTCAATGAATTTTAGTATTGGCTCGAGTTTTTCCTAAGAAATATAGTTTCCTTTGATACCTTATTTTCCTTAGTCATTTAGCATATTATAATATAACTGTTATTATTCTTTATTTCATTTTTACCAAGAGGAAAGAGAAGCTATGACAGAAAAGTGAAAATGCCCTCACATGTTTGTTTTTGACATGGCCAAACATCTTTGAAGACCTACAGAATTTAAATCCCCTCTAATATTACCATTTGCAGATATGTGGGTGGGCAGGTAAAGTTATATATGGCTTACTAAAGCAACTCTTTCTGAATGTTTATGTGACCATTATTAACTACCTACTGTGACAAATACCTACCCCAAACCTATTATACATATATGGAAACATATTCTTTAGAATCCTGCATCATTTTTCTTAGATCTTGTCTGGAGAGGAACTATTGCAGGAAGTATTGTTTTGTTTATTTTCAAGAGAATTTAGAACTTGAATTGTCCTGAGCACAAAAGGGAGACCAACCTATCCAAGCCTGAAGCTGTCGGCTTATATCAACATGGCTACTTTTAGAATTCCTTCTATCTCATCTCCTTGTATCTCATTGTCATCAATGATATGTACTTTCAAAAATTTTTCAGAACAGGAATCCATAAGTTGGATATTATGCTATGACCCTCTTTTGTGACCCAAATTGGGAGAAATGACCCCGACCTAGAGAGACAGCAACTTGAACTGTAGTTATTGTATCTCTTTGAAAATGAGAAAGGGTACAGCAGAAGAGTCACGAGATTATGCTGTTATAAAGGGCAGGTTAATTTTTTTTTTTTTTTGACAGGCAGAGTGGATAGTGAGAGAGAGACAGAGAGAAAGGTCTTCCTTTGCCGTTGGTTCACCCTCCAATGGCCGCCAAGGCTGGCACACTGCGGCCGGCGCACCACGCTGATCCGATGGCAGGAGCCAGGTGTTTCTCCTGGTCTCCCTTGGGGTGCAGGGCCCAAGGACTGGGCCATCCTCCACTGCACTCTCTGGCCACAGCAGAGAGCTGGCCTGGAAGAGGGGCAACCGGGACAGGATCGGTGCCCCGACCAGGACTAGAACCTGGTGTGCCGGCGCCGCTAGGTGGAGGATTAGCCTGTTGAGCCACGGCGCCGGCCAAAGGGCAGGTTAATTGACGAGGGGCGATGAAGGCTTTCTTTCCAGAAGCATTCCAGCATATTTAACTTCCACATACTAACTATTGTAAATGCTTCCTTAAATTTAATTGTTTGATCTCTCTGACTACCAGTTATGAGTCAGGACTTTTAAATGGAGTGATAGAAACTCAAAAAGGAAGCATTTGTTTTTATAAACATACTATATACAATCCAGGTACAGCTGGCCCTGGGTTTCTTGAATCCAGCGACTCAAGGAAGTACCAGTATGGTGTGGTATTCTGTTTTTCTATAGAATGGGTCACCTTCTGTCTAAAGCTTGGCTCATTGAGATTTTTCCACCCTTTGGATTCACCTCCTTCATTCTGAAAGTGAAGATAATGAAGATGTATTTGTTTTCAAACTGTAAGAATGTGATTTCCTTGCCCTTCCACCCACTTCCACTTTCAGAACCTTCATTTCCAGGACTGTCCCTTGCAACCAACCTGAGTCATGTACATGCATGCCCTTTGGTGCTATTCCTTGTAGCTTGAGTATACCACAATGAGTAAGGGAAGAGAGTTGAACTAGACAAGGGTACATGCTCTGACCATGGGAAGAGTGTCAGGGGGTCCTGGAGAAGTAAAACAACAGGGTCTCTCCTTTTTCCCCTCTTGTTTATAAAACACACACACACACACACACACCCCTCTGATTTTTCATTTGACTAAGAAGTGATTTGAACCAAAGAGAGAAGGAAGAAGAGTATACCTCTGTTCATGTTGGTTTGAGTATGACAGTCTCCACTGCCAACATGTTACAAGTCCAAGGAAGCATCCTCACATCCTCAGGGTCTCTTTGTTGTTTTATTAAAGAGCTCCAAGAATATAAACAGTGACATGTAAGGATGCAGAGATAACTAGCACATGCCATGCACGGTGCTTGGTTCCCTATAGCAGTGCAGTATGAAGCCTGGTCCGTGGCAGCTGGTTGTTACTTGTCTGCAATAAGCTAAGCCCAGAATTGAGCGTGTGCATTCAGAAACTCACCTCAATTTAAAATTGCCATAATTTCCAAGTCTCTGATCAGTGTTTCTTTAGTATCTTTTAAATTTTTCTAGCATATAGTACATTTTGTTGCATTTTACAAAACTAGTGCATTGCAAAGGATTAGAAGCTAAAACAAACAATAAACTGATCTTTTACCACAAGAAGTTGGATACAGTCTGCTTCCCAGTCCTTACAGCGAGCTGGAAGAAGAGCAGCACTTCATAGAGGAAGAAGTCAAGTTTCAGAAGGCAACACTTTACAATCACGCAGCCAGGAGGGAGGAAAGTAAGCGAGGTTTGAACGGGGTCCATTGGTGCCATTGTCACAAATCAATACAAAAGCATATTTCAGAACTAGATAGAAATACTTGGGGGATTACAATAAATCAGCCCATGAGCCAGTGATCAGGCCTCTTTCATCTCTCCATCTCCCCCATCAAGTTTGGCTTCAGGAATTTAGCAGGTTCCCTATAAATACATTGAATAGATTTACCTCTGCTCTCTTTATTGTCAGGGTAAATTAAGAAGGAACGGAAGTCATCTTATGGTAACACCAAGAACAGGTTTAAAAAACCTAAGCTTTTGCTCTCTGTTCATTTGAAGAGGGTACGATAACATTAACGTGTGTCCTTGCTATTCCGCAGTGAACTTGATCATTTCTTTTCTCCTGAGTTTTATTTAAGAATATTTAGCCTAAAGTTTCCATTTAGGAGTTAAGCTCATTTTTTTCTTTGTACTCCTTTCATGAATAAATTAAACAGAGAATGTGTCAAAAATAATTTTAAATGGATATATGTGCAAGCAACATCTTCAAAGCCTTGAAATAGATGGCCTTGGTGCTGTTATAAATTGCATCTTCTTTTCCCTCCCCAACCCGTATTGGAGAAAACAGGCTGTCGGAGAGCCAGGAAAGAAAAGGCGCTTTATTTTGCTCTGGTGGACACCACACTGCCTGAGCCCACTCTGCTACACCTGTTTAACTGACAAGGAACCCCTGGTCTCAGTGTGACCCTGGGGACCAGAGAGGTTAGAGAATCAAGAGGCTGCCAGGAAATGTGTGTCTGCAGGTTCTGCCTAACGTTCCCTGGCTCGCTCCTGTCAGTTCTGTGAAGCCCAAATGTGTGTGCAATGAAAATCTACGCTGGGGATGCACTCTTCTCCCCTGCCACCCAGGCCCACGGCCTGGAGCATGGTGGCGGCGGCAGCCAACTCATTTTCTGAAGAAGCCCAGAGGAGACTGAGAAAGTATTGCCCACATCACTTGCCTGACTCAACAACAGTGAGCTTCAAGTTCAGTGAAAAGCAAAAAATGGAGAACTATTATCACAGTAGTCTTAAGTCAAAGTTTTCTTTTTGAAGGAAGTTCTAGTCTTCAATATTATTTTAGAGGAAAAGGAGTATGAAAAAAATCTACTTCATGATGTTTTATTTGTTTTTATCTACCTCCTCCTAATTAGATATGTTCACTAAGTCAAGTATTAGGCACAATTCATTATTCCATGTTTTTCTGATACCGACAAGTGTATTATGCAGTGAATCATTGTAAATACTGGAATCAAAGCTCATTTTAAGGTACCGGAGGAAGGTAAAAGGCTTAGAGAATATTCAGTCTTCTCAGTGACCCATCTGAAGCCATGTTTCATGGGGAACTGGGACCCAATTCAAGTAAACATTTTTTATGACCCTACTAATATGTTAGATCAGATAAGCAGGAGATATATTCAAGCCCAGGAACTCAGGGTAGACTTCAAGTAGATCAGAAGCAGCCTGTAAAGCCAACATCTAGCCTAGGGGAGGACTCTGTCCCACCTGTGTCGATGAGACCTGTCCCCAGTGGCAAAGGCCACCTTTGAGAAGACTGGGTATCTCTTGCCTTGACCTCTCAAGCAAGGAGCGATGCAGGATGCTTTGCTGTTGGAGTTTTCGGAAGATAGCAGTGAATAAACAGTTTATCCTTCTGGTGCCTTTATTGTGTCTAACTTCAAGAAGCCTGTTTCCAACCAAGGGCTTTAACAAAAGAATGTACCTAGTGTTGAAGGAGTTATTAAAAATATATCCATACCCACAAAAGAAGTGTACAAAATAAAATAAGTCACCACTGGAATTCATGCAAGGCATGGAGAGTGGGCAGTGTTCAACATGGGGTCTTAAATTCTGACTTTGGCAGTATTAGCGATTTCCCAGTTTCTAGTAGCAGAGCTGAAAGTGTGATGTGCCAGGCTGGACATTGCTTGATCTTGACATTTGTCCTAGTCTGTTTCTTATTATTCTCTGTCACCTTGGAGAAAAAAATCTTCTACTGTACTTTTATTTTCTACAGATCTTAATTGTAATTTTATGAGGTTGTATCAGTATATAAACATGCAAAATCTTTGTAACTCATTCAGGGTTCTATGTATCTGAAGTGTTATCTATTCAGGGACTTCAGTGCTTTTCAAATGAACAATTCTTTGATCAGTCTAGAAAACTTTAGGATAATTGAAGGCATCATCCAATTACTCAAGCCTTTTTTGGCAAGGCTATGGTATTGACATATTAGGGATGCAAAGAATATATTGCTAAGTATGTTACTTCCTTTTTTCCTAAATCTTAAATATTCCTCTTTTGTCTTTACTGGGAAAACCATCCGGCCATTTGTTATATTGGTGTCTGTCAAAATAATATCTAATGGCAGCAGTTCTTCAACATGGGGGCTCTCTTAAGTCCTGCTTTGTCGCACTGATGGCAATTCTGCATTCTTAACCCATTTCTAAAATCAGGCGTTTATTCGGAATCATTTGCTGTTGAATTGGTTGCCTTCATTTGGGTTGAGGAAAGATGATAATTATATTAAGGATTATTAAAATTCATCTACAGTGAAAATACAGCTCAGGTTAGAACTACAGAGGAACCCAAATTCAGATCCTGCACTCAGACTGATTTACACAAAGAATTATCTGTTAAAAGTGGAAGAAAGAGTGACAGCATGAGACAACTCATGTAACTAATAAACTTTTTAGATGCTGTTTCATATGTTTGCTTTTCATTAAATTCAGGAATGATTGTGACTATGTTGTTGTGATTCAGTCAACATTTATTCCTATCTGTTTTTCATATACAAAGGCTTAGGGGTGCCAGAAAATAAACTGTTAACGGAGAATTAACTTCTTTGGCATGCTTTCATACTTATCTTCCAAATTAAAGAAAATGAAATGGGCAGAAACAGAGAGTAGATTACCTCCTTTTTGTCAAAAATGGTGGGAATTTGAAAATTAATAATAAAAAAGGGAACAGATGCAGTAACATGCCAGAGGGAGATTAATGTGGAGAGTAAAATCTGTGAGCAACAAAACTGAAGCAAACTGAATCAGTGGGAGGTGGTTGTACAATCAAAATCAGGATAAAAGAGAAATTACAAACAACCCTGCACTTGTCAAAGTAGTAGTAATGAAATCCTGACTCTGCCAGCAGTGAGAACCTGTGTTAGCACTTTGGGGTAAGGATGGTAGCCGGGTGCCAGGTAGGAGGGCAGTGTTAGGTTGCTGGGCAGCAGCCATCTTGTGTAGAACAGATGGCACCGAAAGCTGGCAGGGGAGGGGCTCCTTAGCAGAACTAATCAGACAGTAACAGATAGGGCAGCTGGGAAGACTGACCACAGAGAGGGAGTCTGCGGGGTAGCCGAGTGCCATGATGTTTGCAGTGGTGTGCCCATTGGTCTGAGATAAGACCTTGCAATGTCTTTCCCATCTACAGAAGAAGTTAAACTTTTGTTCAAAAAGGAAAATTGAGTTGAATTCTGTCAAATTTGGGGAAGTGGAGGTGGGCATTAGGGTAGAAATGGAAAAGGAAGAATTTCCCATCTCTGAATTCGTTGTGTGAGTTTTCAATCCTAGCCTCTGTGGAACTTTGATTTTTGCTGTTTGTATGATCTTCTGTTCTAGTGTGTACAATGTGGCACATGGAATGATCACTTTTTACATTTTATGCATCAAAGGTTTTTCAGTATCAAGGCTATGGTTAAAATTAGAAAAGACTTTTTGATATGATTTCTACCACATATGTCTTTCACAAATGAAAAACTAAAAACAGCCATATGATATATGCATTTCTACTTAATAATTTTTCATAACCTAATGTAAGCTATGTTTGATTCAGAGCCACTTGTCCTTCATTTTTCCCCATGTAACTGTGGATTGAACATCAAACTATAAGCATAATTTGGAGCCAGAAGCCTTAAAAGAAAAATCAAATCATTCAGCAAGAAATGAAACAGGAAACTGACCCGATAAATTTAATAAGTTACTAAGGAGTTAGGATTCTCGAAATATAGAGTTCAGACATTTATTCTAAAACTATAACTTTAAAAAGAAATCCAGATCTCTTACATCTGTTTTTGAACTTGTATGTGTCTTTCTTTTTTTTCTTTTTCTTTTTCTTCTTCTTTTTTTTTTTTTTTTTGTGCAGAAGGTTTATAGTTTGGCTCACTTCATTCATTTTGAAGGGGGAGGGGGAACATGACCAGGATTTGAAATAGGTGGTATAACATAGCCATATGCTATTTATGCAGCAGTTTCTGCAATAAATCTAATTTGGTGCTGTCAAAAAATTAGACTTATTTGATATAGCAGCACATTAGTAAATGATCGTGGCAGATTTAAAGTTGTCATTTAGTCTCTTCTTAACTCTTAACACAATCTCGCAAATCCATTTTCCCCCTTGATCAACTCTGTGAAAATGTCTGTTCTTTGTCCTGCAGTCCTGCAAATATTTCCACATCTGAAAGAAGGTCTTGCCTTAAGGAAATTGAGGAATGGGGTAGAAAATGAAAATCCTCTGTTATTAAAAGACTTCATGAATATAGAGGCAGGGAAAAAGATCAATAAACCAGAGAAAAATAATACTATTTTCATCATTTGCAGTTCTTAGAAAAGCAGAATTGCGAATCTCATTCAGAATGTTAATAAACTTTAGGTCTGCTTTTTATTAAGAAGCTGAAATAGTTTACCTTGCATATACATTCATATGCAGTTTTAGTAAAACTGATATAAAGAATGTGAGCGACATCAGCTCTTCATTGTCACCTGGCAGTGCCCTTAGAAACGGCTTCACTCTTGTGCAGTGTAACCTGGCAACGTTGCTTCCAGTGCCTTCTCTTGTCTGTAAAATTTATGTTTCAGGTGTTGGTATAAACTATATAAACTTTTTCCTAGTTTCTCTACCTGAAAGATAAATAAGCATATTATACATTAAGCAGATAAATATTATTCTCTGAATTCCTTAATTAGCCCATTTGTGAAAATAATCATAATATCCTATCATTTTCCTTACGAATTTATGGAACAGGAAAGTGTATGTGTGCGCGCATGTGTGTGCGTGTGTGTTACTGTAAGTGATGTTAAAACTCAGTGGTTTTTCATTCGCTTATGTTTTTATCATACAAATTTTCCAAAACAAAATTTACTAGTGTGTTTTTAAAACAGTTTACTAAGAAGGAAGAGTTCCTTTATGGTGATTTAAGCAGCCTCTTAATAGACTAGCATTGAGCTAACATGTCTTTCTTTTATATAGCAAGTCAGACCGTGGAAGTGATCAAATTACCAGTACTCTTTCAAAGCTATTCAGAAGCAAGGATCTAGGTGACCAAACCACTATTAAGCACAGATCATACTGAGAGGAAAAATATCCAGAAAAGCCCAATATCCAGAAAATATCCAAAAAAAAAAATCCAATTTGCTAGGCAAATTGTAGTTTTGAAATTTTCTCCATTTGAAAAGAAACTCTTTAGAAATTATGTTTTGAGAAGATGAAAAAGAAAGCGTCTCTTAGAATTCATATTTTAGATTCAGAATTCACATATCAAATTAAGTGTTACATAGTATGATTTATATGATTTAGATATACTGAAGATTAGTAATAAAATTGAAATTACAGCTAAAAAATGTCTTTGCACTTGGATTCTAAGATATATATATATATATATATATTACTTTAGAGGCACAATAATTTTCTTTAACATTTCTGAAAATTGTTTTGTGAAAGTCTTTTTTAGCAGTTGTTAATATTTGACAAATCAGAACTTTAGGATTCAAAACTTAAATTCTCTGTTTTCTGTACTGATTTTATTTTATTGAAAAATTTTCTTTAAATTTTATGTCAGTGAAAAAAGCTTTGATTTTTATTTTTTCTAAAAAAAATTTAGAAAATTTTACAGGATTTATTCATTTTACTTAATCTAAGCACATACAATAATATTAAATCTTGGAATAATTATTCAAAATATAAAAGCAACCTTATAAAGCACCATTTGTGTACATATTTAGTTTCATTTTTATAATAGGGCCTTCTTTCAATTTTTTGCCATGTATTTTCTCCTCAAAAAATTATCTTCCCTTTCTTAAAAGAAATTTGAATTGAGTCATTGGCTTTCCTTTTTCCTAAAGAATGTGATCATCCAACATGTTGGTAAATAATTCAGTCTGAAGTGATTTCATGTCCGACTTGTGAAGGGAGAGTGAGCTCTCGATGGCTGTGGATGACACAGAGTAAATTCATTTGAGAGTATAATTTTTACCTAATTTCTGTGGCTTGATTTTTTTCACAGAACTGGTCTATTGATGCAACTTAAATGTCTTTAGATAGATTTTGTGTTTGTTTGGCAACATGTATTTGAATGCTTAAGCAGAGCTTTATTTTTTAAATGATGAAACTTGAAATATACATGAATTTATTCGTATATTATGGGTTAAGTTTTTCAAAACAGCAGTGGAGCTATGTGTTAATATATAGCTTATAATCAAAATGGTACATATTTGTACATTTTAAGCCTTTCAGTGAAATTTCTTAATTGGAATACTGTCTCCCTTGGCTAATTCATTAGTGAAAATATTTATTCCTCAAGTTAATGCTATATAGTATGAAGCAATTTTTACATAGTGTAAACTTGTTTGTGATATTTTGATTTCACTTTAAAACTTTTATTTTGCTTCTTAACCGTATAGTTCATTCGATATAATGAGAAGTGCAGACACACATGAAGAAAATACATATCAGCTGTCTGGTTTTACAAATGATCATTAAATCACCATGTCTTATTCCTTTGACTCCAAATTATTGTCTTCCCGAACCCAAAGTAATTTTCACAAGTACATTACACAACAGAACTTCATCTTCTGCTGCTTAGCAGTAGAGGATTTAAATCCATGCAGACAGTTCATTTGACAATGACCTTGAGGGGCTTTGCTTCTTGAAGAAGAAAGCAGAAGCTTGCGGTAAACAAAGTTCACTTCTGACAGATGGATTGAATGACAGAAAGGTTGCGAGTGCCAGAATAGCCCTGGCAGAGGAGGAAATGTTCAGTGGAATCCAACAGGAGAGGAGGTGTGAACAGGTGCAGGGTTGCTGACGGAAGGGGAACCAGATGGAAGGAGCCAGAGCCAGTTTATTTAAAGGAAAAGGCAGAAAACATTGAAAGGCTGTGCGATCAGTGGCTAAAAGTGTTCATAGAGGAAGGTAAAAATTCACAAAGCAAAACTGCACAGTGGGGTAGCTAACGCTTAGCATAATGGTAGTAATTTGTGAGTTTAGTTTGGAAGTTGCAATTGAAATACATTCATCTTGGCTCTTGACACCATGAAGTATAGATATTTGAAAGTTGTTTATTTTTTTAAGTTTCTAAGCTTTTTTTAAAAAATCCATCCACTAATTTTTTTCCACCAAGAAGCTCTGTTATTATATTAAAATTGTGTCATCAGCTAAGAAAAGAAAAATTTTAAGTGAAGGTTAACATTCCATTCAAATTTATCTTGTGATGCCTCAGTTTTGTTCACATATGGGAAGCAAATGCATGCACTGTTGGGTGACATCTGTAATATCTAAGAAATTTGTGAAGTTAGACTAGATTCTGCTGGTTGCTTTTGTTATTCTGAGTCTCTGTTCATTTTGTGAAGTCCAGTATGATTGTTGCAATAGGAGTAATGCTCTTTAAAATACACACGTGCCTGCCATGATCTGGAGGTTAATTTCTGCTGCTGAGGTTGCCCTGATTTTCATTGACTTTCAATGACCTGCCTTCAGGCAGACACCTGCAAATTCAAGTCCAATTGACAATGGGAACAGTGTATACAAATACAGTGGGGCAAGGAAAAAATACTTTCTCTTTTTCTTAGACCTATTAAAACTAAACTTTATCTTCCACAAACCAACGATATCCTTCCTAATGCCTGCTACTTACTTGGGATCTTGTCTATCACAGTTATCATTGACAATTTTTTTTAATATGTCATTGCCAACAAAGAAATGCCAGTGGAAGATGAGCTATTAGGAAGCAATCACAAAGAAACATTATGAAAATGCAGTTATTTTGAAATTTAAAAGATTCATTAATTTTTCCACAAAAGTTTCTGTACAAGGTTAAGTGCCCCAAGTGAATTAAATTATACCATCTTCACATTCCCCTCTGAGAGCAGCCAGGATCAAATAGGTTACATTTGATTAAGGATAGATATTTTGGCACATTCTGAATTTCAAGATGATGTCTGTGATCCATGGCATGCTTTTGTTGTAAATATTAATAACTAAAATTTGATTAGCAGTTATAGAAGATGTTTGCATACTCCATTTCACTTATTTATGGAGATCAACACTATTAGTCATTTTCTTTTTTTTCTATTCTGGGTAAGTCTTTATATAAATATTCTGAAGGAAAAGTAGTAAATTATTTCTTCTAATAAAGGAAATTGATAAGCTGTATTTTAAAATCACCTCCAAAATGTGCCTCTTTCTCTCACTTGGTAAAATATTTTCATCTAACTATTTTTATTGATCTAAATTTTCACTTAAAATTGAGAGTGTGCTTGCTTTAAATGTAATGAAGTGATTTTGCCATTTCCATCATAGTTACTGAATACCTTTATAGAATAATGCCACTAGCATGATGTTGCTGTGTGAAATAGTAACATAAAACTAAGGTGAACAATGGATTCCAATTGAAAGATAAGAGAAAGAAACTGCAAAAATTAGTGCCATCATTTGACATTCATACCATAAATTCATTTGTAGCCTGTAGGTAGAACTGTTTATAGGCAGCACTATGTAAACTTAGTTGTACCCAGTATGGTATTTTATATAGTAGAGGTCTTGAATTTTTTTTGAATGAAGAGATAACAGATTTATTGCTGTTAAGCAGGTACTCATTTAGCAATTACTGAACACATGTTCTGTTTCAGCTATACTGTACATTGTACAGTTTAAAAATGAAGAAGCCATAATCCTTCTTTATAGGTATCCTACTTCCTAGCAGACAAGATTTCTATAGTTAAATGCATATATATGTGTGTGTATATGTGTGTGTATAAAATCTATAGAAAGTGATCTATAGATTTATAAATGTTCCTCAACACAGATTAAATAAGTGAATTCATGAACCTATCCATTTAATACAACGTTCATTATAACTTGTGGGAACTGAATTGCCAAAAAGCTAAGTTACTTGCTCAAGGCCAACAGTATTTTAGGGGCAGCCAAAAGTAGAATCTGCATGTCCTTGCTCTAAACATAATGTTCTTCCTGTTTGTTCTCAGTGATAATATGACTTATATGGATAAATCCATTAGAAGTCCTTCATTGGAAGTCTTTCAAAACCTAATGCAAAAAAGAAAAAATATGTTCTTTTTGGAGTTTTAGCATATAGTTAATAATTCTTAAAACAAAAAAGCAGAGGATCTCTTGCTTATAAACAGCAATTACTAAATCTACTCCTTGAAGCATTCCTTCTTGGGGGTATAACATAGACAGCACTCCACCACCCCCATACAGAATTCTTACTCAATGATAGATGCATTACATACATTAACTGGCTTAGTTCTCATACAACCCTACCAGGTAGATTCTGCTATAAGTCCCATTTTACTGTTAAGAAAATTGATGTATTCAGGGGTGAACACCTTGACCAATGTCACAATGCTCCTAAGCGATGGAGTTGGGATTCAAACCTATGGTGTTAACCTCCAGACTACAGCTTTATCCATCATACTCTTGTCTCTGCTGGCGGTTGCTACAAATTTTTAGCAAGTTGTAGTAAACAGTCCAAACAGGATTCTGGATAGTAGGACTTCTCAGAGCCTTTAATCTGTTAGTGTACATTGTGAATCTCTTAGAAATAAATATAGTTTCCAGTTTTTCCAAATGTATATGACATATGGAAACTTTTCTGTTAAATCACCACGTGCCTCCTAGGAATCAGGTTTGTAGGAATACACTTTAGGAAAAACTGATTTAAATTAATTTGTGATAGGACAACAGAAAAGTATCATGTGTGAATTATGTGGTTTTTGTATCTCATCAGTGCCTCTGGAACATCACACCCTCTTTACCACCCCCTACATCACTTTCATTATAGCACATGTAGTTCATAAGAAGAGCAGGTAAGTCGATAACTTTCAATTTAGTCAGTCTTCAAAAGTGGTGCTGTGGGACAGGGAAGCATTTTTTGACCATTACCTGAAGAGTAGCTGAACAGTAAGTCCTCCGTATCTGGAGACAGAAGTCTTTCATCCACTGGTCCACTCCTCAAATGGCCGCAACAGCCGGAGCTATGCTGATCTGAAGCCAGGAGCCAGGAACCTCCTCCAGGTCTCCCACGCGGGTGCAGGGGCCCAAGTGTCTGGGCCATCTTCTACTGCTTTCCCAGGCCATAGCAGAGATATTTTTCAGAAGTGAAGCAGCCGGGACTCGAACCAGTGCCCATATGGGATGCTGGCACTGCCTGCGGCGGCCTTACCTGCTACACCACAGCGCCGGTCCCAATACTTCCTAAAAATAAATTTGACAAATAACTAGATGCCAGTCCATTAATTGAATTAGCACATGTTTCAAATTTTTGAATAAGATCTTGAAATGTAAGATGTTATTGTGGATACTTTTATATATAAATCCTTTTAGAAAACCTCCTGTCAGGAATTATTGGCACAGATGTAAAGTATGGGCCCCTAAATCATTCTCTGCAGGAGATTTTATTTCTCTTCAATTTTTGGTATGCCAACATTCATCCCTTCTGCATGGATTCTTTCCTGTACTCTGAAGAAATGGAGTGACTCTTGGGTAGCAAACTCTAGAAGTCGTGAAGCTGAGCACTGAGAATGTGTTAATTTTTTTGTAAATACACTGGAGGTGGAAATAATTTGTAATTATTTTCGACAGCTTGGAACTGGTGAGATTTTCTATAAATAATGGTTGTGGAGTGATAATTTGACTAGAATGGTGATTCTCAAGGAGCATTAGGATGTGTGGTCCTGGCTTTGCTACCCACCCTGCTTTCTGGATCCTGAAATTGTATATCTTACAAGAGATCAACTCTGGCAATTTCTAATAGAAGTTTGAAACCATTGTGTGGCTTATTTGTATTCCTTAAGGTGAAGATAATGTTTTGCAATAAGTGAAAACTACAAAGGCAACAGATTAACTCGCCAGGCAGTGAGATACTTTACTAAGTTGATTGACACATTGACAGACTAACTAAAATGATTACATGGTCCTCTTGATGAATTTGGAAGTGTTGAATTTCTTTCTAGAAAGATGTAATGAATGATACAAGGTTAGTCACTGGAGATTAAGGAAAGACATCCATAGGGGCTAAAAAAAATCTCTCAGAGAATTGTATGTACATTAACTTACCAGCAATCTGCAGTCCATGAATGTAACTGAAAATTTGTCTATAACTTTCCAGCCTCTCTGTATGATATAACTTTCTCATATGCTTTATAATTTAATTTTAAATATGAATATGCATTTGGGGAGTTACCCCAAGCTAGATCTTATTTACAAAAAATAAGAGGGACGGATATTATTTTTGTATAATATGGTAGCTGCTTCAGCTGTTCTCAGCGTTTTATCAGAATTCTTCAACTTTGTTTCTATTTTCAAACAATGATGACTGGTTGACTTAAATGAGAAACTTATCAAGATAAAAAACAATGTCATTTTAATAATTCTTGCTTTTTATAAAAATTACAAGTTTTGACATCTTCACCAGGCACTTAGATTTAGTTGGTTTTGTCAATATAGCTATTTTTACTTGTGGTACATTGCAATTTAAAATGGTAGTTAAAATATAGGGAGGTAGACAATGGAGTTATTCTCAGACTAGTGTTGTCCAATAGAAATACAATGGGAGCCACAAAATGCAAACACATCTATAATTTAAAATTTTCAGATAGCATCATTTTAAAAAGTAAAAGGAAATAGATGTAATTTTAATGATTTATTTAACATACTATAGAGAAAACAATATCATTGCAGCATGTGATTCATGTAAGAAATTATCAATGAAATTTTTTTTACCTTGTTTTTTTTAAATGCTCACACTCTGTAGTGTATTTTATACTTACCACATATGTCCATTCAGTGCAGCCACATTGCAAGTGCTCAACAGCCACGTGTGGCTAGTTCTGTACTAAGCATCACAGCAGTAGACCTTCATTACTCAGTTCTCCCAGCTTCCCCACAATGCCATTGTAGATGCAGCTGAGTTCTCATGAGTTTCAACCTCAAGTCCTATTTCTACAAGGATGGAAAGAATTTTATTAAAACAAGAAGATCATGTCTGCTTTTCCTTTAATTTTGGAGGCAACAGCCATGACTCACTTTGATTAGTCCTTTGCTGAAGAAGTGTCACTTTGAGAAGAAAGAGGAGGGTAGAAAAAGCTGCCACTTGCTGGCCATTATTCAAAGAGCAGATGAACAGTAAACTATAACAGCATTGCATTATAGTAGTAAGTTCTATAACTTGCTATCCCATTTTTGCCTTGACATGTCAAGAGTTTTTGAAAATAAGTTTGACAATTAAATATCTAATGCTAGTCCATTAATTGAATTTAGACACCTTTCAAATGGTGATCTGGGCTGGACATTGCTGGTTGCTTTATGTGGAACATTTCTTATAGTCATGATAATATCATCTTCTAAGTGAGTTAACTGAGACTTAAACTGGGATGAAGTCCACTCGGACTAGTTCGGTAGAGGCAGGAGTCAAAGCTAAGCCTGTATGTGTCCAAAGCCCAAGCTCACATCCGTTAGGTAACACCATCTCCCCTGCATAGCTTTTATTATTATTATTATTATTATTATTATTTGAAAGACAGCTACAGAGAGAGGTAGAGACAGAGAGAGAGGTCTTCCATCTGGTGGTTCACTCCCCAGATGGCCACAACAGCCAGAGCTGCACCTACCTGAAGTCAGGAGCCAGGAGCTTCTTCCGGGTCTCCCACGTGGGTGCAGGGGCCCAAGAACTTGGGCTATCTTCTACTGCTATCCCAGGTCATAGCAGAGAGCTGGATTGGAAGAGGAGCAGCCGGGACTAGAGCTGGCGCCCATATGGGATGCCGACGCTTCAAGCCAGGGCTTTAACCACTGTGCCACAGCGCTGGCCCCCCTGCATAGCTTTTGTCAGTAAATTGAAGAAATTTTTATTGTTTTTTTTTCAAGGTTATTTATTTTAGATAATTATGTTGGCAGTTTCTTTTTTTTTTTTTTTTTTCTTTTTTTGACAGAGTTAGACAGTGAGAGAGAGAGAGAAAGCTCTTCCTTTTCCGTTGGTTCATCCCCCAAATGGCCGCTACGGCTATGCCGCCGGCTTGCTACGCTGATCCGAAGCCAGGAGCTAGGTGCTTCCTCCTGGTCTCCCATGTGGGTGCAGGGCCCAAGGACTTGGGCCATCCTCCACAGCACTCCCGGGCCACAGCAGAGAGCTGGCCTGGAAGAGGAGCAACCGGGACAGAACCAGCGCCCCAACTGGGACTAGAACCCAGGGTGCTGGCGCCGCAGGTGGAGGATTAGCCAAGTGAGCTGCGGCACTGGCCGGCAGTTTCTTTCCATAGTCGTCTTCTAGGAAGTAACAACAGGAACAATAAAGGTTCAGAGCCATGTCTTAATTTACTATTGTCAGTGTGGTGTACTAAGAATACTTTAAAGGGATAGACATTGTAGCACAGCAAGTTAAACTACTGCTTAGAACACCTGCATTCCTTATCAGAGTGCAAGTTCAAGTTCCACTTACTCTGCTTCCCATCCAACTTCCTACTAATGATGCCACAAGTACCTGGACTCCTACTGCCTATATGGGAAATCAGGATGGAGTCCTTGCTCCCAGCTTTGACCCGTCCTCACCTTGGCTGTTGCAAATATTTGGGAAGTGAAGCAGTGAATGAAAAATCTCTCTCTCATTTCTCTGACCTTCAAATCAATAGATAAATCTTTTAACAAAAAGAATATATGCATTATCCTCACAATGTTATAAGGAGTAGTAGTGTTACTGACTCTATTTGTCATTCAAGAAAGTTGGGTTCAAGAGTTTGTGACTTGCTTAGGGCACATAACTAATAAATGGAGGAATTGGGAGCTAGACATCAGCTCTGGGGTATACCAAAACCTGTTCTATTTCTGCTTCTTCTTGTACAAATGAGTTGACAATGACAGTGTGTCATTGTCATGGAGGTTTTTTTAGGATTCCAGTTACCTACATTCTTTTTCTGATGGCATGATTCTTGATTGAGTAGGCTCAGGGCAGTTACCTTGTATAAATGAGTTTGAAGATAGATTCAAAATAAGGAAGAATGAAATCTTTAGGAATGAAAAGGGCTACTCTATAGGAATGATGAGGACAAATAACTGAGAAATGGCTCGAGTAAGAGGAAAATCTAGCACTTATGTTACTGAGACAGAGGTCACAGTTAGTAATGTGCATAAAATAGTTCCATTCCAGTATTACAAAATTAAGTAGAAACCATGATAAAATGACTAAAAGGCGAAATGTTTTAATGAAGAAAGTGACCTAATTACTATGGTAGAACAATGATTTCCTTAAGAGAGTAAGAACACTGGAATAGGAATCTGAAAACTTAGACTTAGGTTGGTTTTCTCTTTTGTAAATACTAGTAGTGCAGTACTTATCAGTTCCAGAATGTGCAAAGATGCAAACTTTAAAAATGAACTACTACAGGAACAAGTGCTGTGGCTTAGCAGGTAAAGCCGCTGCCTGCAGTGCCAGCATCTCATATGGGCACCGGTTCGAGTCCTGGCTGCTCCACTTCCATTCCAGCTCTCCGCTATGGCCAGGGAAAACAATAGAAGATGGCCCATATCCTTGTGCCTCTGCACCTGTGTGGGAGACCCAGAAGAAGCTTCTGTCTCCTGACTTCAGATCGGCACAGCTCCAGCCATTGCGGCCAATTGGAGAGTGAATCAGTGTATGGAAGACCTCTCTCTCTCTCTCTCTCCTTCTCTCTGTGTGTAACTCTGATTTTCAAGTAAATAAATAAATCTTTAAAAAAAAAAAAAACTATGTTAACAAGCCAAGACTGATAGTCATAGAACACGAGATTCATTTCTACATACAAACATGTTGACTATTTAACTAAAGGCACACCATTTCAGCAATAATGAAAACTGCTACTACTGTCTTTATTACAGCAATCTCCTACTTACTCAAACATAGACTTCTGGCTAATTCAGCCTTTTGGAATGTACTATTAACTGAGATATAAATTTTAAAAGCACTTCTAGGAAGCAAGTAACTACTAAGAGCCCTTGTGTTTTTCTACACAGAATCAATAGATACATCCTAAGACATCACTTTTAGATGTTCAAGTAACAAGCAAAAAGGAGCCAGGATGGCACAGTGGGCTAAGCTACCACCTGCAACACCAACATTCCATACGGGAGCAGCAGTTCAAGTCCCGGTTGCTCTGCTTCCCATCAAGCTCCTGCTAATGTGCCTGGGAAAGCAGCAGAAGGTGGCCCAAGTCCTTGGGTCCCTGCCTCACACATGGGAGACTCATGGAATTCTTGGCTCCTGGCTTTGGACTGGCCCAGCCATTCAGAGAATGAACCACTGGCTGGAGAATCGATCTCGCTCACTTTCTCAAATAAATAAATAAATCTTAAAAAAAAAAAAAAGAACAAGCAAAAAAATATTAAAAGCAAAACCAAAGCAGGCCAGCGCTGTGGCTCACTTAGCTAATCCTCCACCTGCAGCACTGGCACCCCAGGTTCTAGTCCCGGTTGGGGTGCCAGATTCTGTCCCGGTTGCTCTCTGCTGTGGCCAGGGAGTGCAGTGGAGGATGGCCCAAGTGCTTGGGCCCTGCACCCACATGGGAGACCAGGAGGAAGCACCTGGCTCCTGGCTTCAGATCAGGGTAGCGCACCAGCCGTGGCAGCCATCTGGGGGATGAACCAATGGAAAGGAAGACCTTTCTCTCTGTCTCTCTCTCACTGTCTAACTCTGCCTGTCAAAAAAAAAAAAAAACAACAACAACAACAACAACAACCACCAAAGCAGACAGCAAGGCATACCAAAACGATCAATAAAAAAGAAAGTAGATCAATGTGCTTCTGCATGCTCTATTGGTTCTTTAAAATAGCTTCTGGGCCCTTTCTTGCAATAAATATTATTTAGGGTCTTCTGTTAGGTACTTGAAAATACAATAATGAACAATGATCCCTAGGAGCTTCCTGGCTGAGGGAATAGTAGCAGTGAATAGACCTAACTTATAATTTGTGAGCTTTAATTATCAAGAAGAGTTTATTAAATTTTATGTAGTTTGCTTAGGAAAGCAGAGACATAATATATGAGGGGATCTTTTAAAAGTTCATGAAATACAGAAATCAACAAACAAAGGCTGGCAAGGATGTAGGGAAAAAGGTACTCTAATCCACTGTTGGTGGGAATGCAAACTGGTATAGCTACTGAAGAAGACAGTGTGGAGACACGTCAGAAATCTGAATATAGCCTACCATATGACCCAGCCATCCCACTCCCAGGAATTTACCCAAAGAAAATAAAATCAGCATATGAAAGAGTTATCTATATCCCCATGTTTATTGCAGCTCAGTTCCCAATAGCTAAGATATGGAATCAACCCAGGTATCTGTCAACTGAACACTGAATAAAAAAAATTATAGTATATGTACACCACGGAATACTACACAGCATTAAAAAAAATTGAAATTCTTTCACAACAAAAGGGATGCAAGTGGAAACCATTATACTTAGTGAAATAATCCAATACAAAAAAGACAAAATACCATATGTTCTTCCTGAACTAATAGAGCACCTAAAAGGTAATCTATAGTAGTGAAATTGACACTTTGAGATGTGATGACTTTTAACATCCCTGTCTTGACTGTTGAGGAACAGTTTTTTTTTCTTTTTCATATTATTTGTTGAACTCTTTACTTATTGTAGGGTTAATCTTATGTGTATAAAATTAATTTAAAATAGACCTTTGTAAAAAATAAGAATGGGAATAGAAGAGAGAGGAGGAAGAAGGGTAAGAGTGTGGGTGGGAGGGATGATGGGGTGGGAAGAACCACTCTGTTCCTAAATGTGTATATATGAAATGCATGAAGTTTGTATACTTTAAATAAAAGGTTTCTAGTAAAAACAAACAAAGAAACTTACTAAAACATACTTTCCCAGGAGGAGTACAAGCTGAAAGGGTTAATGGGCTCCTGGGATGTACAAAGGGTGCTGCATTCCCTGCATCCTGGTCTGTGACTGGGGCCTTTGAAGTATTAGCATCAGATAATGACACTGGGTGGCCATCCCACATTCCTTTAAGTGGCCAAGAATCTTTTTTTTAAGCCAATAAAAATGTTGGTAATTTTAAAAAAAGGAAAAATTCAGGAAAAAATGCATATAACTATGCATGGGTTTTCAAAATTTCTTGTATCAAAATAACTTTTTTTTTTTTTTTTGACAGGCAGAGTGGATAGTGAGAGAGAGAGACACAGAGAGAAAGGTCTTCCTTTACCGTTGGTTCACCCTCCAGTGGCCGCTGCGGCCAGCGCATCACGCTGATCCGAAGCCAGGAGCCAGGTGCTTCTCCTGGTCTCCCATGAGGGTGCAGGACCCAAGCACTTGGGCCATCCTCCACTGCCTTCCCGGGCCATAGCAGAGAGCTGGACTGGAATAGGGGCAACCGGGATAGAATCCAGCGCCCCAACCGGGACTAGAACCTGGTGTGCGGGCGCCGCAAGGCGGAGGATTAGCCTGTTAAGCCACGGCGCTGGCCCAAAATAACTTTTTAAAGTACCCTTATATTTTTTATATATTTTACTACAAATGATCAGAACTTGATGGATCCAGTAACTAGAAAATCCTGTTATATGTACCACCTCAACTCCCAGCATGCCAGAAAAATGAAATATTACTCTACCATGCAATAGAAATAAGATATTATAAAGTATACTAAATAACATTATTCTTACTGTTATATTTATTTTATTTTATTTTATTTTATTTTATTTTATTTTTTTGACAGGCAGAGTGGACAGTGAGAAAGAGAGACAGAGAGAAAGGTCTTCCTTTCCGTTGGTTCACCCCTCAATGGCCACTGTGGCCAGCGTGCTGCGGCCAGCGCACCGTGCTGATCCAAAGCCAGGAGCCAGATGCCTCTCCTGGTCTCCCATGTGGGTGCAGGGCCCAAGCACTTGGGCCATCCTCCACTGCACTCCCTGGCCACAGCAGAGAGCTGGACTGGAAGAGGAGCAACCATGACAGAATCCGGCGCCCCGACCGGGACTAGAACCCCGGAATACCAGTGCCGCAAAGCGGAGGATTAGCCTATTGAGCCGCGGCACCGGCCTATTCTTACTGTTTTAGATTTGCTGAGTAAATTTAATACCTACAAAGGAGCCAATATGTTCCCCATTTAATAATGTCTCCTAAAAAGTAGTTTATAAAATAATTTAATAATAGAAATTCTTACAACAGTTACACTACCGTTTGATAGCCATGTGTCTCTATTGACAGATTATAGAAATCCCACTATAGTATTTATTAATCCTACTGATAGATGAATTGAAGTTACACATCAGAGGAATTAATTACTAAGACTACATCGATAAGCTGATGTTTTTCAGAGAAGCGCGAGAATGGACCACAGTCATCAGGTCACACAGGCAAACCAAGAGATAAAATGTGAATTTTTGAGAACGTGAAGATGCAAAGACAAAAATCATATTCTAATTTATTTTATGGAATTGCACATTTGTCTTGATTTTTCAGTGTGGTGAATTGGGCACGTGGCATTACAAAATAGGATGTGAGAATGCTTTACTATCTCATGGGAACTTTGCTAATACATCAGACACCCCTGAGCTGTTGCAAAAAAATTTCTGACTGAAAATCAGCAGAGTGTGTATTTGATGGCTGTTCACTCTCAGTAGCTACCTATGGTATCAACCAAATCTAAAGAAACCATTACAGAAATTGCTCTTACTATTGCCGTAGTAATAAGTGCTTTCCTTGCTTCTAATGTTGTCCCTTCCCCATCTGTTCCCCACACTGCAGCCAGAGTGATCTTTCTAAAGCACGGGTGTGATCACAACACTCCCCTGCTTAAAACCCTACATTGGCTCCCTATTTCCCTCAGGATAAGGGCCTTAAAAATAGCTTCATGTGCTGGCTTCTGCCTACATCTCCAGTCTCATCTTTCTTCAATAATCTCTCCTCCACCAACTGCTCACTGCTATCCCACAACATATATATTCCAGCCTCCAATCATGCCAAGACTGTTTGCAGTTTCCCAAAGGCACCTGGTTGTCTCTCCTCCCTGGATCTTTGCACACGCTGTCCACTTCACTTGTAACAATTTTCTCCTTGTTCTTTGTATGGCTGATTCCCACTCACATTTTAAGCCTCTAATTTTTTTATGCTTCCTGAATTCATCTCTGACTGTCCCTAGCTACTCCTTAGCTCCTGTTCTATGATAACAGAAACTTATTTTAATACTTACCATCCTATTCAAGCTCTCTCTTCTAAACTTGTTTATTTTGTTCACTAGACCATGAACTTGTTGAGGGCATGGTCTGTGTCTTAAATACTGATGTATTCCTATACTTTAGTGCTTGACACATGGTAGTTGCTTAAGTATTGATGAGCACTGCACAGTTTGATTAAACAAACACCTCATGTGAGGTGGTGCCATGGAATAGAAAGAACATTGGACTTGGAGTGAGAAGACAGGTTTTGGTTCCAGCTCTGTCACTTACTAGCTGTGTGACTTTAGGCAAATCTCTTAATTCCCTGAGTTTGAGATGCCTTGTGTATCTAACAGGGATATCTGCTCCAACTCCCTGTCTCACAGACTTGTAATGAAGAAAAGAAAGATCAATGCATCTGAATCTGCCTTGTAATTAAAATAGAAAGCACAGACATGTGATAGTAGGTCTATGGCTCTGCTTTAAGTACATGGCAATTGTGCAGGTGTAGTAGAAGCAGACAGTATCTAGTCGCGCGTACCTTCCTTTGCCTTGACAGTAAGTTTTCATATTATTTTGGAAACACTATGAGAACATTGATGAATGGAGAATTATTTTTAGGGATATTTGTGTCAGATGTTCCCTTCCCTTTGTTTGTGTTCCTTTGAAAGAAGTTAACCCCCTTTCTGTTTCTGCTTACTTTCCTAGAAGTGATTCATACTCTGATCTTGTAACTCATTTTTCAACATTGCACTTAAAGTTCTGACATACTTTGCAGTGTGGCGAATGGACATAATTTACTCTAGAAATACGTATGATGCCTTTAAGTTCTTCTCATACTTGAGAAAGTAGGGATCCCAAAATCCTGGTCCCTTGTATTTTCCTTTTCCTGTGTGTTCCTTTCCAGTATTCCTATATTTGTTCAAATTAACAGGACACAAGCACAGGATTTTTAGTTCTTCTCAAACATGGAAGACATCATGCTATTTATTTTATTATTTGTTTTGTTATTCTTGTCAATGATAATAATAAAAGTAAGTTAAATTCTTGGCTAAAATAGAGGTTACTTTATCACATTATCTTCTTCTGGTCAGTAGACAGGAGGACACATACACCTATGAATTATTCATTTGTTCATCAAATATTTGTTTACTGTACAACTATATACCAGGCACCATTCCAAGTTCTTAAGATAAATTAGTGAACAAAAAAAAGAGGATCCCTATTCTCCATGCATTTACAGTCCAGATAGATGCCCATGTCTTAGCTTTCCTAGGAGTCCATATCAGCTTGAGGCAGGAGATGTAATTCTGGTGTCTTTCCATGCTCTTGTGTATTTCTTTGAGGAAGATACAACCAATTGATGGTATTGTTGAAGTGGGAATGTATTCAATTGCATCTGGAACAAGTGCGAATGGTGAAGGAGAACTAGCTTGGGATTTAGCTGTCAAGATGGATAATACGGGTATTAAATAACGCACACAGATAATTGAGATGAGACTCTCATTATCCTTTCAACCTTCTCTTATTTCTCTGCATCCCTGATAAAACAAGCAATTGGAGTATAGTGATTCAGTGTGAACTGTGGAGTGATAGAGCCCTGGATTTCCTGCCTATACCCTTAATAACTGGGGAACTTGGACAAACTGTGTTCCTGGCTCTGGATTCAACTTGGTCTACCCCTGGCTATTAAACATGTTTGGGGAGTCAATCAGTAGATGGAAGATCTCTCTTTGTCTGTCCCTGTCTCTTTGCCTCTCCTGCTCCCCACTACACACAAAGAATATGTAGAAATAGCTTAGCTTATAATAAACATTAATAAGTGGGAGTTTACTAAAATGATCAATCATTTAAGGCAGGATTTTTTTCTACTTCTTTTTTTTAGATGGATAGCCCTAAGTTTAAAGAAAATCTACAAGTAACTAAAATTTGCTTACTGTTTTGGCTTATTTTGCTTTTTTCCACAAATGCATACCTATCAGTAAGCAAATTTTAGTTACTTGTAGATTTTCTTTCCATAGATTAACAATCTTGGAATTGTTTTCTGTGTATTCCAAGTTTGAGCAAATGAGTAAATATGTTAAGGATAATAGGAGCCAAGACACTTACTATTGATGAAGAAAATAACAATTTTGAAAAAAAGACTAGGTTCTGTATTGTTGGATTTCAATCTGAAATATCATTATGAATATGTGTGTAAATATATATACTCTTCTAGACATATTTAGACAAATATTTATATTCTTATTTATACATTTGTATGCATGTTGATATCCTGACTTTTTCTACTAGCGTAACCTAGGAGCAGTGAGCATCAACTAGTGAGAGATCTTGTTTTATAAATACTGTTCTCTATTGAAAGGCACAAAAAAGAGTTCCTTGGACAAATGCTGATTCCAAGATTTATACAGGAACAGTAATAGATCAGCATGCAATGTCTCCACAGCAATAGTGGAGACATGTCACACAAGAAGCAGCTTGCAAGGGTCCCCATTGGCCAATTTCAGGTTAAGCTGAATATGAAAATAAATTTTGGTCATAATAGATTATACCCATTTAAATGAAATAAATGCTATATTCATAAGGTAATAACTGAGTAATAAAGGAAAGCTCTTCCTTTTAGCACAGTGTTAACTAAGAAATAGAGAAAAAATGATAGTGGGTAAGAAGAGTTTGATAAGAAAGAGGGTGTTTGCATTGGCTGGGCATCTTCCTACATATTACCTCTTACATACACAGGGGAAAACAGTAGTGGAGGGCTCACCTAACCAGTACTGTGCTGGGGCTGGCTCATAGCAGCTCTTGAGTTGATTGTACATATTTCTTCCCAACATGGCATCTAGTCCTCTCAATTTGTGTAGCTTAAAGCAGGCCATGGGGGAAGTGCCTATATTAAAAATTGCTAAATAGTATGAATGAGGGAATTCCCCTTCCTCAGATCACTTCTTAAACATTTTCCAGGACACTAGTGATGCTGAGTGGTCAAAACTAATGTCACCATTGTTGAAACCAATGTTTATCATGTGTCTGAGTTCAAAACAGCACGCCAACCCTGCTGCTTCTCTGTTTCTTCAAGAATGGTTTTCAGTTAGTAAGCGTGCTATAAATGTTCCTGAAAGTTTTGCCACAAACGATATGGCACTGCCATAAAAATCTCCTCAAATTGTACTATAATTAGGAAGTCTCTCCCTCCCTCTCTCTCTCTCCCTCTCTCCCTTTTTCCTTCTCTCCTTCTCTCCATCTCTTCCTCTCTCCCTCTCTCCCCCTTTTAAATAAAAACAAATAAACAAAAGTTTTTGAAAGGAGGATACCCTTTAGCCTGGAGGATTATATTTCTAATACTAGCACTTCAGACATGCGTAAAACTGGGAGTTGAAATTCAGCAGGTGGAATTGCTGCCACAGTCACTGCCACTTCCAGGTCCTGGTTCTCAGATTTGAAGAAGCTTCCTCATTTCTGTGCTGGCTCACTGCTGAACTTCAGAATCATCAAAAACTCTTGGTCTCTCTATCTACCTAAAAAATCTATGATATGGACATTTTTTAAATAGTGAGATCTAAAATAACAAATGATATGGAAAAGTTGAGGATCAGGAATGTAAATTATTCAAAAGCATTTTAAAAAATATTTATTTACTTTAAAGACAGAGCTACACAGAGGAAGAAACAGAATGTGTGCATGTGAGAGAGAGAGATCTTTAATTTTTGTTCACTTCCCAAATGGCCGAAACAACCAGGGCTGGCCTAGGCTGAAGCCAGGAGCCAGGAGCCACAGGGGTCTCCCACATAGGTTCAGGGGCCCAAGGGCTTGGGCCATCTTCCTCCGTTTTCCTAGACAAAATAGCAGGAAGCTGGATTGGAAGTGGAGAAGCTAGGACTTGAACTAGTGTTCATATGAGATGCCACCATTGCAGGTGGCACTTTAACCTGTTGTGCCACAACACCAGCCCCAAAGTCACCAATTTTAAGTGTGCAGTTAAATGTGTCTTCACAAATGTATGCAGTTATATAAAATTAGCATAAAGAGGACATAAAACATTTTCTATCAACCCAAAGAAGTTCCCACATGCTGCTGTTTCCTCATGCCTTTTCCTTACTTCCAGGTCTTAGCAACACAAATCTATTCTGTGTCACTCTGTTGTTGACTTTACTAGAATGTCATGTAAATGAAATCAGAAAATAAGTCTTTGGTGTCTAGCTTCTTTTAAATATACTATTTTTGAGATTTATACAAAGGTTTCATTAACAGTAGCTTATTCTTTTATTATTTTTTTGAGAGGCACAGAGAGACATAGCAGAGCCCCCAACCACTAGTTCACCCCTCAAATGCCCACTGCTTGGACTGAGCAATGGATGGGACCAGCAGCTGGGAACTCAGTCTAGGTCTCCTCCCATATGAGTGTCAGGGACCCAAATACCTAAACCAAAACCTGCTGCCCCCCAGGGTCTCATTGGCAAGAAGCTGGACTCAGGAGCGGAGAATCAAATCCAGGCATTCTGATATGACACATGATATCTTAATTGAAATAGTAACTGCTAGTTCAAGTGCCCACCCTACTAGATCCTTTCATTGCTAGTATTCCTAGTACTCTATTGTAAGGGTATACCACAATCTGTTTATTCATTTCATAATTAATAGAAATTTAAGTTGTTTTTCGTTTTCAGCAATTGTGAATAAATGCTTCTGCCCCATTTTAGTAACTACCAAGAAATTCTTCTTTACTGTCATTGCTTTTATTCCAAGTTGTAAAATAGAGCTACTTATGAGTTGGTTAATTGAGATCATCAATATTTTGAGTGAGAACTGAAAGAAACCCAGTTGGGGAGATGGGCTTAGCTGTTCTTCCTGAGGCTCTCACACTCCCAGCTAGAATTGACTCCCTCATTTTTCTATGCTTTGGTTGTTTTTTTCCCCTTGTACCTTTTTTAGGGTATACTTTACCATCTACCTGGCTGTTTGTTCAGGTCATTTTGAACTCCTGAGTAGAAACAAGGTCTATGCCTCATTTATCTTCATTTGACCTAAGGCCTAGCAGTGGGTGTTTTTTAATATTTTTTAATATAATAGAGTTATGACAAATATTTAATGGATTGATCTTGATTCTTTTCCAGCTCCTTCTTTGACTAAGTGGTTTTTATTAATTCATTATTTCATGAAATAGTTTATTAATTCCCAATTATTGCATTAACTCTGGAGTCTTATAAAATAGGTCTCCTGAATAATAAATATTTTTAATCTCACCTCTGTCATTATTTGTAAATCATTCACAATATAACCTGATGAAAAGATTTTAAAATTTTTATGGGCCTCAGAGGTTGTATGTATGTGTGTGTGTGTTTGTATGTGTGTATGTGTATTTCAGCTTTAAAGTAAGAGCATTTGGTGAAACAGATTTGTGGTTCCCTTTCTGTTATAAAATCCTGAAGTTTATAAAAAGCCTACCAAGTCAGAAAGAACCTACAAGGGGAGAACACAACATGGAAGAAAAGGGGCAAGAAAAAGGAATTAGGAAAACAAGAATATGTCATGCTTTTATGCAATGAAAAAGAATAGTTTCTCAAATAAATTGAAACTTCGTGAAGGATTCAAGAAACATAAACTTATGTTTTATAAGGAAAACTACAATAAAGACAGAAGTGGTTTTATAGGGTCAATTTACAGAATTACTAATTAGGCAGCTTCTCATTCTAAAACTTGATTGTAAGATCAGCCCCCTTCCTCAGGTGGGGAAGTGTGAAGTCCCAGTTTGTAATGAGTAGTTGAGTAAGACTAGAATCTTGGTGTAATTATTAATAATTCCCCCTTTCATTATCAAATGGGTTTTGGACAATGCATTTTGTGGTCACTCAATTTCTCGGGGGTTCTCAGAACCCTAGTTCTCCCTGCCTATATTCCGTGTTCTAGGAGTTCTGACTTGGGAATGGTTACTCAGTGAAAGAGTCCACAGTGCTCCTTAAATACATGGTTTCTACCTGGCAGAGCCATTAGCGCCATCCTCTTCTAGGCACTCTTTTCTAATGGGTCTGAAAAGTTTTTTCCCCCTCATATAACACTTATGCAAATTCTCCAGTTTCTCTTGAAGACTGCGGCTTTCCTTTCTCCTATGGCAATGATAGAAGAATCATCAAACATTCACTGCCCACTGCCTATATGTCCAATACAGAGCTGGGCTAAGGGTGTAGAGAAACAATGACAAGAGTCAGACATGTAAACCTGTAACTAAAGCATGATAATTGTTATCTTTGTTGGTAGTAAACAACATATACAACATATTCATATTCGGTTAAAATTTAAGTTATTTTGGTGCAAAAAAATTGAAATCCATACATAGTAGTCTTCATAATGTGCATTTTCCATGAACATTTTGAAAACCCCATGTATTCAGGTCACTGAGGAAAGACTAGATAATTTAGGCAAGAGAAAAAGGAAAGAGGAAAATCTGAGTAGGCTTTAAAGGGGCAGTAAATGTTGTACAGGAGATTGGCTTGGCGAGGGAGCATTCCAGGAAGAAGGGACATGTGCGATGGTCTATGGCCAGAAAATGCAAGGTGTGACTAGGGAGGCAAAAAGTAGCCTCGTCTGACTGTCCATTTGTTGCAATATACTAGTTTGGAACTGAGTGTGAGACAAGACCTTGGAGCACATCCTGGGGGGTGTTGTTGTTAGAAGTACCAGAAGGGACCTCATGTCACATTTAGCAGGGACCCCTGATGATTCCATTTGAGTGAGGTGTGGGAGTATTTTCATTCTAGAATTTTACACTACAACATTACCACATGCATTGACCAATTTCAATACAGGCTTTCCTTATGTTGCTTTATAATTAGAAGCCAGTGAATTGAAGTTCCACAGCGGTACATAGACTGGTAGTGATAGCTTTATGGAACTGTTTATTTTTAGTTTGGCAAAGGCTAGGCAGTAAATATCTCAATTAGTAAACTAAAGCAGCATGGATGAGAAGTGCCCACAAGGAGATCAGGAGTTAAAAAAAATAACTGAGTCAGTTAATTGAAGGAAGCCTCAATATCACCTACCCATATTTAGAGTTTGACCAACCAACTTTGTGCAGGGTGGGGGGTACAGATACACACACAAACACAAACACACACACAGTAAGTATCCATAGTGCTGCCAGCAGTGAAGCTCTTTGCATTGCTCAGGTTCTAATTTTCAGGAACTTTCTGTCTTTAGGAGCCACTGTGATTGGATAGTGACCCAATGGGATAATGGGATATCACAGTGGGATGGGATAATGTCTTTGACTATGGAAGATTATCATTCTGTAAGTTTTTCAAGGTGACTGAAGAAGAATTTCATTATGAAGTGTTGAAGGAGGTTACTCACTTCCATATTCATATTTATATTTACATTATATGGCCTGATATGCAAAAATATTTAATGAAAATATGCACGTGGTACTGCAGAATCACTTACTTGTCCATGTATAAAGTCTCTTGCATTATATTTGAGATTCCATTTTATATCTTGGAGAAAAAAGAAAAGTGGTTTACAAAGCTTAGTTTTAAGAATTTAAATTTTGCCTAATTTAACAACTAAGTCATGCTATTCCTGGAATTTCAGGGTCTTTAGGAAATAGTGATCTTCCATGCTATGAAAGATCAATTGGTAGTGTAAAACATTAAGAATTTTGCAGGGAAAAGGTGGCTGTGCTTTAAAATCACAAAATACCATTAGTCAGTGGTCATGATGTTTTTGATGTTTGAAGCCGTGAACCGTAGTCCATTTGGGCTGATAGCATATATTTAGCATGGCCCTCTGGATTTTCCTCCTAAAGAGGTGATCTGTGGAGTGTTGTCTTCTTAGCTTAACAATTTACTACATATCAGCTCCCCATGTTTTATAGGGGAAATGACAGTCTTTTGTGCTTCTGAAGATGACATTTCTGTATGTCTCCTCTCTATTTTGCAGACTGGAAAAAGGTAGCATGCAGCAGAGCTTTAGCAACGAAGCAAAGGCCCAAGCCCTTCAGGCCCTGCAAAGAGAGCAGGAGCTGACACAGAAGATACAGCAAATGGAAGCCCAGCATGACAAAACTGGTAGGTGGTAGGGAAAGATTAGAGCCTGGGCACTCGCTCACAAGCCAGGCCCACGCCTTACTGTGAAATGACATCAGGAACACCTGTAACCTTTGGCTGGCCGAAGGGAGCAGATGCTAACTACACCGGAGATTCCGAATTACATATTAGTTAGCGTTTAAAAGAGAAAATGGAAAGTATTGCCCACTGTCTGTTGATTTCAGAGTGCTGCTCTCACATCTGTTGCACCATCTGGATTATGAGTTTATTTACCTGTGTTCAAGAAACGTAAAGCTGAGAGAGACCACAACAAAGTAGAAAAACAAAGGGCTTGTTTTTGGCTGGGTTTTCAGGCACACATGTTATATAAAGAAAATAGCATCAGAAGCTCTGCGGGAAATGCTCTGAGCTTACAGTTAGAGTCTCCTGAATAGCATTGAACAGTTCCCACAGTACACACATTATAGCTACTCTAAAAGCCTAATGAGTTTGCTTCAGCATCCAAACTGGAGAAAAGCTTTAGCCATTAATCGGTTCTTAATTCACTGTCGCAGCTGGATGTAATTCAGTGGCTCCAAATTGATATGTTCCTTTATTTAATCTTTGCAGCTTCGAACATTTTTAGCATTTGTATGATTTCCCCACCTCCCCCAATCCAATCTAGAGTGATGTTTAATCCTTTGCATTCTTCAAGTTCTCACAACTGCTGTTAAAATTCACTAATACAAGGCATTGACCACAGCTGGCAGCTTGGCTAAAAATTGCCATCTTTCATCACATTGGCACTCTTCTGCAGACTGAGTTGGCCAGTAACTCTTTACCTTTAATTTGAAAGTAAAATGCACTTTGAAAATAGGCAGTTTGATTTGTTCAGTCAGAGCATTATGTAGTTCCTTTCACTTTTGAGTTGTGTGTTCACAGACAGTGTTAGTCAAAACAAGACAGTGTCAGTCATTATAATTCCACACCACATACTCCATGCTGATTGTACTATTAAAACAAAAGTTTAATTGATCCTCTCTCTTCCAGAAAAAAATGTTGCTTAATTTTAGTGCTTTGATTTATTTTGCTTTGTATGCTATATGCTTTTCACCAATCATTAGCTAGAACTGAAAAGAAATAAAAGACCTATTAAAACTTACACATGGAGATAGCTTTCTCATGACTTAATGTATATTTGATGACATAGTAAAAAATAGTTTCTTATCCTATAGGTGAAAAATTGCTAACATAAAATTTATTAAATAATTTACTAACTTGTAAGGAGGAAATGTCATATTGACTCTCATAATTCTCTCCAGCACATTCAGTAGAGATTTTCTTCTAACAGCATTGAGTCAGAAGAAATGAAATTTCACCAGGTTCAGGAGACATCTTTCCATTAAAAACAAAATGAGGAAATTATAGGAGAAGTTTTTCTTTGCCCCCACTGCTATGGGATTCTAATGATCAAAGAGCCTTGAGCAGGATCTGGGGCTAAATAAGTTTTAACTGTTAAAACCACCTTAAGAACACTTTTATTTTGATTTACAAAAGCACACTGCCTTCAATTTCTTTGACTACATTTTCACTGAAGTGCAAGCTGTTGACAATAAAATCAAAATCTGAGGGAAACTTCCATAGTTCACCTCCATAATAAAAGAAATATGTGCAAAATTGGGCAAGGGGTGGTAAACTGTGCGAGCAAATAAGAAAAATAAAGCAATGATTATAGTGTAGAAGAAAGTTCCTCAATTATTTTAGGTTTTAATTGTCTGGTGGTGAGAATTTTTGACACTGTTTATAGTAAAATTGTCAAAATAAAATATAATATCTTGCATATTACAAAGATATAAGCATCTAGTACTCCATTTGAGGTATTTGACAATTTATTAACATGCTAAAACATTTACACCAAGCTGGTATGATCAAAAGTGTTTCTGGTATATAATTATTATGAAAATAAATGTCTCACAAGATTTAATGTCTTACCAGATGATAAGTCCTTTAACTGAGGACATTGAAAGTGATCTGGTGGCTAACAGGAAATGTGTAGTAGTCTAAGGCATTGTCCCACTCTACCTGTGGAAGCACTGCACAGCTACAACCACAAACATCTTATGTTGGTGGGGGTTTATTGTTATTTCTAGAAAATGAACAGTATTCACTGATGACCTCCCAGAATGCATTTTTGACAAAGTTGAAGGAAGAGTACTGTACATTAGCCAAGAAGCTGGATCAGATCTCTAAAAAAAGCAGGTAGGTAATGTTATAAAATATTTTCAGAGCACTGTTTGTATGATTACTGTAATTTCTCCTTAAAAATAGCATCTTCACTATGCTGTGGTCTAATAATAAAAGTTATTCTCTGTTGATACAAGTTTTCTATGAAAATATTTTCACTATGTGGACATTTTCTTGTTTGTCCATACAGGTACTTTGATGTTTTTGCATGATTATTGAAGTGTACTATTGTTTGATTTTTTTAATGTATAGAATTGAAGACTGAAATTCCAGAAAACAAAGATCAAGATAGCAATTAGTTTAATAAATGATACAGATAAATCAAGCACTTTAAAAATGTTATATTGATAAGTTAACACATTTTGATATATTATCATAGTTCTCCATGAACACAGAAAAGCTATCTTTAGGTCAAATGGTGATAGATGAAATGTGTATATATAAAAATGAAAATAAATTATATTTTGAAATAAAATCATGCTTTAATTCTTATAAAATTACTTTAATATGACAGCCATTGTTCATTTTATAGGTATACTCCTCTCTTAAAACCATTGATTCAGATCTTAATGACATTTTTCTATGCATTTTCTTATCAGTTTTTCTCAATGAATAAATTATTTTATATTCTAAATTGCAAGAAGCCTGAGTCCTCATCTCAGCTCTGGCAGTATCTGTGGAATCTTGGACAAATTTATTTGACCTACTTGAACTATAGTTTCCTCTTTTGTAAATGAATGAATGACATCGAACAGAATCACTTTGAATTGAAATATAAAAGGCAATATTCACATAACAGAAGGCAAATATCACATTACATGATGAAAAATAGCCTGGGTATCTTATTTTTCTGTAACTCAGTTTGATTTACACAGAGCAAAAAATATGGCTCAGCTAACTACTGACTTAGATGTCTCATTCAGAACAAATTTCAGGCAGATCAGAGTGTATCTGATCACTCTGAGTCCCATCTAGCATTCCTGCATCTACAAGCTATCCTAACTGCTAAAATCCACATCCTGAAGCTTTGGGGGAATCAGAGAACTCAGGAGCCTGGTTCTTTCTGCTCACAAGAAGGCAGCGGCTTCTATCACCAACCAGAATGTGCTCTGAAATGCACACCTTAATATATGTGTTATTTTCCTAGGGGAAGACCCCGAGTTGCCAAAATACCAGATACTTGCAGGAAATTTGACCAAGCAAGTCAAATTATTTTATCATGAAGGAGACTCTCATAAAATACCAACAACAGTAGCTATTCCTAACTAGAAATAGTTCACTTGTCACACAATTTGTTAAAAACCAACTAGATCACATAATTTAGAGAAAAATGATATTAATCTGTGATCTATATTATTATGTTATCTCTAAGATTAGTTTGTGTAATTATTAACTAATACCTTGCTCTCTAAAGAAACGTAGTTAGGGAAATTGAAATGTTTAAAAGATATACATTGCTTTAAAACATATAATTGTGCATAATATAAGTTGTTTAATTTCATGAAGTCTCAAGACAGGAAATACCTTCTTTCACATCAAGAGCACCAAAACTGTTTAAATAACTGGTGAGTGGTGAGCTAGCATTCTAACCTGTTTCAGGTTTGAAAGCTCATATAGTTTTTCTTATAATAATCACAGTATTTTACATCCAAATTTCAAGCCACAGTAATTATGATGAGAAAGTTTGGGAAGGCAAAGTTAACCTTTAAATTCAGTGGAGGGGGCCAGCACTGAGGCGTAGTAAGTTAAAGCCTCCACCTGTACCACTGGCATCCTATATCAACAGCACCAGTTCTGAGTCCTGCCTGCTTTACTTCTGATCCAGCTCCCTGATAATGGCCTGGGGAAGAAGTGGAAGATGGCCCAGTGCTTAGGGCCCTGTACCCACGTGGGAGACCCAGAAGAAGCTCCTGGTTCCTGTTGTTGGGTTGGCCCAGCCCTGGCCATTGTAGCCATTTAGGGAGTGAACCAGCAAATGGAAGACCTCTCTCTCTCTCTCTCTCTCTCTCTCTCTCTGTGTGTGTGTGTGTGTGTTTCTCTCCCCCTCTCTGTCTGTAACTCTGCCTCTCAGATAAATAAATTAATACAATAAAAATAAATATATTCAGAGGATAAGTAGGCATACTTGGCAGGTGAGTGTTGACCCACAAGCCAAGGCTAACCTGTATGTGTGTCCTAAGCCCTCTTTTTCTTACACTAGATCTGTTGACTTACCTTGTTCTCGTTTAATTAACTCAGCAGCTCTCCAGCTCATCTTCTCATTTTGCCACTTAGTGACAAAACCTTTGGTACATTGCCTAATCTCTAGAAACCTCACTTTCTCCATCTGTGAAAACATCTCAAGGGGCTGGCATTGTGGCACGGCAGGTTAAGCCATTGCCTGTGCTGCCAGCATCCCGTCTGAGTGCTGGTTCAAGACCCAGTTGCTCCACTTCCAAGTCAGCTCCCTGCTCATGTACCTGAGAAAGCAGCAGCAGGTGACCCTTGTGCTTGGGTCATGTAGGAGACCTAGATGGGGTTCTGGGCTCCATCTGGCCCAGTCTCAACTGTCACAGCCATTTAGGAATTGAGCCAGTGAATGGATGACACCCCCCCCCTCTGTGTGTGTGTGTGTGTGTGTGTTACACTGCCTTTCAAATAAATAAATAAATCTGAAGCCACCTTGCAGGATTGTGTTGGGAATTAGAACTATATGTAAAGATGCATACCCACCTACCTACCCATGTGTGCAGTCTTCCCTTTATATTCTCAGGGGATTGGTCCCAAAACCCCTTGCAGATATCAAAATCCACAGGTGCTCAAACCCTCATATAAAGTAGCATAGTAGTTGCATTTAATCTGCACACATTTTCCCATGTACTTCATTTTTACTTTTTAAATTTTAATTTCTTTTAATTTTTTTATTTTATTTGAAAGGCAGAGATACAGAATGAGAGAGAGAAAGATCTTCCATCTGCTGTTCACTCACCAAATGGCTGCAATGGCTAGGGCTAGGCCAGGACGAGGCCAGGACACAGAAGCTTCATCCCAGCTTCTTATGTGGGCAGCAGGGCCCAAGGACTTGGGCCATCTTCTGCTGCTTTCCCAGATGCATTAACAGGGAGCCAACTTGGAAATAGAGCAGCCAGGACTCAAACTCACACCCATATGGGATAATGGTATATAGGTGGTGGCTTAACCCACTGGGCCATTACTCTGGACCCATGTTTATTTTTTAATAATATTTGTTTGAGAGGCAGGAGTGGAGGGGGGAGGGAGAGAAAGAGAGAGAGAGAGATCTCCCCTCTACAGCTTCACTCCCTAAATTCCTGCAGTGGCCATAAAGGCTGAAGCCAGGAGCAGGGAACTCAGTACAGATCTCCTGCATGGGTGGCAGGAACCTAACTACTAGGTTCATCACTGCTGCCTCCCAAGGTCTGCATTAGCGGGAAACCTGAGTCAGGAACCCTAGCCAGGAGTCTATTCCAGGCACTTTGATGTGGGACAAAGACATCGAAATTGCCCAATAGGGCAAATGCCCACCTCTTCTCATATACTTTAAATAATCTCCACCTTACTTAGAATACCTAGTACAATGTATATGCCACATAAGTAATAGTTGGACTATATTGCTTAAAGAATAATGACAAGAAAAAAGAGTCTGTACATATTCAGTACAGTTGCACTGTTTCAGTCTGTGGCCCCATTATCCAGAAGCTGTGGATACAGGGGCTGAGCACGTAAAGCACTATACATCGTAAGACACCGCAGCTGCCCATGTCATCCGTGGCTCGGTTTTTAGCATTGTGACTGGTAATTTGGATATCACTTTGCCAAACTATTATTGTCTTTGCCAGGGAAGGTGTGATTGCTATTTTCAAACGGAAAGTTTGTATCACAGTGAAAACCTTATTAACGGCAAAACAGAATCAGGAAAATGGTTGTGTTTATGTTTCAGGTCATGCTCTGGTAGCTGGTTTTGTAAATCTGGTGAATTTAAATAGGCACCTACAGTAAAAATATACTAATGGACTCAACACAATGGTTTGACAAGTAGTAAACACTCAGTAAAACGCTGCTTATTATTTTTAAAACTTTTATGAGTCCCCTAAAGTTATAAAGGTACACTTTTTGTACCTCACAAGAAGGTAATAAATATGTTGTGGTTTTAGAATTATGTGTTTGTTTGCTCTTAATTTCTTATCAATTCAGTCTCATGTCTCCCTTTCTTACTATGACATTTTCAAGTGACTTATTCATGCCAAATTTATCATCCATTTTGATGTTATCTTCGACTTTGAAGCCACCTGTATAACTTGAAGGGCTGAGAGTACTTCTAAATAAAATCTATAAATGACATAAGCCCTGTAGAACCACTGCAGGAGTGTGCCTCTGCACATTTGAACTTTAGGGAAAAAGAATTTTCCCTGTGCTTTGGTGTGAGGAAAATCTTAGAGTGTCTCAAGTTTTGTCATTCTGGAAACTCAGTCTCCACAGTAATTGTTTGAGCCATATGGTAATTTTTGTCTAAATTTCCCTCGGGGTGCTACAGTAAAATTTTTCCTGGAAGTAGGTATATTTATTTTATATTGATCAGTGATTTAAAACACATTTTTTGCCCTCCTTTCCTTACTAGCAACATTTCTCTAAGAGTTTTATGTTATTCAAAATGCCATACCAAACAAATGGTTTCCTACCATTTCAAATAAGCTTTTTTTTAACTCACAAATCTAGTCATTTGACTGGAGCCCTTGCGGAATCACTGGGAAAGCTGACAGTCTGGGCTTGCCGTGCCCGCGTGCTCGTACTCTCTGCCCCAGCCTCGTGCTAGGCTGCTCTGTGAAAGTGTTTTGAAATGGTACCTCCGTGTGTGTGTCTGCTGAAAACACTTTCTCCCCAAGTAGAGCGCAAGTTGCATTATGACAGTGACGATTGCTTCTGTTCTCTGGAAGCCTCCAGAGTGGTTCGCACAGTACTTTCTGCACTGTGTGTATTCCACACTGTGCGTGGAGTGGTGTCTGCAACCCTAGGGTTTGTGAATGGCACATCCCATTTTAAAACTAAAAGTGAATTGCTGATTCCATGCATTTTATATAGCTTGTTTTTGACCATCAGGCAAGAGAATTAATTCCATTCTGCTTTTAATTGGCACCAGGCAGACATTCTGTGATTTTAGTTGAAGCTCATATAAACTTTAGCTACCCCTTCCGTCTGTACGTACTCCCCAGTATGCTGAAAGCTTATTACAGTTATGGGGTTGTTTTTGAGGGAGGTAAATGTAGATATTTAAATATCGTTGGTACAACTGTGATTTTTCTTTATCAAAGGAAGGAAGTGTTCCCTCTTCCCAGGCGCTTAGATCAATCAGCAGTAAAATGTTGCAGTGTGATTGGCTTCACAGTGCGATCTAAAACCTGGCCTTGGAAGAGCTCCGAAAGGTCGGGTGCTGGCTGGGAGTGAGCCTCTGCCAGCAGAGTGAAGATCAAGAATGTGCTAGAGAGCAAGAATGTGCTAGGTTTTAGCCTCTCCCCACGTTCATGTTGAAAAGAACAGAACAGAGCACAGAACAACCAAGATCTGTGTGGTTTTGATTCCCTTCTTTCTTTTCTGTCATTGTCACTTTCTGGGTTGCTAGGCTTGTGGATTGATGTCTAACACTGCCCATGGTGTATTTGTGATTTGCGTTTTGTAATTAAGAGGAACAATGGGAGTCCATGGGGTCTCATTATATATAATGGTTGGTTTAATTTGTTTCACTTCTATCTTGTTAATTGTAAATTGATCATTAAGATTTGAATTCTAATCTGTCACCAGGGTTGTGAGTATTGAGGCTAGAGCAATGATCCTGGTTTTAATCACTGATGATGAGAAACAAATTTTATAATTTTGGTACATATTGCAGTTCATATATTTTAACACTGTATTTTATGGTGTTATAAATATTGTTAAATGACTTTTAGTGTAGTTTTACTGTGTGGACTATAATGTATAAATTATATTACTGTTTTGGCAACAGTAGGTATCCAACTGTGTGAGTTTAATTGAAGTAAAGAACACACCACCCGGTTGAACTATTTTTTTTTCCCTTGCATGTTTAGATGATGTAGGTTGTGATACTACAAAAATTATACTCTACAATAGGAGACTAATATTGCCTTCTGCTAGTTGTTAACAAAAGCCAAACCAGAACCTAAAGGAATAAAAAATTAAGGTGTCATGTTTTACTTTAGAATCAATTATCATTATAATCTGAATTATAGTAGTAAAATATTTCATGCAAGTGCAATTACATAATATAGCTGGTATATGAAAAATCAGAGAAAAGTTCATGCTTCTATAAAGCCAGCAATTACCTAAATTTTCCATGAAAAATGGATTAGAGTCAATTATCCTTTTAAATGAGCCTCGGGTAACCATGCTACAAATGGATCTCAAAACTAACACAGAAACTTGTAACATTACTCTTTGAATTTTGCAAATTACTGGTTCTATGACTATATCAGGAAGCCTACACAGATAAAGGATGATATGTGTGCACATAAAGAAAATTTTTATTTATTTTATAGAGATTGATAGGCAAATTAAAATTATAAAGAGAATATCAAAATTATGCAAAGTGAAAAATAGATTATTGCAATAACACACTTATAGTAATATGAACTTTACATGTAGCATTTGCATTTTTGTGATTATGTAATTCAACCTTAATGCAGAGAATTTGGAAAATACAAAGAATTAAGGAAAATTTTTCTGTAACATGACCATCCAGATAACTATTGTCAATTTTTGACATACTTCCTTTCAGTCATTTTTCTGTGTGTATGTAAATATGTTAGGTATGCATACTGTGATTGAGATTATATAATATATACAGTTTTGCATCTGCTTTTTTTTTTTTCTTTTCTCTCTCTTTTTTTTTTTTTTTTGGACAGGAGGAGTGTTTAGTGAGAGAGAGAGAGACAGAGAGAAAGGTCTTCCTTTTTGCCATTGGTTCACCCTCCAATGGCCGCTGCGGCCGGCTCATCGTGCTGATCCAAAGCCAGGAGCCAGGTGCTTCTCCTGGTCTCCCATGCGGGTGCAGGGCCCAAGAACTTGGGCCATCCTCCACTGCCTTCCCGGGCCATGGCAGAGAGCTGTCCTGGAAGAGGGGCAACCGGGATAGAATCCGGCGCCCCAACTGGGACTAGAACCCGGTGTGCCGGCGCCGCAAGGCGGAGGATTAGCCTTTTAAGCCATGACGCCGGCCACATGCATCTGCTTTTTACCTAATATCATCTATTATAACAAATTTTTCCACATTACTAAATACACTGGAAACAAAAAAAAAATTTTAAAGCTTTATTTATTTATTTGAAAGGTGGCGTTACAGAGAGGGAGAGGCACAGAGAAGTCTTCCATCTACTGGTTCAATCCCCAAATGGGTGCAACAGCCAGGGCTGGGCCAGGCCGAAGCCAGGAGCCCAAAGCTTCATCCAGGTCTCCCACAGGAGGGCAGGGACCCAACTACTTAGGCCATCTTCTGCTGCTTTTCAGGCACATTCTCAGGGAGATGGATCAGAAGTAGAGCAGCCAAGACAGGATACCTGCACTGGCTTTAACTTGCTGTGCCTCAACGCCAGCCCCAACAAAATTTTAATTGAATCATTTGTATGTGTAATAATTCATTAGATTCTCAAAGAGTGTGAGGCAGTATTGCACAACAGTTGAAACTACTCCATTAGAGTTGGACAGACTAATATTTGTGTCTGGGCTTGTCTACTCACCATTTGGGTGACCTTAGGCCAGTCATTAAACTTCGTATTTACTTTACAAAGAAATGAAAATAAACAATTACCTGTAGGATTGAGATCATTAATGTAAAGGATGGATTCAACTATTTGGCACAGAGTAGACATGCAATAAATATTTGAGAGTAGTATCTGATTTTTTTTTTGACAGGCAGAGTTAGACAGTGCGAGAGGGAGAGAGATAGAAAGAAAGGTCTTCCTTTTCCATTGGTTCACCCCCCCAGATGGCTGCTACAGCTGGTGCACTGCACTGATCCAAAGCCAGGAGCCAGGTGCTTCCCCCTGGTCTCCCATGTGGGTGCAGGACCCAGGCACTTGGGCCATCCTCCACTGCACTCCCTGGCCACAGCAGAGAGCTGGACTGGAAGAGGAGCAACCGGGACAGAATCCAGCGCCCCAACAAGGACTAGAACCCAGGGTGCCGGCGCCACAGGCAAAGGATTAGCCTAGTGAGCTGAGGCGCCAGCTAGTATCTGATTTTTTATGTACTTCTTTAAACAATAATGAAATTGAATATTTTATAAATATTGGTTGACAATTTGTGTTTCTTCTTCCATGAATTTTTTTTTTCAGATTCCTTATACTTTACTGAATTGGATTTTGTTGAAGAGTAGAGTTAGTGCTTTATTTATTGATGCTTTTAATTTTTATTTTTGTTACCTTTTTGTAAAAACATTCCCATCCTTTGTATTTTTTAATCATTAAAATTTATTCTTAGAGCAGTTTTAGGTTCATAGAAAAATTGAAGAGTTTCTATGTATCTTCTGTCACCATATATGTCCAACCACCCATACTATCAACATTTACATTTATATTATGAATTTTTTCAAAATCAAAATGACTTAAAAAGTTCAATGCATACTCATTGTTATAATTCATAAAATATGAAAAAGGGAGACCAGTGTTGTGGTAAAGCAGAGTAAGCCACTGTTTGGATACTGGCATGCCATATTAGGCCAACAGTATGAGTCCTAACTGTTCCACTTCTGATCCAGCACCGTGCTAATGTCCCTGTGAAAGCAATGAATGATGGCCCAGGTACTTGGGCCCCTGACACCCACTTGGGAGACCAGGTTGGAGTTCCTGGCTCCTGGCTTCAGCCTGGCCCATGCTAGCTTTTGTGGCCATTTGAAGAGTGAACCAATGTATGGAAGGAGTCTTTCCCTCTCTCTCTGTCTATCTCGCTCTCGTGCTCACTCTCGCCATTCCTCTCTAATGCTCTAACTTTTAAATAATAAGTAAATAAATCTCTTTTAAAAACATGGGAAAAGATGAATAAAGAAAAGGAAAAACATTCCTAATCCTGAACACTCAGAAATAAATAATATTTGGTATACTTGTCAAAATATTTTTAATTATAAGATGGAATCACATTATATGTGTTAATTTTTAATATTTTTTCTTTCTTAACAACATATCATATTTTAGGTCAATAGTAACACTAATAAATAGCCACATTATCTGGATAGCATCTTGATCTTCCATTGTAAAAGCGATATAACTGATCTATTGATAGATATCTGGATAAGTTTCCAGGCAAGGTTTTTCTTTTCCTAGAAAAAATGCCATAATAAGTATTCTCACACAGCTGCAAGATTTTTTTCATACCCACACAGCTACAAGATTTTTTTCAAATACATGATTTTTATTTGTAAAATTATTATATTCTTATACTATAAAATTGATTTTTGTGTGATTTTTCTTTTTAAAAGTACATTTTTCTTAAAAAGTACCTGAGAATATTTAGGTATTCTGTATTTTATGCTAATCTGCTTTAAAGATATATTGTCTTATTTTAAATTTTTATTATTGCCTGATATGATAAGGAGATAGTAATTTTAGAAGGAACATTAAATGTAAAGTGTATTATAGCTCCCTCTTATTTATTTACGTTGTTTGTGATTTTTCAAAGGAGAAACATAAATCATTATTAAATCATTAGCAATAATTGTGCCTTGGATAAACCTCATTGGCTACAATACTTCCACTGTACAAAGCTGGACTATTTCAAATATGGGTAGTTTCTTATCAGGAAAAGCAATATAGATTGAGCAGTTGATCTGAACTTAAAAGTACAATGATCTATGCCTTCATATATAATCTAGTAAGATAGATAAGACACAAAGCACAATTCAAAACAAAAAATAAGTATTTTTTAAAGACTTATTTATTTATCATTTGAAAGATAGAGTTACAGAGAGGCAGAAAGAGAGAGAGAGAAGTCTTCCATCCACTGGTTCACTTCCCAAATGGCTACAATGGCCAGAGCTGGGCCAATCTGAAGCCAGAAGTCTATAGCAGTGAATTGGAACCCTTTTGTGTGTTGTTTGCAACTTTGAGAATCATCTTTTTATCGTTAAGCTTTGAGATCTTTATTATAATATGTCTTTGGATAGACTTGGTTGAGTTGAATCTGAGCTTTTGACCTTCCTATACCCGAATAATTGTATCTTTCTCTAGCACTGGGAATTTCTGTTATTAGCTCTTTGGATATGCTTTCTATCTCTTTGACATTCTCAAGTTCCTTTGAACCCCAATAATTCAGATATTTGCTCTTTTCATAATGTCCCAAAGTTTCCATATGCTTTTCTTTATTCCTCTTAATTGCTTTTACCTTTTTCTCCTCCAGCTGTGTGTTTTCAGGTAGTCTGTCTTCAAGTTCATTGATTATTTTATTTCACCTACTCTGCTATTGATGCCCTCTATCACAATTTTAAATGTCATTCATTTGAGAAATAGAGCAAGAGCAAGAGCAAGAGACAGACAGATGGAGTTAGAGAGTTTCCATCCTCTGGTTCACTCACCAAATGCCTGCAACTTCTGGGGCTGGGCTAAGGATGAAGCTGGGAACCAGGAACTCAGTCTTCCAACATGGGTGGCAGGGATCCAGCTATTTGAGCCATCACCTGTGTCTTCTCAGAATCCAGGTTAGCAGGAAGCTGGAATCAGGAATGGAGCTGATACTTGAACCCAGGCATTCTGATATGGGATGTAGGCATCCCAACATCATCAAACACCCACCCCACCTTTTAAATTGTATTGGTGTACTTTTCAGTTGAAAGTTTTCTTTTTATTTGTTTAAATTACTTCCATTTCTCTGTTAGACTATTAAGTCATTTCTCTTGAAATTCATTTGAGTTTCCTTAAATCAGCTATTTTGGTTTTGGTTTTTGTTTTTTTAATTACTCAAAAGTTTCATGTTTTTATTTAGCTTTCAGACTCTGCTTGTGCCTTCAACACTTTCACAATGATTTTCTGCTCTTCAATAAGGAAAGTGAGCTTGATCTGTCATGGACACATTTAGCACACATGGAACCACCACAGGCCCTGTTGACATGTTTTTTCATTTTAGACAGTCTCATCAGAACTTTAGGTCTCACAGTATGAACCCCACGAAGTCTTCCTGGGTAAACACCACATACTGATTCTGGTGCCTTCCCAACCTCTTAGTATAAAGGTGAACAATTTTGCTACCAAGAGTTCACAACTGTCTGGTTTTGTTGGAGGCTATATTATAGGCGAGCCTACAGCAGTATGTCAAATGCTGGACCATTGTGACCACCTCTAAGCACCATCCCAGATGAGAAATAGCTATTTGGAAATTTCTATGTAAACATTTGAAAACTTTAATTCCTACATGGTTAGTTTCTTGTACTTTATTTTATTGGTTAGGTGTGGTTGCAGTTCCTTGGAAGTTCTTGACACTTGTCGGTGTATGATACCATTTGCACACTGAAGGATTAGTTATAATAATTAGCTTAATTTGTGGCTGTCCTTCTAGAAATTCTAAGCAGTCTGCTAAGTTTGTCTGAATCCACAGACATGCTATTTCAGCACTAGATAGTTCTCAAAGTTGAGATTTGCTTTGGGTCTTCTCTTGATGTTTATTCTCTCGTTTCATGCCTACAATATTCCCCAAGATTAGATTTATGCCAAACTTCAGTTAATATATTGTTTAAAATGAACTGGAGAAATGCCCAAAAAGGGATAATGCATTCCTAGGAGCCTCTCTTTGTGGCTAAGGTCAACCCACGCTCCTAGTCCTATGGTTACAAATGCCATGATGCTAGATCATGAGCCTACAGACACCAATGCAGTCTAAGGGTAGGCTGTAATCTGTCTGCTGAGGTGGACTCACTGCTTGACGCTGCTCCTACAAACAACTGTCATACTGGCTAGGGTGTAAGATTGATCAACTAGGGTCATGGAACTCCACTTGGTCTTAACACAGGTCCAGAGGCTCTGTTTGTAGGTGCTGGCCTGGAAAGAGGGGTCATTAGGCTCTACTCAATGTTGGGTTTTATCATCCTGATATTGAGTCCCAAAACAGTCCTGTGGTTTCTTGCTGTCTGTCTGAGTTTACAGTAGGAATAATTGAGGAAACTCCTCAGCTAAACAGACAGACACTCAGTGGGTCACACATAGGTCTTACAGTCAACTGTAGGCACTGTGCAATCTTGGGTGTGCTCATAGGCCCAGATGAAGCTAGTGGTAACATACACCAAAGCAAGTCCTTCCCACCAGAATACAGGTCCCCATCTGATACTGGGGCAAGTCCAGAAACTCAATTCATAGGCACTTTCCTGAGGATAGGGACTAGTAGGATCTGCCCAGTGTTGGTCTTTAACAGCCTTGCACTGAGTCCCAAGACACAGTCCTATAGTACTTTGCTGTCTGCTCAAGGTTGGAGGACAGTGATAAAGGTAGTCTCTTGGCCACCCAGACTGACACATACCTGGGTCTGTTAGTCAGTGGGCCCTACAGTGTCCCGGGGTTGGATAGAAGATCTATTTGAATGTTGGAGCAGTGTACTGAAATAAGAGCACAGGTCTCTCCTGACACTGTAAAGGTCTAGAGTCTGTCCCAGAGCACAAGCCTTGGAGGTGGAGTGCTCTGGGCTTTATCTGGTGTGAACCCAGTTCTGTGCTCCAAGGTAACTTCTGGAGCTCCCTCTCCTGTGCTACTCTGCAGTAGCTGGAGTCTTGCTCAATTTTCTGGGCCCAGATAAGTTGATACATAAAATTAACCATCACGGAACTGTTTGATTTTAACCATATGCGCTTAAATTGGCTATGTTAACTAAAAGAAACTATTATAGAAATAAAGCCTTGAGCTGCTTTTTTAGCTCTCTGGTGACTGGACAGTAAGCACTCAGTAAATATTTGTTCAATGAGTGATAGTCTTTTTAAAAAAGATTTAATCATTACCACTTTAGTCTTGTTCTTTAGAAAAGTCATTTCTGTCTGACACTTGAGTCCCTATAATTCATATATCCTTCTACTAGATTTTGCAATTTCTGGAAAAAAATGTTTATACTTTTTTACACTATTATATTTAAGCTTTATTACACTATTATACTTAGAGTTTAAGATAAGTTTAAGGTTATACAATAAAATATACTCTAATATAAGAATTTTTTAACATCCGTTATTTCTGTGTTTTCATCTCTAGATCTATGAAAGCTCAACTCATTCAAGAAAAAAGGTATACTTATGACAAACTGGAAAAATTACAGAGAAGAAACGATGAATTGGAGGAGCAGTGTGTCCAGCATGGGAGATTACATGAAAGAATGAAGCAAAGGTAATAAAGATTTAATAATCAGCTGATGTTCTATAGATTGCATGTGTTTAGTTCATAAGCAGAGGAGGAATTGTTGTGGAATAAATGGAATTTATGATAATTCTGATACTCAGTAACTTATACTTTTAAAAAGATTTATTTATTTGAAAAACAGTGAGAGAGAGAGAGAGAGAGGAGGAGGAGAGAGAGGAGGAGAGAGAGGTGAGAGAGAAAGATCTTCCTTCTACTGATTCACTTCGTAAATGCCCACAAAGCTGGGGCTGGGCCAGGCTGATTCAGGAGCCAGGAACTCCATCTGGGTCTCCCACATAAGTGGCAGGAACCCAAGCACTTGGGCCATCATCTGCTGCCTCCTAGGAGCATTAGCAGGATGCTTGATCGGAAGCAGAGACTGGACTGGATCCCAGACACTTCAACATGGGATGTAGGAGTCCCAAGTGGCAGCACAGCCTGCTCTACCACAACACCCTCCCCTTCTGATACTTTATTTATGCTTCCTTAATTTAGGTTGTTCTTTTTATGTACAGAGAGGAGAGCACATCTCTTATTATTCTCTAATGATATAAAATTAGGTAGAACAGTGGAAAAAAGCCATCCATCTTTATAGTACATGTTGATAATATTGTAATATGGAAGAATTTCACAACTTCCCTTCTAGAAATTAGGTTTTATGTGCTGTATGTAAGATAAAACTTGTAATAGGCTTAAAGAGGTTAAATGTCTTATCAGAAGTTGTACTGGTAGTACTGCTAGAGTCAGTACTTGGTCACAATCAAAAGTTGTTTCTTTCCAGTGGTGTTACTTTGAGTAAGTCACTCAACCTCTCTGTCTGTTTCCTCACCCAAATATTGGTAATAATATCCACTTTGATATAACTATCAACTAAAGCAGCTGGCTCATGTTAGCCACATACTACATGTCAGCATTTATTACTCTCTTTTTCCTAGAGAAAGAAACTCCACTCAGAGAAACTGATGGATTTACTCAACGTGACAATGGAATAAAGGTGGAGTTTAAACTTCAATCTTAATTTTGACTCCAAATTCTTTCTCCTTTTTATGCAGTATTGGATTTGTTTTTCTTTTTGGTTTTTGGTAGTAAATACAATCCCTTTTATCTTTTATGAATATGCCATTTCTAATTTCTGTATAGTAGTGGATCTTCCAGGAATAAAAATCTGAGCTTTATATAGCCAAGAATGAATGGTTTCTGTAGATTTGGACCTTAACGCAGCAATCACATGTATTACAGAAGCCGTGAACCTTCCAGTAAAAATGGTTTTCTTCACCTCAGACTTTCCATCCCCACTCTATTCCTTAGCTTCCCCATGCTGTCTCTGTTTCAAAACAGTTGTTGAATAATTGAGGGAAAATGAAAATGGTAGGGCCAGTGTTGTGGCAGCAGGTTAAGCAGCTGCATGTCACATCATCATCTCATATCCAAGTGCTAGTTTGAGTCCTGGCTGCTCCACTTCCAATCTAGCTTGATGCTGTTGCACTTGGGAAGGCATCGGATAATGGCCCAAGTTCTTGGGTCCCTAATACCCATGTGGGAGACCCAGATTGAGTTCCTGGCTCTGGGATTTGTCCCAGTTCAGCCCTGGCTATTGTGGTCATTGGGGGGTGAACCAGTAGATGGAAGTGTGCACTCTGTCACTCTCTCACTTTCCTTCTCTCTCTGACACTCTGCCTTTCAAATAAATAAATACATTTTTATAAATGAAAATGTGATAGACTCCTTTTACTTTTTAAGACTCAAAGTAAATTTCTCCTCCTAGGGAGGGGGAGATATTTTTACAACTTTGATTACTTGCTTCATTGAATAAGGGCAGTCAGAAAATGACACCATATTTCAGTTACCAAAATATTAAAATATGAGTATATTCATAAAGTAATAATCATTCATTCACTCACACATTAAGATATTTACTAAACCCAGATGTTGTTCTCAGCCAAGGCTCAGCATTCATTTTCTATAGGTTTAGAAAGTAAATAGTTTTGACTTTGCAGGCCTCACCTGGTATACTTTTTTTGGTTTTTTATTTTTACAGCCCTTTAAAAAAGTGAAGACCATTCTTAGGTGGAAGACCAAAACACAAGGGCCATAGTTTGCCTTGGGCCTTAGTTTGCTTCCTGTACTAGGGAACCAAGGCATGATTTCTAGCATTTCATATTTCACCTTTGCATATTGCTTTAGAGTTTACAAAATGCATTCATGCATGTTGTCTTATATACCTTGAGGCAAACCTGGAAAGTAGCTATTGTTATCATCTCCATTTCCATATGGAGAATTAACTCAAAAAGATAAACTTGCCAAGTGAAGCTAAGAGAGTAAAGTAATGATTCATTCATCCAACAGATATTTATTGAAAATTGCTACTGTGTGTCATGTTCTGTGCTACATGCTGGCAATAAAATAGCCAAGTAGTTCCCACACTAGTGGAGGTTACATCCTTATAGGAAAGGTGGCTACTGACAAAAGGATCTCACAAATGGCTGACTACAATAACGATCAGTTCTATAAAAGAGAAACGCTTTGTGATACATTTAAGAAGGGAACTAACTTCTGGTCAAGGAAAACTTTAAATCTGTAAACAAGAAGGTAAGGAGTATTACCTTTCTGGAGCAGAAATGGACACACACTGCCTTAGCCCACAACTCAGTTTTAATGGCCCAGAAACATAGTACTCCCCATTCATTTCTGTGTTGTTTCTGGCTGCTTTTGTGCCACAAGGTCTAAGTCGTATAGCTGAGTCAGAGACTGTGACCTCTTGACTTGAGCATGACGTTTTTACCATATGATCCTGTTCTAAAAAAGTTTGGCTACTCCTGTGTGGTAGAATGAGAAGGCCATGCCAAGGTGGCCACTGGCAAGTGAGTGTCAGTTACTCAGGAATGGCTTTGAAACCCACCTGGCAATGGAGCCTGCCTGGCAACAGGCTGTGATTGGTTGGGGCATAGACCGCCCCTTGACCAGATTGGCTGGTCTTGGCTATATAAGATGTTGTTCCAACTGTAATAAACGAGTCTGCGGGCTGCTCGCCTCAAGCCTGCTTTCACCCAACTCCCGGAGTCTGTGTGGTGATTCCTGGCCTCTTGCCCCCACCACGCTGCTCCTTTCAGAAAGGAATCCACTGCAACATTGTTGAGAAATCAACGGCAACACTCCTGTTCTACTGGCTCAACAGGCTAATCCTCCGCCTGCGGCGCCGGCACACCGGGTTCTAGTCCCGGTCGGGGCACCGATCCTGTCCCGGTTGCCCCTCTTCCAGGCCAGCTCTCTGCTGTGGCCAGGGAGTGCAGTGGAGGATGGCCCAAGTGCTTGGGCTCTGCACCCCTTGGGAGACCAGGATAAGCACCTGGCTCCTGCCATCGGAACAGCGCGGTGCACTGGCCGCAGCGCGCTACCGCGGCGGCCATTGGAGGGTGAACCAACGGCAAAAGGAAGACCTTTCTCTCTGTCTCTCTCTCTCACTGTCCACTCTGCCTGTCAAAAAACAAAAAAAAAAAAAAAACAAACAAACAAACAAAAAAAAAAACTAAAAATCCTGGGGTAGGATATATAAACTTTTGAGGAAGAGAAAAAAGTGTGTTTGTAATATAAAGAATAAGGAAAAGAGTGGCATATGATTAGGTTGGAGAAGTAGGTAAGGGCCATACCTAAATGTGTGGCCTTTCTTTTTTTTTTTTTTTTAAGAGACCTTTTTTTTTTTTTTTTCCTATTACTAAAGGGAAGAAATAAAAAAAAATTTTTTTAAATGTGATCAGTTTCTCATTTTAAAAATAGGATTCTTTTTTTTTTTTTTTTTTGGACAGGCAGAGTGGACAGTGAGAGAGAGACAGAGAGAAAGGTCTTCCTTTGCCATTGGTTCACCCTCCAATGGCCGCTGTGGCCGGCGCACCGCGCTGATCCAAAGACAGGAGCCAGGTGCTTCTCCTGGTCTCCCATGGGGTGCAGGGCCCAAGGACCTGGGCCATCCTCCACTGCCTTCCCGGGCCATAGCAGAGAGCTAGCCTGGAAGAGGGGCAACCGGGACAGAATCCGGCGCCCCGACCGGGACTAGAACCCGGTGTGCTGGCGCCGCAGGTGGAGGATTAGCCTGTTGAGCCATGGTGCCGGCTAAAAATAGGATTCTAACTACAAATTCGATAACGGTTTGGAGCAGAGCCATTAGCATTTATGCAAAACCAGTTAGCAAGTTACTGGAGTAATCAAGTGATGATACAGGCTTAAACGATAGTGATCGTAATAGTTAGGAGAGAAGTAGAGACTGGTGAATGGAGAGGAGGGAGATTCAGCAGGACTTCCTTGATGGCTGTTGGTGTTCAGTAGAGGAGAGGAGATGTGAAGGATGGCACTGGTTTTTCTGACATGAAGAATGGGAGTCTAGTGATGCTACTTACTGAGAACTAGAGCACACTCCAAAGCAGCATCTTTGTGAGGGAGATGCCCTGGGTTTGGGAGAAGATGGAAGGTTACGTTTTGGTCATGTTGTATTTAGGGTTCAAACTGTTGCAATGGTTATGTTTAAAAAACAAAAAAAGTAGATGGAGCTCACAGACAGATCTAGCCTGGAGGCAGAAATCTCTTTTGGCCAAAACTTGGGAATGAATGAGGTCCCATAGAGGGGAAAAAAAAAAAAAAAAAAACAGAAGAGGAAGGGAGGAGGTCTTATGGAATCCTAAAAAATGCAAACAGATTATGAGTCCCAGGGTCTCTGGAGCACCACTGGGCGATGAGTTGTGTCAACAACCCCAGGAACCCTGGCTGTCAGGTCAGTTTGGCAGTTTTATATCCTTTCTTCCCTTTCGTATAGGCATGTACTGTTTTAATTATATACCTTAAAATAATTCTCTAGAGACATTAAGCTTTTGATTGAAACGTAACTAGTAATGAATTTAAAATTGATAATAACTTTGCAAATTAGCCTCACAATGATATTTAACAAATCTCTAAGTTCTATTTCCCTAATAGAAATTTATTCTTCAAAAGCCAGTGTTAAATATGAAATATAGTATGGATTATTTATCTAATTTGACATTTTAATTTTGAGAAATTACAACTGTTTGCTATTTTCATAGAGATGCTTGAGAACAAAAGTCTGAATCTCGACCTTTATTTCATCATTTAAAAAGAAAAATGGGAACACCAATTAGGATGACCACGTGCCACATTAGAGTACCTGAGCTCAGTTCCTGGCTGTAACTACAGCTTCCAGATTCCTGCTAATGCAGACCCTGGGAGGCAACAAGTGATGGTTTAGGTAGTCGGGTCCTTGCCACCACCATGGAAGACCTGAATTGAGTTCCTGACTCCTGGCTTCTGGCTCTGAGCCTGGTCCTGGCTAACCTCAGTCTTTGCAAGCATTTAGGGAATGAACTAGCAGATGGAAGCTCAATCACTCTCTTTCTCTCCCTCTCTGTGTCATTCTTTGTCTCTCTACCTCTCAAATAAATAGAATTTTTAAAAAGTAAATTAACAAAATTGCTGTTATTTTTATTTATATGCCATTGTTTTATAAACTAAAAATAAATTATATTCATGAAGAAAATAGTAAGTGATCATATGTTGCTAGAAAATATGTAACTTGTTGATTTTGAAATTTTTCTTTAGCACTAATTTGTTTCACTAGTCCCTGGAAATGTATGGGTTAGGTAGGCAGCCTCACTTACATAGTTAAAGGACAATCTAAAGTATGTAGAAGAAAGGAAAAATCACTGAAAACCAGAAATATCTTGGAAAATGTATCCCTTTCCCCAAAATTATACCAAAATTATAAGTCAATTGGGCTTAACACATACTCTAAAATACAGTTATCGTATGTATTATTAATAAATCCTTAGGAAGACTAGGAGCCATGTTTGAATATACTCGATTTTTCAACTTATTTGAAAGAGAATAGAGACAGAGAGAAATCTTCTGTCTGCTGGTTCATTCCCTATATGCCTGCAACACATGAATGTGGGCCAGGCTGAAGCCAGGAGCCAAGAATTCAATCCATGTCTCCTACATGGGGACAGGGACCCAAGTACCTGAACCATCACCTGCTCTTCCCAGGGTGCTTATTAACATGAAGCTGTGATCAGAAGTAGAACAGGACTTGAACCTTGTGAGAAGAGAGTCTTTGAAGAGTTTTAACCAGGAGAGAGACATTTATGTGATGTTAGTAGGTCTCATACCTGTTGAGCCTGAGTTGGCTCCCTGATAGCCTTCTGCTTCTCATAGCCCATCCCACTTATAGTTTGTTTCTGATACTTGTGTTTATGAACTTTTTCACTCCTCTGCTTGCATTACCAGATGATGACTTATTCCTGTGGTTGTATCTTTTTATACCTGTTTTAACTAGTGGGTGATTTCAGTGTAGATTTTACCAATTCCTTCTGTCCTATTGTCAGAGAATGTAAGCAAGGATTAAGTGCTAATATTTGTTTTGGCTACAATCTCAGGGCAATGAGAGGAAAGGAAAGGGCCAGGAAAAATGGAAAAGCATGAGATCATGTGTTACCAAATTGGCAACTGCTCCATGATAAGCCACAGAGTCATAGTCAGACAGATGTTTCTGGAGAGGCTGCAACAGAAACTGCCTCCAAACGGCTCACTGGAGCAGGAATAAGAGAGACTTTATTCCTTCAGCTTCTTCCCATCTCTTGGGTTCCAAATTTTCCCCATGGGAAATGATTTTCCTGCACTTAAGATTACATTAGCCTGTCCTTTCAGCAGCTGCTTCAGGAAGCAAATCCTAAATCCTAGGATTTAATGTGTCATTGGACTCCAATTGGCAGAAGAACACCAAGACTTGGTGTGTGCTGTGAGCTGCAGGTGGCAGAACCAAGAAGGTCTCCATGGAGTCAGTCCGTCCAGCAGCAGCCAGCAGCAAGGCCCAGGAGGGACCTGATAAAGCTGTCCTGGATAAGAACATTAGATGATAGCAGCCTCAGGGACAGCTTGACAGACAGACTTCCTGTGTGTCCTCATCGTTTGTACTGCTTTGCTTCTCTTCACTTCCACAGCCATGGATTACCTGTCACTGATTGTGAATGTTCCTGCAATTGTGTCTTTGGTTAATGTCTGTCTATTTTATTTTCCTTATTTTCCCCATAGAATCCTACTTTGGCTTCTCAGCTCTGACCAAGCCTGCACTCTGCATTCCATGCCTAAGATTCCCCTTTGGTATGAGTTGCCTGAAAACTTAAACCATGGAGAGCTATTCCATTCTCTCCAAGATCTTGGAGCAGTTAGCATTTATTTCTATTTTTTCAAATTATCTTACGTCCTTAATTATATTGTAAGCTTATTGCAGAGAGGTGTTGTGTCTGTGGTGGACCATTTCAAGTTATCATAACAAAGAACTTTGGATAGGGGGCAAAACCTCTGAGTTTGTAAGTTGTGTAAGCCAAATGAACTTTTTCAGATTCAATGTCCTTATCCATAAAACAGGAATTAAATACCAGGCAGAAAAGTTATGAGCATCAAGTTAGATCACATATATGAAAATTTTGGGGAAAACATAAGTGCTAAATAAATGTAATAGAATATTATTGTCGCCAGCGCCACAGCTCAATAGGTTAATCCTCCGCCTTGTGGCGCCGGCACACCAGGTTCTAGTCCCGGTCGGGGCGCCGGATTCTGTCCTGGTTGCCCCTCTTCTAGGCCAGCTCTCTGCTGTGGCCAGGGAGTGCAGAGGAGGATGGCCCAAGTGCTTGGGCCCTGCACCCCATGGGAGACCAGGAGAAGCACCTAGCTCCTGCCTACGGATCAGCGCAGTGCGCCAGCTGCAGCGCGCTGGCCGCGGCAGCCATTGGAGGATGAACCAACAGCAAAAGGAAGACCTTTCTCTCTGTCTCTCTCTCTCTCACTATCCACTCTGCCAGTCAAAAAAAAAAAAATAGAATATTATTGTAATCAATATAAATATTATAATCAGCATCATAGCATCACAGTATCTGGTAGATAACAGGACCTTGTGATCTGTAACACAAGACTGCACTTTTATAAGTAAAGAATCTGTAGCAGAGAAGCAATTTTAAATTTCATCATGAGAGCAGTTTAGAGGGGAAACTGAGACTTTAAGAGGTTATGGAATGTACCCAAGCTCACGTAGCTAATGTGTGGCATTGCAAGTCTAGGAATGTAGGGGCTGTCTGTTTCCAGAGCCCGTGTTTTTGACCACTGTGCTGCTGCCCTTAAGTAAGCCAGCCTCTGAGTTGGGCTTGGACTCCAGGTTCCCAGAATCCAAGTCCATGAAGCTCCCTGGCAGATTTTCCCATTCCAAGTTGCTAGTGACAGTGTTACATGTAACAGTCAAATTCTCTGCTAGGGGCTTTTCAGGCTAATGTGCCTTAGAGATCTCCCCAGGTTGCCACAAGACTAAATGAGCTTTTAAAAAGACTTTTTAATTACTAATGGAACATATGGTGCACAGTTAAGAAAATGGGGCTTCTGGAGCCATTCTGCCTGGGTTCTGATCCCAGCCTCACCACTGAGCCTGCTGTTGACCTTGGGCAAGTTACTTCACCTCTCAATGAGTTAGGTGCTCCATCTGTTAAAAGGGAGAAAGGATACACCCACATCTTAGGGTTGCTTTGATACTTAAATGAATCTGGAGTCTGCCTGGCACATAGAAAATTATATATTTTTTTTGTTAAATAACACAGTTTTTGAGTTTACTTTTGCAATACATACTTAATGATAAATCATTACTAATTTAAAAATAAACCAAAGGAAAAGAAAAACACAAACTATCAAGTCTTCCTTTAAAATCAGAACAGCTCCAGGGGCTAGTGTTGTGGTACAGCAGGTTAAATTGCTGCTTGTAACACATGCATCTCATTATCAGAGCACTGGTTCAAGTCCTAGCTGCTATGCTTCCTATCTAGCTCCCTGCTAATGTGCTTGGGAAGGCATCAGAAGATGACCCAAGTACTTGGATCCCTACTACACATGTGGGAGAACAAGATGGAGTTCCTGGTTTCAGCCTGGACTGAAAGCATCTCTGGCTGTTGTGGGCATTTAGGGAATGAATCAGCAGATGGAAGATCTCTCTCTCTCTCTCTTTCCCTCCCTGTATCTCCCTTCTCTCTCTCTCCTTCTCTTTCTTTCTCTCTCCCTCTCTCTTTCTCTCTCTCTCCCCTTTTCATCCTCCCTCCCTCCCTCATGTGTGTGTGTATGTGTGTGTATTCACTCTGCCTGTCAAATAAATAAGTAAATATTTAAAAAATAAAAATTAAATCAGCTCTACTGATAGGACTGTAAAATCATCACTTTTCTTTGGAAATGCTCAGTTTTAGGCTGTTTTTGTAGAGTTTTGTTCCATGGTAGACCTATTTCACCTGGCTTGGAAAGAGCAGTTCAGTGTGCCTCTCAGAGTGCCTGTGAGTCAGTTTGAAGAATTGCCGAAATTCTCAGCAATGGCTAAAAGGCCATTGACTTGGACTTGAACCTGTTTGTGAGGCCCTTTAGGCAGCAGTGCCCCATTGTGCTCTTTTAGCTCTTTGATGTTGCACAAAAGATTGAAATCCAAGCTAAGTTGAACATAATGAATTAGCTACTTGGTAGGATACCATGTCTTTTGACTTTTCTTTGGTAATTTTGAATAAAATAACTTCTGAAGTGATTACATAAGGAGAGCAAGCCTTCAGTGCTTTTTAAAAAGTGCTTTTCTTTGTTTAATTGAATGCATACATGCAGGGGATAAAAAACAACTCCCTGCATTGTTTTGATCATGTATAATATACAGTCTTCTGGTGATAGAAATTTAACAGATTAAAGAGAATATTTGGCTTTATGGTAATAATACCTTGTTAAATCATACTTGAGGGACTTTTGTTTTACAAAAATCAATTGATTTTTTAAAATAGCTATTATCCATGAAATAACTTTTTTGGTATGTGAACATGGGAAAAACCATTTTTTCTTTATCATCCTTGGAAAATATACATTAGGTTAAAGAACAGTTATTAAAAAGGCATTTTATATAAATACGGAAAAACAGCATTAGAGTAGCTTTTGAGTCACTCTTGTCCACTAAATATAAATTGTAATGTTCATATGCTGGGCAAATGTGTCACGAAAAGAAAGTAGGCCTCTATCTAGCTGATGTATTGCTGACTCTGGCTGCTAAGTGGAGCTCATCCAGTCCTCTGCAAATGTGGGTATGGGAAGGATGGGTACTGAGATGCCAAAAATGCCATTCATGCTGCTTCCTAACCAGTCAGCACTGCTTATTTGCTATTTCTTCTTCTTCTTCTTTTTTTGTCTTATCCTCCCACTCACTTTACATTATTCGCCTCTCTCTTTTCATGGTTGTGTTGCTCTGGCTCTTAGTTTTCAGAATATCCACTTCATTTCTGGAATGAAATCTTTGGTCAGATTCCCTACTCTTATACAATGAAATGGTATGCCTTGGGAATGACATTTAATTAAAATTCACACTATTCAACTTTAATCCAAAATCTGAGGCTTACTAATTATGAATCATGGAATTTTAATGAGCTATCTAGTTGCTAGAAAACTCTGAGTTCTTTTAAATATATATATAGATAGATAGATAGATAGATACAGATATATCTTGTAGACTTTGAATTATGTTAACACTGAAATTGTTTTATACAAGCTAGATCAGCACTTTGAAAGAAATCAATCATAACTGTCCTTGATAAAAATGTATGAACTTTTCTAGACTTTCTGAACTTTGATATAGAAATAAATATTTAATTCAACTTGATTCTTTATCACCATAGAAATTCATTCAAGAAAGTTTGATGAATAACAGAAGAAATTTGTATTCACCAGTCCAAATCTTAATTTATACTCTATACCTAGCATCTGTATATATGTCTACATTAATACTATAATTTTCCATGGCAAAAGAGGCTCTTTCAAGACTGAAACTATTAAAACTTTGTATTTTCAATTCCTAAAATATCTCAAACTTCTAGCAGTTAAAGTAAATCTTTGATGGTTAATAGCTGAGGAATGAATTTGGCTGTGTAGTAAATGGTTCCTATTATACCCAGAGGTGATTTTTACACCTTTATCAAGAGTGTTCTTGAGGCTGAGGGTTTGTGAAAAAAGATCCTAGAAGACTGGCAGTTTTGGGCAGATGTGTATCTATACCTCCGGCATCACTGGTTGTAATTTAACTATAAAAATGTTGCAGCCATCTGGGTAGCAAAACGGCTGAGGTCTGCTCTTGCCTGTGATTGTAAGTGTGGAGAAGATTTGTTGGACTTCGTATACACTGGATTTATAAAAAGGAGATATGTCAAGCAGTGACTATGTGGCAGGCAGCCGGGATGTGTCTGCAGCCAACTTCCTGGGGTGGCCTTCCTTGGATATTCAAGTGTAGCGTTCAAGTGTGTCTGAATGCCTGCATGACACACTCCTGCAGGGTTGTACGTTGGTGCTGCCTTCAGATTAAAGCCCTGATTTTCACAGATTATCTAATCTATAGGAAGAAAGGACATTAAAGTCACAACAAAACTGCTTTCTATTAATATGTAGATGTTGTGATTTTTCTTCAGAAAGAGAAACCAAATAACAGCCTCACAGTCACAGAATCTCCTAATACTGGAAGTTACAGCTTTTACGCTAAAGCTTTCCAGCCTTTTCAGACCACTTTAGGATCAGTCCTTTAGACCACATAGTCTTCTTGATTTCTGTAAATGTGTGGCTGTATACCTCCAGTTAGAGCTGTTAGAGTTTTTGCTGATTTGCTTGGCATAGCTCCAGCAAAGTAGTCCATTAAAATTCAAATCCTTTCCCAATAATTAAGACAATCAATTTACATTAAACAAGGCACAATTATAATTTTATGTACAATTTAAATTCTATAGAAAATAATCAGTTGTGCAATGAAGAGAGACACTTATTTTGATGCAAAGAGGTGTTTTTTTATAGTCTGCATTAAACAAATCTTTCATATTTTCACAATAGTTCCCTCATTATCTTTGGTGATGTAGGAACAAGTGCGTGTTCATGGCTGCATGTTTGATAAGCGATGAGACTCTCTCAGTGTCATTTAAATTAAAAGGGTTGAGATAAACTACTTCTTATATATAAAGAAAAGGCAGACAAAGCAGATGCACGCTGATTTGTTGCCTTTATGCCAGCATTAGTGAAATGAGCATCATTCATTCATCTTGAGCTTTTTGCAATAGACCAGGTACCTATTGCTCTGCCAGGGGTTTGAGTTGGATCCCAAGAAAATCACGCTCAGAGATTTGGGAAGGATGCATAGGGTGGGGGTGAAGTTGCCATGGTTGTGTGCCTGAAGAGTTCCTGGGAATGCTTCACACCCCCAGCAAGAAGCCTGGAAAGACAGCCGATCCCCAGGAACACGCCTGAATCCTCCACTGTTCTCATTTGCAAGCCCATAATGAGACTGGTATTGTCGGTCAGGAAATCTAGAAGGATGGAGAAACATTATTAGGAGAAATATAGTAAAAATAATGACAAGATAGAAAACAAATCCTGTCAGAGCCCGAGAATATATTTGGCTTCCGCTTACTGTGTCTGTCTGTTTCCATAAACGGTCCAGAATCGAAACCGGATGTTTAAAATCTCTCTCCCTTTCACATGCTCTCCTCCCACCCTGTCTGCCTGCTTCTTCAGTATTAGTAGACTTACTATTTTTATTATTTTTTATTTATATTTCTACTTTTCAATATTTGCCATTTGTGTGGATAACACATTAATTTCTAATGAAATATTTTCAGATTCTTGGAACTCTTGGGATAGCTGAATCATAAAAGAAAACTTGAATTGACATAGACTCCAAGGCAGCATCTAAGCTGGATGTTACACTTGTGTTATTTTCCCCACTCACAAATGGCAAATGGTTATTTTTAAAAGACGATGTGTACTTAGATTTAAATCTCTTATCTTTATATATGCATCTAGCTTGTATAATTTCTGTGCTGAAAAGGAGGTTTTAATTAATAATGGTGATGAAATAAATATAAGAATAATGTGTAAAACAGTGTGCTCCCATAATTTTCTTTTTAGCTAGAAACATATATTTATGAAAAGCCACATTTCTGATAATGCAGTCAGGTATGATTTAAACTGACTCTTGAGGTTAACTTTATTTTAGTTCTGTTATAGAATTAAAGATGTTAAAGAAGATGGCACTCATTTCATCAGACAATTTATTTTCTCCGATCTATAATTGTTTTAATTTTATATTTGTCAAATTAGAATTAATGTTGGAAATTATTTAAACCATTCTATATGGCATGCTATTGTCAAAACTATAGCTTTGTAATTCACTTTGCAACTATAAAGTAAAAATAGTTTGTTCCAGAAGCTTTCTGTTTTCAATAGAGTGCACTGCCATTTAAGGTATAACATCATTCTTTAAACTTTAGTTATTTATTTACTTACTTATTTATTTATTTTGAGAACCAGCGAGACAGAGAGCCCCCATCTGCTGGTTCTCTTGCCAAATGCCTGCAATTGCTTGGGGGCCAGAGCTGAGAGCTGGGAACTCAATCCAGGTCTCCAACCTAGATGGCAGAAATCCAATAACTTGAGCCATCACCACTACTTCGGGAAATCAATATTAGCAGGAAGCTGGAATCAGGAGCTGAAGTCAGAGATTAAACCACAGTACTTTGATGTGGGTTGCAGGAACCCCAACTGGCATCTTAATAGCTAGGCCAAATGCCCACTCCAAAATGTAACAGAATATAGATCTTTTCTCATTGTTCAAATTATAAAGATATCAACTATCAATTTTATGTTGATAGCTTCAATATTATTGTATTATTTATATGACAAGTAACTTTCTATTTTCCTTTCTAATTAAAATTTTCAAAGATTTTACTTTTCTCTAGGAGAGTTACTTATTTTCAACATTAATAGATGAATTTATCTGTTTTTTTCAAACATTTTCTATCTAGTGTGTTCCTAAAGGCCAATAAAATGTTTTAAGGAAGCTTGCCTGTGCTTTGAGCCAAATAGCCTAGGGTGGCTATTTGTAGACTCAGGAGACCCGAGATGTTATCTGGTCCTACTTCTTTTGTCATGCACTCTCATCCTCCATCCCCATCCCTAACACATACGTTGTGGATGAGGAAACTGAGGCTCAAAGAGATGCGATTACTCCTCCAAGACTACAGTTCAGCTGATGACTAGACTCTGTTTTCTGACTTCTGGTCTAGTGATTTTCTGTTATACCCACTCAATAATCTATATGTTCCCAGACGTAGGGAAATGGGCTAGAACTAACAATCAAAAGGAAAATACTAAGTAGACATAAACAATGAAATGCTTAACAGAAGGTGTCTTTTCCAGTGCACTTGACACCAGAGTTAGATACTTAATTCAAAGATCAAGAAATCATGACAGGAAATTTTACGTGTGGATCACCTGATTTGTAATGTCACATTGTTTTTCCTGCATAAACCACATCCAAATTGCACCTGATGTGAGTCTCTGTAAACCAACTGAGGACGTAAAGAGCTTGGAAAGCAGCCTCTGTGCAGACTTCGCTCTTTTAATGACCTTCTCCCCATCAAGTCTTTGACATTTATTTCACACACACCTAATTTGACAGATATTTTTGGTGTGTTTAAAAATTCAGCTTTGTTGAATCTTTTAAATCATCCCATTTTGTTTTCATAGAATCAGCAACTCTTTTTTTTTAACAATCATATTTTTTAGTTCACTAAACATTAAATTATGTTTATGTAAGCAGCATAAACAGGCTTGGGAAAAAAACACAGCTGACTTGGGAAGGTATATGAGGTATACCACAACTCGGGGGGAGCAGAGATGCCCATTTGTGCTGGAGAGTTGAGCAGTCAATATGGTGGGTGTGCTGTGGACACCACTCAATAGATTTGAAAAGAGAGAAGGAAAGTGTCCAGGGTAAGTGGCAGTCTACTCAGAGAACCTCTAGGGTCCTTTGGGAGAAACTGCTAGAGTCAGAAAAGTGAAGATGTACAGCAGAAGAAGTGGCTTCATCAGTGTCTGCATTCCATTCTCCATGCATAATCTTTCCCTTCGTCCCAGAGAGAAGCCGACCTGGAGGCAGGAGAATGGGAACTTTGTTCTCTACTTGCTTTTTCCATCCCTAGGTTAAGAATGCCAGCCCCACCCTACCTAGAAGCAGGGCCAGCAAATCATTCTTACACCATACACATTCATCACAGCTGTTTGGTGAAAGCAGTGACCACTGTGCAGCCAAAGAGTCACCCTCAGGTGCAGTTTTGCGTGACCTGCTGCCCAGTTAGGGATGCTTGGAGCTGTAGCCATGATTTCTCAGGAAGCTAATCTGCTCCTGGCTGAAAGTCATGGAAAGTCTGCTTTCTTAGGTTATACTGCTTAAAACGCAAATAGTTTCAAAATGGATCCAGTTAAATTCTTGGATTAAGAACCTATACCTGGGGCTAGTGCTGTGACATAGAGGGTAAAGCCGCTGCCTGCAGTGCCAACATCCCATATGGGTGCCGGTTCAAGTCCCAGCTGCTCCACTTCTGATCCAGGTTTCTGCTGTGGCCTCAGAAAGCAGTGGAATATGGCCCAAGTCCTTAGGCCCCTGCACCCACATAGGAGACCTGGAGGAAGCTCCTGGTTCCTGGCTTCGGAGCTCTGGCTGTTGCAGCCATTTGAGGAGTGAACCAGCGGATGGAAGACTTCTCTCTCGCTACCTCTGCCTTTCTGTAACTCTGCCTTTCAAATAAAGAAATAAATCTTAAAAATAAAAAATAACAAAGAATCAGTGCACTAAGTCTCATTCCTAAATAATGAACGAACAACTTTTTCTCTTTCTTGAACTGTCTGAATATAGTCTTTCCACTCTTCATTTTATCTTTGTTTTTTGCAGAGGGAAGGGGTCTGCACATTAATTTCATTTTCTTTTCTTAATTAGGTCTTAGTATTTATCCAGATAGCTATAGCACACAACTGCCTCACATACACACAGATACACATGCACATGTGCACATACACACACACACACAGAGTTCTCTGTAGCTGCCTGTTCATTACTTTGCTACACTTGCTGTGCCCAAAGGGGGGGTGGGTGTGGTGGAGTGTAGCATGGTGTTTTAGGTTTTTTTTAAAGATATTATTCATTTGAGAGGCAGAGTCACAGACTGAGAGACAGAGAAAGGTCTTCCATCCGTTGGTTCGCTCCCCAGATAGAAACAGCTGGAGCTGGTCCGATCCAAAGCCAGGAGCCAGGAGCTTCTTCCACGTCTCCCATGTGGGTGCAGGGGCCCAAGTACTTGGGCCATCTTCTGCTTTCTGAGGCCATAGCAGAGAACTGGATCAGAAGAGGAGCAGCTGCAGGGTCGGCACTGTGGCATAGTGGATTAAGCCCCCATATGCAGTGCTGGCAAACCATATAGACACTGGTTTTGATTCCTGGCTGCTCCATTTTTAATCCAGCTCCCTGCTATGGCCTGGGAAAGCAGCAGAAGATGCCCAAGTGCTTGGGCCCCTGCACCCACTTGAGAAACCCAGATGAAGCTCCAGCCTGGCACAGTTCTGATCATTGCAGCCATTTGGGGAGTGAGCAAATGGATAGAAAACCTGTCTCTCTCTCTTTCTCTCTCTCTCTCTCTCTCTCTGCCTACCCCCTCATCCCCATAGCTCTTTCAAATAAATGAAATAAATCTTTAAAAAAATTTAAAAAGAAAGAGATTTATTTCTTTGAAAGAATTGCAGAGAGGGAAGGAGCGACAGAGAGAGAGGGCTTCCATTTCTGATTCTCTCCCCAGAGAGAACGGGGGCCAGAACTGCCAGGTTTGGGCCAGACTAAAGCTAGGAAACAGGAGCTTCTTCTGGGTCTCCAATGTGGGTGGCAGGGGCCCAACCACTTGGGCCATCTTCCGCTGGTTTTCCCAAGTGCCATAAAAAGGATCTGGGTCGAAAGTGGAGCCAGCATTGTAGGTGTTGGTTTAACCCACTATGCCACAATGCCAGTGCCTAGATGTTTAAATCTTCTGACATAGTGTGTAAGCTATCTACTTTTTGTAGAGTCAGGGTGTATATTACCATACTAAAACCTTTAGGCATTATTATATTTTTTTTTTTGACAGGCAGAGTAGACAGTGAGAGAGAGAGACAGAGAGGAAGGTCTTCCTTTGCCGTTGGTTCACCCTCCAATGGCCGCCGCGGTCGGCGCACTGCAGCCAGCGCGCCGCAGTGATCCGAAGCCAGGAGCCAGGTGCTTCTCCTGGTCTCCCATGGGGTGCAGGACCCAAGCACTTGGGCCATCCTCCACTGCACTCCCAGGCCACAGCAGAGAGCTGGCCTGGAAGAGGGGCAACCAGGACAGAATCCGGCGCCCCGACCAGGACTAGAACCCTGTGTGCTGGCGCTACAAGGCGGAGGATTAGCCTATTGAGCCACGGCACCGGCCACCTTTAGGCATTATTAATATTTTTAAAGTTTGAGTTAGTTTTACTTAAAATAATGTACATAAAAACATTTGTAAAAATGTAAAATCTTACAGATAAATGTGAGAGCATTTATGGCATACATGGCTACGAACTTCCCTGTGGGGCTGTTGCTGGAGACATGTCAGCAACTCAATCATGCAAATGGCCCTGTGTGGCACTGCACAGAGGAGCTGAATAGTCTCTGCCTGACTTTTTGATCATCTTTCACCCATCCTATCCCGATCTTGGTTTTTATCTTCACTTACAGTCTAGTGTGTGGCGAGATTACCAAGCCCTTGATTTCTGACTCATGCTGCTGCTCCTGGCTGTGGTTGTTGCAAACACCCACTCTGCCCAACCCTGGGAGCCTATTGTCCACAGGTGAAGCTTCAGCTGTGGTTAATCCAAACTACCAGAACTGTGTCAGGAATGGATTTGTGTAGAAACCAGTCGAAGGATTTGGTTTTCTCTGTTACCACTTACCTGACTATAACAAGCAAAGAGAGTAAACATTGTTTTTCCAATGGTTCATGGGCTCTTAAAAGATATTGTTGTTGTGGTGGTGGTGGTGGTGGTTGTGTTCTTTCTTCTTAGGAATAATTTCTGAATATAAATAGAAAATGGGTGATAATTCATTTATTCACTGTTCGTATATGCAATCTTAAGATATTTACTGATTTTCGACTGTGAAAAACAGGGACCTCTGGCAACCTTAGGGATTAAAAAGATGCGTGAGACTTAATCCTTGACCTTGAGAATTCACCGCCCAGGTGCTCTTGCCTGAACTTACCAGGTTAGCTGTCATTTCTCCAGCACAGCTTTCCTTAACTACTCTATCTGCATTACTTAACACTTTGAAAGAATAGCTTGACCACACAGATAAGATGTAATAATTATTCTTTGAATGTTAGATTATAAACTCCTTAAGAACAGAAACCATATCCTAGTCATCTTTGTATCTCTTTCATGTAGCACTGTGCCTAGAACTTAGAAGATACTCACTGAATGAGTTTGTAATCCTTTTTATCTTCTTTATTATCATCTTTTATCATTTTTTTAAATAAATCTTTTATAGTTTTCCAAAACTGTAGAAGAGCAAAAATAGTACAAAAGCATAATTTGATATGGGACTACAGCTTTTTAAAATATTGTACAACTTTTCATCTATATTCTTAATATTTGAGACACCTACTTAGAATGAGTATATGTGTATCTAATTAGTATCATTAAGAATACATGGAGCTGGTGCTGTGGTGCAGCCGGTAAAGCCACCGCCTACAGTGCCAGCATCCCATATGGATGCTGGTTCTAGTCCCGGCTGCTCCACTTCCTATACAGCCCTCTGCTATGGTCTGGGAAAGCAGTGGAAGATGGCCCAACTCTTTGGGCCCCTGCACCTGTATGGGAAGATCTGGAGAAAGCTCCTAACTCCTGGCTTCTGATCTATGCAGCTCCGGCCATAGCAGCCAATTAGAGAGTGAACCAGCGGATGGAAGACCTCTCTGTCTCTGCCTCTCTGTAGCTCTGCCTTTCAAATAAATAAATAAATCTTAAATTAAAAAAAAATAATGTAAAGCTGAAGTTTGCATAATCATGTGCATCCCATGGGCATTCAATAAATATTAATCACAACAATTAAATATGCTTTGATCTCATTAAAACTAGAACAGTTCCCTCTGTCTATATAGGCCATTTTACAGCTCATGGCATTATTGTTGGTCCTTATTTTTCAAAATTTGTAGGTCATGTTTAATGGAGCTAAGGTTATTAGCAGTTATATAAATGACTTTAAATTTACATATTTTATGACAGTCATTTCGAATGAGTTTATATAGTTTCCAAGCTTTTGGTTTCCACACTGGTGCAATATATATATATATATATATATATATATATATTTTTTTTTTTTGACAGGCAGAGTGGATAGTGAGAGAGAGAGACAGAGAGAAAGGTCTTCCTTTTTGCCGTTGGTTCACCCTCCAATGACCGCTGCGGCCGGCGCATCATGCTGATCCGAAGCCGGGAGCCATGCAGGTGCAGGGCCCAAGGACTTGGGCCATCCTCCACTGCCTTCCCGGGCCATAGCAGAGAGCTGTCCTGGAAGAGGGGCAACCGGGATAGAATCCGGTGCCCCAACCAAGACTAGAACCTGGTGTGCCAGCGCCGGAAGGCGGAGGATTAGCCTGTTAAGCCACGGCGCCAGCCGCAATATATTTTAAAAATAACTGTTAATGTGCAACTTTTGTGACTTTTTTTCTTAATCAACAAAGTTTGGTTTTTTGTATAATGCTAATAGTTTCTTTATCATAAATGAAAGGATAATATAGAATTGAGGCTCAGAAACACTTGTATTCTGTCATGTGGTCAGGCAGAGCAAACCCTGGAAGATGATCCTTGGAAAGAGAATATCATTTCTTGTCCAAACCAAACATCCTTAACTTCTGAATCTTTTCTACTTTAAAATGATTACTTTTGTGACCCATGTCTAGAAACGCTTCAGTTTTTCCACTTGGCCCTAACTCATCATGTTAGTGTTGCATTTCATATTTCTTGTTTCTGAATTTGCCACTGTGGTAAGGATTCTCTCCTGCTGGGACTGACTGGATCACAAGAGTACTTGACTCCTTTTTTTTTTCTAGAACAGGGAGGACTATGAGGTAGCAAGTGAAATAGCCCAGGCAGCTCCTTAGCCCTTTTCCTACAGATCCGCAGTCCCATCTTGGGATTCTAGATCTCACTTCAACACAGAGAATAAAGGACTCCAAGGAAAGGCTTGAAAATGTATTTGGACCTGATCTCTAGACATCTCACATAAGAACAACTCTTTCAGAATATGGGGTAAAGTAGAGTTAATAAAATCTTGAGCTCTTACTAGATGCCAACATTTCCAAATTTTAGGCTGGTAGTCACTCCCTCTTATTTATATAGTAAATATATCTATTTTCTAGCGCTGTATCATGGCATTTCATGTCCTTCTTCCTCATGAGATTGTGAACCATGCATTATCAATCTTTAAAGTTCCAGTATATAAATCTGTGTAGAATTAATGAATAATTCTCTAGGACCTACTTTAATTTTATGTAATGGGTTAATGTTAATATAGGCTGATTCTATATATATAACTTCCTATTGGTTCACCAAGCCTTTAGGATTTGAACACAGTCGGCTTTATTAGCTATTTTCCAACCCTTTTAAGCTCAGTATAACTTGGTCCATTCAAAACAAAACAAGCAAAATATATATATATATATATATATATATATATATATATCCAAAGGAGATTGCATATCTATTACATGATAGGAACTCTGTAGGCTTTGGAGGTATAGAAAATGAAACAATGCCTGACTTCTAGGAATCCTTGTTCTGATAGGGAAAAGAGAGGTTTAAAGGTTTTCCTCTAGCTTGTCTTAGAAGAGATATGCTTGTAGTAATAGGTACTTAGTACATATGCATGTAATGACATGATGTCACAATACAGAGGCACATATCCATCCTGGGAGATGTTCAGTAACTTCTTGGAGGAAGGGATGCCAGAACGCAACTTTAGAGGATGCGCAAGGATGCATTCTTGGCAGACTGGAAAGCTAGAGGAAAATTCTGGAGGAGAAAACTGACAAGCTTTGGGGAGGAACTATAATCAGGTAAAAATTCAGGGAGTAGGAGATTGGAAACAGTTGCACTGAAGATCAAAATTGCAGGGAGCTGACTATCCTATTGATGTTGGGGAGTCAGTGAAGGACTTTAACATGACATAATAGTAGATTTACATTTTGAATGGCTCACTATGGCTGCATCATGAAGGATGGACTTCAGGGACCCAGCCAGGGCAACTAGATAGGATGACTATCTAGATAGGATGACTAACTAGATAGGTTGACTAACTATCCATGCCTGGATAGGGATGAAGAGAAGGGGATGGATGGGACGGGTTGGAGGAATATTTAGGTGGTAAAATTGACTAGCAGCTCATGGAATATGAAAAGTGAGGAAAAGAAAGGAATTGAGTTTTTTTTTTTTTTTTCTGGTTCTGTTGTACTTTTTTTGTCTAATTCCTAGTAGCATTCTTTATATCCCTAGGATTGAAGCTACAGAGTGCCTGAAGAACCAATGAGTTTAAAATGACATTTGTTAATCATGTCTTCATTTGGTTTAAAATTTTTTTTAACTTTTATTTAATGAATATAAATTTCCAATGTACAGCTTATGGATTACAATGGCTTCCCCCCCATAACTTCCCTCCCACCCGCAACCCTCCCCTTTCCTGCTCCCTCTCCCCTTCCATTCACATCAAGATTCATTTTCAATTCTCTTTATATACAGAAGATCAGTTTAGTATATATTAAGTAAAGATTTCAACAGTTTAAATTTTTTAAAAAATTTATTTGAGAGGCAAAGAGACAAACAGAAAGAGATAGACAGAGAGCTGCCATCTACTGGTTCACCCCTCAAATGCCCACAACAGCAAAGGAGCCATAAACTCAATTCACATCTTTCATGTGAGTGGCTGACACCTTTCTAATTGAGCCAACATCTGCTGTCAAGCAGGGGCACATCAGCAGAAAGTTGGAAGAGGTGGAGCCAGTACTCGAACCCAGGCACTACAATATGGGCTGCTGCATTCCAGCTGGAGGATTACTGCCTAGGCCAAACACCTGCTCTGCAAATCTATGTTTTTATTTTCAAGTCTACATGTCCCTTAATTCTATGATCATTCAAACTAGATTTATGGTTTTTATAAGTATTATTTAAAGTCCCTGGAAATGAATGTCAAGAACGATATCAGAGGAGAGATTGCATCTGACTTACTGACTTTTCTCTCTGACTTCTAACACTGCAATAGCCTTGCATAACCCCTGTGCCAATCATCCTTGCACTGTGATAGTGTTTTTCATTTGTACAGTTCATTATGTAATACACTTAGGCTACAACTAGCAGTGTCCATAGTGCTAAGTAGGAAGTCCTGCTTTATAGACCCAGCATCTAAACAGATAAAAATACACAGCATAAGAAGCACAATACTACTTCTATTCAGCCAGTTCTATTAATTATTATTCCAAACAGTATTGTTGTTTTTACGGGAAGAAAACTGAAAATAGTCAAATCAAAATTTTAGATTAAATAATCAAAATACCATCAGGAAATTAGTTACATAAATTCCCTCCCATGGAATTCTAAAATGTATGAAGGGGTGGGCATTTAGGCTAGCTTAAGATACCACTTAAGATGCCCATGTTTCATATCTAAGTACCTGAGTTTGAGTCCTAGCTCCAGCCCCAGTTCCAGACTTCTACTAATGGAGATCCTGGGAGGCAATAATTGATGGCCTAAATAATTGAATTCACGCCATTCATGTGGGAGACTTGAAATGAGTCCCTGGCTTCCTAGTCTAACCCTGGACATTTTAGGCATTTAAGGAGTGAATCAGCAGATGGGAACATGCTCTGTCTGCCCACTCACTCTCTCTCTCTCCCCTTCTCCCCCTCTCTAAATCAATTGTTGAAAAAACTATTTACTTATAGGACAAAATATATTTCCAAAGAAACAGGATGAAAGTAGTATATGAGGAATCTGCAAAAGCTTCATGAAAATGATATGAAAAACTACAACTGAGTTTCAAACTTTTTTTGCCAAAAAAACTTATATTAACTTGTTAGACTTTAAAGTACTAAGAAGGTTAAGACATCAGTTTGAACAGAGCCCTAAGTGGGCATTTAGCCTGGAAATTAAGATACCCATCTCCCGGGACTTGGGCACTCCCTTGACTTGCATCCTCTGGTCTGCTTTAACACAAACCAGGAGGAAAAGAAAGCTCGACATCAGAAGCAATGGGTGGCAGGCCTATTAATGGCTGATCTGTACAGTGATCTGCCCTCAAGGAGACCCAACAGGCCAGTCCACTGCAGTGGCTTTCAATGTGGTAAGCCTGGGCTTCAGCAGAAGTCAACTTGTGAAGAGCCCTGGCAGCTCTGCCAAGAGTTGGATCACTGGAAATGGACCTGCCCTGGAGTCGAAGGATGCCCAGGTCAGAGCCACAGATCTTATTGGCTCTAAGCTGAAAATCCCTTCACTCAGCCCAACTTCCAAAGTGACCACTGCAGCTGAGGGGACGGCCAAGTAGGGTCAGCAACATTGCAGGCAGAACTGTAAATTTCTTGTTAGAGATGCCACCTGCCTTTACCTGGCCAGCTCTCCTCCCAGGCCAGCCAAGTAATGAAAGTCAACAGAGTGCCTTCCCCTAGGAGGTTCACACCTCCCTCAGGATGTACCCCAGGTGAAGAGATAGGTCTTGGCCTCTTAACTTACAAGGCCTAAAGCCCACCAGATTATTATCAAGCCCCTTCTGTCAGGTTCTATTTGCCTCTCAATCAGAAAACTTAATTGTAGCTTAGACAGCACCTTTCTTAGCTCCTCTAATAATGACTCTGTCCTTTGTTCTAGACCCTGTCTAGCGCACTTGGGCCTCATTCCTTCATAATCATAACCTCTACTCTACCACCAATGGCTCTACTCCCAACCTGTGTGTACTGATGGTCCTCTTCCCCACTGAATGCTGTATAATTGTTCAGACCTGGTTAATGCCACTCTTAGGATCATTGGTTACTATCCTCACCCTGTCTTTTATGACCTTGTCTAAATATGATCAGAGTCGGCGAACTTGGAAGGTTTCCATAGCCTTGGCAACTCATGACGACAGCCTAGGGTGGTTACTGGTACCATAAACTAGAGTGTCAATTTGTTGGGTCAACAACAGGAGTCACTGTGCACTTGCTCCTCATGTGGGATCTCTGTCCTTAATGTGCTGTACATTTTGATTTAATGCTATAACTAGTACTCAAACAATATGTTTCACTTTGTATTTCTATGTGGGTGCAAACTGTTGAAATCTTTACTTAATGTATACTAAATTGACCTTCTGTATATAAAGAGAATTGAAAATGAATCTTGATGTGAATGGAAGGGGAGAGGGAGTGGGAGAGGGGAGGGTTGCGGGTGGGAGGGAAGTTATGGGAGGGGGAAGCCATTGTAATCCATAAGCTGTACATTGGAAATTTATATTCATTAAATAAAAGTTAAAAAAAAAGATACCCATCTCCCAAATCAGAGTGCCTTGGGTTTGACTCAGATCTAGACTGACTCTCTCTCTCTCTCTTTCTGTCTCTCTTAAATTATTTTAGTAAAGAGAGTAGAGGGAGAGGGAGAAAGAAAACAAAAGGGAAGGGAAGGGAGATAGAAAGGGAGGGAGTAGAGAGAGAAGGTAGGAAGAAAGATCAAACTACAGACAAGAGCAGAGCTTTTGACAGAAATTTTAAACAAATGAGATCAAGACCCTGAAGCATTTATTTGAATAATTGTAGCAGGAGATGAAGCATGGCTTTATTAATACAATCCTGAAGATAAAACACAATCAAATCAATGGCTACCAAGAGGTAGAAGAGGTCCAGTCAAAGCCATATCAGACTGGTTAAGAGCAAAGGTCATGATAATTTTTAGGATGCTCAAGATGTTTTGCTTATTGACTTTCTGGAGGGCCAAACACCAGTGACCCCTGCTTATTAGGAGACTATTTTGACACAGTTACCCAGAGTTTCAGCAGAAAAAATGCCTGGGAAAGCTTTACCAGAGAATCCTTCTCCATCATAACAATGCCCCTGCTAATTCCTATCATCAAAGGCAATTTTTTTTTGACAGGCAGAGTGGACAGTGAGAGACAGAGAGACAGAGAGAAAGGTCTTCCTTTGCCGTTGGTTCACCCTCCAATGGCTGCTGCAGCTGGCGCACTGTGGCCGGCGCACCGCGCTGATCCGAAGGCAGGAGCCAGGTGCTTCTCCTGGTCTCCCATGGGGTGCAGGGCCCAAGCACTTGGGCCATCCTCCACTGCACTCCCGGGCCACAGCAGAAAGCTGGACAGGAAGAGGAGCAACTGAGGCAGAATCCGGTGCCCCGACTGGGACTAGAACCCAGTGTGCCTGTGCCGCAGGCAGAGGATTAGCCTATTGAGCTGTGGTGCTGGCCATCAAAGGCAATTTTTTAAAAAAACATTTATTTATTTGAGAGGCAGAGTTACAGACAGAGAGAGGGAGAGACAGAGAGAGAGAGGTCTTCTATCCAGTAGTTCACTCTCTAAATGGCTGCAATGGCTGGAGCTGGGCTGGTCTGAAGCCAGGAGGCAGGGGCTTCTTCTAGATCTCCCATGTGGGTGCAGGGACCCAAATACTTGGGCCATCTTCCATTGCTTTCCCAGGCCATTAACAGGGAGTTGGATTGGAAGTAGAGCAGTCAGAACTCAACTGGTGCCCATATGGGATATCAGTGCTGCAGACAGAGGCTTAACCTACTATGCCACAGCATCACCCCCATCAAGGGCAATTTTACATGAATTTCTATGGGAAATCATGAGGTTATCTACCTTACAGTCTTGATTTGGTGTTTCTGACTTGTTTTTGTTTCCTAACTATAAAATCTTTAAGGGATAACAATTTATCTCTGTGTAATAATGTAAAAGGGACTACATTGACATGGTTAAATTCCCAGGAGACAGTTCTTTTAGGAATGAAATAAATGGTTGGTACTATCATTTGCAAAAGTGCTTTGAATTTGATGGAGCTTATGTTCAGAAATAAAGTTTAGATTTTTTTATTTTTTAATTCCATTTTTCCACGAGCTCTTTGAATATCCATGTATATTATATGATCCTGCTGTGTTACACACATAAAATGTAGATAGATATCTATCTTGTTTACTTCACACAGGTAGACTCAAATTTTTCCCTTGCCAGTTTGTACGTAGAACTCAGCATCACATTGAGTTCCCCAAAAGACTTCAATTGTAGAAAACCACTGCTTTTACTGAAGATATTATAAGAAAATGAGAACATTTATACAGCACAACCCTTAGATACAATGTCAAAATCCCCATTAAGCCTAGTTCTCGTCTCCACAATCCTTTCTAGGCTGTATTCCCATTCTGGAACACCTTTCCTCTTTTCTGATGTCTCTTTCCCCTATAACTTTCTAATTCTTTACCTTCTTACATTCCTGGGAATACTAAACTCCTTACCTTTCTATAATGCGGCATAATCCAACTCTGTCCCAGCTCTTGCTTCAAATGTATGTAGATTCAAACTACCTGAACCTCCATTAAGAAATAACATTGCAACTGTACACATGCACAAACATACATTCACACACACTAAACGAAAGTTTAATGAAACAGTATTACCCTTACTATGGACTCTTCAATATGTATTTTATATTTTTTCTTTTTCTTTTTTAAAAGCTTACTGCTGGCTGTTAAGTTAACTTCATAACCTACCAGTGGGTCAAAACGCAGGGTTTGAAAACCTGCCATAGAAGGCTGTCTAATGCCCATAAAATTTAACACACCCTTTTGGATTCTCACCTCTCAAATCACCAAATTATTTCTTTCTGGCAATAAAATGTTTGTCACTTCATTACATGGGGGTGTGCATGCATGTGTGTGTGCACACACACACACTAGAACGTGCATTAGAGTGTACATGATCTCTAGGCAGTGAAATTATTGGTGTGTTTTCTTCCCTTGCACTCTCTAATAACTTAAGCTTTCTATACTGCATATGATACTTTTGTAAACAGTAAAACAATGTGTTCACTTCAGGTTTTGTTTCTTCTAGAAGTTTCCCTGACTAGCCCTTCCAAACAGGGTTAGATCCCTCTGTCTGATTTTCCATTTTGTCTTTTTGATTTCTCTCTAGCTTTGAACTTATATCGTTGCCTTATAATGATGTGTTTTGTCATATTTTCCTCTTACTTCTCAGACCCTTCCCCCTGGGTTAATTTGATTCATCGTTGTCATAAACGTCTTCTCCTTTCTCTCTGCAATAGGATTCTTTCTCTTTTTTTTTTTTTTTGAAAGATTTATTTATTTGTTTGAAAGGCAGAGTGAGAGAGAAAGGGAGAAGGGAGAGGAAGAGTGAGGGAGGAAGAGGAAGATCTTCCTTCTGCTGGTAGACTCCCCCCATATACCCACAACAAATGGAGCTGGGCCAGGCCAAAGCCAGGAGCCAGGAACTCCATCTGAGTCTCTCACATAGGTGACAGAACCCCAAGTACTTGGGCCATCATCCACTAACTTCCCAGGCATATTAGCAGGAAACTGGATTGGAAGCAGGGGAGCTAGGACTCAAACTGGTGCTCCAATATGGGATGTAGATATCTCAAGCAGTGGCTTAACCTGCTATACTGCAGAGTCTACCCCTGCAATGAGATTCTTAAGCTGAAATCCATAAATTGGCTTTGAGCCTGCAGAAAATGTATACAAAATTCAATGTTTATTATTTTCTGGGAAGCAGATCCAATTATTCTTTGAGTGCCTTTATTATGCCAGGCAAGATTCTAGTTCTGATCCTTCATTAGCCTCTCAAAATATTTAAGAACTCCAAAGCCACTGTTGTCTGTACTTATCCCATTTGTTTATTTTCCCTGTCTTGCTCATCACTGATTTCCTATTACCTAGAATAGTGCCTGGAATACAGTAGGTCCTCACACAGCATACTGTTTTGAATGATTAGTTTTCTGAATCTCATTTTTCTCCTAAAAAATCCAATGTAATCCTTGCCCTAATGGGACTTGGAGAAAAAATGTCCGTCACACCACCTAGCACAGGAAGGTAATCTAGTAGGGGGACTGGCCAATTAATCATAATACTCTGGGGTGGGCATTGTGGCGCAACAGGTTAAGCTGCCACTTGGGACACCCTCATCCCATATTGGAAGCCAGTTTGAGTTCTGGCTGCTCTGCTTCTGATCCAGCTTCCTACAAAAGCATCCTACTAGATAGGAGAGTTTATTACCCTCCCCGTTTTAGAGTTGATTAAATAGCATTGAGCTTCTTGAGGGACCAGGAAGTAATCAAAAGCCTTTTAAGACTCTGGTAATTCAGACCAGGGGGTCCCAAAATTGGTCTTGTAGCTGAGTTTGATTTGTCACCCAACTGAGCATCTGTCTTCCTCTCCTTCAGGTTGTACTCTGATTGGAGCATAGCTAGACCCCATCTGTCTCTAAATCACCTCTTCTTGGCTAGCTCAAGGCTCTAGCCCAAGTCTGAAGGTCAACACAGCTTAAAAGCCCAGATCTAATGATGCTCGGCTCCTGGGGTTGACTTCTACTTTGCCTTCATTGAATAGGTTCCCTTCATTTTTGAAGGTAGTTTGTTCCATGGAAACCAAACAGGGTGTTGTTTAAATAGTAGGCTGATGTATCAGTGTAACATATTGGCCCACTGAGATCTACAAGAGTGTGAATCACAAACCCGCCTCTGTACATTTCTGATATAGTGTGAATGTACTGGATGTAAGAAAATCCTGTGAAGAATGATCAGGTTATTACATCTTGCCATCAATCATATTTTGAAATTTTAAGTTGGTAGAATAACTGCTGTTCCTAGCTAAATAGATTTTCTCTACTGCAGAAAAAAAAAATTTAAAACCAGGTAATTCAGCCTCTCATCCAAATTTGTCTGGTTTATTTTCTTCAGACTATATATGTGATGGGGACTGTATGTTTAAAGTTCAGCTTTGTGTGTGGTATTCCTGTGATAATTTCAGTACATAAAGTAAGATGTTTACAAAAGCCAACCTGAGACCGATACAATACAGCAGTTTAGCAGAAAATTCCTGCTCTGGGTATTTAACAATAATTGAGATCTTTCTATTGGTTTTATATAAACTCAGATTAGTAGTAAAATCTAAGTACCATCCCATTTGGCAAACTCTTACACTTCAGGCAGTCACAAATTTGCTTCTGATTGTGCTTTTCATTCGCACCTAGCTCAGATTTTTGCCTGATGCTTTTTTAAATCCTCTAATTTACATACTGTGGTAAATTTAAAATGAGAACAGATGAATGCTGCTAAACTTTTCTATTTCACTGATGAATATGGTATTTTGCTTCAACTATCTAGCTGTTATATATTCAATGACCTTTAAAACATGAAATAGATATTTCTTTTCCTATCTATTATGCAAGATGAATTATTAGTGTTGCCTTCCCTGTGAGCCTCTGATTCTGAGACACACAGGCCAAACAGAGCAGCTGGAAACTAACTGTCCTGGGATTGACTTCCAGGGTTTCCTGTTCACGGGGCTCACTCCTAGTCAGTTGGGCAAAAAGGCCTCCTTCACGTTTGCTCCTCCTGGAGTTGTGGGAGGTGATATATCTACTCTAAATGCATTTCTCCTTCCCCTAAGCTCCCAATGCACCACAGTCTGCATCTTTGTACCTGTTGGGAGTGTTAGAACCAGTATAAGCAAGAAAAGAAGTAACATTTTTGAGCGGCCAATGTGGATTTGGCTCCAGCTAAGCATTAGTTAATATGTTATCTCGTGCATTATTATTGTTAAAATAATAATAATCTTGTCCTCCAAAGGAGCAAAATGAGACTTAGAGAAGTTAAATTATTCAATAACTGAGATGTTTTGTTTTTTTAAAAGATTTTATTTGTTTACTTGAAAGTCAGAATTTCAGAGAAGCAGAGGCAGAGAGAGGGAGAGGGGTCTTCCATCTGCTGGTTCACTCCCCAGATGGCCGCAATGGCTGGAGCTGTGCCAATCCGAAACCAGGAGCCAGGAGCTATCTCTGGGTCTCGCATGTGGGTGCAGGGGCTCAAGGACGTGGGCCATCTTCTACTGCTCCCCCAAGCCATAGCAGAGAGCTGGATCAGAAGTGGAGCAGCCAGGACCCAAACCGGCACCCATATGGGATGCTGGCACTGCAGGCAGCGGCTTTACCAACTATGCACAGAGCCGGCCCCAATAACTGAGATATTTGAAACCTATGCTCTTTCTGTGACCTATACCATCTTCCTGTGTTCCCCACTTGACTATGAGTAGCACAAGAGAGAATTCCTTTATGTGTTTTTGCATCTTGCACAGGAAGCAGTGCAGACCTTCACAACAGATGGGCCATTCTCCTAGTCCAGGTTTCAGTGCATATAGTTGAGACAGAAGAGAAACAGGACTTACTGAATCAAGCCCCTCCTAATCCTAACATGTGTCTACCTTGTGACCTGACTCTGTATTTTCATTTCCAAACCAATCAGGCCAATCAGGAGCAAGAAGTACCAGATCCTAACAGCAAGACCCTCTACTGCCCTGTGAGGGCCATCCCAATCCACACACTTGCCCAAAATAGCCCAGTATAACAACACCATCATTTTCAGCATGTTGTGTGCAAAAAACACACACACACACACACAAAACAAAACAAAACAAACAAACAAACAAAAAAAACAGAGCTATGCAGAACACCAAGCCAGATGCAAACTGAAGTGTTGTGTGCAAAGGTGGGTGAGGCGGAGTGCAAGGCAGGTGGAGATTGAAGTGCTGTGTGCTAAGGAGCAACTGCCACACTTCCCCAGCCCCATAAAGGCCCCTGTTCAGCTCCTGTCAGGGAGCCATTCAGCCAGACCTCTGCTTGCAGTGCTGCCCTAATACACCTTGTCTGGGTTGCACATTGGCCTCTTGTCAATTTCTGTTTGCAAGTGAGCCAATAAACCAGGGATCCAAAACACAGTGAATGTGCCATCCACTATGCTGGGTGTCTTGGGGGGATCAGAAAAAATTTCCTAGATGAAGTAGAAATGAAATGGTAGGTGAAATGAATAGAATTCACGATCATATAACTTTGTAACAGTATTCACTTGGGTTCAATAACAAAAATCAATATTAATTTTAAAGTTATATACAATTCTTATGCCACAATTCATAAGACAAGAAAAACCGGGGACATATTTTAAAAGAGAAGTACAACAGTTTTAAGAGGAGAGACTCAGAGCCAGCACTGTGGCATATAGCAGGTAAAGCCGCCACCTGCAGTGCTGGCATCCCATAAGGGCACCAGTTCAAGTCCCTGCCGCTCCACTTCCAATCCAGCTCTCTGCTACGGCCTGGGAAAGCAGTAGAAGATGGCCCAAGTCCTTGAACCCCTGCACCCACATGCAAGACCCAGAGATAGCTCCTTGGGCCCCTGCAGCCACGTGGGAGACCTGGAGGGGGCTCCTGGCTCCTGGCTTCGGATCAGCACAGCTCGCTCTGCTCTCCCTCTCCCTCTCCCTCTCCCTCTCCCTCTCCCTCTCCCTCTCCCTCTCCCTCTCCCTCTCCCTCTCCCTCTGTGTAACTCTGACTTTCAAATAAATAAATAAATCTTAAAAAAAAAAAAAGAAGAAGAAAGACTCTTTCCAATCAGGCTGAAGGAGTGAAAACTTTTTACAGCTTTAACCAAAACTCCTAGGAAACTGTGAGGTTTTATTTTACCCTAACTTGACAAAGTAAGCCTGTTTCTAAACATTTAATTGCTTCACTTCTATATCTTGATCACACTCTATTACACTAAGAGACTAGAGACTCTGAAATTTAATAACTGACCCTATTTCAAAATGTCTTACTCTAAACTCAGCTTGATAGAAAGCCAAGCTGTTGCCACCATAACTCACTTTAAACAAACTGAACATGTTAAATCCAAATTTACAAAAAGGATTAATTAAATGGTCATTCTTCACTTAGCAACATAATTTGCTGTAGTAAGTTTCCCCTTGTAGTGCTTATAAATGTGGTCCAGTTTATTAGAACCCTCTATGCACGTTTAAGTGCAAGGTGTATTTATGCTACTCAACAATCCAGCTGTTTCTCTTTTGTAGGCATGATCCTAGGCTCAGAGGAAAGAAACAAATGGCTCAGAATGGTCTCTAATCTAAGGCATGCATATTCTGGAACAAGGACTGGTGGGGGAGGGGAAGGGAGCTGCTGAGCCAGGGGCTTAGAGAGCTCAGAACTCAAGCTGCTTTCTTTATCTTCACCATCTTGGTTTTCAGTGTCTTCCAACCTCTTGTCCACTAGATGAGTCAGGAGCATAAAAATTTCTCTCTCTCTCTTTTTTTTTTTTTTTTTTTTTTTGGTGGAAAGCCCTGCTCCTCAGCCTTCTCTGCTTGGTATGGTTCGCTGAAAGGGAAGGCCTGACAATGAGGTCTAGCAGGGGCTGGCTCTGTGGCACAGTGGGTAAAGCTGTCGCCTGTGGTCCCAAATGCTCCACTCCACTTCTGATCCAGCTCCCTGCTAACGTGCCTAGGAAAGCACATTAAGAAAATGGCCCAAGTGCTTTAGCTCCTGCACTCATGTGGGAGTCCCAGAAGAAGCTCCTGGCTCCTGGCTTCAGATGGGCCCAGCTCCAGCTGTTGTGGCAGCCATTTGGGGAGTGAATCAGCGAATGGAGGATCTCTCTCTCTCTCTCTCTCTCCCCCTCTCCCTCTCCCTCTCCCTCTCCCCCTCTCTCCTTCTCTCCCTCTCTCCCTCTCTCCCTCTCTTCCTCCCTCCTCTAACTTTGCCTTCCAAATAAAATAAATAAATCTTTAAAAAAAATTAGGTCTAGCAGAGTTAACATCTCTGTTCTCATACTTGATCATGCTCTGGCCAGTGGCAAAATTCACTTATTAGCTCTGTGTCTGGGCCAGGTCATGAAGGTGACCCATGGTCATGGACTATTTAGTTTACTGAAAGCTAAAAGACTGGGGCCTGGGTTATGGGGCAGTGTGGAGCCACTGCTTGTGACAATGACATCCCATAGCTGTGCCTGCCATTTGGGAGTGAACTAGAGGGTGGAAGATTCTCTCTCTCCTTCTTTCTCTCTCCCCCCCAATCTCTGTCCTTCCCTCCTTTTCTCTGTAACTCTACCTTTCAAACAAATAACTAAATCTTTCATTTAAAAAAGGCTAAAGGCTTTTTATTTAAAAAAGGACACTTCAATGAATTAGTTAAAGGGAACTAAAGAAATATAGTCAGATGACAAATTAAGGTATTAGTATCAGGATAAATGATATTTTTAAAAATTGATGACTCCAGTTGTAATGACATAAACCGTTTGATACACCAGTGTGGGATAATCTGCTTAGAGAAACCTGATGAGAGAAATTAAACAGAGTAAACTGTTAGCTGTGCCTATAATTGTTTCCATGTGAAAACATAAGGAAGAACTAGTCTTTGAGATTTTGTTTTTATGCCAATAAGCCTAGGTCAAAGTAAATCTCAACATTAAAAAAAAATGTGTGTATATGCACATGTAGAGCGAGGAATGGTTTGTTTTTGATGGCAGGGTAGGGTGTTTTTGTTTTTGTTTTTCTTTCAGACGGTCTTCCATCTTTATCTCTTTCCTACTGTGCTTTTCCTATACCTTGTATTTTGTTCATATTTAACTTTCTGTTGTAGGATTGGCTGGAAAAGCTCAAGTTCAGCTTGAAGATCTTTTGATAAATGCTGTATTTATGTTAAATGTTAAATACACTCCTGTCTCTTTCAAAAAAAATATTTTTAAGCGTCTTTTAGAAAACATTTGTTTTGGGGACAGTGTTGTGGCACAGCTGGTTAAACTGCTACTCAGGATGCCAGCATCCCATATCAAAGTGCTGGTTTGAGTCAGGTTTTCCACTTCTCATTCAGCTTTCTGCTAATGTGCCTGGGAAGGCAGCTAATGATGGCCCAAGTGATTGGGCTCCTACCGCTCATGCGGAAGAGCAGAATGGAGCTCCTGGCTCCTGGCTTCAGCCTGATCCAGCCTTGGCTGTTGTGGCCATTTGTGTAGTAAACCAGTGGATGGAAGGTTCTCTGTCTCTACCTCCCTCCTTCTTCCTTTCTCTGTCTCTTCCTCTCTGATGCTCTGCCTTTCAAATAAACAAATCTTTTTTAAAAAAAATCTAAGGGTCCTTGTATATTCCTCTAGGTGGATAAAAAAGCAACAAAATCTGTTTTATTCAAATTTCAAATTCTAGGGGAACAGATTGTCATAGAATATACAGTGATGAACTCCCAAAAAGGAAAATGGGTAGAAGAACCATAGTTGTTTATCACAAATGCTAGGAACCTTAATGCTTTGTGAGCAGTAAATGGACCTTCTATTCTCCTGTCAAAGCAACCTACTTTGTAACAGTTACTTATTGATTACAATGTTTCTCTATGAAGAAAAATCTTATAAATATTGATTTTCAGGATGTACCAGTTCTGTTGATCTTTAAGACATAAAATGAGTTTCATTCTCATTGTCAGATCAGTAGAGAAAATTATAATAAAACCAGAAATAACTCATTTTCATTCTATTTTATTTTAGAGGCAGAGAAATAGGGAGGAAAACAGACAAACTCCTTCTCTGTCTCTCCCCAAGATGTCCAGAATAGCCCAGGGATGTTCCAGGCCAAAGCTGGGAACTGAGGATTCAATATAGGTCTCACAAATGGGTGCCAGGGATCCCTTTACTTGAACCATCACTTGCTGCCTCCCAAGATACATGATAGCAGGAAGCTTGTATTAGGAACAGGCACTTAATTTGGTATCTTTTTTGTTGTTGTTAAGATGTATTTATTTATTTGAAAGACAGAGTTACAGAGAGAGAAGGAGAGGCAGAGAGAGAGAAGTCTTCCATCCAATGGTTCACTCCCCAAATGGCCACAACGGCCAGAGCTGGGCCTATCTGAAGCCAGGAGCCAGGGGCTTCTTCCGGGTCTCCCACGTGGCTGCAGGGGCCCAAGGCTTGGGCCATCTTCTACTGCTTTCCAAGGCCATAGCAGAGAGCTGGATCAGAAGTGGAGCAGCCGAGACTTGAACTGGCACCCATATGGGATGCTGGCACTGCAGGCCGGGGCGTTAACCTGCTGCACCACAGTGCCGGCCCCTTAACTGGTATCTTAACCACTGGGCCAAATGCCCACTCCCCGGAATCATGCACTTAAATGTCTACATTGTTTAATAATTGATTTTAGATCCAAAGCTCAGTTATTTCTTCTTAAATTGATTATTCAGGGATAATAATTTTAAAGGGAATATAAGATCCCTGCAGAAAATATTCAGAAAGAATCTACTCTTTAAGTAAAAACGTATTTGTTTGGCTTGGCCTCTCAGTTTCCGTATTTACAATGACTTCTCATTATTGACTGGCATCATGCATTGAGAGATAGTTGTTCCAATACAGTGTGTTTATTTCTGAACTTTCTGCTGATGGCAGTCCTTGTGCAAACTTGACATTTGTAATGTTGATTGTTGATGTTAGAATACAGTATTTAATCTAATGTTTCACTTGTTTTATAAAGCTCTTGTTCTTAACACATTGATTTAAACCACTCAGAATTCACTCTTTAAAAAGAGATCATTTCTGCAGGTGCCATGGCTTAACAGGCTAATCCTCCGCCTTGCAGCGCTGGCACACCGGGTTCTAGTCCTGGTTGGGGCGCCGGATTCTATCCCGGTTGCCCCTCTTCCAGGCCAGCTCTCTGCTATGGCCCGGGAAGGCAGTGGAGGATGGCCCACGTGCTTGGGCCCTGCACCCGCATGGGAGACCAGGAGAAGCACCTGGCTCCTGGCTTTGGATCAGCGAGATGCGCGGCCGCAGCGGCCATTGGAGGGTGAACCAACGGCAAAAAAGGAAGACCTTTCTCTCTGTCTCTCTCTCTCACTATCCACTCTGCCTGTCAAAAAAAAAAAAAAAAGAGAGATATCATTTCTGTGTTTCCATAATTGCAACCTCAAGCTTGCTTTAAGAATTTCAGTTGACACCCTACAACCAGGATAGTTATTACTATTTATAATATGAGGAAACCATGTTTTATCGACTTACTTATACTCTGAGAGAGCATTGCTACTAGTTTGTTGTTGTATGTTTTCTTTTCAAAATAGATAACAAAAATTGGCTGCTATATCCCAAGGTATGTCTCTGTGTCAGAAATATAGTTATCAGGTACCTGATATGGATAGATTAGTACAGTATGTAGTAACCTTTGGGACTGGTCTAAATTGAGGCTTAGGAGGTACAATACTAAATTCTGTCTGATCTTAATTTTCATGTGGGTCAGAGCAAGCTACTCATTTTAGGAGGAGTCATAAGGAAGTATCTGACTATTCAACATGCACCATCTTACTTTGCAATAAGAAAAGCTTCCCCATATCTTAAGCCTTCTTGGCCCAGACTCTGTCCCTGATATCATACTGTGCTTTAAGTTTTCTTGGTTTTTGGCCCTCTTCTTGATCCCTCAATTTCCATAGCTGGGTATGATTGAATTAAGTCTTCTGTTACCATGTAAAGTTGTCCTGAAATCTTTTATAAGTATTGTTATTGGAGCAGGCATTGTGGTATAGCAGGTTAAACCACCACTAGGGATGCCTGCATCCCATCTTTGAGTGACAGTTTGAACCCTGGCTCCTCTGCTTCCAATCCAGCTTCCTGCTAGTACCTGGGAGGCACTGATTGGATGATGCCTCAAATACTTGGGTTGCTGCCACCCATGTGGGAAACCTGCTTGGCTCCTGATTTTGGCCTGGCCTAGCCCTCACTGTTGCAGGCATTTGGGGAATGAACCAGCAGATTGAATATCTCTCTCCTCTGTCTCTTTCAAATAAATAAATAAATCTTTAGTAATTTCTATTGTATTAAATAACATAATTATATCATAATAAACATATGATAGTTGACATTGTAATTAGTATTGCAGGAACACATTTTACATGGTGCTTACTAGATATCTGCCATTGATCTAAGCATTCACCATTGTGAACCCATTTAATCTCATAATAATCCTATGAAGCAGGTACTAGCATTATCCACATTTTGCCAGTGAGAAAACTAAAACACAGTGAGATTAAGTAAATGGTTCTCAAGGTCACATAGTTGCTATATGACAGATGGCAAACTTGAACTTGGTTAGTATTGCTCCTTAGACTATGAAGAAGGGATATGATGTAAAGAATCTTATGAATATTTTAGTTCCAATAATACAAAAAGAATTAAATTCTAACTCTAGTTTCAATCAGATGTGGCATCATCTGATTTTTTTTTTAACGTTCCCATTATCTGTATTCTCTTAGAGCTGATTTCCCACCATTAAACCACCAATATTGTTTTGTAGGGAGCACCTGATCAGTTTCTGAATTGAGTCCCAACGTGGTTGCCTTAAGCTTATTGCACATATTTCTTAAATATGAGCATCCTCTGTTCTGATGGGATAAAATGGGGGTGGACAAATATTTACAATTTCAAGTATGTTTAAGTTATCTTTAATTGAGGCAGATTGATGCAGAATGAGAGGAAAAGAGGAGTGGCAGAAAGGGCAGTTACACAATATATTTTATTCCTGGGGTTTGTGTTGTGGTACAGTGTGCTTATGATGCTGGAATCCTTTATTGAGTTATCGGTTCAAATCCTGTCTGCTCCGCTTGTGATCCTGCTTCCTGCTAGTGCACCTACAAAACCAGCAGGGAATGACCCAAGCACTTGGGTCCCGGCTGTCCATGTGGGAGATCCAAATGAGGTCCCTGGCTCCTTGCTTCAGCCTGGCCCAGCCCTGGCTGTTGCAGCCATCTGGGTAGTAAATCAGTAATGGAAGATCTCTCTGTCTCTCCATCACTCTGCCTTTTGAGTTAGTAGATAAATAAATCTTAAAAATAGATATATCTTCTTCCTATAATGAAAAAGGTAATTCTTAGTTATTGACGGTTTATTCTAAGGCTATACTAAGTGTCCGCCAATAGCCGTCCTAGGGTCATTCCAGTTTGAATTTGAAGATCCTGAGGCTCAAAGGAAGGAAATGTGACCTCACTCAGCTGCACAGTGTGTAAGAGACAGAGCTAGAGTTTACACAGGTTTGCTTGACTCCAAATCTTGTGCTTTCTCTGCAATACCAAACTCTTTCTACCTCTGAAGAGAAGATGGCCTGTTGGACCCAGTTCTAGTCCTGGCTGCTCCACTTCTGATGCAGCTCTCTGCTATGGCCTGGGAAAGCAGTAGAAGATGGCCCAAGTCCTTGGGCCCCTGTACCCACATGGGAGACTTGGAAGAAATGCCAGGCTCCTGGCTTCAGTTCAGCCCAGCTCCAGCCATGTGGCCATTTGGGGAGTGAACCAGCAGACGGAAGACCTTTTGCTCTCTCTCTCTGCCTCTGCCTCTCTGTAACTCTGCCTTCCAAATAAATAAATAAATCTTGGGGTTGGGGGCTGGGGAGATGCAGTCTGGTGGAGGTCTGAGGCCCAGCAAGTACTGCTGGGAAAAGTCACTGAAAAGTTAAAAGAGTACAGAAAGGCTCAAGGGGAAATTGTACATGAAATGTATATCCATTTGAAAGAATAGGAGGAGAGGGTGATAGTAAAAATTTGGGAAGCTTGTGGGTTTATCATCAGCTTCACATGCCTTACGAGTATGCCAGTGTTCCTCACTTATTTCCACCCTTGCTGGTGTGATAATTCCAAACTTTTTAGGAAAATATTGTACTGCCAGCTCTCACTGACACACTAGGGCTTATTACATATATGTCTTTTTTAAGCAAGACTTATTCATTTATTTATTTATTGAAAAGGCAGAATTACATAGAGAGGGAGAGAGACAGAGAGAGATCTTCTGTCCACTAGGGTTTACTCCACAAATGGCCAAAGCCAAGAGCCAGGGACTCCATCATCCTGGTCTCCCACGTGGCTGGCAGAATCCTGAGTACTTGGGCCATCACCCACTGCTTTCCTAAGCCCATTAGCAGGGCATTGGATTGGAAGTGAAGATGCTGTGACCTGAACCTGGCTCTCAAATCAGACGCTAGTGTCACAGGCAGCAGCATAACCAGCAGGAGCACAAGGCTGGCCCCTGTCTTCGCTACCTGTCGCCTATGTGTTACCATGGCAATAAAAATGTTATTGATCTGGGTGCAACATGATTTTATTTACCAGTGTGGCATACATTAGATTTATGAGCTAATAGAGCAATTCCTCAGGTGTTCATAATGCTCCTATGTTGTAACATTTTTTGGTCTCTCCATATAGAAGCCTCTACTTAAGGTAATTAATGAAGAGGCACAATTTTTTTCCCACAAAATGGATGGTTTCCTCTTTTAAACACAAAGTCTGTGTAGTGAACACTACTTTATTTAGGAGGATGTGTGGGAGGATTCCCAGTGGCATGTTTGTCAGTTTTCCCTGAGGCGACCTGTGAGGATAGCATTGGTGCCAGCCAGGCATGATAACTTGCACCTGACTCACCACCCCCAGCACTGTAAAAACTGGACATTTCCTGTTCTCAAACAGTCAAAACAGGCTGTTTTGAAAAACATCTGATGGTACATTTTAACATCTGATGGAAATGATATAGAAGGTAAAAAAAGTCCCAATTGTTTGTTTACATAAGCTGAAGGTATTGCAGCTCCAGTTGATTGGAACAAGATGTGAATACTACATGTCTATTATTAAGAAAGGTAAAAATGCTGGAGGTGGAAACTTACCAACTCTCTTGCACTACTGTCTTGGTCATACACAGAAGCCCTCAACTTCCCATTTCCCTGGTTGGTTTCTTCCTCCATTTTTCCAAAAGGCCTACACTCCCACCAGCTGTGTGCCTGGCTTGCTCCATTCCTCAGGAGGTTAAAGTCTATGGTCCCTTGGCTGGTGCCTCCCAGCACACCTGAAAGAAACCACAGTTCCCAGCAAGGCACTGCCTGCTGTGTCTTATTGCTTAATTATTATACCTATTTAATGCTACTTAGAACATTGTCAGCTGTTGAGAAAAGGTAATTATCACTAGTCAAATGAAAAACACTTTTTTGGCTGCCTTACGGATACACATTTTACTGGTACCTTGATACATAATGAAGCCTGATAGCAAAACTTTAGCTTGTCTCTTCTTCAAGCCACAGCTGTTTCCCTGCTAAATTCATCCCATCTGTCTTCCCTTCCGTAAAGCTGTAGGCAGTATAGCATAAGTACAGAAGCAGTTCAGTGCTATTTTGGATAAACATAGCTGAAATTTGAATCTTTGCCATTTGCGATGCACACATTTTGTTTTACTGCTGTAAAGAGAGCTGTCAAAATACAACTACATGGATAATTTACTAAAATACAGTCAAATATAAGGTTGATCAAAGGGAAAGTACATTGGGTCAGTCATATTCCAGTATGTGCTCTGAAGGGTGGCCCTGACCTCATGGTCCCCATGAAATTTGGTTGGGGAGAGCACCAAATGAAGGTTTGTTTTAATCTTATATTACCATTTTTAGGAGTCACCAGTTCCTTGCAACTGTCTGTGGCGTGGCTTGAGATTTCCTCTTAGTCTCCACAAAAATGTGAATTAATGGGAACTGTTTGTTGAAACAGTCCATCATAGTTGAGCTACTTTACCACATTGCTGTTGTGCTTTGAAATTTGTTGAAGTCTTTGTTACCAATGATTTGGTCTATTTTATTTCCATCCACTTTCTTATTTCTGAGTTATTGGTGCACCTCAATGTACCATTGTGCATTTTTAAGTCAATAATACACAACACTTTAGCATCCATAGAGATATTTTCTTGAATGATTTCCTCTTCTCAAGTCTAAGATCTCTTACTTCCACCTGGACCACTCCCCTCACACGCCTATTTACTGCTTTCTGTTTCTCATGTGCAAAGAGCTTTTCTTGGCCCAAATGGGAAATCAACTTTTTGATGGGAGGGGCCAATAACTATTATATGTTGGTAGCCACTGTATCCAGAGCTCATAAAAGCATGTGGGCTTCTGTTTAAACAAAGGTAACTGAAGCATGGTACCTTTAGGGATGTGGTCTCATCACATTGAATGATTCCTTATTCTGAGGTTTAGATTTGCCTTGCCTCCTCTCTATCACTTTTCACTATCAGTTTATCAGTGTAGCTAAGATGGACTGACAAGGCTCATAGGAGGGGCCCAAGCTGAGAAGTGGGGCCCACCACTTTCTGTGCTTACTCCACTTGCCAGAACTCACATGGCTCCCCTCAACTACAAGGAGCACAGACACGTGATGGCAGAGGAGAAACCTGCATCATGAGGAGCTCTAGCATTTTCTGCCCCATCACTCCTGTCTCTGAAAATAACCCTCGCTTAAATATACAAATGATAGCGAAATGCAACTGAAGCATGTAGAGATGTGAAAGAAAGCAGTATCCTTTTAAGTAAAAGTCAATGTGGTTATGGAGGTGAAAAAACTGACATGTGAGTTTTCTTTCCTAGTACTATCATAGATGAATCTTTGCAAAATTCCCACAAATGCTAACAATTACATAACCTCTTTGGAGTGGAATCTTGTTGTTTTGTTCTCCATTGTATCTCAGTACCTAGTAGAGAAGACATTGTAAAGTGCTCATAATTTATTTGCTGAACAAATGAATAACAATAGTGCACAATAGTGCCGGCGCCATGGCTCACTTGGTTAATCCTCCACCTGCAGAGCCAGCATCCCATATGGGCAGCAGGTTCTAGTCCCAGTTGCTCCTCTTCCAGTCCAGCTCTCTGCTATGGCCCAGAAGGGCAGTGGAGAATGGCCCAAGTGCTTGGGCCCTGCACTCGCATGGGAGACCAGGAGGAAGCACCTGGCTCCTGGCTTCGGATCAGTGCAGCACCAGCCATAGCAGCCATTTGGGGAGTGAACCAATGGAAGGAAGACCTTTCTCTCTGTCTCTCTCTCTCTCTCTCACTGTCCACGACTCTACCTGTCAAATAAATAAAAAATAATAAAATAAAAAAAAATAGTGCACACTAACAGAATACTTTTTTCACATTGCCTTTAAGTCCCTACCTTTTGGTCATACCAGCATCTGTGGTCTATATTGTGTTTAATGTGCTTTAGCAAAATCATAGTGCTCCGGGATCTTCAACTGCTGCCGATGAATTTAGTTTCTTAAAAAGTCCCTGTGGCCTTTTCTACACCAAGACATTACCTTCTTTTATTTAGTTTTCTTTTAGCAAAAATAACAGTGCAGGCTTTTTGAAGGCGAAAGTAACACAACTGCCACAAATGCAATCACCTCTGTACTTCAACTAAAGTTGGAAATGGTTGCTTTTGCCAGTGATTCTTTAAAGGCCATATACATAAAGAAGATAAAGAAATCTGTACATAAACCCTGTGATGCCATCCGATCCAGTGCTGGTGGATTCTTTAGAAGCACAGTCAAGTCCATGACAATGCTATCATTCAAATTCCTTGTCTTATTCAACACCTAAATGTGTCAGCAGGGATTAGAGTTGACACTGTATCAGTATGATTCAGCCTGGGCTCTCAAGAAGCTAACATTTTAATGCTGGAGATAGGCAGTCATAATGCATTGTGATAAGATCCATAATATAATACATAGAAGCAGGAACAAGTAGGAAGAGACCAGAAAAGTATCATAGAGTAGTGACATTTGGCTCCTACAGACATGAAGCATATATTTATATATATGCAGAGTAAGATAATGTAATTTCTCTTATAATATTCTTTGGATATCATATTTTAGTCTTAAGACCCAAGATGAGAAACAGACATGACTTCTGGTTGACCACCATTATATCCTCAGTAGCATGACAGAGTTCTGTGCTTTGCTGGACCTCCTGACTGCCCAGCCACCATGGAATGCTCCTATGACTGTGCAGCCCCTCAACCATCCTCACGCAATTCATGTCTTGTAGTGCCTGTAAGGCACTATCCATCAAGCATGAGTAAATAGGCCTATATAAATTTTCATAGGAGGGAGGAAGTAATTTGCATGACAAAAAATGTCATCTGTGGTAACAATACTTACTAAGCTCACCATTTGATGAGTTTTCTTTTTCCAATAATCCATTGATGTCTTCTCACCATCTTTATGGAAGTCTTACAGGAGTCCATGACCTCGATTCTACTTACATGGGAGACACTTGCTGCTGTTTCTGGTGGGGAGGATAATGAGGCCATTCTACCAAATGAGCACATGCCCACACAGGCTATTCACATAGTGGTACCTCTTGGAAATACCTAGCCAAGTAATTGATGTAAACTCTTAGTGCTCCTGTGAGAGTCAGCAGTTGTAGGTGCCTATTGGCTATAGAGAAGGCTGGAAATGACCCCTCAGTCAGAGCCTTGTGTAGAAAGTTGGATTACCATGGTCAGATCCTCATGGCCTGAAATTATTAACATGGTTGTATGGGGGGTGGATGTTCCTAGAGGAGCGCAAAAGTGGCTATCATGAGCTAAGGTGGTTCTCGCTGAGCCTTGATCCATGGAGTGTTATTTATTTTTATAAATTCCACTTTAAAGCATATGGTGGTATTGGTGGTGCTTTCTTGTTGTGCACTTGGACTTTTCTGTTATGCCAGTTGTTTGCAGGGAGCTTACACAGTCATTCTTTTTGGTATGAGCTTATTGCTGTGCTGTGAACTTTTCATTTGTCTCTGTTTATATTCATAGGAGGTCTCAGTGAGCCCACCTAACATTCAAGTAAATGATTACAGGTGATTAGTGCATTCATCCAGCTAAAACTTGATTTGAAAGGGATAAGATCAATTAATGGTTGTCTTGAGACCGTACTTGATATTTCCTTGTACAAGAAACACTGCTGGGGCCAGCACCGTGGCATAGCAGGTAAAGCCGCCACCTGCAGCATTGACATCCCATATGAGTGCTGGCTTGAGTCCTGGCTGCTCCATTTCCAATCCAGCTCCCTGCTAATGACCTGATAAGGAAGCAGAGGATGGCCCGAGTGCTTGGGGCCCCTGTACCCACGTGGGAGACCTGGAAGAGGCTCCTGGCTTCAGATTGGTCCAGCTCCAGCCGTTGAGGCCAATTGGGAAGTAACCAGTGGATGAACGACCTCATGCTCTTTGTAACTCTGCTTTTCAAATAAATAAATAAATCTTAAAAAAAAAAAAAGAAACACTATTACCACTTAAGTTTGCTAGGATGCCAAGGAATTACTAAAAAACATCAAATTAATACACATTATTAAACATATTTACACACACTGAACTATTTCAAAGCAGTAATCCTGGAATAAAGACAAAATAATACTGTGTATTTACATAACACCATAACACCTTTCATTAGAAAAATCTCAAGCCTTCACTAACTGACTAAGCTGCACAACACCCTGTGAGGTGTGTAGGAAGGAAGGTAGAACAATAAACAAGAAGTTGTTGAAGGGAGAAAGGAAAGCACTCCTGCTGGATAGCCCCTTGGCATTCAAGTTCAGGTCTCCCCATAATAAGGAAACACAGACTGTACCTGTAAATATTACAGATGATTCTTGACTTTAGTATGCTTTTATGTGTTGTTTTCTAGTCTAAAGTCTGGATTTTACTTTGAATTGGGCTGACAGGACAAAGGTACAGGTTAAATCCAAACTGGACTACGACACTGACCCCTAATCTGGTTGTTTGATCAGTTGCTTAAATTTCCATAAGCCCAATAAATGCAGTTTCCTTTGTTCTTACTTGGCCAGAATTTTTTTTAACAAAGAGTAAGCATCCATGCTCTGGAAGTGCCTAGAGATGGCCAATCATGTGCTAACCAGTGGGAAAGGTGTGGGTGAGCCCTGGCCACCTCTGAGAAAGTCAGGACTGATGGGAACAAACTCAAGCCCAGGCCTGCCTCAGTGGCTGCCATGCCTAACACTGTCCATGATAGGCCTCGCCTACCACAGTGAGCACAGAGCTACCAGAACTCCTGTGGAGTGTCTGGGGCAGGCCCGAAGCTTGATGCAATATACTGCCAAGACACCAGCATGAACACAAGGATATTGGTATACCAACAAGAGTAGTGAATTTACATTTAGGGATATTAAAATGGCATATATTAAATTAAATTTTGAATTTATAATTTTATTGACTTTCTAAAAAATTTAGTCCTGGAACATAGTATCCATTTGTTATCCCACACATCATGTTTATTCACCTGATCAGTTGAGGAAAAATAACTTTCTCTATGTATGTCTTTCCCACAGTAAAGCCTTTATTTTGGCCTAACCTTTCAGATTTTCAGATAATTTAAGTGTCACTGATATCCATGATAGGATAGTTTTCAGACACTATAATTTAAATGTCTCTGAAATGTAATAAATAGAGCTTTGTCTGGGTTTTGGAAATAATGTTTTCTTCCTAAACAGCTGTTCATTTGTATTAACAATTTTCTCAGTCTCTAGAAGAAAGGCAACATTTCTTTTTTATATATATAATCTTATTACCCTTTCATCCTGTTAACATCCTGTGTTCAGTGTATTGTTGTGTTATTATTGCTGATATCCCTGTGCACCATGGGCATGTGACTGGCGGGGACCTCTGGGACTTCCAGACCAGAAGATACCACTCACTTTGCCCAAGTCTGTTCTAGGTCAAACCATCTCTTCCTGTCCTAGTATGGCTGGCTAATTTCACCCCCTTTTGATTTCATTGGAGAATATTTTGATAAAGGCATTGAAGTATCCAATATTGCAAATATGAACAAGTCTGTGCCCCATATTTAAATGGCAAAGGAAAATATCCTTGAGTTTTCATTTTGGAGACTCTAGTTAACACTCAAAGGATGGCAGTCTATGTGACCATAATGAAGATGGTGATAACTAACGTTTGACATAATATATGACATATGATTTCCTAACTATCTTGTATTATAGATAGAAAAGTTAGTATTAAAATTTCTTTTTATTTTGAAGAAATTCAAGCTGAGAGAGGCTAAATGTCACAAATTCCCATGGCTTATAGACTGGGCCTCCTATCTTTCTTACTTAACTCTGAGATTCATCTTAGGGAAGGGTGATTAAGATTGTAGGTTCTGGGACTGGCGCTGTGGTGTGGGTAAAGCTGCTGCCTGCAGTGCTAGCATCTCATATGGGCGCTGGCTCGAGTCCCAGCTGTTCCACTTCTGATCCAGCTCTCTGCTATGGCCTGGGAAAGCACTGGAAGATGGCCCAAGTCCTTGGGCCCTTGCACCCGCGTGGGAGACCTGGAGGAAGCTCCTGGTTCCTGGCTTCAGATCAGCACAGCTCTGGCCATCGCAGCCAACTGGGTAGTGAACCAGCAGATGGCAGCTCTCTCTCTCTCTCTCTCTGCCTCTCCTTCTCTCCCTGTGTAACTCTGGCTTTCCAGTAAATAAATCTTAAAAAAAAAAAAAAAAAGAATGTAGGTTCTGCACCCAGGCAGTTTGGGTACAGATCCCAACTAACACTTCTGTTCTGTGTCACTTCTGTTCTGTGCAGTTTGTAACAAGCTACTTCGCTTGGGCCTATCCTTCTTCATCTGTAAAAGTCTAACAATGATGTCATCTACCTTATAGGGTCCTTAAGAGGACTCAGTGAGTTGTTTCACAGACGTGCTGAGAACAGGGCCTGACAGAAATTACTCAACAAACATTAGTTATGTGAGTTGCTAAAGTGCTCAGCGCTGGCAACAACGTGCAAGAGCAAGTCAGAGTGTGTATTGTTTAACAGGTCCTATTCAGAGTAGACAAGCTCGCCTAAGGATGGCTAAGTCCATCTGATTCACACCATTGGAAAAGTTAAAATCAAACAGAATTCTAGCTCCCATGGGACCACTGCAATCCATGAAATTAATGAAAGACAAATAATTTAAATGTCTGCCTCTGGGAAACCAAGTCTCTCAGCAGGACAGTTAATGTGCTCATCTTCACTTCTTCACTCTTTTTTTTTTTATAAGATTTATTTATTCATTTTGAAAGTCAGACGGACACACATGCACACACACACACACACACAGAGAGAGAGAGAGAGAGAGAGAGAGAGAGAGAATCTTCCATCTGTTGGTTGACTCCCCAGATAGCCAGAACAGCCCACAATGGGCCAGGCCAAAGTCAGGAACCAGGAACTTCATCCAGGTCTCCTACATGGGTGGCAGGAGCCCAAACACTTGGGTCATCTTCCACTGCTTCTTTCCCAAGCCATTAGCAGGGAGCTGGATTGGAAGTGGGACACAAACTGCACCCATATGGGATGTGGGTGTCACAGGTGGCAGCTCTACCCACCACGCCTCAACAGCAGCCGTTGGTCTTCACTCTTGGTAAGATAGGAGTGCTACCATTTGACACAGCAGTGAAGTTGCCACTTGGGATGCCTACATCCCATATTGGACTGCCTAGTTTGAGTCCCAGCTCCTCTGCTGCTGATCCAGCTTCCTGATAATATGCACCCTAGGAGGCAGCAGGTCATGGCTCAAGTACTTGGATCCCTACCACACACTGAGGATACCTGGATGGAGTTCTAGGCTTCTGGCCAACTATTGTAGGCATTTGAGGAGTGAACCAGTAGAAGGAATATCTCTCTTCGTCTGTCCCTTTGCCTTTCCAATAAAAATGAAAATTAATAAAAAACTTTAAGAAGTTTTAAGAAGTGGGCTGTTTCATGATGGTGCACTCTAGAATACTCCTGTGAGCCTTCAAGCTTCATACCCTTAAAGTTTGAAACCTGTGGGGCACCTGGTGCTTAAACACTATTGAATTCCAAGTAAAACATCTCCATTCACAATTTATTGTTCTCAGACCTTCCTGGGAGCTGCTATTACCTGTTGACTGACAAAGTGATCAAAGGTTTATGAACTTGGAAGCACTGGAACAGTAACAAATGCTTTTATTTGTTTAAGTGCTACTCCACTCTAATGTGAAATTAACAATGAAATCAGGAGCATGGAAACAAGGGTGCTAGAGGAGGAAACCAGTGACAGAGTCTTGGCTTATGGAAATCCATCCGGTTCCAATCAAATAAAGGAGAGATGCGGCAGGGGGAGGGGGGCACAAACAGAGTGATAGAGTGACAGAGAAAAACCCACTTGAGATTACATCATCCTTACCTCCTTACATCAGAAATAAGAGGAGAGTCCACAGGAGAAGCTCGGTGGCTTTGTTTGGAGAGAGTTGTCTGGTCGAGCACATATGTGCACCATAAATCCAGACTTTAGTTACACCCACTCACATTTCTTCATGTCAGTGTCTGATCAGCAACCTCCAGATGTCCTAGCATCCATCCTTTGCAAATGATTTTGATTTGGAAGCCTTCTACTGATAGTTAATTCTTACTGAAAGACTATTCTTTTGATAAGAAACTTCTGGTAATTTTAGCAAAGTTCAACCATATCCTAAATATATGGTGACAGCTTTGTTGGTATATGTTTATGTGGATGCAGTCAAGTCCTGCCATCTTATAAAGAATGCTATCTTAACTTTTATTTATGTCGTCAGGAGCACCTCATTAATATAACATTCAGGCTACATATGAGTATGCATGTACATGCATATGATGCTTGAACCATGTATGCTGTAGAAATTGGTGGCATATACAGAGATTTGGTTCAAGACGAGGAAATCAAATACACAGTAGCTTTAGGTAAGTTCCACCCAGTGACAATGTGGCATGGACAGGAGGACACTGAATTTTAAATAGAGAAGTCTGGCTTTGCTTCCCATCTTCACTGTTTTACAGCTATCATTGTGATCACGGGTTTCTGAGACAGACCTGGAATTGTGTTCCAGCTTTGCTGCCTACTATCTATATGAACTTAGGCAAGATATAGCCTCCCTTAGCCTTGGTTTCCTTGTCCATACAATGAGGATCATAATAATATCAATAATATCTTCTCCAAAACATTTGTGTTCAGATTTTTAAATGGCTGGAAAACTGCTTAGCTCAGTAATGGCACACAGAAAGGGCTCACTAGATACTGTTTATTTAGTTATTCACGTTGTTGAATCTCGGTTACCCATTCATTAGGTAGAGGAAATACTTCCTACATAACTGAGCTTTTTGAGAGTTGAATGGGCTAATGAAAAAGCACTTTGTATATGCTCAAATGTAATCAAGTAAAATAATAGCAATTATGATGTATATTCACTTATTCAGGCTCTAAGTGACAGTCACCTTACATACTGTGTCTAACTCTCGACAGCCCTGTGATATAAGTAGCATTCTTCTGTGTTGCAAATGAAGATACAAAATTTAAAAGAATTTGCTTAGGATCATGCTTAGATCTCAAACGAGATCTGTTTTATTTTAAATCCCACTTGGCATTCTGCACAGCCACATCTCAATGATAATAGCCCTGTGAATTGTTATCATAGCTTATTTTTCTTATGGATGATAGAATTTGGATTCTAGTATCTAGTTTGACCTGATATCTCACCTTGGAATAGTATAGCATCCACTGCATGTATTTTATAATAAAATATATGATGTTAATGAAATGCACTTAGCATATCCTCATTCACAAACTTGCATATATATCCATCCACAAAAGATAGATCTTTGTACTACTTAGCCCAAAGCAATGAAGACAGTTCCAAAAAGAAAAAAGAAAAAAAAGATTATGGCAGCAGTGTTCTAGACAATGACAACATCAAAATACATATGCAGGTTTCAAGGTAAATCAAGGGAAGGGCATACACTTGTTTGAATGGCCAAATTCTGATCTTTTAATTGCAATTTTCAATGCTTTTTAAGTCACTCCTCATGTTTTTACATGTCAGTTACATGAATTTTCATTCATGTTGTAGATTACAAAAGAAACTGAATTTACAATGTGATGCCCCTGTCTGCATACTAATGATAAATAGCTTATTGCTCACCAGCACACAGTGATCTGCTCAGATTGGCATACTTCAGCCTGGGCGTATCCTTGAGGTAATATCTCTCGTACACATGTACCTGCGTGCCTGGTGAACTGTAGTGAGATAGGTGTGGGCTTCTGAGTTTGGCCCCTTCCTAAACGCCTTGCTTTGCTGAATGGTGTGTTTGTGTGTGTGTTTAACTTTTAAATCTCATTCTCCTTATCTATTACATTGGAATAATACCTGTCGCTTAGAGCTTCTGGGCAAATAAAGGGACATTACAGATAATTGCACATCATTTAAAACATGCACTTCCTCGGGCCTACGGATGTGGCACAGTGGGTTAAGTCACCATCTGTGATGCTGGCATCCCATATGAGCACCAGTTCAAGTCCCTGATGCCCATTCCTGATTCAACTCACTGCTAATGCACCTAGGAAAGCAGAAGATGGCCCAAATACTTGGGACCCTCTCACTGATATGGGAGCTTGGATAACATTCCTGGCTCCTGGCTTCCACCTGCCCCTGCCCTGGCTGTCGGAGCCAGTTGGGAAGTGAACCAATGGATGGAATATCTGTTTCTCTGTCATTCTGCCTTTCAAGTAAATAAAATGCATAAAAACAAACATGTAACTTCTCTTCCCAACCCTTTGTCTTTTTTTTTAAGCAACCAGAAACTTTTTTTTTTATTTGAAAGTCATAGTTATACAGAGGGAGAAGGAGAGGCAGAGAGAAAGAAAGAAAGGAAGAAAGAGAGAAAGAGAGAAAGAGAGAGAGAGAGAGTCTTCCATCTGCTGGTTCACTCCTCAGTTGGCTGCAATGGCCGGAACTGCACCATCAGGAGCCAGGAGCTTCTTCCAGGTCTCCCACATGGGTGCTGGGGCCCAAGGACTTAGGACATCTTCCACTGCTTTCCCAGGCCATAGCAGAGAGCTGGACTGGAAGTGGAGCAGCCAGGACTTGAACCGGCACTCATATGGGATGCCAGCACTGCAGCAACAGATTTACCCACTATGTCACAGTGCTGGCCCCTCCCTCTTTGTCTTAAAAAAAAATTCAGGCCGGGGCCGCGGCTCAGTAGGCTAATCCTCCACCTTGCGGCGCCGGCACACCGGGTTCTAGTCCCGGTCGGGGCACCGATCCTGTCCCGGTTGCCCCTCTTCCAGGCCAGCTCTCTGCTGTGGCCAGGGAGTGCAGTGGAGGATGGCCCACGTGCTTGGGCCCTGTACCCCATGGGAGACCAGGAGAAGCACCTGGCTCCTGCCATCGGATCAGCGCGGTACGCCGGCAGCAGCGCGCCTACCGCGGCGGCCATTGGAGGGTGAACCAACGGCAAAGGAAGACCTTTCTCTCTATCTCTCTCTCTCACTGTCCACTCTGCCTGTCAAAAAAAAAAAAAAAAAAAAATCCGACCACTTTTGCAACAAAGGAATATTTGCTTTCTGGCTACATTATGTTTCCACGGACATGAAAAACCATTTCTGGTTAACCAATACAAGGTACAGGAAAATTTACATGGAGATCAGACACTTGGCTTTTTACCTGTGACCAAAATTACCACCAATGGAGCTGTCACAAATGCAGAGTGCCGTCTGCCCAGATGTGGAGGAAATGTCCCCGCAGGCCCTGATGTGGCTGAGGTCGTACTAATTTCTTCTACCCGCCCCCCTTCACAGTTTTGCTCCTGAAGCCAGCACCTTGGCCTTCATCACTCACATGTGTCTACCAGGTTTTGCTTTTAGTTCGGAAGAAAGCCCCTATTTTCACCTGTGTCTTTGATCCTTGGCCTTACAGAGTTTGGGTTGCTTTTATTTTTTTTTTTTTTTTTTTTTTTGTCTTTTAATAATCCCCCACCCCAACTGTTCTAAGTTACAAATGGCCAGATTTCAGTCATCAGGAGAGTAGAATGTATTATTTTTTTGCAGCCTGTCTCACTGGGGGCCGGATTCCAAGGAGGCAGCCCGTGTGCTCACAGGCCAGGAGAGCCAGGATTTCAACAGTGTCAACAATCTTTGCTCATCATACCAAAAAAGCCCTGTGTCGGTGCCGACTCATTAGCATACAGCCGTGCCGTGCTTGCTAACAAAGCAGGCTCTGGGTATCTGCTAGTTTCTCAGCCTGTCGGGCTTCCTTGACCGAAAAGAAGAAATAGCCTCAGGCAAGGATGCTGTCCGAGGATTCTCAAGGAGAGTGAGAAAGAGAGAGTTTTGAACTGGTTTTAAAGTAATCATCCCTTGGAGAAAGGAAACCATCCATTCTTTGTTTTTTTTTTTTTTTAATTTTGTTTTAAATAGCTAAAGAGAAAAAAAAAAAAAACTCTGGCTATCTAGTTAAAAATGATTGAACCTTGAATAATTCCTGGCCATCCCTTTAATGGTTTTATTTTGTTAGAACGCCTAAAAAAATATCTGTCTGGGCAGAGGTATACAAGCGTGCCCTCCTCTCGGTCTGTCTCTATCCCTCTTTTGTTGGGGGGATGGAGGGAAGAAGAAACGTACAAGCAGATGTGCTGCTAGATCTACAGGCTTCTGCCAACCATATGGCATCTTAAAGAAAGATGGTTGGAGCGTCTGGATTAGCAAAGAGTCGGGATGGGAAGCCATGTGTCGTGTTGGTACAGGCAGTTGTTTGAGCTCTCTCTAAATGGCTTCAGGAGATTGTGTAATGGAACAAATGGTCCTGCGAGCCCAGGAACAGCCTTGCCGCTGCTGGAGAGGCAATTGGCCCTCGGGCGGGTGCTGCTTCCCTTGCTCCCCCAGTGTTATGTTTTCTTCTTCAGTGTTCTTCCGACTCGCAGGATTGACTCAGAACTTGTCCATTTAGAATTATGCTCCGGGTTCTCCCGCCTCAATGTCCCGGTGAATGCTCTCTCCCTAATTTGGTAATTAATAATGTTTTCCTCAGTATCTGCTCCCTCAGGCCTCGGCAGGGGGTCCAGGCTCAGCCTCTGACAAAGGAGGTTATCCAGCTATTTGGGGGGGATGTGTCCCTCCCACCAGAGTTCCCAGAAACCCCAGGAGATGGAAAACCTTTCATTTCTTAGTGAGCTGAGTTTTATGAGATCCTAGGTGTTGAACACATAAGAGGTATGTCTCCTCACTATTTTGGGGCCTTGTGTGTATCATTTATACACACACACACACACACACGTACAGTAACTCCATTATAGTGAACTCATTGGACTGCCATTTACTAAGCAATTTGAGACCTCAGGACTGTCCTCCCTAATACAAAATGTAGACACAAGTTTGAGAATTGAGACACTGTGATGCTGGCAGCACGTTGGCAGTATTTCAGCTATGGTCAAGTCCTCAGACCATTCTTATTTTGAGAGGCCAGAGGCAGAAGATACCCTGAGACCTTGCAGCTAGAGCAGATCTGCTGAGCCTGTTGTCTTAGCCTAGCTGCTTGGACGGTCCAGCTACATTCTAAGTCAGACAGAGCTTATCTTCTGGTAGTTTCATTGTGCATGCAGTGCAACATCTTTAGCTGCTAGAAAAGTTAGCAGTTAAAAGTTACCTCCTCCTTCCTGGAATAAGATAGCAAGTGTATCAGAAATTGTGCTTATGGAAGATGAAATGGCTCCGCTCATGGATCTGTTCCAAGAACCTGACATCAAATAAGTTTGAAGTGGGTGGTCAGTGCGGGTCAGTGAGGGCTGGCTGGTTAGTGCCTGGTTCAGGCTGCACATTATACGAGCAGAGTGCACTGAGTACCAACACCTTCTTTCTCATAGGCAATAACTCCAACTACACAGGTCACCATAATGGGAGCAACTAGAAAATGCAGCATTTGGGATGAATATGAGTTACCTGTGCTCAACTCTAGGAAATAGGAGGCTAGCCATGTCTGTTATAGCTTCCCTCAAAGGGACTTGGAGCAATGAAAATACATTCTAATTTATTTACTACATAATGATGCAAAGCCTTCTCAAAAAGAGAAATGAAAGCTACAGAATGGCTGACTGGGCTCCAGTAGGAGAAAAGGGCACAGAACCTAGAAATGGGAATGTGTCTTCAGACTGTCATCATTTGGATGCACTTGCAGCTCAGGCAAGCAAGTTTTACTATCTTAAAGACATCTGAAAAAAAGCATCCGAAGACTGTTAGTAACTCCCTTCATTGATAACTGTTTTCTGCAAGGATAAGATGTCACTCAAACATTTCAAATAAAGCACTGTTTCCTTTTTGTGCATTCTTTGTATTTAAAATTTTATTCTTCTAGGTTTGAAACACTGCTTTTCTAAAGAGCTCATTTCATACTGCACATGTGAAGTGTTAGAGTATTCCTACTTTGTCCTCTGAGTCTGAGATCTGCGTGGGGGTGGAGTGTCTATGGAAAGCATAATTTTAATTGTTATCTACCACATGGAAGAAATTACCACTTTACTCTCTTTTACCTTCCAAGTGCACAGGGTCCCAAATTTGTCAGCCTTAGAATCTCTTGAAACAATGCAATTAAACTGCAACATATTTCCTAACATTCTTAATTAAGACAGTGACTGAAAAATGTAGATTAACAGAAGTTACTGTTTTTATCAACATATTTTCTCTCTTTCCCGCCACCATCACATCCTCCTTCCCCCACCCCTTTTTGCTTTAAATGTCTGATGTCAGTTTCGTCCACATGTACATTATGCACATGGCACTGAAGAAACAAAGTAAAAAATTCTCTTTTAATTCTGAGCTGCATGCCCAGCGCCACATGCACTGTCTGTTACATGTCGCTTCTTATGAGGTTCATGCTGGGAGTTTCTTTTTAAAGGCAAAGTGTTTCTGAAGGAAAGAGTTCAGGTTGGGCAGATTGTGTTAGAAAAATCGCACTGCCTCCGAGTGGAATTAATACACTGATTCTTCTATGCAGGCTCAAACTGGCAGCGTGTGCAAAAGTTCAAGAGTGTCTGGGAATTGAAATATGGAGGAGAAATTGGGAGAGTGAGCAGAGACAAAGAATTGGAAGTAGGGCTTAGAAGTGAAACTCGTGGTAACTTTGTAAAGAAGGGGAGAGAATTCAAGTATGAACAACTGTGTCATAAAGCAGTTCTGGCTGACAGTATTGTCATCACAAAGTCCTGTTTTCCCTAGCACGTTTTAGGACTGATCTTATAATTCATTGTAGCTATTGGGATGGAGGTGGAGGCAATGCCATACCCAGCACCTTTTCACCCACCTTGTTTGAGTCCTTGCGAGTTTCAACTAAGTCCCATGAGAAGCAAAACCTCTAATGTAGAAATCAAAACAGGCTGTAATACTCCCTTGGCCTATAGGCCAAGATTTTTTTTCCCCTCTTTAATTAAAATTTGAGTCCTTCCTGATCATCAACAAACAGCGTTTCATTTATTTGTTTACAAATAAGGAATTAAAAAGTAAGATGAGCAAATACAACCACGCAGCACCTTTCTCATCACGAGGAAATCAACCTTTCTCCTGGTTTCTTCTCAGGGGAAAGAAACTGGGACGTGAGCGTAGAGTTAATGAAGCTTTCACCCATCTCCCTCCCTCAACTGCCATCTCTCTTTAATCCTCTCCTGCTGCCAAAGTCCAGAGGCCCGTTGAGCCCCCGCGGAGTCTCCCGAGCCAGATGCTCCGCACCCAGCCTCCCGCCCCCCACCGCCTGAGCTCGCCGCCCTCCAGGTGCGGGGCGCCTGCCCGGAGGTTCGGGGCCCTCCCGGGGGACGGCGGAACGCTGGGCAAGCCAGGGCCGAGGGTCCAGAGGTGGAGCCGGCGGGAGGTCGGCACCGGCGGGGAGGCCCGGCGCGCGGCGGCGCTCAGAGCTGGAGCTCGGAGCTGCCGCGGAGTGGGGCGCCTCCGGCCCGGAACGCGCTCCGAGGTGGCCCGAGAGCAGGTGCAGGCGTGCCGGAGGCACTCCCGGAGCCCTGTTGTCTGCTCAGCCTGCAGAAGCAGTTGCCCAGCCTGGGGTAGCATACCGGCTGGGAGTTCCCGGGACGCGGCGTGGCACTGCAGGGCCGTGCTCCGTGCGCTCGCGGAAAAGCTGAATACGGGAAGGGAAGGGCTCGTCCGGAGCGCGCACAGCCGCTCCCTAACTCCATCAAACTTAAGACTTAAGCATTTTACTGGCAAGCATCGGGAGGGGGAAAATATTCTACCTTCTGTTTGGCAGTTGCTCTTTTTCTGAAGCAGGAAATTCTCTGTGTGGATGACTCAGTGCATGGGTACTCCCACTGCCACATGGGTCAGGGGCTGGGGAGTCGGCCGGAATCCTGCCCGTGCATCTTTTAAAATAGGAGTCTGCAGCCGGTGGGCAAGGAGCTGGCCCCCCAGCCCACCAGGCCCTGCGGCCCCTCTCCTCCTATTGTGCTTTGCCGTCTGGACGGCTGCTTGTACTGCCCTGGAACCTAATTTCTCCCAAAACAACCACCAAGGAACCGGCACCCAGGAATTCAACCCTACGTGATTTAACATGAAAGGTGGGGCAGGGGTTCTTTGTGAAATCTGGGAGCTGGGGCCTGTGCAGGGAGGGACTGCCTACTGTCCCCTGGAGCAGACCCAGATGAAGGTCCCTCCTTCCCTTTCCCTTCTGTCCCTCTTATCCAGGAAATCTTAATTTAGGAGAAAATGAGGATAATGTTCCACAAGGAACACTGTCTTGTCGCTGGAGCACGCTGCTGCTCCTCTAAGGCCCCCTTGCTATCCATCTCAAGGACTGCACGTCTTGTGCACATAGATACTTTCTGGTTGGAACACCTAAAAGCTGATTGATGACAGGGAGGCGGTACTGAACCGGCATATCCCAGAGCAGTCTTCCTATTTGTTCTCTTTGCCATCTTCCTCAGTGCCACAGTGATTCCCTGGGCTACCCAAGCACCATGTTAGCTTGCGATGATAAAACAAAACAAAACAAAGAGAGAGAGAGAGAGAGAGAGAGAGAGAGGACTGTTGGAAGCCTTCACTGATTCTTTTGCCACTCATTAAAATTCAAAAATTTGCATCCCAAATATTAAAACATTGACTAAGTTCATTTCTTCTCCCCCACAGTGGCACGTAACTAGGCAGAATCGGGCTCTCCTGCTGCTGGAGCCCGCTGGAAACCAAAATGAGCCCTCCAGCAGACCTAATCACTCTGATCTGTCATGGACCTTCTAGCTGGAAGAGTTATGCCATCATATAATCCCAACACTCAGCACTGTGTGGAGGACCCCCTTTTACTAAATGATTTATTACTCTTAGCAGAATTCCTTTGGCGGCAGATTTTATTTCTGAGTCACTCTGTTCAGCTCAATTGGTCGCCTTCAGTTACCGTGGCAACCAGCAGATGGGGTTCTTTGACAAGGGTCAGCAGGGAGGCTGTGTCGGTATAGAGGGAAGAGAAGCTAAATAAAAAAGCTTTCGGCATTGACAGTTCTGTAGTAGATGGCCAGGAGTTGTTATCAAATTACTTGCATTAAAACCTAATTAAGATGTGTGCCAATAAGTGCACTGTAGTGACTGAATCTGGTTATTACTTAGCTGCCATGGGCTCACTCCTATTCCATCATACCTCTGTGACCGATTTGGCTATTCCAGGGATGGTCAGCAATGAAGGAAACCGAGGAGGATCTCACAACAGTGGGGGGCTCCAAGTGCTCCAGAACCCCTCTCAGAGGGCTTTGGTCCTGGGAGCACCACAAGGACCTCACTAGAACAGAGTCTTTGTGAAAGCACAGCCCTGTCCATGAACACCTGTTTGAGGGTGGCTGAGCAGGACTGCCCTGCATCTTATAGCTTTGTATCTTTAAGACTGGTGTTGCTTTAATTGCAAATAGCACTCATCCCAATGAAACGGGTCTTTGGCTCTTCCCAGTGGCAGAATCCACAAATCCACAGAGGTGGGACAACTAAGTGCAAAGGATATTTTCTGTAGAAGAGGAAAGGGATATTATTAGGTCATTTGACAAAACCAGAATTCAGTAGGTTAGATAAAGGCATTATATTGATATTAAATTTACTGTAGTAGATAGTATGCCATAAGAGAAGATTTTGTAAGAGGAGATCTTTATACACAGGAGGTACACTGCTGCATCTAGGAGAAAAAGGGCAGTGGTATATGCAACTTATTCTCAAAAGTTCAGAAAAAAGTACTATTTACTTGTATACACATGAAAAAAGTACAATAAATAAAATGGGGCAAAATTAACACAACAGCTGAATTCAGTTCAGCGATATGTGGGTACTCTTGGTACTATTCTTGCAACTTTTTGTCAGCTTAGCATTATTTCCAAATAAACCAAAAGGATTCATACCTTTGGGATGAGGGAAGGATATGAAACGTAAAGCAGTGTGGGCTTTTCTGCTAGTGCTTCTGTATGGCCTTCAGCCCAGTGTACCCTGGATCCTACTCTGTGATGATTGTGATTTTCAGCAATTTCCATTCCTCTGCCCCATTTTCTTTGAACAATAGGCTGCAGTTGCCATGACTCTGCTTTTATTTTCAAAAGAGCTGGTTGAGGTAGCTTAGGCTTGAGACAGATGGTCTTCTAGGTTCTTAGGGCAGGCATTTGACATTGGGGTTAAAATGCTGCTTGAGATGCCTGCATCCCATATCCTTGTGCCAGGGTTCAAGTCCTGCCTCAGCTTCTGATTCCAGCTCCCCAGGAATGTGTACCTTGGGAGGCAGCTGATGATGGCTCAGGGTGGAGTTCTTTTAAAGTGTCTTGGATTCTGAGGCCGGCACTGTGGCTCACTAGGCTAATCTTCCACCTACGGCGCCGGCACCCTGGGTTCTAGTCACGGTTGGGGAGCCAGATTCTGTCCCAGTTGCCCCTCTTCCAGTCCAGCTCTCTGCTGTGGCCCAGGAAGGCAGTGGAAGATGGCCCAAGTCCTTGGGCCCCTGCACCCGCATGGGAGACCAGGAAGAAGCACCTGGCTCCTGGCTTTGGGCGGCCATTTGGGGGGTGAACCAATGGAAGGAAGACTGTTCTCTCTGTATCTCTCTCTCTCTCACTGTCTAACTCTGCCCATAAAAAAAAAAGTGTCTTGGATCCTTAGCAATTTTTTAAAATGTTTATTTATTTTCATCTACTTGAAAGACAGAATGAGAGTGGGGAGGGTGGAGAGAACAATCTTGCATCTGCTGGTTCACATCCCAAATGCTTGCAGCAGTCTGGTCTGGGCCAGGCTGAAGTCAAGAACTCCATCCTCATCTCCCACATGGGTGGTAGGGATGCAAGAACCTGAGCCATGCTCCACTGTCCTCCCGGATGCATCAGCAGGAAGCTGGATCAGAAGTGGAGTGGCCCGGTCTCAAACTGACACTCCGATATGGGATGCCAGTATCACAAGCAGCGGCCTAATCCCCAGCACCACAATGATACCCCTTAAAATAGGTTAAAAGAAAAAAGAATGTTGAAGTCTTCTAGCCAGATCCATTCATGTCCCTGTTTCACATTGTGAGGATCCCTTATTCCCTGTATTACAAGCTCCACCTCTCTCAGATGGCTTCAGAAGGTTACAAGGTAGGGATGCAACAGATGTTCCTCATCGACTTAAGGTGAAACTGTGCCACCTTTCTGTTAGAAGCGCAGTTTTAAGCAGTCAGTCTGTGAAAAAGCCTCAGTGGCGTTGTCAGAGGCTTCAGGGTCCTGCTGGAGGCAGTGGCTCTGCTACCTAAAACACTAAATGTGTTGCTTTGGCCATTCATCCAAGCACTGAGCGGTCACTGAGGGCCACTGTGGCACTGTGGGAGCCACCAGTGAGAAGCTTTCCAAGGTGATCCTGGGAGCTTTAGGCCCCCTGTTTTTGCATCATTTGTGCTGTACCAGGCTGTGGACTGGGTCAGTGTTGCCCAAAGTGTGGCTTCCAGCCCAAAGCCGGTCCTCAAGCTGTTTGTAACTGGTCTGTGACACAATGAGAAATGAAATCAAGACTGTTCAGAGACTTTGAGAGTAGTTGGACCATGCGATCTCATGTCCATTGCACATCACAAAACCATCAGTCTGTAATAGATTGGAAATTTGAAAGGAATAAAAACCAAAACCAAATCTGGTTCCCACCGAGCTAGTGGGAGAATCCTAGGCTGGGGATGTCCTCTTCCTTACACCTTAGCCGTTTCCCAGAACGTTGCCTGGGGACATTATCTTTCTTAAGATCCTTCTTGAAATCTGTATATTTTAGTAAGGATTGAAGATTTGGCCAACCTTTTTAAAAAACATTTTGAAATGCTGCCATCACTGGATTTGAAGAGTTACACTTCCAGTGTAAGATTTGCTAGACAGGCTGGGTAACCGTGGGCAAGTCTCTTGTCCTCTCTGGGCCTCGGTGTGACCACAGTGGGCTGAAATGAAAGGTCTGAAAAGCTCCCTGCTCAAACATGACCTGATGGTTCGGGGGAGAAGAGCGGGGTGGGGGTGGTCTTTCCTCTATGTCTGTTCCCAAGAAGCCCACTATTTTACCTCTGCAGACAGCCAAAGCTAACTGGAAATTTGAAAGAATGAAAAATTTAAAGGGCATTACAGGAAAATAAATTCTCTTTATTAACAGTGTAAACTCTTCCCAGTATTGCATGAGCCTCAGGATGAATTAACTCTATTGAAATCATTATTGACTAGGGTGAATTTAGGCAAAGGAAATTTAAAAAGCAAAGCAGCCATTGAAAGTACCTTAACTTTGTGAGTGAGGACGAGGTGCTGGAATTGTGTTCTAGAGTCCTAAGAAAACTGCTGATTCTGGCTAATTCTGTATGACTGCATTAATAAGATGGAAATATGTAAAATACAGTAACAATTTCTAAGTATTGGATCAAAGCATACAACTTTGAGGTATCTATAAAAATTACCTAGACCACTAATTAGAGTAATAGGATTTTTAAAACTTCAATTTGGGTCACCTAGATACTTGAAGGTGATACTTGAAGATAGAAACATAGTAAAATTTTATGAAGTCATAATGTAGAAATGTGGAACTGGAAGAGAAATTAGATATTTTCTAGCCTCAGTGTTTTCTGTAGAAGGTCAGGTAAGAAATATTTTAGGCTCTGTGGCCATGTGGTTACCGTTGCAACCGCTTAGCCTCGTGGTATGAAAGCAGCCACAGACAATACGTGGATGAATGAGCATGACCACATTGCCCTGAAAGTTGACTTAGGGGCACTGAAAGTTGAATTTCATATGACACTCACTCATTATTCTCTCCCCTTTTGATTTTAATTTCAATCATTTGAAAAATGAAAAAAGCACTCTTAACTAGCAGATCGTACAAAAATGGGCAGTGGGCCAGCTTGGATTTGGCCTGTGGTCTGAAGTTTGCTGACCCAGTTCTAGCTTATCCTCTCATTTCACATGTGAAGAAACTGAAATTCAAAGTGATCACAGGATTTGCTTAAGTTCTCATGACTGATGCCAAAACATTTTAGGAGCAGACTAGGAAAGTTTTCATTTAGACAGTTGGTTGTTTTGATGATCAAAATTGAAGCCACATAAAAATTATTCTCCAGAAGAACTCATTTTGTATGTGTGATTAATACTGTGAATTATAATGTACCAGTGGTGCTTACACTTGAGAATTCATCAGAATCACCAAGAGGGAGGGCTTATAAAAATGCAGACTGCTGGGCCCACCCCCGGCCTTTCCAGTCAGGAGCTGTGGAGGCAGGATTTTCTGTCTAACAAATGCAGAACCTGTGGTTGGGAGAGATCAAACCTCTGGCCCGATGTGTTTGTGATGGGATTTTGAACTCCTGCCTCCCACTTCCAAGTCCCGTTCTTGTTGACCGATTACAGGATTCTTTCAAGTAAATGGCTGACTCCAGTAGCATACTTTATTTAATTTAAATGTTACACTTTTTTCAGGAACAAAGTTATTGCATATAGAAGTAACCTGTACCATAAATGGCATCACAGGCCTTACACTTACCACAAATATTGTGCTGGGATAAGTCATTTGCTCATTCCAGTCACCTCAATGTCGGGCACCTTGCTGCGTGCTAGAGGAGCGGAGCCCAACAAGATGGCGTTCCTGCCCCTGGGAAAGCCGTAGCTCAATGGGAGTGGCAGACAAGCACAGCAGAAGTGCAGAGGAGAGGCAAGGTTGGAACAGTCACACTGAGTCTTAAAGGGCCAGCAAGGGGAGGAGTTGGCCACAGGAGGGAAGGGATTCCAAGCAGAGAGCACAGCATGAGCAGTGGCAGGGAGTGTGGGGCCTTTGGGCAGAGCAGTTTGGAAAGGATAGGATGTGGGTGTGTAGGCTGGGGAGAATTACACAGAAGCCAAATGGTGGAAGGGCCTGATCACCCCTGCAAAGGAGTTTGGCCTTATGCTTAGATATACAGGTAGCCATCACCTGAATGGAATTGTGTTCAGAAGGATCCTTCTACTCTAGCTGTTGTGGGGAGTATGGGTTGAAGGGCCAAGTGGAAGCCAACAGCTACAGCCCCATGGGAAGGCTTTGTAGGCATGTGGATGAGGAATGCTGACAGAGGGAAGGGGAGTGGGTTGGACGGGGCAGGCTGGGGAGAGGTTCAGAGGGCTCATCCCTGGTAAGGGACAGGGAGGAGGCAAGGAGGAGTTGGGAGGATGAGAGATTGGGAGTGGTCTCACCATGTGAGAGGGACACAGGGAGGAGCATTGGGAGATGTGTCCAGTGTGTCACGTGGCGAGAGCCAAGGGGACTGAAATGCTGAGGGGCAGCTGAGGGGCAGCGGGAGGCAGGGACTGAGTGTTGAGGCTCCTGGAGCCCTGGGTGTGAGAAGGAAACCTGGCAGGTGGAATGCTTCCAGGGAGTAGCTTGCTGAGCCCGGCTCTGGGTCACACCAGCATGTGAGGGTCTGATGGAGGAGGAAGAGAGTCCGGGTAGTAGAGGTCCTGTAACCAGGAGAGTCGAAGGAGAGTGATAAGTAGCACACAGGGCACCTGGGTGTCTGTGCCTTGCTTTTTGCATTCACAAAATACAGATAATAATAATACCTGCAGTGTGGTATTGTTATGGGGATTACATTAGTGAATGAGTGTAAAATGCTCACAATAAATTAGTTAATGACTGTAAACAGCTTACAATCTTGGGCATATAGTAGATGCAGCAGCAAATATTTATGGGCACTACTGGGAATAGTAGAGAAGGAAGTGCGTATTTTACAGTTACAACATTTGTACCTTTTTAATCCATAAGATGTTTGAAAAAACGTTCTTCGTGTCTACAGGGGGGCCCCTCTCCCAGGGAAACCGTGCATCTGTGCATTTTGAGAACATTAGAAGAGGAAGGAAAATCTTTGCCTTAGAGTGACCACAGGGAAGAGGGTGTGGTCTGAAAACATTTCAGAACCAAAGACATTTTACCACCACCACCACCACCACCAAAACCAAAAAGGAAACCAAAGCAAACAAACCCTGCACCCTACAGCAGGCTGTGGCAAGTTCCCGTGTGAAACTAAAACCTCCTCATTGAAAAACCTGCGGGCACTGGGGGAAGGGAGGGCTGGCCTGGAGGAGAAACTCCCATAGTGGCCCTGGGTGCCACAGTGGGCTCACAAGTGTTCATTTGGTTATTATACCTCCACACTTATTTATACACCGCATATATTTTGTATGTATCACATACAACATAAAAATTTAAATATATGTATTCACTTGCTTTCACAGTATTCATAGCAAATGAGTGTCTGAAGCATAGGACCAGAGCTGGCAGCTTGCACCGCTTCTGTTTTGCATAAGATATTTTCCCCAGCCCACTCAGCTCCATAAAGTTGTTTTGTATTTCACCACTTGCTCCATCTTATCTTGAAACCTTGCATATTTTTTGAAAAATGGTGGTTCTGACAATGCTGACGGGGTGTGGCTGAGAGGATTGCTGTTGGTCCAATAGAGATGTGCCCAAGACCCAGCACCCATATGAGTTTTTTGCGATTTTATCTATGTTGATGCCTTTATAAACCTGGGCCTGTTTGTTCCCATGGTAACTGCTGCCCCCTCCACACCAAGAATACCTGCTGAGGCCTTGGCACAGAAGGGGGCGGGATGGGGCCCTGTGCTGATTGCTCCACACCAGCGTGGGGCAGCAGCCCTTCCTCATGGACCAGCTGACCGCTGTGAGGGCAGGGGAGCCCAGCTGCTTCATGGGAAAGGGATGAGGCCTGGGACAGGGGCAGGAGGCATAGCCACATTGACAACACATTGCAAATACCAAGCTGGTCCTGAAGGTCTCCCTGGGATAGGACAGCTCTCTGTTTCCAAGATAAACGTATGTCTGGAGACAAAAAGCTCTAAATTAGAGTGAAGCCCTGAAGTCTGGCGATTCAGTCTTTCTCCTGCTGTGGGGAGCTCCTGGGGTCTGTAGAATGCTGGGGCTCCTTGCAGAAGGATGGCAACCCTGCTTGCTCTTTTGATGTTTAAGGCCTTGCAGAGGACATAGCTAAAAACAAGAAATTACAGTCTCTCAAAATGGTAATGACACAGCCCTGAGCCCTGCGAAGAAGTTTCCAGCCCTGTGAGGACCAAGAGGAGTGACCTTGCAGGCAGAGCTGTGGCAGGTGTGGAGGTCACAGGCGACGGGAGAAGGACAGGGTTGCTGGGTGTGCAGGAGCCCTGGCCAGAGGTAAGAGCAGGAGAGGGACCAAGGTCATGTGGAGTTGTGTCTTCCTAAGAGGGTGCCCCCTCCGCTTGGCACTTGTCTGTGCCCCAGGCCGGCACTCTTGTCCTTCTAAGAGCGCCCCTGATGCCACCTGCTGCCTTGCTCCTTTTCTCAGCAACAGCAGAGCCTTCCACCTTGGTGGGGCTGGGGAGGCTGCCAAGCTCCGTGGTGCCTGCCTTCTCCTGCCTCAGGGCGGACAGGGCTGCCCAGGGCCCCTTCTAACCTTGGGAAGCTCACCAGGCCTGCCCTGAGGGTTTCCCTCTCTCTGCCAGTGCCTGCTCCCCAGTAGCTCAAGACACTCACATCCTCTGCACCCCCTCTCGCTGCTTCTCCCCAGCCCAGCCCCTCACCGTAAGGAGCTGTCTCCTCTTCCAGCCCCTGAAACAAGGCTCCTGCCCAGCCAGTTCCCCTGCGTGGTGACAGCTCCCAGAGGCTGACCACACCTCCTTCAGCCTCTCCTCCCTGCACCTCTGGGGTGGGCTTCTCCCCGGTTCCCTCTGCCTCCTGGGTCTCCTCCCTTCCCAGGGTCTTGTTGGCTTCCAGTCCTCTGCCAGCTGTTGAAAGTGCTTGTTCCTCAAGGCCCTGCCCTGGGCATCTTCCTGTCACTGCGGCTGAGATTCTCACCCAGTAGGTGGTGGGGGCTCAGATGTCTGCATTTTTAAAAACTGTCCTGTTTGAAAGTCCCTGGCAGCCTCTTCCTGACAAATCTTGCCTCACCTCCCAGCAGATCTGGCCTGCACAGCTGGAGCTGTGCCCTGTCCCTCCTCCTAGGCCTTGAGCCTCAGAACTGTGCCCACCTGTCCCCAGAGCTTCTCTTCTACCCCAGACCTGTCGCTCCTCCCGTCCTCTCAGTAAATCACAACACCTCTGCCTGCTGAGCCGCCCACAGCCTCTGTTTGCAGACACACTATAGCCTTTGCAGTGCTTCCCCCATGGGAGAAGACCCCGCCCCGACCCTGCCAGAGCAGCACCCACTCATTTTCCCACTTCCCACTTGTGGGCTGAGTGGCTTTGGACTGACTGTTCATTTCTCCTGTTGGTGCCTCAGTTTCCTCACCCCCCCCTTTTTTTTTAAGATGTTTTTTAAAAGATTTATTTGAAAGGCAGAGTTACAGAAAGAGAGTTACATTGGGGGTGGGTGGGAGACACAGAGAGAGATCTTCTACCTGCTGGTTCATTCCACAAATGGCCACAATGGTCAGGACAGGGCCAGGCAGAAGCCAGGGGCTTTCTCCAGTCTTCCCACATGGGTGCAGGGGCCCATGCACTTGGGGCATCCTCTGCTGCTTTGCAGGCACATTAGCAGGGAGCTGGACTGGAAGTTGGACTCAAATTGGCGCCCATATGGGATGCTGGTGCTGCAGGCAGAGGCTTAACCCACTGAAGTGAGCATCATAGTTAGTTCCTGCCTCACTGAATCGTGAACACTAAGTACTAAGCACTTAGCACAGTGTCTAGTGCAGAGCAAATGCTCAGCTGTGATGATGATGAGCCACGCCTTCGGCTTCCCAGGCTGCCTGCCATCCTGGCCACTTGGATTCATGCCTTAACCTCGCCCTATCTGAACTCTGCAGCTGTTTGTTTCCAGGTCAGTCTCCCCTCAATTGGGAAACTCCCTGAGAATAAGAGCTATGTGTAGTTCCCAGTATCCACTTTAGTACTTGACCTTTAAGAAGTATTTATCAAGGGTTGGGCTCGGTTTTTTTGTTTTTTGGGTTTTTTTTAGATTTATTTATTTACTTGAAAGTCAGAATTGCAGAGAGAGAGGGAGAGAGACAGAAATTTTCTACCCGCTGGTTCACTCCCCAGATGGCGGCAATGGCTGAGACTGGGCTAGGCTGAAGCCAGGAGCCAGGAGCTTCCTCAGGACCTCCCACATGGGTGCAAGGGCCCAGGTACTTCTGCTGCTTTCCCAGGTATATTAGCAGGGAGCTGGATTGGAAGTGAAGCAGCCAGGACTTGAACCAGTGCCCATATGGGATGGCAGCACTGCAGATGACAATTTAACTCACAGTACCACAGCATCGGCCTCAAAGAAGTCGTTTCTTTGATGAAGTAACTCCGTGAGTTAACCAACCATGAACAATGCTTAAGAATACCTGGGCACTGCATGGATTTGGCTGCAACCAAGTTAATTAACCACTTTGCTACAGTTTTCTCATCTGTAAAATGGGAATGTTAGCCCATACCTCATAGGAGGGTTGTGAACTTTTACTTAAATAATCCGTGTGGAACAGTTAGCTCCAGGCTCTGTAAGTGTTAGCTGAGGTACTTGGTGGTAGTGGCAGCTGTGGTTGCTTGAAGACATGCACTTAGGAAAGCAAAAATGAGACTAATAGCCACCATGGGAAATAAAAACACAACTTGAGTGTTTATAGAGCACCCCGAGAGATCTAGCTGATGGTAATGAAATGTCCATTAATAGAGTGCAGGGTGGGTTGTGCAAGGTTTGAGGCCTTTCCAAAAATAACTTCATAATGAAAAAAATCTGTTTGCCCAATTTTCATAATAGGCCATGAAAGAGCTGAGACAAAAATGTGTTTCCTCAACATCATAGTCTCTTTTATCTAAAGTCTGGCTTTTAAAAAACAAACAAGCGTGGTTTGGGTTTGTTGTTGTTTTTCCTTTCCAAGCTGGTGACTGCATCGTTGTATGCGGAGTGACAGAAGAGGCTAACCCCCACACCGAGGGGCGTCTTTTTTAAAGGGAGAGAGACACCCCTGAGAGCAACTCCTTGGAGTGAAGTTGGTTTAAAAAATGAGCCAACTGGACTCCATCCTTAGCTCTGCAGAGGAGTGAGGGTCTGTGTCCTGGGGGGAGGACTGACTTCCCAGCATCCTACTCCTGCAGCAAGGGGGCGTCTGTCCTGGGCTCACACCCAGGCCCATCTGGGTGGCGCGTGCCCCCCTCCCCCAGAACCGCTGCAGCGTCGGAGGCCTACGGTTTGCAACCCACCCCGCCCCCAGTCTTGTCAGGGGCAGCCACTGGCCCCACCTCTGGCCGCTGAGCAAGCGTGGCCTGGCCGCCGTGGCTGGCCTTTCTTCCTGCCAGAGCAGCCTTGGAGTCTGCTCGTTGACCTGGATGGGGCAGCCATGGCTTTTGAGGAGCCCCAAAACACGTACTGAACCCATCAGTCTGTGGGATTGTAACCCATTTGAGCGGAGTACGTGGAGAATGGCCGCTCAGGGCACCTCTTGCCACTGAGCCTCAGTGGTGTCGTTTCTCGCATGTCCCTGCTCCGCTAAGCGGAGCTTGTGGTTGTCTCTACACCCTGACTTAATGGGAAGCGAACCTTAGGCCACAGAGCTCAGCTGCTAATGATAATCCTTCTCGCCTGAGTCAAACGCCGAGGCAGGGGCCGGCGCTGTGGTGCAGTGGATTAACGCCCTGGCCTGAAGCGCCAGCATCCCAAATGGGCGCTGGTTCAAGACCCAGCTGTTCCACTTCCCATCCGGCTATCTGCTGTGGCCTGGGAAAGCAGAAGATGGCTCAAGTCCTTGGGCCCCTGCACCGGTGTGGGAGACCCAGAAGAAGCTCCCGGCTTTCAAATAAATAAATCTAAAAAAAAAAAAAAAGAAAAAAAAGAAAACGCAGAAGCAGCGAGTTGTCAGCTTGTTACGGGGAAAAGGGGAAAAGTAGCGTCTGGAGTTTCCGCGGCCAGCTCGGCCCCTTCGCGCCTTCTCGCCCTGGCCAACCGCTCGGTTGCAGGGTGGCTTGGAGACCTGCGCGCGGACACACGTGGCCTCACGGTGCTGCCCACGCGGGGCTTCACCCAAAGTCAACGGACTTTGCCTCCTCTCAGATCACAGGAAAGATGGAGCGGGGACTTTCGAACTTTTACGCAAAGCAGAGGCAGGGAGCCGCTCCCACTTCGCTCAGGGTGGAGGCGGCGCGGTGCCTGGAAAGGGGCTCCGTGGCTCACGGGCGTCCACTCCCCGCAGGGCCGGCGCGTGTGAGCATGCGCAGTGCGGGGCCTCGCCCTGCAGGTGTAGGGCGCCCTCTATTAAAAGCGGCGCAATGCTGTTGTGGTCGAAAGCCTGGAGGCCCTTCAGCGATTGCAGGTGGTCGGGAGAGCAGGCTGGGGGGTGAAGAAAAGTGAACTTCCCGGAGGAGTCTGCGGAGAGTGTTAGAAAGGTAGTGGAGTGCAGCTGAGTTTCCCGCGAGGCAGCGTGGCTTTTGGTTAAGCCAACCCACCCCGACCCTATAAGCCCAAATCGTTCAGCTGTGCTCTGCGCCCACCGGAAGCGCCTGCCCGGCCAGCGTCCACAGAACTGGTGGCTGCAGAGTCTGACGCTGTGGTCTGCAGGTTGAAATACACTGTGAGCTTTGGCAATCCTTGTGAAAATACAAGTGAACTTCTCGTGCTTATGAGCGAGGATGGGGGCGGGGTGGGGGAGCAGGGAGCAGGGCACACATCAGACCACTTTCCAGAACAGTTCTGAGTGGTTGTTCGACTTTGAACTTAAGCCTGCGTTTCCACGGTGAGTGTGCTGCTGGCTGTAGGGAGCCGTCTGTGGACACACGAGGCTAATAGGCTGAATTAGCAAGTCTGGAGGGGAGAGCCCATCAGCAGAATGACAAATTTAGGGTCTTTAAAGACATCTGGTCAGCGATGCCGGCGCTCGTGATGGAGTGATTAATAATGGAAAACCCTTAGTTCAGTGTTTCTGCGTCCCTCGCCCACTCCCCAGCCAGGGCCGGCCGTCTGCCTAGCCTGCCAGAGATGTTTCCAGCTAAACAATGGAGCCATTTAGGCCTCTCGCCTTTGACCTCTGCTTGCGAGTTTAGGGTTTCAGTTTTTCTTCTACTTCCCCGAGTTACCTCTGTGTTTTTCTAATTGGCGGTGTATTCTGAAAGCTCCAGTTCCCTTGCACATCTGATAACAGTGCCATTCAGCTAAGCAGATGCTCACCAAGGGCCACCGCTAGCCAGCGCCTGGCACCTCAGGGTCACCTTGGACTTCAGGTCATGGTTCAGTGTCGGGACCTTCCCTCGCATACACTGAACGGTGGAGCCTGCTCAAAGGGCTGCCATCTGCCAGATCCCCCTCTGTCTGCTGAAACCCCCACCTCTCAGGCCCAGCTCTAATTCTGGATTTTTCTCCAGGCTCAGGCAGCTGGACAGGCATGGCCAGGCCACAGCCCAGCAGCTGGTGCAGCTGCTCAACAAGCAGAACCAGCTTCTCCTGGAGAGACAGAGCCTGTCAGAAGAAGTGGACCGGCTGCGAACCCAGGTACCTGCGCTTCCCAGCGTGGGGGTGGGAGTCCTGGGGCTGGCCAGCAGAGAACACACGGGGGCTTGTAGATCAGCCTTTATCGCAGTCTTTTTTTTTTTAGATCTGCATCTTGAGCAGGCTAAAATTCCAACTGACCACGATGGGCAGCTCATAAGCTAGGAGGGCAATCCCAGATTGTGCGCTGCCTGGTGGGGGACGTAGATGTGTGCACCGTGGCCTGCCCTCATAAAGGAGCTAAACTCTGTGCAGGTGAACTGAACCCACACCAGGTGCTGAGTGCATCCTACAGAGAGCACAGCGGAGGGTGTGAGAAGAGGGGAGCAGGACTGAAGTGGTCAGGATGGACTTCTTGCAGGACGATGGCCTAGAGCTACCCCTGCAACATGCGTGTGGTTTGAACTGGTTGAGGAAGGAGGTGTTTCCGATTAGGAAAGTCGCCTTGTCTTGAATCAGCTGGTGGTGATGGGGCTGGTGCTCTGAACGCACGCAGAGGACCTGGCAGTGTTACCCACAGGCCATGCATTCTCTCTCTTTACCCTTGAACAAGTCACCACAACTAACATTATCCTCTCCATTTTACGGATAGGAAAGGCGAGGCTCACACAAGGGCAAGTAGGGACATGGCAGGTGGAACCTAAGTCAGATTCCATGAGCCAGGACATGACCCGTCCAGGTTAGATATGGGGCCAGCAGCAGGGATAGTAAGAGAGGGCAAGTGTCCAGGTGAGTTTGGAGAATGAACTGGAATCTCTTTCTAAATGGCTTCTCCCTGTCAGAGAAGTTGTGCGTTTTGCCCCATCAAGCAATTTGTTAGAATAATGAGGTGGTCCGTAGGCTGGCTGTGGGCTTGCCTTTAATTAGGATTGCACCCAGGTGCTCCGTGAGTGCCCTGGGGATTTCCCTCAGTAAGAGCCTGGAGTGATTAACGGGGAAAATGCATCTGGAAATAAAAATGGGGAGGAATCTTCTTGTCCTGTCAAAATGACCGTGTGCTGAAGCGTTAGGAGGAGTTTGTCAATGCTGTCTGCCCCCCCCCCCCCCCACAGCTCAGCCCACCACTCAGCCCACTTTTGCCTCCGCAAAGCGCTCATCCAGCCGCAGCTCGTGAGCACAACTGGATGCCCATCACTGAGCTAAGGCTGCAGAGGCAAACACGCCTCTGCTGTTGTCAGCAGGTGCAGGCAGCTGCCCCAAGTCTGGGCCCGTGCTGCACTACACACACACCAAGGCAGGAACCTGCATGTTTTAAGATATCACAGGTTCTTGAGGACAGTATATTTTGAGAGCCTCTGAAGTGTTTGGAGCCAGAATGGAGAGAATGATCCCAGACGGGCACTGTCACTTCAGCCTCTTGTGAGCTTCGGTCTTCCTCTCTGTATGGTGGGCGTTGTGCCCGCCTAACTCGGGGAGATTGGAAGTGTTAAGTGGGTGCAGCTGTGAGGTGCTCGCCAGGTTTTCATGGGAGGCTAAAGCAGCATCGGGGCCTCTGCCCGCCTTCCCTATTCTTGAGAGGGACTTGGGAAGTGATCTTTCAGGGAGAAACCCGGGCAAGGCAGAGGCCCTGCGGAGCCAGCCAGCAGTGACAGGACCAGCGAGCTTCAGCTCTCTGTCCCCTGCTTCCTGGATATGCGCAGTGCCTAATCTCAGCCTCCCCCGAAGCGGCCCGCTCAGGCCAGAATCCAGCTCTCTGGATGGGGTCTTGGATCTCCCAGACTGTGCCAGCTTTGGGCCTGGCCAGCCAAAGGTCCAGGTCACAGAGCCCACAGGTTCCCTAGGGAGGTGATGAGGCTCCTGTCCTCTCTGACAAAGGAGTGTGACTCATGACATGAGTGAATCTTTGGTTTCTAAGAGTCAAGAGCCACGTATTTCAGAGCTGGGTGTAGGGAGGCTTTAGGAGGTCAGAGCACATAACCATTTTCTCTGGATTCTGGATCACATCCTTGTAACGCAGGCCTTGCCTTCTAACTCCCCATCTGCGTACTCTACAGCACACTCAGAGCTTAACACAGAGCACTGATGCTTAGAAGCCTCTTCCCAGGACTTTAAAAATCTGGTAATTGCCAAGTGAATTGCAAAATCTTCACAAGATGCTTTTTTTTTTTTTTTTTTTTTTTTTTTTTTGGACAGGCAGAGTGGACAGTGAGAGAGAGAGACAGAGAGAAAGGTCTTTCTTTACCGTTGGTTCACCCTCCAATGGCCGCCGCAGCCAGTGCGCTGCGGCTGGTGCACCATGCTGATCCGAAGGCAGGAGCCAGGTGCTTCTCCTGGTCTCCCATGGGGTGCAGGGCCCAAGCACTTGGGCCATCCTCCACTGCACTCCCTGGCCACAGCAGAGCTGGCCTGGAAGAGGAGCAACAGGGACAGAATCCGGTGCCCCGACCGGGACTAGGACCCGGTGTGCCGGCGCCGCAAGGTGGAGGATTAGCCTGTTGAGCCGCGGCGCCGGCCACGAGATGCATTTTTAAAAAACCCCTCAAACCAAAACCCAAAAGCGTTGCAAGTCTGTTCTCTTGCCTGTAGCAACAAGTGGTTTGTCCATCCTCCTGTGCTATCTGATACTGGCCCATCTGGCCCCACTGGAAAGGGACCTTTTGCTACCCTTGAAGTTATTTTAGTGTAAATGGGACAAAAGAAACTTGGTAGTGGGAAATGTTGGCTTTCAGTAGCAAATGCTAGTGGTCAAAGAGGAGGAGGGGCCCAGTGTTGTCAAGTCTCTGCTGAAGACCCAAACCTAGAGCCTGTTTTTGCCCATGCATCACTTTAGCCTCCCCACAGGGGTTGTCTGTGGACGAGGGATGCTTTTTGTTTTGTTTTTTTGCCATGGAATAAACTTGAGTTCTAGGGTGGGGTTAACATTGTCACTGGTGGTGGCTGGCTTACCTCGATGCCTTTTCACCAACAGAGTAATGAATTATAGATGAGATAGGGAAGTAGGGGTAGGAGAGCAAGAGTTCATTGAAGTAATCCCAAGTAGAGAGCACGAGGCACTCTTTCTTCCTGGTCTGGAGCTTTTATCCCTAAAATATGAGGCACGTGGGCTGGTGATGTGGCTATGACGCTCATGGTTGGCATTTGTGACCGACATTCGGGAGTTGCATACCTTTGTACTCGGCACATGTGGCTGCAACTAGACTGCTGGGTTGACTGTGCTCCCATTGCACCGGGATAGCCCTAGGGATAGGGAACCTTTTACCTGCCAAGAAACATCTGGGTGTTTATAACAATCATCAGCTTAAACATTAGCCTGCTCTATATTTGCTGAATTTTGACTCCCACCTCTGGTCCTTTGGCAGGGCCAGGCCAAGTGATCTTGAGGGCTTTAGATGGCCTTGATGGTCCCCACCCCTCCAACCACAAGTTAAATCGCACAATGAGTGGTCTGCAGTGGGCTCTGGTGGAGAGCAGAGGCCTTGGTTTCCCCGTGGAGGAGGGTCTTGCGGCCCCTCCCCTGTCACCCGCGTGTAATTCTCTCTCTAAGTGAGTCTGGAGGTGAGTCGCCGGCTGTTTGCCCCCTAAACAAGTATCCGGGAGGATGCAGCCCTCTTGTCCCCCAGCCACTCTCTGGCCTCCTGGGGGTTTTGTGGCCCCAGTGCCTGGGCAGCCGACTGTTAGAGCAGCTTCCATCTCTGCTTTAGCCAAAGGCATCTGCTTTTTTAGCCTGGACAAATTCCGCATTATAATTTTACAAGTCAAACTAAAAATCTATGCATGCAGAACCCAAAAGAGTGGCTATTTTCTGGCACAGGCAGCTGTTCTGAAGCTGAGTCACATCCCCCTGACTCGCTCACGCCTGTGTCCCGAGCCCACTGCCCTGCAGCAGATGGGGGGAGGGGGTGCTGGGCCTGGGGCTTGGCCTGTGGCCCCTGACAGGAAACATCTAGCCTGTTCAGAGGCCTGATTACTTTCAATTGTTTCTGCTTAAATTCTGAAACAGACACACACGTGTCTAGCAGAGGGAGCCAGTCATGGCTACAGCCATACCCTGGTGACTCTCCTGAGCCATAATTCCCACGTGGCCCTGGCCCACTGAGCTGTGGTGTAGTGAGCCAGACTGCGTGGGGCAGAGCTCCGGGCACTGACCTCTCGGCTTGAGGCTGGTTTTCTTGACTTGTCCTTAGTTTAGGAGTGGAAACTGACTTTTATCAATATTATGCCATTTCTAGGGGGGAAAAACTTGGTGGAAATGTCTTTTAAAATGTTATGAAATGATGAACCTGTTCCTATGGAGACAGAGAGATGCGGAGGCCCCGATCCAGCCTTACCCCTAACACAGTTCCCTGCTATTCTGTGCAGGTACACTGAGGCTCGCCAGCCAGCCAGCCAGCGGGGGAGTCAAAAGGGGTGGCATCTGGGCTGAAAGACACTGGTCTTAGGGTGGGCAAGGCCTGACAGCTTGAGCAGGGTCAGGGTCAGGGGGTCTGCAGCCCAGAGCCTGGGGGTTGAACATCTGGCCTGGAAGGCTGGAGCCAGCTGGTAAGGAAATAAAGACTGGTCTGTGGGGGAGAGTGGCATCTGGGAGAAAGACAGAAACTGTGGGTCCACGTGGAGGCCCACGTGGACATCAGGAAGTGGGGTGTGTTTATATGTGGACTCGATAGTGATGATGGTTTCAGCTGGCTTGCGTTTGCGGAGAGCTGTCACCCTCAATAGGCTGAGTGGTTCAGCTGTCCTCAGGGTTCAGTCTGGGGAGTGACTTCTTTTAGTCCCTTCCTATGAGTCATTTACAGTTTAGAAAACAGAGTCTGAAACTGACTTGTCGGTGGTGAATCAGCTGGCCCTGTGACTTTTAAGCATTCTTGGCAGCAGATTCACTTTCTAATTTGATTTGTACTTGTGCACGGATCCAGCAGCCATATGTGATTATATTCAGGATCATCGAGATTATCTCATTACACCAGGGGACTCAGAGACTAGAGCTGCGAATGCACACGGGAAGCAGAGGTGCAGATGCTGATCAAGGGAGGAAAGGATGGACCAGAAACAAGGCGGGAGGAGGCAGGCCCGGGGACGGGGCAGTTCTGGTTGGAGCAGCTTGGCTTAGGGATGCCTGCAGGAATGAGTCTGTGCGGGTGGCCCACGTAGAGACTTAGAGGTGGTCACCGTGTTTGCCATGATCCTTCCAGACCCCTGGGGGCTTCACCCAGCTGACTTAAGAGCTCCCACCAAGTTAGCTACCTGCAAGACAGATGGTGCTTGGATAGAACAGCAAATACACTGAATAAAATACATTAGAAGGCCTTCTCCTGAACCAAGATTTTTTTGGAAAGAATTCTAAATAGATGAAAACAAACAATTTGATTTCAACCAAATTGTTGTTTTTTTGTTTTTATCCTGATTTTCACCCGAATTGTCAGTCTCAAAAATAAACACTGATACATTCCCAGAAAATATTTTTCAAATAAAAACTGACTCTGTTAAAGTTTGCCCTGATTCTTTCAAAACTGTGTACAAGACACTGTCAACCAAAGTGACTTGCATATTTTTTTAAACAAACTTGAACATATGCAGCTAAAATGTCATTAACTCCCTGCTGCCTGGGTGTTTTTCGGGCCTGACATAAGACCCCGGGTGTTGCGCTTCTACCAGAAGGCTCCTGTGACCCTCAGAGAAACTTGCTCGCATCACTCGGCAGCGTAGGTTAACTTCCTGTTTTGTTTTTTTTTTTTAACCGAGTGGCCTGCGTTGTGATTAATATTGAAAAGCACACAGGACTTCATTTAAGCCAGACTTGCTGTTCTGCTAACAGTTCACTTTGTCCAAGACCGAATACTTTCTGAATAAGAATCATGGAAGAAAACTAAGTTGAATTTTATATTGCTTCAGATAGACGCACTCCACTTAGTGCTTCCTGAGTCAGACAGTACATTTTGCAATATAAATTCACAATCGAGATTTTAAAGGGAGCTAAATATTTTAATCCAATTAGACAAGTGAACAAAACACTGAATATTACATGTAGTGTAGATAAGTGGTTCTTGCCTTTAAAAGACTGTAATTCCGTCACATTACAACCCCAAATGTCAATGTTGTCTTTATTTTTAACGCTTTCAAACACGAGGCAGCCAGAGGCTCTACTCTCTGCTGTTGGTGACACTGTCTCTCCTTTGGGAATTCTTAAAATCTATTTACTATGGAGACATGGTTCATATAAAACAGACACCTGCCCACGGGCAGAGGACCTTCTCTTGACTCGTGGGACTCGGCTGGAAGATTCCAGGCTCGGGTCCCTTGGTTACAGAAGGAACACTCCTGTCAGTGAGCTCCAAGGTGGCGCCGCACACGCTGGACCCCCTGTCCCTGGCCTGCCAGGGGGATGCCTCCTGGTCACATGGCAGGTGCCAAGCCCGGCTTGGAGACGCTGCTTCCCGTGTAGCCCTTTCTCACCTCCTGGGCAGCCTCGCCCTGTGTCTGCCTTTTCATTTCTCTAGCTTCTATGGCTCTGTTCCTTTCTGTGAGCTGAGGGGTAGCAAGGCCAGGCCCAGGGTCCGGGGAACCAGGCTTTGAGCTCTGGCTGCTGCAGGGCTTGTTGTCCTGATGGGCGGAGCCAGGCAGCCAGGAGGGAAGAATGAGCTGGCCCTCGGTGACCTCGCCATGAACTCCTGCCCCACTTAGCAGCTGGCAACGGCCAGATTCCCACAGCAGCTCTGCTGCCAGGGACAGGGACGATGCCCCGGGGCGAGAGCGTCCTCTGGAGCAGGGGAGAGGCGGGGCCAGAGCGCTGCTGTGGCTTGGTGGAGCGCCACTGCCCCCGCCAGGGGAGCACCCTAGCTCTGGGGCCACAGTTCTTCCGAGCCCCCGTGAGGGCACCCTCTTCGGGCACCTGTGACCACTGGGGGTTCCTGGGGCCGTTTTCTCCAGGTTGCCTTCCAAACTTGACTTCTGAGTGTCACGAATCTCAAACCTGGCTGCTCCGGCGTGCGCTCACGGCCTGGCGCCCAACCGCCAGGGTTGCCTAGAGGCTGGCAGGGTGACGATGGCAAACCTCAGCTCCGGGCCACTTCAGGCCGACTTGTTCGCTTCCTCTGCACTTGGCTTCTGGCAAAACGAACAAAAGCCAGTTTCTCTTTAACGGGGAGTTCCTCACGTTCCCCGGAGCCCAGCACAAATGGTTCTGAATCTAGCAGGGTTCCCGGCTCTCGGAAGGCTTGGAGGGGCTCTTGAGACAAGAAGTGCTCCTGTTGTACACACAGGAAGGCCCGGTGAAGTGACACGGAGGGGCTGGGCAAGGAACTTGATCTCGAGTGACCTGGGCCCTGCGCTGTATGGAAGGGGCTGGGTAGCCTGGTGGGTAGGGGGAGAAGGGCCCTTGCTGACAAATGCTGGGCAGCAGGCTCGCTCCCAGGACGCGAGGAGGAGTTGCAGGGGCGGTTCCCGGAGCTCTGGCCTCCGGCCAGGCAAGGAGAGGCATGTGCCTGGGAACAACGGAGGCCCGTGAGGGCGAGAGGGAGGAGGCTGCCTCTGCAGGGGCTGCCGGGGGCTGGGTGCAGACACAAATGGAAGCAGCACAGGCCTGAGGCTATGGGCAGGGAGCTCAGAGCGGGACAAGGTGCAACCTCGGTCTCCACGGGCCCTGCCTGCCTGGGAACAAAGACGCTGAGGCCGACCCCCCACCGCGTGGTTGCCTGGGGAACAATTCAGGTCACCCGAGCAACTCATTTGTTCAACTGGAACTTAAAGTCAAACTTGAGAAATAAATTAGGCACAAAAGTCAGGGGTTTGTGGAGCGCAGGCTGTGAGGAGTGAAAATGAGAGCAGAGACAATGGGTGAGCGGCAGCGTGCTCGCGGAGCGGGCGTTTGAGAACAGCAGCTGCTGGGGCGCCGGTCAGCTGCCCCTCCCTGTGATGGGGAACGCAGGCCCCTGGGAAGGGGGACGGTGGCTGAGGGCACAGCTGCAGGTGGGGCGCACCAGGCCCACGAGCACTTTCTGGAAGTAGGCATTGCTGATGCCTCCGAGCGGGTGAGCCATGCTGTACCTCTGGGCACACCTAGGGGAGCAAGGGGGGAAGCCCTGAGGAACGTGCCTTACTACAGACTGGGCCCAAGGGGGCGCTGGCTGTCACGGCAAGAGCCGATCTGCTGAGGGGGGACGGTGGGTTGCCCTCCATTTGTTGCTGTTGAGTTCCTCAAATAGGTTCAGCTCACAGGGGCCCACAGAAGCTGGGGGTCACTGGTTTCAGCAGAGTGGTCTGAGTCCGAAGATGATAACTTACAGGCACGATGGGGCTCAAAGCCAGTTGCTTGGTGCTTGATTAAAAACAACACAACACAACTGCAGCACCTCTTACTTCCAGCTCAGGTCTGTGTTCTGAATCATGGGTGTACAGGTCAAGTGTCTTCTACCAAGGTTCAGCCTGAGACTTCGTTTCATGTCTGCCTGTTGTGTTCTATGCTTGTCTCGTACTCGAGGTCACAGGAGAATGGGAGACCCCGTCTTGGGAGCATTCAGGCTGCCAGCACTTTGGCAGCAAGGGGAGCCATTTGGTGGCTCTGCCCTGGGCCAGTCCAGGTGAGAGTAAAGGCAGGTGAGTTCTACATGGAGCTCATGTGTTTGATGGTCACATCAAGTGGGCAGCAGCCTGAGGACCCAAGGGGTCCCATTTGCAGTGGGCAGGTTCTAGCACAGTGGACTGGTGTGTGTCTGGCATGGGGCTGAGAACCCTGGGCATGGGGCACTGAGTGAGTACTTGGATGTAAAAGAAAGGTTGAACTTGGGGCTTTTCATCAAAACCAGCCAAACCTCAAAACTGCCAAGGACGGCAAGAGCCGATTTGCTGTGGGGAGACAGTGGTTGCCTTCCATTTGTTCTCTTCGCTCCGAAAGGGCCCAGAGAACACGTGCACCTGTGTGCTCTAAGGCAGGCCTCCATCTCTGCCCAGCCCTGATGGCTGTGATCATGCCACAAGTTGACTTGGTGCCAAGGGTGCCTCCCGCAGTAGCCCCCACGTGTATAGTGTGGGGTTGGGCCGCACTCACAATACCCCAATTACCATGTGCTTCTCCATTCAGGCTTCCTCAGCAGTGTCTCACACTGAGGAATCTACTTGAAATGGAAATGAAACCTTGTTTTTTAAAATGAAAAAGGCAACAGGGAGTGGCCTTGGAACTTAGCAGCTGAATCCCCACATTTCGTATCAGAGTACCTGGGGCCTCAGCTCCTTAAGTGCAGCTTCCTGCTAATACAGACCCTGGGAGGCAGTAGGCGATGAGTCAAGTAACTGGGTTCTGTGCAGGTCATGGGAGACCTGGGCCGAGTTCTGGGTTCCTGACTGCAGCCCGGACTACTGAGGGCGTTTGGGGGAGTGAGCCAACAGATGGCAGCTTTGTCTCTCAGATAAGGGTTTTAGTTTTTTTTTTTTTTTTTTTAAAGGCAATACACTTATCTTCATGTTTTCTTTTGTGTGAATTTTGACTTCAGTTTCACTCATGGTCCTGGCATGGAAATCCCCAGCTAGCCATGGTGTAAGCAGTGTTGACAAGAGCCCCTTGTTCTTCTAGTGCAGGGAACCATGCTGGGCTGTGTCAACGCCCATGTTTTTCTTGAAAGTGGTTCCCAGCAAGGGAACCACTGCATTGTGTTCCTCATCTGTTGTTGTGAAAACTGGGATTTGGAAAATACCACCTTAGCGCTCTCCTGGACTGGAGGCTTGTGTTGTCCAAGAGGGACTGGAACGCCTTGTGGAACGTCACTTCCTCCTGGTGTGTAAACTCATCTGAACAGCCACAGCAGCAGAGGCTGACTTCTGGTTCTGCCCCCAACCCAATTTGTATGAAATAGTTTTGCAACCTGTTTAAAAATAAGAGACCACAGCACACCAAATTCCCTCTTCTGGCATGGCCCAGGTTTCCATGTGAAAATGTCATTTCCTAATGGCACGCTATGGGAAGCTGTGCACAGTTGAGAGTCTGGGTTTCAGTTCAGTTGACACTCTTTGTCTAGAAATCTCTTACCCCTTGTTTTCCTTCTACTTTTACGTACCATAATGTCAGCTGACTTTTCAGAAAACCGATTCTAGCACAAATTAGTGTCTCCTTTCCTGGACAGGGGAAGAGAGAAACGGCTCTTTGGCCATGTTCCCACATCAGATTGCCCGGATTTCAGAGGCACACGGAGGTGTGGAGGACAGGTGGTTTTCAGATTCTAAGCACTGACACAAAATCATTAACCTCATATTCATCCTGGATGAGAGCTCTGATCTAGGGTTAAAAACGAGATACAAATGTTCAGTTCCATATTAGTTATGTATCATTTCCCCATTTAAAGCCAAAGAAATGTTTTTCTCCAAAAATTTGTAAAGTCATAAAAGGTGACTAAACCAGCAAATGAGATCAAGACAAATCACCTTGAAGAACATGATCTATTTAAACTTACTTTTTATTATTTTTTCCAGTTACCCAGCATGCCACAATCTGATTGCTGACCTGGATGAAACAGAGTGAAATAAATGATTTACAAAGAGGTATTTACAGTCATCCAATTGGTTCTTAGTATGTCACAATGCACCACGACCTTCCCGGGGTGACGCCGCCTTGGACTCGAGCGGGCTGGTCCTCACTGCCAGGTTTGTTGGCCCTGTCCTAAGGAAGGGAGAGAGCTGAAGTGACACTAGCGGAGGAGAACGCCTGGGTGTTTCCAGAAAAGGCTTGATGTGATGTGTCCTGAACCTGCGCATGTATATGAAATGTGATACACATGGATTTCAGTAAATGAACTTTTTAAAGACTTGAATCATGACGTTTCCTTTTTGCCTTGTAGAGATGAACAAAACGCACCCCAAAGGCACATTTTCCCGAGGCCAGAGTGTATTAAGGACCAAACTTTTTCCTTGCCATTCATTTTTCTTCCTTTTTTGTGATCTGTGTATCATTCTTCACCTTTATTTGCCTTTAATTAGCATCCTGCCAGACTCCATTATTATTCCTCATCCTTCTCTGTGCACAATCAGGAGACACCAGGAAGCACTATGTACTATTCTTTCCATTCTGTTCACACAGACTGACAGTACAGCATCTTTGGCTCGATGGCGTCAGGTTTTTTTTTTTTCCTTGATAATGCAGTATTTGAGAGAAGCCTAAAAACATACTTAGTGAAATTAGAAAATTTACGTAGAGTTTATCAAATATCTGTACACAGATCATTATTTTAGTCTAAAATAGTATTTCTACTATACACAGTTAAGCCCTCACATGCTTAAAGTAATAAACATGATGGATGCTGAAATTTTTGCATTGTGTTTGAGGATGACAATGAAACCCTAAAGGCAAGGCTGTGATTGGAACAAGTCCCTGACCTCAGGCGGTTCTCCCTAGCCAGCAAGCCGCCACCACCACCAGTCACCATCATCATCTCAACACAGATCCGATGTGACCATATGTTCAGCCTTGCCTCTCGGAATCGATGAGGATCAGTGGCATGAGACACACACAGAGAACACTTGAGTCTCTCGAGTATGTAAAAGGTTCAAGCCTGAAATAGTAGAACTTCTATTCCGATTCAGAAGTTTCTCATTTCATCCAATGTGCTAGACATGAAGGCTGTCACAGAAGATATTTTAATTGTCCTTGGTTCTCTTTTAGGTATACTGTGAATACATTATACAATATTCTAAAAATAGCACCTTTAAGGAATTATAGAGGTTACTTTATTTTAGCCTCCTGGATCTGTCACCCCCAGTGGTTCTGAGAGAAGAACACAAGTAAGAATGCCCTCAGATTTGGCTGTGTGACAGAGACAGGCGTGCCTGACTGACTCTGGTCCCCAAAGCCACTCCTCACACTGATTGAGTCACGGGGCAAAGGAAGGCATGTTTCCGTGATAGCTTTTCTGAGGTAAAATCCAAGACAAGCCCCATCCAAAAGGAGTCAACAGAAATCACACTGTAGGCCAGCCATCCTACCCCTCCGTTACCCATGTCTGAGTTTGTGAATGGGCTATGAAGTGTTAGAAATACACTTGTAGAGAGCAAGTGTGCCGAGCAGTACATTCTCAGGAAGACATTAATGATGAGCTACATTCCTTAAGAAGCCTGGTTCAAACCAGTTGTTATGAAGATTAAGGTCTGGAGTGAGCCCTACTGCATCCCTTGCTCACAGCTCTGTCTCATACCCAGTGCTAAGGGGGCTGGCAGCCCCCCCTCTGGAAGCAGCCTTTCCTCAAAGTTTATACAGGTGCACTATTACCATTTTACTGAAGTAAAACAGTCTCGTGTGTTTTGAGCTACAAGGAATTCACGTGTTTTCCTGTCACATCGTATACGGGGTACACTATTAGCAGGTGGGAGCTATGAACAATTTCTTTTCCAGAAAGGAAGATTCAGTTTGCTGTGATTACAGAACCACGTCCAACAACAATAAACAGAGAAGTAGCAGATTGACATAGTGCTTTATTTAAGCTGTCTGTACGAAGGAAAATAATGTGCATCCCTATCATATACGTGTAAAAATACTAAGGATGTACAGTGTACAAAAACAGTTTCTTGTAGTTATTTCACATCCTTGTGGGTCATATACTTAAGGAAATAAACAGTTTTAGTATGACCAACAGTAATAGTAATACAGTTTCTTGGGTTCATAGTTGCTTCTGCTTAAAATCCTTAACCAGATAACTAGATCTTGCGCGGATCTAAGGAAAGAACTAGCAAGGTCAAGAAATGTCACAAACTATAAAGCTACAGGGAGGTAATTCAATTACCAATTTAGAAGTTTTCTTTTTTATTTAAATAAATACTTTACATTTCATGCTTGCCTGTAATGCACTACCAGGAGCAAGATAAGGACATTCTACTGTAGACAGTACAAACAGTAGCAGCAAAGTGTGTACACTGAGGTGTAATATACAGACCCTGCAGTTAGTAAGGAAGGCCCTTACTATTGTACTCTAGGAGAAGCAAGTGGCCCCTGCATGAACAGTCAGCTTTAAGAAGCCGGAAATCAGTATGGGAAATGGAAAACAATACTGGAATAATGCTATGTAATTAGTGTATAGAAAGCAAAGCCATTAGCAACTCTGCCAACAATCCCAGCAGAATTGGCCAATTTCCTCCAAGATGGCTATGTATCTGACAAGAGGTTCAAACTGCATGATGGTTAGTGCGAGCCGGAGCCTGCACAGTCTGAACTCTGTTCTGACACGATGATTCAGGTTTCAGGTCTTCTACCTGCCAGGATCCCAAACTACAGCTACGGGCAACACAAGGGAAGTTTTAGTAATCTCCCTCTACATACATTTCTGTTTCTCTGTTATTCTTCCATGCCAGCTGAGATCTGGAGTGAAAATCGGGGAGTCCCAAGAAGAAAGACACTAACGGAATCTGAGGGTTGAGCGACTAAATCCCAGCTGTGACTGAGAGCCAGCTGTGGGTAGCAGCCAGCCTGGAGCACTGTCATTCATCTTCAGGAAGTATCCTTGGCCAAGGTCATGGAAATCAACTTGAGATTTAGGGGGAAAAAACCAAAACCACAGGAAGCTATGAGCTTTAGTGTCGCGGTTTCCCTCTGAAGAAATAAATGCTCTGAACATCAGCCAGTCTCAGTTTCCTTCTCTTCCTCACCTGTTTCCTTCTTATATGATGGGTGCAGGACAACTTAAAGGACAAACCTTCAAGCCTACTTTCTTGTCAATGTGAAACATTCAACATAATTCCAGATTGGGGGGAAAAAAGGTCAAGCTAAATGTGTAAGAGTGAACTACCATTTACTGTAGCTTCCTACTCAATACCAAGGATGAACTCTACTTAGGTAGAAATATGAAAAATTATGATAAAATCTATGTCTGAATATGTCTTAGCTGCCTTAGTAAAATGCCCTTTAATCCCCCATCAGTGCCAGAGGCCCACCCACCGCCTGCAGTGGTTTCAGAGCTGTAAAGCCACACTTCCAGCGTCAAGAGGCTAAGACATCTGCATTATGAATCTGATTCATCCTACTGAGAGAGTCACTTGCTCTTGCATGCAACGCAATCATAACACTGTGTCACGCTGTAGTCTTCCATTTGGGAGCTGTCAGATTAACTGAAGTACATCTCCATGATCACTCCATGGAGTGGGGTGGCCTCCTGCTTGCCACAGGAATGCCCCCAGCCCCTTGGACTTCATAGGCTGCTTTGGAAAATGTCAGCTCCTAGCACCAAAGGGTTGAATCTGAAGATCATCATTAATGAAGGAGAAAGATGAGGTTTGCACACATGTCCCCTTTCAGTGAAAAATGTTGGAATCTGGGGACATGAATATATACAGAAAAAGAAAAGCTGGAGGTGTTGTTTTGTTTTGTTTTCCCTGATGGCTTAATTGAGTGATAAATGTACCATGATCAGAATAAACACAACAGGTTCTAATCCTTTACTGCCTACTTAGTGAATATTCAAGATGTGTTCATTTTGCCAAGGAAAGTTCATTTCTTATCATCATTCAGGTCTTAATTTTCTCCATTGCATTATGTTGCCAGGCCATCATAACACTTCAGTTCTTCAGTGAGTAAACATCAAGATCTACTTGTTTCATTAACCCCTTGGCATGGATTTTCTAATTTTCAGCACCAAGGGGTCAAATGATAGCATCTCTTCTCCCAAAGACCAATTCTAACCAATATGTAATTTCAGAGCCGTATCATTTTCTTTAAACACAGGAGAAAAAGTGCATTTGATTCTCATTGGCATGTACATTCCTTGCACATGGGTCAAAAGAAACTGCAGTAAGTCTATTTTATATATGTTGGAGCTGCATTTGCTAACATGACATACAATTCTCATCACTAAAAAATAAATACTACTGCAATATAAACAAAATCATAAAAGGACATTCAAAGTTTTAACGTTTGAGAAAAGACTAATTCACGTAGAACTGAAAGTAAAAAATGAAAACTAATAAGGCAAACACTGTTTACCTTGGTGAACAAATTTTGGTGAGAAGCAGGATCATTGTATCTGTCTACATTCTTCAGCCATCAGAGGTGATAATTATCAAGAAGGGAAAAAGGTTTCCAAGCACAGGGGAAAAAATGCTCTCTGGCGCAAACTGTATCCTAAGACCCTTTACATGACTTTGCGCAAATACCTTCATCTCTCGGTGCAGCAATGTTCATTTGCCCATGATTGCCCGTGAAGTCTGGATGTCCACGTGTGATACTGGGCTTCCTCTGCAGTGTCCGACAAGAATTAAAAAAAAAATAGCATCTGTATCTCAGCAGTTGTTCAGTCCTTCCCCCAAATGCTTCCTAGCGAGTCCCAGCCCAATCTCAGTGATGCACCACCCCACGGTGTGCATTCATCTGATGTGCTTTCCAGAAGCTTCCACGTGCACATCACCACCCTTCCACAGGTGCTTGCTCTGAATTATAAACTAATTCTTCTTAGTCTAATTAGTTTTTGATTTATCTTCTAGAAAGTTAAAAAAAATGTACCTAAATCAGCGTATCTCATTTAGCCTTCACTGTTAGGGGAAAAACAAAAACTAAAAGATAAAAGATGACGACTGGTGCACAAATGAACATGGTGGGCTCATGACTTCCAAAGATTGTAAAATTACTTCTTAAAGTTGCTATAATATTAAGACAATAGCAGCAACAGCATGAGACCTTAGACTGAGATACAATTTCATGCAAAAACAAAAACTGGAGTGTGTTTGCGTCTATGTGTGTTCTCTGTGGGTGAAAGGTGGCGAGGGGTGAAGACCCTTGACCAGTCTGGGATGTCGGAAGGTGCCCCCTGCTGTCTTTAAGAGCTAGGACTGGTGGTGATGTCCGAGAATCATTTTCAGTAATCAATCTAAGATGACAGTGAAGTAGCAGAATGAAGGAACTTATTCCCGTCCACTGGCAGAGTAGGAAAACTGAGGGAAATGCGGCCGCCTCTCATTGTCCATGCAGTCCATACCGTCCTCATCGTCTGTGGGCAGGAAACAGCTATTTTAATATTACATTTATGGTGCTGCAACATTATCTCTGGTCTTTCTTACCTCTAACATAAGGAAATTAAAAGAGGTGATAGCTCCCATAAACTTATGTTTAAAAGTTATTTCCATAAACACACATGCTATCAAGAATACTACCATAAAATCCTTTCTAAGATATCAAAATGTCAAGACTCAATCTAACTATGAAAAAAAGAAGGAATAATCTTCAATAACTTTTGATTTTATAAAGTCCTATGTGTCAAAATTATCAAATTCAATGAATTCCACAGCATTCAAAGTACCCACTATCAAATACCTTCAAGTGCTTACATTTCTTCTTCACAGGGCACTTTGGGTGTGGTTGCAATCATGCTTCCTGTGAAGTTTTATTCAACATCTACCGTCTGCCTTAACTCACCATTCCCAATTTTCCTACGATACGACTTCAAACTAGAATAAACAAAGAAAATGAGGAAAAGGTCTCAATATCTAAGTCCTAGTCCATCAGGAAACCAACATGCAGAAGAGACCTGAAAGGCACTGAAGAGCGTACAATCAGGCTGCTCCTCCTTGCATCTTTCCTGTTTTTCTGTATTTAAAAGGTCACAGATGATGACGCGTTCTCCCCCTAATTGTCCTGTGATGACAATCCTGCACTGTCAGGATGCTGTTCTCCTATGGGGCCACCATTCAGTCACTCTATCAACACATGCCCCATGTGTATCGGCACTGGGTTGACTACCACACAGGCCTCACAGCCAGAGTTCTGAACAATGTTCCCATAGCCCCCTAGACTCTGTCCAGTGTGGGAAGTGCTCCATTTGCAATCTCTTCTGCTCTACATATACTCATATATTCTCCTGCAGTGGACTTAAGTCCTTCAAATGTTCAATTTTTTCTTCAAGCCAAAGAATTCTATTTCCCCAGATTCCCGTGGGCAGTACATTACCAATCCTCTCCACGGAGCATGGATTTCATGTCCTGGGAGAAAGACCAGAGGCCAGACCCCGCTGTGCTGTGCACCTTAACAAATGAGGGTGTTTTGCTTTCAGCTGAAGAACAAACATTTCTCTTCTGCTCTTTTCAGGATTCTATTCTCCAGGCAGAAGTTTTTTTCTGGCTCCCCACACCACGCGCACTGAGCTCTGAGGGCCTCTGTTGTACAGAGCCCACCGTAACCGAAGTCAGCATTTGTTTCCACATGGGAGCCCCCCGCCCCCTTACAGAATACTGCTTCCCTACCAAGCAACCACACCCTTTCCCATCAAACGCCTTCAGCAGTGCTTCCAGCTACACTGAGACAGTAGGAGCTGGGGGCGGCGGCGTGTCTGTTGTGGAGTCAGAGTCTAAAACTCTCTAGAGAAAAGGCAGCTGCAATCTTAATGTTCACATACTGACAGGTGCCAATCACATTTCAAAGAAACAGTTTTCCCCCACTACCAGCTTTGTTTTGCCAAGTGTTTCCGCACAGCAAACGTGTGGCGGGCCCAGACGGCGTGTCAGGGAAGCCTGGTGCCTGTCCTGCCTCAGCCCGGCTCTCAACATGGCCGCAGGAAGAGCAGTTATGGCTGGGTGTCGGCTGAGAATGAAAAGACATGCTTCACTCTGTCACTTCAGGAACAAATTCATTCCATTTCCGAATACAAAGAGATCTGAATTTCACAGACAGCCCCAGTTAGGGCCCGTGCCTTGGTTTTCTGTAAAACCCATGAAATGACTCAATCACTCCAGCTCCCCTTTGCTGCCTCAGGCTTGGTGGCAGAGTCGGGGAAATATCTAAGGAACAGAGTCCCAGAAGGAGCTGAGAGGCGGGGCAGGAGGGCATGGGCTGTGGCGAGGGCAGCTACAGGAAATGGCAGGTGGCACTGCAGCTGTCTCCAGACGCAGTCTGATGCACCCAGGCAATGTATATAAACAAGTTCCAAGGCCACCTACGACACCAGCATCCCATAGGGGCACTGGTTCGAGTCCTGGCTACTGTGCCTCCGATCCAGCTCCCTGCTAATGGCCTGGGAAGACAGGGGAAGATGACCCAAGTGCTTAGGCCTCTGCTACCCTTGTGGGAGATGCGGATGGAGTTCCAAGCTGCTGGCTTTAGCCCGGCCCAACCTCAGCCATGGCGGCCATCTGGGTAGTGAACCAGTGGATGGAAGATCTCTTTCTCTCTACCTTCTCTTCCAAATAAATGAAACTTTAAAAATAAATAATTCTAAATTTCTGCTATAAAAAGACCCTCATAGGGTACAATGATGACAAAGAACATGAACTATGTTTTTAAAAACATTTTCTGGAGAAAAAAAAAAAAACGATATCCAATGCCACAAGCTGCATACAATCGCTGGATCCAAGGAGCATCAGTCGCCTCATTTTCTTACAGCACCTACTTAACAGATGTAATAACATGCAACAAAAGCCACCAGATCTCAAGAAATAGACTGGGAAGGCAGAGGACCATTAATGGATGTAACGAAAGACGACACATTCTAAAATCTGTTCTAATTAATTAACACCAGCGAGGACAATCTGGCCTGTTACTGCAGCTGTTTGTAGAAAAGGGAACATTCTGCCTAACTGCTGATTTGTTCTAAAAAATAACTCCATTCTGTTTTATAAAAGCAAGGTGGCAAGTGGAAAGACAACTGCTCACGAATGGTACTACTGTGGACTCTGGTGAGCAAACCTGTGTGTGTGAGCAGTGACGGAGCTGCAATGGCTTCTCACCACCCCACTCCTCAAAGCGGCACGAAGAGCAGATTATGTTCAGTGTCATCACAGTTCAAGGTTTCACGGATTCTCCTTTTATCTGCCCCATAAGGCAATCTACCCTATAGCCAGAAACTGTCAAACTAGAAATGCTTCCTGTGCCTTGCGTGCCTTGGCAGAACCAGGAGCTGCTGCGAAGAGCCAGGAGCCCAGAGCACGTCCCGGGCTGTGGTGCGCTGAGCCACAGAGGCAGCAGCAGAGGCTGCACGACAGAAAAGCGGCTGCACACACTGCTGCCCGCTGCCCTCCAGGAGGCTCTCGTCCGCCTTTCCCCTCTGGAGAGCCTGAACAGGGAAATGAGGGCGAGTCGATGGGGCCCGCCTGCCCCTGGACGGTGCTATGTAGGGGCAGGCATGGGCGACACCCCATTGCAATGCCCACAGAGGGCCCTACCGTTGCAGGTGGGTCGATCCCCACCTTGGAAGCTGCCACCATGGATGGGCTTCCTGCAGGCAGCCCTGTTTCAATCTAGAAATGGACTTTTCCTTTACAGACACTGAGGTCGGTGAGGGGAGCTACACACAGCAGGAACCATGTCTGAAATGACAGACGCTCGTTTCAGAACAGAAGTGCCGTTAGTGACACGCCAGGAAAACACTCTCGGACAGCTTTTACGTTGTTGAGAACCAGCTGAGAAAGCAGGTTCAAGTTATGTTGTAGAAACTGTGCTGGGGACTTAAAGCACCTTCTAGCACCCGAATCTCATTTTAGAAGTTCTAAAAAGTGGCCAGTAAATGACGAATCCTCATCAAGACAAGTGCCACACAGGCCTGGAGTTAAGGCTACAGCGGGTAAAGCGAATTCTGCAAAGATCAGGTCCTTGGCAGGGCTCTGGAATTCCAATCGATCACGCGGCAGGAACCGCCCAGCTAAGGAGGTACGCGTAATGCCTTACTGGTAGCCCATCGTTAAAGGGCGCTCCTTTGGCTTTTCTAGTCCTACCCTGCTGGCAGGGTACTTTAGTCCCCACAGCCTCCACTCACGGCTGCACAAAGACTGGGCGCTGTGAGGCGACCTGGCCTCGCACCACAATGCCTTTGCTCAGAGGACAATGTGTCCACCACATCCTAGATCCGGTTGGTGGCAGACGTGGCACAAGGCAGGTTTCACATCAGGACTTTCGTATCCCAAGGCCCACTGCGGCTTTTGAGAGGAGGCAAACAAAGCACACCCAGGCACCACTGGGGACAGTGTCACCTGCACAGGCTGGGCCTCCCCTCACCCTGAGCTCCCAGCAGCTCGCCACCAGCTTCTTCACGCGCTCGTGGAGTAAGTGTGTACCGGACTCCTGCCCTGGGGCAGGTGTCTGGCGGGAAGCTGAGCTAGCGATGAGACAGACTAGATCAGCCTTTGCACAACTGTCATGTTCTAGTGGCGGAAACAGCAAGGTAACAGAAGAACCAGAGAAAAAGCAGCCGGCAAAGGTGCTAACGTGGAGAATTCAGAGTTGGGGGTGGCGGGTGTCGGCAGACCCCGCTCTTCTTTAGACTGGGAGGTCAGAGAAGGGTCTCCAATAAGCGAGCCCTTAAGCTGACGGCTGAAGAGGAAGAAGGAGCTCCTCCTGCAGACACCCAGGACAGAGGGCATCCTAGCGGCGGGAGCAGCAAATCCCAGAGTACCGCACAGTGGGGCACGTTCAAGGTGTGGTCAGAACACTCGGGCAGCGGCGAAGATGCAACAGAGAGAGGTGAGAGCAGCGGACGAGGCCCAGATCAGACAGCACAGTGCAAGCCGGTGTGAGTAATCTGGATTTAAAGTCCAATGGGCAGCCACTGGAAGCTTTTAAGCAGAGAAATGATGTGGTCTGGTTACAGATAGGGGCAGGCCCAAATGACAGGGCCTAGCAAATGCTCTACGGTGGAAACTGCCCAGGGGCTGATCCGAGCACTCCCTGGGGTGGCCCAGCATTCTGGACCATTACACTGCCATAGTCCACAGGGGCACCTGAGGCCAAGGCCTGTGCCCATTATTTCTGCTCAAATGGTCCTTAGCTGCTCGCCCGGGACTTCACCGGCTTTTCTGGGGTGTTCCTGACTCCTCGTGATTCTGAAATCTCTGCAGCAGCACACCAGACAAAGTGGAAGCCAACCGCTCCACCACCGCAGCCCACTGCGACAAGCTGAGGTTCCACCGCTTGGCCTGGGCATCAGCCAACTTGGGAAGCCTGCTCATGGACTTCTCATGGGGTTTCACTTTCTTTCACTTATCAAATGAACAGTTCTTGCCTTTTTGCAAGTCTAAAGAAACAAAAGTACACATATGCACACAGTTGTGTCTACATTTTCAGGGTGGTCAGAGTTCCCTTGATGGAAGCTCATGGTTCCAGATGAAGAACTCTTGGCCCCAGGACTCCTCGTTTGCCATTTGACACTAAAATTTACAGACTACAATCATAACTGAAACAGTATTTCATGTCAACCTTCCCTCTCACGGATACTCAATATGTAGTAGCACCATCAACTAAACTGTCCATTAAAAAAATGAGAATGGATGCTTAGTCTAGCAGTTAAAATGCCCACATGGCACACTGGAGTTCCTGGGTTCAGTTCTCAGCTCAGGCTCCAGACTCCAGCTTCTTGCTAATAATGCAGACCTGGGAGGCAGCACTGATAACTCAAGTGACTGGGTTCCTGCCACCCATGTGGGAGACCTGGATGGAGCTCCTGGCTTCTAAATTTAGCCCCAGACCAGTGTGCTTTCTCTTTGTCTCTCTTTCTCTCTGTCTCTCTCTCCTACTCTTTCCCTCTGCCTCTCAAAAAGTTTTTAAAAGGCAAAAGAGGGGAAAAAAAAAAGGAACATAAAGGAAAAAAAAAAAGAAAAATATGATGTTATTGTGTGAACCAAAAGTGTGACATTCAAATTCCTTCGGTGATCCAAATATCACCCCAGCTCAATCCTATCTACACTCCTAAGTCAATGACAGACACAGACCTTTGTCAGCATGAGAATGTTTAAAAATTACAGATGATAACCTTTCCTTCATGAAAGTCCACTTACTTATGGTATTTCTCATACTGCGAGGCACATACTACTACATATGGAACAACCTGAAGTGGTGCATTAACAATTTTAATAAATCAGAGTCTGTATGTATCAAAAATTACTAGCAAGTTATGTCTTCACAGGTATTACTGCTGAAGAGAAAGCTCAGTAAAAAGGAGTGACTCAATTTAATGCGAATCTTAAAACCATTCAGTAGGAGACCAGACCAGCAGCATTCTGAAGGTGGCATGGGAAACAGCAAGACTGGGGACAGAGGAGTCTCCACTGCAGAACCTACCAGCTGACGTCAGAGTCCTGCTAGCGAGCAGTGCGGAAGACAAATTAGCCTGTGATTTCTGTTACAAGTTTTCTCCATGTAATTTTTTCTACCCAGATGAGCTTTTCCCACAGCTACCTTTGGATATTTCCACACTGGGAACTCCACATTCTTAAATGGAATGAAGTCAGTCACTGTGGAATTTGACCTAGAAAGTATCAAATGCTTTTTTTTTTCAGGAAGTTTGTTTTCCAGTTACATTAGAATGTTATCAAGTGCCTTCTAGATCTACTTACATTTCTCAGGTGGCGTTATTGTAATAGTCTGTGCTGTAAATTCTTCATCAAAGTATCTGGTATCTGTCTCAGATGTTACTTGAGGCTTAAAAGGAGGTACAAGCTGTAAGAATAAAGAAGAATACTATTAACCAATTTCAACCCAGAAAAACTCATTTCCAGGCTAAAATTAGAGAGCAAATAATGAAATGAATAGTACAAAAGACTGAAGGCTGAGCCTCTGTGTGAGGCAGACATGACAATAGCCTAATCACACGGTGGTAGGGACTTGGTTCCACATAAAGTTTGAGGGACCATGTCAAACAGAACAATGGTGAACCATTGAAGGAAGGTACTGAAAATCCATCCTAACTTCTCTTCTGGTGACATACAGGCCAAACCACACGTGACAAGACACAGGCTCGTCCTGGTGCAGCAAAAGCACAAGCTTGCTGGCTTTCCTGTGGTTCTCTTCTTGGTGCCTGGCTGAAGAGTACAAGTTAGTAAGCTCGTCCCTACCTCACAGACGGGAGTGCTGCCTTTGTGCTGGTGTTTCTGTGGGGGAGGTGTAATGATGACGACAAGGGTGTGTTTGTTGTTTGTGCGTCTCCGACTCAGAAAGTGAACAGAAAAATGAAGCAGATGAGGACAGACAATGCTACAGAGGGCAGCCTGTGATTCGCACAGCCAGGAACACCCTGGGCAGCAACGTGACATTTGGAGAGGCTTTAAGCTCTCCTGTAATCTGTTGAAAAGTGTTTTAAGATGGATTTCAGCTTTTTTAAGTTACAGGTACCGTTCTCTCATCTGTCTCAGCTTTTCCTTTACTAGAAGGCACATTTAGATTTTTGGTCTCAAAAGGAAGCCCATGGTAAGAGCAGGGCAGGGGTAAGCAACACCCACTCCCACTGCCCCAGAGAAGTCCATTTAGGTTAAAAGAATTTCTCAGGGTGAACTTTTGGCCAGAAGGATGAGGATCTACTTTGTGAACATCTGTACAGTGGGGAGTCAGAAGGAAATCACAACCAGAATTCCAGTCTCCCAGTTCCCTACCAGGTATGGGCAATTACCACCTGAGTTTTCTAAAAAGAAAACCATAAATTCTCCAGTGTTCACTGCCCCAGTGTCCTTGTGTGTATGTGTGTGACGCTGGCAAAGAACCTTTACTTATGTCTGCATGGAAGAGCGACGGCTTCTGTCCATCAGGGGAGTGACCTGAGTCCAGCCATCCTAATAGAGCAGCAGGATTCTGCTCCCCAGTATTTTAGGTTTAATAAGCCTTAGTTTTATTGCCTGAATACTACCCATATTATATAACTGTTTTTGCAGATTGGAGGTCTCTAGAAATAAGGCCTAAATTCTGTCCAGCTTACCTGCAGGCTTGTAGCAAAACCAATTAATATGTTGGGAATTGTCTGTACGTTATTTCTCCCCAGTTTATATACTCATTCAACTTTTGTTATGCTCTTGAACATTTTTAAGCAGAAATAGTGGTTAATGGCTACCACACTGCCCATGCTACATAATGTGTATGAAATCAGCTGGAGGAGAAAAATTTTGATTGTTTTACTAGGTTCTTAAGTGAGGTCCTAAGAGTTAGAATGCGTGCAGCTTCTCCATAAGCACCACCCTAGAGGACTGGGCAACTGGTGCAGTGCTTGGGTTGCCTGCATCTCATATTGGAGTGCCTGGCTTGAGTTGTGGCTCCTCACTTCTGATCCGACTTCCTGCAGACATACACCCTGGGAGGCAGCAGAGGATGTGTCAAGTACTTGGGTCCCTCCGACCTATGTGGGAGACCTGGATCAAGTTCTGTGCTTCTGGCTGCGGGCTGGCTCAGCCATAGCTGTTGCAGGGGCCTGGAGGGTGAACCAGAGGATGGATGATCCATCTCTCTGCTTTCAAATAAAGTGAAAATGAGTAAATAAGTTTTAGATACACTTCCATAGGAACAATGTCTTTTTACTGCCTTGCCTTTCAAAAAAGTTCCCTATGCTTCACTATTGAAAACTTCCTTGATCTTTGTAAGTGGATCCTCTTCAAGTATAACTGAGGTCTTCAAATAACATAATTCGTCTGGCCTCAGACATGTTAGAAATAAATGTGCTTTCTATCCATGCTTTTCCACACCCACATGATGAAGTCAGTTTTTCAGGAGAAAGAGATTAAATAAGCCAGAATCCCCACCTAAGTTTGGCTGCTCTCTCATGTAGTTTCAAAGAGGTGAAAATCATAGCACCAGATTACTGTCTGTGGCAAAGCTAAGCATGCAAATATCTGTGTTGCCAGTTTTTTGGTTCATGTATGCCAACACAGGGTGATGGTGATAGCACGGTTTCTAAGTCAGTTAAAGTACTGTAATCACTTTCTCTGTCAGCTTTCCTGGAAAATTTTAAGTCCTGCTTTCTACTGTGTAAGCACCTGGAATTGGAAATTCAGGAAACACTATAAATACCTGGTAGCAGCATATGATTTGTTGCTGAAGATCTGGGGAGACTGACCTTCAAAGACTGTTTTCATACTCTTATGTTGCCATTACAATCATATGAGAAATATCAAATGACTTATTCATTTCTTTCTCTCTCTCTTCCCTTCAAATAAATTAAATTTTTAAATATATTTGATAGACAGAGACAGGTTGAGAGAGCTCCCATCTGCTGATTCTCTGTACTGATGCTCTGAAGCCCAGGGCTGGGCACTCAGTGCAGGTCTCTGAAGCGGGTGTCCAGATCCCGGTTTCTTGTGCTCCCTTCTCAGGATCTACATTAACAGGAACCAGGAATCAGGAGCCAGAGCTGGATATTGGATCCAGGTGCTCAGATGCGGCAGGTAGGAGTCTTAACTGCTAAGTTAAACGCCTGCCTCTCAAAATTCTAACAAATTTAAGAGACCTCCTTTTCTCTTTGTTCTTTTATTTACACTGTAAAAAAGCACACAGTATTTACTTTTAGAAATATAGTGAATGATAGTGATGTGGTAACACTGAAAGTTTGGTAGAGGATCAGTGTGGGAAGAATTAAAGGAGCTGCCAGTTTGCTGCCATTATATGCACCTGAGGCTACACACGTCAACCCAGCTCTAAACATGTCTTTTCAGTAAAATAAAATGATGGCTTGAGTGCAGAACTTTGATTTTCCTGTTTGGATTATTGAGAACTATGATTCTTACTTGAATTATTGAGAACTATTCAGTTTAATATGTTTCCGTTTAATCTGTCAGGAAAATATGTTTACAGTTAATGATGCTATTCATTAATTTAGTACATAAAAGCTGAGATTTACAGTTAAATGCTTCTGACTTAATACATGCTTTATCATTTCTTTTCTTTTTTTTTTTATTTTTGACAGGCAGAGTGGACAGTGAGAGAGAGAGATTCAGAAAGAAAGGTCTTCCTTTGCCGTTGGTTCACCCTCCAATGGCTGCTGTGGCCGGCGTGCTGTGCTGATCTGAAGCCAGGAGCCAGGTGCTTATCCTGGTCTCCCATGCAGGTGCAGGGCCCAAGCACTTGGGCCATCCTCCACTGCAATCCCGGGGCCATAGCAGAGAACTGGCCTGGAAGAGGGGCAACCGGGACAGAATCTGGTGCCCCGACTGGGACTAGAACCCAGGGTGCCGGCGCCACAGGTGGAGGATTAGCCTATTGAGCCGAGCCGCCGGTTATCATTTCTAAATGGAATTTTACCTTGTGTTGGGTGATGCAGGAGTGTTTCAAAAGAAGTGCCAGACGAAAGAAAGAAGAAAGGAAAGATACTGGTTTAAAACCAGAACAGGAAACTAATGTAGTGGTATGCTAGGCTGCAATAACAAAATACCACAGACAGGTGCTCTGAACAATAGAAATTTGTTTTCTCACAGCTCTGGAGGCTTGAGGTCCAAGATCACAAAGTGTGCAAAGTTGGTTTCTACTAATGTCTTCATCTTCTTTCCTTAGTGCTTGTGTGCCCAGATTCCCTGTTAAGAACACTTGTCAAGTTGGCTCACCCTGAGATCTCATTTTAATAATCACTTCTTTAAACACTCAATTTCCTAATGTAATCTGTTGTGAAATACTGGGGATTGGCCGGCGCCGCGGCCTTGCGGCGCTGGCACACCAGGTTCTAGTCCCGGTTGGGGCACCTGATTCTGTCCCGGTTGCCCCTCTTCCAGGCCAGCTCTCTGCTATGGCCCGGGAAGGCAGTGAAGGATGGCCCACGTGCTTGAGCCCTGCACCCGCATGGGAGACCAGGAGAAGCACCTGGCTCCTGGCTTCGGATCAGCGAGATGCGCCGGCCGCAGCAGCCATTGGAGAGTGAACCAATGGCAAAAAGGAAGACCTTTCTCTCTGTCTCTCTCTCACACTATCCACTCTGCCTGTCAAAAAAAGAAAAAAAAAAAAAGAAATACTGGGGATTAGGACTTCAATATATGAATGGAAGAGGGGGCACAATTTAGCCCCTTGTAATACAGTGTTTGAAATTTGCTCAGTTGTTGTAAAGATGAACTATATGCTGGGAATCTGCAAAAAAGTCCAACATCTGGGCATCCCTAATAATTTCTGTGGGAATGCCTCTATTCGAATGCTGGATGAATTCTTTCAAGCCTTACCCATTAACTTTCCCCATAAATACAATGTAGGGTCTTTACTTCCCTCTATAAATGTGTAAATCTTATGAGATTGTCTTCCTTTCTGTGTGTGCGTGTGTTTGTATTGGGCGGGGGGCGGGGGGATCTTCCAACATGAATATCTTGACTTTACTAATGTCTGCAGAAGCAATCAGAAGCAAAAGCAGTTTTCATCCAAAGTGCTGCAGTCAGAAAGACCATGAAATCAGGAGGCCTAGGTTTTTACTACTTCAGTTGCTGTATGTGTCTGATCTTTGGCAAGCCTTTTTACCAGTGTCAGCTTTAATTTCCTCATCTCTAAAAAGGTAGACAACATGTTCTCTGACATCCCACTCAGCTTCAATATTGAGTGATTTATTCATTTATTCAGCCAATATTGTCAACTGCTACTATGTGGCAAACTGTTTTAGGAATTGGGGATATAGCATTAGTTCAAGACAAAGTCCCATATGGGGCAAATGGAAAACAAATGGCAATATGATAAATTTAATACCAACCATATCACTAATGACAGTAGATGTAAATGATCTATATAGCACAATTGAAAGACAGAGATTACCATGCTGAGTAAAAAGGAAGAACCAACTATTTGCTGCTTGCATGGAATCAACTTTAAATATGAGACAAAAGTAGATTAAAAGCAAAAGAATAGAAAATTATATGCCATGCTCATTCTAAACAAAAAAAAATAGGGTGGCTGCATTAATATATGATTTCAAAGCAAGTTATATTACTTGAAATAAGGAGAATCAATTAATAATAATAGAAGAGGTCATTTCATAAAGAATCTAACAATGAGTTATGCATACTACAAAATATATGATGCAAAACTTAATAGAGACTATAGGACTATAGAGATTATAAACAATCCATGGGTCAAAGAAGAAATCAAGAGAGACATCAGAAAATAGTTTAAACTGGCTAGAAATGAAAACAAAACTTAACTGTAAAATATAGCTTAAATAGTACTTCAAGGGAATTTTATGGTACCAGATGACTGTGTTAGAAAAAGGCCTACCTAATGTCAGTGACTTTAGCTTCTATCTTAAGAAACTAGAAAAAATCTAAGACTAAGTGTACCATAAGTAGAAAAAGAAAACAAAGATTGGGACATCAATCAATGAAAAGCAAGCAGGATAATAGAGATCGATGCAAGGAAAAACTGGTTCTTTGATAAGATCTTTAAAACTGACATATTTCCGGCCGGTGCCATGGCTCAACAGGCTAATCCTCCACCTTGCGGCGCCAGCACACTGGGTTCTAGTCCCGATCGGGGCGCCGGATTCTATCCCAGTTGCCCCTCTTCCAGGCCAGCTCTCTGCTATGGCCTGGGAGTGCAGTGGAGGATGGCCCAAGTGCTTGGGCCCTGCACCCCATGGGAGACCAGGAGAAGCACCTGGCTCCTGGCTTCGGATCAGTGCGGTGCGCCGGCCGCGGAGTGCCGGCCGCAGCGCGCTACCGCGGCGGCCATTGGAGGGTGAACCAACGGCAAAAGGAAGACCTTTCTCTCTGTCTCTCGCTCACTGTCCACTCTGCCTGTCAAAAAAAAATAAAAATAATAAAATAAAACTGACATATTTCTGACCTGACTGTATAAAAGAGTGACAAGAGAGATATTAATACCATGAAATAGAGAGGTGATACTATTAAGGATCTGATGGGTATTTTTTTTTCTTTTTCTTTTGCTCCCCCCATAGGTATTAAGTAAATAATGTAGAATTATTATGTACAACTTCATGCCAATAAATTTAAGAAATTAACTGAGATGGACAAAATTGTTTAAAAATACAAATTACCAAGAAGAAATAGAGATTACAGATAACGTGTATTTGCTGAAGAAATTATGTTTGTGGTTAAACTCCCTCATAAAAGACTTGAGACTCGTATGACTCCACTGCTAATTCTGCCAAACATTTAAGCAATAGTATCAGTTGTGTACAGATTCTTCCAGGAAACGGAACATGAGCGAATATATCTCAACTCATTCTGTGAAGCTGGTACTTACTTGATACCAAAAGCAGAGGGCCAGTGTCATGGTGCTGCACCTTCAGCCATTGCTTTTGATGCTAGCCCCCCATATCAGAGCACTGGTTCAAGTCCTGGCTGCTCTGGTTCTGATCCAGCTCCCTGTTAACACACCTCTGTTGCCCATGTGGGAGATCCGGATGGAGTTCAGAGTTTCGAGTTTTGTCTAGGACCAGGAGCTTCTTCCAGGTCTCCCATGGGGGTACAGGGGCCCAAGCACTTGAGCCATCCTCCACTGCTTTCCCAGGCTATTAGCAAGGAGCTGGACCAAAAGTGGAGTGGCTGGAACTCCACAATCGTGCATTTGGGATGCCGACGTTGCAGGCAGAGGCTTAACCTACTAAGCCACAGCACTGGACCCTAGTTAAACTGTATTTTAAATCCTTACTGTCTTATACTCACAAACAACTCTGCTTACTTGAGACAGTATTTGATGTACTCGAATGGGGATTCTTGGCATCCCCTAGTGTTACACACAAAATTTTGTCCTTGGCTTTAAAGGGATCTTTGGAGGTGACTGTGACCCAAAAGGGATTCGAGTAACTGCCCCGGGGACTGACAGTGCTGGACTCAGCTGTGCTGGTCCTGCAGCAGGCATGGGGGTGAGGTTGGGGGAAGGAGGTCTTGGCTTGCCCAGGGTCACAAATGTCTGACCCACGCACACTTCGGATGACTGGGTGGGAGCAGTAGCCAAGAAGGAGCTCCTGCTTCTAAGGGCTCTAGCCCTAAGGAACAGGTGAGGTCTACAGGTTTCTTTTTAACATAAATGCCCAGTCTGACCTGGAGGCAGAGCACAAGCTCTGCTGGGTGCCATTCAGAACTGAACGTGCACGCTGCGTTAGAATACAAGTCTCACAGTCACAGAAACTGGTATGTTGTGGAGCAATTTTGCAGAAACAGCCACACACGATTGGCTTTAGATCAATGCATTTTCCCACTCTTACTGTCACCAATTTACATTAAATAATAAGGCAAAAATCTTTAAGTTACTGTCTAGAAAGAGTACATTTTAACAAATCAGGTCAAGCACAGTTAAAAATGCATGTTTTCAAAACAAAGGACCACATTTTAGTTTATGGCACATGTTACAGAGCATTTTAAGTCTCTGCTTTTTTGTCATTCTTTTTGTTCGCCATGTCCACAGTGACTGCAAGGTCTCTTTCGGGGATGGAACCAAATGCAGGTTCCAGTTACCAGCTGGTAATGGCTGCTAAAGAACAGTGTGACTTCTTTCTCTGCAGCCGGTAATCTACCAGGAACAGGTTCCTCTGCATAGAAGACCAGTGACAGGGAACATCTGGGCTGGGGGATGAGATTTTGGTGAGAAGGAAAAAAAATTAAGGGTTTTGAAAGCTGAAGAGGAAGAAGTAACAGTTCGATTTGGGGCAGAAAACACAGGGAGTCATTTCTAAGATACACAAGGAAGCCACTGGTGAAGAGACCCGTATTTACTGGGAGCTACTGTGCCCAGCCGTGGACTAATTAATGGAGTGATGAAAACCAACTGGAATCTTACGAAGGATCTGGAAGACATAAACTAAGTTTTCAAGGCTCTGGCTTCACAAAAGGACAAAAAGATGGAGAGAACACTGCAGAAATTCTCACACACACACACACACACACCCACACACCCTCACACCCTCACACCCTCCCTCAATTGGGTAGGACACTAGAGGCTCTCCTTGTAGGTGGGTACTGGATAGCTAATCAGAATGGTAAAAGGCAAAGAAATGACAAATGGTATTATCTGTTATCCTGGTAAATTCTCAGTTAAATGTAACTTTAAATGATCTGAAATACTCTATTCCCTAAGAAGTACAATAGAAATGGGGTTTTTTGATATCTCTTTTCAATGTTTTTCAGTTGAATTACAAAATATATGCATTGAAAAAACCTTACAGATCCAATCTGTTTCTTGTTTTAAAATGAAGAAAAAAAAAAAAAAAAACCCTGAAGTTCTCAAATCTCATACTAAATTTATCCTAAAGCACAATAATATGACTCAAATTCCAGTGAGTTTCAATTCACTCCTAAGTGTAGGCTCCATGGCAGGTACTTTTGTCTGAGAGCCTGGGTAAGGAGTCCACTTGGAGAATCCCCTACCACTTCTGAAACGGCACTCATCAAACAGAAATGTAAATATCCTGCTTGTTTGTGGGTTCCTCCACTAAACCGTGAGCAACTTGAGGACAGGGACCTTATCTTAGTAATATTTGCATGCCCAGGATTTAGTATAATATTTGATAAAGACGGGTAAGCACTAAAAGTTTGCTGAATAAACACTAGAAAAAAAAGAAAGAAAACATCAGTATGCCATAGGAAGAGAAAGGTCCTGTTTGGCATGCAACAACATGTAATTAGCAAACACTAAGTTTGGTTTTTTGTTGTTGTTTTTTTTTTTTTTTTTGACAGTCAGAGTTAGACAGTGAGAGAGAGACAGAGAGAAGCCATCCTCCACTGCCTTCCTGGGCCACAGCAGAGAGCTGGATTGGAAGAGGAGCAACCGGGACAGAACCCAGCACCCCAACTGGGACTAGAACCCAGGGTACCGGCGCCGCAGACAGAGGATTAGCCAAGTGAGCCGCGGTGCCAGCCGAACACTAGCTTTACTTCTAGTAATGGCCAAGCCGCTCTGATGGCATCAACCCTCCAACAGACAGTTATAAACTCTGGAAAAAATAAGAAAAATTACCTGAAGCTTCTGGGAAACAACTAAAAAGATGTAGGTATTGAAGGAGGATTGGCACTAGGCAGAAGAATATGGCACTGAATTAATTTCCCATTTCTGTGGCTTTTTAAAAAAACCCTTGCCATCTCTCTTCTGCTAGTGTTCCTGGTATATTCCTCCAGCCTGGCTTCACTTATGAAGACAATGAACAGTCACTGTAACATCCGCGTAACTTCCACCAGTCACCAAACTCTGACTAGAATTTTCAACCACAAAGTAGAATGTCAAGTTTCAGAGGAGCTCCACTGCAACATCTGTATGCCACTGCACCAAGGATTCTGGTATATGTTGCACAACCAACTTCCATTCTTGACCATGGATATTTTCCAACACTCAGTCAAGCCCTTCCTGTTCTTCCTTCCCTGCCAACAAACTTCCTCTTCCCCCTCTCTCAACCATTCTCTCATTCCTAATCCATTTCCACAACTCTAAGTCGCCTCAGAATTTACAGACAGCCACATTCATTCTTGCTCTCACTCCCAAGGTACTGTCTATTTCTAGCACTAAGACAATTCCAACTGAAACATTAACTCAATAGTACCCAAACCAGCTATAATCTTCCTCCTTTTTCTATCTCCAAGTATTTTCTCTAGTATTGTCAGATTAAAATACCAGTTCCTGTTTACAATATCCATGGAATTCCAACGCCTCTGTCATGTAACACTTGGATATCATTGCAGTAGTCTCTAAATGAGATTCTCTTTTCCAGACTCTTTTCCCGTAAATCTATACCCCAAAGAACTAAGTGGTCTAATCAGTTCATGCCATTTCCTTAATGGGTCAAGCCAACATAAGCACTAAACTTTCCAGAAAACTACACTATATGTACAGGCAACTCTTCATTTTTTGCATCTAGGTTCTATCCACCATGGATTTCTGGTTCCTGAAATCAGAAGACCTTCACGCATTTTATTCATCATTACTTTTTTCTTGCATTTCTCCTTTTCTGAAATGTCACATGTGTCCCATTTCTAATTCTGTATTTCCTTCAAATGCATTTTTGCACCACCATTTCCAAACCCTGGGAGATCATGCCTTTGAGGAATAGCTAAATTAGCCTTAGAAAAATAATATGGGATGGGCATTTGGTGGTGAGGTTAAGACAGCACTTGAGGTACTGGCATCCTATACTGCAGTCCCTCAGTTTAAGTCCTGACTCTGCTGCTAATCCAGATTTCCACTATAGCAGATTCTCGAAGGCAGTACGTGATGGCTTAAGTAGACAGGTTCCTATGACCCAACATGGGAGACCCAGAAACTATCTTTTTCTATTTCTGTCAAATAAAAAAATTAGAAACATGTTTTAAAAAAATAATAATATAGAAAAAAATGATGCAAGTAGGGGTCTATGTAAAGGAAGGGAGAATGTTAACAGTAAGGATGTAGCATTTTTAGTCATTTCAAAATAAAATGATCTAAAACAGGACCTAATTACCTTGTATTGTGATATTTATTAATATGCTAAAGTAAAATGTTAGGAAATGAGAGCATAAAGAAAGGAAAAGAGAAGCACATGCCACTGCACACAGTGAGGTGGTAATCACTCCAGGTTGACTGTAGGAAGCTAAATGTGTTTATTGTAAACTCTAGAAACAACACAAGGCTCATTGTTTAGATGTCAAGTCTCCCTGAATTTACCATTAGAGTCAACACAATCTCACATAAAACCCCAGACTGACAAATTGGACAGAAAACGTATAATGAGATCTGTAAAGAAATCTATGTAGATAAATCCATACTATAAAATATTCTGCCAGAGAAACTTAAACCTGAAGGTACTGAAAGGATCCTAATCTCATACATGACTCAAACAACTGTCCACTTCCACAAAGGAAGCAAGAAGCAAAGTCAGGACCAGAGCCCGGCTCCACCACATTTGGACCACAGGCCTCCTGTGACTGAGGTCAGTCCGCCTTCCACTCTGCCTATGGAATGACTTAGATCTCTTCTAAAGATACCAGTATCTCCTGATGGGCCTTCGTTTCCAGATTTGCTGCAATGCATAGAATGTAATAAATCTAGCAAAATATCGCTTCTCGGCCTTTTGGCTAAGATCAAGTGTAGTATAAATCTAGCAAAATAATAAATTTCCCAATGCTTACTGATAAAAATACCTGATCTCAGAAATGAGTTGACCTCATCAATGTTACATATAATTAAAGATACAGGGCTCTATAAAATATTTGATTTTATAAATTAGTTCATAACTTACACTGTCAAAAAGCACTCGAGAATTTTTACTGAATTCATTAAAATAGCTACTGGAATCAGACTAGTTCCCATCATTAATTTCTTATTTGTTGTATGATACAAAGCTAAATGGGGCCGGTGCCGCGGCTCACTAGGCTAATCCTCCGCCTGTGGTGCTGGCACCCTGGGTTCTAGTCCTGGTCGGGGCACCGGATTCTATCCCAGTTGCCCCTCTTCCAGGCCAGCTCTCTGCTATGGCCCGGGAAGGCAGTGGAGGATGGCCCAAGTCCTTGGGCCCTGCACCCCATGGGAGACCAGGAGAAGCACCTGGCTCCTGGCTTCAGATCAGCACAGCGCGCCGGCCGAGGCGGCCAGTGGAGGGTGAACCAATGGCAAAGGAAGACCTTTCTCTCTGTCTCTCTCACTCTGCCTGTCCAAAAAAAAAAAAAAAAAAAAAAAAAAAAAAAAAAAAAAAAAAGCCAAATGGACCCGATCCAATCACTTTTTTAGAAAGAGACTCCAAATGTGAGGATGCTGCTGCCATGCTGCAAGTAGGTAAGGATGGCAGAAACACCAGCGCATAGGTGACATCCAGGACACCATGAGTAAGCCTATACAGGTACTGGTCCATGAGGAACACACTGTTCAAGGAAACATGGCCGTCTCCCAGTTGTGCTTCATTATAAAAAATACCAGCTTAACATCTTTGCTCAAATGAAGTGGCACCTAACTTTATCAACTGCAACAACTTCAGCTAGCTTCTCTGATCTGTAGGTCTCTTGTGGCAACTGCTTTTTCCCTGCCCAACTTGCAGGCTCCTCTCATTCAGGTGCTGCCAAGAGGCCAAGCACATCAAACACCCTTCCTCTGGGCATGTGAAGCCAGGTGGGGCAGAGATGGGACAGCCTTGCTTCTTTCCCGGGACGCTGGCTGGGTTTTCAGCGATTTTCCTGAATGCTGCCAAACAGCATCATGAGTAGTTGAATGTTAACAAGGAAACCTTTGTAGCTAACTTACTCTCTTCATACGCTGAACGTCTACCCTCTCTGCCCCTTCTTTAAATGATGCTCCAACCACTATCTCTTAAAGAAATGTGGTTCCCCACCCCTCCAGCCTATGCAAAAGGAAGGACCCGTGCCTTGAGGGGATGATACTCAATTGCAGATTACAGTTCTGTGTACCAAAGAAAACCTCAATCTTTCTTTGCAGGTATGATCAAAGTGTACTGATCTGATGAGAACAGTAAACAGCTTGAGGCTTTCCACATATCCATGCATCATTTAGAGTACATCATGGATGACAGGCAGAGAACATAAAATTGCCCACATGAAGTTAAGAAACACTTAGAACATGAAAAAAAGGGTTACTTGCTTCTCAAACACATTATGAAGGATCCAACCCCCACCACATGGTAGAAACACAAGATATGTCAGGTGCTAATATGATAGAACCATTTTAAACTCCTAGTTACAAAGAATGGAAAGAAAAAATACCATATTCCTAGGGCCAGCACTATGGCACAGTGGGTTAACCCACAGCTTGTGATGATAGCATCACATACCAGAGTGCCAGTTTGAGTCCTAGCCACTCCACTTCTGATCCAGCTCCCTAATAACGGATGATGGCTCACATACATGGGGCTCCTGTCACCCTCATGGGAGGTTGGGATGGAGCTCAGGCTCCTGGCTTTGGCCTGTCCAGCCCTGGCCATGCAGCCATTTGGGGGGGGGGGGTGGTGGTGAACCAGCAGATGAAAGATACCATCCCACCCCGGAACTCTACCTTTCAAATGAAATAAATCAATAATAAACAAAATCAATTCTTTAAAAAAAGCCAACTTTGCAGAATATGTAATTAAAGATAAATTTTAAAAAGACAAAAATAAGGGCATGTGTTATGGTATACAGCAGGTAAATCCACTGCCTGTGACACCAGCTTCCCACATGCACTCCAGCTTCAACTGTTCCACTTCTGATCAGCTCCCTGCTAATGCACCTGGGAAAGCAGCAGCAGATGACCCCAGTGCTTGGGCCCCTGCACCCACGTGGGCGACCTAGAAGAAGCTCCTGGTTTTCACCTAGCCCAGCCCTGGCCCTCATGGCCACCTGGGAAGTGAACCAATGGATGGAAGCTCTAACTCTGCCTTTCATATAAATAAATAAATAAATCTGAAAAAGAAAGATGAAATATGAAAAATACCATACTCCCTGTTACCAATAATATGACAGAGAAATGAGGTTATGTGTGTTACTTCCTCATAGCTCACATGATTATTATTCTACTTTTGGGAGTTAATATAGACAAAAATACTTGGCACAAACACACCTTACGTAAATGTGTTTACTGATTAATATTTAAAAGAAAAATATGGAAAACTGAATAAGCTGAAAACTAAAAATAATTAATAAAAATCTTATAGTAATAACTTTATATAAACACTTGAAGATCAACATCAACAGATATTAACAACATCTGAAGGAATTAAAAAAGATGGAATGAACACAATTTCCTGTTCCTGAAATTAAGCAAAAATTGTAGCCCAAAGACAAATAAGCAGATTATAATAAAAATAAAGCTATATATACTTAGCAGCATCCATTTTGCAAGCAATAAGATTACTAAAAATAACAAGTCACAAATAAAACAATAAATTTACAATTTTGTTAAAATATTAAACTAAATGTCTTTAAATTCTTTTTAAAATATACTTGTACAAATGAATCTGAAGTATTCAGTTTAAAATTAAAGATAAAAGTAAATTTTAAAATTGTGATTTCTTTGCTATGAAGTTTTTCTACAGAAAAATACAACATTGGATGTTAATTTTTGCTTAATTAAAAAAGGAAAAATAAATTATTATAGAGGAAAAAAGAGAAAAATAAATTCTTTAACTACTTTGAATACAATTTCAAGAGTTATTTGAGAAGTCAAAATTATAGATAAAATATTAGGCTACAAATTTCAATCACTTAAACATCAGATTTAAAACAGAAAACACTATTATATTATTACATTTTATCTTATACATTTTTTTCTATACTTTCATTTTAGCACAGTAGCTAAGAGATACATACACCATGCCTTGAAGATATCCTACCTTTTTATCATATACATCTTGCCAGTTTATTCCAGAAAAGAAACTATGTCTCATAATTTCTTTTGCATCGTCTGGTCCTCCACCAAGGCTATGAGGACAGAAATAAAATCAAATGAGTAAAAAAATTTCCATAAGCCCAATACAGAATAAAGTTTTATGAAAGTGCAATATTTTTGGGATAAATAACAATAAAATGTAAAGCTCTTACTGTGGGATCTAATTTCCTTAACATGCTATTATTAAGAACTAACTTCACCACAATTCAGTATTTGGAAAAGAGCAGAGGCTTTGGAGGCAGACCTGAAAGAGGAAACCACTTTGAAACTGACAATGAAAAGGTTATTTAACCTCAGTTTTCTCATCTGTAGAGTGGAGATCACAGTACCTACCTCATGCAATATCAAAGAGTTAGAAGTAATATAGGTAAACACCTAGCAAAACAAATGGCATTATCACTGACAATTCTATAAATCAAATTCCTTTTTAAACAACTCAAGTCAAACTGTATCCTTGTGAATATAAATCTGAAATAATTAAATGACTGGTCATAAACATAACCTGTGGAACAATGCTATAGACAGAAACTCACAGACTACTTATCATACCACAAATGAGTTCCACCAAAACACTATTATTAATCTATTAAATATCATTACAATGTAATTTGTAATGTAACCTGCAATATAAATTAAAAAACTTAAAAAGACCCCAAACTCCTATTTTTATTAACCAGTATCTGACACAGAAAGAAATTCAAGTGTTTTCAGGCTCCTCGGTTTACCATAGTACATATTAGTTGCTAAAAATGAAAGAAAGAAACCAAGAGGGAGAGAAGGAGGAAAAAAGACAACATGGGAAGAAAGAAGAAAAGAAAGTACAGGAAACTTAATCAAATCTTTTACTGATATAAAGGAGATGAAGCACATTTACAAAGACAGTAAAATACACAGCACTCTCTACTGTAAATTGGCCAACTGACTCACACAGAGAACTTGTAAGTTTTGGCTGAATTCCAAAGCCACTTATGTTATGATGTGAACATTGATTGATTTTTTTTTTTTTAATGTTAAGGATACATTAGAGACATATATCAGAGTCTCACTTATTTGCTAATTGCAAGAGTCACTTTTTTTGCTGAATGGTTAATAATTTTGGAACAGTAGGAGGTGAACACTGCAGCCAGCTGAGATGCCCACAACCCAAATCAGAGCACCAGTTCAAGTACTGTCTACTCTGCCTCTGATCCAGCTTCCTGCTAATGTGCCAAGGGAGGCAGCAGGGAAGGACCCCTGCTACCCACATCGAAGACCTGGATGGAGTTCCAAGCTCCTGGCCTTAGGCTGGCCTACCTCTGGCTATTCTGGGCATTTGGGGAGTGAACAAGCAAAAGTTATATATCTCTTGCCCCTCTGTGTCACTCTGCCTTTCAAATAAATAAATAAATAAATAATGCTTTTAGAACAGTGTAAAGTATTTACTCAATTTTTTGGTCATTTACAATGTAACAGATGTAAATTCAACATACTTTTAAATTTAATTTGCAATATTAACACTTCTTCATCACTTTCCTAAGTCTAAACAACCAACAAAACAACAAATTAAACGCCAACTTACTGGGGCTGGCATTGTGGTAAAGTGGGTTAAGCCGCTACCTGCAACGCCAGCTTCCCATATGGGTGCTTTTTTGAGCCCTGGTTGCTCCACTTCCGATCCAGCTCCCTGCTAGTGCACCTGGAAAAATATCAGAAGATGGCCCAAGTGCTTAGGCCCCTGTACCGATGAGGGAGACCATGAAGAAGCTCCTGGCTTCTGGCTCTGGTCTGGCACAGCCCTGGCCATGCAGGGAATGAACAAGTGAATGTAAGATCTCTCTGTATTTCTCTCTCTCCCTCTGTAACTCTACTGTTCAAATAAATAAAATAAACCTTAAAAAAAAAAACCCTTAGCTTATAGCACTGGCCAATTCTGGTGTTATAAATGCCCCCATCCTGGCTAATTTTAAGCTACCAATGTAACATCACTCAACACAGAGGTGGGAAGAGATGCACAATAATAAACCATTATATATTATTTCCATACAGACACAGTAGACACAACTTCACAAACTTAGATTTTAGTAAAATGTAACAAAACAAATTAAGGAAGGGCTGATAAATTTTGAGTATTTATTAACCTATACTTCTGTTATTCTTGACTTATTTTACATGTTTACATAACTTAATTTTTAATAATGAATATATTAAACATCCAGCTCACAAAGTTCCTGAAAATTTAACAACTGTTTCTCATAAGCCAGTATATACCAACTTCTACCCCACTATTTAGGAAGAAAAACTTTTATATGGGTCACAGAAAACAAATAATTCCATAATTGGAATGAATTCTGGTTGTCAAGTATAAGAAACCCACCACCGGGAAGGACCTTGGATCCTCTGAAGCACTGTCACAATAGAAAATGAAACAATCAGCTGCCTGAGTATCTTCAGTGGTTCCCACAAGCTGGGTGAATTCTCTAAATGAACCCATCCCAGAGATGGGACTTTTGGATGGGATCAGGTCCCAGCAATTCTGTATTTAGTTCATGTTTAGCACACTAGTCCCCACCCTCACTCTTTTTCATTCTACTTTAATTTGCACACATCTCTACCCGAGCGGAAGGCAAACTCCTGGGAAGGTAGAAATCAGTACAGGATTAGCCAAAGGCATTCAGAAAAGCACAAGCACCGGAACACATTTCTTAGAATTTAATATTTGACAGTATGCATCAAAGTAGTCTGCTTGAGAAAGATCAGAATTCCATCATATTTCATGCCATAGTTTATTTCAACACTGTGTTCAGCTGAAGTGTACTTCAGATGGTACATTTGGGAGGAGCTGGAGAGCAGAATCACCATCATTCTGCATAGGAAAGGTTTTATCCAGCTTCAGTTATTCCTTTTTGTGTAACACCTCAGTTCTCTAGCAATAGTTTGGCTTTGGACATAGCCAGCATTTCTTCTATATTTATCAAATACAAATAAAACTAAAACATCGGCCATGAATATTATGCAAAGTCTAAGAATACAATCTTAAGACTGCCATTTCAGAAGCTGGGAAAGATTCTTTAACACAAGCTTTCTCAAAGTGTGAAAGTGTCAAAAATTTCAATGTCAATGACTCTCTAATATACAATTTAAGAATTCAAAACAATATCAAAATATGCTTTGAACTGAGACATTTGTGCTTCAGAATATTAAACTCCAATATCAGAATGCCAAGCTAAACCCTCCGATGCTATGGATTCTTTAGCATTAAAAACATCACAAAATTCACATTCTCCTAGTATACAGAATACAACATGAGATCATGCTTTGAAGTAATCAGGATTAAGAAATAAAAGCAAACTGATCCTTGACACTTAAAGAGAAGTGACAGTAATCCAGTAAAGAATTCCAGAAAAATGCAGGCAGTATTTCAAATAGCTGAGTAGGAAAAATAAAGGTACATTGTAATGCTAGCTTGGAGTATGTTTCCAAAGACTTTCCAGAGGCCTTTGTTGGCTTTCTCTTCTTTCTTTACCTGTGAGTTGTGATTTTCCCCAGTATTGTGCCCTGGGCCATCTTCTCTTCATACTTCACCTTTTCCAATACTTTCCTGGCTCTAGCTACCTCCTGGATGTCTATGGCTTCCACAGCCACATATTCCACTACTCTGCTTCCTTTAAGCACTGCTATTATTATTTCCAGCTGCTTACCTAACTTTTCTATTCTTGGTTTACTGCTAAAACCTCAGACTCAGCAAATCCAAAGTTACTATCAACACCTACTCTATCCAGCCTCCGCCTTAGCGTGCATTCCATCTGTTAATGACACCCTACTCTCCAGTCCACCCTGTTCCTCAACCTCAGTCACTCAACTCCATGCACAGCTCTTTTATCACTGCTTTGGGAAGGACTCCATCTCTTAACCAGACAACTCAGAAGTATTATTAACTACTGGGCCAGCCTACCCCTGAGCCTTCCCTTCCATGGCAAAGTCACCAAAGTCACCTTTTAACACCACAAATCTAACTACACCACCCCTCACTTTAAATACTTGCAGCTTTTTATTCTCTTCTGAATGAAGATTAAATATTTTCAAAGAAACATAAGGCCCTAACAATCCAACATATCAGCTTCCACTTCCAGTGTTACCCAACTCTTATTCTACACTGCGGCACTGAATTTCTCAAATGCCATGTTCATTTGCAATTCTAGCTATACTGTACATGTAAATTTGTCTTCTTGAATACCACTGCAAACTCCAGCTCCTCCATGAACCAGCCTAGTCCTCTAAACCCCTAGAGAGGCTCAATAATTTCACTACAATTTGTACATAATTTGACCTGAGCATCTGTGAACATGTTTTGTGTCCCACTTTCTTCTACGAACATCTAGAGCAGTAACTTGCTCATCCTGTGCATCCTTGCACTCCCAATACTTCAGTGCAATAGTGGAGGAGCACAGTGCCATGTATTATCAAAGAAAATCTCAGACAGCAGAAAACACTGCATCTCCTCTTTTGAACAATAATTATTATTATGGAAAAATAATCAAAAATTGTCTGACATATATATATATGTATATATATATGTATATATATATAAGGCCACTAATAATCTAGAAATTTACTTCACATCTATTCACAGTTCTTAACCACCTATTATATTCTATCTAGGGGATGGAGGATGGGCTGATAATTAAAAAATGAATGAGATATAGCCATGAAAAGCAAGTACAAGTCTACTTTACCAGCCACTCATAGAGAAGACCTCAAAGGAAAGGGTGATCAAAGTTACAAGAAAAATTCAGGAAAGAAAAATTCTCTGTCCTTGAATCAAGTCAAACCTTTGGTATCAAAGTCAAATATATAAAATGGAAATCTTTCCTCAATTTAAACTACATATCAACGTGTACTGCTCATGACATAACTGTGAAATAACCATATTAAATAACCACATTTCAAAATCTAAACAGAGAAACTGTAAATAATATACATAAGAACATCAAACAGGGACTAAGAAATTTAATTTCTCTTCTTATGCTACATGAATTTTCTGTGAGACACTGGAAAAATCAATGAACTCCGTTGTAGACCTGTGTTCTCTCCTTAACCAAATGGAATTGAGAATACTATCTAGCCTATAAAGCAACTGAAAAAGCAAGGGAAATAATGGATGTGAAAGTGCCCTAAAAATGAAAGCAATATGACCTTACAAATACTCATCTAAGATACTATCTCAGTTCCTAGGAATATAAAATACACTTTCCAAAGAAAAAGATGCTGTTATCTCTTATCATGCTTATTTTTGCAGAAGGAAAAATCATGTTCTTTATAAACTTAAAATCTTGAAACATTCAATGGAAATCATTTCTAAGCAGCCATAGCTCAAATTTTAGGAGTCACTCATTCTTTCATTCATTAATGCAATCAAATAAAAATGACCGACATCAATCCTAAACAAAACACTATGTGAGGTGTGAAGGAGAACTCAATAATACATGTATTCATCTATCCTCTATGTTTAAAAACTAACAGCCTTTCAGAGAAATACTGGTATGCACTGATACCTAGATTTGGAAGGATGGATCTTACACATACATATAAACATATACATTAAGGAATACTGAAAAGTTAATAGTCTTTTTTTCTTTTTTTTCTCAAAATACTTATTTGTCTATTTGAAAAGCAGAACTAGAGAGAGACAGAGAGAGAAAGAGAGAGAGTGAAAGGTCTTCCATCTGCTGGTTTACTCCCCAAATGGCTGTAAAGGGCTTCTTTTAGGTTTCCCACATGGCTGAAGGGGCCCAAGCAATTGGGCCATTTTCTGCTGCTTTCCCAGGTGCACAGCAAGGAGCAAGATCAGAAGTGGGACAGTCAGGTCTTGAACCAGCACCCATATGGGATGCCAGTGCTGCAGGCGGTGGCTTTACCTGCTACACCACAGCACTGGCCCCAACAGTCTTTTTCATATATCATTTATAGCTCGTGTGTGACTGAACATATAAACATGAACTAAGAGTCGTGTGGTTCATTCAGCAAAGCAGCCAAGGCTATAAGATTCCTTGGGTCATAGTTGTAGCTACAAAAACAAAGTGTACAAAGATTTATTTATTTATTTATTTTTTGCCATCAATTCTTTGAGACATCCATGGAAAAAGAATACTTTCAAAGGGCAATCAAAGTAGTTCAATATGCTCACATGGGTCAGCTGTGTGAAGGACGTATAGAAACAGGCCTACTTTTTGTAAACTGTTAATAATCAGAAATACCAAGGCCAGGAGACAAAGAAAGAAGAAGAAGCCTCCGATCTCCACAGTGCCATGCAATAAGGCAATGAAGACACTGTTCACCCATGATACGCTTAATGAAACTCTCAAAAATCCTTATTTGGTAAATCTGCATAAAGCTTCCAAGTTAGGAAAGAGTTGAGGAAAATTTTTAAATGTTCTATATTATGCAGTTAAAAATAAGTCAGTATCTCAGTTGGAAGATGTCTACATCAAATACATTGCTTCTTGGAGTTAGTTATATTTGAATTAATTTCCATATCACAATTCCTAACTACATTCATCAGTAACTCGCTGAGAACTGTTTGAGACTTACCGTTTATTTGGATCCTTTATCAAGAGCCCTGAAAGCAATGATTTTGCATCTGAAGAAAGTGTTCGAGGAAATTTAATGTCTTCCATTAGTATCAGTTCAAAAAGTTTCTCATGGTCCTGGTTGTAGAACGGCAACCTCCCACACATCATTTCATACATGACAACCCCGAGGCCCCACCAGTCTACTGCTCGGCCATAGTCATTGTCTTCTAACACCTAAAAATGAAACCAGTAAAAAGATTAATTATTATATATTTGGTTAACTTTTAAGGCATAATTTATAACACACAGGAGTTTTATATAAAAATGAGCTTCAACTTTGAAAGCCTAGAAAGTCTACTCTGAGATTCTGACATTTAACCTATGAAGTATCCTAGAGAAATCATACCAAATTTGTAGACTATTCAATAAAGATGCCTAAATGATCAGTGCACAGTAAAGGGGAAAGGGCATACCAAAAGAAGTGATAAATCCCAAGAAGTTGAATAAATAAATAAATGAAAATTTTAGCTTGTATATTTGCATATTTTCTGTTAGGCCTACTTAATGTTTCATTCTGGTTCCATGAATGTGAGCTTTAAACAACAATTTGGAGCTCGGCTGTGTTGATTTCAGAGTAAATAATGTACTGTACATATTTTCGGCATTAAAATCAAAAGGGGGGGAAACACACACAAGAACTAATGAATACAAATTTCATAGTGAAAGACTGGAGTAAAGAAACAAATGTAACAGAGAAGAGAATGAAGAATGATGACATTACCATATAATGTGGGATCCTACAGGCTTAAATTCTTTCAGAACTCTCTAATCAACAACATGAATATGAAGGTTATTGTTGGGTTACAATAAATTTCAATATTCAAAGCTTTAGTACCTTACAACAAAAATTTCTGTCAAACACAACAAAAATCATGACTTAACTGAGATCTGTGTGGTATAATAGCCTTACATTTCTTCCCCAAAATACTTTACATGCGAGTAAATTTCATCAGATAGGAAAGCATCAGTTTGGCTATATTAGAGCAACCCATTCAAATTGGTAAGCGGTAATTTACCATTTCTCCCAAGAAAAGTTTGGTTTTATCTTTTTTCATTTGTTCTTTTCCCATGAAATATTCCTCATCTATACAGAGCTATCAGTATTTCACTTTAAGTATCTTAAAGCTTACTTTATTTGATCCTTTCAGCTTGGGTAAAGCCAGATCAAGAAAACTACAGACATGAATTTTATCCATTTAAAAAAAAAAACTGATTACATAAGAGAAATTTGGTAAGAGCAAAGCAGAACTGAGTTCATGTTCCAAACTTTTTTCTTTTTAATCAAGTTCTTTGTTGATGATTACTCCTATATGACTTTCATTTAAAATTTGTCAAAAAATTCATATAATTATAGATATCTGGAAGAGTTACATTATAAGTATAAGTACTATGAAAGGCGCTGTGATAGGGTATTTAAAGATGAAGGATATAATTTAAGAAAAATTATATTCTTTAAAGTATCAAAGTTTATTGCAAGGCAGAAGAAAACAAGGAATCCCACTGGTAAGAGCTGAACATCCATTTCCTATATTTTTCCAGAAATTTTCTGTTGAATCACAAACCAAGGAAAATACTCTGAAAGAATAAATTTTAGCGTTCATCATTAGTCAAAAACATATTTCAAATTTCTACTTGGTTGAAATGGTTAATATGAAAATAAATAGAAAATAAGAAGTAACCTTAGAAAAAGCACAAGAAATTCAACTTATCCACTTAAGCTAAAAGGATTGCTATACACAGACGTTATTTTGAAATACCAGTGACTTCATGATTTAAGGAACTATCTCATAGGCAATTAGTAAAAAGTACTGTTTGTGGCTTTTATTTAATTGATTTAGACTTTACCTAATAACTAAACATTTAAAATCTAAGTAAGCTCTAACTGCATACAAAAAAAAAAAAAAAAACACAAAAAGGAGCCAAATGTGGTTTTTAACCTCTTTTTTCATAAAACCATAAAAAGCATAAAAGCTGGATTAACTGCCTCCCGAACCCACATTTCACCAGCCGGGTTCTCATCCCCAGCTGGCAAAACTGGCAATCCTTTATTTTTGTTTAAATACCTGGTTTGCAGCCAGAAGGGAAAGTGAATACATAAAATGAGGGTTTTTATTTTTGAAGAGAAATAAGCAACCGAAAAATAAAACTGCATTGTAAAAAAAAATCCATCTGACATAATAAATTTTATTTTAGCTTTGTAAAATGAACACTGATTCTCAAATAAGTGGCTTTGCTTCTGAACATACGTGCTTTAATTGATATACAGATACAAGACACCATAATTAGAACTGTTTGCCATATCACTTGGTACTGAACAATACTGATGCAATGTATTGTCTAATCAATACATAAACATAAGCAATGCTGAGGAGGAAAACACCTCAGTCACCCTTCTTTATCTAAAGACTTTATTATCAATCAATCTGGGAAGATTTTTCATTCAACTCCTACCTCCAAAGAGCTATCAGATGAAAATAACAATAAGAGTGATTATGAGATATGAATATATAATAGAAAATATGTCCCCATTTTCTACTATCTCTTTTTCTTTCCTTTAAATCTAAAACATTTCAAAACACAAGTACTCTGGAAATCCCCAAGAGAATTCAAATCCAATAGCTTTTTTAGACCATTTTTGGAAGATAATTTTTCTTCCTTAGTACTTTTTTTTAATTACTGTAACATGAAGTTCATATTCTTTAACTTCGGGGTTACTACAATCCTTTTAAGCTGCTTTTGATGAATTTCCTTGCTAGCAAAAAGGCTAACTGATGTCATGGTTACGGTGAGAGAGCTGATCCAAAGGTATGATACACAGTGATGTAACATGAAGGTACTACGATGCTTAAGTTCATTTCAACTCCATTAAAACAGAATTCGTCACAACTTGGGTTTATATGCAGGTCAAAACATGCTGCTAGAGAAATAATCTAGTGAAAGACTTACCTTAATTAATCTAAACTGTCTTTTTTTCAACAAAATCAGTCTTAGGGATTTTGAAATTAAACTCACAGTTTAAATACAAATGTCAACATTTGATATTTATTTCCTTCAGTTCCTATCCTCTGTAGCCACAGATGTTACTGTACTTTATATATACACTAACCACAGGTGCCCAGGGACAAAGGACAAGATGGGATTTGGAACAGTAAAGCATAAATACATGTTAAAACATGTAGATGAGATGATGTCAAATCAAAACCCCAACCCAAATAGGGTATAAACTCGAGGAAATAAGGCTAAGTTTCAATTTTTCTACCAGAAGTCAGAAATTGTTTAATTTTTGGATATAATAAAATCTGAAGATCCAAGGGGGTCACAGAAAACACCAATTAACATTAAACATTATTAAAATTTGGGAATACTTGATAAGGATCCTTCCACATATAGCAACCAAGTGAGATGAAAAAAAAAAAACACAACCCACCACCATGAACAAGTACCTGAATAGTTACTAATTTCAAAGAATGATACTAAATAACAAAGTCTATATTTTAAAATATTATTAAAGTTTCCAAAGTGCATATTTAACTGGCTAATAGGCATTTCCATAAAATATATCATTCTAAGATTCTTTTACCAATTAGAATTTACTGAGAGGCGGAATGGACACCTCTCTCAGCCTTCGAGCCAGGCTTCACAATGCACCCAAGGCAAGCAATTACAGGAGGCTGTGTACACCCTGGAGTGGCTTACTGCTCAATCAATAATCCTGACAGAACAGATGGGGGGAAAATTAAACATCTAAACAAACTGTCTGCACACCTATGTTGTGAAAGTAAACTGTGAACTTGGATGAACCAATTTACCGCTAATTCAAAAAAAATTGTTTTTCTGGTAACCTTGTATTTCAGGTAACTGGTACGTGTGTGTTTCATCCATAAACATGCAGTTACATCCTTTATCTCTGGAAGTCTTTTTATATATTCTTAACATCACAGGTACCTGCTAAATAAAATGGCCCAGAACTCTTCTGATTCAGATTTTTAAAACGAATTGTACCTTTAAGAGAAAAGTATGTATTTCAATGAATTCCATGGTTTCTTGACATTTTCTTAATAAACGCATATTTTGTAACTACTTCTCATCTGCTGTTGGAACTCCAGACAGCAGCTGTAAATGCTGCTCACTATGCATGGGAATGCTGGTCCAAGCTTGACGGCCACTTCCTAGGATGCACACACAGTAACTTGCATCCAGCTAACACTGCACTTTCAAAAGCAAACTCTGGCCAGAGCAGAGAAAGCTCTTGCACGAGTAAACTCTTGCACAAACTCTTTACAAGAGCTAAATGGACACAATGATTGTAATTAAATCATAATCACACAGATATTCCTAGAGATTTCTGTACTTCCTTTTTATCATGAAACAAAAGACATTATGGGATTCCAAGAAACTGGGTCACTGTAACCCAAGTACAAACAGTTATAATGAAATACTACATGTATTCACTAGTGCTCCCAGTTAGGGCTGGCTTCATGTATGTTTTCATGATTCAGAGAACTTAAACATTGTGCTTAAACTAGACTGATGCAAAAATACTGAATGCAAATATTCTGACCACGTAACACTGAAAAGAAGTTTAGGTGGAAAACATCTACCACAAGAACTGACAGATCCCTAAGTAAAGCTACTACCTACAAACACTGAGAGGCATTAATTCCATTCCAATTCATATTTAAACATTATCCAATTTTAAGACAAAATGGATAGTTATTAATATTATCTAGAAATAATATAAAATGGCACCACAATAAAGAAGTAATTTGAACATACTCCATTAAATAGTAAGCCAACTCATGTTACTGAGTTTTTAAATATGAATTCTAACTATGAAAGCAGACAACTTCTATCAAACTAATCACTATCCACCTTAATTTCTCCCTAATATTGGTGATGAGACCTTTACAGAACCATCAGGAAGAAGATTTTCAAAAATACCTCGGGTGGGAAGATGCTACATCAAGTATTAAAAACTAAATAAAACTTTGAGGTTTACAGAATCAGCTTTAGAAAGGCTACTAAAAACAATTCTTGGAGAGTGAACCAGCAGATGAAACCTCTCTGTCTCTGCAACTCTGCCTTTCAAATAAATAAAATCTTTAAACAAAACAAATAAACAAAAGAAGTTCCAAAACTGACACACTGCAACTTTGTCCAAGGAATAGCCAAAATTTAATTATACATGCTACTATTTTTATCTACCATGTGCAAACATATTTTATTTCAGCCTTATCATTTTTCTTTCTCCTAAAGACAATGATGGATCCTACAAAATGGCATCTTTTACATTAACTCTTTGTTGGATTTAAAAACAAATAAATGAAATTCATTTAATATTTTTAAATCAAGATAGCTGCTATCTTCCCCATCCACAGTAGTCAGTGCCTTTACTGCTGCTTTTAACAACTTCTTTGGAAGTTATTGTGTAATTCTGACATTAAATCCACATATAATGTAGTTTCTACTTTTGTTATAATCCATCACCAAAACTTGTAGAAATCTTTGTAGCAAATGAGTTATCAAAAAATTCTGATCTATTTCAGATATTTTTGATGTTACATAAGAGATATTAAAAACAGTAGATTTCAACAAATGTATAAAATATAGCAAGTGAATGTCTTCTAAAAATGAGGTTCTGAAAACTAAGAAAAATGTATCAAAACCTGCATTTTTAGACACTAGGAAAAAAATCACTTTACACTTAGATAAAATAAAACTATATACTTCTTTTCCTCAACTGTAACCACAGATAACATATATTTCCCAACAATCAAGTAATTTTTGCAATCTTTTTGTTAGTTCTAACTTGATTATCAAATAATTTTTATTTTTACACTATTACAGAAGTGCAGTTCTCTAGGTTTCCAAAACCACCTTATTCAACCTTCCCCATCTGTCACCATCTGCTTCTTTTTAGCATGTACTTTCTGTGTGATCACATAAGCATGTGAAAAATAACTAACATTCAGATGATTATCTGCGGGTACATTTGAGGACTGGGCATAATAAAAGTGAACTGCCAAAACGTACTTAACACTTTTAATTTTGTTGGGTCTTGCATGTAAGCTACATTTGATTTTCAAACTGTTTTACAGTTGGAAAGTTGATCAGGTACTGCTAACTCAAGAGCAAAGCTGAGACTCTAAATAATTAGCACTGCATAAAAATGGTTTGGATTCAATAGGAGCCAAATCAAATAATAAAATTTAACAGCAAGAGTTTATATGTGACTTCTGATTTCTTTTATAATTTCTAAGTGTGAACATACAGCACAGATTACAAAACCAAAATCCCCTCAAGATAACTTATGGTGCACAGTTTATTACAGGTCAAGTTTATTTCAAGGAAGAACAAAGCCACACTTGCTTAACTACACCTACAGATTCATTTTAAGAGACAGCACAGTAAAAACAGTTTATCTGTCTGTGAGGACCAAACCTGTATTGCTTCTTGAAAACACAAACAAAAGGAACCAACTAAAACAATTCCCAAGTTGGAAGAGTGGCACTGTAAGCCCTATTCTTCACCAAAAGAGGTTAAGAAACAAATCCTTTGTAAAATATACTGCTTTTAGAGAATGGCCCATGTCTCCTGTAAAAGTATCTTTCTTGGTGATTTCTACTATAAGAAGCGAACTGAGTTCATTTAAAACAAGTCAATTTAAAGACTTGCAAAGAAGCTGAAAAGCAGGACATTGAGTAAATCGGCTTTGAACTGATTTCTATGCCTTAAAAACAAAACAAAACAAAACAAAACAAAGCAAAAACAAAAACAAAAAAACCTCTCTATCTAATGTAAGCAACTCTCCAAGAACAAAAGTAGGGGAAGGGATAGTATCGAGTCAGTCATTCACCAGATCTGAGACATAACTACTACGTACAACCACTGTCTAGAAAAGATTAGCATTAATTACAGCATATACAGAAACTTCAAGGCTCAAAAAAAAAGTGAGAGCCACCACCTGACAGCACAGGGAAAGACCAGCCTGGGATCCTGCCAGTCCCTCCCTGATACTGACCATGGACCCGGCACCACAGCATCACTGTGCAGTTCACAAGTGACCTTCCCGGGCCCACCGGATCAAACCTAAACCAATCGCCTTTGTATTCCAGCCCCACTTGCATGCCCATCCGTCTTCCTGCCTCCTTTCACTGCCAGGCCCTCCCAGCAGGCTTACGCACCTTTCCTCACAGCCCACTGTATGAAACTCCAGCAAAGCTGTGGTTTTGTTTGTTTGTCTTTTTTTCACAGTAATAATCATTTCCCATATCTTATCAGCTTAGTATACAGAAAATTACATGAGGACAAAAGTCATTTCTTACCTCCTTCCTGTTCTAGCATCTAACATAATTCCTAACATTTAACAGGTATTCATCAGTATTTCTTTAATGAATGGAATGTTCTTCAGTGAAATGTTTAAATTCTTTTCAAAATAGAATACAGGCACTTCAAGGGACCCTGATTTAAATAAATGCAGTATAAAAACATGAATATTTAAAATATGAGAGTTAAAATTGTATGAAAAGTTAGTTTTGAGATTTGCCATTCGCAAAGAGTAACTACACTGATTACTTTCTCTTATAAAAATAAGGTATTAAGATTTAAATTGTGAATCGACATTTCATGGATGGGCATACAAACTGCTTCTAAAGACCAGATTTTTGTAGTATTTTCATAAAAGGTATACAGAAATGTTTTTCTTCAAAAAGAAACTGACAATTTCTTGTGAATTATAAACTTCCTATTTAGAAACAATTGAACTCTTCTTGCATTACATTCTTCGTTTTGTTCTTCACAAGATGACATTTGCATAGAAAATAGGATCTTTGTTTTGTAGGAGATTATCCGCTTCTGAAATGAGATGTATTTATCTTCTTCAGAAATAATTTCCCCTAATTGTGACACAACTAATTTGGGTGTGCTAAATGTGGGATATCATCATTCATGGCAAATGTATAGTAGGGGTAATTGAACTCCAGAGAAACAAAAGATTTGTTTTTCATGACATTCACACAAACAATCCTATTCCAGAAAATATGATCTTGTATTTGAATAAACAACGAACAGTGTTTCTAAAATTCTACCTAATTCAACCACAAAAATAGAGGATTTTAAACTCTAGTTTTTATAACAGATAAAATGATATTTTTGGCAAGGAAATAATAGTTGGATATTTACTGTCTTAAATATTAGCACTTATTTACAACTCAATGTTTTTGAAATGGAAATTTAATTCCTAGTTGGAAAAAAACCTGTAGTAAGCCAGCATGAGTTATTATCTATATAAGAATGCTAATATTGCGAATTTACCCTACTTTCTAATTAACTTTTCCTGCTAAGCATTTACAAAGCATATTTTTGTTTGTTTTTAAAGATTTACTGATTGACTGAAAAGCAGAGTGAGAGAAGAAAATTTCCATTAACAGGTTCACTCCCCAAAGGGCCACACCCCAAGGCTGGGCGAGGCTGAAACTGGGAGCCTAGACTCCATCTGCATGTGGCAGGTAGATGAGTTACCTTCCAACTCCTCCCAGAAACATTAAGAGGGGGCTGAATCAGAAACAGAGTTGATGGGACTTGAACAGACACTCCAATATGGGTTTCAGGCATCAAAAATGGCAGCTTTCACCTGACATGCATTAATGCTCACCCCCAAAACATCTATTTTCAAAATTACAATTACTGGGGTAGGCATTCAGTGCAGTGGGATAACCACACCCCACTTCAGAGTGCCTAGCTTTGGGTCCTGGCTCTGTTACCGTGCACCCTGGGAGGAAGCAGATGGGTCCCTGCCACCCACAAGGGAGACCCAGATTGATTTCCAGGCTTCTGGTTTCAAGTTGGCCCAGCACTGGCTGTTGTAGGCATTTAGACAGTAAACCAGCAGATCAAAGAGATGGCTCTGTCTCTCTGCCTTTCAAATAAAATGAAGAAAAAAAATTAGGAATTTGATATCTGTAAGTAGCCTTGAAAATGAGACTCTGAGGTCATTGTGTATTAGTTTAAAAAGTGGGCTCTGTGGGGCTGGCACTGTGGTGCAGCGGGTTAAAAGCATAGCCTACAGCACCAACATCCCACATGGGGTCCAGTTCTAGTCTCGGCTGCACCACTTCTGATCAAGCTCCCTGCTAATGTGCCTGAGAAAGCAGCAGAAGATGGCAGAAGTCCTTGGGTCCCTGAACCCACATGGGAAACCTGGACGAAACTCCTGGCTCTGGCCTGGCCCACCCCCGGTCATGGTAGCCACTGCCACCTGGGTAGTGAACCAGCAGATGAAGGATATCTCTCTCTCTCTCTCTTCTTCTCTAACTCTGCCTTTCAAATAAATAAATAAATCTAAACAAAACAAAACAGTGGGCTTTGTGGTCAAACCTAGTATGAGCCTGATTATTCCTGTACCACCTCCTCTTAGCTGCATATAGATATCATTAAAAAAATTATAATCCTGGCCGGCGCCGCGGCTCACTAGGCTAATCCTCCGCCTTGCGGCGCCGGCACACCGGGTTCTAGTCCCGGTCGGGGCACCGATCCTGTCCCGGTTGCCCCTCTTCCAGGCCAGCTCTCTGCTGTGGCCAGGGAGTGCAGTGGAGGATGGCCCAAGTGCTTGGGCCCTGCACCCCATGGGAGACCAGGAGAAGCACCTGGCTCCTGCCATCGGATCAGCGCGGTGCGCCGGCCGCAGCGCGCCTACCGCGGCGGCCATTGGAGGGTGAACCAACGGCAAAAAAGGAAGACCTTTCTCTCTGTCTCTCTCTCTCACTGTCCACTCTGCCTGTCAAAAAGTAAAAAAAAAAAAAAAAAAAAAGTAAGTAAAGACATAATTTAAAAAAAAAAAATTATAATCCTGATACTTTGTTCTCTCATCTTTAAAAAGAAGCCAGGTTTGTCATCTATCACAAAAGGTTATTCCAAATTTTAATGTTTTTTTTTTTTTTTTTTTTTTTTGACAGGCAGAGTAGACAGTGAGAGAGACAGAGAGAAAGGTCTTCTTTTGCCATTGGTTCACCCTCCAATGGCTGCCGCGCTGTGGCCGGCGCACCGCGCTGATCCGATGGCAGGAGCCAGGTGCTTCTCCTGGTCTCCCATGGGGTGCAGGGCCCAAGCACTTGGGCCATCCTCCACTGCACTCCCAGGCCATAGCAGAGAGCTGGCCTGGAAGAGGGGCAACCGGGACAGAATCCGGTGCCCTGACCGGGACTAGAACCCGGTGTGTCGGCGCCACAAGGTGGAGGATTAGCCTAGTGAGCCGCGGCGCCGGCTGGTTATTCCAAATTTTAACAAAATAATAGATGCAATGCACTTATACAGCATGTGGCACACAGTAGATGCTCACCCATCGAAGATTAAGGCTTCCCCATTTGGCTCTAACCACATTAACCTTGGAGTTTCGGGGCAAAACTGAGTTGGTTATTTGCGTAAGGTTTCTCTCTGTTTAGCAAGAGCTTCTTCTGTATCTCAGCAATAGTTATCTCCTAATCATGCAGCTCTGTGGGTAAATATCACTTTTTCTGATCACCATGTCTGTGGAAGATTTTACTTTCCAACGATGGCTGCAGGGCTGTCTCCCAGTTCACATGCTCTCCTACAACGGAGAGGCAGGACCTAGGTCTCCATCTTGTGAATCCTTACAGGGTTATAACTGCTTCAAGGAATCAGCACATGACGCAAATGATGCCCCGTGACTTCTCAAACCAGGCTATCAAAAGAGATGCACACACGATTGTTCTAGCAGCACGATTTATGATAGAAAAAAAAAAAAAGCATGAAACTCAAACATCTGTCTACTACTGAACGAATAAAGAAAGTGTGGTATGTCCATACAATAAGTATTGCCTGGCCATGGGAAAGAATGAAGTAGCTGTATACTTCCAAAACAGGCAGGATCCTTGAAGATGTGCTAAGTGAAAAAAACAAGACAGAGAAAACTCCACATTGCACAAATCTATTTGAATGAAGTATCCAGAATTGGCAAATCTTAGATGTAAGCGTATCAATTGCTGCCTGTGGGGGAAGGGAGAAACCAGGAGCTAATAGTGTGGGGTTTCTTGATGGAATGAAGAAATATTTTGGAATTAGATAGCAATTACGGTGGCACAACTCTGTGAACAGACTAAAAATCACCAAATTGCATACTTTCAAAGAATGAATATGATGGTATGTGAACTGTATTCCAACTCTAAAAAACATACCATGAAAATACACTCCTGAAAAGTTAATAAACTTTTAACTGCTTACCAGATTTAAAAAAAAAAAAAAAAAAAAAGGGGGGGGCGAGGGCAATGCAGCTTCTAAGTCATTCCAAGAATGTCTACTTTTACCAGTCACAGCCAAAGAACTGAAGCTGTCATAATGAGGAGTCCCAGGACAATGGAGGGGCCCCTGCAAGTCCTCCTCTCAATAGCCCTAATAAGGTACCAATGCACAGCCAGCAGCAAGGGCCAACACACAAGGGAAGATGCTTCCAGATGAGCCCAGCCTCCAGCCAGTCACTTCACTGTAATGACTTTCCAATGGAGCTCCGTATACAAGTGGAGCAGAAATAAGCTACCCCTAACCTATTCCTATCTGCATTCCTGATTCAGAAAACTCACAATCATATAAAGTAGCTGTTTTTCACCACTCAGTATTGGAGTTGTTTGTTGTTACATAGCAATAGTAACTGGAGCAGACCAAAATAACCACCATACCACATTCTTGCCTTTTATCTTGCCTTTTGTTTTCCTCCATGCAATGTAAAACATTGGGTTATTTACTCATTTTTACTGTTTTCCTCCACTCAAACTTAAGAGTAGGTTCCTTGGGGCTGGCACTGTGATGTGACAGGTAAGGCCTGCAGTGCCAGCATCCCATGTGGGCATTGGTTCTAGTCCCGGCTGCTCCACTTCCGATCCAGCTCTCTGCTATGGCCTGAGAAAGCAGTGGAAAATTGCCCAAAGTCCCTGAGCCCCTGCACCCACGTGGGAGACCAGGAGGAAGCTCCTAGCTTCAGACTGACTTAGCTCCAGTTGTTGTGGCCATCTGGGGAGTGAACCAGCGGATAGAATACTTCTCACTCTCTCTGCCTCTGCCTCTCTGTAATCTGCCTTTCAAATAAATAAATAAATCTTTTTTTTTAAATAGTAGGATCCTTTTCTGCCTTGTTCCTGTAATCCTATCACCTAGAAAAATATCCAATATTTAGTAGATAGACAATAAATATTTGTTGAATAAACAAATTAATAAATTAGCATGGAACCCTTAGTACAAGGTTGGCGGTTTGAAGCTAGCTTTGACATGAATTCCAAGATGCAGCTAGTTATCTCAATAACTTTCACACTGACACAATTTCTAATAATTAAGTATGACAAACCCACAATATTATGAGCCCAATAATCACTATAATCTGTTTCTAAGGAGGGTCAAAGGTGGCTTAAAAACCTGCACATATTCTTGCTAAAGTCATTCACTCAATTTATTCTAGTAAATCAAAATGGGTGTAATCAAGAAATAAAATTGATATTATCTACCTTAATTAGCACCTTTGTGCTTATAAAAGTTTTAATATTTAATTTCTATATTCTTGACCCTATAACAACATATTAAATAAGTGAGCATAAAATAAGTTTAATTCATGATGAAATACAAGTAAAAGTAGTAGGTACTACAATTTTTTTATAATGCTTAAATAGCTCTCTTTCCAAAATGTAATGTATATTTGATTTTTGCTATGAATGGAACTGAAGCCTACCTCTGGTGCCAGATATTCTGGTGTGCCACAAAATGTCTTCATGGTGGCTGCATCTGTGATCCCTTCTTTGCAAAGTCCAAAATCTGTAATTTTTATGTGGCCATCTTTATCCAGCATCAAATTCTCCAACTGTATATTAAAAGAAAAATGATACAGTTATTCAATATTCTTCAACAGTAGGAAAATTTTGTTTTCAGAAATTATCGACTCCTCAATAGGGTATTTTGGAAAGAGAACAAAGTTATAGTTAATAGAAGTTTCAGTACTTACAAACCCCATAGCTTCAGTTATAAAAAGAAACATGTTTTATCAAACATTTCATGATGATAAGATTATTGACTTTCCAAAGAGTACTACAGCTTTAAGAGCCATCTTGTGTAAGTTCTTAGAACTAAAGCCTAAGTGAGTTTTTAAATCAAATATCAATCTTCTTTTTAAAAATAAAATGTGATTTAAATAATCCCAAAAGGTGAGCATCTTCTTCTAGATATATGGATATACAGATGGTTTACAATAATTCTCTTGGAGATCTACTGCTATTATAAAATATAGACTTACAGAAATGTTTTTTGGTTTTTTAGTTGTAAATCAAACATAAATCTTATTTTTGTAAGGTAAGGCAATATCCTCTTTTGCAGTTCTTTGTAATAAAGAAATACCAACCCTTTTAACATAAATTGAAAAAGAATATCAAAGTCATTGCAAACCACCAACAAAGATCTTAAAGATTTAAACCAAATAGTAAAATCATCTGCCTTGAATGAAAATTACAAGTGCCAAGTGAGCCAGAGTTTGTGCGAAGCCAACACAATGAAAAACAACAACAATCTAAATCACCAGTTCTCCCCACCCCCATATGAGCTATCGCTGGCATCAAGTGAAGCTACGTTATGAGTTCTGAGTTGTGATTGCAAAGCCATTTAGTCAAAGCCCTTAACTGCTTAGTCAAGCAGATTCAGCCTAAAGACCGCCCATGTCTCACAGAAGAAATACACAAACTGAAAACATGTATTAACAGCATTAATGATAAGTAATTTTTATTAAAGTAGCACTTATTCTACTCCTGAATGTGATGACATTTGAAGGTGCTTACCTGAATTCTGTGTGGTCAGTATGCCAATCATAGAAAATGTAATCACATCAAACTCTGCCATATTATCAAATGTCTGCTAAATCAGACACCAAATACAGTTCAGCAAGATGCACTACTGATGCTGAGATCAGAACAGACCTAAGTCCCTTTGGACAGCACTTCCACGTGCTTTTCAACTGAACTAAATGTTAACACATGTTTCAGGTGCAGCCTCTTTCATAGGGGTGAAGTCTTTCTTTGTACAAAGCTGAATAAACCATAAATACATTGTTGAACCTTTTAAAAGTAAAAAGGTTATTTTATCTTAATTCATATATCTTGTAACTTCCCTATGACTCTCTACAAACTAGAACCCAGAAATCAAACCCAATTTATACAAATGACAGTAAGTCTTAAATAAGAAATCCAAATACCCAAGCCAGAGTCTCTCTGTGACTTTTTTCTTCTATTCTGTTTCTCTCTGCCACACTCTGTTTCACCCTCACACCTCTGCTTCCTTCCTCCCCTATCTGGCTATAATGAGAAAGAGATGTATAGACTACAGCTTCTATTGTATAACTGAACAAAAATATATATGCTGGGGCTGGCGTTGTGGCTCAGTGGGTTAAAGCCCTGGCCTCAAGTGCCAGCATCCCATATGGGCACTGGTTCTACTCCCGGCTGCTCCTCTTCCAATCCAGCTCTCTGCTATGGCCTGGGATAGCAGTGGAAGATGGCCCAAGTCCTTGGGCCCCTGCTCCCACATGGGAGACCCAGAAAAAGCTCCTGGCTCCTGGCTCCTGGCTTCGGATCAGTGCAGCTATAGCTGTTGTGCCCATTTGGGGAGTGAACCAACGGATGGAAGACCTCTCTATCTAGCTCTACCTCTCTCTGTAACTCTCTTTCAAATAAATAAAAATAAATCTTTAAAAAATACATATGCTCTGGTCTTAATTTATGAGCTTATTATTTTAACACATTAACATCATATTTTGAAATGCTGCAAAATATTTTTAAATGCTCGTTTTTTATTAATACATTTAAAACTCTGATAAAAATTTCAAATGCATAACAATATAACAAAATGTGAATGTAGTTTGTACTCCATTCCATTCCCACTCTCATCTAGTTTAGTATTATTCCAGTGCTCTCCGTATACTTTATAAGCACGAGAAAGTACTCAGGCACACAGGAAAGTATGTAGTATTTTTACATTATGACAAAGATGTTTTCAAATGGCCATATAAAGAAGAATCCTTTACAATAAATAATTCCTTGCCCTTAAACTCCATTCTGAGCCTCACATCAAGGGTTAAGGGATCAGGAATACATTGAGATGCGAGGATACTATTGGCGAAGGAATAAATTGGAGATGACAGTCTGCCCAGAACACAGAGGTTTCCAAGACACAGAACTTGTGTGGAGCTGGGCAGTCCTGGACAAACCAAGACATCTGGTCACCCTGCTTGCTTTTAAAGTTACCTTTGCAAAATGTTACAGTAATACAGTAAGGAATAAAGTAAGTCTAAAGAGTGTGAGAGATGAGAAACACATTGAATGGGAGCCAAGAGACAGCAAAATGGGTTAAGATAAGGGGTCAAATCAGAGGGTGTATAATTAAATTCAAGATTTTCACTTACACTGCAAACCCTGGACATATTCATTTTTATGTGCCTCAGTTTCATAAGGGGGCTGGTGCTATGGCATACTAGGTTAAGCTTCCGCCTGTAAGGCTGGCATCCCATAAGAGCACTGGTTTGCATCTCAGCTGCTCCACTTCTGATCCAGCTCCTTGCTGATAGCCTGGGAGAGCAGAAGATGTCCCAAGTGCTGGAGCTCCTGCACCCACATAGGAGATCCAGAAGCAGCTCCCTGCTCCTGGCTCTGGATTGGCCTACCTCTGGCCTTTGTGGCCATTTGGAGAGTGAATAAGAAGATGGAAGACCTCTCTGTCTCGCACTCTCAAATATATAAATCTTAAAAAAAAAAGTATCAGTAACAGTCCAGTGTGATAGTTTTGAGGATTAAATGAGACACTGAATGTACAACTTAGACTGTAATAGCTCCATAAGTGACCAGATCATGTTTAAAAACTCATAGAAATTTTAATGGCTGATTTTTAAGTCATCAAAATGGTGTGGACATTCCCTCAGACTTGACCCTAAGGGTAAAGCTAAAAAACTTGCCATGGGACTCCAAATCCCATTAAGCTGGCAGGTAACAATGCCATCTTACTAGTTAAAGTGATCGGTTTAAGTTCATAACTGATCATAAGTGTCAAAGGGATCACATATATACGACCAAGTATCTGCTAATAAAAATAGATGGAATTAAAAAGGAGGGAACAGTCCAACATGGGAAACAGGCCACACAGCAGACTCATAGAATGACAAATGCCCTAAACACTCTGGCCTCAGAATCAGCCCTTAAGGCATTCAGATCTGGCTAAAAAGCCCATGAGAACACTTCAGGCATGGAAAACCAAGACACTGTGGCAAAAAAAAAAAAAAAAAAAAAAAAAAAAAAAAAAACCAAACAAAACCACACACACACAAAAAAACCAAAACCACAACTAAATGAAAGATCTCTGTGAGTGAGATCACAGTGGAAAAAACGGGCCATCAAAGAAGGGGGTACCTTTCTCTGAAAGGAGGAGAGAACTTCCACTTTAATTATACTCCCCAGGTAGGATCTCTGTCCTTAATGTGTTGTAGTATGTGAATTAACAGTAAAACTAGTCTTCAAACAGTACTTTATAATGTGTGTGTCTGTGTGGGTGCAAACTGCTGAAATCTTTACTTAGTATAGACTTTATCTTATGTATATAATTAAAAATGAATCTCAATGAAGAATGAGATGGGAGAGAGAGTAGCAGGTGGGATGGTTCGGGGGTGGGAGGGCGGGTATGGGGGGAAGAACTGCTGTAATCTAAAAGTTGTACTTATGAAATTTATATTTATTAAATAAAAGCTTTCTATAAAAAAATCTTTAAAATATAAAAAAAAATAGTGTGGATTCCTCTAGTCACCACTTCATTTTAAAGCAAACAGGAAAGTTCAGGAACCTCATAAAATACTTTAGTTAGCTCAATGACTTCATTAAACATTTTTAGTATGTAATGCTTTCTCTCTTTTGAATAAGGCAAAAGAAATACTTCATGATGCTCAATCAGTTATTTAACAATAGTGTTCATATTCTTTCATCATTTTTCCTTTCTTACCATCCTAAAATGACATTTTGCTGAGCAGGAATGACAAAAATAACTTATCCACCAAAAATATGAAGATTTGCTACCTTTAAAAATGATGCCCCAAAATCTAACCTTGTGTAAAGATAAATCAACATTAAATGTCTGATATCATTACAAAATGATAATTTTGCAAATGATGCATCAGCAAAGTTTCCAATAATACTGAAACTGAGGCCTATCAATCCTCAGATGCAGATATGAGATGCTGGATCCTGTTCTGAGGTTCCATGGCACTTCCTCTAGTACATTTAGGAGGGTGTTCTTAACAATACACGAACTATTACCAGAGTGAGTTACAAACCTGCAGAAAGCACAAAATCACCTAAAAGTCTTTTCAAAGTCAATCAATGGCTGAGACATCAAAAATATCAGGAAGGGCCAGCACTGTGGTGTAGAGGATAAAGCTGCCTCCTGCAGTGCCGGCATCCCATATGGACACTGGTTTGAATCCCAGCTGCTCCACTTCTGATCCAGCTCTCTGCTATGGCCTGGGAAAGCAGCAGAAGATGGCCCAAGTCCTTGGGCCCCTGCACCTGCGTGGGATACCCAGAAGAAGCTGCTGGCTTCAGATCGGTCCATGTCCAGCTGTTGCAGCCATTTGGGGAGTGAATGAGCAGATGGAAGACCTTTCTCTCTCTCTCTCTGCCTCTACATAACTCTGCCTTTCAAACAAATAAATAAATAAAAATCTTTTTAAAAAACCATCAGGAAATTACTTCCTTAGCACATTTTATATTAATGTAATATGGATATTTTGTCATGCATTTTTAAGCACCCTTCTACTCTGTAAGGAAAAAGATATTTACAAATGATCATTTTTGGTTCTTTCTCCTAAATCATTTTCTTTCTTCCCTTCATTTGCCACAAAATGCAAAATGAGTATTGTTACAACTTCAGATACATCTGCTCTAGCTCCACAGTCAGTTTTAGTCTCTAAGATTCAAGGTGGGAGAACATGCTTATTTGTAATGTCCACTGATAAAAGCAGTGATGGCGTCATACAGGAGGTTATAAGAATATAGACTATACATCAAAATCTGGGTAATGCTTACTATTTGTGTAAGTTAAAGGCTTGTTATTTAAAACTCCATGCTTTTAAGAGAGACAAAATATAGCAGACATCATAATAGAATTTCCACAAAACACTGGTAACATTTCTTTTGTCCAGTTAAAGTGGACAGGCGTTATATGACAGAGGATAATTCAGTGTGTCTAAGAAGAAACAGGAGGTTTTTACATCATTTTTCCTCTATACTTCTGGATAAAAAAAATGGGAACAAGACAATACTATGGGGGCTGGTGCTATGGCCCAGTAGATTACTCCTCTGCCTGCAGCACCGGCATACCATTATGGGCGCCAGTTCTAGTCCCAATGCTCCACTTCCGATTCAGCTCTCACTATGCCCTGGGAAAACAGTAAAAGATGGCCCAAGTGCTTGGGGCCCTGTGCACCCGCGTGGGAGAGTCGGAAGAAGCTCCTGGTTCCTGACTTGGGCATAGCTCCAGCCACTACGGCCATCTCGGGAGTGAATCAGAGGATGGAAGACACCTCTCTCTCTCTCTCTCTCTCTCTCTCTGTAATTCTGATTTTCAAATAAATAAATAAATAAATATTAAAAAAGAATAAAATTAAACTCTAAAATTCCTACCTATCTCTAATCACTGTTTTCCAACATTTTACACTTTGCAGTACAAAAATGAAACTTTCAGGGCACACCTGGATCAGCAGTCTCCTCAGGGCCTCAGGGCCACAGAGAGCAGCCTGGAGGTGCCTCTGACCACTTTCCCAGGCAGAGGGAAGCCCTGGCTTGGGCACACTTCTCACCCACCAGCAGAACATGGGCTATAAGGCTCCAACTGCAACAGGCTAATGATCACACAGTTTAAAACAACTGTATATATAATCCTAGATATAGTATTAAACTTACATATAAAACACACACACACTATTGTTTAATTTAAATGACTGACACTGCAATTAAAGTGATAAAGACAATCACTCCTATGGGCTCTGATGATTACTGTGGCAATATCATTGAGCACCGTCGGTCTGTCACTGTTACACCCAGAGTTGAGCACAGGTCCATCAAACACAGTTTTAGACACTGAGTCTGCCTCAGGCCATGAATGTTGTAAAAAGTTCCCACTCTGCACACTGCAGATTTAAGTTTACACACATTCAAGAGCCAAAATGTTACAAGCTGAGCTATGGGAATCGAATAACCATAGGATTAAGAGAATATGCTGGAATACTGAAGGGAAAATTTCTCTTTCAACCCTCCTAATCTGGAAGAGCACTCATAATACCTAAAAGTGGAGACCCCAGCTGGGTTGTCATACTACTTAAGAATTTGCTCCGGGGGCTGGCACTGTGGTGTAGATGGTCATGCCACCACCATTTGTGGCTGGGGCATCCCATTACTGAAGTGGCAGTTCCCACCTACTCCACTTCTGAACCAGTTTTCTGCTAATGCACCTAGGAATGCAGGGAGATATGGCCCAAGTCCTTGGTCCCAGGCTTTTGCCTGGCCCAGCCCTGGTTGTCCCAGCCATCTGCAAAGTGAACCAGTGGATGGAAGATTCTCTCTCTCTCTCTCTCTCTCTCTCTCTCTCTCTTTCTCTCTCTCTCTCTCAATTGAACTCAAACTCTACCTTTCAAATAAAAAAATCTTTTTACAAAATGAGATAAAATCGCTGTAATAAAGGGAATGCAGAGGGCCAGGCCGGGCAGAAGCAGAAGCGGGGTAATGTCTGGAGGAACAGCAGGCAAGGCCAACATGTGTTTGCATTAAGTCTGTGTTTACTTGAGAGGAACATGGAAGAGCTGATGAAGGTTGGGAGGACTGTAGTCGGACTCTGAAGCCACTCTTTGTGCCACCACTAGGACTTAAAATTGTCTCCATCTACATAGATGGGAGCTTCTCAAGCTTTCAGTGTGCATGGTTAAATATTCTGTGATTACCTAGAAAACAAGACTGGATGTTCCACAAACAGAACCTAGAGCCAATTTATATATTGCTTCCCCCCTCCTTCTTCTACTCATAAACTTTTGGAAAAATTACTGCCTAATGTTTTCAAGGATCTATCACATTTACCTTTACAACTGTCCCTGTTCAGTCTCTTATGTCCTTGGAAGGGCATACGCATGGGAAAGAAAGGTGGTCCTTGCCAGGAAGAATTGAGCGGAGAGTGGTTAACATGTCATCTGGGAGAAGTCTCTGAAGAGATTTCTTTGAATTTTTACACACTATCATGAAGAAACCCTAGCTTTTCTTAAGTAATAAAAAAAAAATGGGTCCTTAATAAAACAAAATGTTGTATCATAATACATATTGATATTACTTTCTAAAGTAAATTTAAAAAGTTTCAGCAATTTATCTATTGCTATGTATGTAATTTATGAGGTAACAGAAACTAATAAAGTATCCTAGCTTGCAAGGCTTTGCTTGTACTATTCAGCAGGGTAGTGACAAACAGGTAAGGAGTTACGTGAGAAGTGTAGCTGCCACAGGCTTCTCCAACAGATTTGCATTTGAATACAATCACAGGTATCAATACTGAGGCCAAAGAAAAATGTGAGATCAATGAAACGGATGTGAAATCAGTTTTTGATGACGTTGTTTTAAATACGTCTGGCATACATATATCTCGGATATTGATTCTTTTATCTTAGGGAGCTTCATTTGAATTTTAGGGTTACAAGCTCTCCCAGAATTAATCCAAATACATCCCTCCATCTGACTTCATTTCAACTCTGGAAGCAAAGAAAGATGTAGTGAAGACAACATGAGACCAGGAGCTACGATTCACAGGTTCTAATAATCATGACTGGGCCGCCTATTTCATCCACTACTCTCAGTAAGACACTTAGCAAGCTTCTAGGCTGGAAGGATGTCACCTATAAAATGTGAACCAGCTCTAACTTTCAATGATCCCACCTAAAAGGTCTTGTTCTGTTATGTATAATCCTGTGAGCTATGGATACAAATAATAATTGGAATTGTATTGGACTATGTGGTTTCTTATGTTGTTCATATTTTACTGATATATATTCCTATAGCTTCTGCCTTACGCTATGTATTTTTTGACCTTTAAAAGTTAATCTGTGTTCATAAAATATAAACTTAGGGAGCAAGATAATCTAACTAACGAATAAAGTTAGTGGTCTGTGCATATACGCTAACTATATGACTAGTATTCATATATAAAGTAGGTACTTTACATTGTAGTTTAATAAATTTAATTCCATCATCAAAAAGAATGTGGCAAAGAAATTGTTATGTAATGAATGCCAACATAACAACATGCTATTCCATTCGATGAGAAATGGTTAATGAAGAATACAGATCAATTAACAGAGAATAATGATCAAGACTATCCTATTTATATCACTCCATAATAAATGTATGCAATCAAATAAACATTCTTTTCTTTAGGATTCTTTAAGATACTAATTCTATATTGTGCCTTTTAACATTTTGGACACACTGCTCATTACATCAAAAATTAATCTCATTTCCAGGGTAGGCGCTGTGGCTCAGCAGGTTAAAGCCCTGGCCTGAAGCACTGGCATCCCATATGGGCACGGGTTCGAGACCTGGCTGCTCCACTTCCGATCCAGCTCTCTGCTATGGCCTGGGATAACAGTAGAAGATGGCCCAAGTCCTTGGGCCCCTGCACCCACGTGGGACACCTGGAAGAAGCTCCTGGCTCCTGGCTTCAGATCGGCACAGCTTTGGCCATTGCAGCCAATTGGGGAGTGAACCATCAGATGGAAAACCTCTCCTCCGCCCCCCCCCCCCCCCCGTATAACTCTGACTTTCAAATAAATAAATAAATCTTAAAAAAAAAAAAAACAACTCATTTCCTCAAATCCAGACCCCTTCTATCCCTCCCTTTCTTCTTCCCTACAAATAGGATTCATAAGACAGGGAATGAGTGGACTCAGGAAGAGAAAAGCTCATAACTTTAACTATACTTGGAAACAGTATTTTGTCATACCATAATAGCTGATTTCTTTCTAAAAATCTATATTTAAGACAAATAAACATTGTAGGATTATTTTTCCATATAGACATCAGATACAGGAATGTGGGATTCTACCATTTCCTAATTATAAAAAAGTTTCAAGCTAAATATATTCACACATGGTCTTGAGACTGCTGGCCACCCCCAATCTAGATGTGTTATAGTTTTATGTTCATTTTTTCCCTGAAATATAGTATCATATAGCTTCTTTAGAATTTTAATAAATAGTAACATATTTGCCATACATACTACCTATCGCTGCCATTACGTTAAAAAACATTTGTGGGTCAGCGCTGTGGCGTAGCAGGTAAAGCTACGGCCTGCAGTGCCAGCATCCCATATAGGCACCGGCTCGAGTCCTGGCTAATCACTTCTGATCCAGCTCTCTGCTACAGCCTGGGAAAGCAGTAGAAGACGGCTCAAATCCTTGGGCCACTGCTTCCGTGTGGGAGACCCAGAGGAAGCTCCTGGCTCCCGGCTTTGGATCGGCACAGCTCCGGCCATTGCGACCATTTAAGAAGTGAACCAGCAGATGGAAGACCTCTCTCTCTCTCTCTGCAACTCTTTCAAATAAATAAGTAAATAAATCTTTTTTTTTTTAAAGTCACATTTGTATAAGAGTTAGCCCCTGGGAATAAAAGTACATGACAGGAACACCCTGAAATAATCTAGACAACTGGTTAAGTAATTAGATAACTTAAGAATCACAGGTGTGGGGCCAGTGCTGTGGCACAGCGGTTTAAAGCCCTGGCCTAAAGCGCCGTCATCCCATATGGGTGCCGGTTCTGGTTCCGGCTGCTCCTCTTCCAATCCAGCTCTGTACTATGGCCTGGGAAGGCAGTAGAAGATGGCCCAAGTCCTTGGACCCCTGCACCCGCGTGGGAGACCCGGAAGAAGCTCCTGGCTTCGGATCGGCGCAGCTCCAGCCGTTGCGGCCATCTGGGGAGTGAACCAGCAGATGGAAGACCTCTTTCTCTGCCTCTCCTCTCTCTGTGTAACTCTGACTTTCAAATAAATAAATGAATCTTTATAAAGATAGGGAGAGAGAGAGAAAGAGATACAGACAAATATACAGATACATCTTCCATTTATTTATTTATTTGAAAGTCAGAGTTACACAGAGAGAGGAGAGGCAGAGAAAGAGGTCTTCCATCCACTGGTTCACTCCCCAGATGGCCGCAACAGCCGGAGCTGCGCCGATCCGAAGCCAGGAGCCAGAAGCTTCTGGGTCTCCCACGCGGGTGCAGGCCCAAGAACTTGGGCCATCTTCTACTGCCTTCCCAGGCCATAGTACAGAGCTGGGTTGGAAGAGCAGCAGCCGGGACTAGAACCGGTGCCCATATGGGATGCCAGCGCTTCAGGCCAGGGTGTTAACCCCGCTGCACCACAGCACCGCCTCAATAAATAAATCTTTTTTTTTTTTTTTTAAAAAAAAAAAAAGAATCACAGGTGTTCAAGAAGAAGTTCTGCAAGATAGGGAGCGAGAGAGAAAGAGATACAGACAAATATACAGATACATCTTCCATCAGCTAGTTCACTCCCCAAATGGTCTGGGCCAGGCCAAAGCCAGGAACCAAGAACTCTATCCTAGTCGAACATAAGGATGGCAGGAACCCAACTACTTGGGCCATCAACAGGAAGTGTGATGAAAAGTAGAATAGCTGGGACCGGATCTGGGTATCACAAGTAGTGGCTCAACCCACTACACTACAATGCCACAGCCATAGAAATCAAATCTTAAATGAACGAGTAGTTGATCAATAAAGTAATTCTGTATCAAATTTTAAGAGCTCAAGATTTTTACATAATTTATTCTTCAAGGAAGCAGAACTGTAACATTTAGAATTTGTTCAAATTGCATTATGGTACCAATTCCCTTAACATAAGCAATAAATTCCTAAGGCTGTCATCAGACTTACTATTATCTTGTATGAACTATCCCACAGATCAGCAAATTCTAGTCTGTGGTTAAAAAAAAGCCCACTGTGTGACTTTTAAATAAAGTTTTTACTGGGACAGTTTTGTGATGTCTGTGACTGTTTCCACTAGAAGTGGCAGAGTGGAGTTGCTGCAGCAGAGACAGAATTATTTACTATCTGACTTTTACACATTTGCCAGCCTTGAGCAGCTCCAAGGGTATCATCATGAAAAACTTAAAAATTCAATGCATGGGGGCTGGCGCTGTGGTGCAGTGGGTAAAGCCCCAGCCTGCAGTACCAACATCTCATATGGGCTCCGGTTCAAGCCCCGGCTGCTCCTCTTCCAATCCACCTCTGCTATGGCCTGGGAAAGTAGTAGAAGATATCCCAAACCCTTGGGCCCCTGCACCCAAGTGGAAGACCTGGAAGAAGCTCCTGGCTCCTGGCTTCAGTTCAGCCCAGCTCTGGCCATTGTGGCCATTTGGGGAGTGAATCAGCGGATGGAAGACCTTTCTCTCTGTCTCTCCCTCTCTTTGGCCGTAACTGTATCTCTCAAATAATAAATAGGGGCTGGCGCCATGGTGCAATAGGTTAATCCTCCATCTGTGGCGCTGGCATTCCAGATGGGCACCAATTCTAGTCCTGGCTACCCTTCTTCCGATCCAGCTCTCAGCTATTGCCTGGGAAAGCAGTAGAAGATGGCCCAAGTCCTTGGGCCCCTGCACCCATGTGGGAGATCAGGAAGAAGCTATCAGCTCCTGGCTTCGGATAGGTCCAGCTCCAGTCGTTGTGGCTATTTGGGGAGTGAACAAGTGGATGGAAGACCTTTCTCTATGTCTCTCCCTCTCACTGCCTGTAACTCTACCTTTCAAATACATAAAATCTTTAAAAAAATAGTAATAAATAAAATCTTTAAAAAAAACCTCAAAGTGTTAACAATAAAACATATATGGTTTTACAAATGGAAAATTAAAAAATTAATAAAAGGCTATATTATAATGTTTCAGGTATTTAGACTCATAACTATTTAGACTGAAAATAAAATGACTAAATTATTTCCTGTAGTTTTATTATAGAAGTTTCTTCATAACTCATCATGATGATAGGATATGATAATGAAATTTGCTTTAAAATGTTACTTTTAAAGTTATTTAACCTTTAGTCAGATGTTTAACATTTCTCTAATTCTAACATTTACAGAAAGATCTATCATATTTCATGGACCAGTCAAGCAGAAATCATTTTACACATTAAAAACTCAGACATCAAGGAACAACATGTATGTCAATGAAATTTCCCGTCAAAGGCAGTGAACTATATTCTTAAACACACTGATTTTTTTTCCCAACTAAATCTGCTTTTCTCAAAACTGTGTAACTTTGTAATTACTTTGTGTTTGTCCCTATAGTCTCTGCAAAAACAAATTCTGATTACTTTTTTTTTTTTTTTACCTTGAGATCACGGTACACAATCTTGCCGGAATGTAGATAGTCCAAGGCAGAGACAATTTCTGCACCATAGAAACGTGTGCGGTCCTCAGAGAACACCCGCTCTCTCGACAAATGGAAAAACAGCTGCAGGGTAAACAGCAGGGACAGGATTGTAATAATTACTGATTTAGTGGGGGAAATTAACACAAACATAAAACACCTCTCATCACCATATTGTGATGATAGATAGTGTACTCTCAGTGGACACTGAGCACTCTTAGACAGCAGCTGGCTTATCTTTTCCAGGTTTCCAAGGGGAAACAGCGAGCTGTTACATCAGCGTTTTAATCAATACACCAATCTTGTTCAAGGCATTCTGCTTGCTACCCATTTAACCTTCAGTTACCAGAGGAAAAGCATCTTCCCTCACTCACTGTTGCTTCACTCTTCCCAGGATGAGGCACTGAGACACTACTAAAATGAATGAACACAAGCATAGATGCAATCTTTCTACTGAATTAATTCACAATTGATTTCAAAGAATTGATTCGCTTAAACTGATTTATATGAACATGTTTTATTTTACAATTGTTGATTGATGATATCTCTAGAAGTATTTTCAGAGTTTTAATCAACATTTTCTATGATGAGAAACTATAATTTCTAAATTGTTTTAGTAATGTCAAAAACAGACTGAGAAGTTTCCAGTATGCCTTCATAGTTCTAAGTGTATATTCCTTATATTTTTAAGACTAATTAATCACAAATGCCAACTTTTTTCATATAATCATTTAAAACTGTAAACTCATCCATTTCCTAGTTAACCACGTATAAGGTATCTCTTTCAATAGTCAACACACATGAAGAGGCTTCAAAAAGTTAGTGAAAAAATGGAATTAAAAGATAAAGCAAATTTTACAAGAACATTTGGAAGCCCTCTCGTGTTTACTATAACCAAACACATCACTCTCGTTCAGCAGCTTTTAACAAACTCCAAATCTCATCTTCAAGTTCAACAACATACTCGAGGAAGAAGCTGGTTTCAGGCACTATGAATTGACTATTAATCCTGGTCGTATTATTTCACTATATTAAGAAATCTGCCAGCCGGCGCCGTGGCTCACTAGGCTAATCCTCCGCCCACAGTGCCGGCACCCCGGGTTCTAGTCTCGGTTGGGATGCCGGTTCTGTCCCGGTTGCTCCTCTTCCAGTCCAGCTCTCTGCTGTGGCCTGGGAAGGCAGTGGAGGATGGCCCAAGTCCTTGGGCCCTGCACTCATGTGGGAGACCAGGAGAAGCACCTGGCTTCTGGCTTCGGATCAGCAGTGGTGCGCTGGCCGTAGTGGCCATTTGGGGGGTGAACCAATGGAAGGAAGACTTTTCTCTCTGTCTCTCTCTCTCACTTGTCTAACTCTGCCTGTCCATAAAATAAAAATAAAATAAAATAAAACCTGCCAACAACAATGAAAGTTGGTTTATGGTGCTGAGTACCTTGCCAGTATCACGGTAAGTACACAATACTTGTCTGTGATGTAAGAAATGGAGCAAATAAGGTAACCATGTGCCTTCACATGGGTCACTAATGGGTCTGAATGCTTCTACAAAACTGGAAAGAATTACGGTTAACCAAGATTTGTTCTGCACACAACAAGTCATAATTTCAGATAACACAAAACAGGTTTCCTATAGCTTCCTTCTCCTCCTTTCCCATTCAGCAATCTGTTACTGTTTTAAGATAAACTGTGTATTACCAACTAGCACAGGAGAAAGAGAGAGAGAAAGAGAGAGAGAAACAAGAATACCATCCATATTAAAATTAAAATATCTGGCAGTATCTAATGCTCTTTACTATAGTGTCATATTTTAATAAAATCTAAAATGACACTAACTGGGACCACGTCTTTTTATATAACATTACGAAAAAATGTTATTTAAAACTATGAAAAAAACCCTTAAAACAATGACACATTATCCACCACAAAAGGCATTTCGATTCCAGAAATATTAAATATGTCTTAAGTGATCAAATATGGTTTGCCAAAATTCAAACCAATTTATCCTAGTATGTAGATTTTTAAAAAGACATTCATTTTATATAGGCAGATATGTATTATCAATGTATTAACATCTGAACAAGAATAGGGAAGTACAAAGAGTATAGACCATCAATAAGACCACTGAAAAATTTCTAATTTAAAATAATTTCTGCCATGCTTTATACAAAATATCAGTAATTTTGATGAAGGAATCACTATGATCCGTCTGTAGAGTTAGAGTAGCCTTTTAATGGTAAGAAAATAATAATTAAATATTTAAATTTTCTTAAAATAATCCACTTCATAAAAGATACAGAGCCTCCCTAAATAAATATAATATATTCAGGAGTCTAGATCTTTATTTAGATCATATATGTTCAATTTGTCTGCCAGCCAATTTCCATAAAAGTATCAGCTAAAAAATATATTTAAGGAGAAGAATTCTATTTATTTCTCAAAATGCTGCCATCTGATGACTACCCTTGCTACTTATGAAACTTACTCTTGTTAAGATGATTGACAAGTTCTTTATTGCCAAATCCAATGGTCTATTCACTGTCTGTACCCCTTCTTGTTATTCCAGAGCTCAGACCATCACCTATTTCTCTCCATCTCTTCCCTCCCCTTTTACTTTCTCTCTAAAAACATACTCCTTGACTGTGGTAATAGAACTCTTTTAATTCTACTCCTGTCTGGATAGTCCTCCTCAGTTTCCACCTTGATTTTGAACCAACTTTTGAATTCCTGACTCATTTTAGTAAGCATCAATTATTTTTAAATCACTGTATTTGGTACTGAAAAAGAAAAAGGGACTATACTGATGACACTTTTTAAAAATTTATTGATTTATTTGAGGGGGGAGACTGGGGACAGAGACAGATTGTTCTCCACTGATTTTACTTCCCAGATGCTTGCAAGAGCTGGGAACCAGGAGCCAGGAAGAACTCAATCCAGGTCTCCCATGTAGGTTAACAGGGATCCAGCTACTCAAGCTGTAACTTGGTTCCTCTCACTTTGACACTGCAAAAAGCTGGTACTGGGAGCCAGAGCTGGGAATTGAACCCAGTCACTCTGATATCAGATGGGGACTTCTTAACCCCTAGGCCAAATACTGGGCCCAGGTGATTAAAACTTAAGCACTTATATTTACAGCCCTGGTTGTGGTTGACAGTCCCAGATCGTACATTTATCTCCAAACTCATCAAACTGCATACTTTAAATATACAGTTTTTATATTAATCATACTTTAATAATGCACTGTAAAAGAAAAGACATAATCCTTGTCATTAATGAATTCCACCCCAATTGAGGAGACACACATATGGATTAAAAACAGAGAGAGAGCTGCAATATTTTTTTTTTTAATGCTTTATTTTTTTGAAAGGCAGAGCAACAGGGACAGAGTTCCCATCTGCTGGTTCACTCCCTAAATGGGTACAAGAGCCAGGGCTGGGCTAAGCCAAAGCCAGGAAACAAGAACCCCATCTTGGACTCCCATGTGGGTGGCAGGGGCCATCTCTTGCTGTCTTGTCAGATGCATTAGTAGGAAGCTGATTAGGAAGCACTGCAGCTTAACAGCTTAACTCATTGTGCCACAGAAAACACATGTAGCTAAACAATAATATACATTTAGGGCAAGGACAGGACATTAAAAAAAAAAAAAGGCCAGATTGGTAAGAGAGTTGACTGCCATGATATGAGTGTGAATTTCATTCCACAGACAAGGAGAGTGTGAAAAGATTCCAGTCTTAAAAATTAGCATAAATTTTGAAAGACAACTCTGCAGCAATTAGGAAATCAATTTAAAAGATCTGAGAATACAGCCAGCTAAACAATTCATAAAGTGCAACAAAAATGGTAATGATCATACAAAACTCGGATTTCATATGAGTTTTGTAAAAAGCTGCAGACAGGGGAGAAGTGGTACTAAGCTGCAAGGATATCACTATCTGGTTAGGACAACCAGATACACAAACTAGTCTACTACAGCTATAGCAATTATAATAAAACAAAACATGTTTCAGTATTTGGTACATCTGGTAACATAAGAAGTTGCATTTGAGCAGGATAAGAGCTGGGGCATCAGTCAGGGTGGCCATAACAAACATTTCAAGAGTATCAATATTCTAGAAAGACCTATGCTATACCACTTGAGCCAAAAGAGACATCAACAACGTTGAGGTTGAACAGAATTTGCTGCCAACAGCACAGAGGAAAAGAATGAGGATGGAGACAGAGAAGCAATGGGTTTTATTTTGATGTGCTGATATTTAAACTAACATTTAATAACACAGCTCTGGAACTAAACATGAGTCATTTGTACAGAGGATATAGTTAAAACAAAGAAGCCAAGTACAACCTGGAAATTCAGTAAAAACTGAGAAGACTTCTAGGTACAGAGTCACAGGTACTACTACCTATCAGGACAGGAAGAAGAAACAGTACAGAATACTGAGATGCAGTGCTAAATGAAATAATAAAGGAATCAAGAACCTAGTATCTGAAGAAGGAAAGAGAAAATTATAAAACACTAAGAAAAGAAATAGAAGACAACACAAAAAATGAGAAAAAAAATCTTCCAGGTTCATGGATTGGAAAAGTTATTATCAACAAAATATCCAATCTACCCAAAGCAATTTACAGATTCAAAACAATCCCAATCAAAATACCAAGGAAACTCTTCTCAGATCTAGAAAAAAAAATCACAAAATTCATATGGAGACACAAAAGATTCCAAATAGCCAAAGCAATCTGAAGCAGTAAAAACAAAGCCAGAGGCATCACAATATCAAATTTCAAGACATACTACAGGGCAGTTATAATAAAAACAGAGTGAAAAAGCAGCGTAGTGGGACATAGTATTTGCAACTGATGTACTGATGTATCTGATAAGGGGTTAATATTCGAAATACCTAAGGAATGCCTTAGCATTCAATAGCAATAAAACCCAAAGAAAGCAATTAAGAAATATGCAAAAGATCTGACTAGTCTCTCTCCAAAGTCCTATAAATGGCCAATAGGTATATGCAAAGGTACTCAAAATCACTCATCTTCAGGGAAATGCAAATCAAAACCATAATGAGATACTATGATCTCTTAGAATGGCTGCTATCAAAACAACAAGTGTTGATGATGATGCATAAAAAGGGGGATGGGATCCTTGTGCACTTTTGTTGTTAAAGTCCACTGTTACAGCCATTGTGGAAAACAGTATAGAGGCTCTCCAAAAAGTTAAAAATAAAACTACCATACGATCAGCAATCTCACCTCTGGGTTATGTGAGTGAAGGAAAAGAAATCATAGCTTAAAAGAGACATGTACACTCCCACGTTCATTGTATCATTATTCATGGCAATTAAGTCAAGAGTGAAGATATATCTATTCTAAGAAGTAGAAATAAGGCCGGCGCCGTGGCTTAACAGGCTAATCCTCCACCTTGCAGCGCCGGCACACCGGGTTCTAGTACTGGTTGCGGTGCTGGATTCTATCCTGGTTGCCCCTCTTCCAGGCCAGCTCTCTGCTGTGGCCCGGGAGTGCAGTGGAGGATGGTCCAAGTCCTTGGGCCCTGCACCCGCATGGGAGACCAGGAGAAGCACCTGGCTCCTGGCTTTGGATCAGCGAGATGCGCCAGCTGTAGCAGCCATTGGAGGGTGAACCAACGGCAAAAAGGAAGACCTTTCTCTTTGTCTCTCTCTCTCACTATCCACTCTGCCTGTCAAAAAAAAAAAAAAAAAAAAAAAGAAGAAGAAAAGAAGTAGAAATAAACAATGACATGAACATTATATAAAGAAAATATGATATATCTATGGAAATATTATTCATTCATTAAAAACAAGGAAATCTTACCATTTGCAATAACACAAATGAACCTGAATGGCATTGTGTTAAATGAAGTAAGTCAGACACAGAAAGACAAATACTATATGATCCCACTTACATGTGGAATCTGAAAAAGTCAACTGGATAGAAACATAGAGTGACATTTCCTGCATGTTGGTGGGGGGTGTTCATAAAACAGGGAGATGCTGATCACAGGGACCAGAGTCTTACTGATTTCAAGATCAATAAGTTCTGGGCAATCTAAGGAATATCATGGTGACAACAGTTAATGAGACTGCACTGTATACTTGAAATTTGTTAACAGTAGATCTAAGTATTCTTATCACATGCACACAAACAAATATTGTGAAGTGATAAATGTGTTAATTAATTCAATTGTGGTGATCATTTTATAATATATATATGTATCAAATCATGATACTGTATACCCTACACTTATATACTCTCTTTTCTTTTTTTTTTTTAAGATGTATTTTATTTATTTGAAAGACAGAGTTACAGAGAGATGTAGAGACAGAGAGAGAGGTCTTCCATCTGTTGGTTCACTCCCCAGATGGTTGCAACAGCCAGAGCTGTGCTGATCCGAAGCCAGGAGCCAGGAGCTTCTTCCTGGTCTCCCACGTGGATGCAGAGGCCCAAGGACTTGGGCCATCTTTTACTGCTATCCCAGGCTACAGCAGAGAGCTGGACTGGAAGAAGAGCAGCCAGACTGGAACAGGCACTCATATGGGATGCCGGCGTTTCAGGCCAGGGCTTTAACCCGCTGTGCCACACTGCCAGCCCCTCTCATTTGCTCATTACACATTAATAAAGCCAGGAAAACAACCTTTAAAAAAACCAAAATTTCTTCCAAAACAAATGATCTAGCATCAAATCAAGATTTTTTAGATGTGGAAAAATCCAGGAAGATAAGATTCAAAATGAGGAGAAAAATTTGCCATTAGAAACATATTAATAGGCAGCAAAGATAATGGGGTTAATGACACTCATTTCAAAATAGTACATAAACATAAAGCAGCAATAAAAGAAAATAATAGAAACAATGGACTTCACAGATAAAACAAATCTTCTGAAGTAAAATCATCACCAGGTGGGAATAACAATAGATTAGACACTGCAAGAGAAAGGACCGATGAACATGAAATCACAGCAAAAAGACATTATATACATTACAACTGAAAAACAAAGTCACAATGACCTGTTGGAGAAAATCAAGGGGTCTAACATCTATCACTGAAGTGGGGTTGGAAGGAACTTGCAAACAATACCTGAAAATTTTCTAAAGTTGGATAGAACAATAATAGCACACATCTAAATATCTCAATAAACTCCAATTGAAACATTTGAATAAAAAAATTTTTAAAACTCAAAAGTATATTGAAATTACTGAAAAATAAGCAAAAGGGGGAAAATCTTTTAATCTCTTTACAGAAACAGGAAAATACAACATAATCTCTCAAGACTTTCCAGAGACAAAATAAACAAGAGGACAAAGAAACTTTTTTTTTTCCCTGAGAGAGTCAGACAAAGCTTTCATCTTCTAGTTTACTCCTAAATTCCTGTAACAGCCAAGGCTGTTTCTTGGTTTATTGAAGCCAGGAGCCAGGAACTCAATCTAGGTCCTCCATGTGAATGTCAGGGATCCAACTTACCCATCCCCTGCTTCCTCCCAAAGTGTGCATTAGCAGGAAGCTGGAATCAGAAGCAGAGCCAGGACTCCGTTATGGGATGTGGGTACCTCAGGCAGCACCTTAACTACTAGGCCAAATGCTTGTCCTTGCAAGTATTTAAAAATGGGGGAGGGCATTCTAAAATTCTATATCCAGTGGAGATTTCCATAAAAAGGGAAGGTAAGAGAGCTCTACTTTGTGATTAACTAAGACCAGATTTATATAACCTTCTTCAACAATGTGCAAAGTAAGTGAAACAAGGATTTTCACATGCTAAATATTAGGCTTCAGAGTACAGCAGCCCCACAGTAAAGGGAAACAGGTAAGGTGATAGTTAATAGTGTTCTAGCTTATTGCAAGAAAAGAATATCCAGGCTGCAACACAGGGAAGGAAGACCACATAAGAGACTACCATGGGATTCTTGACTTGGACACAGAGTTTAGAGACTGAGGAGTCTAAGGTAGCTACAATTCATGAGGCAAGCAACCATAGTGAACAGAGTTTCAAAGACAGAGAGCTCCAAGAATCTGCAATGGACTGCCTTGGAGCCTTGTTTAGGAGCACATGTATGTGAGGTAAACACTGAGGTAAGGGAAAGATCCACTGGGAAGATTTAGGTAAAACAATCACTAAGATAATACAGCAGCAAAATTACTCATTGTCCTTGCCAGGAAAACTGGGAAGATCTCCTAAGAAATACAGCAACTGACAGAATGTTCTAAAATATTATCTCCATCACATACTAATATTAAGTGCTGGAGGAAAAGCCATTCCCAACTATTCTAACCACGCTTAAAAGCAAGTTTTAAAAGGATCACACTGTTTATACATAAGAACAAGGCCTAAAAATTTAAACTTTTAACTCCAAAAATTCCAGCATCCAACAATGTAAAATTCAGTATCTGGCATCCAATAAAAAGTGGTAAGACATAAACAGAATGAAGAAAATGTAACTAGGAGGACAGTCAATGAATAGAAGCAGACTCAGAAAATGATACAGATGACAGAGTTAGAGGAATATCCTAATAAAGCAACTACTAAAAAGATAGGGGTAGGCATTTGGTTTAGCATTTATACTCAATTTATTTTTCTTGATAGAGGCACAGGGGAAAGAGAGAGACTATGCAAGTACTCTATACCTTTGCATCTTTAATACCATGACTAGTTCATGGTAAGTATTATCAGCTTAATAAATATGTACTTCAATGAATAAGGTTAAATTCAAAGAATCCTTTATAAAAAACTATTTGTAAGGAAAATTATGCTTAAAGTTTTTATTGCTTCTCAGCCTTCTGGTCAAGCTTTGGTGTAACGTTCTGAAGGTAAATATTTTATAAGAGATGATGGAAAAGCTCTGCTTTTATTCAAAATGAAAAATGAGTTGTTTGTTGCTCAAGAAGAAAGGATATATTTAGAAATATCCTTTAGGAAAAGACTACACACTTATTTCTTCCTGTGTGTGCTTAGCTATGCTATAGGAACACAGTTATGTAAACAGATTATTTCAAACTACTAAATATGTACTCTGTTACATCACAAACTCAGAAAGCTGTTTTTGGAAAATAAATGGTATTTTGAAAAGTAGTTATATCTTTAGTGCAAGAAGCTTTCCAAAAATATAAACATCAGGAATTAAAAGGTCCTAAGAAATACATTGTAAACTAAGGCTTTAAACTCTACCGTCTTTTTTTTTTGCAAACACTGCCTAAATAACTTTTAGGCATTCCTTCCTAACAGAAAAAAATGGGCTGCCTAAAGAATTACAAAATATGCTTAATACAGTTCTCATCAATTTCAGTGATTAGCTTCATGATCGTGATACTGACTGAGCTTAAAACCTGCGCATCCTAAAGACAACTAATTAATTAAGCAATAAAACACAGCAGTCTGTACATTAATGCTGATTAACAGATCCCTTCAGTATATAAAAAGACCCAAGAGAAAAAGAATCACTGTAACTCATAGGGAAATTAACCAAAATTACTATAATACACAAGTGAAATAGTAGTACTTATATCGTGACATGAATATTAGAATGTTTTCAAGATCAATTATTCTTATACTTAACAGAGTATTTCATATTAATCACATTCTAGATAATGTTTATCTTTCTCACAATCTGCTCTCATAGTCTGCATGCACTTTACACAGAAAAATTAATGCAAAATGAAGCAAAGTTGTTTTAGAAAGGATAGCAAAACAGATATAAATATTAAAATGTCTTATCTTGATAACATAATTGAATATAAAATTTCTTGAAAATACTGGAGCCAGCATTGTGGCACTGCAGATTAGGTGGTGGCCTGCAATGCTGGCATCCCACCAGGGCGCTGGTTCAAGTCCAGGCTGCTCTACTTCTGATCCAGCTCCCTGCAAACATGCCTGGGAAAGCAGTGGAAGATGGCCCAAGTGCTTAGGCCCCAGCCTTCCTCATAGGAGACTTCGATGGAGCTCCAGGCTCCTGGCTTTGACCTGGCCCATCCCTGGTTGCTGTGGGCACTCTCTGTATCTGTCTCTCTCCCCTCTCTGTTACTCTGGCTTTCAAATGTATGAGAATAAGCAAACATAGAACAGTCACTTTATGAAAATATGCAATCACATTGAGTATAAAAATAAGAAAATAACTTTAAATTTCTAATCTATTTCTACAATTAAAATAATTTGCAATAAAATATTATATCGGGGGCTGGAGTTGTGGTGTAATGGGTTAGGCTGTTGCCTGCAATGCCAGCAATCCCACATAGGCACTGGTGTAAGTTTTGGCTGCTCCACTTCTAACCCAGCTCCCTGATAATGGCCTGGGAAAGCAGTGGAAGATGGCCCAAGTGCTTGGGCCCCTGCAATTATGTGGGAGACCTAAAAGAAGCTCCTGGCTCCTGGGTTCGGCCTGGCCAGCCCCAACCATTAGGCCATTTGGGAAGTGAAACACTGGATGGAATCTCTCTCTCTCTCTCTTTCCAGCTCTGACTTTCAAGTAAACAAAATAAAGGCTTAACAAAAATAAATAAATAAAATAATTCATTAAAATAGGCTGGTGCTGTGGCACAGTGGGTTAGGTTACTGCCTGCAGAACTGGCATCCCATATCATGGGAGACTCAGATGGAGCTCCATGTTCCAGCCTGGCCAAGCCCTGGCCATTGTGGCTACTTGGGGAGTGAAAAAGCAGGTGAAGATCTCTCTTTCTCCTCTTACTCCCTCTCCCTCTCCATTACTCTGTCTTTCAAATAAATAAAATTTTAAAAATTCACTGAAACTATACCAACATAGTCAAAAAAAGAGATTGCTCACTCCTACCACATTAAATGTTAATAGATTCTTCATATGGAGCATACATACTTTTAAAAGGTCAAAATTCTCAAAGTAATTATTTTAAAATATTTAAATCTATTATGAAACATGTCTGTATCCAGGATATTTATGCAATATGCTCGATATTAACACAACAAAAACAGTAAATACTTTCAGCTCTGAGTATTAAGGGTCTCACAGCCTGATAATAAAAGCCATATTTCTATCTCTATATTACAGACATTGTAATAAGTTATTACTATTTCTATTACAGTAAGCACTGGTTTTTGAGTGCTGCTACTTCCTTGGTACCATAATTTATGAATATTTTATCCTTTCTCCTTTAAACAACCTTATAGACAGGCACCATTAGGATCTCCCTCCTCTTAGTGGGAAAACTAAAGCTTAAAGATGTTGTGAAACCTGCCCAGCATTCCCTGGTAAATCAAACTGAGATCAGCTGGCTGTAAACCATACCCTCTTTGTGTCACTTTTATACAGTTCCTGCTAATCTGAGAGTCAAGTGTGTAAGTCATTCTGTTAAGAAATTCCCTAAGTCTGTTTCATAATACCTAATATGAATGGCATGAGAGCAAGGTCCTTAAGGGGACAGCTGTGTTCCCAGGTCTGCAAGGGGGTAGATATGCAATCCCATCTAGGGAAAATACAGCAGTTCCTGCTGTATGCTCCTGGCTCACTCTCGACAGGTTTTGTTCATCAGTGCCGCTGTACAGGCAGTTTTCTCCCCATAGTCTGCCATCAAGTCTCATCCTCAATGGTGCTTCCTTAAAGATACAAGTCAATTCCCAGTGGGCTCTCCACTATTCTACCGCACACCTGAGCACTCCGTTCACTGCTATGGTAATAAGGCGTTTGCTGGGCATTCTCTGGCTTTGCCATTTTATTATAACACACATCCCTTTTAGGAGTCATGACTGTTTCATTCACCCTAGTGAGCCCCTACAAATGAGACATAATAAACTTCTAATAAACATTTCTGGATACACAAACTAAGCTTATCTGGAGATCATCCTTGACCATAAAGATTTATTTCAAAAGTGCTTTCCACCTGAAATCTTTTGCACCAGGGAGACCTTGTTCAGATAACTGATATGCTCATGATCTGTGTTACACTGATGACCCCATAGGTCCATAGGGCAAAAGTTATCAAATTGTACTCCTCAAGTAGTCAAATTTATTTATAATTTATCATTATACTCCAGGAAAGATTTTTTAAAGAAAAGAAGACAAAAGATTTTCTCAAACAAAAACTGTGAAAAGTTATAGCTATCACCTCACTACAGGAAAATGTTATAGGAAGTATTCTTCATGCAAAAGAAAATGTACTAAACGAAAATGTGCATCTACACAAAAGAACAAAGAGCAGTTGAACAAATAAATATAAAACAGCTTTTTTCGGCCGGCACCACCGTAGCTCAAGAGGCTAATCCTCTGCCTGCGGCGCCGGCACACCGGGTTCTAGTCCCGGTTGGGGTGCTGGATTCCCGGTTGCCCCTCTTCCAGGACAGCTCTCTGCTATGGCCCGGGAAGGCAGTGGAGGATGGCCCAAGTGCTTGGGCCCTGCACCCGCATGGGAGACCAGGAGAAGCACCTGGCTCCTGGCTTCGGATCAGTGTGATGCGCCAGCCGCAGCAGCCATTGGGGGGTGAACCAAGGGCAAAGGAAGACCTTTCTCTCTGTCTCTCTCTCACTGTCCACTCTGCCTGTCAAAAAAAAAATTTTAAAAATTAAAAAAAAAAGTTTTTCTCATTAAAATGTAATTTCTGTGATAATCAGCTGCTTAAAAGTCAATTAATATAAAACACTGAAGGAGGTTTATCTTTTAACAAGAACAAAGAAGAGATGAAGTATAGAAAAAAATAGCAATATTTGACCCAAACCATACTTATGGTAAGTGCTCTAAACACTCCAAATTAAAAAGGCAAAAATGATCAGATTGGCATTGGCTTTTTAAAAAATTACACCATAAGTAAAATCCTGAACAGAGAAACAGATAAACCCATAAACAGATAAACCCATAAAACAAACCACCAAAGCTGACTCGAGAGACATAAAGGGAATGCATAGCCTAATACACATTTTTAAAGTTTCAATTCTCTGTTAAAACTTTCCACAGAGATGTTCTTGCTATCAAAACTTGGTGAAATCTACCAGAAAATGGAAGAGAAAGCAATGCTTTCCAATTCATTTTAAGAGGTCAACATTACCTTAAATCCAAACATAGAAAGATCACTTCGAGAGAAGTAGTATGGGAAAAAGACCTACAGAATGGATATTTTAATGATCAAGGACCTGAAATTCTTAAGGGTAATATATTATAACCAAGTGGGGTTTAACCAACAAATGCAAGGTTGGTATTTAACATTCAAAAATAGAACAATGAAAGTCAAGATAGTAACAAAATTAACATGAAAAACGATATGGCCATCACAACAAATTAAAAAAAATCCTTTGACAAAATTTAAAACCCAGGCCGGCGCCGTGGCTTAACAGGCTAATCCTCCACCTTGCGGCGCCAGCACACCGGGTTCTAGTCCCGGTTGGGGCACCGGATTCTGTCCTGGTTGCCCCTCTTCCAGGCCAGCTCTCTGCTATGGCCCGGGAAGGCAGTGGAGGATGGCCCAAGTGCTGGGGCCCTGCACCCCATGGGAGACCAGGAGAAGCACCTGGCTCCTGGCTTTGGATCAGCGAGATGCGCTGGCCGCAGCGGCCATTGGAGGGTGAACCAACGGCAAAAAGGAAGACCTTTCTCTCTGTCTCTCTCTCTCTCTCACTGTACACTCTGCCTGTCAAAAAAAAAAAATTAACAGAAAAACATTGTAAATATTTATGGGGCACCATGTGATGTTTCCATACATGTACAGATAGTTGCAACATCCAGTCATGGTAATATATCCATCTCCTCAAACATTTAACACCTCTTTATGGTGAAAACAACCAAATTCTCTTTCAGTTGTTTTTTGCTGTTGTTGTTATTTTATGCAGAAATATACAGTACATCATCTATAAGAACCCCAGGAGTTCTTCTTGCGGTGACTTAGCACCCATGAATCAACCTTTCCCCTTCCTTCCCTCACACTAGAATGGCATTTAAAAGCCTCTTAAGTCTACCTAGAGCTACCTAGAGCTCTATCTTGTTGATCCCTTATCTTTAGATTTATGTAAGTTATATGCAATTCCATTATATTGGGATGCCTGTAAGAGCCCAGTGTTGATTTTTCACAACTAGTATTTTTCTCACAATCCACTTCCTTCAAAATTTTATGTCTTTAAATAACATTGGCAAACACAGGGGTAACAGTAAGGGTGGCTATGAACATGCTAAACTCCTGGGTCATCTACTAGGCTAAAGGAAGTGCAGATAATCACAAATTTGAAGAAAATGTTTCAACTGTTGTATTATGTCAAGGTAAACACCAGAACATAGGCTAAAATGATACTGTTACTAACTTAAAAATCAATGAGATATAAGCACAAATTGAGTAAAAAGTGGGCTAGTTTTTTCAATGAATATACTAAAGAAGCCTACTCCATGCAAAAACTAAACAGGAAGAGATGTGAGGATGCACCATCAGTTTACCAGTGTTTACTTTTCAACAGGCAGCTGGTCTCCACTCAAGTGTCCTAGACACCACACAGATATTCCCCCTGGGTAAGGCACTGAGCACCCAGAAGTGTATATCCTCTATGTAAGTTTATAGCTTTCTTTATCCTTTAACAATATAACTGTTATGTTTAGTATATTCTCTACAGTAAATAAGTTTTCTGCATTTCCAGGTAGCATTCCTAAGCACAATAAAGGCAAAATGAACCTAAAATAAACTCAAATTTAACCTAAAATATAAGAACACAATGCACACAAATTTCCTCCCTAGCAATGTTAAATGTAAAAGTAAAATAATACTATATGTCCTAATTTTATTTATTTTTATCTGAGAAGGTAGAGTTACAGACAGTGAGAGGGAGAGACAGAGAGAAAGGTCTTCCTTCCCTTGGTTCACTCCCCAAATGGCCAATCTGAAGCCAGGAGCCAGGTGCCTCCTCCCAGTCTCCCAGGTGGATGCAGGGGCCTAAGGACTTGGGCCATCTTCTACTGCTTTTCCAGGCCACAGCAGAGAGCTGGATGGGAAGAGCAGCAGCCGGGACTAGAACCGGCGCCCATATAGGATGCTGGTGCCACAGGCAGAGGATTAACCTACTGCGCCACGGTGCCTGCCCCTAAAGTATTTTTCATAATCTAAAGAAACCAAAAATTGGGAGATTATATGTATAAATGTTACATTTTTACTAAAATTGCTAAATATAAATAGCTTCTCCCTTTATATATGGCAATGCAATAATTATTATCTATGTACTTTAAATTTACATATAATTCATAGAATCTGTTGACCTACTTCAAAACATTCAATAGTTAAATTTAACTGAACTCAAATTTAAATTAAATTTAGTTACCTATAGCTCAACCCAAAAACAGAAATTCTGGGGGAAAAAAAAAGGCGACATGCCAAACAGGAGAAATAATGTAAGAATTTTAATGCTAAGGGAAACCATCTGGTTAGTCTGAAAATCTGCTTTTGTGTGTAAAATTTTTTCAACAATCATCAATTAATTAATCTCTTAAGTACTACAGGTTTAGAATTACAATGCTGGTGCCAGCTAGCTCCCTGTAGGAAGCTTTCCTCCTCCCCTTGCAGCAGTTTCCTCTCTCTCCTGGGAGGCCTCACAGCCCTGCAAACTGTACTTGGGATACAAGCGATAATTTCCACTTTATAATCTGTGTAATTTGCATCCGTTATCCTCCCCCTCTAGATTATAAACTCTTGGAGGGTAAGATCAGTGTTTAATTCAGATTTCTATGCCTCACAGTATCCATCAGAGCTCTGTGTACAAAAGCTCACATGCATTTTATAAAAACACTCTTCTGAATACATTTTCAGGTATTTTTCCAAAATACTGTAGTCTGTTATTTTCTATTTTTCTCCCTACTCCTCAGCAGTTCCTTTCTTGCCACTTTTGCTAACTGCTCTTATCAACACTCCCTGACAAAACTGGTTCATCTATTCACTCATTTGTTTATTCATTCAAACAACCCAGAAAGTCCTTGTCAAGTATGTAGTATGTCAGGAGTTGAGGTTAAGCCACCGAACAAGCCCTTTAGGAAGCCAAATGGGAAAGAAGCACAAGTACTAAGTAAGTAGTTATAAAACAATGTGATTGATGTTATAATAAATGTGAATACATGATAATACACTAAAAACAAAAAGACATCTCTGAATTTCTGTCTTCAGTTTATGATTTTCTCTGTATTATTTTTCTCCCCAGGTCATCCATCCATCTCTGTTTTTGGCTATTAAACACATAAATATATGTGCATGACACAAAATATAAAAGCTGCAGGAGAAGATTTAAGTGAAAAGTCTTCCTTCCATCCTGTCCTGAGACACTCAAGTTTATCCTCCCAAAGACAGCTTGAACAGTCAGTGTCTCATCCCAGAGACAGTAAATGTATCCACACTCATATGTACACCCACACACACACACTGTTACTGTCATTTCACACAATGGTAGCATGCTTTAGACACTGCACCTTGCTTTTTCCCAACTCATATTGAAGTGCCTCATTCTTTTTAATGGATTGCACTGTATGGATATAACATTATTTAATGAATCTTCTTACTAAATGTTCATTTAAGGTGTTACAATGCTGCAGTTACCATGTGTTATTCTGTGGTATATCTGTATATCTGGAGGATAAATTCCTGGAAGGGAAATGGCTGAGTCCTAGAATGCACACATTGTTCATCTTCATAGATCTTGACACAGAGGTTTTATTAACTTCATTCCATCTCCATAGCTTAAATTATCACCTTTATGGGAACAGTTCCCAAATTTGCATTCACAGTTCTCCCCCTCTTAATTACTATCTGGTACTTCCTTAGAACCTTAGGGAAAAATCTTTTCAAAACCAAATTTACAATTTTATCATTAACATATTACACCTAACTTCACTACATTTGCGAATTTTTCCTGATTCCAAACAAAAACCATGTTTGAGTCTTTCCTTTGTTTTAACCACATTCAGTTAACTAGCTGTTTAGATGCACCCATCTCACACTTCCACAACACCCACCCTCTCTGGTTTCCTCAGATACCAGCTTTAAGCATCCAGTTCCACACACCTGGGTTAGTATCACCCAATGATGATGATGATGATGATGATGATGATGATGATAATAGACAATTGAGGACACAAATTCTCCTTGCACTATGCTCAACCACCACCTGAAAACCTTCTTATGTCAGTAACCCTGTTGAAATCTCACGGAGCCCACCCTAAGGCTAGACCATTGCTAAAGCACTTTCTTTTATCAATTTATTAGCATTTAGGTCCTCTGCAAACTCTTTCACAGTGAGGATAATGTCATTACACATTTTGATAAAACCTAGATACTCAAAATATGTTCACCAAATGAATGAATGAATGAATGAAGTATTGCAATGAACTAATTCCTACATATCAGAATCTATAAGAGAATATTCTAAAGTGTGTAAATTATAGTTTCTCTCTCACACTGACTTTGATAATAAATAAAAAGAAAAAAGGGTAAGTAACAAAGAAATAAGCAAAATGTACTACCAACATGATTAAATTTCTCTTCAAAATGACAAGATCCCTAACTATATACAGGAGAAAAGAAAAATTTGCCACAATGTGCCTATGGACTATTATTTATTTGAGTTTAAAATAGTTTTAAAGTTTCACTGAAAGCATCCATAAGCAAGCAAGAGCATAGTAAATATTATATTCTTAAATAACACGATCCTAAAAATCATATTTGTGGCAAAACTGTTTATATTTAAGAAATATAGAAAAAGTATGATTGTGCTTCCCAAATATATAAAAGTACTTATATATAAAAACATCATTGCAGTTCACTAGGAGTTACTTAGCAACAGAAAGAAACCACAAATCCCCATCAAGAGGTAGAGAACAGCTATACTATAATTTATACTTTAAACCATGTTTTAAAAATAATGAAAATAACACCATGCAAATGCCAACTTGTTTCTTGACTCACCTCTCCACCATTAACATATTCCATCACAAAACACAAACGGTCTTTTGTCTGGAAGGAATATTTCAAGGACTTGAAATGAAAAAGAAACAAATGTGGTATTATAATCCTACATTCTTATATTATCAAAAACAAAACACTTAGAAATAATAAGCATGACTGGCAAGACGAATTGTTACTACTCCTTAAGAGTTTACAAGTTTAAAAGAAACATAAAACAAATTTTGTTTAGTTCAGTAATAGGCATTATTGGGGAAAAAATTCAAATTTTAATTAAACAGCGAGTTCTTCTCAGTCTATTGTGTCATCTGTTTGAAATTGTGTTGGTCCTCAAAGTTTTCACCCATGCAGCTCAAAGTGTACCCTAAAAATTACTCTACTGGAAGTTTCTTAGAAATGTAATCGTTCTACCGAAGTTCCAATGTCAGTTTTTGGATACTAGTTGTATTACATGACCCAATCAGGCAGAGTCTAACTTTACAGACTGCAAAAAGATTATTATACAAAAAGATCTTATTACACTGGACAATGTATCCAGTGATACCTTTGAAAATATCAATTCACAGAACGCTAAAGCATTAAAAGTTCCTCTCTTTGAAAGTATAGTTATAGTTGGGGCCAGCGACGTGGCTCTCTTGGTTAATCCTCCACCTGCGGCACCGGCATCCCATATGGGCACCGGGTTCCAGTCCCGATTGCTCCTCTTCCAGTCCAGCTTTCTGCTGTGGCCCGGGAGGGCATTGGAGGATGGCCCAAGTGCTTGGGCCCTGCACCTGCATGAGAGACCAGGAGGAAGCACCTGGCTCTTCTCTCTCTCTCTCTCTAACTCTACCCATCAAATAATAAAAAGAAAAAAAATTTTTAAAAAAGTATAGTTATTAGTTTATAATCTTGCTGTGCTTCCACAGAACCAGGAAAATAAAGAAACTTTGCAAACTACCCCTCTATCTTAAAGAATCTAAGAACAGGATATAAAACTCATGTTGTATCATAATAACCAAGTTAAATAAATGTATATAAACCACAGTTTATCAAGTGAAGAAAATACATATTCAGCATTCCTGCATCTGTAAAGTACTCTCTCCTTCAGCAGTCCCGTTTTGTGAAATGGATTCATTAAAGATTTCTGCCTTTTATATCTGAAGACAATGCTGCTTCATAACATAAGAATCTATCAGAAGCCAATAAACAAAACAAAATCATTACATTTAGAAGTTAGAAACTTTTCCAAATCTACTATTTTTTTTCAGGCCTCCTTAAAATGCCACAAGTAATCTGCTATTTAAAATGATGCTTTTCATATTTTAGTTGCTTTAATAAAATTCTCTAAAATTTCAATGTTTTGATTGCAGTATCTCTCTTCTAGTCACTTACTGTTAAAAAGGGATGTCTAGTGTTCTTTAATACTCTGCTTTCAGTTAAAGTGTGTGCCACTTCATCCTACAAAAGAAAAAGGCAAACCTTTAAAATATGTTCTCAGCACCAATAATACACAAATTTCACTTTCTCCACAATTACATGAGGCTATGCCTAGAGACACACAGGGATTTAAAAATGACAGTGGCATGCTTCCTTTACTGCTCAGATTTCCCTCCACCAATAATAAATAAACCACATTAATAATTTAATTCAGATGATAGTAAGTTATAAACTCATCAGAATGACACAAAGACCAATAAAAAAAATTATCAGAGGCACGAAAATTAAATGGGGCGGAGGGGGAGGCTGGTGCTGTGGTGTAGTAGGTAAAGGCTTCGCGTGCTGTGCCGGCATCTCATATGGGAACTGGTTCGAGTTCCGGCTGCTCCTCTTCAGATCTAGGTCCCTGCTATGGCCTAGGAAAGCAGTAGATGATGGCCCAAGTCCTTGGGCCCCTGAACCTGTTTGGGAGACCTGGAAGAAGCACCTGGCTTCGGATCATCACAGCTCCGGCCACCGCGGTCAACTGGGGAGTGAACCAGCAGATGGAAGACCTCTCTCTCTCTCTCTCTCTCTCTCTCTCTCTCTACCTCTCCTCCTCTCTCTGTGTAACTGTGACTGTCAAATAAATAAATAAATCATTATATATATATATATATATAAACAGAATGATTTTCACCTCAAAGATTATCAGCCTAATCGACAACAAGGTATTTAGTATTTCCACATGTTTAATACATTTTATTAAGGAGGCTATATTCCAATTAAGATCATAGAATCCACAACTCCCTACTTAGAAATCAGTTACTGAAAAGCAGAACATAAAACAAACATAAAATTTAATTTTAACTCACATTTTGGGAACAGAAAGCTGCAGAACTTATGAAAGTATATTTTTGACAAACCTATCTTTTTTTTAAAATTTTTTTGAAAAACAGAGTTACAGAGAGAGGTAGAGACAGAGAGAGAGAACTTCCACCTGTTGGTTCACTCCCCAGATGGTTGCAATGGCCAGAGCTGCGCTGATCCAAAGCCAGGAGCCAGGAGTTTCTTCTGGGTCTCCCATGTGGGTACAGGGGCCCAAGGACCTGGGCCATCTTCCACTGCTATCCCAGGCCATAGCAGAGAGAGCTGGATAGGAAGAGGAGCAGCCGGGACCAGAATCGGCGCCCATATGGGATGCCAACGCTTCAGGCCAGGGCTTTTACCCACTGTGCCGGCCCCAAACCTATCTTTTAAACAATGTTTTATTCATTTGAAAGACGAGAGAGAGAGACAGACAGACAGACAGAGACTCTTCTACCTGCTAGTTTACTTTCTAAATGTCTGAAACAGCTAGGGCTGGGCCAGGCCAAAGTCAGGAGCCTGGAACTCAATCCAGGTCTCCCATATCAGGGGCAGTAGCCCAAATATTTGCACCATTACTTGCTCCATCCCCCCAAAAGTGTACATCAGCAGGAAGCTGGAATCACAAGTAGAGCTGGAACTCGAGCCTGGGCTCTCTCATATGGGATGGAGGAGTCCCAAGGTTGTCTCCAGTATATTTTTCTGCTTGCAGTTTTAAAAATTTACTCTTTTTAAATAAATATTTTTAGTCTAAGTAACAATTTTTAAATGTGGGTATATTTTAAACTGAAAATACATTAAAGAATGTATCTCCCTACTTTTTTACATAAATTTCACCTGGACATCAAAAGTGAACTAGAAAAGATTTTCTTCAACATATGGAGAAGCAGAAAATTTTTTTTATACTTCCAAATACAATATTAAAGAAGAGAGACAACTGCTGAAACACACCATCTTCATCCATTACTTCTTTCAAGATCCTAAACAAAGCCCTAATTAGATCAATTTCTTAACACAATTGGCAAAGCAAAAAAAACTAAGAAAGATGTAGAGAGCACAACATCAAGATACAATGAGGCCAGCACTGTGGCATGGTGGGTAGAACTGCTGCCTGAGGTACTGGCATCCCACATGGGTGCTAGTTCGAGTCCCAACTGCTCCACTTCCAATTCAGCTCTCTGTTATAGCCTGGGAAAGCAGCAGAAGATGGCCCAAGTTCTTGGGCCCCTGCATCCGTGTGGAAGACCCAGAGGAAGCTCCAGGCTCCTGGCTTCAGATTGGCCCACCTCAGGCTATTGTGGCCATTTGGGGAGGGAACCAGAGGATGGAAGACCTCTCTCTTTCTTTTTGTCTAACTCTGCCTTTCAAATAAGTAAATAAATCTTAAAAAAAAAAAAAATCAGGATACCATCTGATGTGCAGCATTTGTATAGAAACATCTCACCTTAATAGTTAGGCCTGGAAGACAAATGTGAAACAGACCAAAGAAAGATCATAAAGCCTTTCCAGCAATGTGAGATCAAGTTTTTTTTTTTTTTTTTAAAGATTTATTTTATTTATTTGAAAGACAGAGTTAGAGAGAGAGAAACAGAGAGAGAAGTCTTCCATCCACTGGATCACTCCCTAGATGGCGGCAACAGCCAGAGCTGCGCCGATCCGAAGCCAGGAGCCAGGTGCCTCTTCCGGGTCTGCCTCGTGGGTGCAGGGGTTCAAGGACTTGGGCCACCTTCTACTGCTCTCCCAGGCCATAGCAGAGAACTGGATTGGAAGAGGAGCAGCCAGACCAGAACTGGCACCCATATGGGATGCCGGCGCTTCAGGCCAGGGCTTTAACCCGCTATGCCACAGCTTCAGCCCCAAGATCAAGTATTTTTTAACAAAGTATTTATTACTTGAGAGAGACAGAGAAAGAAATCTTTCATCTGCTGACTCACTCCCCTAATGGCCTCATTGGCTAGATCTGAGCTAGGCTGCAGCCAGGAGCCCGGAACTCCACTCAGGTCTTCCTCGTGGGTGTCAGGGGCCCAAATGCTAGCGCCATCCTCCCCAAGCCATCCTCTCCCAAGCCCATCAGCAGGAAGCTGAATGGGAAGCAGAGCAGCTGAGACTTGGACCAGATTTCTGTTATGGGATGATGGCCTTGCAAGCAGTGGCTTAGGCTGCTATACCACAACACCAGCCCCAAAAACATAATATTTAATACCAATGAAATCAAAAGTTTTAAATCAATGGAACCACATCAGCCATATTATTAATCTTATAGGAACCAAGCCTAGCTGCTCAATTTGAAAGCCCCCCTAAATCAATTAGAATGATAGATAATAATTTAAAGAAATCAGAAGCAGAAATGACACTTGATCTTTCAGATTCTAGAATTCATAAAGCCTAGCAAAATGGTGAGCCCTTAGCAGATACTAATACATGTGTGTTGAACTGAACTGCTTATCATAGGGATGAATTCCCAGACGCCTTCAAAAAATGTGTTCTGGATATGCATCTACACAGTGAAGACCCAGCACTGAACAAAACAGAAGTCCCTGCTCTTATGGAGAACACCTTTCACTTGGCCGGACAGTGACCAGTGTTAACAGAAAAAACAGAGCAGGGAGGGGACACTGCGTCCATGAACATCACACAGGGAATATGAAAAACAAAGCTACACATCACACAGGAAATGTGAAATACAAAGCTATAAACAGTAATTGGTTGTCTGTGACATATAGCACCAAATCCACCCAATAAAAAACCAAAATCCCTCACGTGCATTTAATAAATGCTTAGGATGGTGCAAGTCTTACAAACTTTTTTTTTTTTTTGACAGGCAGAGTGGACAGTGAGAGAGGGAGAGACAGAGAGAAAGGTCTTCCTTTGCCGTTGGTTCACCCCCACAATGGCCGCTGCGGCCAGTGCGCTGTGGCTGGCGCACTGCGCTGATCCAAAGCCAGGAGCCAGGTGCTTCTCCTGGTTTCCCATGTGGGTGCAGGGCCCAAGCACTTGGGCCATCCTCCATTGCACTCCCGGGCCACAGCAGAGAGCTGGACTGGAAGAGGAGCAACCGGGACAGAATCCGGCGCCCCGACCGGGACTAGAACCTGGCACCGCAGGTGGAGGATTAGCCTATTGAGCCGCGGTGCTGGCGCAAACTGTTTTAATAAAAAAGATAGGCTTCCTTCACTCACAGAATTCACAGGCTAGGAGAGAAGACAAATAAATATGCAAATTAATAATTAATAATTCTGGTAAGTGATATTAAGGAAAAAAAGAGGTTACACACTATCGCAGGTGGAGCAGTGAAGGAAACCAGTGCTTCTGGAGGAGGGTAATGTGACAGTGTGGGATGTAGGGGGAAAGGGGAGAACACAATTTCATTTAAGTTTTAAAAAGTTTACTCATGCTTCTCTGGGGTCAGGAAAGAAAAAAACAGGTGGTATCAATTTAGAGACTATCAAAGTTCTCCAAGAGAGATAAGAGGATGGCTTGGACTACTATGATGGGGGAAGGAACAGGTTAAAGAAGGGAATAGTTTTGAGATATTTCTGAGATACAAACTTAATAGTCAACACGCTTTTAAAAAAAAGCTACACATGCTTCCAATATCAGAGTGGATTAAAAGATACATGTCTTTATAGGCAGCAAGAAAGAGATACCATCTATACTTCAGCATGTTAAGGGATTTGAGTCAGTAACTTAGGGAGAGACTGAAGAAAGCTAAGTACAAAACACCTGTGGACAAGCAAAGCCCTCCTAAGGCTTTAGAAAGTATTTCATACTATTTTCTTAAAATAGGCCCATCATATAGAACAGTTATTTTTCTAAGTCACTTGGCTAAGTTTCATTAGAAAAACTCACTAAATTCTGTAATCTGCCTAATACTATCAAAGCAGCCAAGTAAACATTTATGTATATAAAAGCTAAAACTGTATTTCTCTGTTGTAAGAATGGAACTGGAATACCATGTATCTCTCAAATATTAAAATGTATTTTCTACCATATTTTACATCTGATCAGATTACAATTTTTCCCATTAATGCAAACTTCATGGTACTGTATTACACATACTAATTAGCTTTGCTATGAAGGTATGCGCAAGCTAAAAAGTAAACACAGATGCCAATAATTTTTAATTGCGGCTAAAAGCAACATGTCAAAACAAAAAGTTAAAAATAACAGTGATAAAATTTAGTGGCTTAAACAATGTGACTTTTTAAAAAAATCCATTTGTTGATCATAATTATAAAAGAAGAGCTTTAAAAATGCTTGGGTGGATGTTATGGATTATAGAACTTGGCTGTCCAAACTCATACAGATATTTGAATGGTGAAGTCTCACAACAGCTAATGGGTTAAGTCTAGAGCTTGCCAGACTAGGGTGAAGACAGGATCTAATTATGGTGGCTAGGAGGTGAGCCCAGTAGGAGGTCTTAAGTCATCAGGGGCTTGCCCTTGGACGGTACCCTCAAAAGAGGGTTGGTTATGTAAGTCGAACTTGCCTCCCATGTCTTTCTCTGCTTCTTGGCTCACCATGTGATTCTTCTTCCACACCAGCTCTACCACATGTCTGACCAAAAGGGCTGCCCATTCTGCAATTGTGAATCTACAACCATAAGCTGAAATAAACTTTCCTCCCTCCAGAGTTGCTCTTCTCAGGTATTTTAGGTGAAATAATGAAAAGCTGACTAATAAAGTATAAAACAGAAGTATAATGTTTTCATGTAAATGACTTTGAAATACAGATCTACTTACATTCACCCAGGACAAAATACTAAATAATGAATTTATAAATCTAATTTACTTCATTTTTCAATTTTAAAGGAAATGAGATTTAATTTCTTGAGACAGGAGGCAGAGGAACAGTCCTTCTTATATTTGTTTTCCCAATCTTCTCCAATTTATCACTCACCCTCTTCTCTGTTTTGTGGTAGGTAGGTTTTTTGATGGAGGTGAGGAGTAGGCCACAAAGAGGAGGAAAAACTCCACTATCAAGAGCAACAAGGATGCTACCTCCTTCAATCCCCACACCAGCTCAGCAAGTTGGGTTTTATTACTTCCATTTTAAGAGTAAACTGAGATTCTCATGAGTAAACACAGAAATCAAATTATTCAAGCTGCAGGTGGAGAAGCTAGTACTGGTCCCATGTCTAAATCCAGTGTTAATGGTCTTTCCCACATTCAGATAGCTTAGCACCTACTTAACTAGGTACTTCCACCCTGCTCATATTATTTTCTCCATCAGAAGCAAGTTGAAATCAAGACACATTATGTCTGAAACATTTTCTTCACGCATCCAGAGCAGTAACAGAGACCTAACAAAGGAGTGGGAACAAGTAGGGTAAATGCAAGGAAGAAGGTAGAGAAATGTCACCCCGGCACACTTTTTTTTTTTTTTTAATTTATTTATTTCAAGGCAGAGCTACAGAGAGGAGAGACAGAGATCTTCCATAAGCTGGTTCACTCCCCAAATAGCTCCAATGACTGGGACTGGGCCATAGCCAGGAGCCTGTGGCTTCCTCTGGATCTCCCATGTGGATGCAGAGGGTCCAAGGACTTAGGCCATCCTCCACTACTTTCTCAGGCACACCGGCAGGGCGCTGGATTGGAAGCGGAGTAGCCGGGACCCGAACGGGCGCCAATGCCAAGCACCATGGCTTAATCCGCTACACCACAGCACCGGCCCCAGGACACTCATTTTCAAGAAGACCACAATAACTACCAGTGATCATTATTAGTGTTTTACTGTCTCAACAAGCCATGTGCTAGCAATCTATACTTTTTATTTTTTTTTACCTAAGAGGAAGTGTGTCATACCTATCAAGCTCTCAATCTGAGGTTCTAACTGCTCTTTTAAAACTTGAACACTGGCCTAGATGCCAAACTTTTTTAAAAAACTAATTTATTTCAAAGTCAGAGTTACAGAGAGACAGGGAGAGACAGAAACACAGAGATCTTCCATCTGCAACCCAGGTGGTCGCAACAGCCAGCACTGGGCAAGGCTGAAGCCAGGAGCTACTTCCAGGTCTCTGCACGGGTGGCAGGGGCCCAAACACTTAGGCCATCTTCCACTTGCTTTTCCCAAGTCATTAGCAGGGAGCTGGATAGGAAGTAGAGCAGCTGGGACATGAACCAAAACCTATAAGGGCTGCTGGCACTGGAGGCAGCAGCTTTACCTGCTGCACCACAGTGCCAATTCCCCAGATGACAAGATTGTTAAAAAAAATTATTTATTTGAGGGGCAGAGAGACAGAGACATGTGAGTGGCCTCATCTGCTGATTTGCTCCCCAAATGCCCCCAACAGTGAAGGCTGGGTTGGGCAGAAACCAGGAATTGGAGTTTCACTCTAACTCTCTTGTGTGGGGGTAGGGATACCAACACTTGAGCCATCCCCATTGCCTCCCAGGGTCTGCATTAGCAGGAAGCTGGAGCCAGGGAATGAATCCAGGTACCACAATGTGGGACACAGGTTAACTTTTAATACCTCTCTGATGCTGCAGCCATTGGTCACACTGTCTTCTCACTGTTCTTTGCTTTCTATTCTCTTTTTGAAGACTTTTCATCTTGATGGAATAAGTGAAGGCACAATTGTTCTCTATTATCAGTGAGCCCTGTATCACCTTTCTCAAGTATTACCTTTGAAAGTTTGGTTCGATGCGCTGTTTCAGATGTTACTAGGAAGGAGGGTTACATGAACTCCTGTGACTTCCATCACAGTGTAAGCATTTTGGACCCTAGTCTTTCTTAAACTGTAGAATGCATCTCTTAGCTGCTTTGCTCTTCACTACATTCTCTTGTTCTTTCTACCTCTCTCGATTCCCAGTATTGGGACAAGTTCATCTCTACTCTCTCACCTCCATATTCTACCTCTCTCGATTCCCAGTATTGGGACAAGTTCATCTCTACTCTCTCACCTCTATATTCTACCTCTCTCGATTCCCAGTATTGGGACAAGTTCATCTCTACTCTCTCACCTCCATATTCTACCTCTCTCGATTCCCAGTACTGGGACAAGTTCATCTCTACTCTCTCACCTCTATATTCTACCTCTCTCGATTCCCAGTATTGGGACAAGTTCATCTCTACTCTCTCACCTCCATATTCTACCTCTCTCGATTCCCAGTACTGGGACAAGTTCATCTCTACTCTCTCACCTCTATATTCTACCTCTCTCGATTCCCAGTATTGGGACAAGTTCATCTCTACTCTCTCACCTCTATATTCTACCTCTCTCGATTCCCAGTATTGGGACAAGTTCATCTCTACTCTCTCACCTCCATATTCTACCTCTCTTGATTCCCAGTACTGGGACAAGTTCATCTCTACTCTCTCACCTCTATATTCTACCTCTCTCGATTCCCAGTATTGGGACAAGTTCATCTCTACTCTCTCACCTCTATATTCTATAGCTAAAAAAATAAATAAATAAATTGCATCTTGACTAGAGCATTGCCATTCCCCTCCAAGTGCAGCTGAGTCTTCTCAGGTGTCATCACTTATCCCTACAAGGTCATGATTCCAGTCCTCAGGAAGGTTGTTTCAAAACTCTCCCCTCTTGGTGTACATGCTGACATGTATACACTTAACTGCTACGCCAGACCTAGCTACTGAGGTACTGAGGTACTGAGGACTGGGGACTGGAACTCAGGTCAGTTCTTCCATTCAAGTCCAGAAGCTTTTTTTTTTTTTTTTTTTTTTTTGGACAGGTAGAATTATAGACAGTGAGACAGAGAGAAAGGTCTTCCTTCCGTTAATTCACTCCCCAAATGGCCACTATGGCTGGCACTGTGCCAATCCAAAGCCAGGATCCAGGTGCCTCCTGGTCTCCCATGCGGATCTGAGACTTGGGCCATCCTCCACTGCCTTCCCAGACCACAGCAGAGAGCTGGACTGGAAGAGGAGCAACTGGGACTAGAACCTGGTGCCCATGTGGGATGCCAATGCTGCAGGTGGAGGATTAACCAAGTGAGCTACGGCGCAAGCCCAGAAGCTTTTCATTAAGTTGTCTCTCTTTATCTCAACCTCACCCCCTCACACTTTCAGAATGTGAACTTAATTCCCACACAGAAGCGAAGCTATGACTAATATGTCACACATCCAATCACTCCCTCCTCCTGAAAACGCATTCTGCTCTTAGTTCCTATGGCGTCACAATCACTGACTTCCCCCTCTCCTGGGTAGTCACATGTTCCTAGTCTCTGTTGCTAGTTCTTTCTCTGAACCCTTATTCTAGAAGTGTACCCAAGACTCAGTTCTCAGACCCCTTTCTCCTCCCTAGCTATACTCCGTATCTTGGTGAATTTCAGATTGTGGCTCAAAAAATAGTCCATATGCTAGAAGGCTTCCCAATTTCTAATTCCAGCCTACATTTCTTTCCTAAATTCAAGAAATGTCTAATTGACACAGATGTCTAATAGGTGACTTAAACGTGGGTATCTAACAGAACTATCAAATCTGACATATCCAAAACCTAACTCATAATCTTTCCTTGAAATGTTGGTTCTTCCTACAGTCATCATCATTACAGTGAATGGGAACCCCATTTTTTTTTTCAGTTCCTCAGGTCAAAAACCTTGCAATGATCTTCAAATCGTTTCCTTCTCTCATTCTCTACATTCAATCTGCCAGGCAATTCATGGTGTATTCTCAACACTGCAGACAAAGTGACATTAGTAAAATGAAGTCCAGATCATGTTATCATAGCGCTTAGAAATTTTCAATGATTTCCTTCTTCATTCAGAGTAGAAACCAACATCTTTGCAAATCTGTAAGTATCTACATAATCCCACATTACTCATATTCTTGTGTTATACCAGCCATGCCAGATTCCTGGCTACTCAAAGCACATGCTAACTACGCTCCTTTTGGGACCTTCTCAGTTGCTGCTGCCTCTGTAGGGAGCAATCTTCCTCCAGAAAATCTGGAGAGGCTTGCTTCCTAACCTCCCTCCAATGCTTACTGCAATTTCACCTCCTCGGCGATCATTCTATCTAAAAGCAGAAAACCACCAATAATCACTACCACCATTACTCCTTTTTCCCCTACATCAGTTTTTCTACAGTATGTATTAATTTCTTACAGACTGTGTGATTTATTCATGTATGTATATTGTTTTTGTCTCTCTCCTGACTAGTATATAATTTCCAAAATAGAGAGAGTTCGATTCATTCATATGGTCACAGTGCTTAGAGTATCATCTCACAGATAATTATGTTGTCCAGGTGTATTCATGGAAAGAACGAATGGATGAATAAATGGTGAATGACAGCTCTGGTACATAGTGCTGATGAATGAGGGCGTCTTCATGCACTTTAAGAAGCAAATCCAGAATACAAACCAAAACAGCACAATGACAGCTGATGAAGAAGGTACAGCAGACAAAACCATTATTCTGATAAGCCACAATAACAGAAAATATTTAATACACAAGTTCTAGAAGATTAGAAAATCTGAGACTAGGTCAAAGAAGCTACCAGATGATGTTAAGAGCGTTTAGCTGTACCCCCCAGTAATTACTGACAAAGTCAAGAAGATGAACATGCTGGCCATGAACATGTGGCCAAGCCACAGCACTAGGTTCATGTTTTAAAGGATCTATATGCAGGAAAGGGTTAGCATAGAAGGTCTGGATTGCTCAAACACTGCACATTCCCCCAAAGGCGAGTATTCAGGACTGACCTTTGGCTAGCTTCTAGGAAGTAAGCTCTGATCACTTAGAATATTCTGCCCGAATTCTGGCATTTTTTTGTCAGAGATCTTGGACCACAAAGTACAGTCTGCCTAGATGGGTTTACTGTAACACCAGGATGAATACTGACTGCTGTGTGCCAGATTTCCCTCTGGGGGGGCTCAGTCAGAAGAGCCACACAGGTGCCACTTGCCTGTAACTGACCATCAAAAATGCTGGAGTCTTTGACAAATACTTCACAAGTCTTGTTACACACTGTTGCTGAGAGAAATAAGTGCATCTTTGTGACTTCAAGGGACAGGGCACCAGAAAGCCTGCCCCTGATTTCTCCTGGACTTTGCCTCATGTGGCATTCCATTTATTGATTTTAATCTGTATCATTTCACAATTAACAAACATACCCAGGTGTTACATGTACCATTTGCTTCTTTTTGATTCTTGCGTCACTGAAGCTCAAGGTGGTCTTAGTGACTCCTGACACAGCTGGCATCGGAAGTAACAGGACTGTGAAAATAACTCTGACTCACCAAAACATGACAAAATCACTCTTTAGAAAAAGAAAGGATGACAGGGCAGGTGAAGACAAATCTTTGATGCTTAAAAGAATAACAAACCACCCATGTGTAATAAGTTGCTAATAATGAAACTTGACAATGGGACTTAAAATGATATACCCAAATCTCAAGGATTTAGCTTACTGGATAAAGGAACACAAAATAACAAGAAGCAAACAACCCATTGGTATTTTTAATATCTTTAAAAGCTAAAATGAAAGCAAAGGAATATGTAGCGGTGAATCCTGGAGCTCATAAAGCTTGGATATTTGACCATCTAAGCCATGGCTGCTAGTTCCAGGGCTACTGGATAGGAAAAGGTTATGCTGAAATAACAGATTGCACTTCTATGGCCTCTGGATACCAAAAATGTGGTCCAGGTAGAAACCCAAGAAACTAAAGAAACCAGAGGCCACAGTATCAACAAGTTCTCTTAATTTACAGATCAGTATCAAAAGGTTCCTCAGGCTGGCACTGTGGCTCATTAGGCTAATCCTCTGCCTGCAGCGCCAGCACCCTGGGTTCTAGCCCCGGTTGGGGCGCTGGATTCTGTCCCGGTTGCTCCTTTTCCAGTCCATCTTTCCTCTGTGGCCCGGGAAGGCAGTGGAGGATGGCCCAAGTCCTTGGGCCCTGCACCCGCATGGGAGACCAGGAAGAAGCACCTGGCTCCTGGCTTCGGATTGGCGCAGTGCGCCGGCCATGGCGGCCATTTGGGTGGTGAACCAACAGAAAAAGGAAGACCTTTCTCTCTGTCTCTTTCTCTCACTGTCTAACTCTGCCTGTCAAAAAAAAAAAAAAAAAAAAAAAGTTTCTCAAAAACTTTTATTGAACTGGATTATGAGTGACCATATCTTTGGTTCTGAGTGCTACAGAGTGAAGTCTGCTTCTGTGGATTCAAGACCCACAGCTCACTAATGAACACCCACAGATACCTGGACATTATCCAAACACACAACAGGGTGCTCCCAAGGGGATAGACTGCCTAGCAAAGTGGATAAGGGCCACAGCAAGGTTTATCCTGAAAGGAGAGTTGTCCCCTCCCTCCTGTAAATGTCATGGCACTCCCCAGCAGAAGTGCCTGAGTAGCTGCACATGCAAGCCATGCCACACTGGCTTCTCCATCATCGGGATGTGCATTTACTTAAATGCCATGACCAAGGGAGGCCTTTTTACACAGGTGCCTGACACAATCTAATGGCCATAAAATCAAGCAACAGTTCAAGAAGCCATGTCAGATTTGCTGTCTCACTGTTTGCTTAACAACTGTCCCAATTCTGCACTAATTTCTGTATCCTTTATATTTTCTTTATCTCCATGGCCTCAATTTATAAAATGAAGGAACTGGACTACATGATCAAGTTCCTTCAAGTGCCAGAACAACTTCTTTCAACAGCCTTCACTGGATTCATGGTTTTAACTGGCATGTCTGTCACCCTCACTCTAAACTTTAGGGCTCTCGGTGGGCAGGGCAGATATTTAAAATTAAGAGCCTAGGCCGGCACTGTGGCATAGCGAGTGATGCCACTGCCTGCAGTGCCAGCAACCCATATGGGAGCCAGTTCGAGTCCCCGATGTTCCACTTGTGATCTGGCTCTCTGCTATGGCCTGGGAAAGCAGTGGAGGATGGCCCAGGTCCTTGGGCCCCACACCCACATGGGAGACCCACATGGGAAATCGGCAAGCTTAAGTTGTTGTGGCCAAATGGAGAGTGAACCAGCGGATGGAAGACCTCTCTCTCTCTTTCCTTCTGTCTCTGCCTTTCTCTGTTTTTCAAATAAAAAAAAAAATCTTAAAAAAAACCAAAAAACCCAACACTCAAGTTTAACTTCATCATCTCTATTAATAAAAACATACCCGAACTGAAATGATGCTGTTTTCAGCAGAGAGGAGCACTCTGTAGCCTGAGATGATTCTTGAGAGATAATAAGTTGTTAAGAGAAAACAATGGAAGCTAAAGAAGGGACAATAAAAGGCAAGTTGTATTAAAGATTGAAATATGAAGATATCTCACTTATATTTGCACCAATGTTTGCTTCTTTGGCTCAAGCACGTACTGAAAAAGAGTGTGATTTAGCTCATAATAAAGCAAAACTTACATACAAAAATAAAAATCACCAAACTAGGCAAGGCCTTAAATAGTTGCTAAGGTATGTTATGAATAAGTGGACATTGATAGAGATGAGCCAAGGTCTTCATACAGCACTATCAGAAGTTATGCGAACCAATGGGATACCTTGTATGTCCCTCAATATTGAAGAGTCCTAAAAAATTACACTCTAACTTCAAGGAATGTAAAAAACTAGGAGGTAGAGAGGACAATGAGGAGGCTTTCTTCACATCACCAGAGGTGATGGTCTATCAAAGTAATCAGGATTAGGATGGACAGAGAAGCTACGTCTTTTTGGACCTATCCCTGGTTAGGGACTAAAAATTATATGAAAGCCACAGGTAAAATAAAGGTTAAGAAGAAACATGCCAGGGGCTTCCCAACAAGAGAATCCCATGCACTGTGACTGCAAAACCTGGTGGTGAAATTCTAGCAAAGACTATGATTAGACTGGGGGGAATGTAGGGAGTTGGTCACTGATGGGATTCAAGGGCGAATTCTGGAACAGACTACATGAGTGGCCACATCCACTTAACCTGAATATGCTACTAGGAAGGATATTATATCTGACTAGAGAACACTTCAGCTACTATACTACAGAAATAATGTTGATTTGTTCTTGTAACAACTGCACATGCTAAATGGAAACCTATAGTATTTCCAGAGTCCACACAAACTGCTAATTTGTAACATGGTGAACAAAAAGAGACTATCATTGAAATTAACAGATGAGAAGTTGGGGTGCTTTTACTTACAAATGCTCTGTAATAATAACTGTGTATCCCACAAAACAGGTGGATGGCTTGTGTAGACTAATATATAACCTACAGCATCAGCAGTTCTTAATATCATTACTACAGTGCAAAAAATATAACCACATAAAAACAGACATTCAGTTACTGATAGTTCAGGTGTTTGCCTTGGTCCCAGTCTCAGAAAAAAAAAAACAAACAAACAAAAAAACAAAACAAAAAACTACAGTATCCCTTCAATTGGAAATAATCACAATTTACTTTTACTGTGTTGGCATAGGGTCATCTGAATTCACCAGTTTACTGTCATGCTAGATTATGCTACAATTGACTAGAATGTAGTGGTAACACACATGAATATCAGACAAGGCGATAAATCCAACAAATACCCAAGGACCTACCCAAACTGTAAAATACAAGGAATCACCTGGGCAGGAGCCACTATGGACATTCCATAGACAATTAAAAATAAAGAGTCATTATTGCTTATCCACAAAAGTGAGAAACACCACAGCTGATCAAGTTGTTTGGGTTTCAGAGAACAAAATTCCACACCTGGGACTAGGGTTAACTTTCATTCACAACACTACTCAAATAGGATGTGTGCTGTGTACTTCAAAATGTTTGTGGAAAAATAAAATGGACTTAAAAGTATACTGTGGTACATGAAAATTCTGGTATATACCCAGAGTTTTTCTATAATGCACATTTCCATGACATTTCCAAAGTACCTGCAGGCTAGATCTCAATTGCAGAAGCTCAGTCAATGCATGTAGGTCCTTTTGATCCTAAAGATCCACATTCTTGCGTGATTTTAGGAGTATCTGCAAATTATACTTATGTGAAACTGGGGTGACAACAAAATCAAACCAAGCCAAACCAAAGACCATTAATGTTGCCCAGAACCAACCACTGGGATCTTGGGCCAGAAAATTTCCAGACATGGAAATACAGTACATATGTTTACAGAGACAATTATTGGTTGCTGTTATTAATTAAAACTACCATTACAACTAAAGGATATACTATAATCTTTAAGAAACACTCTAAGAAAGCACTGCCCAGAAGAGTCCCATAATAAGATGGACACAGTCTACAGGAAGAGTGCTGGGAGAGGACTAGTAAGGAGGTCCTTACCATACTTGGAAACAGCAGGCTCTTTCTCACTACTCAAACTATGGAGCTGAGCAGCAGCCAGTACCCAGCGCCACATCTTACATCACAGGGCAGTGTTCAACGGAGAGGTGTCAACTCATCATCAAAAAAGTGGCTTGTCTACAGATGGAGGGCAGTTCCAAAGTGGCACAGACCTCTTTCTTTTTCAAAGGCCACCACATTATAACTGAATCAGCTTAGGGCGCTCAACTGCACACTGTTTTCCTTGCAATGAAGAGTGAAGCAAACAACAATAAAAGCACCGATATTTGGGGGTTCACTGATAAGTGGGCTGATGGGCAATGGGAATCAGGCCTATTGAAGGGATGAACAATGAATGAGGCATGGCCCTGTGACAGTCATTATAGAACATAAAGGGAACATTCAAGTAGGACAGGATGACACCCATGTGAACCTCCCCTCCTTCAGGATCAGAGCAGGACTGAAAGCAGCAAGCGCTCGCCTGACGCAGCCACCTGGATCCATCAAATGAACAGATACGGGAGAGCTGCAGCAAAACAAAGATGGGATGACCATGAACATACACCTATTGCACCCTCCGAGATACAAAATGTTGATGAGAATTGTCCTATCTGCCAATAAGACAGAAAGAAACTGCAGGTGGCTATGGGGAAGATTTCCCAGGAGGAAGTACCCCTCCAACGTATCTGGCAAACACACTGCATCGGACCACTGACAATATCCTCTGGAGGTTCTGGATTGGGCTTTGCGTACTTGGCAGTAAAACATCAGAAGAGGACTGGAACAGAAGACACCATATGCCCACCATCTGACCTAGTGACATGTCATCAGACGAAGGATCACACTTCACAGCCCACAACCATGTCAAATGGATGCAGCATTTTTTTTAAAAAAAGATTTATTTTTATTTATTTGAAAGACAGAGATGCAGAGAGAGACAGAGACAGAGAGAGAGGTTTTCCATCTGCTGGTTCACTCCCCAGATGGCCGCAATGGCTGGAGCTGTGCTGATCTGAAGCCAGGAGCCAGGAGCCCCCTCGGGGTCTCCCACGTGGGTGCAGGGGCCCAAGGACTTGGGCCATCCTCCACTGCTATCCCAGGCCACAGCAGAGAGCTAGATCGGAAAAGGAGCAGCCAGGACTGGCTCCCATATGGGATGCCGGCGCTTGAGGCCAAGGGCATTAACCCGCTATGCCACAGCACTGGCCCCGACGCAGCATTTTAAGGTATCATATCACCCTCAGACTGTTAAGTCTGACAGCAGACAGCAGACAGCCAATTGACATGTGAAGCTGAAACATTTATTATTTAAAATGAGAGGGGATAAAGACAGGAAGTGCTGATACACATGCCTTCACAGGTAACACTCAACATGAGAAGGGCCAAAGGGAAGGTGCCTTTGCAATAGATTCCTCTGATTTTCTGGTACATGTGGGGACGTGCAGGAAGAAGACGACACTTTCATGACCATACAGTTCTCCCCTACATCACTTCTACTTTCTTTTTTCCTACTTGCCACAGTGTCCTATGGGCAGGGCCTCAACTGTGGGCGCTGGAAGCAGAGACAATTCCTAAGCAAGAAATTCTACCTTTAAACCATTATGTCAAACTGAGAGTCCAATGCGATGGATTATGCCTTCATTTCATCTAGGAAAATGGATTGATCAAGATAGCTCACCATGGGGCTGGCACTGTGGCACAATGGGTAGAGCTGCCACTTGCAGTGCCAGCATCCCCTATGGGCACCAGTTCTAGTCCCAGATGCTCCACTTCTGATCCAGCTCTCTGCTATGGCCTGGGAAAGTAGTAGAAGATGGCCCAAGTCCTTGGGCCCCTGGACCCGCATGGGAGACATGGAAGAAGCTTCGGCTCCTGGCTTCAGATTGGCATAGCTCTGGCCATTGCGGCCATCTGGGGAGTGAACCTGCAGATGGAAGATATCTCTCTCTCTTTCTGCCTCTGTGCTTTTCAAATAAATAAATAAAAAAGACAGCTCACCAGCATGTACCTATGTAATCCAACCTGCAACTCTTTCTGTCTAATGAGAATAGACTGAGGGAAAGGTACCTGGTAAACTACTGTTGCAGGCAATCTGGTTCAGCACATCCCTTGCAGACTGGAAGAATTCTTTCTGCCTACATGGGTTCCTATTTCTGGGTACCACAATGGGATTAAGTTAGAAATCAGTAACAGAGAAACAAATAGAAAAACTCACAGATCTGTGGAAATCAATAATAATGGAAGGAATTAGAGATGAATGAAAACATACCAAAACTTATGCAAGGCAACACAAGCATTGCTAAGCGGGAAACATATAGCTGTCAGTGCTTACATTAAATAAGAGCAGTGATCTCAAACCAACAACCTAATTTTATAATTTCACAGTAAACTCAAACCTAGCAAATGGAAGAAAAAAGATTAAAACAAACAGAAAACCCATAAACATCAACTGATACAAAAGTTGGTTCTTTGAAAAGATTAACAAAATTGACACAGCTAGTTAAACTGAGAAAGAACAAATACTTATAAGGAATGAGGGAAACAGAAAAGCACCATGAGAACACCACAATAATCATTACTGTAGACAAGAGCCACTGATGAGCAGTACAATTATTAGACCAAAGTTTAAGAAACAGATTTGCATAGTCTCAGAGTATTTCCCCTAAGATACTTATTACAAAGGCGTAAATAGTAACTTTACAGTGGAGAAACCCAAGTTAGTCAAGTGTCGAAAATGAATGTCACAGTAAGACCTGTCAACATCATTTACTTCCTGATAGGATGCTCTCAAGGGTACCTCAGGAATCAAACCCCAGGCCTTGTCACACTCCAAAACTTCACACTGTTCATCATTTTGCTATGAATAACCATAATCCTCTCAAGAAACTGGTAAATGGATTTGCTGCACAAGGCAGAAAGGAACTACATCAATCAAAATAGTCAATCATTTGTGAAATATACCCAATTCTGCACACTCGGAAAGGTATAGTAATTAGTGGGATAAGACAGTGTCAAATAGGATGTTCTCAAATCTCAATAAACAGAAAGCAAATAATGAAGTGCAAGTGAAACTAGTATGTAAAAGGGAAAACAGAGTAATAATTTACCAATGCTCAATAAAAAGTAGGTAGTAGTAACAGGAGATATTTATCATACTGATGTTTATTTTTATTTAACAGTACTTTAAGTCTAATTATATTCAATACATAATTTATTAAATTTATTTACTAATGATGGCAAATATAATTAAATTCATTTCTTCATTTAATCGTGACAACAATCCTATGACGTGAGTAGTAGTATTTTCCTCATTTCTCAGGTGAGGAAACAAAGGTATACAATGCTGAGTGACTCTGAGGAAGGATCAGAGGGTAGGCAGCAGAGTCTACATGCTACACTATACTACCTCCCTGAAAATAGTTCAATTATCAGGAAATGCCAGGTACTATACTAAAATATGTATACTAATCTTGGGAGTATTCCTGCCTAGGAGGTTTTATTCTGCCAACTTTACAAATAAAAACACTAAGGCTCTGGTGAGCTGTCCACCACACTATAGGATACCTGGTGGGCTGGCCTTCTGCTCGGTAACTGTCAGAAGTATTCTATCCTTTGAAACACTGAGATACACAAAAATGTACCATCACAAATAGGTCATCACGTGCAGTATGAACCCAGGCCTACATGACTTCAAAGTCAATATTCTTTCTATAAGAGACACCAACTTGTGAAGGAGCTGAGATTAAAATAAATGTTCAAAGTCAAGGGGAACATAGTTTTATAAAGCACATGGAGCAATGTACTGCAAATGAGGAAAATATGGATGAAAGTACCTGAAAAAGTAGTTGCTAAAGTATGACACTATAACACTGTGCTAAGTCATCTGCTGAACTGAATCAAATACAAAGCATGGACCAACTTGTAAAGAAGTCAAATTTGTCTCTTGAGGGAACTGAAACTAAATTCAGAACTCTGAGTGAGAAATGACATTAGTTTTTAAATTATTTGTAAAGATCTAAGTTGAATAAAGTCCTGGGAGTGGGGGTTACAACCTCCTAAAACAATTTCAAACTCAGGGGCCAGCGCTGTGGTCAGCAGGTTAACACCCTGGCCTGAAGCGCCGGCATCACATATGGGCACCGATTCTAGTCCCAGCTGCTCCTCTTCCGATCCAGCTCTCTGCTATAGCTTGGGAAAGCAGTAGAAGATGGCCCAAGTCCTTGGGCCCCTGTAGCCACGTGGGAGACCCAGAAGAAGCTCCTGGCTTATGGCTTTGGATCGGCACAGCTCCAGCCGTTGCAGCCATCTGGGGAGTGAACCAGATGAGTCTCTCTGACTCTCCTCTCTCTGTGTAACTCTGACTTTCAAATAAATAAATAAATAATTAAAAAAAAAAAGAATTTCAAACTCGATTTATCTTAGTTTTATCACTCTAATATTTTCTAATCTATTTAGGATGCTGTCCCATCTGATGTTATAAAAGCTCTGTAATTTACAGCACAAAATCATCCACACTATTCTACTCAATCTTTAATAAGAAATTCAAAACATCGAGGGGAAATACTACAGAGCAACACTAGTATAACTAGTGATATATATCACAAACAGTTAAACATTCTCTGAAGCACACACACTGACTGCACATCTTTGCCTCCTCAAGGGAATCACACAGCTTCAATGGGACAGGCACTATGGTGTAGCGGGTTAAGCTGCCACTTCAGACACCCTCGTCCTATACTGGAGTGCTGGTTCAAGTCCTGGCAACCTCTATTTCTGATCCACTTTTGGGCTAATGTGCCTGAAAAGGCAGCAGATGATAGCTCACCTGCTTGGGCCCCTGCCACCCATGTGGGAGACATGGATGGAGTTCCGGTTCTTGTCTGTGGCACGGCGCGGCCCAGCCCAGCCCTTGTGGCTGCAGGAATTTAAGGAGTGAACCAATGGACACAAGATTCTCTCTTTCTCTGTCTCTCAAATAGAAGAAAATAGACAGACTTTTTTTTTAAATTAAAGAAATGCACTGGCATTCTGGCACAGCAGGTTAAGCTGCCACCTGCAACACTGGCAACCCATATGAGCACCAGTTCAAGTCTTGGCTACTTCACTTCTAATTGGGCTCCCTGCTAATTCATCTGGGAGAGAAAAGGAAGATGGCTGAAGTAGTTGGGCCTCTGCCACCCATGTGGGAGACCTGCATAGAGTTCCAAGCTCCTGGCTTTCACCTCGCCCAGCCCTGGCCTTTGTAGCCATTTTGCAAGTGAACCAGCAAATGGAAGTTTTCTCTATGTAACTCTGCCTTCCAAATAAATAAATAAATCTTTTTAAAAAAATAGCTTGAGCATAAAATATTCATGTATTAACTTTTGAAAACCTTAATATAACAAATATTAATACATAGACATTAATATTGAGGAACCCTACAGTCAATACTTTGATTTTTTAAAGGTATATATTCATGAGCACACACACACATACACATCACAAGTAACAATTTAGTAAATAATTCTAATAAACAGTTACCTTTGCAATAATGACTTCTTTCTTCAGAATCTTCATAGCATAATATTTCCCACTTGCCTTCTCTCGAACCAAAATGACTTTCCCAAAAGTGCCTTTACCTAGTAGTTTCAAATAGTCAAAATCATTCATTGTCTGAAAAATACAAATTAAAAAATATGAAATATTTGATGCAATGTATTGCATATAAACACAGATTTATAATATTCATCCAAAAACAAAGTTTACCAATATCTATATATCCTTAAATGAAAAAGAATCAGATCGGCACTGGACTCCTCATCAGCACTCAGTATGCTGAAAATAATTTAAGCAGTTCTCAGATATTTTAGAAAGCGACTCTAAACTTCCAATTCCTCAGATCAAGTTATCAGCTAAACAAAAGCCCATAGACAGAAGGAGAAAAAAATCACCACTACTCATTTTCAAGAACTCAAGTTTTCAAGGATTTAATAATGCTCCTACCTGCAGACAATGTGGTAATTAGAAATGCTCCACACAAACATTCTAAATATGCCTAAGTAGTCAATATTTTAAAGGAACTATTTAAGAATGTATTCCAAAGTATGTATGGAATGCAAGAAAGTTATTTTTTATAAGAGATGTTGAGTACAACCCCAGAGTTCAGGGAAAATAAATCTAAGAAAGACAGCAGTCGTAGCTTCTGAGAAAGCAACTGGTGCCATTCAGAACAGGAGGGCAGGGAGCTCTGAGCGTCTCTGACCCATCTGCTTTCACCTCTCACTGCGGAGCCAGGGAGCTGCCCAGGATTCTGCCAGGCAGCCCCGTCCGTCACGTGCGCTCTGCCCTCTCTGAGTGCACCTTCCTGCTTTGCTTTACCTGTAACATTCTTCCACAAACTCCCAACATTTTGAAATTATTTCCCCACGAAAGCCCTCCCACAGACAGCTTCTCATTTTTGGCACACTTGTCTTGTTTTGAAATTCCTCTACTACCATGTTAATGGGCTTTGGATGGAAGGGGCGAGAACACCGTATGCTCCGTTTACTTTCTTAAATTGAGTTTGGAGGTTTGTAAGTAACAAATTCAGTATTTGGGTCTCATCACACATTAAGAGGTCACTGAGAAGTTCTTGGCCTTTTGTAACCTTTCCCTCTTTACCATCCATCTGAATTCAATGTGAGAAATGTCTTAATCAGAAACCTTAGCATCCAGCTTCAGAAATAAGGCAAAAAGCAAATTCAATTCAAAATGACTAGAAGAAAAAGAATTAGGAAATAAAGATCAGAGCAGAAGTCAACTAAGTCTTTTAAGAGAAGAAAAAAAATGGTAGAGAAAAATAATCAATGAAGCTAAAAGTTGATTCTCTAAGAATCATCAATAAAAATTGATTAAACCCCTAGCCAGATTGGTCAAAAAAATAAAGACAGAAGATATAAACTACCAGTATTGGGAATGAGGGAGGTGACATCACTGTAGACTCTACAGATATTAAAATGAACATAAAAGAAAAGTATAAACGCCTACCATTATGCCATTTGATTGACAACTTAGATGAAATAAACAAATTCTTTCAAAGTCTCAAACTAGTAAAGCCCACTCAAAAAGAAAGATGAATTGAACAGCCCTAAATTAAGGAGATTGAGTTTGCAGTCAAAAACTTTTCAAGCAAGGAAATTCCAGCCTGGATAATTTCCCTGAAGAACTCTACAAGCATTTAAAGAAAAAAATTGATGCTAGTATTCTACAAACTCTTCCTGAAAACTGCAAGGAGGAAACACTTCCCAAGATACTCCAGGAGGCCAACAGCATTTTGACACCCAAACTAGACAAAGACCTTCCACGAAAACTGTGGGCCAACACTGCTCATGTACACATGTGTAAAAATTCTAAAACATTCAGAAACGAACGCCTGCTTTCATTTTCCACATTATTTGCTGCTGTATTTTTGATGATATTCCCGATATATCAAGTTACAACATCTAAACTATTTAATAACATCACTAGTTCAATGAAATGATAAGTAGCAAAGAGATACTTAGGAAAATAACACAGTACACTTATCAATTCAACCTAAGTATCTGGAATATAGTAATAATGTCATCTGAACAAATAACAGATAGTATTAGGTAGATATAATTTCATTAATAGATTTAAAACAACAACAAGGAATATGAAATAACCACAAAGCTGTTGGTACTAGGCAGTCTCCAAAGATAGCTGCCCATAATCCCTACTCTCTGTATGCACACTCCACTTTTCCATGAAGAGGTGGAATCAATTTTCTCTCTTCTTGGGCTGGTCTCATGTCATGCTTTGAACACAGTCTGTTACCAAAACAATACTTTACCAACTGCACATGTAGCCTTACAGCAGCTTACACTTTCTGCCTCTTGGGAACTAAAAAGCCTACCCAGACTATCCTGCTGCAGCAAGAGAAGCCAACAGCAGTTAGCACCAAAACCCCAGACATGAGGCAGGTTTTCCTGGATTGCCGGCATAGGCCAGGTGCCAGCTGAAGGCAGCTGTTTAAGAGAACCATGTGAGACCAATAGAACTGCCTAGTCAAACCACAGGATCCTAAGAAATAATACACTGCTATTATTTTAAGACATTACATTTGGGGTCATTGGTTCCATGGTAATAAACACTGAGAGGCTATTCTCACAACAAGGCCACAGTGTCATCTTACTGCTGTTTCACCTGGGCAGTACTTTCCTCGCTTTTCATCTAACAGCACTGGGAAATGACACTTTGTCTTACTGCCAAATACCATAGAGAATAAAAAAGAATTCTTGGGGTAAAAACTAGAAAACAATTTTTAAATTGCTTGATGACATTTTCAAATGAAAAGTAATATCATTATTAAACATTACTGTAAGCCTGAAGTATTAAATTCTTAGGGACAATAAAGTTTTTTATTTTTTAAAGATTTATTTATTTACTTCAAAGGCAGTTACACAGAGGCAGAGAAGAGACAGAGAGAGAGAGAGGTAGAGAGAGAGAGAGAGAATGTCTTCCATCCACTGGTTCACTACCCAGATGGCCAGAACGGAAGGAGCTGCTCTGATCAGAAGCCAGGGGCCAGGAGCTTCTTCCAGGTCTCCCATGTGGGTACAGGGGCCACAAGACTTGAGCCATCTTCCATTGCTTTCCCAGGCCATAGCAGAGAGCTGGATTGGAAGTGGAACAGCCAGGACTCGAAGCAGAAGATGGCCCAAATCCTTGGGCCCCTGCACCCACATGGGAGACCAGGAAGACGCTCCTGGCCCCTGGCTTTAGATTGGAGCAGCTCACACACACATACTCTCTCAGTCTCTGCCTCTCAAATAAATAAATCTTTAAAAAAATTAGTGGTTAAAAAGCATTCTATGTGATATAACCAGAAATAAATTTTATTATCTGTTCTGACAAAACTTCAGAAAATTAAAAATATCTTGACACCAAATGCTTATGTTCAGTGGTAAATATAATAATTATCTAGTCTCAACAAATGATATGTAAATTATTACAAAATGTTTTCCTCTTCTGGATAATATTAAGAAAGTGATGGGGATAAAATCTCAAGTAATATTTTTTTAAATAGTGAGAGCATGGATATTCTCCATGCAAAATTAATCCTCAAAGTCCAATACTAAGAATCAATAAGGGAAATATTTTACATAGTTATATTTTTCCTTTGCATGTTAACATAATTGTTTTAGGTTAGAATTGCATGCTAGATAAATGTATTAAAATCACACACACACTAGAATTAAGAAAGAGACTGTCTAGTCAATAAATTGAATTTTTTAAATGAATACATGGGGCTGGTACTGTGGAGTAGCCAGTAAAGATGCTACCTGTGGTGCCAGTGTCCCATATGAGCACCAGCTTGAGTCCCAGCTGCTCCACTTCCGATCCTGGTCTCTGCTATGGCCTGGAAAAGTAGTAGAAGATGGCCCAAGTCCTTGGGCCTCTGCACCCACATGGAAGACTCGGAGGAAACTCCTGGCTCTTGGCTTCAGTTGGCGCAGCTCCAGCCGTTGTGGCCAACTGGGGAGTGAACCAGCAGATAGAAGATTCCCCCTCCCCTGTGCCCTCCCTCTCTCTCCCTCTCTCTCCCTCCCTCTCCTCCTCCCCCTCCCCTCCCCTTTCCCTCTCTGCCTCGCTGTAACTCTGCCTTTAAATAAGTAAATAAATCTTCAAAACAAATAAATAAATGAACACCCAATTGGTGAGAAATAAAAGGAACTTCTCAGAAAAGAACACAAAAGTATTAGCAATATTTGTTCCAAAAAGGTAAATTCTAGATACATTTACCATATAAGAACAAAACCAAGGAGATTAAAAGAAGAGAAGTAGTCTTCTGAAGTTGATCTCTGTGCCATTCCCACAGGAGAAGAGGAGCTAATCTGATTAATCAACTTATGCAACGTCGATTATGCCTCTCCATCCTCCTGAGTGCTAGAGCCCGTTATTTCAGGATGACCCACCATCTCTTCTTCTCTGTTATGGTGCCTACTAGCCACTGCTTTGAGTTACTGCAGGAAGGCATTAGGTGAAAACATTTCAAGAACTGGACTCAACCAGCTGCTCCCACAAAGGCCTCCATTAGACAGTTAAAAGCTCAGTAAAACTTCAACTCTCATTTGGCTTTTTATGTTTTCACACTGAGCCCCCTCCCATATCAGACAAAATGAGAAGGGCCGCTTGGCAGACCAAGATCGAGCACTTTCGAATCTCTTAATCAAATTCCTGCACAATATCATCATTTAATCTACACATGGACACAGCATCCAAACCTTGCTGAGCGGTCTCTCTCACTTTTCTCTACCCCCTTCATCCCTCCCCCAAGACAGATTTTGAATGACAGAACAGCCACAGTGGCAATACACTATGACTAAAGTTAGCGACTGCCTGCCTGTAGCTTCATGCAGAAGGCACCAGTCAAGACCACTCCCAGCACAGCCACCAGAGTCAGCAACTACCCTCTGAATGCTATTACCCATTTATCAAAAGTGAGTAAACGGGGCCAGCACTGTGGCATAGCAGGTAAAGTCACCACCTGCAGTGCCCGCATCCCATATGGGTACCAGTTTAAGTCCTGGCTGCCCCACTTCCCATCCAGCTCTCTGCTGTGGACTGGGAAAGCAGTGGAAGATGGCCCAAGTGCTTGGGCCCCTACATTCAAATGAGAGATCCAAAAGAAGCTCCTGGTTCCTGGCTTCAGATTGGCTCAGCTCTGACTGTTGCAGCCATTTGGGGAGTGAACCAGTGGATGGAAGACTTCTCTCTCTGTTTCTGCCTCTCTATAACTATGCTTTTTTTTTTTTTTTTTTGACAGGCAGAGTTAGACAGAGAGAGACAGAGACAGAAAGTTCTTCCTTTTTTTTCCGTTGGTTCACCCCCCCAAACGGCCACTACGGCTGGCACGCTGCGCTGATCCAAAGCCAGGAGCCAGGTGCTTCCTCCTGGTCCCCCATTTGGGTACAGGGCCCAAGCACTTGGGCCATCCTCCACTGCACTCCCGGGCCACAGCAGAGAGCTGGACTGGAAGAGAAACAACTGGGACAGAATCCAGTGACCCAACTGGGACTAGAACCCGGGGTGCTGGAGCCGCAGGCGGAGGATTAGCCTAGTGAGCCGTGGCGCCGGCCCTGTAACTCTGCCTTTCAAAAAAATAAAATTTTTTTTTAAAAGAAAAGTGAGCAAAGAAGAAAATGTAATCTATAAATTATGAGAATATTCTTATGTTAGAGTATGTGTTATAGTCTAAAACTAAAAATAATCTGAACTTCCACAATTCCTTTCAGGAAAACTGATCCACACAAAAGGTACAGTTCTAGACTTATTTACCTTACAGAAGTGACAGTAGCAATTTGCCACTTCTAAGTCATTAGAACCATTATAAAAGAGGCAGTATTAGAAATGGTCCTATCGTTTCCTGTACTTTTTAATTTTTAAACCATTTTAAATTATCTCATTTAAAATGAAATATAGAACGACAGTAACAAATTAGCTACAGTTAAGACCAACCCAAATAAATTCAAAATGCTACTATCAATTCTTCATTTTGGAAACTGAGTTTCAAAAAAGAATTCTAAGAAAATTTGCTCTTTTTTTTGACAGGCAGAGTTAGACAGTGAGAGAGACAGAAAGAAAGGTCTTTTTCCATTGGTTCACCTCCCAAATGGCCACTACGCCGGCGCTGTGCCAATCTGGAGCCAACAGCCAGGTGCTTCCTCCTGGTCCCCCATGCGGGTGCAGGGCCCAAGCACTTGGGTCATCCTCCACTGCCTTCCCGGGCCACAGCAGAGCACTGGACTGGAAGAGGAGCAACCGGGACAGAACCCAGCCCCAAACCAGGACTAGAACCAGGGATGCCGGCGCAGCAGGTGGAGGATTAGCCTAATGAGCCGAAGCACGGGCCCGACAATTTACTTTTAAAAGATGTTTACTTTGTCCATTATGTGGACAAAGTAGAATACTAGCTAACAATGGTAACTAATATTCACTAAGCACTTACTATTAAGCCCTTCACACACATTTCTTTATTTTAAAGCTGATGAATATATGAGCTATATTAAGTACACTACCATCCCCTTTTTGTAGAAAAGGAAAGAATGGAAGGGTTTAGAAACTTCTGCCTCAATTACATCTACAGTGAAGCCAGGATCTGAATCCAGGCGGTAAGATTCTGAGATAATCATATTCTACCACTGTTTTATAATATTAAAATTCTACTGATTTTTCCAAGAAATTTTATTATAAAATGAAATTAACTAACATCCAAGCACTGTGGTAGTACAACAGTTTTCCATGATATTTTGAGAAACACTATAATCATGAGAGAGAATATCTGCATAATTTTACTTTCAGTATGGCTTGATTATGTTCTAATAATTACACATTATTCAAGTAGAGAATAAAAATATATGAACCAAAAAAAGGAAATAATTCGCACCTTGAAGTTGTACAGTACACAACTGAAAGACCTCTATGCTTACAACATTTACCTTCTTGGCCTACCAGATGACTCAACTGCCTAACGGGGTAATAGTAACTACCTCAGATGATTCTTAAATGAACTAAACAATGCACAGAAATACCACTCAGAGTCTAGCAAAAATAAGCATGGTTACAAGTGATAATTAGTAACGGGGACGAATTCCAAGAAAACACACACTAGTAACTGTAAAAAGAGGAAGACATATGATACTCCTAATATAATTTATAACCAGCCTCTATGTGTTTCCACTTTTATATCTTTCAAACTTTTGACTCTTCACTCAACGTTCTTCCAGTAAACTTCCATATTCATTTCCATCTACCAATCAGAGCACTTTACCTTAAGGTGTTCAAAACTCACCATTTTAAATCTCTAATTGTATTTTATTAATTTGTTAAGCAGAATTGTAGATATTCCACAGAATTAAAACACAGAAGAGCCAATGTAGTTTTTTTTGAATGGGACAGTCTTTCATCATATTTTCACATAAGTGGGTAAAGCTACATTTTGTTTTCCTTTTGACTGAGTAAAACAAAGCAGGTAAGATTGACTCAAAGGCAGATTCAATTCAAAACAGACTTAAATCTACAAAGATGACAGAAACAGTCCTCAGACGTTTGCCCAACATCATGCATAGTCTATTATATTGAGACAGAATCTTCATGTAAGGATAATTCACTCTAAGTTTGACTCTTTAACTTCATCAAGTTCATCTGTTTAGAATGTAGATGGAGGAGGAACTGAATTCAAACTGAAAAAAAATTTTAATTACCATGCTAACTCCCAAATTTCATGGATAGTATCTTCAAAATTTGCGTATTCCCACCTGAAGGTGAATTTACAACCTAATATGGCAAATATTCTATAATGATAAAGGGTATGCTTATTTCTTTCCAATACCTCTTTCTTTGGGTTAATATAATTTCCTATATTATAAGGAAGTGGCTTTTCAATTTTCTATGGCAAGGGAAAACATAATTTATAACTCTCATAAAAAGAGAAATTAGTACTTCTTATTCTGGAGCACTGAGAGAAGGAAAGGTCTGTTTCCCTCACTAGCTCAGCAGCAGCTATTAAAACGAAAGCTCTTATTTCCAGGTGTGCTCACTTTCCAGCTGACTTTACTGAGGCTGAGAACACTAAGCAGGAAGGCCGCAGAGCCATTTCTGCCCTGCTTTCAGGAAAACATGTAATAGCTACTGGTTCACAAGAGTAGGTCATTCAAAGTAGCATATTATTTCCAAGTTTGTAAAATAGTATTAAAAATAGTAAGAGAAAAATGCAGATTATCAGTAGTATAATGGCACCTCAGCCACGGACCCCTGGGCACTCGGGGCTGAAGTGCTGAGCTACTGAAATGAAGCCACGGCTACCTGCTTTGAAATAGTGTTAGATATTTCAAATCCACATGACTGCAAACCACTGAGATGCTTATAAATTGTAAGAAAACTGGAGAACATCTTTCTGCAAATGGCAGCTTCTAGCACTGCTTCCTGACAAGTGTGTGTCATGTTGAATAAGTTATTAGTAACATATCATTACTTTCTACCTTTCTTTTATGATGAGTTGTAGAAGCATCCATCTCTTCCTCCCCTATATTATCAATTTGTGAAGTTGGACTACAATTCATTCTCTCTTCTTCTTGCCTTTGTAGTCTGTCTGCTACAGCCTGGATAGCTTCTGTCCATTCTTCCCTATAAAAATGAGTAAAAGTTGCCATTAATGTAAGATAGTAAATGATTCAAATAGTGTTCTTTTAACAAAATATAAAATCAACACAACTATGATCTATTCTCAGATCTCGTTCTCTCCCTTTACTGTCACCCTAAGGAGAAAAGAAACCTTAAGAGCATCTTCACTGCAGCTTAAAGTCTCTGGTAGTGTTTATTTGGAGGTACACTAAGGAAGAAAAGAGAAACAAAAGATTATGAGAGGTCTTTAACAAGTTCATGAGAAGTGCATATTATGAAAAACTTACAGATGGATTCAGATTTTTTGCACCAATATAATCTAACAATCTCATTTTATACAGACTTTCTGAAGTGTTCTTGTATTTTAGAATTCCGTTAACACCATTTAAAAGCATGAATTTTTATTTGTCTGTACAAATTCTAAAGAAGATATACAGGGCCAACATTGTGGCACAGCAGGCTGAGCCGCTGCCTACGATACTGGCCTGCCATCTGGACGCTGGTTCAAGTACCAGCTGCTCCACTTCTGATCCAATTCCTACTAATGTCCCTGAGAAAGCAGCAGAAAATGGCCCAAGCACTTGAACCCTGTACCCACATGGGAGATGGGGAAGAAGTTCCTGGCTCCTGGCTTCCCCCTAGCCCAGCCCAGCCCTGGCAGTTGTGGCTGTTTGGGGAGTGAACCAGCAAATGAAAGATCTCTCTGTAACTCTGCCTTACAAATAAATAAATAGATAGATTTTAAAAGAAAAAGAAGATATACAAATGACCCTTGAGTACATAAAAAGATGCTCAGCTTTGCTGATTATTTCTAAGTCAAAACCTCCTAGGACAGCAACCATTAAAAAAAAAAAAAAAAAACAGCAGAAAATAACAAGTGGCAACAAGAATATGGAGGAACTGGAACTGTATGCAGTGTTGACTGGAATGTAAACCTCTGCACCTGCTGTGGAAAATGGTATGCAGCTTCCTTAAATCATTCAAAACATTCACCAGATGAACCAGCCATCCCACTTCTGGGTATTTAGACAAAATACCTGAAATTAGGAATTCAAAGAAGCACTTTCCCTCCTACTTTCACAGAAGCATTATTTGCAATAGCCAAGAAATAAAAACAACCTAAATATCCATCATCGAATGAACAGAAAAAGAAAATGCGGTAAATACATAAAATGGAATATTCTTCAGCCTCAAAAAAGAAAATTGTTATTCTAAGTATTAGAATAGTAGGGTAGTATTAGGAAACTATTAGAATTAGGGTATTATTCTAGGTAAAACAAGCCAGTCATAAGATAAAAACTGCATGGTTCAACATATGGGAGGAACTCTGATGTAGTTACATTCATAAAAGCAAGAAGTCTAACAGTGGCTGCCAGGAGATGGGGACAGGGGAGCCAGGGAGAGCTGCTGTTCAGCAGGTATGGGACTGACTTGCACGACTGAGGGATCAGCCATGCAAGAGGGAACATTTCCAGAGACCCCCATACAACAAAATGCACATCGTAATGTTCTGTACACTTACAATTTAAGAGGACAGATCTCATGTTACATATTTTTTAACCATATTTTTTAAATGCACAAGAATACCCAAGAACATTTTAATTAAAAAGTGATAAAGGAAGTGTTGGTACTTACTAGAAGATAAAAGCATCGACAGTTTGTCATTAAAGCTGCATGTTGTTAGTGACAGAATGACAAAAAGATGAAGGGGAGATCGAAATGTCTTGATACTTATGTATTAGGGTACTTCAGAAAGTTCACGAAGGGGCTGGTGCTGTGGCTTAGTGGGTAAAGCCTCTGCCTGCAGTGCCAGCATCCCATACGGGCACCGGTTTGAGTCCTGGCTGCTCCACTTTCGATCCAGCTCTCTGCTATGGACTGAGAAAGCAGTGGAAGATGGCCCAAGTCCCTGGGCCCCTGCAAGGGCATGGGAGACTTGCAAGAGGCTCCTGGCTCCTGGCTTCAGATCAGCCCAACTCTAGCCATTGTGGCTATCTGGGGAGTGAACCAATGGATGGAAGACTCTCTCTCTGCCTCTGCTTTTCTGTAACTCTGCCTTCCAAATTAATAAATAAATTTAAAAAAAATAGAAAAATAAAACTACCTTAAAAAAAAAAAGAAATAAAGTTCACAAAAAACATGAAATTTAAAAGCTAAGTTTATTTTGAAATCCACTATAGTTTCTTTCTGCTTCTCCTTCTAACTCTGACTTTCAAATAAATAAATAAATAAATCTTTTTAAAAAACAGAAACAAACAGGGGCAAGTATTGTGACATAGTGGGTTGAGCTGCCTGCGACGCTGGCATCCCATATAGGTGCCAGTTTGAGTACTTACTGCTCCGCTTCTGATACAGCTCCCTGCTAGTGCACCAGGGAAAGCAGCGGAAGATGGCCCAAGTTTCTGAGCCCCTGCATCCAAATGAGAGACCTGAATGCAGCTCCTTGCTCCTGGCTTCAGTTTGGCCCAGCCCTGGCTTTTGTAACCATCTGGGGAGTGAACCACCAGATAGATCTCTCTCTCTGTCTCTCCTTCTCTAACTCTGGCTTTCAAATACATAAACAAATAAATATTAAAAAAAAAAAAAAAAAAGAAAAGAAATCCCACGTATTTTTTCCATTAACTTTTTGAAGACTTTTTATATGTGCAGATTTCAAATTTTTTTGCATCAAGATAAATTTAATTTTTAATTCTACTTTCCACAAATGTTTTTAAAAATTTTTAATTTTTTTATTTGACAGGAAGAGAGAGAGACAGAGAGAGACAGAGAGCGCAACTGTATAAGAGAACAATCTGTTGATTCTGTCTCCAGATGCCTGCAACAATTCCTGGCTGGGCTCAAAGCTATGAGCCCAGCACTTAGTCCAAGTCTCCCACAGGGGTAGCAGGAACTCAGTAACTTGAGCAACTACCAGTGCCTCCCAGGGTCTGTATTAGCAGGAAGCTGGAGTCAAGCACAGAACCAGGCACCAAACCCACGCATTTGTGTAACACAGAATGCTACTGTCCTAACTGCAGTCTCAACTGCTAGGCCAAACATTTGCCCTGACTTTCCAGAAACCTTCTTTTAAAAAGATTTATTTATTTTATTTGAAAGGCAGAGTCACAGAAAGAGAGAGAGAGAGAGAGAGAGAGAGAGGAGAGAGAGAGAGAGAGAGAGAGAAGAGTTAGAGAGAGACAGAGACAGAGAGATCTTCCATCTTTTGGAATAGCTGCAACAGGTGAGGCTAGGCCAGGCCAAAGCCAGAAGGTTCATCCAGGTCTGACATGGGTGCAGGGACCCAAGGACTTGGGCTATCCTTTGCTGCTTTCCCAGGCACATTAGCAGGGAACTGGACTGGAAATGGCATACCATGGACTCAAACAAGCACCCATACAGGATGCTGGCACCTCATGGAGCAGTTTAAACCACTATACCACAGCACTGGCCCCTCCACAAATTTTTCCAAGTTCCCTCATGTATGTGCTATCTATAATCAGTAAGAAAATAACAGATATTCAATAAATGGAGCTGAGGCAACAGGCTCATCATTAAGGAAAAAAAAAAGAGTTCAACCTTATAACCTGCACAAAAACAACTAAGACTGAGTATACAACCGGTTAAGACTCTAGACTAGGGCAGAATATTAAAGAGAGTAAGTTTTCCTAACTTTGACTAAGACTCCCCTAAGTCCTTGCTGACATTAGATTAAAAACAGAATTTCCAAAATCAGCTTCAAGGTCAATATTGAAAAACATACTCCAAGGGCTGGTGTTGAGGCCCAAAGCTGGTTATGCCAACACTTGTGACGCTGGCACCCCATATCAGAGTGCCTGTTCAAGTCCAAACTGCTCTGCTTCTGATCCCGCTGCCTAATAATGAGCTAGGAAGGCATCGGAAAAGTGGCCCAAGTGCTTGGGCCCCTGCCCACTATGTGGGGAAACCAGGAAGAAGTTTGCCTGGTCCAGACCTGGCTGTTGTGGCCATCTGGGGAGTGAACCACTGGATAGAAGATCTGTCTCTTCCTCTCTGTTGTTCTGCCTTTCAAGTAAATAAATGAGTAAATTTTAAAAAATAAATAGGCCGGCACCGCGGCTCAATAAGGCTAATCCTCCACCTGTGGCGTTGGCACACCGGGTTCTAGTCCTGGTCGGGGTGCCGGTTCTGTCCCGGTTGCTCCTCTTCCTGTCCAGCTCTCTGCTGTGGCCCGGGAGTGCAGTGGAGGATGGCCCAATTCCTTGGGCCCTACACTCGTGTGGGAGACCAGGAGAAGCACCTGGAAGACCTTTCTCCCTGTCTCTCTCTCTCTCACTGTCCACTCTGCCTGTCTAAATAAATAAATAAATAAATGCACATTCTAATGGCCAATATAAATATGCTGCTTTTCATTTTTACTAAAACTGTTACATCTTCTAGTCACAAATGCTAATGGAAAACAATGATTTTTCAGAAGAGTAGCGTGGTATTATTGTGGAAACAGCAAAAGATTTTAGAATCTCAAGATCTGGCATAAATCCAGCTTTGTAAACTCAAATGGCAAGATGAATCATGCTTCAATGAGATGTTCCAAGTCCACTACGAATAACATTTTCAGAGAATATATATTGATGGGAAAAAACCTCCACTCCACAGCCAGTCAACCAATACTGTGTTGCTGGGCTCTGGACTCTATGTACTTTAAAAAAAAAAAAAAGAGAGAGTAAGGAAGACATGATCCTTGCTATAAAGAATCTTACAGTTCAGGGAGAAAGGCAAACCAAGACTGTAGTCAGGGTATCCTTGACATAAAAAGTACAAGATCGAGCAGGGGGCCCTATCCAGTCTATGGGTCACAGTGGCTTTGTAGGAAAAGTGACACTTTAAGCTCACATCTGAAAGATCATAGAAATTAGCCCAACCATGGGCATGGGTGGAGGGTATAAGCACACAGATAACTCAGTATATGAAAAGACCCAGCGAAGGTGGGGTGGAGGTTGGGGGCCAAAAAGGACACACAGAATTACTGCCTGCACTGTACACAGCTGCACAGAGTAAGACTGCAGTGTGCAAAAGAAAACATCAGTGCTCAACTCTGCTTAGAGAATTAGAATTATGACTAATTTCTATTTTTTTATTTTCTGTATTTCTTATGTACTTCCATTTATTCTATTGATCAAAAAGTATTATTAAACTAATACTTTACCATTTCTTAGGGTACTTTTTTGAGGCTGAGGCTGTTTTCATTAAAATCTCAGACCAGTCTGTTAAAACTTCATTTACTCATTTGGAAAATAAGATTAATAATACCTAACTTTTCCACGTTTCTGATTAAGATCAAACATGATAACATACGCACAGGAAAATGATTTCGTGATTATAGTCACCAACCTAACTCAGTGTCAGAGTCACAAAATAAAAAAATATTAAATAGAAGTGGGAAGTGAGGACATGGTTGCTGGTGGTAGTTCAGGAGCTCAAAGTTGTGGCCCTGGGGCCAGTGCTGTGGTATAGTAGGCTAAGCCTTGGCCTGCAGAACTGTATCCCATATGGGCACTGGTTTGTATCCCAGCTGCTCCTCTTCTGATCTGGCTCTATGCTATGGCCTGGGAAAGCGGTAGAAGATGGCTCAAGTGTTTGGGCCCCTGCACCCACGTGGAAGACCCAGAAGAAAACTCCTGGCTCCTGGCTTCGGATCAGTGCAGCTCCGGCCGTTGTGGCCATTTGGGGAGTGAACCAGCGAATGGAAGACCTCTCTCTCTGTCTCTCCCTCTCTCTGTAACTCCACCTCTCAAATAAATAAATAAATCTTTAAAAAAAAGTAACCCTGATAAAGTTGGTGAGCAGGTTACTAATGCAATCCTCCCTTTAGAATGGTGATGGTCAGTGACGATCGTTCCTAGTATTTTTCCCTCCACAGAGCTTAGTCAGATCCAGTCTTAGAACCCTTCTCAAATTAATACCACAGACCGCCACTTACAATTAATCTATGCTGGCATGCTAGCTTTTGCTATCACTAGTCTCAGCATTCCAAATATGAATACAATCAATTCTATAATTTAAAAAAAAGGTAGCTTGGTTATAAAAATGTCTTTCATAATTTATATTTTATCCTGTAAATGTCTTGTTTACTCTGAAGAAGTATTTCTCATGGCATTTCCCAAATATTTTCATTAAGTATTTTGCAAGCCCACATGACACACATATATCAGAAACAAAATAATTAAGAGATGGCAGCATTTTACAAATAAATTTATATATATGTTTACAAATGGTACTGTCAAATACAAATACATCTTTAGATTATTACTTTTTCACAAAATATAAAATACTGAGTTTCTTACCTTTCTTCTGGAGTATCTACATGAAATGTTCTCTCTATGACAGTGGTCCACTGGAGACATCTGATAATAAATGTGTTTGGCTTTGGTCGTTCTGTTTTCATTAACTGGCACTCTAGAAATAAAATGTCTCTTTAAATATATAGATATAAATCAAGACACATATAAATCAAGACACAAACTTTTAAAGTTTACTTATTGACTTGAAAAGCAAAGTGACAGGAAGAATGAGGTGGGGGGTGGAAGAAGGAGGGAAGGGAAAGGAGTTGGGGAGAGAGCAGAGATTTTTCCATCTGTTGGTTCCCTCCCCAAATGCCTACAACAGCAAGGGCTGGCCAGGTTGAAGCCTGGAGTCAGGAACTCCATCAGGGTCTCACATGTGGGTGGGAGGGTGGCAGGGACCCAGGTACTTGAGCCATCACCTGCTACCTCCCAGTGTGCTCATCAGCAGGAAGTTGGATGGGAAATGGAGGCAAGACTCCTTACCAGAAAGTCTGATATGGACTATAGCTGTCCCAAGCAGCAGCTTAATCCACTGCACCACAAGGCCTGCCCCCAAGTTATATAAATTTAAAATAAGAAATATAAATGGTTGAGAATTATGTAGTTCTACTCTACAAACAAAACCCAGTGCAAATGCACAGTGTTCTGTGGATCTCCACCCAAGACTGCTCACAATCTGACCTTGGTATTCCTTACCACTCCATCACCCATTCTCGACACATTAACCAGTGAAACTGGATTATTTAATTTTTCCCAAATAGTCTATGTTCCTTTCTATGTTTATACCTCTGCTCTAGCTGTTCTTGCTCTCTATAATGCCATCCATTGATTTTTATATTTATCCACAAGCAATCATCAAAAATCTAAATATACCCATTCTTACCAGTCCAGAACAAGCCTGAGTCCTTGTATGGAGCCTTTTGTAACACCTATTCCTAGACTACTGCTTCCTGATAGCCTCACTATTTATCACCATATTCCTGGCTCTCACTCAGCATGACACTTATTGTACTACCATTTTAAAGAAGCATCCATATCCACACCTACATTGTAAGGCTTTTGACAGCTGCTTTAACCTAGTATTCACAGCCCCTAGAGCCAGCTAGACAAAAACTCATTAAATTCTATCAGGTAATAGCCAAGAAAAGGTCAATGGAAAGAAGCACAGTGTAACGGCTCAAAGTACGGATGCTGACACCAGTGTGCCTAGGTTCAGTTTCTTTTCTAGCCGATACAAAACCTTGGAAAAGTTCACCTCTCTGGTCGGCAGTTAACTGAGATGGCTCCTAGTGTGCACTGCTGCTCCCTCTTCAGCAGTGGAGACAGTCAATGTAGACCCACCATAGGATTTTTTCACCGAGCTACACAGACCCAACCTCAGAATCCTTCTCAATCTAACACTCCAAGCAGCCACTTGCAAGTCATCAGTAATTATCTCTTCCACCTTTATTTTCCACAGCATGTTTTCATCTTCTACAATATGAGATAATTAACTTATTTATATTTTTTTTTGAGATCGTACTCTTAGCACTGAAAACTGCACCTGACACCCAGGAGACAAAATATTTCCCAACTGAATACATTCTGACAGTAATAATCCAACAAATAATCTTGTTAACACAGGAAACAAAGACTTTCTAGAGCACTCTTCTTGTAAATACAAAAAGGGATGGGGTTTCCAGGACAAGTGAAGGTGTGAGGCTAGTAAGGAGTTAGTAGAGCTACGTGACAGAGCAGGAGAGAAGATAGGGTTAAGCTGCTGCCTGCAACACAGGCATCTCATTTGGGCACCAGTTCATGTCCTGGCTGTTCCACTTCCGATCCAGCTCCCTGCTAATGCACCTGGGAAAACAGTGGAGAATGGCCCAAGTGCTTGGGCTCCTGCCACCCACATGGGAGACCCAGAAGAAGCTCCTGGCTCAGGCTTGGCCCAGCCCCGCCCATTGCAAACATTTGGGAAGTAAACCAGCAAATGGAAGATCTCTTCCTCCTTCTCTCCCTCCCTCCCTCTCTCTTTCTCTCTCTTTCAAACAAATAAAAATAAATCTTAAAAAAAAAAAAAAAGTCCTTTCAGAAGGTTTCCGAGAGCGGTTACGGCAGGCAGGGTCGGCAGCAGTGGAGGATGTTGGCCACAGGGTATTTAGCCTAACTGGCAAGCAGGCAATTTCCGCCTCAGTGTGTATGCAGGTACAGGCAGTGTTGTGAAGAGTGAAGACTGTGCTCTCCCAAGCTAGGTGGATCGGTGTAACTACCCCTTGCCTGGCGTGGTCCGTGTAAAGCAACCATCTGCCAGCCAGAAGGCCTTGAAAGAGGAGAAGGCCCCCTGGAGCAGCCTCACCAGGGATGAGAAGATCAAGCTGTATAGCATTCAGCTCAACGAGAGCTTTGCTGAGATGCACAGGGGCATGAACGACTGGAAGACAGTGGTGGGTACAGCCCTGTTCTCCATCGGCTTCACTGCACTCGTTCTCATCTAGGAGAAGCACGACGTGTACAGCCCCATCCCACACACCTTTGACAAAGAGTGGGGTGGCCATGAAGACCAAGAGGATGCTCAACATGAAGGTCAGCCCCACCCAAGGCTTCTCTGCCAAGTGGGACTAAAACAAGAACGAGTGGAGGAAGTAAGAACTCGCTGCTGCAGAACTGAGCCTTCCTGGGTGCTGTTGCTTCTTGCAACGCCAGGTATTTACTGGAAACCCCTATGTCCTAATAAATGACCAGTTTACGTGGAAAAGAAAAAAAAGTGTCCTCTTGTTGCTTCTATGTTTTCCATGAATTAAGATATAAAGCGGGTTTAATTCCATGGGTACATGCCAGCAGCCGCAGTGATAAACACGCCGCCTCTGCTTCCTTGCAGTTGGTGGTAGGAGTTCCAGAGCCTGGCGGCAGGCTAGCAAAAAACTGGGCAAGGTCCATGGTGAACAAGGAGCTTCCCTCTCTAAACTGCCCCAGGGAGACTCCATCATGGCTTTGAGACAGCTCGGCCCACATTAGAAAAAGACAGTTATCATTTCAGTCTGATATTTTCCTGGAAACTTCTGCAGTCAGCTATAGGTCCAAATGCTTGTCTACAACAAAGGACTGGCCCTCTGAGACCCACGAGAAGGACTATGGGGCATGTACCCTGGGGTAAAGACTTCTGATGAGACTGCTTGAATAACTTTTAAATCATACCACTTGCCTGAGCAAAGCTTTCCAAAACTCTCGTTGAGAAGCCAACAGATTCAAGAAATGATAACGTGAGTATTGTCAGACCAGCACAAGGAATTCATCAACTCAAGCATCCTGCAATCCAAACTGGGATATACCAGTCTTTTGCAAAAATTATATTTGCATGGCCAAGCAAAAGGAAGCAAGGGTTCATGCTCCAAAATACTTCCTCCTTTGTCTCAGGGAAGGAGCTCATACAGCTACAGAGGCAAAAGCTGGGAGTTTAGCAGCGGGGTTGGCTTTAGGTAATATCCTTTTTATGTCTTTATCCTAGCTATGCACATGTAAGTGATCTGGTCTTGTGGCTGCTGTACAATGTTTATGCCAATGACATCCATCCGTTGGTCAAAATAAATAAATAAATAAATAAAAAGATACAAATTGATCAAAGATTAAGATTTTTTAAATGCCCTGGAGAGTTCAGAAGAATATATAAAATAGTGCTTCAGAAAAAGAGCATACAGACTAGGAAAATTATTATCATTACTGCTGTGAAGCACTAAGGGTCTGGTTGAATTTAATGATTAAGAATTTAGGTGGAGGATTAGCCTAGTGAGCTGTGGCGCCGGCACCCCGGGTTCTAGTCCCGGTCGGGACGCCAGATTCTGTCCTGGTTGCTCCTCCTCCAGTCCAGCTCTCTGCTGTGGCCCGGGAAGGCAGTGGAGGATGGCCCAAGTGCTTGGGCCCTGCACCCGCATGGGAGACCAGAAGGAAGCACCTGGCTCCTGGCTTTGGATCAGCGCAGCGCGCCAGCCGTAGCGGCCATTTGGGAGTGAACCAACAGAAAAGGAAGACCTCTCTCTCTCACTGTCTAACTCTGCCTGTCAAAAAAAAAAAAAAAAAGAATTTAAAGTGGGGCTGGTGTTGTGGCATAGATGGATGAGCTGTGGCGTGCATCGCCAGAATCCCAAATGGGCACTGGTTTGTGTCTGGGCTGCTCCACTTCCAATCCAGCTCCCTGCTAATGCTCCTGGGGAAGCTGCGGAGGATGGCCAAAGTCTCTGGGCCCCTGCCACCCAAATGGAAGATGTGGAAGAACCTCCTGGTTTCAGCCTGGCCCAGTTTTGGCTATTGTATCCTTCTCAGGAGTGAGCCAGCAGATGGAAGCTCTGTGTCTTTCCTTCGTTTTGTAATGTTATACCTTTCAAATAAATAAATATTTAACAAGTGAAAGATTTAAAGTGGGGATCAGCACTGTAGAGTAGCTGGTTAAGCCGTGCCTAAGGCCATAATCTCCTATAGGTGCCAGTTCAGTCCTGGCTGCTCCCCTTCCAATTCAGCTCCCTGCTACTGCACCTGGAAAAGCTGCAGAAGATGGCCCAAATGCTTGGGCCTCTGCCACCCATGTGGGAGACCTGGATGAAGCTTATAGCTTCAGCTTGGCCCAGTCCAGCTGCTGTGGCCATTTGGGGAATGAACTCTGCCTTTCAAATAATTTTTTTAAATGTACTTGTTTATTTGAGAGGGGGAGAGAGAGAGAGAGAGAGGGAGGGAGGGAGGGAGGGAGAGAGGGAGAGAGGGAGAGAGGGAGAGAGATGTCTTCCATCCACTGGTTCACTCCTCAAATGGCTGCAACAGCCAAAACTGGGCTGACCCAAAGCCAGGAGCTTCTTCTGAGTCTCCCATGTAGGTGCAGAGGCCCAAGGACTTGGGTCATTTTCTACTGCTTTTCCAGGCAATAGCAGAGAGTTGGTTCAGAAGTGTAGTGCTGGAGCTTGAACCAGTGCCCATATGGGATGCTGGCACTGCAGGTGGCAGCTTTACCTGGTGGCAGCTTTACCTGTTGCACCACAGTACCATCCCCAATCATATTTTTTTAAAAAAGAAATTAAAGTAATATCAGAGCAGGATTATATATTTTCCCCAGACATATGAGTGCAAGAATACAAAGAATTAGATTTAGGTAAGGCTGTCTTTAAGTTTGTCAAAGAAAGAAAGTAGAATAGAATAGAGGAAGCAAAGCAAGGGAGAGATTAAAAAAATTAATTTGTTAAGTATCTTAAAGATTTTATTTATCAACAAATGAATTTAAAATGGGCATGTAAGGAAGTGGCAATTTGGTGGTATGTAAATTAATGAAAAATAGAGTCATCAGATCATACAATTTCATAATAGTCAAACTTTGTATAGCAATGTTACACATTTTTTTGAAATGTGAAAGTTAAAAATAACAAATATGTGGGTTTGTATTATCAAAAATACAAAGTTTTTAAAATATCAAAGATATTAATCTAACATACACCAGAGCACCACCTAGTTTCTTATGATTTACTCTGCTCAGTCATCCAATTCTCCTTACAGCCCACTGCTCCTTCGCACCTCCTTCTTTTCAAAGCTGCTATTAAACCCAGCCAGCAGTTTACTACACAGTCCTGTGGTGCTTAATATCTGTTAATTTGATCTTCCAGTTCAAACACTTAAAGGCTACAAGTAATTCTTCCCGTGGCACCTAAGACCCTGACAGCACCTGAGTGCTCACAGTAAATACTTAATGGTTGAGTCATTGACTGAGTGGCTTTTAATGTAAAGAATACAAGACACTGATTTAAAAGAGGGGCAAGCCTAATAGAAATGCTTAAGGATGAACTAAAGAGTGTAGGGAAATAGGAAGGAGGAGCAGAAGAAGAAAGGTAAACGCCCAACCAACCTGTTTCAGTTTTACTTAAGGTTCCTACTGTGGTAGTACTGAAACAATCAAGATACAGACTGTGAAAACAGAATATTAGGTTCAAATCCAGGGTCTCTCGGGCACTGTCAGCTGTGTGATGCTAGTCAAGTTACTCTGACTCTCTAATCCCTCAGGATCCCAATCTTTTCATTAGGAGTTAAAGCATAATTTTAAAGAAAGCATTTCAATACTATACCCAGATGAAGTTTAAGTACTGTAATTTCAGTAACTTCAAAACAACAGAATTTTAAAAGCTATTTAAGATACTATATGATCATATTTCAAGTGATTATCAACTGCTGTAATTTATTAGGCTGCTAATAATGTTAATAAAAACACAACTTTAAATATAATTCTCAGTCCACTGGAAAAAAAAAAAAACTGTCCAGAAAGGAATAAAATGTATATGTATATATGGAATGGTATGGAAAATGTTAAAAATATTAGTGATCTACGTATTTACACACAACTTGACATGTTAACTGAATTTGCTAAGTACTCACGGACTCAACAACATATACTAAATGTCAATTATGAGCCAAGCACAATAAAAATTCTGGGTACACAATGAGTAAGAAACGCTAAGAGCTCACAGTACATATCATACTCTATTATTAAACTCTTAATTAAATTTTATATAAACATATAAAACTATTATTAAATTCTCCACGTGTAAACGTGAAGTAATATTTCACTAATACTATAAAGGCTTAAACAAGTCCTTGTGAAGCCTCCAATCCATGTTATAATGTAATTACAAATAAGTAAGTAATAGGAATAAAAAATATTTTGTAGATCTCAATATGAAACACTCTACAAATGCATCCAATTCCCAAACTTATACCCATTAACTGAAATTATAGAAGAGAGAAGTGACAACCAAGGTATTCAAGGGCTAGTTGTGTCACCACCAAGAGAAATGAATACTCTACCACAATGTCTTGGGATTTGCTAAGAAACACAGTGAGTACAGCTTATTATGCTGTATATAACATGTGTAATTTAAAAAGCTGAACCTAAATTCAAAACAGCTGAAACTTGAGAAGAAATGATCCAGTAAGCAGAAAAACAATGGGTTCCTCCATGTTAGGCCATGATAAGGAATCATGAATGCACCATACAGTTCTCTGTAAAATGAAGAAAATACAACACCAAAGTTGCAAGTGTGCATATCACACTGGCTCATCACTTGAAAAGTTTAAAGAGGACTAATTCTTAAAGCAAATTCTTAAAGGGGATGGCAGTTAAAAAATGGATTAGCCAATACTTTTAGAGGAATAGTTTGCTTTTTTCCAGTTATATAAAGATTCTCAAATCAATCTATGACAATTTAAAAAAGAAATGAAAACTTTGGACAGAGAGTCTAAAGAGCTATTAACTTGTGGCCAGTGCTGTGGCACAGTGGGTTAAGATGCGGCCTGCAGTGCCAGCATCCCCTATAGGCGCTGGTTTGAGTCCCAGTACTCTACTTCCACTGCAGCTCCCTGCTAATGCACCTGGGAAAGTAGCAAAAGATGGCCCAACTCCTTGGGCCCCTGCATCTACATGGGTTAGCCAGAAGAAGTTCCTGGCTTCTGCCTGGCCCAGCCCCAGCTGTGCGGCAATTTGAAGAGTGAACCAGCATATGGAAGAAATCTCTTCCCCTCTCTGTAATTAGGCCTTTTTAAAAATGCTGTTAACAAATGACTATGATTTCTGGAATCATTTAATAAGCATCAATAAATTGTTTTTATACAAAATGCCACATACCTAGTCCTGATACTTACTTTACATAGTTAGCACTAGTTTAATTCTGCTGAGCAACTTGAACTAAAAGTTGTATTTCGAACACTCTGCTTACTTTATACCATTCCAAACCACAGATGACAAAGTCTGTCCAATGCTGTAATTACTCTGCAAACTTGAAAGCCAATGCCAGAACAAGAAAACGTATCCCCCACAAAAAACTTTCTGTGCAGGTTGGATTAAAAAAAAAAAAAAAACCTGAAGATTTTATTTCAATCTTTTAAACTCATTAAATATTAATTTTATTCTTTTAAAAATAAATCATACTAATACTCAATGTGAGAATCAGTCATAATGATTCTATTTAGAATTGAATCACATAATGAAATTCCAACCGTGGGTTATGATGATCATAAATCAAGTTTACTTTGAAGTCGCTAAATATAACACTACTTCTTGAATACAGTCTTTTAAAAGTACAAGTATTTCTTTCGTTGACTGTTTTCACTATTTGGGGGCAAAAACACATTGCCCAATTTAGACTCAAATCACTGGGGCTGGCACTGTGGCATAGTAGGTTAAGCCTCTACCTGCAGGGCCAACACCCCACACGGACACACGTTTGAGTCCCAGGTGCTCCTTTTCTGCTCCAGCTCCCTGCTAATGGCTTGTGAAAGCAGCAGAATATGGCCCAAGTGCTTGGGACCCTGTACTGGTGTGGGAGACCCACAGGAAACTTCTGGCTCCTGGCTTCAGATTGGTCCAACTCTGGCCATTATGGCCTTTTGGGGAATAAACCAGTGGATGGAAGATAGCTCTCTCTCTGTAAATCTCTCAAATAAATCTTTAAAAAAAAAAAAAAAAGACTCAATACACCAACCTTAAAGAGATTAATTTAATCTATTGAGTGATGAATGCCTTACATGAGGCTTGTGCCCTGGCAGAGAAATTCAGGGAGGACACATCTGCTCAGTGATCAATATGTAGAGCGCACCATGCTCTGCGTGCTTCATAAATGTTGTTCACTAATTCCAAAGAACAAACCCAGGAAGTGTTATTTTATTATCCTCTACTTTATAAATGAATAGAAAGGAATCAGGCAACCTAAATAACTTGCTGAAGACACATAGTGTGCGGGTGACTGAATCAGGATTTATTTCGGGTCCATCTGAATCCAGTTCGCATGCTCTTCTGAAGAGAATATACTGCTGGGAGAACAGCCTTACAAATTCACAATTGCCTGTCAAAGCAGTGGAACTGCCTGTTCGCCATTCCGCATCTCCCCCAAACCTTCTCCGTGCTTGGCCCTTCTTCCATCAGTGACACCTGCTCTCTGATGAGGAAATCCGGGACAACTTTCAAGATTGACAGGAGAGGGGGCCCCCACCACGACTGCTCCTGCTCTGACCCCAGCGTAAGGACACACAGTGATGAGAATTATCCCCTAGCAGGATCCTGGTTCTTGGCCCTTCTTGTTTCTCCAAGGAGGCATGTAGCAAGCAGGTGGCTCAGAATCGGGAACGGAAGGGAAGAAGGTAAGAGGACAGCAGAAAGGAAGGTGACCTAACTTCTGGTTCCTTTCACTGCTGAGCCTCTCGCCTTACATTACCAATGCAGTTAATTATAACAAGAATGTTCCAATACTAACCGGCATCACTGCAGCTCTGCATTTCTACTTATTTTGACTGAACTATTTACACTGTCCAAAATCAATCTATCTTACTCCACATAAGGAAATAAGAGAGAAAACCTAGGTTCTTAAAATGTATTTCATAATATAAAGAATTTGGTAAGTGAAAGGCGTAAGATCAGGTTAATAACATTATATAGTCCACAGAAGATATTTTAGATTTTATGATCCATATTCCAAATTCTGATCTTTTAATTACCATAATACCATGTCGGTATTAACATGGGATACTATCTGTGGATTTAAATTGAACTTAAATCATGACATGTTTATGTGAACTTCTCCTAATACATTTTCTTTGATGAATATGGTTACCACAGATACCACCATTTACCAAAAGTGCACTGCCAGAGCCAGCATCTCTCTACCTCATTTGTCTACCAAATACTGCCTCTAATTAAACACACACCTCAATAATCTCTTAGGGGCCTGCACTGTGGCATAGTAGGTAAAGCCACTGTCTGTGACACTGACACCCCATATGGTTGCCTGTTCAAATCTCAGCTGCTCCATCTCTAGTACATGAGCCCCCGCAGTCACATATGGAAGACCCAGAAGAAGCTCCTAGATTCTGGCTTTTGGCCTAGTCCAGCCCCAGCTGTTACAGGAACTTGGGAAGTGAACCAATGGATGGAAGGTCTCTCTCTCCTCCCCACACCTCTACCCATAACTCTGCCTTTCAAATACATAAAACAAACCTTTTTAAAAAAAATATTTTAAACAACTGTTCTTTGCAGACCCTCTGCATACTTGAAATTCCGAATGATAAAACACTTTGGTCACTTTAAGACAATAATAGAGATACAAAAATGATGTGGGATTTACTAACAGACACAAGAGGTATGCATATTTGCATGAACTCAAAGTATTTGATTACGGAAGCTATTTTATTGCTTTTTAAAATACCTTGGACTTTAAAAAAAAAAAAAAAGATTATTTATTTGAAAGGCAGAGTGGCGGACAGCAGTAGAGACAGAGATCTTATCTTCTATCCTCTGATTCACTTCCCAAGCTGCCCACAGCAGCCAGGGATGTGCAAGACCAATGCCAAGAGCCAAGAACTCCATCCGGGTCCCCCACATGGGTGGCAAGAACCCAAGCACCTGGGCCATCATCCAGTGCCACCTAGGCACATTAGTAGGAAGTTGGATGGGAAACACAGAGTACACAGGACTTAAACCAGGCACTCCAATATTGGTGTGGGCATCCCAAGCAGCTGCTGTGATACAATGCTCACCCCAATTTTTTGCTTTTGCTTTCTTTACAATATATTAGTCAAGGACTTTAAAAGCTTTGTGATGAAATGCAAATAACAAAATTTACACTTTTAAACATGTTTAAGTGTACAGTTTTATGACACTAAAAATTTACATTGCTTTATAGGCAAGTTGGTTTTTAAATATTTAAAAATATCTCTTTACTTACTTTATTGTACAAATCATTCATATTTAATATAGAAAAACCCACACCTAAATACAGGCAAAACAAAAATGTCCATAATCCCACCATATGGGTATAAACTTTTAAAGATTTTATTTATTCATTTGAGAGGAAGAGTTATAGACAAAGAGATGGAGACACAGAGAGAAAGGTCTTACATCCATAGTTCACACCCCAAATGCCTCAAAGCCAGAACTGGGCCAATCTGAAGCCAGGAGCTTCTTCTGGGTCTCCCACGCAGGTGCAGGGGCCCCAGCACCTAGGACATTTTTACTGCTTTTCCAGGCTATAGCACAGAGCTGGATCAGAAGAGGAGAAGCTGAGACACAAACTGCCACCCATATGGGCTGCCAGCACCACAAGTGGAGGCTTAGTCTATTACGCCACAGTGTCTGTTCCAGCATTGTTTAAGTTTTAATGTAAACTTTTTCAGCCCTTTTCTAAGTATTATTTGAAGAAAAAAAAAATGAGAGCATAACTGACTGTATCCTCAATGCTTTGTTTACTGAATATGTTGTGGGTAGTTTCTATTTCAATAAAAATCACATCATCATACTTAATGGTGGCATGAAACTCCACTACACTCACAAACCAGCGTAAGCTATCCATATGTAATCATAATTCACAAAGTAAACAGAAGCAAATTATCCAGATATGTACAGCACGATACTTGATTACATAATGTGCTAAAATCTGAAAAATAACCAGACATTACTTTTGTTCTAATTAAATAAGATAAACTAATTCATGTTTAAAGTATTATGAAGCTGAGATTTGGTAACAAAATTTTTACATGCTCTGATAAGAATACAAATTAAACTGAAAGCTCCCTGAGGACAACGTCCATACTATCTGGTGCTCTACTACCACATCTACACACAGCTGGTCTCAAAGAAATAGGCAGAATGGAGCCATATGGGGAGTGAACCAGCGGATGGAAGACCTCTCTCTCTCTCTCTCTCTCACTATCTCTCTCTCTCTGCCTCTCCTTCTCTCTCTGTGTAACTCTGACTTTCAAATAAATAAATCTTTTAAAAAAGTTGGGAGCGGCAAGATGGCGGAATAGGCAGGGAGCACACTATTAGTCCGGGGGGAGAGAAAGTTTAATATAAGTGGAGATACTGCAGGGTCAAGGAAGAGTAGGGGATGAAACAGCAGAGGAAACTCTTCCGGAACTAGTGATTCACAGTGGACCTGCGTGGAGAGCGTGGGAGCCCAAGTTCGGGACACCAGCGGCAGACTCAACGCACCAGCGCTGGAACGCGAGGTGAGCCGAACCTCAACAGCCCAAGACACCAGCGGGCAAGCGGAAAGAGGAGACTAGAGGGAACGAGGCTTGAAACTCCGTGGGGAAAAGTTCACCAGGCTAACTAGAAGAGAGAGAGGAAAAAAATAAAAAAAGTGACCGATACAGACACAAGTTTCTCTCTCTCCGCTCACCTCTCAAAGGTGAGCAAGACAGAGCAGGCGCCATTTTGAACATACGTCATAAGCAGGGCGACCTCAGGTCTGCACCAGCCCTGAGCCTAGCAGAAAAACCTGACTCTGGAGGGAGGGGTGAAATAACAGGAGATTAGCATCTAACTTGGCAACCCAGTGGGAGACTGCAGGAGAATTGGAGCCCACACTGAGGGCAGCAGAGATTCCCTGTGGGGTCCTTGGGAAAGAGCTTCCGATCTCTGGCTCCTGTGGGTATATCATTTGCCTGCTAACTACCTCCAATTACATTCAGCTGTGCGGAATTACTTCCCTTTTAAATCAAAAAAAAGAAAGAGAGATTTACCACACCTAACCTGGGAGTGTCATCTTTGACACACCCTCAACCCTGAGGAACCAAACACAGCTCTCAGGCCACACTCATCTCAAGCCTCTAAGGCTCCACTGAAAGCAGACAGTCCACTTAATATAGAGCCATAGTGTAACAAGAAAAAACACCACAGTGAAGAAACCAAATATCTCCAACATGCCAAACAACAAACGCAAAAACCAAGCTAACAAGAACAAGGAAGACACTATGACGCCCCCAAATGAAAAAGACACCCCAATTCAAGATTATGAAGATGATGAGATCGAAGAAATGCAAGAAGCGGATCTCAAAAAATTGATAAGAACATTAAGAAGTTCTCAAAAACAAATACTTGAACTACAGAAATCTTTCATGGACAAGATAGAAAATCTCTCTCGTGAAAATGAAATATTAAGGAGGAATCAAAATGAAATGAAACAACTAGTGGAACAAGAAACTCTGATAGTGACTAGAAATCATAATGAAATGAAGAATTCAATAGATCAAATGACAAACACATTAGAGAGCCTTAAAAACAGAATGGGCGAAGCAGAAGAGAGAATATCAGACTTAGAAGACAGAGAACAGGAAAGGAAACAGGCAAACCAAAGAAAAGAAGAAGAAATTAGAAATCTAAAAAATATTGTCGGGAATCTACAGGATAGTATTAAAAAACCCAACATTCAAGTTCTAGGAGTTCCTGAAGGCATGGAGAGGGAGAAAGGATTAGAAGGCATTTTCAGTGAGATACTAGCAGAAAATTTCCCAGGTTTGGAGAAGGACAGAGGCATCTTAGTACAGGAAGCTTATAGAACCCCTAATAACAGTTGTAATCAAACTCACCACAGTGAAACATAAAGAAAAGATTCTAAAAGGTGCAAGAGAGAAACGTCAGATTACTCTCAGAGGATCTCCAATTAGACTCACAGCAGACTTCTCATCAGAAACCCTACAAGCTAGAAGGGAATGGCGAGACATAGCCCAGGTACTAAGAGAGAAAAACTGCCAGCCCAGAATACTATATCCTGCAAAGCTCTCATTTGTGAATGAAGGTGAAATTAAGACTTTTCATAGCAAACAGAAACTGAAAGAATTTGTTGCCACTCATCCTGCCCTGCAAAAGATGCTTAAAGATGTGTTACACACAGAAACACAGAAACATGGTCATCAATATGAAAGAAGGTAAAGGAAGGAAACTTCACAGCAAAAGATCACAGGAAGCTCAATTTCTCTTTGACATAGAATTAAACTCTGATGCTCTGTTAAAGCAATGTGTTAAAGTAATCTATTATGTTCTCTTGATGTCAAATTCTAATTGTTCAAAAACAGCTGAATTTTTATTAAGAGCTATGGGTTATTTAAATATGTGCTTATTTTCAAAGATTTGAATAATCACCTTGTAACAATGATCAAATTTGGTCTATGTTATGTCATGATTTTAAGAAATCTTATTTCAACCAGATATTTTGGATATTGAGCCTTCTTGGCATTCTTGACAGGCATTCAAAAAATCAAAGTTTCAAACAATCTGGTCTCTAAAATTTCCAGTAAATCCTGGACTTTGGTTTTTCCAGTTTGGGCCCAACTGAAAAAATCGAAGGACCTATGTCTCTCATCTTATAGAGACACCAACTAATCAGTCTATTTGGAGTATATTAGAAGGACTGTCAAGATGTGATGTGGTACCAGACTTTAAGTTTCTATAATGGAAAATGCTATTAATACAAATGTTTGAGAATTAAAAAGTCTAATGATCTTGTGTTACTAGACATGATAGTTAACTTAATGAGAAAGCCCCAGAGGCCTAAAGGGTTAAATACTTGTAAAATCCTACAGGTGCTTTCAAAAATACTGTGAAGTAAGCAAGTGCCTCTTGTTGGTTGATGAGTTTATCATTTTAAACATGGCGACTTAAAGTCTTTTGTCATCCACAGTTATATATGATGTGCTGCTCATAACACTAAAGTGTTGTTGGTTCTGTGTTTAGCTGTCCTCCTATAGGTTCCTATGGACTTTTTCCAGCCACTTCTACTGTATTCAGTACTTTGGGATGGCTCTGTAAACAGATGAAGCCAATAATGTATTAACAGTACCAACTGAGAGAAAGTATGGTTAACTGAGGTTACTAAAAAGGAAAAGCAATTCAAATCAATTGGCAATCTACAAAAAGAGTTAAAGATTTTAAAAGCTATTATTAAAATTGCTATATTGGTCTATTATGCTATATTATATGTGTGTACATATTGTATGTCCACATGAGGAAATTTTATTAAGAGTTTTACTTTAAATGGCTTATAGATAAGATTGTCCATAAATTTAAGCTGCTAAAATCAATCAAAGATACATTTTAATTTGTGTGACCTGAATCTGTGTATGATATGTTTTAAACGTGTTGGTAGAAAGAAACTAAAAACATTTTAGATGGTTGTGCTTAAGTTTACTGGCTAAACAAACTACACCATGTTAGATATTTAAGAGGTGTTTTCAAATACATGATTCTTAAAATTTATAGAAGGCATTGGACCTTCTGGTAAATGTTTTCTTAAGTTGTTATCTAATGGATGAAACGGTTTGCTAAGTATTCATGTGATATTGCTATTGTCAGCAAGCGATCTAGGACTTGCTCCCTCATTTCTCTATTCTAAGCCCAACTTGTTCTTTCATTTCTCTATTCTCTTCAAGGTAGGAAACTAATTCTATTATAAAGGAATCTGTAGGACACAAAATTTAATCTTTAGACCTTATAAAAGAGATGGCTAACATTTTTCTGCAATAGCATAGCCAAAATAAGAACTTAAATAATAATCTCATAGCTAGATTCACTTCGCCATCAGCGAAGTATACAGTAAGTAGAAAAAACCTCCCTTTCAGACCAAAGGGAAAGAAAGTTTTAAAGTGAGAATATAATTTTCCTCATGGGCATTGTCTACCTTAGAAAAACTACTACAGAACATGCCTGTGACTATAGACTTGTAGTTCAGGCCACCGAAGATTAGAGATGGGACTTGGGCACTCCCTTGACTTGCATCCTCTGGTCTGCTTGAACACAAACCAGGAGGAAAAGAAAGCTAGGCATCAGAAGCAATGGGTGGCAGGCCTATTAATGGCTGATCTGTACAGTGATCTGCCCTCAAGGAGACCCAACAGGCCAGTCCACTGCAGTGGCTTTCAATGTGGTAAGCCTGGGCTTCAGCAGAAGTCAGCTTGTGAAGAGCCCTGGCAGCTCTGCCAAGAGTTGGATCACTGGAAGTGGAACTGCCCTGGAGTCGAAGGATGCCCAGGTCAGAGCCACAGATCTTATTGGCTCTAAGCTGAAAAGCCCTTCACTCAGCCCAACTTCCAAAGTGACCACTGCAGCTGAGGGTATGGTCAAGTAGGGTCAGCAACATTGAAGGCAGAACTGTAAATTTCTTGTTAGAGATGCCCCCTGCCTTTACCTGGCCAGCTCTCCTCCCAGGCCAGCCAAGTAATGAAAGTCAACAGAGTGCCTTCCCCTAGGCGGTTCACACCTCCCTTAGGATATACCCCATGTGAAGAGATAGATAGGTCTGGGCCTCTGAATTTACAAGGCCTAAAGCCCACCAGATTATTATCAAGCCCCTTCTATCAGGTTCTATTTGCCTCTCAATCAGAAAAATTACTTGTAGCTTAGACAGCACCTTTCTTAGCTCCTCTAATAATGACTCTGTCCTTTGTTCTAGGCCCTGTCTAGTGCACTTGGGCCTCATTCCTTTGTAATCATAACCTCTACTCTACCACCAATGGCTCTACTCCCAACCTGTGTGTACTGATGGTCCTCTTCCCCACTTAATGCTGTATAATTGTTCAAACCTGGTAAATGCGACTCTTAGGATCATTGGTTACTATCCTCACTCTGTCTTTTATGACCTTGTCTAAATATGATCAGAGTCGGCAAACTTGGAAGGCTTCCATAGCCTTGGCAACTCATGACGACAGCCTAGGATGGTTACTGGCGCCATAAACTAGAGTGTCAATTTGTTGGGTCAACAACAGGAGCCACTGTGCACTTGCTCCTCATGTGGGATCTCTGTCCTTAATGTGCTGTACATTGTGATTTAATGCTATAACTAGTACTCAAACAGTATGTTTCACTTTGTGTTGCTATGTGGGTGCAAACTGTTGAAATCTTTATACTAAATTGATCTTCTGTATATAAAGAGAATTGAAAATGAATCTTGATGCAAATGGAAGGGGAGAGGGAGCGGGAGAGGGGAGGGTTGCGGGTGGGAGGGAAGTTATGGGAGGGGGAAGCCATTGTAATCCATAAGCTGTACACTGGAAATTTATATTCATTAAATAAAAGTTAAAAAAAAAAAAAGAAACAGGCAGAATGACTGACTCCAGCTCAATTCAGTAGTCAGTGTATGCCTTGGTCTACTAAAATCTCATTTTTGAAAACAGTTGTGAGATAATCCGCTTGTAATAAAATAACTGATTTAGGCACAAATCATCAACTAATACTAAAATCATTGAGTAAATAACTGGTTAAGAACTGAAAAATGATGCCAACATATCAACCCACAGATTATCTGCCAAGCACAGGGATGAAATTTAACTTCAGGCAGATATGAAGCCACTGTCACCTTAACCTGGAGAATAATGACAGTGTCACTAACACTTTGGTCAAGCAAATAATAAGAACCTCCTGACATAATGCAGTATCAGGTACATACAATGACCAAGGAAAGAGCCTTGTCGGACAGTGAGGGTGAAGCTAATGGGATCTTTAGAGCCAGCTTCCATTTTATTTTATTTTATTTTATTTTATTTATTATTATTATTATTTTTTAAACTTTTATTTAATGAATATAAATTTCCAGTGTACAGCTTATGGATTACAATGGCTTCCCCCTCCCGTAACTTCCCTCCCACCCGCAACCCTCCCCTCTCCCGCTCCCTCTCCCCTTCCATTTGCATCAAGATTCATTTTTATTTTTTATTTTTGACAGGCAGAGTGGATAGTGAGAGAGAGACAGAGAGAAAGGTCTTCCGTTTGCCGTTGGTTCACCCTCCAATGGCCGCCGCGGTAGCACGCTGCGGCCGGCGCACCACGCTGATCCGATGGCAGGAGCCAGGTGCTTCTCCTGGTCTCCCATGGGGTGCAGGGCCCAAGCACTTGGGCCATCCTCCACTGCACTCCCTGGCCACAGCAGAGAGCTGGCCTGGAAGAGGGGAACTGGGACAGGATCGGTGCCCCGACCGGGACTAGAACCCGGTGTGCCGGCGCCGCAAGGCGGAGGATTAGCCTAGTGAGCCGCGGCGCCGGCCTCAGCTTCCATTTTATAACATATGCAGAGGTAGAGGCAAAAGTTAAGTACCACTTGTAGAACAAGAGAATCTCAGAAGAGAAGACTTTCATCACGGCAACTGGCCTGGTCTGTCGCTAATAGAGGAGCGTAACTTAAAGGGAGTAAGGAGCATAGTGAGACAGGACACATTCTCTGCTAGATCAGAAGAGATTTCAGAGTTTAACAACCAAATATCATGTGTAGTCTCCAATACATTCTGATTTAAACAAACCCATTGTGGAAGATAATTCAGGCAATAGCTCAAAACTGAATATAAACTGGTATTAAGTAATACTGAAGATTTCTAAATTTTATTAGATGTGACTGTAGTTCTGTGAATTATACAGGAAAATATCCTTTTTATTCTTTTTTTTTTTTGACAGGCAGAGTGGACAGTGAGAGAGAGAGACAGAGAGAAAGGTCTTCCTTTTGCCGTTGGTTCACCCTCCAATGGCCGCCGCGGTAGCGCGCTGCGGCCGGCGCACCACGCTGATCCGATGGCAGAAGCCAGGTGCTTATCCTGGTCTCCCATGGGGTGCAGGGCCCAAGCACTTGGGCCATCCTCCACTGCACTCCCTGGCCACAGCAGAGAGCTGGCCTGGAAGAGGGGCAACCGGGACAGAATCGGCGCCCCGACCGGGACTAGAACCCGGTGTGCCGGCGCCGCAAGGCGGAGGATTAGCCTAGTGAGCCGCGGCGCCGGCGGAAAATATCCTTTTTAAAGATTCATACTCGGCCGGCGCCGTGGCTCACTAGGCTAATCCTCCGCCTTGCGGCGCTGGCACACCGGGTTCTAGTCCTGGTTGGGGTGCCGGATTCTATCCCGGTTGCCCCTCTTCCAGTCCAGCTCTCTGCTGTAGCCCGGGAAGGCAGTGGAGGATGGCCCAAGTGCTTGGGCCCTGCACCCCATGGGAGACCAGGAGAAGCACCTGGCTCCTGCCTTGGGGTCAGCGTGGTACACCGGCCGCAGTGCGCCAGCCGCGGCGGCCATTGGAGGGTGAACCAACGGCAAAGGAAGACCTTTCTCTCTGTCTCTCTCTCTCACTGTCCACTCAGCCTATCAAAAAATTTAAAAAAATTTAAAAAAAAGATTCATACTGAAGAACTGTGACATAAAGATATCATGGCATCAAAATTTCCTTGAAATATTTTAATAAAAAGATGGTGCAAATATGGTAAAATGTTAGCTGTTATATATTGGTAATGAGTATACCCAAATGTTTGAGATTTTTCATTATTAAAAAGTCAAAAATTGATATCCCTTCCCAAATAATATTAAATTCTCACTCAAAATGTACACCAAAATAAACCAGAAAAGATTTAAACTATTGAATGTGGAATTGGAAATTACTTTTTAAAGTAAAATACATGGACTGATATCTGAAAAAAAAAATAGTTCTAGTTAATGAAACTTGTTTGACTCAAGTTAAACTTCAGAATATTGCAGTGGGCATTGAAACATGTTACCAGTGCTGGAAAGAATCTGTTTATATCTAATTTAATTCATAACTTAAAATGCCTCAGTCTCCATTAGTATCATTGGGACAATTTCTACTCATTTATCTTCAACGTTGCACGTGAGAATAAAATAAACACTACATACAAAGACCATGATTCGGATTCAGAGTCCATCTTTAAAGCACCTGCACTGAATGATGCTTCCCCTTCTAACTGTCTCTGTTCTTCTCCTTCATTACATGAACAAATCACTCAAAATCATTACCTGTAAGACTGGTCTTTGGTCACCCATCCCTTCATCAACTAACCAAACCATCACTCTGTCTTGAAATCTTCTCATCAAATCTTTCTTTCTTCTCCTCGTTTTCCTTTGCTGCATTTGATGTTCTTGGCTCCCTGCTCCTCGAGTCACTCCCTCCTCCCCCGCATCCCATGACACTGACTTGCCTGGTGCTGCTATCTCTCTGACCATTCATTAGTCTTTCTCATTCCCTTAGGCTCAAACCTTTGTGCTATGCTTGTATTTCATAACTCTGCTGTCAGTAAACTAAGATATTCACTGAACAAAGTAAGTGTTTACCATGCACTTCCTGTATACCAGGCAGTAACCAAGATATGGAGGATACATCAGTGAATAAAACAAAGTCCCTATTTTTTGTAAAGCTTGTATTTTATTGAGGGGATGAGCGGTGAAGCAATAAACAAGGAAATATTAATTAAAAACACAGTAAGTACCTGTAAGTACTATGAAGAAAGTTTAGGCAGGGCAACTTAGAGTAGCAAGGAGGTGGCACTATCTTAGAAGTAACAGTTAGAAAGGGTGTTTCTTAATCAACTGACAGACCTCCCATCTGCAGGAGAAGTGATCAGGAAGTACAATAGCCCACAGTGGGCAGGTGCCTACAGACATGTTTGAGAAAAAGTCCAGTGTGATCGGAGTCCAGTTAGGAAAATGGTAAGGGATGAGAACAGAACCATCCTAAATGAGCGAGTGGGTAAAGACCTCAGATTTAATCCTAGGGAGATGCTCCTCTAGTCCCAGCTCTTGATCAAGCTCTATCCCCTATGGCAAAACTGACATCTCTCCTTTGATGTCCCATTATTACCTCACTCAACATATCCCAAAAGGGTTTTTTGATTTTTTTAACCTTCCAAGCTGAAAGTTACTACACCAGCACAGTTTCTCCATTCATTTTATTTCTGTCTAATTTTACTGATCACCCAAGAAACACTTATTGAAGTCATCTTTGACTCATCCCTCTCTTTCAACCCACATGGCTAAGCCAACAGCATTCATACTAACAGTTCTTGTGTGTGTCTCTTGCAACCATCTCTTTTCACTGCTGACACACAACCCGGGAACTTATAACCAAAATCTGGATCATTGAAATGGCCTCCCAGATGGCTTCCCTTTCTCCAGCCTTCCCCCTCTCCAAGTTGTCCTACATACTACTAGCAAGATTAGTCTTACCCAAATTCTTATTCCATATGTCATTTTCTTCCTCAAAAATAGTCTACTGTCTGTAGGACAAAGTTCAAATTCCTTAAGCTACATTTCAAAGAGTTTGAACGGGGGTGGGGGGGTGGGGGGGGAGTATCACTATGTTCCTAAATTTGTATATATGAAATACATGAAACTTGTTTAACTTAAATAAAATTAAAAAGAAAAAAAATTGAAACCTTATTCTTCCCCATCAAAAACTGAATATTTTCTGCTGATAAACATGTCCCCTTACTATCCTCTAAACGTTCCCTGATCATTCTACACTTGATCTTAGCCAAAAGGCCAAGAAGCGATCCCCTGATCATACTTAACTGCAAGATTTAACTCATGATGTTTCTCTTACTTAAAATACTCTCCTTCCTTTTTAGCTAGATGCTAGCAATTTAAGATCTTCTCTAGGCCGGCGCAGCGGCTCACTAGGCTAATCCTCCGCCTTGCGGCGCCGGCACACCGGGTTCTAGTCCCGGTCGGGGCACCGATCCTGTCCCAGTTCCCCTCTTCCAGGCCAGCTCTCTGCTGTGGCCAGGGAGTGCAGTGGAGGATGGCCCAAGTGCTTGGGCCCTGCACCCCATGGGAGACCAGGAGAAGCACCTGGCTCCTGCCATCGGATCAGCGCGGTGCGCCGCCCGCAGCACGCTAGCCACGGCGGCCATTGGAGGGTGAACCAACGGCAAACGGAAGACCTTTCTCTCTGTCTCTCTCTCACTATCCACTCTGCCTGTCAAAAATAAAAAAAAAATAAAAATTAAAAAAAAAGATCTCTAATTATTCCAATCCATATTCCTTATTCTCAAAGACCTACTGCACTTAATATTTAGATCCCATATGCTGGTATTCGTTCATCTGTTCCGACTTGACTCTCCCATGTAAATCTCCTTAAGTGGAAGCTTCAGGGAATGTGGAATACTCATAGTCCTTTTATATTCATTACAATCTCAGCATACACAAACTGAATTTTTTTAAGTTTCATGAAATATTTCAGACACAGTATATCACAATTCTCTATTCTTGTAAAATGACTTCAATATTTTAAATACTGAAATTTTAAAATAATACTTGATAATTTTTTCCCTCTTAAAATCTAAGGTATTTCTCTAAAATCTAAACTGTTGAAATCACCTGTGATAACAGTGAAAATTAACATTTTAGAGGAAAAACACAAGCTTTAAACATATTTGTGTATATGTATGCTTAAATAAATCTTAATACAGTAACATCAATTAGAAAAAAATAGTAAAACCCTAATCACGTTCTTGATTATAGAGCAACAACTCTAACACTTAAGAGATAACCTCCTTTCTATATGGAAAATAGTAGAAAGGACCACGTTTGTAAATGAGTTTTCTCTCCATTGGAGAAAAGTAAACAGTAAAACTTAGGACTGCACATCCACAGTGAGGCACAAAGCCATCCAAACATTTGAATTTTGGAAGATTATATACAACCAAACAATAATTTCATTAAAGCCATATATACACATAGTTAAACTGTCATTATCAGAATCTGACTTCTCTGGCATATACCCTCTATCTTCTCCAAACATTGAGGGCAGGGTATAAATGTTTCTTTCCATTCAGGAATTCTGACTTTTCATAGAGTAGCCTGGCTTGAAAAGTTTTCAACAGAGGCCAGTGCCGCGGCTCAATAGGCTAATCCTCTGCCTTGCGGCGCCGGCACACAGGGTTCTAGTCCTGGTTGGGGTGCCGGATTCTGTCCCAGTTACCCCTCTTCCAGGCCAGCTCTCTGCTGTAGCCCGGGAGTACAGTGGAGGATGGCCCAAGTGCTTGGGCCCTGCACCTGCATGGGAGACCAGGAGAAGCACCTGGCTCCTGGCTTCGGATCAGCACGGTACGCCGGCCGCAGCGGCCATTGGAGGGTGAACCAACGGCAAAAAGGAAGACCTTTCTCTCTGTCTCTCTCTCATACTGTCCACTCTGTCAAAAAAAAAAAAAAGTTTTCAACAGCAGCAATGAAGAGGTCTCTGGGTCATACTTCCTTAAAAACACTTTCATTTCCTTTAAAAATCTGGCTTAACTGATACATAGCAAGCTAAAAAAAGAACCCTCCAGAATAATCAGCTCATTCACTGAACTCCTGAAGCAGGGGTGGGAGGGGTGGAAATCTCATCTTAAATATTGGCCAATGGAAGTCAGTAGGAAAAGTTTATATTGTACTATATTCTCTATTTTTTTTTAAAAAAACTAACTAGTAAATAATTATTTCAGCATATTGTCAGCTGCTTCACCACATCAGTTTTCACTTAATCCTCTCAATAAAGTTCTAAAGTATTTTCAATTTCTAATATACACATTTAAAAGGGAAGCTGTTTGAATCTCAAATCCAGGTCTTTTAGCTCTGAACTCTTTTAGGATTGTTCATAGCTTACAAGAAAGATAAAGCTTTGCATCTTCATCATAAGCCTAATATACTTAATTTTCTAGTTTTGTACAAATAAAAACACATAACATATAGGGTACTGAAATATGTTTTCCCTTGAAGAAATTTTATCAAACTTGTTATTTAGTATTCATGCACTAACAATAATCATCACTTTGAGAACATAACACTTAGAAGCAATGAACTTCAATCAAATGACAAGATAGGGGAAATTCTAAATGAACCAATGAATAATACTGTTTCATGATTCTTTTATGGAAATTATATCCAAAGAAGTCTTTCTGTTAATACCAGATTATTGCTGAAATTGTTCAGGCTAATCAAAAAAATTCACCAGTCATAATAAAATTGTCTATCTCTAAGAACAAAGAGTCATTAGCAGGAAAAGAATAAAGATAGAACTTGGGAAAAGTTATAGAAATGTCAAAGAATTTATGAAGTAATCTATAAATAATGCATTGCAACAAAAAAATTTTTATAGAATGTATCAGTTCCATGGCTGACAACAAAATTTGAATATTTCAAAACAGGTAGTTTGAATAGTCCCAACACAAAAAAAATTATATATATCTGGGGCCAGTGCCGTGGCTCACTTGGTTAATCCTCCACCTGCAGCGCCGGCATCCCATATGGGCGCCGGTTCCACTCCTGGTTGCTCCTCTTCCAGTCCATCTCTCTGCTGTGGCCTGAGAAGGCAGTGGAGGATGGCCCAGGTGCTTGCGCCCCTGCACCCGCATGGGAGACCAGGAAGAAGCACCTGGCTCCTGGCTTCAGATCAGCATGGTGTGCCGGCCGCAGTGGCCACTGGAGGGTGAACCAACGGTAAAAGGAAGACCTTTCTCTCTGTCTCTCTCTCTCTCATTGTCTAACTCTATCTGTTAAAAAAAATTATATATATATATATATATATATATATATATCTGAGGAGAGAGATAAGAGGATACTTCAAAAAGTTCATGGAAAGTACATATCATCAAAAGCTACCTATGGTTTTCAAAGTTTTTTGCACCAAACTAAGTTTAATTTTGATCTTCAATGAACTTTTTAAAGTAACTTTGCCAGTTACCAGATCTGATCACAGCACACTGTTTACAAGCAATGAAATGTCACACTGTACCCATCAACATGTAAAATTATGTCAATAAAAATGTTTAAATGTCCTATTTCCACAGGACTACTGTGAAGTTCAAAGGATACAAGCGTATGTCAGGATACCATACAGGGAGAGTAATACATGTTTATCTTTAATTACCTTCTAAGAATGCCCTTTAGAGACAGAAACTTTATCAATGTGCTTTTGGAATCAGTAACTGTTGCTGGTTGGGTGATTCAATTATCATGAACTATTCTGGCATGTTTCAAAAGCACTGCCATTTTAAAACATAAAAAAATGTCTAAAAATGCAACCATGGTAATAGATTCTGAGTGCATGGGTTGGGGAGTGAGGGAAAAAGACAATGACAAATTGGTCCAAAAGGACACTGAGACTTCATAGTTGGAAGACTATTGTGCTGACAATTAGTAACAGAGGAAGCGGAGCACAAAACAAATGAATGAAAAAAGCTGAACTTGCAATGAAAGACCTTATTATAGTGCAGAAACATTATTGTAATAAAGGGGCAATGTACTCTCCTCTACAAAACTTCCAAACAGGCACTCTCGTCTCTTTTCTCTTCCCCTGCATTTCATTTTTTCATTAGCATCTGCTTGATTATGTAGTATTTTCAACCCTAAAGAATTTCTCTATATTTCTTATAAATCCAAAGGCTTAAAGGTTCTTCCTCTTACTGTGCCTTAAGCCTCATTTAACCTTACTCAACACAAATGAAGTATTTTCTTTTTTCTTTCTTTTTTTTTTTTTTTGACAGGCAGAGTTAGAAAGTGAGAGAGACTTCCTTTCGTTGGTTCACCCCCAAAATGGACGCTATGGCCGGCACGCTGCACCAATCTGAAGCCAGGAGCCAGGTGCTTCCTCCTGGTCTCCCATGCGGGTGCAGGGCCCAAGCACTTGGTCCATCCTCCACTGCCCTCCCGGGCCACAGCAGAGAGCTGGACTGGCAGAGGAGCAACCAGGACAGAACCGGCGCCCCAACCGGAACTAGAACCTGGGGTGCCGGCGCCACAGGTAGAGGATTAGCCTAGTGAGCCATGGCACTGGCCCTCAAACGAAGTACTTTCAAACTAACACAAACACGGGGGGGGGGGGGGAGCAGAAAGCTTTTAACAGCATTTAACAGCTCAGAGGAACAAAACATGCATCTCTCAAGTCCAACTTGTTCAAAAGGCAATGATTAATTTATAGCAAATATTTAGAGGATTCTGCCCCCTAAAGTTAGTGTTTCCCCAATGGCTTTTTTGACAAATTAAAAGAGCAATGCTCACCTAGCATGGGCCTGCCCCAAAGCCATGGATCCTCACATACCCATCATCCTGTGAGACACACGGCTCACCAACTAAGAGGACAAGGGGAGGGCAATGGTCCTGGGATTGCTACTTCTGGCACGGCTCCTACTCAGGCATGTACAACAACTGTTACAACACTGTCCAGTAAGTCCTCCCAGAATGCCTCGCTGCCCCAAATCCAACTAATATTACCACCAAGGCAAATGGTAACGCCCTGAGGTCACAGCCAAAATTCTCATGGTCTCACCCTCTCTTCTACTTTGGAAGTGTTAAGAGACTCAGGCCAAGAAACATCAGTACCCGCTCATCTTCTAAATCCAATCCAAATGTCAACTGGAAGTACAGTGTGGGAAGGAAACAACAGATCTTCATCAAATCCTCTAATTCCACACCTTGTTTTGTTGACAAAGAAAGTGCTGAGATCTCAAATTTGATTGGTTTGAAGAACATATAGATGGTCTAATCAGGCAATGAATACCAATATTAAATCTGCTGGAATTTTATGTACAAGATGGAAGAAAGACAACATCAAAAATTAAAGACATGATTTCTTTGAATGTGGCTTAAGCAAAGACATCTAAAACTCTACCTTGAAAATAAGAATAGATTTTGTCTACTCCAGAGATAAAGGGTGGGATGTGGAATGGTGTTTCATTTCCCATTTGGTTCATTAAATGCAAAGGTGATGAAACAGGTATGTGCATTAGAAGAACTTCCAGGTATTGTTGTAGATCTTCAGTGTATTGTTCTCAGCAGTACCAATTCATACTGTTAATGCTTCCACTCTTCTCTCAAGAATTGAACTCCTCCCTCTGAGGTTTTGGATTTGACATGACATTTGACCCTTTATGAAGTAACTGACTTGAGCCAGCATAATAATAATGGGTCAGAATCTACCCCTAAGTCCCAACATGCATAAATCTTGCTTATCTTCATAAAGTCAAATGTAGGTGTCCTCCACCACCTGTTTTTATTCAACAAGAGCATCAGATTCATTTAGACTGATTCTAAAGAGAAGAATCACACTCACTCCAACTAACTTCAAAATGCTTTTCATTTCTACATATGTTGAGTAGTTTAAATTTAAAAAATGGTCTATTTTGAAGGTAAGATAACATATTTTGAAATTAAAAATAAAAAGGCAAATATGTGAAGACAAATATGTAAAAATAAAAAAGCACTTGGGAAGTAAAAACTGGAGGTAAGTTGCATTAAATTCATAAAAACTTTTGTACACTTTATGTAAATACTTAAAAAAAAACCCTGCAGATCAGAATTAGCCACATTTGGGACACTTTGTGCTAACAATCAGCATTTTCAGGTAGTTAGAACCTGACAGCTTTATATTTAAAAGTGGGTTTCGTTCTGCAGTAAACTTTATATAACTACCTTGATACTTACAAACCTTTTAGAAACAGGACACTCCGTGAAATCTTTTGTTTGCATGGTCAAACACTGATATTTAGATATTGCAGTATCTAAAATAACCATAGTTGTCTTGATAACCAAGGTTACTGTCATTTTAACCAGTTTTAGGAATCTACAAGAAAATAACCAGACTGGCTGGATCTGAAGCTACCACATATATGAATAAGCAAGGTTTTGCTTCACACCTAACTGTGGAACATCCATTTTGGGTTGTATACTGTGTTTGTGTACTTATGCTTTGATTCACAGTAACTTCTTGTGTTATAGAACTGAATTATATTAAACACAAACTATAGATAAAAATAAATGGCAGAATGAGGGGAAAAATAATTACAGCAGCAATCCTAAAATCTTCATATAATAATGAATCCTTTGTATTAAGCTTTAATTTCTTTAAATGGAAGTATCCAAACGCTCTAAAATCTATTTTCATATGCTAGTTGGGAAGGATAAGATGTGATCCATGCTACAGACAAACCACTTTGTACCTACTGACTGTCCACACCAGAAAATCTCCATTCCAGCCCTGTGGTAGGAAAGTTAGAATATGGAAAAAGCAGTGGCCCCCAAACCTGAACATTGTGGGGCTAGCTGCCAGCTCCATTACTCAAGAGATTCAGTATCACTGGGAAATTCCATGAGCTACGAAACAGACTGTTTATCCTGCAAGAATGTTAGCATGATTAATAACATGTAAGTAAAGTACATAGCACACAAGTGCTTAACAAGTGGTAATTTATTATCATTACTCCTCAATAGGCTGAATTCTCAAGAAATTATTATCCGCTACTGTTAGCCAAGCCACTGAATTTTAAAAGAAAGGATTTTAGAGATCCTTGAATTTAACTCCTTCACTCTTACAGATGACAAAATTTGAAGTCCCAGGATGGTTAAGTGGCTGGCTCAACATTACACAATAAATTTCTATCAAACAATCAATGACTTAGCCACCACAGCTATACTGTCCCTCTACTTGAGCACAAACAAGTATTACTTCACATAAAATACTTCTTTAGAACAACTAAATCTGTTATTAATCTCTGTGTATGACACTTGGCATGCCACTAAGTCTTTTTGTTAACTAAACATTTCTTGAAGAGAGTTCTTACCCCTGAACTCCATATACAATTAAACATATTTAACTCAGATATTAGACCAGAGTTCCAATCACAGTTTTGCATTTACTTGCTATGAGACTCTGGCAGTTTCTTTTTAATCTCTCTATATCTCAATTTCATTCCCTAGTTTTTCTTTTTTCTTTTCTTTTTTTTTTTTTTTAAGAACCAACAACTCATTTCATGCTGTTCTTGTGATGATGAAATGTAATTATATAAATCAAGTATCTAGTATACAGCAAGCTCTTTTTTTTTTTTTTTTTTTTTTTTTTTTTGGACAGGCAGAGTAGATAGTAAGAGAGAGAGACAGAGAGAAAGGTCTTCCTATTTGTCGTTGGTTCACCCTCCAATGGCTGCTGAGACTGGCGCATCGCGCTGATCCAAAGCCAGGAGCCAGGTGCTTCTCCTGGTCTCCCATGCGGGTGCAGGGCCCAAGGACTTGGGCCATCCTCCACTGCCTTCCCGGGCCATAGCAGAGAGCTGGCCTGGAAGAGGAGCAACCAGGATAGAATCCGGCGCCCCAACCGGGACTAGAACCCGGTGTGCCGGCACCGCTAGGCGGAGGATTAGCCTGTTAAGCCATGGTGCCAGCCGTACAGCAAGCTCTTAAAAAAGGTCAGGTCTTTTCTTCCTTAAATTTCATCTAATTTTCTATGTCTTAATTCAACACAGAATTAAAGAACCAAATATAACAAGAATAAAATTATTTTTCTAATTACAATTTTAAAAATAAATTACAAACAATCCTCTACCTTCTAGGAACTAAAAACTTAAGTTAAAAAGGGACATACAGGAGTCAGCATTGTGGTATAGTGGGTTAAGATGCCGCCTGCAGTGCTGGCATCCCATATGGGCGCTGATGAAAGTCTCAGCTAGCTACTCCACTTCTGATCCAGCTCTCTGCTATGGCCTGGGAAAGCAGTGCAAGATGGCCCAAGTCCTTGGGCCCTGTACCCGCGTGGGAGACCCAAAAGAAGCTCCTGGTTCCTGGCTTCAGATCGGCAAAGCTCCAGCCATTGTGGCCATCTGAGGAGTGAACCAGTGGATGGAAGACCCCCCCCTCTCTCTCTGCCTCTACCTCTCTGTAACCCTTTCAAATAAATAAATAAATCTTTAAAAAATTAAATTAAGAAGTGACATATTAAAAATAAATATTCAACAAAAAAATTCAAGAGGCTATCTACATTTAACATAACCAAAAATGACCTAAAAATGCAATCGGGTCACACACAGGGACTGCCAGAAAGGCAAGCAAGCAATCTGCAGTACCCCTCAGACACGGAAGGGTATCGTGGAGGACAAAGCTGAGGTCAGTAATAGATAAAACAAAGGCTGGCTGGGGCTGAGTGGGATTACATACTCAGGAATTTTTAAACTGAAAAAATTGAGCTATGTTAATCTGTTAAATAATTTAATGCAAAAAACCTACAGTAACTCCACCACCGCTGCTTCATCATCAAGCAAAAGCTGCGTGTGGCAACCCATTTCACCCCACTTTGCCTGCAGAAAAGGAGTTCTTAATAAGTAGATTAATAACCACATTCTTTTCTTTCTAAGCTAACAGCTACAACTTAAAATCTTTATAGCTTAAAAATACCTTTAAGGCATGATTTTAAAGTGGAAGACTTATTTACCCCAGTAAAATCATTTACATTCAGCCAGCAGACAAGACAAACCGCAATGTCACTGCAGAAGCTGCACTGCAAACACAGGTACGCAACTGGGTTATCGAGGGCCGAGTCAGACCCTGGGAGCAGAACACGCCGTCTGACAGCACGAAGGCCTTCTGCTCAGTATTTCAAGCACCACAGGTATTCCTATCAGTCACCCTTTCTCCTCCTTTGACGTTTTCCACTCTCTGCCGAGATAGGGAGGTAACACAGGAGCTGCAGCTTTCATTCATTTCTGAGGATTTCATACCCATTTACTTCAACAAGAAGAAATTCGGCCAAAGTTTCTCAGAAATACCTTTTCACAGTAATGCTCGTTTTGCTAGTTGGGACATACTTTTCTTTAGAAATCTTACTGTTTTTTAGAACAATCTCAGCTTCCAAGGAAGCCTGCCTAATGATCCAGTCTTTAATGATCGCACCAGTTCCTAAACTAACTGAACATAGTAATTACAAAACTTCAGAGCTCAACCATAAAACATCTCAAAATACCAACTGTAAAGTTCTGTGGTAGACATTTCCCACCGGACTATAAATTCTCCAAAGCCAAGGGCTATGTCAGCTCTATCTGTGGAATAATGAACGCAGGATTCAAAGTTAATACTTCGTAAAACAAATTCTGGCTCTGCCATTTGCCAGATGAGCCACCTAAAGCAAGTCACACAAGCTCTCTGAGTCTCTTTAAAATGGGGAACATCATACTCACCTCACATGCTCTTGTGAAGATTAAATGAGATAACATATGTGAAAGGGCTGGGCACAGAGTAATGCTCAAAGAAAAGTTGTTTCCTTATTTCCTTCTTTCCCCCCTCAGTATCTGGTACAATGTTGAGAACATAATAACCCTCAATAAGAACTTTCTCAATACTCACTGGAACTCAGACTTCCTAAAAGTATACATAGGTATTACTTTTGAGGACTTCTGTCCCTGAATTGTTTACCTAAATATTCTCCCCTACCCTCCCCTTCTCTCTCTCTCTCTCCTTCTCTCTCACACACACACATACACACACACACAGTTGGAAATTACAAAAAAAAGGGTGTGAGATTGTAGTCTGGGATGTTCAGGAATGAAAGTCAAGGACCAAGTCAGAGGTACTTGAAAATAATTCAAAGATAATAATTACACGTATAATGTTCCTTTACTTAAGCATCTATGGGCAAGTAACAATAGATTGCTGACTTTAGGAAAAAAAGGAGGGAGAGTGGAAAAGATAAAAGAAGGGAAGAAAGGAATAAGAAAGAAATGAAGCAAGTGAAAAGGAAGATTGGTTATGCTGGTACCTCTTTTGTGCCTTTTCCTATTACTTAAGTATGCTATTGAAGCTAATCACTCCTTGTTTGCCTCTCCCCTAAAAACAATTCCTACTGTATCCTCCACCTTACAAAAATAGTAGTAATCTAAGAGCTAAATTAACCTAATTTTTACCCACAATGAATGGTAACCAAGGAATCTTAATAGAATAGCCAAAAAGATATGAGGATTAATATTTTTATCAATACTTTCATTAATAAACCAATCAACTTTCAACTTAAAGGAGTAACAATGGGGAAGGTATTGTGGAGCAATGAGTTAAGCTGCTTGGCATCCCATAAGAGTGCCAGTTCGTGTCCTGGCTGTTCCACTTCTGATCCAGCTGCCTGACTTCAGTCTGGCCCAGCCTCAGTCATTGCGGCCATGTGAGGAATGAACCAGCAGACAAAAGATCTGTGTGTGCTGTCGTGCTGTCTCCCATTCTCTGTAAACAACATCCTTCAAATCAATACATCAATCTTTAAAATAAGGGGGGGGGGGGCGATAGTCACAGGCCTTTCTCAGCCCACAATGTGTTCCAGAGGCGGAGGCTGAAGCATTAGGTCATCATCCAGTTCCTCCAGCCCTCACCTGAAGTCCTCAGGCCAATCCAATGCTGCTGCCCATTTATCCACAGGGATGTCTTCCTTAACGGTCAGGAGACCATGAACAGACAAGAACAGGGTACGGGGCTGTCTCACTTTGGTCATAAGAAGAGTGAGCGCCAATGGATCAAACTCTGTGACACTAAGTAAAATTAGGATTTCCCCCAATAACCAAGCAATAGCAGCTGGTTTGAGCTACTAGACATTGTTGTAAACGGGTTCTTCTTAAAACCCACATGAAGCTCCTGGCTTCAGCCTGGCCTACCCCTGGCCATTGCAGCCATCTGAGGAGATGGATGACCTCATCTCTCTCAGTCTCTCCCCTTCTCTCTTTCCCCTTCACATAAACCACCTTTCAAATAAATTAAAGAAACAAATTGGATAAAGCCACTGCCTGCAATGTCAGCATCCAATATGGGCCCTGATTTGTGTCCTGGCTGCTCCACTTCCAATGCAGCTCCCTGTTGATGGCCTGGGGGAGCAGTGAAGATAGGCCAAGTTCTTGGGCCCCTGCACCCATGTGGCAGACCAGGGGAAGCTTCTAGCTCCTGGCTTCAGCCTGGCCCAGCCCTGGTCATTGCAGCCATCTGTGGAGTGAACCAGCAGATGGAAGATCTTTCTCTCTGTAACTCTGCCTTGCAAAATACGTAAATAAACCTTTAACAAAACAAAACAAAACCTGTAACAGTTTAAAGAAAACTCAGTAAAGCAATTTCCTCCTCACTGCAGTATAATTTACTTAACAAGAGGAAATAACAATCATTTAATACAATCAACAAATAGTACTAAGCATCTACTACCTTACATTAATATTCTGATTTGCACAGAACTGAATGAATTACAAAGTGTTTTCACATAAACCATCTAATTTAATCTTCACTTCAACCCTAAGATGTTGGGGTTACTATCCTTATTGTTCAAGGACAAGAGACAGGAAGATCAATTCAGTCCTGTGATGCACATAAGGTCAAATAGCTGGCATAGCACTAGAGCCAAAACTCAAACTCAGGTCTTCTGACTGCAAGCCCCAGTGACGTCCCAGTGTTCCTGAAATTAGAATAAATGCTATGGGAAGATTTTTAAATGAGTATACACAGCCATTGTCTTCTAGGAGTTTACCACTCTCCTGGATTTTACATAAGCCCAAGTGGGGCTCAAGAAGACAAAGACTGCAACTACAGAGAGCGGCCTTGGAGGGCAGCAGTGAGGAGGGTGAGGGATATCAGATGGCCAGTGGCCCCACTAGTGCTTCTAGATCCGGGCAAGCTACATTCCATGGCAGGGAGCTTCTGTCAGAGCTCCCACTATTCGCAATGGATTTTGGATAAACAAGATCTGCTGAAGGAGTATCAAAAGGACTTAAAGTTTCTCTCAGAGGAGTATTGAAAATTACAGGCTTTTTTTTTTTCTTTTTAACAAATATTATCCAAGGATTTAAGTGAACATCTTAAATTAAGACAACAGGTTATTGCCACTGCTGCAGTCTATTTCAAAGGATTCTATGCTAGGTATTCTCGGAAAAGTATACAGCCTATATTAATGGCTCCAACTTGTGTTTTTTGGCACCCAAAGTAGAAGAATTTGGAGTGGCCTCAAATACAAGATTAATTTCTGCTGCTGCATCTTTATTAGAAACCAGATTTTCATATACCTTTCCAAAGGAATTCTCTTCCAGGATAAATCATCAATTAGAATGTGAATTCTGTCTTTCAGAACTAATTCACTGTTGTTTGATAATGTCTCTCTTAGAGACATTTGCTGTGGTATGTGTGAGATATGGCCCAAGAAGACACGCTGCTTCCCCCCAACACCTGCAAGAGGAACCTGTGCTACAGGTAGCCTCCTTTCATGATGGTTTCAGCGTGCCTGTGTGTAGCCTGTGTGGTACAGCAGAGGAACACCAGGCAGTGGTTTGCTGGAATTTCTGAGTATGGAGAAGTCCCCTGAGTGATTCTCGACTTCAGGCAGGGCCTGAAGCTGCAAGACGATGGCAGACAAGATAAGGTGATACTCCTGTTGCCATAGTTACTGGTATTTTCAGTTTTAGTTGTATTTACATATGATTTTATGATGCCTTCAGACAACAAGTTTTGTTGTTGTTTTCCTTCAGATGAACAATTTCCTAAATAGTAGGAATATGATTTAATACGTACAATTTAATTTTATAGAGAATTTGTTCCAATGAATTTAATCTCTATGATGAGTGATATCTGTAATAACAATGACACCCTAATTTACATTTTTGGGGTGTATATGGGCACTAACTTCCAGATTGTGTGGTCTATGTGAGAGCACAAGGTTGTGGAATAATAATAAAACAAAACCCAAAACAGAGGCATGAGATAGCACAAGGCTCCCAGGGAGGGCACTGGTACTGGTGCAGGCTCTCACACAGAATGACAGCAGGTCACACCGGGTGCCCACAACGAGGGAAGTCACAGAACGGAGCAGTCCTTTCAGAAGACTCACACATGACACACACCAGCTTTATCGCTGTGAGGCTGAGGACATCTTCCCACAGATGCACACGGTGCGTTCACCACTGGAAGCCACATTAGAAAACTCGACTACCACAGCCACTTCCATTGTAATGGAATTATCCTTTTTCTTTTTTGGTCATTTGTGTGTAATGCAGAGAAAAAACGAGAGGAGAGTAGATATTCTGTGTAAATTATTTTTCTTGTAAAGTTGGGGTGTGATTTGAACAAGAGAAGGAAAATCTTAGAGTACTTCAAGAAAGTTCATGGAATGTACATATCAAACATATGCATGGATTTTGAATTTTGGGCACCAAAATGAACTTATTTTTTAATTCCTTTTTCCATGAACTTTTTGAAGTACCCTCATATGAGACTAAATATGGCATTGTTATCCTGTAACTTTCCTTAAAAAAAATCCTTTTTAAATTGGCTTTTTAATCTGCATTCCTAATTCTAGATGTGGTTTATGGGTTAAATTTTTCAAATACAGAAACAAAACACCACCCATGATAATGAAAACTAGGGAGAAACTTGATTCATTTTACAGTAAGTCAGTTTATAAGGCAATCTATTCTCTGCAGTGAAATGCACCTATTTCCAGACTTAACTTCCTGTTTATCTCAAAATCTGGTCACAATTAGGGTTAATAAAGTACCAAATCTTCAGATGACGAAAAGTATTAGGGTTTGAAAATCACTCAGAGCAAAAACAGGATTAGAAATTTTGTATATTACTGAATCTAAAAGAATGTAGCAATTTACTTCAAAAACAAAAATGTATGGAACATTAAGGACTTCAAAAAAAGGAAAATTGAAAAGATACAAAATATAAACATAGTTATGATTTTGTGTTTTGGGGTATATAATACATCAAAAAATAGTAATTTGGTTCCACTTGTGAAAAATGGAGAAAAGATAAGATTTTTCTAAGCAAGGAGATGGTCTTTGCAAAGGAACTTAATTTAAAGATGAACTGTTTCCAAACATTTTAGAAAAGAGCATCTGAAGGTAAAAGCAATTCACCGGGAGACTGTCAAAATCATCCAGGGGAGAACTGATCAACTGAGCCACAGTGACAGAGTGAGAAGGCAATGGGTCTGTTTTTCTAAGCTCATGCCCTCCCATCCCTCACCACAACCAGACAGGTCTTTTCGTTTTTGCTCGTAATCACATACTGATTTGGACACCCAGTTCTCCGAAACTTCTCATGGTTTCTTATTTCCACTAAAATCATCAAACTGCTATTTAAGAGCTTCCACAATCTGATTACAAAGTCATCACAGCTTTATTTTTTTTTTCTCCCCTCCGACACAGATTCTCCATCCATAGTCTAAGACACCGCCTATTCTGTTCACAAAACAAGCTACTCTCTAATTCTGGATTTGTTTTACTGAGAACGTCTTTCCTCTCCCAAAAATCTAATTATATACCACTCATCCTCAGGGTACATGTTAGTCTCAGTTCATGAATAAAGTCTTACCTACTTTACCTTTACCTATTGCTTCTTTCCATGTCTACAGCATTTATTTTTTTGTATAATTCATTTTGGCAATTCACCCTATTTTTCTTCCCATTGTTCTATATAAACTTCTTCTAGAGCCAATGACAAATTTCTACATAAAAAACCTGTATTATATATTCATTTTAGTATCTAGTATGGGTAAAATGATTCATAAACCTTTAAAACTGAGTTAGTATGCTCTTACATAATTCACATATATTTTATCATACATATTAATATAGGTTTATGGTTTTCACAGATTTATAGGATTATTATTCTAAGTTAGATTTTGTGTTATGTAAAACTAAGAATCAAGTCGTAAGTTTGTTTTCTCCATGTATTTTCAGTGAAAGTGTTAATAGGAATCAACTTTTTTTCTATATATTTAAAACCTGAGTCTAATATTTAGTCAGAGATAAACACACTTTTAGTAGATTTAAAGACAGTAATTTCCTTACTTTCAAGGAGAAGGAGAAAAATAGGTTAGAGAATAAACATTTCATGTTTTAAAAACTGGCCTAAGAAATGCAAACTGACCCATTTTGTCAATAGGACAGATTGAAGACAGATTTTGAGAAAAAAGGATATTGTCAAAGTGGGCCAATATTATAGCAAAGAGTAAGGGAGGAGTCTAGGAGGTGTTTCCTGGGACACAGGCTGGCACGTCTCCTTCCCATCCTAAGTAGGAGGCACCTCAAGACGTGTGGGCAAATACTCAACTCCTGTGCAGAGCAATAATTCCCACTTTGGAAATGAGCAACCTGGTGAATTCAGAGAAGTTGACAACTGTGAAACGGTTAGAAACCATGACTACTCTTGCTCAAAGTCCTTTATACACAGACTTGAAACAATGTGTATATCCTACGTTATTTTTCAACCAAAAAGTCCATTTCTTGTGCATAGATTATCTCAAGCTACAAAACATTAGAAATTCAACACATCATAATTCTGATGAAAGATATACTTTGAAAACTCTTTTTATTCATATCTCTACAGCACTATATTTAGAAGGTACCTTTCTAAATAATTCATATTTGACACAACGAAGGGTAAAGGTCAGATGTTATTATCAACATTCTATAGGGCTTGGAGAGTTTCTAATCTGCATGCCAAAATAGATTTGGCCATTTAAATACTGGCACTGCAACCCAAAATCAGGTCTCACAGCTCTATATCAAGAATAAATGTCACAGTATAGGGGCAGAGGATGGAAATTAGATTTAATAGTAATGTACAGATTTTAGTTTTTACCTTTCTACAGTTTCAATACAGTCTGTCCCCTCCGAAAAACCAATCGAAATCTGACTGCCATTTCAGAAGTGTCGGGAGGTGAGTCTTATGAAGCCATTAGGTGCTGAGAGCACCACAAGGAACAGAATTACAACCCACAGAACAAGAGCTTGAGAAGAACTCCTGTGCCCGGATAACAGGCACAAAGTAGCATTTCATCAAAAGCTGTCTTTCAAGCCAAGAGAAAACAGGTGGCTCTAACAGACCTGAGAATACACCTTTGAAATGACTCTCCATGGTCACTTTATTTGCTGCTAAAAAAACTACTTTGTGTGAGGCCAGCTTTGTGGCACAGCAAGTTAAGCCTCTGCCTGTGATGCCAGCATCCCATATGGACACGTTCAAGACCTAGCTGTTCTGCTTCTGATCCAGGTCCCTGCTAATGCACCTGGGAAAGCAGCAAAAGATGGCCCAAGTGCTTGGGTTCCTGTACCCATATGAGAGACTAGATGGAGTTATGAGCTCCTGGCTTCAGCCTAGCCCAGCCCCAGTTGTTGCAGCAATTTGGGGAATAAACCAGCAGATGAAAGATGTCTATGTTTTTTATCTCTCTCTCTCTCTCTCTCTCTGCATGTTTCTATGCCTTTTAAATACATAAATAAATCTTTTTTTAAATTATTTTGCCAACTACTTCCAATGAGGGCTTTGATTTCTCACCAAGAAGCACACCCACAGTTTGGGTGGGTAATGGAATAATGTTGTTCTCATAGGACTGGGTTAATTCTCACAGTAGTGAGTTCATGCTTTCACAGGACTGAATTATCACAAGAGTCAGTCATTATAAAGTGAGACCACTCCTTATGTCTTGCCTCTCCCGCATATACCGTGCTTGCCCTTCTACTTTCCTGTTGTGCTATGCCACAGAACAAGGCCCTTGTGAGAAACCAAGCAAATGCCTGCACCATGGGCCGGCACAGTGGCATGGTGGGTAAAGCCACTGCCTACAAACATTGACATCCCATATGAGTGCCGGTTTGAGTCCTGGCTGCTCTACTTCTGATTCAGCTCCCTGCTAATTGCCTGGGAAAGCAACAGAAGATGGCCCAAGTGCTTGGGCCCCTGCCACCCAGGTGGAAGACCCAGAAGAAGCTTCCTGGCTTCAGTCTGGCCCGGACTTGACTGTTGTGGCCATCTGGGGGAGAACCAAAGGAAAGAAGATCTTTCTGTCTTTCCCTCTCTGTCACTCGTTCTAATAAATAAATAAATCTATAAAAAAGAAAAAGACTAAGCTCTTTCCTAAAATCACAGATTTCTGCATGAGACATGAACATAAATAACCAAGAAGCAAATGATGATAACAAAATAACAGCTTTGAGAAGGGCAGAGAGGAGTAACTTAGCAAGGAGTGGGGATAGGAATGTAAATCTGAATTAAATCTTTATTGAAAGAAACTATCCAGGCAACTAGAGGAAAGGACATTCCAGGAAGAGGGAACAGCATAAACAAAGGTTCAGAGTAAAAAAGCAGCATAGGTTGTATAGAGAATTATAGAGAGTTCAGTACGGCTGAAGCACAAAAGCAGAGCACAAGAGAATGAAGCAAAAGTTGGAAGTAGAGGCCAGATTGAAGAGCTTCTTGTATGATACATTTGATACATTAAGGAAGCTGGACTTTATCCAGTAAGCAATGAAGATCCAAGGCAGGGCTTTCACAGGGGAATGGCATAGTTAGGGTGTAATTTTAGAAAGATCACTTTGACAGCCATGTGAAGGCAGAATATGAGTTGTACAAACTGGAGGCAGAGAAACCAGTTAAGCATCTATGGCAGACATGATGAGAGCTTACTCTAAGTCTGATTATAGGAAAGGACATAATGGGGTCAAGAAATAAGAAGCAAAATCAGCAGGACTAGAAAGGGACTGGAAGTGGGGTGAAGATACGAAGAGGAAAATAAGGCATGGAATGGATTCAGATTTCTGTTCATAAAGAATTGAGATGCTGAATGTAAAAAAAAAAAAAAAAAGGAAATTATCTTGGGCTTGGCTCAGGACAAAGTACAAAAAATACCTAGGTAGGTATGTGCACCAGTTAACTGAATGTAATAAGCTAATGCTCAGGAGAGCTGCCAGGCCCAAAGAGCCAACACGTGGGAGGAAGCTGCATACAGGCTGTAGATGAAACCTCAGGAATCAATGTGCCCACCCAGGGAGAACGCACAAAGTGAGAGGAATACTAGGCCAGAATCCGGATAAATATCAAAATTACTCATGAGGCCAAGGGAGAAAAACCAGGAGAGGAACCCCACAACACTATGGCAGTGATTATCTCAAGGAGGAGATGAGATCAGCAGTATAACATGCAATCCAGATGTAAATTCAGGAAAAATGTTTACTAAACGATGGGGTGCAGCATACACTCCCCCGGGATAACGGCAGCCTGGCATTTGAGAACACAGAGAAAGCAGCAAGGCCTCATCTCCCTTTTCCGCCTGTCTCCTCAGAAAACCTAGGAAGCATTTTCTGACTTTCCCCTGAAGCAAGCAGTAAGCTGCTCACTGGAGGACATACCTTGTGGGAAGGAACATGCTTATCTCTAAAGATGCTGCCCAGAGAAGAATCTGAACAAACAGGCCTGGCCGAGTTCCCGCAGTTCATCACCACTACATGATACCTACTTTGTCTCTGTGATCTTTTTCCCCTCTGCATCAAACCTAAGCATAAACAAACGCAAGTTTATGTGTTTCCTTGGGTCTTCATTTCTAAAGCCTCACTGTCGTGTAAAATTTACAATATATAAATGTACAGGGGCAGATGTTTGCAGTACAACAGGTTAAGTTGTCCCTTGGAATGCCAATCTCCCATACTGGAATGTCAGGGACTGAGGCCTGTCTCCACTTCCAATCCAGATTCCTACTAATGCATCCTGGGAAGCAGCAGATGCTGGCTCAGGTGTTTGGGCCACTGCAAACCAGGTTAGAGTTCCTGGCCCCTAGCTTCAGTCTGACCCAGCCGTAGCTGTTGCAGGCATTTGGGGAATGAACCAACAGATGGAAGACATCTTCTTCCAAGCTCCATTCTGCCTTTCAAGCAGGTAAAACTTAAAAGAAACATTTGAAAAAAAAAAAAATAAGGAGTTCACATGCTTTTCTCTTGTTAATTCATCTTTTGTTATAGGAACTTTAGCTATGAACCTAACATGGGAAGAAAAGTGCCCCACACTAGAAATTAAGTGGTCACTAAAGAAATTATCAAAAGTGGTTTTAATCAAGTGGGCAAGAGAGGAAATCTGCATTGCAGTGATTAAGAAGCAGAAACAAGTATAGACTATTTTTTTGAAAATTTTACATTATACAGGAAGCAATTCAAAATTAAGACTGTGAAGATCAATTTGAAAATCCCTTCCAGTTTTCATACTCTATTTTTTTCATCAGGATAAAAAGCCTATTTTGGTAAAATTTCATTAAAGTCCACAAAGATCACAAGTGCAGTAACATTTTTAATTATCAGAAAATAGGGACTCACGCTGTAGCTGTCAAAGGAGATGTAAGCATATACAGTATTTACCAACATAACCTTAGAAAAACCTTGTAAACCATTCTTTTTCTTTAATATACTAAATAAAGGTGGCTATGCAAAAAGGGAAAATACTGGTGAAATAACCCTCTCTTGTTCCAACTGTTCCTTCTCGTAATGTCTCAATAAAAACATTCTTGTCACCCTTAGTCTGGAACATCCTTCTCCTCTAATTTACTTAATTCCTTCCTCCTTACTCCAAGGGCCTGCTCAAAGTCCACCTCACAGAATCACAGAATGCCAGGGGCTAAAATAGCCTTATAAATCCACTGAATTCAATACTTCCACTAGGCTAAAGAAGGAACTAAGGATGGGAGCATTTCAGAAAATGACCTGCCTAAGGTCATGCTCATGGCCTGTAGGAAAGCTGAAGCTTGCACCGCTTCTTCAAGCAGTTCCCATTTTACTACACTCCTTCTTCAGTTGATTTTATTTACTGAATTTAAGATTACAGTACATCAAGCTTTAAAAATAATAAATTCAAAATAATTTATTCAGTGCAAGATTCATGTTAATAATAGTTCTAAAAACTAAGGAGCTGATCTATAACTTTACTTGTGAATCTGAGTCAAGTACCTTCAAACTACTAAATCACACAAGATTACAGATGTCAACTAATATTTATTTCATGGATAAGATGACTGTCAGTCACTAAATAGGATCCCTCCCCAAGAGTGCAGCATTTATTTCAGCCTCTGCCAGTGGAAGTGTTGGAGCAGATGTTGGCAGACTGTGACATACTGTATGTCTTTAAAACTTGTTGGGGTGTGAAATTTCATAAGGTCAAAAAATGCTGCATTTTGATCAGCAGATACAGAAATTCTGTACTTTTACAAATTATTTCAGACAAACCAATAGCATTTGCTAGTAACATGGACAAATACTGGCTTTGGGTAGGACATGATAATGTATGCAGCTAATGTTTTTAAAAGTTAATTTCTATTACTTTAAAAGCAAAGATCTGAAGAATGAAAATGCATTCCTAAGTCATACAAAATACAAGATATTACTACAACTCACAACAGGATTTTAAAAAATAATTTCCACTGAAAGAAAGTCATTAATATCAAATGAACATTTTGATGGTAGAAAAGATGTTATCCTTAACTAGTATGTACATGTTAGTGGTCTCTGTAAAAAAAAATTAAAATCTCTACAAAATCCACTAACATTGAGAGCGCTTTCAAATTTGTTTTTAAAGTTAACATCCTTGTCACTCAAATGACTGAATAAACCTTTTACTTTTTTTGTCCCTTAAGTAAAAGGTGAAACAAGACTGTATTCTAAAAGCAGTATTCTAACCTACTGAGAAAGATTAACCTGTACAAAACTGTACAGATAAAAAGACACATGGAATCTTATAAGGATAAAATAAATCTCTTACAACACTCAAGGACTGCTGTTTTCTTGAGTTTTGTTGCTATTTACTGTATTTTTCAGCTTCAGCTTTCTCTCATATCGTTTCCCCATGTAAGGATGTTGCCTAGTTAAAAATTTTATTTCAGAAACACAACTAGTTCTTACACAAAATTATTTTAACTTAAAATAACTTTTAAAATGTTCTAGTTTCTGAATTAGCTCAGGAAGATCCTTTTATCAATTCACTGGTAAATTGCAACAGTCTGAAGAGCACCTGGGTCTTAATAATACAATAATCACCATCACCACCTTGTTATCTTTCAGTTTATTTCATGCTATGCTCAAGCAAATAAATTTCTATAGAAGTTATAAACACTGCTGATAAACACTATAAGGGAAAAAATTTTAACTACAAATATAAATCTCCCAGAAAACAGTTCTGAATGTAAATCACTTGCTTCTCATCACATAGTCACCCAAGAGGTAAAACTATGAAACAAAACTTTGATTTGAAATACAGTAAGTACTGTAACATTTTACAGCCAAGTTCAACCTAGCAACCAAGTCCAAAGGTGTTTGAGGTACATAATCTGTAGAATCATATTTATTACATTCAAGTTCTAAATTTTAAAAACATCAAACTGCACTGTATCATAACCACATATTCTCACTAATTCCTAGGCTAATGAACTGAAATTTTCATATATCTTATCCCAAAATATCTGACACAGAAAATCATGCAAATAAGTAAGTTCGATCAACAATTATAAATAACTTACTTGCCACTGAAAAGTTGTTGAGGGGGTAAGGTAAATCCACATCTTGAGGTTTCTCTTTATATCCTATGAATGAGCCATCTGTCTTCAAAAGGAAGTATCGTGGCCTCCAGTTTTTTATATATTCTCCTACATGAGGAAAGCATGCAAGTTAATGCTGAAAGAAATGAATAGCAACTTTTATGTAAAACATAAATTATGATATAAATATTAATATATGTCTTACAGCTCTGGCCTCCAAATTTTAGTTAAGCAATTTTCTTTTAACTTACTTACAAAAGAAAATACAAAAACCTACAATTAAGATTCAGTAACAGTCCAAACATGTTTTGTTTTTCATGATGCCACACTTTGATAATTCATTTGCAGCATTATTCCTTCCGCAAATCACTCATCTGAATAGATATTTTGTTCAGTTTCTCATTTTATCAGATGGGAGTGCATTTTCAGCTGTTTTAAAAAGCCTTAGTAAATCATCCACACAGTATCAATAAATCTCAAGGAAAAACAATTCTGTTAAGAGAGATATAAAATACATGTTTCTCTTCCATGTACTGCTGGCTAATTTTGTCACTTCCTTAAAAAAAGAAAAGTCCGTTTTCATTAAGTTTGGACTAGAACTTGTTTAGACAACATTCTATTACTCTTCACAGGGAAATAACCTTTTGTATATGCTGTAAATAAGTCAGGAAAATTAAAGGACATGGGTTAATAGGGCTTAAGACCCTCTCTCTCCTCTCTCCTCTCTCCTCTCTCCTCTCTCCTCTCTCCTCTCTCCTCTCTCCTCTCTCCTCTCTCTCTCTCTCTCTCTCTCTCACACACACACACACACACACACAGTAACTGTGAAAAACAGGAGCCACAATGTCAAGCACATAACAGTTAATAAATGTATACTTTACTAGATTTTGATACAGATGATCATCTAGCCAACACAATACACTTTTTTAAAGGATTTATTTATTTATTTGAAAAGCAGAGTTATAGAGAGGCAGAGGCAAAGAGAGAGAGAGAGAGGTCTTCCATCCGCTGATTCACTCCCTAAATGGCCGCAACGGCCAGAGCTGGGCCCATCTGAGGCCAGGAGCCTGGAGATTCTTCCAGGTCTCCCACAGGGATGCAGGGGCTCAAGGGTTTGGGACATCTTCTACTGGTTTCCCAGGCCATACCAGAGAGCTGGATTGGAAGCGGAGCAGCGGGACTTGATCTGGCGCCCATATGGGATGCCAGCCCTTGCAGACAGCGGCCTCACCTACTACACCACAGCACTGCCCCTCACTTTTGCTTTTGTTTTGCAACTGCATCACAGTTTGCTTATCAAATACTCCTCCTAATTTTAAGCAATACAAGTACTTCATGATACTGCAATAGCTAGAAGGCTATCTGGCCTCATTTTCTACTTCCCTGCTGGATATTTCTACTGGGAATTAAATCACAAATGTGTAATAACAAAACCACAGAAGAATTATAAACAGTTCAACTTTTCCTACAAATGAGACTCTTAACCAAAGCTCACACCTAACATTTAACTTCTCTCTCTCTCCTTATTCTATCAGTAACTATGATAATATTGCCTTTACAAGTCTCTCACATAAGATTAACCATCTGCCCTTGAGTTAATGTTCTATGACCACTTCTCCCCGGTACACATCCCTTCTTCCATTCCAATGTATCCACCCCTCCTGACAAATCTTCTCTGTATGTGCACCACTTTGATTTCTACCACTTATCTGCTCAAAAATATTCTGTGACTCCTTACTGTTTACTGTACAGGCCAAGTCTCTTACCTTAAAATATACTCTCTCCAACTTATATTTCAGTTATAGAATCATTTCACTCAATCAGCAATTCTCAATTCTCAACTTGTCTCAGATTCTCTTTACACCCTTAAATACAACTGGTAACCCAGTAAATTCCTGATTATGTAGATTATATCTGTACTTACTGTTTTAGGAATTGAAAACAGAATTTTTTTATTAAATAACCACTGCATACAACAGATAAAATTTTTACAAAAACTAATTTCAGAAACAAACAGAAGAGCAACACTGCTTTGCAGTATTGCAAATCTCTTTAATGTCTATATCAAACAAGAATATTTCTAAAAAAGTTTACAGAAAATAGAATTAAAGATAACTTTTAAGCCTGTGTACTAGAAGCTTTGTCTCCAAATTCTTAAGTTAAAAATGAATGGAGAGGGGTCGGCGCCATGGCTTACTTGGCTAATCCTCTGCCTGTGGCGCCAGCATCCCAAGTGGGCGCTGGATTCTGTCCCGGTTGCTCCTCTTCCAATCCAGCTCTCTGCTGTGGCCAGGGAAGGCAGTGGAGGATGGCCCAAGTGCTTGGGCCCTGCACCCGCATGGGAAACCAGGAGGAAGCACCTGGCTCCTGGCTTCAGATGGGTACAGCGCCGGCTGTAGTGGCCATTTGGGGGGTGAACCAACAGAAAAGGAAAACCTTTCTCTCTGTCTCTCTCTCTCACTGTCTAACTCTATCTGTCAAATAAATTAAAAACAAACAAACAAAAAAAGTGAATGGAGGGGTCTGGCGCTGTAGCATAGCAGGCAAAGCCACCGCACGCAGTGCCAGCATCCCATATAGGCTGCTCTACTTCCAGTCCAGCTCTCTGTTATGGCCTGAGAAAGCACAAGAAGATGGCCCGAGTCCTTGGTCCCCTGCACCCGTGTGGGAGACTGGGAAGAAGCTCCTGGCTGCGCATTGGCACAGGTCTGGCCGTTGTGGCTATATGAAGAGTAAACCAGTGGATTGAAGACCTCTCTCTCTCTCTTTCTCTCTGCCTCTTATTTTGCCTCTCTGTAACTCTGCCTTTCAAATAAATAAATAAATCTAAAAAAAAAAAAAAAGTGAATAGACTAAAGGTGGAAACTTGATCTAATTATAGCATCTAGGAGGTGAGGCCAATGGCAAGTGTTCAGATCACTAAGGGCTGGCCTCAGACAGCAGTTCTCATGAGAAGGTTGATCTTTTAAGCTCCATTCAGCCTAGCTTCTGTGCTTCCTGGCTCACATGCTGCTCCCTCCACATGCATTCCCTTCTCATTAGATAACAGACTAACAGGGTTACCTAGTTGTGGGCTGTGAACCTCCAAAACTGCATGCCAAAATAAACCTTATTCCTTACTAAGAAGCTATTTTGCAGGTGTTTTTAAAAAACCAAAAGTTAATGTATCTGTCAAGCTAAGTAATAATAATTTGATAATGAAACCAAAATAATATGAGAATTCATTTGAAAAAGAAATACCATTTCAAATTCTAAAATACTACTAGATATACTTGAGAAATGAAAAGAAATAAATGTCCAATTTTTATTTTAAGTATGATTTCCCTTCATCACCTAAGTATTTACATCCTCAGATGAAAAGATACAAAAGCATCATCATCACAAAAATCTTACATTTTTTTAAGCATAGCTTATGAAATTTAAAATATGGCAAGTGGGTATACAGCAAAATTCTGGTTGCAAAAAGGTCTTTAAAAATAATTCTATTATGCATCTTTTAAACACAATACATTATACTGAGAGCAAGATACTTACACAGAAGAAAAACTGAGAAGTCAAAATTTCCCTTCTTGGTATAAGAAAAATAAGCATTATTTCTCTTAAAATTTCATTAATAAATTTGAGCTGATTCAACAACTCTACTGTCAAACTAAACGAAGTAGATATCAAACTTTCAACAGAGTCCTGAATCCACTTTAGATCATCTTGTCATTTTCATCCACAATATTGGCTTTCTGAGAAGATGCTTAGGGTACATTTATTTATTTATTTATTTAATTTTGTTCTAGAATAGTGTGTCATCATCCTCTGCAATCTCAACTCAAAAGAACAACGTTTCTAACTTCATGGGATTTAATCCAGGATCAGACAAGATTTCAGATACCCAAGAAATATGTAGAGAACAGCATTAAGTATTTTCTGAAACAACCACCTCTTTCATAGGCTCCCATTAAAATTCTGAAGTAAAATTCATAGGAAAGCAGATGTGTTGGCCTAACTAAATATTTATTTTCTATTTCAAAAAGTGGAACATAGTAGTTGTTTTACCTCTACAAGAATGGCTGTCAGAGAGGATGCAAGCTTACTAAGAATAGAACAAAGAAGTAAGCTTTCTTGCCACCTATTAGACCCAGTGTGTGAAGAGAAGACTCCCAGTACAAAAGAACAGAAAACATTATAGCTTCTCCTAACACCCCGGCAGGAGAATAGTGAAGGCTGGTAACAGAATAAGGGGATAGATCTGTTCCTGCAACCTAGGGGTTCCAAGCTGAATTGTGCCCAGCTGACCACGAGAAAGAAACTGAACGCTTTCTTCACTTGCTCAGGAGGTTGAGACAGTGTGAATTCATGGAAGACACAAGTTCTCAGGTTGTTCTAAAACTACAAAGTTTTGGCCTTTCTGGGGCCAAACAAAGGGGGCCCCCTACAACTAATCCTTTTAAGACAAAATGTAGGATTATGGTTGACTTTTAGCATTCTAAACATAGCATTTGCCTCTTCAATTTATACTTGATGCATAAAACTACTCATACTTTTATACTTTTGGCTTATATACTTCAACTAATTTAAGTGACAGCCTGGTTGTAATCAAGAGAAAGTTTCATCAAAAAGGAACTCTTTGTGGCACATCAAGTCTTTCAGAGAGATTGCTGTCTGCACATCCACCAATGTACTTCCAGATTTTCCATGCACTGTCATGACAAACCTTCAGTAACTGCTGCAGTAAAGATTTCCCACACAACCTCTTCCCAAGTTTCTATCTCCTTAATGGGTACTTCCATCTCCTTCTCTATGTTGACTGGAAGTTGTATCTATTTTGATTTATGATGTTACCAATACCAAAACACAGGTCTCGTAATGACAGGGCTATGCTGTGAGAAATGTGCTGTTAGGCAATTTTGTTGTTATATGAACATCACAGAGTGCACTTAGGCAAACCTAAGTGATATAGCCTACTACATACCTAGGCTATGTGGTAGAGTCCATTGCTACTGGGGTCACGGTGGGCAAAACAAAGATCAAAACAAGTGCAAGAGAATAATGTAATCAACAGATACAGTAAAAGCTTGATGTATATGGCTATATTTTTACATAGTTTTAGAGTACGATTTTTATGTAAGTAGATATACAATAAAGAAATGAAAGTAAATAATAAGCCACTAATACAGCCACTTATTTTCAAACATTATGTACTTTACGTAATTGTACATGCTATACTTGTATATAACTGGCAGCTCAGTAGGTCTGTTTACATCAGCATCATGGTAAGCATGTGGGGAGTGTGGTGTGTTACAACATTAAGTCCATGATAACATCACTAGGCACCAAGAACTTTTCAGCTCCATGATAATCTCATGGGACCACTGATGTATAAGTGTCTCATTGCTTACAGAAATGGTATGTGACTCACGACTATTTGTCAACAAGGAATTTTAGTGTGCTTACAGTGTGCCCTCAAAAGATATACACATCCTGGTCCCTGAATTTGTTAAGCTATGTGTGAAAAACAAGGAGTATTACTTTCTATGGCAAAAATCAACATGGATTTTTGAGAAGAGGCTGGTGAGCCCTAAACCCAGTTACAAATGTCCACGTTAGACAGGCATGACACATGGAGGATAACGGAAGCAAAGACTGGAATGATGTACCGCAAGCCAAGAACACCGGGAACCACCAGAAGCAAGAAGTGCATTCTTCCCTAAGCCTTCGGAGGGAGTGTGGCACTGCCAGCACCTTCATTTCTAAGCTCCTGGCCTCCAGAACAGTGAGAGAATAAGTTTCTGTTGATGCAAGCCACCTACCTTGTTGTAATTTGCTAGGGCAGCCCTGGGAAACAAATACAGCTTCCCAAAGGCCTTTTTGTATAGGGGAAAAAAAACAACTTTACTGATTCATTAAGTTCTTGGCAGGGGAGATATCCAGACTTGGTTAACACCTTCTGAATGCAAAGAGAAAAATCCACATCACTTCTATAAATGGTAAAGAATCCTATTTGTGAATTGTGGGGCTGGAAGACGCTGTTTTCCAGAGTTCACAGTTTTACTTAGTTATGACTTCAGATTCCAGACATCTGCCAACTTTCTCACTTTACTTAATACTGTAGTTCCTATGAATTACTTCTTAAATTTTATTTATTGGAAAGGTAAAGAGACAGACAAGCAGACAGACAGAGATCTCACCCCTGCTGACTAACTTACCTCCCACCTCCCAGACTCCCCACTCAAATTCCCCCTACAGCCCATAATGGGCCAGGCCTAAGCCAGGAACCAGAAACTCAATTCAGGTCCCTCACAAGGATTGCAGAGGCCCAACTACTTGAGCACATTAGCAGGAAGCTAGAAACCACAGCACAGCTGCTATATGAACCCAGACATTCCAGTATGGAATATGGATATCCCAATTGGCATCTCAACCATTATACCAAATGCTCACCCCTCTATAATTTATTGAAATAAACATTCTCAATAGTTTTGAGTGAATGGTGGCCCTAAAAAACATACTCAAGCTCCCCAATTGGGCACACACGTGCGCGCGCACACACACACAGTTTTATTTTGGCTGTCAGGTTTAGTCTTTAATAGCAATCTGAGACAGGGCATATTTAGATTCACAGCTCATTGTCTATTATTCATCTAATGTCAAACTGTACTTTTACTTAATAATTTTTTATTTAAATTAGTCTACACATTCTGACTTTATTTCTTATAACACTTTACTAAGAATCACATTTTGGTTTTTTAAAGACGATAATCAGAACTTCCCAAAGCAGGAGTTAAGGGTGCTTGACTATGGACTAAAAATAGATGAAGATGTGCAAATGGTATTTCATCTAAATAATGGTAAAACATCTAGATTTTAGAAAAGACCTTTAGAAATAATTTGGCCTGTGTCTTCACAAACATATTATGTTGATGAATACAGATTACACTTCACAGCTAGGTTGTGTTCCAGACAGAACCTGTTCCTATCTCTAACTTCATAAAAGGTAGAAATTTAGATGTCAGGTAAAGTACGTGCCGACTTAAATTCTACAGCAGTATCTTTTCATTTATTGGAGACCCACTCCCTACTGTCATCAACTATGCTAAAACACAAGTAGGTGAGTTAATTTAGATGCACAAAAACAGATGCAACCCAACTGAAAAAAAATCTAACTGTGGCACTGTTTTTCACAAACTTTGCTATGATGATCTTTTGGAATTCAAATAGACAAAACATGCAATCATCATCTTTAAAAATATGCTACTTTTCTAAGGTAAAATATAAAAAAAATGGAAGACCCTAATTGTAAATTGCCATATTACCAAACAAACTGAAATTTAGCAGAAGACATTCTTTTTTAAGTTACCAGTGGGCATGCACACTTGTGATAACACTGGCTTCAAAAGCTAATCACTCCACAAGAAAAGGTAGAAGTGTTTTTATATGTACAAGGTGCTTCAAACAGCTCCTAAGAAAATGGAATTAAAAGATAAGTTTAGGGGCAGGCATTTAGCTAGTAGTTAAGACACCAGTTGGAAAGTCCACATCCCACAGCAGAGTAGCAGGGTTTGATACCCAGTTCCAGCTCCTGACTCTAGATTCCTGAAAATGCAAACCCTGGGAAGAAACAGCTAGGGCTCAGGAACTGAGTTCCTGCCATTCAGCCATGACTGTTTCGTGCATCTGGGGGGTGAACCAGTAGAAAAGGGCTTTCTCTCTCTTTATCTCCATCTCTGTGTGTGTTTCTAAAGTAACATTTTTAATAACATAAGCTTATTTCAGTGCAAAATAATTTTAAATCCATGCAGATGTTTTTTCAGAATATGCATTATCTTTTTGAAGATTCTTCACTTGTCAGGAAAAAGCACTACTGTTTTATGTTGAGGCTGAAACAATTTAAAGCTTAGCTTTCCTGAGAATACCAAGCTTCTTACATTTTATTTCCGTGTTTAATCACAATCTAAGTTTTAAAAATACATTAATAGCGGCCGGCGCCGCGGCTCACTAGGCTAATCCTCCGCCTTGCGGCACCGGCACACCAGGTTCTAGTCCCGGTCAGGGCACCGATCCTGTCCCGGTTGCCCCTCTTCCAGGCCAGCTCTCTGCTGTGGCCAGGGAGTGCAGTGGAGGATGGCCCAAGTGCTTGGGCCCTGCACCCCATGGGAGACCAGGAAAAGCACCTGGCTCCTGCCATCGGATCAGCGTGGTGCGCCGGCCGCAGCGCGCCTACCGCGGCGGCCATTGGAGGGTGAACCAACGGCAAAAGGAAGACCTTTCTCTCTGTCTCTCTCTCTCACTGTCCACTCTGCCTGTAAAAAAAAAAAAAAATACATTAATAGGGCCGGCACTGTGGTGTGGAGGGTAAAGCCGCCGCCTGCAGTGCTGGCATCCCATATGGGTGCCGGTTCGAGTCCCGGCTGTTCCACTTCTGATCCGGCTCTCTGTTATGGCCTGGGAAAGCAGTGGAAGATGGCCCAGGTCTTTGGGCCCCAACACCCACGTGGAAGACCCAAAAGAAGCTCCTGGCTCCTGGCTTTGGATCAGCACAGCTCTGGCCATTGCAGCCAACTGGAGAGTGAACCAGCGGATGGAAGATCTCTCTCTCTCTCTCTCTGCCTCCCCTTCTCTCTCTGTGTAACTCTTTCAAATAAATAAATCTTCAAAAAAAATACAGTAATGTCTGTACAGTACATATCTGAAGAAAAAATGAATAGATGACATATACACTTAATGAATGTAATAGTAAAACAACTTCTATCTTTATTAACAGAGAGAATCATTGTATTTATGCAAAAAAGTTGGTCATAATTTCACTGTTAAGACATGCGATCACATTTTTCAGGATAAACTTTTTTCAAATAAATGTTTTTTGTAATAAAACAAACTGTGGTGATTGATATGAAGTTAATAAATTTCTCAAATTACACTTCAATATTTTTTCCTACTCCGCGTCATAATTGAAATCCTCTAGGTAGAACAACGTAGAGTTTAACAGCAAGGATTCTGGAGCCGCGCAGTTTGGGTTTGAATCTCAACTGTACCTTTTTTTAGTTGCACAGTCTTTCTACAATTCGGTTTCCTCATCTAAAAAATGGTCATCATGCTATTACCTCCATGAAAGGTTTTTTTTAAAGGACATAATGTAAAAGCACTCAGAACATTACTAGGTGGCATATATCAAGCATTAGATTTTGTTATTAAATGGAACCATTGCCAATTATAATTTGTAATCAATTTATTTATTCCATCAGTCAAAAACAGTCTCTTTAGCTAATGGCAGGTATATAAAAACGTGCATGATTATCTTAATGATAATTTGGGCAACTATTATTAAAACATACCATTAATTTGATTAATACTTTTCCCTTTATTTTGACAGAGGTAAGAGATCAGAGTGCTAAGTCTCCAGAGATATCTCTGAATTATTTTAGTAATTAATATGCACGAATGAACTGTGCCATGAAAATATAAATAGTTTAAGAATTTTCAAAGAGTAGATTTAAACCAAACAATAGCAGCTTTTGGCTGGGCGTGATGCACAGTGGTCAGGCTACTATTTAGGATTCCGCATCAGATGCTGGAATATGTGTCCTGTCTCCACTTCCAATCCAGCTTCCTGCTAATGAGTACAATGGGAGGCAGCAGAGGATGACTCACATATTTGAGTCCTTGCTACCTATGTGGAAACCTGGTTGGAGTTCCTGGCTCTTGGCTTCAGGCTGGGCTGTTAACAGCATTTGGGGAGTGAATCAATAAATGGGAGACCTCGCTCTCTCTCTCTCTCTCTCTCTCTCATTTTCAAATAAATTTTTTAAAAAGTAGCTTTCAGGCCAGCTCTGTGGCTCACTTGGCTAATCCTCTGCCTGTGGCACCAGCACCCTGGGTTCTAGTCCCGGTCGGGGCACCGATCCTGTCCTGGTTGCCCCTCTTCCAGTCCAGCTCTCTGCTGTGGGCCGGGAGTGCAGGACGCCCAAATGCAGTGGAGCATGGCCCAGGTCCTTGGGCCCTGTACCCACATGGGAGACCAGGAGGAAGCACCTGGTTTCTGGCTTTGGATTGGCACCGCGCGCCAGCCAGAGAAACCATTTGGGGGGGTGAACCAACGGAAGGAAGACCTTTCTCTCTCTCTCTCTCTCTCTCTCTCTCACTGTCCACTCTGCCTGCCAAAAAGAAAAAAAAAAGAAAAAATAGCTTTCAGTGAAAATAATTGCTTTAAGAAACTATGTTTAGCAATCCATTTTTTAAAAGATATATTTATTTGAGAGGCAGAGTTGCAGAGTTACAGAGCGAGAGTGAGACAGAGAGACACAGAGAGGGGTCTTCCATCCGCTGGTTCACTCCCTAAATGGCCACAATGGCTGGAGCTGCGCTGATCCGAAGCCAGGAGCTTCTTCTGGGTCTCCCATGCAGGTGTAGGGGCCCAAGGACTTGGGCACCTTCTACTGCTCTCCCAGGACATACCAGAAAGCTAGACTGCAAGTGGAGCAGCCGAGACTGGATCCAGAGTCCATATGGGATGTCAGCACTGCAGGTGGCGGTTTTACCCGCTACGCCGCAGTGCTGGTCCCCATAGCCATACTCTTAAATAAGAGTCTCCATGAGTCAGCTCTTACAGATCAAAAAAGGCTTAATGTTAATTTTTTTCTTTTTTTTTAAATTTTTATTTAGTAAACATAAATTTCCAAAGTACAGTTTATGGATTACAATGGCTTTCCCCCCCAATACTTCCCTCCCACCCGCACCCCTCCCATCTCCCGCTCCCTCTCCCATTCCATTCACATCAAGATTCATTTTCAATTCTCTTTATATACAGAAGATCGATTCAGTATATATTAAGTAAAGATTGCATCAGTTTGCACCCACACAGAAACACAAAGTGTAAAATACTGTTTCAGTACTAGTTATAGCATTACTTCACATTGACAGAGATCCCACATGAGGAGAAAGTACACAGTGACTCCTGTTGTTGACTTAACAATTTGACACTCTTGTTTATGGCGTCAGTAATCTCCCTAGGCTCTAGTCATGAGTTGCTGAGGCTATGGAAGCCTTTTGAGTTCGCCGACTTCGATCTTATTCAGACAAGGTCATAATCAAAGTGGAAGTTCTCTCCTCCCTTCAGAGAAAGGTACCTCCTTCTTTGATGGCCTGTTCTTTCTGCTGGGATCTCACTCACAGAGATCTTTCATTTAGGTTTGTTGTTGTTGTTGTTGTTGTTTTTTTTTTTTTTTTTTTTTTTTTTTTTTTTTTTTTTTTTTTTTTTTTTTTGCCAGAGTGTCTCAGCTTTCCATGCCTAAAATACTCTCCTGGGCTCTTCAGCCAGATCTGAATGCCTTAAGGGCTGATTCTGAGGCCAGAATGCTGTTTAGGACATCTGCCATTCTATGAGTCTGTTGTGTATCCCGCTTCCCATGTTGGATCATTCTCTCCCTTTTTTATTCTATCAGTTAGTATTAGCAGACACTAGTCTTGTTTGTGTGATCCCTCTGACTCTTAGACCTATCAGTGTGAACAATTGTGAACTGAAATTGATCACTTTGACTAGTGAGATGGCATTGGTACATGCAATCTTGATGAGATTGTATTGGAATCCCCTGGCACATTTCTAACTCCACCATTTGGGGCAAGTCCAGTCCTATTGAGCATGTCCCAAATTGTACATCTCCTCCCTCTCTTATTCCCACCCTTATATTTAACAGGGATCACTTTTCAGTTAAATTTAAACACCTAAGAATAATTGTGTGTTAATTATAGAGTTCAACCAATAGTATTAACCAGAACAAAATATATCCAACTCGGGCCAGTGTTGTGGCAAAGCAAGTAAAGCTACCACCTGCAATGCTAGTTTATGTCCAGGCTTTAAAAAAAAAAAACCTATTCAAAGTTCACGATTCACAAAATAGCAAATTTCTAGTTATTTGTTGACAGATGCAAATCAAGTTTACACATATGAACTACCAAAAAGAAAATATGGCAGAATCTTTTTCTCAACTAGTAGATTCATGATGAAATATTAGCACCACAAATAAATACTCAACTTGTATTTCATTAATTATGCGACACATCTATCTAAAAAAGCAAATATAGTTACTGGAGAAATTCATGATGATAAGTATAATAAAACATCTGCAGTCTGTATTTAAAATTGTCCATTTTTATAGATAGGAGTCCAATCAGTTCTGGGTAGAAGCCTACTGATGCCTCTCAGGGAGTAGAAGAGATGTGTTTCTCACTGAACTTATCATTATCCTTTTATAGAGGTCAGTTTTCCCCTATGCTACAATGAAGTAGTATAACTTAACTATACAGGAACAATATGAAATGGGGTGGATATCTGTCACAGTTTAGACACTCCTCGTGATGCATTTCATTTTGGGGTTCCTGGATTCAAGTCCTGCCTGTTTTACAAATGTGTGCCCTGGAAGGCAGCAGATAATGGCTAAAGTATTGGGGCCCCCACACACACCTGGGAGTCCAGAATCGAGTTCCAGGCTGCTGGCTTCGGCTTGGCCCAATCCCAGCTTTTGTGGGCATTTGAGGAGTGAACCAGTAGATAAAAGATACTTCTCTGTATCTGTTTCTCTCTCTTTCAAATACAAGGAAAATAAATAAAATTTAAAATAAAAGCCCTTTGCATGTTGTACAGATATATTACTTAGATTTCCCAGCAGCGAACCTGAATATTTAGGTTATCAATTCCCTTTGAATCTTTCATACCTGTTTTTTCCTTGCCCTTGGGTAAACTACAAAGTGCTACATTCTATTGTGATGTCCATGCTGCAATGTCGAGTACTTATTATCAACCAGATCTGGATGTGTGTGAGTCTGGACAGCCTCTGAAAACTTAGAGACGTCTACAAAACGCATCAACAGCATTACTGACTCCTGTCCAGATAGCTCATTTTAAAGTGCAGCTCAGTGAGCACCACAGATCAAATGATAATCTTTTTAAAATCTTTTCCTTTAGAATGAAAAATGAGCATTTAAGAGATCCTCTCATTCAAACAGTGCCAAAATACATGTAAGTACCAAGAATGCAGCAATAGATGATACCGGCATAGGCCCCACATTAATGAAGCTTTAATTCTATGGACAGCTGTAAGAGTGAAGAATTGGAAAAAAGATAATGAATTGAGCCACTAAATTCAAAATGAAAATTTCTCCCATTTTTAATCATCCTTGGTGATACAGAATGTCACACTTTAAGGAATGGTAATATTTCCTTTTCCTTTTTTTATTTTTACTTTTTTAGATTTATTTAATTATTTCAAAGGCAGAATTACAGAGGGAGGTAGGCAGAGAGAGACAGAGAGAGAGAGAGACAACCTCCATCCACTGGTTCACTCCTCAAATGGCCATCATGTTAGAGGCTGGGTCAGGCTGAAGCCAGGAGCCTAGAACTCCATCCTGGTCTCCCATGTGGGAGGCAGGAGCCCAGGTACTTGAACCATCTTCCACTGCTTTCACAGGTACATTAGCAGGGAGTTAGACTGGAAGTGGGGCAGCCAGGACTCGAAGCAGTGCCTATATGGGATGCTGGTGTTACAGAAGGTGGCTTAACCCACTGTGCCACAATGCTGGCCCCTTCCTGATATTTCTAAATGGTTTCCTAAGTACTCTGAAAAAAGGTGCTTGTTGATATAATACATTACTCTGGAGGAAATGAACAGAGGGATATCAGCATAAGGTCTTTCAAGGTCTCATGAAAGATTTCAAGTTTGCTATTAAACTGACTCCAAGGTAACAGGCACTTCATCCATTCCTCTTGAAAGCATCATGACAACAGAAGCAGAAGCACAGAAACAGAGTTGACCTTCACCTGGTGTAACAAGTGATATACCTTCACCTTTCTGGTTTAAAGATACTATACATGCTTGTCTTCTCTCTCTCACCATCTTGTGCAAAGTATTGATTTCTGAGATCATATTTCAAAACACCCAAATTTCTCTTTATGATGATTTCTCTCAGGTTGCCTGCTATTGTACAGATCATGGAAAGGCACACTTGGCCTTAGACTGGTCAATGTTACTGCAACTGGCCACATGGAAGTTGTTTACAACTTTGATGACTTCCCACTGTGCTTTCAAAGATGTCTTGAAAGCTTTCCAGATGTACCCACATTCTTCTGCTTTACCACATATGTTCCTTCACAATTATTTTGAAAAGCATATTATAGTCAAGAAGTTTTGCTCCCACTGCATAATACATGAACTTGTCATTTTTACATTAAGTATAGTTTTCATATCTACTTCCTAAAGCAGCACGGCTGAGGTCCATGTTTTGCTTTGAAGCTGAAGCAGTGATGAGAAAAATACCTGTACACTGAACACAAGATGTTATAGTGCCACCTTCTCTAAGATCTCGGCATGGCTGCTCTCCAGTACTTTATCTGCTTTAGCACTTTCCTTTGTTTTCCAGAAAATTGCCTAATTACCATCTACCTTTAAACATCTTGTATTTGTTTTCTGATATGCTGTAAATTGCTTAAGCAAACCCTAATTTCCCTTGTTTTTACGAAGCAATGCATTTTAAAGCAAAAAAGTGATACTTTAAAATTATTCTTTTAAGTCCAAGAACACTTTCATAGAATTACAGTATCATGTTTTACTCCCAGAGAAAGCAAGGTGAATGGTAAGAGAGGAACACAAAGCATCCATACAAACTGGCCCATGGAAAAATAGCATCTGGGCAATTTAACAAAGAAAAAATCATGGGATCAGTTTACATAGCAGTAGATATGTTGTGGAGAATTATTCAATCTGTACCCAGCTTCCTGCTGGGTTAACTGTAAGCTAAATTATTATTTTGCTTACATTTACGCCCTTGTAGATTGTAGAAGCAGCGCTCTCTTTTTAATCTGCTTTCTGCATTATAGCAAAAAGTCTCCAACCCCACACATGGCATTGAACATAAAATCATTTCTGCTGCATTTTAACAAGGTAAATGCAGTCATCGAATTTTAAACTATTGTAAAGATATGCACCAACTTAAAGGCATAATTTCATTAAAATTGTACCAGTTCCTTACTTACTGTAAATGTTTCCCACTTTACCACAACATACTATGTGTATGAATTAAAGGAATATCCTATGCTATATGAACACTGCAGTAAATAACCTTAATGAATACCAAATACGGAAGCAGAGAGTCCATAACACAAAGCTACTCACCAGGTTATCTCCAGTACCTACCACAGGGCAGACTGGGATAACCATTAATAAAATGGATAAATAAACCTACCACAATTCCAAACAAGGACTATGCTCATGTCAGAAACACTCTTTCATGGAGAAATCTCACTATAGCAAAGCCTCCTGTGGCTCAATCTGGTTTCCCATTAGAACACACTATGGGCATGCAACACAACCGTAATGGCTTCTCCCCATGGCGGGCATTAGGAGCTAGAAGAGGCTGCAATGCTTCCTCATCAAGAACCCCATACCATTTGAAAAAAATTCCCAGGTAATCCAACCCCCCATCTCACACCTGTAAAGTCACTGCCTTACAGAAGAAACATTAGTAAGACTGGATGCTACTGTGGACCTGCACTAGGTCTCCAGTCATCAATTTCCAGTACTATGATGTCCAAAAATGACACCACATCAACCACAGACTCTGTTATTCTAAGGATGAATTCTTGCCCTTCCTAACTCATCTCTTTGCTCCTTTGTTTTCCTTAAGTAATAAACGGATTGACACTTGTATGCTAGTGCATTAAATGGTAAAAGGAAGAAGTGGTGTGAGTGAGGAAGAAAAAGAAACTTGAATGTCCTCAGCCAGCCTCTGTGCTCAGGCTGCCTTCCCTAAGAGACCTCCTGACAGTAAGAGAGACTGGTGGGGCAGTGTCCTCTCTTTGCTCAGAGCCACACTGAGGCCTGAGACACTGGGCACACCCAGTCCAGGGCAGAGCTGCATTGGGAAGAGCGACTTCTACTCACATCAACGCAACCTACCACACCACACTGCTCAAGCTTTCACTCAAGCGGTATACTGCAGTGGCTGGCAGTGCACACCCTGAAGCCAGGCTGCCCAGCTTCAGACGCTAGTTCTGGTGCGCACCATCTAAGCTCTCGGTGTCTCAGCTGCCTCCTCTGGCAAAAGAGGACAGTAATAACAAAGGAAAAAACGTTTGCAAAGCACGTAAAACATCTGACTCACAAAAACCCTATAGTATGGTTAAGGAAACCAATCAGAAGAAGCGTAGAACATCCCTAATTTTTACAACATATTGGACTACTACACAAAAGTAAAGCCAGCGTTTAAAATAAAATGGAAATCTGTTAATTTTATTTGTCCAGGCTATTGCTGCTCCACATAAGTTGAGGAAAGGTGGTGTCGGATTTTTGTGGATAAAATTTGTTTGTTATTCACTTTATGTCCTATTGTAATCTATCACTTAAATGCACCCAACTGAAATCTCATGCTAAAAAATAATACTGCTTCAGAAATCATCCTTCACAATTCAATTCCAAATAACTCTAGGAAAAAAAAAGTAGTATTTCTCTGAATTTACTATTCAGCATTTAAATACTTCATTCAAATAAGAAAGTCACTAAATACAAAAATAAACAAAAAAGGACACATCTCATTAGTCTGACATCAAAACTTTCCAATTCTTCCTTTTTTATTATACAAGTTAATCATCACTTAATCTCAAATGTCACGATTTCTGAGACATTTTAAACATTGTATTACTGGTTTATTAGGTTTTTGTAAGTTTTTAGGAATAACTGCAAGTGCTATTAAGGCAGTATAATTACCTTCATTAGTAGTTTATTAGGCTTTGTAAGTCCTAGAAATAAAAGTATATTTCAATGTCTGGTAAATTTATATGTAACCACTGAATATCCAGTTTAATACATCATTATTGATTTATATTGTATGCAAAAGACGTGATTATGCTTAAGTTCATAAAACAGAAGGGAATATGAATGTTTCCACCCCAATGAATGCTGCTAAATATTCAAAAGTGGTTTCAAGTAACTTTGAATACTATAATATCTGCAGTCAAAGGCACAAAAAGTAAAACATACTCAAGTAAGATCATCTTAATTTTCCCAGGTAATTTTCTTATCCTGTTTGTAAACCAATCTACTTTGGCAATTTACAGCCCATCATTTGTAACCACTTTCTTAGAAAAGAATTGTGTGTATTTTAATGTTATCAGCAAATTCACGAGCATGCATACATCTAACATTTTTAAAAGAACTGAACAAATCAAAGAAATACAAAAACAAATACCATTCAGTAAGTCCATCCTCCTCCCCCAAACATGCCAAGTAGTAGAAAAGCTGGTTTCAATGTTAAAAAAGAATTTACTTACCTTGGCCCTCTGAGGGCAGTATTACCTAACACATATATAGAAATTTCAAAGCAATCTTTACCTACCATTCTAATAAAATTTTTGAAAGCATATATGCTTATTACACATAAACATTTCTTTCATCATTATCTGTAACACTAAAAGCATAATAACACCTGTTTTCAAGTGTTGTCAGTAACTCTGAAAAGGAACACTTTTTTAAAAAAAATGCATAAAGAAGGAAAAATGCCTTAATGACTCAGTATAATGGAAGTTATCCAAAACACAATGAAATTAAAAATTACCTAAGTGATTCTCCATTGTATAATAAGTTCCTATTGTAATGTTCTCAGTAAAATAATTTTAGAAGATTGCAGGAAATCAAACCACATAATCTTTCAATGAAGGTAAAGAAATTCAGAGATAAACATTCAACCCCTAGGTTTCTTAAAGCAGCCACCAGCCAATAGGCTCACTTGTTATGAATTACTCATTCATTAATAAAATTATTCAATTGACAAATTAGCAGTGTGGGTCCAAGCACCCATCTAGTTTTCAAAAGTGACCCTGAAAGTGTAAATATCTTTGCAAAACATAAGGATCATCAATTTACTTTCTAGAATCTAGATCAATGTGCACAGAGTAAAAGTTTTATTCCTCTTCCTCACAAAGTATGTATGTCATAAAAATTAAGAAAAAAGTTTTCTGCTGTTCACTTATCAAAGATTGTTGTGGAAGCACAAAAAAATGAATAACTAAATTTATATACTCCAGCAGCACCATAAACCTTTCATTTAAGAACATAAAAAGTGATCTTCATATCAGAGTTTTATATATGTTAATGATTATCAAATTCTAAACACAAAATTTTCCTTTCCACTCTCCTACCCTGTAACAACCACCAACAAAACTTTCTAGGAAAAAAAAGAGCTATCTTTATAGAAAGTGATTACTAAATAGAGACAAAAATTATTTCAAGAAAACAGGCAAATTTCCTTTTACATAGCAAGATCACCTGACACCTGATGCCAGTTAGTAGAAATGTGCTTTTATTTCTATTTCGTACTTACTTGTCTCTCTAACTTATAACTCTCCACTCAGATGCTATGCCATTATCTAGCATAACTAAAGAGTCAATCGGGTTCTTGTATTTGTACTATTGAATTCAAGTTTTATTATTTTTTTTTTGACAGGTAGAGTTAGACAGTGAGAAGAGAGAGAGAGTCAAGTTTTATTATTTTTAAAGTGGACAATATTATGAGTATTTTAAGGTTAAGGTGAAAAATCTAAAATTAAATACAAGTCCATTTTTATTTCTAAAAAAGAATAATCACAGAGTCAGCTGAACATAGTACAAATGAAAAGAAGAGAAAGAAGGTCATTTCATAAAATTCTTTTCCATAATAAATATATACACTTAAGTTTAAATATCTCTAGAGAAAGATGCCAGGAAACAACAGCTGCTGTTCTATGCGCTTTCACTTAAAAGTACAAAATTATGAACTTTGATGCTGTGTTCCAGTCTTAAGCAAATAAGTGACTTGCTTAGCCAAAAAAAAAAACTTCACGGTTTATGCCTTTCCTGCCTTTGTATCTTAATCATCTTCTGTTCTAAAAAGTGTTACCAAGTTTACCAACATCTTTAATCAGATTTTCTCGAAATAAAACACATTAAAAATTTTAAGCCAAAACATTTAACAAGATGCTTTAAAGAATATGTCAGAGAGTGAAATACTCTTCTGTTTTCAACATACTGGCCAATATTTTTAAGAATTACTATTCATGCAGGATCTTTCCGAGACACAATTCAAATTCAGTTATGTACCCTTAAAGCTAGATGCTCCTGAATTACTTAATTATCCTGAAAAAACAATTTCGTGCATTTATAAAAATGTCCTTAGAGTTACATAATTACAATCTCTTCTATGAAACCACATTTCAGAGGCTTTGGGATATTTCCACGTCTTTGATACTCCAAGTTGTTTTTGGTAAACATACTATGTTTAAGATTAAACTGTTAACATTTTGCTTACAAATATTGACATCCATCTCCGTGCACTATTAAAGATTAAAATATCTTTATAAGAAGCTATTTCTGTATTCAAAGTGAAGTTCATTGTTCTAATATAACTAATTCATTTTCTGACCAAAATAAAAGGCCTTATTCACAAGGCACAGTCCTATGAAATACTCTCAGGTTCAACATCTCTGAACTCTTCATCCAAAATTATTGAGTGATATTTAGTAGACTGTTTGGCAGAAACAGCATTTTAAAAATAAAGACCTCAAGGAAGCATCACCTCCATCAGTATGGGAATTAGACTACTCAATTTACTGATTCCCAGGTCAACCAAAACCACTTCCCTCTAAAACAACTGCCCTGATCTCAGCACTTTCTTCATCTGCAAAATAAAGAGTTGTGACAATCAAATAATGTTTAAACCTCCACAAGAAGATGGAACATCATTTGTAGCATCGTTTGGTCACTATAATTGTATTTATTATCTATACTGTATTATAAAGTCTTAGGTTAAAAATGTTTATGACGCAAACACAGCTTAAGTATTGGCTACAGCAGAGAGAAGTGTAGTTCCAAAATAATTTGCGATTAATAATTAACTAAAAGAATGAACACAATTCTTCAATTATTTCATCCTGAATTTTCTAAGTGGACACCTTTTATAGGGTTAAATATGAAATTGTGATCAGTGAATAACTGCTCCAAACCATACCTCCAAAGTATTTATACTCAGTAGCTTCCTTTAAATTCTGTTTAAACAATCAATTTCTTTCCAAATTTATGAAAGAATTATAAATCATTAGATAAACAAAGTTCCAAGAAAATAGCCCTTCATTGTGACTATTCATTCTCTTAAAAGGCCTCTAGAACTTTGTATGCTGATTTTGCAATGGTCAGAGCACTACATAAATACTCCAACTGTAATAGTTACAGACAAAAAATATTGATACTCTAAATTGTTTCTGGTGAACATTTCTGAAAATTTAATTTTAACAGTTATCTGTGTGCAACAAATATTGACATCCATCCCCATGTACTATTAAAGATTAAAATACTTTTATAAGAAGCTAGCTCATTGAAGATATCTAAATATTTATCTCATTTTGTCCTCAGAAGATCCTTGAGAAAGTTGTTTCCAACTTTTAATAGCTGAAGAAACTCATGCTTATATAGTTTAAGCAACTTTCACAAACTAACTCATCTAAGTTCAGTGATATTTAAATCTAGTCTGTGTAACTTCAAAGACACTTTGTCCTCAATCACTTTAATTTGCTTGAGGGTGCTTCAAAAAGTTCCTGGAAAATGCATACTATGAAAAACTATGCATGATTTTCAAAAAATGTACCCAAATAAACAGCTTTTAATTCCATTTTCAGTGAACTTTTAAAAAGTACCATTTTTATACTTCTTGTACAACTAGGAGTTAGGAAATAACTCTGAAGAAATGAAAAGTTACATGATTAGCCAAGCAGAGACCTGAAAGTCTACTTTTCAACAAGCTTGCTTTTGTCAGCCACTCATTAACATCCTCACCACTGTCAAGCCACACTCTCTAACAAACCTCTACCTGGAAAATGGCATGTTGCTTCCCCCTCTACACTTAGCAAAGAAATCAGGATCAACCAGGAAACTAAAATATCCACACATAACTCTACATACAAAACTATGGACCTATTCATGATCTTCCAGAGAAAGGAAAAAACAGAGAAAGGAAAGGTTCAAGGTAGCTAATGATTCTCTATGCCTTTTCTGCGAACATGGATTAGAGTCACTAGAGAAAAGCCTGACAAAGTTTTTCTAGATAGATCTGACCTCTGTTTCTTTATGAGGATCGGAAAATAACAGATTACCTTCCTTTAATCCTTTCAGAGAGCACTACGCTCTGTCAGTATGTTGGCCTTTGATAATACACTTAAAACATTTTTGCTTGGAAATTGTGCAACAAAACTTTGATGTTTAAAGAAGACATGAGTTTATCAAAAGTCAAAATAAACACTCTCTAATCCTTTTTTTTTTTTTTTTGATATTTCAGAGAAGCCAAGGATTCCCTTCTATTTTGGAGTCATTTCATTCATATTGCAATTGGTTTTGAAATTTCACAAAAATCTTGTTTTAGAAAATAAGCACCTTTGGAAAATTTTACTTAATACCGCTGTTTCTTCTAAATTATTTAAGGTTAAAGCAATAAAACAGGCATTTAAACAAATGTACTCACTTCTACCTAAATACAAATGTTATCACAGCATTTACAAACACTGCACTGCACATGTCAAACTCTAACACCTAATAGCAAGGATGAATCAGAAAAAAATTGTATATATAGCTCACTAGTGCCTGACATTTACAAAATCAAGGGCAATGCAGACAAAAAAAAGACTGCTAACCAAAAAGACTGGGTTACTCCAAACTTTCTTTCATGACTAGGAACATCTAAGTTCAAAGTATTATGGAATTACTTGGAAAAATAAATGTGGTACTCTCTATCTCACCCCTAGTGGTAGGCTTAAAACAAATCAATTCACTTTCAAGTACAGCTGAAATACTGACTAGCGTTAAACCATTAATGTTTGCATTAAGAGCATAGCAATTCACCAGATTTCTTTATCAAAAGCCTTTTACCAGTCCACATTTCTCACTAACCAAACAGGCTAGCTACCATCTATAAGAAGAAATAAGAAAGTTTGTACTCCATTTAAAGAAGAACTTTCTTTCTAAAACTAGACATGAATAAGAGAGGGAAGAGGAAGTATTAAACCTCTAAACTAATTAACACAATAAGGGGGAGGGGACACGCAGGGAAACAATGATAATTAGTATGTACCCTTGGTTAACCAAATCCACACATACATTCATTCTGTATATGCACAAACATCAGCAGCATCATAAACCGTCTCAAGTTCGAGCCATTATTCAGTTCGACATCTGCACATGTTTATGCGTCTCTCCAAACAACCTCTTGAACACCCTGCTGGAGCTGTCATTTTTTTCTTCTCCCTATCTGGCAGATGGCAAGTCAACAATCGGCATCAACAGCAGCCGAATATCTCCCCCTCCATCCTACCCCCCTAAACAGACACAATAATAACTTCTTTGTGCTTCCCTACAATGCAGCTGCTTAAACCATTTCGCTACAAGGCTGCTTTGCCTTAATAATAAAAAAAAAAAAATCCCTTCTGTCAAGTCTAAAAAGCAGCATAATGTTAAGCAAGCTAAAGCCACAGCACAGCTGCACACGGGCAGACACACTGACAGCTCCTCCCTTAACAAAGCCCTGTGAATTGAAGGGGGTTCATCTGAGGCTCACACAGTAATTAGTATAAAAAAGTCCGACAGCCTCTATTATGCTAAGGGAAAAAAAAAAACTGGACAGAACTGGGCTGCTGTTTTGCGTCAAGAGTTCTGCTGCAAAGTAGATAAATCATGTTGGGTTTTTTCCTCTCTTTTTAAAGACAGTAATAAGGAGGATGAGAGAAGCTAATTTGAAAACTTGGACACAGTAATTGTACCATATGGTGAGCATTTATCCTTTCTGAAATGCACGCTAACAGTCACTTACATGCACACTGCTTTGTTTTACAGTTGTTATTCTCTCTACCATATTCATAAAACGGATTTGAATATCTGATACTCAAGAGAAGTTGTGTGTAATTAGCAACAGAACTGCCTACGTTTAATTTATTGGACTTGCACTGCAATCTAGTAAAACACACAACAAAATTAAACAATGTGTCCACTTTATAAAGTGTTTTTCCTTTAACTCAATAAAAAATTAATGAATACAGGATCACTGGAGTTGAGATACAATGTATCTCAAAAATTCAGATAAACTGTGGCTGTTGCTATGATTTCTACTGAGAAATTTCAAAGTTACTGTAACAGCATGAGAATAACCTTTCATTAAGACCATCTGGTTTTTCTATATTTCACTGAAGCAGACATAACTTCTCTTCGAATCTATTAGTAAATCTAACAGAATTTCCTTGTATGTGTCCTAAAATAATTTTTCAAGAGATTCTGTCAGTTATTAAATAGTTATCAAGTACTAAGTGCCAACTCCTGTGCTAGGCACAGGGAGGAGGATATAATAAAGTTTTCATATTTATTAAAAAATCTAAACATCAACCCACTTAATATTTTTATCTACTTCAAAATTCTGTAAAACTGTCTACCACTTGAAAAAGGACTTCAATAACAGTGCATTGCTTATCAAAGCTCAACACAAAAAAATGACATTTTTCTGACAAAAATTACAGGAAAATTACAAGATTAATCAGAAGTAAATCTAACCACCAGCTGTATGCCTCTTCTGATAATATTATCTGTTATCAAATGTTTACCTACTATAAACTAAACACTATGACAAAACTACAAAATCGTAAGAATCCTTGAAATCTTCTTTCCAGTTTTTATTTACTTATTATTATTTATTTGAAGGGGGGGGAGAAAGAGAGAGAGGGAGAGAGGAGGGAAAGAGAGAGAGTGGGGTGGAGAGAGAGAGAGGGATTGTTCAACTGCTAGTTGACTCCTCAAAATGCCTTGAACAGGCAAGATGGGCCGAGCTCAGGACATGTCCTGGGAACTCCATCGGACCCAAGTACTTGTACTCTCCCCAGCTGCTTCCCTGGAATCAGAAGTGGAGCCAGGACCTGAACCAAGGGCTCCGATATGGAATGCAGGCACCACACACAGTGGTTTAACTGCTGCGTCAAACACCTGCCCCAGTCCCTAAAAATTTCAAGTGAAGTAAAACCCTCAGTTTGAATTTCTACAATTAAATGTGACCACAAATACCCTTATGATCCATCTTTTTGGGGACATGAAAAACTAAAATTACTTTAAGGAATTTAAGGTTCAATCCACAATTCAAGATTCCCTACTCAAGCTTGAGGTAATCTGTGTCTACAAAACATGGTAATGACATCTCAATAATACTCTATGAGATCATGACCCAACCCCGAAAGTGAAGCATAACTATATTCAGAAGGAACAGCCTGATCCAACAAGTAGCACCAGTGATTTTCTGTAACAAATCTCCACCTTCGCTTTCAAGAACTGAACTTTATCACCCCCTACTGGTAAAGTCGCTTCCCTTCCCTTTACAATACTAGTACAATGCCATAGGACAATTTACCTTATATAAAAATATTTCACTTTTGTATACTACGTAACACTTTATTATATACCTTCAAGCACTAAGATGAATTTTAAAAGCTCATTATGCTGGTTCAGACTTGATTTTAAATATACAGACATTTTCTTGGAGAAATATCTGGCCAGCAACACATGTCTGTGTATTTCCAACCCAGGTAATGAATCCTACTATATTAACAAGGTCACGACACTCTAGTGTTAAACCAAAAAGGACCAATCTACAAATGAGGGAAAAGTCATTACTTTCCTATAAATATATAGAGAAACACTATATAATTATTCTGATTAACTAACTGACCAAAAAAAGCAATGGCATTATTTAGAAAACAGTTTCAAAGATGTAACCACGTGACTCATCTCTTTGCCATACAACAATAAAAAGCCATTTTTAGTGGAGAAACTAGTTGATTCTATTGAGAAATAATATGTGGGGTATTTGTGAATGGTTTAGTTGTAACACTTGGGGTGAATAGTATGTTACTATAAGATTGAAAATTTAATGGAAAACGAATTTCACTTCATAAAATTTAATCAAGTTTTTCTAGGCTAAATCTAATAAACTATCTGAAACCATTTTTGCATTGTCAATGACAATAATGCAAAAAGCCTAACTGTCTACAGGGACAAATTAGGATTGCTTTATAAGCTTCCAGTTTTAGTAAGAAGCATTTGCCAAGGGTTCAAATAGGTTTTATGAAGAATACTTCCTTTCTGCAATCACTAATTCTAATATCCTTTACCTAAAAAGATGGGGAGGGACTAAATTCAGATAACATAGTTGTAAAAAATGTTCATAACAGAATTATAGAACCAAATAATTCTAGTAGGTCCAGTAAATGTTCTTACTTTGACATAGTTGCAATTTATCTTGTTACAAAAGTAATGTCAGTATTTTTTGTTAAATATAAAAAAATGAAGTGTTCATAAAAGTTGTAATAGGTATCAAATATAATTTGTAATGCATGGGGCAATCTTAAATACTCATGCTTACAAATACTGGGCAAGGACTGTGATGTATCACTAAGAAAATGAGTGGTATACTGATGCACGAACAATGATGGCAAAATCTGATCCAAGACTCTGAGATGCATGAAAACTAACATATTCATATGGCCTTCCTACTAGAAATTCAAGCAGGGCATTCGTTTACAAGAAACTTCATTTCTATAATGAGAGCAAATCGAGCAATAAGAATACAGATCATAGAATCTCAACCTCAGAGGGCCCATAAGTTAAATGGAAATGGTCACTTACTATTTTGTTGGGAAATGAGGATGTAGGAAAGAATAGAAGGACGCGAGGTCACATCTAGTACTCAGAAGCAGGCCTCAGTCATGGGTGTGATATAGCACTGATACTTGTCTTTCACCTCAGTGCTCTAGTAGAGCTCTTTTGGTTCCAACAAACAAAACCCACTAAAGCTAATACAAGTAAAAGGCTATTTATTCAAAGAACGCAACCACCTTATCCAAGGAAAAAACCTGGATAGGTAGACCTTGTGCAAGTAACATCTGGAAAGTGATGGAATCACTTCTGTCTTGTTCATGACTGTGCAAGGTCTGGCATCTGTCTGAAGCTTCTCCCTCTCTCCACCCCAACCAACCCTGAATCCTGTCTCAGCCCATCCACACCACTTTCCACACCCTCCCTCCCATCAGCTCCCTCAGCTTGCTAGCAGGCTTTGTGCCCTCATGGGCTCAGCTTGCTGTTAGCCATTACTGGCAATTCTATCCCAGACCCAATGTGACAGCTTCTTCATCTCTTAGCTGCTTCAGGGTTTCACCTTCCCCAGTTTCCTTCCAGAGGAGCTTGTGGACCAGATGTCCACCAATCAGTTTGTCCAGCAGTCCTGTCTGTACACACAGTCGGGGGGAGGACAGGCCACTATGAGAGGGCTATGGATACAGCAATAAATCATTGTATCTCAAGTACACTCACTCATACTGGTTGAAGAAAGAGAAGCAAAGAGAAGGAGGAAGAGGAGGAGAAATTGGCTCAAGAAATGGATTTCTAGTTTACTGGATTAATCCCAACAACTGGAAGAATTAACAGTTGAGGGTTTTGTGGAATAAGTCAGTAATATGTTTTTTAAAAATTTTTATCAAAAAACTGATTTATTAGCAGAACTCATCTGAGTATGCTATTCATTGCTAATACATAAAACAGGTCATGTTTTTAAACTAGTGAATAGTTTTCACATAGTACTAAGGTACTCCAAAAGTTTTCCTGGAAAATGGAATTAAAAGCTAGTTTGCTTTGGGTTCAAAAAAAAAAAAAAAAATGAAAGCCAGGCACATGAGAGGTCTTTAAAGTTCAGGAAAAATGTGTATTATGAAAAAAACTATGTACAGGTGTCAAAATTTTTTGCACCAAAATAAACTTACCTTTGAATTTAATGTTTCCTGAACTTTATCAAGCACCCACTACACACTGAAGAATAATACTAAATGTGGGGCAGAAGGGTGTGACTTACATATACTTTGTATTATAATCTTTCAGTTTCTAGAAATATATTCAGGTAATCTAAATGTCTCCTGAAGAAGAATCTAATGTGGCAGCTGTTAAATTCTGGGTCAGTTTTTCATTTTCAAGGACTATGTAGTATCAAAAAAACTGGATGCACTGCTAGACTCCACCTGAGAGTTCAAAAGGCTTACTTTGTACTTATCTTGGTTGCTCATTTACTTTGTAAAAGACTTAAATTTTAGTTCATCACAGAAAAGTATTATTAATCCAAATTGTAGTTAATTTTTTTTTTTTTGACAGGCAGAGTGGACAGTGAGAGAGAGAGAGAGACAGAGAGAAAGGTCTTCCTTTTTGCCGTTGGTTCACCCTCCAATGGCCGCTGCGGCCGGCGCGCTGCGGCCGGCGCACCACGCTGATCCGATGGCAGGAACCAGGTGCTTCTCCTGGTCTCCCATGGGGTGCAGGGCCCAAGGACTTGGGCCATCCTCCACTGCACTCCCGGGCCATAGCAGAGAGCTGTCCTGGAAGAGGGGCAACCGGGACAGAATCCGGCACCCCGATCGGGACTAGAACCTGGTGTGCCGGCGCCGCTAGGTGGATGATTAGCCTGTTGAGCCACGGTGCCGGCCAAGGTAGTTAATTCTTATAAAAATCATTACCTGAAAAAGCACTGCTCAGTTGTAAAAATAATGCTGGTTGTGTTTACAACACACCAATTTGCTTCCACTCCCCTTACTTCCTCTGCTCCTCCCCTCACCCTGTGACAGACCATGGCCATCAGTATTCCCTGGTCCTGTAGATGGCACACACAGAATAGTGGGGAGATGCTGAGCTCTAGGGTATTAAACTTGTAAGTGACCAAAGATGAGAATGAAATACTGAACTTCCTACCACTGCATGGCCATATAGCAAAGACAGTATAAAAAAAAATTGAGTTTTCAGTGAAAAGCTGTGAACTGCCTCTCACTTTCAACACCAATATTCTAGGTTATTATTTCATAAATTATGAAACCAGTGTTTGGAGTTAAGAGACATGCCCATGAATCAGCTCTTTTGACTTCCTGTTATGGCTAATTTAGATAAGAATGCATTCTACATTATACTTGTATGAAATCCCAGAATCTCAAATCATCTTTAATATTTTGGTTTTAAAAATGAATTATAGAGGGGCCAGGGTTACGGGTAAAGCCACTGCCTGCAACATAGGCATTGCATACGGGAGCCAGTTCGAGGCCCGGCTGCTCCACTTTGAGCCATCTCCCTTCTAAGGAGCCTGGGAAAGCAGTGGAAGACGGCCCAAGTGCTTGGGTCCCTTCACACACATAGCAGATCTGGAAAAGCTCCTGGCTTCAGCCTGGTCATCTGGGGAGTGAATCAGCAGGCAGAAGACTGAGCGCGCTCGCGCTCGCGCGTGCTCTCTCTCTCTGACTCTTCTTCTTTCTGTGTAAGTGACTTTCAAATAAATAAATCTTTTTAAAAAATGAATTACAGAAGTGCACATTGTGGCATAGCAGATAAAGCCACCACCATGGGTGCCAGTTCAAGTCCTGGCTGCACCACTTCCATTCCAATTCTCTGCTAACGCCTTGGGAAAGCAGTGGAAGATGGCCCAAGTGTTTGGGCCCCTGCCACCCATGTGGGAGACCTGGATGAGGCTCCCAGCTTCAGCCTGGCCCCTGGGGTTGCAGCTAGTTGGGGGAGTAAACCAGCAAATGGAAGATCTCTGTAACTCTTTCAAATAAGTAAATTTTTTTTTAAAAAGAAGAATTGTAAGTTAGAATCCAATTAATGGAGAATAAATAACATATCTAGGATTCTCTACATCTATAAAAGCATGGGTGTGAGCACAGGGTAAAAAGCAAGTTTTAATCCTTTTACAGTAGATGCTATGCCCAACTAAGGGGAACTTCCCTCCCTCGGTAAAAGATAGCAACTACTTCCCCAACAGTCCTCAAGGCTCAGTTAAGATGGTTTCTTATCACTTAATTAAAAGGGGCTTTTATCTGCAGCTCAGGTAGCTATGAACAGTGGGTCAGAAAACCCTCATATTGGGGCTGGCACTGTTGTATAGCAGGTAAAACCACTGCTAGATAGGCATGGATTCAAGTCCCAGCTGTTCCACTCTCTATCCAGCTCCCTGTTAATGGCCTAGGAAAGCAGCAGAGGATGGCCCAAGTTCTTGGGCCCCTGCACTCATGTGGGAGATCTGAAGAAGCTCCTGGCTCCTGGCTCCTGGCTTCAGATTGGCCCAGTCTTGGTCATTGCCACCATTTGAGGAGTAAACCAGCAGATGGAAGATCTTTCTCTCTCACCCTAATTCTGTCTTTCAAATAAATTAATAAATCTTTAAAAAAAAAACCCACATATTATAGCCCCTCTCACCATAAACACAACTTGAGATATGGATATTCCTAAGTCAATGATTGCACCTATAACCTTACTTAACATTTCATAGGTAATAAAAATTGGAAATACCAGACCAGTCATGCAGCATATTTTGTAATTTATAGCTGTTATTAATACTTCCCTTTAAAAGTTTTCTTTACAGCTAAACCTTATTTTACTTTTAAAAGTTGTCTGATCAAATCCACTTTTGATGTCTAAATGGTTAAATGGTCTCAACTTCAAATATGAAGAATAAATGTTAGTAAACTCAATTGATGACTTTTTCTTTTCTAATGAGTATTCCATTTAATATTCTATCCTATTAAATATCTTACATATACAAAACACAAGGGGAATTTCACTCATATTTAGTCATTGTAGAAATATAATATGCTGCCTAAATCTGTATACATGAAATACATGAAATTTATTTACCTTAAATAAAAAAATTTAAAAAAAAAGAAATCCACTGGATGTTATACAAGTACAAAACACAGCCATAATACAAGTCTTTTTATGTATCTAAAAGAACAATTCATTAGGAAAATAATTCAAGTAATAATCTAAACCCCAGCACCCAAGACATACAGGTTTCCAAATGTGTTCATTTAAACATTCTATCCTTTTTCTAAATATCTATGTCAAGACAGTCACTTAAGCAAATTGCATTTGGAATGGAGCAAAATTCCTCTTCGAAAAACCAGTAGTTTAAGGGGTTGGCACTACGGTATAGTGGTCTAAGCCTCCAGCTGCAACACTGGCATCCCATATGGGTGCCGGTTCGTATCCTGGCTGCTCCTCTTCCAATCCAGCTCTCTGACATGGCTTGGGAAAGCAGTAGAAGATGGCCCAACTACTTGGGCCCCTGAATCTACATGGGAGACCAGTATGAAGCTCATGGCTCCTGGCTTCAGATCAGCCAGAATCAATGCTGCCATCTGAGGAGTGAACCAGCAGATGGAAGACCTTTCTTTCTGTCTCCCCCTCTCTCTCTCTATAACTCTACCTCTCAAGTCAATAAATTTTTTTAAAAAAAATCTTAAAAAAAAAAAGTGGTTTTAGTGGTCAGCGTTACGCCACCACATGCAGTGCCAGCACAGGTGCCGATTCCAGTCCCAGCTGCTCCACTCTCAATCCAGCTCCCTGCTAATGGCCTGGGAAAGCAGTGGAAGAGGGCCCAAGTGCATGGGGTCCTGCCATCAACATAGGAGACTGGGATGGAGTTTCTAGCTCAGCCCTGGTTACTAAGACCATCTGGCAATGAACCAGCATATGGATGATCTCTCACCCTCCCCATTTATATACATATATATCCCTCTCTCCATATCTCTGCCTTTCACATAAACTTCCAAAAATCTTTAAAGTTTTTAAAATCCTGTCCAACTTCAGATACTCAATTTTCTTATTTCTAAATGGCCATTACTCCACCAATTCCCAGGGACTGCTCTCTGAATGTTTAGATGGCAATCCCCTCCTTCTTCCACAAATTCTGAATTTCTCTCACCATCCTTCATTCATCTCCCCTCACTGTGTTTCACACAGACACCTCCTCCAACTGGAGTCACACCCAATTTCTCATTCCACAATTTAAATATGATCTCTTGACTTCCATTTCAAATTTCTAACAAATGGGAACTAAATTTTGGGGAAACCATTCACTTTAACCACTGCTGAGTATGACTGAAGGTAATACTGGCTGCTGAAAGTTCAAATCATGAGATCTGAGGGGCTTAAAAGTTTTAATTTTGGGTGCCAACACTGTGGCTTAGCAGACTAAGTCACTACCTACACTGCTGGCTTCCCATATCTGAGCACTGGTAAAAGGCCTGGCTGCACCACTTCTGATCCAGCTACACATTAATGTACCTGGGGAGGCAGCAAAGGAATGCTCACATACTGGGGACCCTGCTACCTATGTGGGAGACCCAAATAGAGTTCAGGCTCCTGGCGTTGGCCTGGTTCAGCTCCAATCATTGCAGTCATTTGGGGAGTAAACCAGCAGATGGAAGATCTCTCTGTCTCTTCCTGTCTCTGTGCCTTTCAAATAAAGTTTTAATTTTGGTCCATGTAAAATGAAAACAAGTGCTCCTTTTCAGTGGGTGGTTCTCTCCCAGAGGTGGTTCAGTCACCCTGGCTTTTTCCATTTCCTTGGTTTCTTGAATGCCATCAGAAGGGAATAAGAAAAAGGAGGCTGAACACGAGAGATGCTCATGAGCCAAGCCTGGAAATGGCATGAATTCTCATATTTCAATGGCCACAACTCAATCTTACCCAACTTCAAGGCAGCTGAGAAATAACAGTCTAGATCTGTGCTGGCGCATGGATGGCAGTAGGGACAAAAAGGTGAAAAGAGATTTAGAAAACAATGAGCCAGTCTGTGCTGCACTGAAAATCGACAGCAGGTTCTCAAATAAATTCTCACTTAACTACCATGATGCCATGAGAGACACATAAGAAATGAAAGCAACCATATATCTAAAAACGATTAAAATGGTAAACTTCGTGTTATATATATTTTTTACCAAAAGAAAAAAGCAGTTTCTGCTACTGAGCTTACAGTCCTTTTGGTGAGACTATATATACATATATTTGTAAAATATAGGTTAATATATAAGCAAGTGTCAAAACATGTAAAGGAGTAATATTCATGTGTTTTACCATACTACATAACATTCCATGATTTTGATCCTAAATAGTTTCTTCCCTCAATCTGACTTAGCCTAACTGATCTGGTCTAAAAGATGTGAACAGAAAACAAAAACTTGGTAAGACAACATTATCACCTTAATTCAAGAATTAAATCAGCTAAGAAAATACTCAAGTATGAATGTCTTTTTAAAATCATAAAGTAAGGCCGGCACCGCGGCTCACTAGGCTAATCCTCCGCCTTGCGGCGCCGGCACACGGGGTTCTAGCCCCGGTCAGGGCACCGATCCTGTCCCGGTTGCCCCTCTTCCAGGACAGCTCTCTGCTGTGGCCAGGGAGTGCAGTGGAGGATGGCCCAAGTGTTTGGGCCCTGCACCCCATGGGAGACCAGGAGAAGCACCTGGCTCCTGCCATCGGATCAGCACGGTGCACCGGCTGCAGCGCGCTACCGCGGCGGCCATTGGAGGGTGAACCAACGGCAAAAGGAAGACCTTTCTCTCTGTCTCTCTCTCACTGTCCACTCTGCCTGTCAAAAAAACAAAAAACAAAACAAAACAAAAAAAATCATAAAGTAGATAAACATCAAGAGTAAATGCAAATTGGGATCAAAATGCTAGCACATCTTGTCCATTTTTTGTATCTTCCCCCTTGTTCCAACTATTCTCAAAAGCTAACAGTGTATCTCTCAGAAAAATAGGCATGTAAACCATTCTTCTAAAGTATACGCCACAATATGATACACTGGAAAACAGGACTACCAAATATAAATATGTAGTACCCTTATAGTTCTTATTATTTACATTTTGCAAAGAACAGGGAATTAATAACCCTGAGAAATTTAGTATCACAATGGAATTCTATCTAATAATCCATAGAATCAAAGAATGTCAGTGCTAAAATAAAACAGATATTACTACTACTGTAGCTTTGCAGTGCATGGATCAGGTTCATCAGAGGTGAAATTACCCTACAGATAACTTTTGAAAAAAGATAAAAAGTAACCTAGGCATTATAATTTTATATCAAATTTAAATCTCTATATATTATATAATAAAAATTTCTAAAACATCCAAGCATAAAAAACATCATAAATAATTTCCAAAAACATTTCAGAAATGAATACATTATAACTTTACAGCCTCCAGAATTTATACAGCTTAAAATATCATAGCAGGTATTGTTATTCTCATCAACAAAATGCTTAACATTAAGAACAATTCATATTTTTTTTTTGACAGGCAGAGTTAGACAGTGAGAGAGAGACAGAGAGAAAGGTCTTCCTTCCATTGGTTCACCCGCAAAATGGCTGCTACGGCTGGCGCGCTGCGCCAATCCAAAGCCAGAAGCCAGGTGCTTCCTCCTGGTCTCCCATGTGGGTGCAGGGCCCAAGCACTTGGGCCATCCTCCACTGCCTTCCCGGGCCACAGCAGAGAGCTGGACTGGAAGAATGACAACCGAGACAGAATCTGGCACCCTGACCGGGACTAGAACCCGGGGTGCCGGTGCCGCAGGCAGAGGATTAGCCAAGTGAGCCACGGCACCAGCCACAATTCATGTATTTTGACACATCTGCTATATTCATGTTGAAAGTACTAGACTTCTGCATTAATTTCTTATTATATTTGAACTGGTTTCCATAAAAGAAAAACACTATAAACACACACACACACACACATACACTGAAAATAACAACTTACTTTATAATATAAAGTCATAATTCCATAAAAGCAGTTCCATCTAAATTTTAAAACATTCCTTGCATGTTTCTGAGTGCATACACATGAATGAAATGCCAAGGACAAAACATCATTGCTAAAATCTGTTTTATAGAAGAAATTTCCACCACCATATATCATCGTCATTCCGGTGACCATCATACCTCGAGACCAAAGCCTGACTAAACTCAAAGAAGGCCTTTAAAGGTGAACACAGAAAGTCAGAATATTCTCCCCAACTCATAAGAAGAACAAATTCCAAACCGGAGAACCTTGGATGAGAATGACCTTCCCAACTCCCACTGGAAAAGGTAGAAGACTTCTTTCTAAACCCAAAGAAATGACATAAAGATCCATTTCTTCAATAAAACATCAACTAAGAAAAAAAATGAAAATTATACCTCAAATAATGTATTTCATTATACATTAACAGCATAAAAACAAACATCACTACAGATATCTAAGAAGGAATTATTCTTTCTCAAGTAACACAAGAAAAAAAATCTGAGTACACATTTCCAAAATTATCAAAGACATTTTTCACATTTATTTTCTCTCAAAATGTGCATGGTACAATTGTGGATTTCTATGTGTTCTCTCTTTTTTGATACATGTTTATAAGCCACAGTAACTTTTAAAACAATTTGTAAAATGACTAGATGCTATTATGCTCACAATAAACCATAAATATTTTACCCAGTTCTTACCAGGTCCTATATCAAGAAACATTGTTACAAAGCAGTTAAAAACTGAATCCCAATTTATCAAAAATAATGTTGGCTGGCATAGGAGCATGTTTTGAAGTGCTTTTCTGAATACCTCAGTCTCACACTCAGTTAGGAGCATCTGTCCACCAACTGTCAAGATAATGTCTAGCCTAGGAGTCTCCTGAATTCATCACTATTCATAGATGCCTGTCACTATTCAGGAAAAGAGAGAAAGAAAGAAAGCCATACTTTTGAAAGCTGTTTTCTTCATCTATAGCCCTGCTAGAGGTGAACATGAAATTTACTGCGTTGCAGAAGTCTACTATGAATCAGTTGTCCCTTCCAAATCCAGATCTCAGAATGCAAGTTAAATTTTTTCTAGAAATTATAAGATAAACTCACTATGTCACATTAATACTTCTCATCTTATACTGTTACTGATTCAAGGATCTGATCCATATACTCAAAGTACAATCCTCCCATGGAAAAATCACACAACAAAGAACAAAATGTTTTCCCTGGCTTCTTTTTAGGTAACACTGCAAAATTCAAGTTAAATAACATTGTCTCTCAAGTGACTTCATTTAAAAATTGGTTTCTACAAAATGTGCATTCTGATTTTCTAAGTCAGATGCTATAAAATTCCATTCCATAATGTATAAATGATCCTCAAATTACTGCACTAAGAGATGCTTTTTAAAGCCACTGTAACATAGCTGCTTTAGACAGGAGAGGTTAACAGGGCCCTTGTCCCTGAGGTCCTCAAAGGAAAATATCTATAGCCACTAAACAAATGAGATGATACAAAACAGGATAAAATAAAAAACTGAGAGAAAAAAAACCCAAGAATAATTCAGGGAAAGATGCTAAGCCTACTCTCCACTAGGTATGTAGTCCCTACTACTTCTACTTTACATAGCAACAAGTTCAGTTGGTTCCACCTGTTTTTAGTTTTACAAACCCCAGAAAAACATTAGATGAGCAATCAGTAATCAAGACCAAAAACCGAGACTCAACAAAGTTAGTTTTCCAAAGACATTTTTCTAAGTATAAAAATGAGGAAAATTTTTCAACATTATAAAACTTATGGTACCTTATTGTTAGTTATATTTGACAAAACTGTGTGTAAAATAAATACTTCCAAGCTGAACTACATTTTCTTTTTAGTTCCCATCATAATTGAAGAGAATTTTAGTGTAAATACGACTTACCACAGACAGCCTTTTCCAGGATCCCATATCTAGACTTTTTAATTCTAGTTTCTGGAAAACTGCACTTATAAGAAGCATTCTAGAAGATTCTAAAGCAGGTTGACTACAACCCATCCTTTAAAAAATACTAACTTAGGAGGTACATTTCTCCTGGAAGAAGAAACTGGAATGTTAAATTACAATCCACACTAATTCATTCAGCAAATCTCTGGTCAACAATATAACGTACTAGGGGAGAAAAGGATGAATACAAGGAAACTACTGATACAAAATATCTTAAAATATAGCAGGAAAAATAACAATCACAAGTAACAAAATTATGCTAAGTGCAACCAGATAAGTTCTGGCAGATTTCCAGAAGCCTGAAATTGTCTTCATATGGGGGCAGGGGGACACTTGATGAAACAGGTGATAAAACAGGTGAAACTTGAGCTCCACCTTAAAGGATAAATGGATACAATTTCACCAGCTGACCTGAGTGAAAGAAGGCCTCCATGTGGGTGCAGGGCTATTTGCAAAGGTGACAGGCAAAAAGAATTTGTCACTCTCCAGGAAAAGGTGATCAGTCTGCCTAGGTAACAGCAGACTGAGCCACTTTTTGTGTCTCTGCTTCAGATACAAGAATAGTATGCCCCAGCAATGACACTGCTCACAACTCCCAGCAATTTGCAAGGGCTGCTGGTGAGAGCACGACTACCAAAATCAAGTCTTCAACGGCAACTAAATGAAATAAAATAGCATGTTTAAGAGATTATCTTAATATTCCTTTTGAATGCCACTTTGGCTTCTTCAATATACAGTTCAGATACATTTAATTCTTCTAAAGTATCACCAAGAAAAACCAGTGAAAATGATAATTGGCTTACATAATTTGGCTACACTAATAAAAAGGATATACTCGTACATGCCATATATATTTGACTAAAAAAAGTCACCATTGAATCAAAGTGAATAAGCAATACATTTACTTACATATAAGCACTCATTTTACTGAAATACTAAGTATTTACTACAAGTATTCTATTGGAATTTTTATAGTGACAAAGTATACACAATGAGCTGGTTGTGTGCACTCATTCACTTCTCAGGCAATTATTTAGTAAGAGACTAGGAAAGCTATTGGCCTCTTTAAAAGGTTAGTATTTATAAAAGATCTGAAGGCGAGTTTGGAGCTTAACACCTCAAAAGCTAACATGTGCATTATCCGGGTGGGTGCTGATGGCCTTTTGATTACTCTGTTCCTGAGCAAAATAAATAATACAATGAGGAATTTGGAACTTCAACTTGAGGATAACCCACTCCCCAGCATGTTGGCCAAATTCACTTCAATTATTTATGAAAAACAGGTAAGAACAAAACAAGATTCATTACACATGGTTAAAGGACATTTAAGGAAACACCACTGGTAAAATCATATGGTTATCTGTGAAACAAGGAGTTAATATCATTAAACCTAACTTAAAAATGTAAAAAATATTTTTACACAAATAAAGCAAATCAATTAGTGCAGGTAACAAACCAAACATAGCAAATGTTTAACATGGTTTTTAAGTAATATCTGAGTTTCTGTGATAACTTAAAACAGCAAGTTCTCAAAATAACAAAATACTAACTTCCTGAAAAAACAGTCTGCAGTCATTAAGTTTATCAATCAACACTGTCTTTCTCAACCCAAGAGAAACTTCTTTATCTGTGAGCTAGCAGCACTCAGTCCCACAGCCATAAAAGTTGTCAAAAAAAAAAAAAAAAAAAAAAAACCATCAGGGGTTTAATGCTGAAAATGGGCCAGAATGCTCTGAGTAAGAGTCAAATTTGGGGGGCCGGCGCCGTGGCTCAACAGGCTAATCCTCCGCCTAGCGGCGCCGGCACACCAGGTTCTAGTTCCGGTCGGGGCGCTGGATTCTGTCCCGGTTGCCCCCCTTCCAGGCCAGCTCTCTGCTGTGGCCCGGGAGTGCAGTGGAGGATGGCCCAAGTACTTGGGCCCTGCACCCCATGGGAGACCAAGAGAAGCACCTGGCTCCTGCTTTCGGATCAGCGCGGTGCGCCGGCAGCAGCACGCCGGCCGCGGCAGCCACTGCAGGGTGAACCAATGGCAAAGGAAGACCTTTCTCTCTGTCTCTCTCTCACTGTCCACTCTGCCTGTCAAAAAAAAAAAAAAGGCCGGCGCCGTGGCTCAACAGGCTAATCCTCCGCCTTGCGGCGCCGGCACACCGGGTTCTAGTCCCGGCCGGGGCACCGGTCCTGTCCCGGTTGCCCCTCTTCCAGGCCAGCTCTCTGCTGTGGCCAGGGAGTGCAGTGGAGGATGGCCCAAGTGCTTGGGTCCTGCACCCCATGGGAGACCAGGAGAAGCACCTGGCTCCTGCCATCGGAACAGCGCGGTGCGCCGGCCGCAGCGCGCTACCGCGGCGGCCATTAGAGGGTGAACCAACGGCAAAGGAAGACCTTTCTCTCTGTCTCTCTCACTGTCCACTCTGCCTGTCAAAAAATAAAAAAAAATAAAAAAAAAAAAAAGTCAAATTTGGGGCCATTGCTGTGGAGTAGTAGGTTAGGCCTCCACCTGTGGCACCGGCATCACATATGGGCAATGGTTCGAGTCCTGCCTATTCCACTTCTACATCCAGTTCCCTGCTGGTGGCCTGAGAAAGCAGCAGACGATGGTCCAAGCAGACGACAGTCCAAGTGCTTAGGCTGCTGTACCCACGTTGGAGACCGGAAGAGGCTCCTGACTTCTCAGTCTCTGTCTCTCCCTCTCTCTGTAACTCTTTCGAATAAATAAATGGATCTTTAAAACAAACAAAAAAAGAGTCAAAGTTGTCCTCTGTTAACATTCTCACAGCCCTTAAGGGCCAGAGCATCCCCCAAAATAAATAAATAGCAGGTAAGGATTTGGTAGGACACAGACAGAAAGCAAAAAGGAGCTTGTTTTACCCAAACACTCAGGATCCTTCAACAAAGTGAGCAAAATGGAGTCAAAAAAGCAGGTAAGATTATGCAAGTGCACTGATGGTGCAGTCAGGCTCCCTGTCTGAACTGAGAGGAACATGTCAGCTATGCCATAAAACCTGCCTCTTCCTTCTGCAACAGATTCCTTCCATGCCCCAGGTCATCACAAAATTAAAAACAAAAACAAAAAACAAAAAAAAAAAGAGCAATTCATGCAAGTATGAATGTGAACACATCACCACTTTAAAGGAGCACATCATACATAGTACACAGTGAGGCTCAATGCACGTTAGTGGTCAGAATCCATGCTGGACATGGCATCTGTTAAGGGAGGCAAACTAAAGGACAAACAGCAGTCAACATGTAATTAATTCTATTCTCAGTCTTCATAAATAGCCTAGAGTACGAAAAGTTTGCTAAGACTTCTTGCCCTTAATTGTAAATCGTAGGTTGAAACATGCGAAGCCGAAAACCCTGTTCTTCAAACAATTAACGTGGATGTATCTGGAAGTCATGGAGCGAAGCTTCACCTCCTTTCAGTCTACACCAGAGGACCCTCCACGCTTATGTTGCAAAGTACTTTTAGCAGATAAGAGAACCGAGAAAATAAAGCATAATAACTATTTTATAAGCATCAAAGTCAAAAGTTTAATGGATCTGACATGAGGAGTTTAAAAAAATAATACTGATTTGATAGTTAGCCAGAGGGAGACGTAAACCTCTTGTAAAAACTGACCTAACTATAAGCCATTTAAAATAAAACTCTTAATAAAATTTCCCCATGTGGACATACAATATGTACACACATAGAACATAACATAATAGACCAATATAGCAATTTTAATAATAGCTTTTAGGCCGGCGCCGTGGCTCAACAGGCTAATCCTCCGCCTTGCGGCGCCGGCACACCGGGTTCTAGTCCCGGTCGGGGCACCGATCCTGTCCCGGTTGCCCCTCTTCCAGGCCAGCTCTCTGCTGTGGCCAGGGAGTGCAGTGGAGGATGGCCCAAGTGTTTGGGCCCTGCACCCCAGGGGAGACCAGGAGAAGCACCTGGCTCCTGCCATCGGAACAGCGCGGTGCGCCGGCCGCAGCGCGCTACCGCGGCGGCCATTGGAGGGTGAACCAACAGCAAAAGGAAGACCTTTCTCTCTGTCTCTCTCTCACTGTCCACTCTGCCTGTCAAAAATAAAAAAAAAAAAAATAATAGCTTTTAAAATCTTTAACTCTTTTTGTAGATTGCCAATTGATTTGAATTGCTTTTTCTTTTTAGTAACCTCAGTTAACCATACTTTCTCTCAGTTGGTACTATTAATACATTATTGGCTTCATCTGTTTACAGAGCCATCCCAAAGTACTGAATACAATAGAAGTGGCTGGAAAAAGTCCATAGGAACCTATAGGAGGACAGCTAAACACAGAACCAACAACGCTTTAGTTTTATGAACAGCAAATCATATATAACTATGGATGACAAAAGACTTTAAGTCGCCATGTTTAAAATGATAAACTCATCAACCAACAAGAGGCACTTGCTTACTTCACAGTATTTTTGAAAGCACCTGTAGGATTTTACAAGTATTTAACCCTTTAGGCCTCTGGGGCTTTCTCATTAAGATAACTATCATGTCTAGTAACGCAAGATCATTAGACTTTTTAATTCTCAAACATTTGTATTAATAGCATTTTCTATTATAGAAACTTAAAGTTTGGTACCACATCACATCTTGACAGTACTTCTAATATAATCCAAATAGCCTGATTAGTTGGTGTCTCTATAAGATGAGAGACATAGGTCCTTCAATTTTTTCAGTTGGGCCCAAACTGGAAAAACCAAAGTCCAGGATTTACTGGAAATTTTAGAGTCCAGATTGTTTGAAACTTTGATTTTTTGAATGCCTGTCAAGAATACAAGAAGGCTCAAAATCCAAAATATCTGGTTGAAATAAGATTCCTTAAAATCATGACATAACATAGACCACATTTGATCATTGTTACAAGGTGATTATTCAAATCTTTGAAAATAAGCACATATTTAAATAACCCATAGCTCTTAATAAAAATTCAGCTGTTTTTGAACAATTAGAATTTAACAGACATCAAGAGAACATAATAGATTAGTTTAACACATTGCTTTAACAGAGCATCAGAGTTTAATTCTATGTCAAAGAGAAATTGAGCTTCCTGTGATCTTATGCTGTGAGGTTTCCTTCCTTTACCTTCTTCCATATTGATGACCATGTTTCTGTGTTTCTGTGTGTAACACATCTTTAAGCATCTTTTGTAGGGCAGGATGAGTGGCAACAAATTCTTTCAGTTTCTGTTTGCTATGAAAAGTCTTAATTTCACCTTCATTCACAAATGAGAGTTTTGCAGGATATAATATTCTGGGCTGGCAGTTTTTCTCTCTTAGTACCTGGGCTATGTCTCGCCATTCCCTTCTAGCTTGTAGGGTTTCTGATGAGAAGTCCATAAATTTAAGCTGCTAAAATCAAAGATACATTTCAATTTGTGTGACCTGAATCTGTGTATCATATGTTTTAAACTTGTTGGTAGGAAGAAACTAAAAAACATTTTATATGGTTGTGCTTAAGTTTACTGGTTAAACAAACTACACCATGTTAGATATTTAATAGGTGTTTCCAAATACATGATTCTTAAAATTTATAGAAGGCATTGGACCTTCTGGTAAATGTTTTCTTAAGTTGTTATCTAATGGTTGAAACGGTTTGCTAAGTATTCATGTAATATTGCTATTGTCAGCAAGCGATCTAGGACTTGCTCCCTCATTTCTCTATTCTAAGCCCAACTTGTTCTTTCATTTCTCTATTCTCTTCAAGGTAGGAAACTAATTCTATTATGAAGGAATCTGTAGGACGCACAATTTAATCCTTAGACCTTATAAAAGAGATGGCTAACATTTTTCTGTAATAGCATAGCCAAAATAAGAACTTAAATAATAATCTCATAGCTAGATTCGCTTTGCCATCAGCGAAGTATACAGTAAGTAGAAAAAACCTCCCTTTTCCTCATGGGCATTGTCTACCTTAGAAAAACTACTACAGAACATGCCTGTGACTATAGACTTGTAGTTCAGGCCACTGAAGATTAGAGATGGGACTTGGGCAGTCCCTTGACTTGCATCCTCTGGTCTGCGTGAACACAAACCAGGAGGAAAAGAAAGCTAGGCATCAGAAGCAATGGGTGGCAGGCCTATAAATGGCTGATCTGTACAGTGATCTGCCCTCAAGGAGACCAAACAGGCCAGTCCACTGCAGTGGCTTTCAATGTGGTAAGCCTGGGCTTCAGCAGAAGTCAGCTTGTGAAGAGCCCTGGCAGCTCTGCCAAGAGTTGGATCACTGGAAATGGACCTGCCCTGGAGTTGAAGGATGCCCAGGTCAGAGCCACAGATCTTATTGGCTCTAAGCTGAAAAGCCCTTCACTCAGCCCAACTTCCAAAGTGACCACTGCAGCTGAGGGGATGGTCAAGTAGGGTCAGCAACATTGCAGGCAGAACTGTAAATTTCTTGTTAGAGATGCCCCCTGCCTTTACCTGGCCAGCTCTCCTCCCAGGCCAGCCAAGTAATGAAAGTCAACAGACTGCCTTCCCCTAGGAGGTTCACACCTCCCTTAGGATATACCCCATGTGAAGAGATAGATAGTTCTAGGCCTCTTAACTTACAAGGCCTAAAGCCCACCAGATTATTATCAAGCCCCTTCTATCAGGTTCTATTTGCCTCTCAATCAGAAAACTTAATTGTAGCTTAGACAGCACCTTTCTTAACTCCGCTAATAATGACTCTGTCCTTTGTTCTAGGCCCTGTCTAGTGCACTTGGGCCTCATTCCTTTGTAATCATAACCTCTACTCTACCACCAATGGCTCTACTCCCAACATGTGTGTACTGATGGTCCTCTTCCCCACTTAATGCTGTAGAATTGTTCAAACCTGGTAAATGCCATCTTAGGATCACTGGTTACTATCCTCACTCTGTCTTTTATGACCTTGTCTAAATATGATCAGAGTCGGTGAACTTGGAAGGCTTCCATAGCCTTGGCAACTCATGACGACAGCCTAGGGTGGTTACTGGCGCCATAAATTAGAGTGTCAATTTGTTGGGTCAACAACAGGAGCCACTGTGCACTTGCTCCTCATGTGGGATCTCTGTCCTTAATGTGCTGTACATTTTGATTTAATGCTATAACTAGTACTCAAACAGTATGTTTCACTTTGTGTTTCTATGTGGGTGCAAACTGTTGAAATCTTTATACTAAATTGATCTTCTGAATATAAAGAGAATTGAAAATGAATCTTGATGCAAATGGAAGGGGAGAGGGAGCGGGAGAGGGGAGGCTTGCAGGTGGGAGGGAAGTTATGGGAGGGGGAAGCCATTGTAATCCATAAGCTGTACACTGGAAATTTATATTCATTAAATAAAAGTTAAAAAAAATTTTAAAAAAAATAAATTAAAAAAAAAAAAACTGACCTAACTACATAGTACTTGGCTTCCTCTTTCTAAACGAAATGAAAAATAACCACTCCAACAGTTGAAGTAAAATATTTTAACTATGACGTCAATAGTTTAATACAAACCATACAAAACTTAAACACTAAAGACTGAAACTACCAGCTCCCCAACCGACTCCCTGTCTATGGTAACATGGCTTTACTATTCCAGGAAACTCCCTGCCCTGGCAAATGATTTGACTGTGCTCTGGTAGCCTCCTCAAAGACTCAACTATTCAGTGGAAACTAGCAACCCTTCCTAAGAGTCTTTATCCTTGCTGTCATGTCAAGCTCCTTACCCAACTCTAACCAGACATGCGGGTGGGTGCGCGCACGCGCGCACACACACACACACACACACTCAGGAATCAGACCAGACCCACCTTAACCACACTTTGGTTCTCTGTCCATACTGACCTTGCCTTCTCCTCCCCCCCCCCCCCCACACACACACCCCGCCAAAACTCGGAACACGTGGTCTTCTCCTTCTTTCTGAGCCTCAACAAACTCTACTTTCTCTTATCTACCGCTTATAACACAAACGTGGACAGCCAGCACCTGCAGCTAAATGCCAATTCTAAGTTTTCATCATTCAGAAAATTATGTAAGAGGCTCTTGTGTGCTTGCAGCTTGGAATCCCATCAAACTAGAAACTGAATTTACATCATAAACCTCTTCCTTTACCAGAAACCTTAGAAGAGTTAGGACTACAGAGACAGTCACAATGCTGGTGCACAAAAACTGTTCTGGATCACATGTCAGTTCTTTCAGATGACTTCAAAAAGCCAACCAGAGCAACAGGTGAAAAGTGAGGAGAGGAGCATCCTCAGGAAGAAGCATCTTAAACCCAGGGAGATGGAGGGTGTCGCGGTGCTGAGTGGCCCCCCCTTCAGGATCAGTGAGGAAGACAAGAAAGAACAAGCAGACGCCTCCTGGAAACAGATGGTGGCAGTACCAGAGAAGCACCCCAAGCCCCTTGAAAGCCATGAATCCACTGTGTAGAGCGAGGAGGCATTTAAGAGTAGAATGGAAGTTGAGGGGCAGATTCCTGAAGAATTAAAGCCGTGGCTTTCATTGACTGAATACTGAGAACTGGTAACCAGGCAGAAGCAGCTGTTTCAACTTCCTGCTAAGAGGATGCACATGCCATTCTGGAAGAGGCAAATTCCAAGACAGCACAGGGAATGTAGGTAATAAGGGACACGCAGACAGGAAGGTTGTGGTAAGACTCAGTACTGCAACGCTGGGCACTCAGCACCTCCACAAGTCTGAAAGGCCCCGGTAAGCCAAAATCCTCTTGGCTCATCCTTATGTGCCACTGTCCCCAGTTTATGGAGCACCACACCTCCTGGGATTATTTGTAAGAGCTGGAGCCATGTTGGCCTACACATCCCTTGATGAGAAGAGCCTTGCATTACTGTTGGGCTATCTGCATGACTTCCTAAAACATCTGGCAAAGAATTCTGCACCTCTGCTTACCGCCAGTAATTACAAAGTGGCTTCTGCTGCTACTGACCACTCACCATTAAGGCTGGTGTCTGTAAAACACTTTTCTTTTTCTTTTTTTTTTTTTTTTTTTTGACAGGCAGAGTGGACAGTGAAAGAGAGAGAGAGACAGAGAGAAAGGTCTTCCTTTTGCCATTGGTTCACCCTTCAATGGCCGCCGCGAAGGTGCACTGCGCTGATCCGTAGGCAGGAGCCAGGTGCTTCTCCTGGTCTCCCATGGGGTGCAGGGCCCAAGTACTTGGGCCATCCTCCACTGCACTCCCGGGCCACAGCAGAGAGCTGGCCTGGAAGGGGGGCAACCAGGACAGAATCCAGTGCCCCGACCGGGACTAGAACCCGGTGTGCCTGCGCCGCAAGGCGGAGGATTAGCCTAGTGAGCCGCGGCGCCGGCCACTTTTCATTCTTAAGTCCTTCTCTTGCATAATTGATGTTCTTTTAAACTGTAAATGTATAAAAAGCTAGTGATGAAGTTAGTTTTGTGTTCTGTATTAAACAGAAAATAAAAGGAGTGAATGCTCCTTTTCTCATTTCTAAATTGCTAGTATGTGTAATAATTAGACAAAAATTCAGTGAAATATCTATTGCCTAGTTGACAAGACTGCTTGAATGCTGGTGGTTCTACCCCTTTAACACTACTGAATTTTTTAGTATGTGTTAATGCCACATGCTAAAACACACTGGAAAGAGAGTCAAGATGTCAGGGAAGGGCCTCTCCTTTTAGGATGGAAAATACTACATCAGGTTTAGACACCAACATGCACGATAAAGTGAGACAGAGGCTGGTGATGCAAGAGATGGGATGACTAGAAAGGAAGGAATCCAAAGGCATGTGAAAGGAAGAGCATGTGAACAGAGTTTAAAGCATCAGAATATGGTGGGAACTTAAATTTGTACAATCTTTTCTGAAAAAAAATACCAAGTTCCTTATAGATTTAAAAGAGCCATGCAAACGACTATATCCTTTCAGCTACTTTTAAAATCCACCAAAAGGGGCCAGCACTGGGGTACAGTGAGTTAAGCCACCACCTGCAACTTCGGCATACCACAAGGGCACCAGTTTGAGTCCCGGCTGCTCCACTCCTGATCCAGCTCCCGGCTAACTGCACCTAGGAAGGAAGCAAAGAGGGCCCAGGTCCCCTGCACCCATGTGGGAGATGACCAGGGTGAGGCCCTCAACTCAAGGCTTCAGCCAGACCTCTACCTGGCCTTTGTGGCCATTTGGAGAGTGAATCAGCAGATAGAAGATCTCTCTCTCTCTCCCTCTCTCTTTCAAATAAATAAAATAATCTTTCTTCAAAAGACCATTAAAAATCCACCTAAAAGCAAAAAATTCAAGGGCGGAGATTTAGCTTAAGGGTTAACGCCCCGACCTGAAGTGCGGACATCCCATATGGAAGCCGGTTTGAAACCCAGCTGCTCTACTTCCAATCCAGCTCTCTGCTACGGCCTGGCAAAGCAGTGGAAGATGGCCCAAGTCCTTGGGCCCCTGCACCCATGTGGGAGACCCGGTGGAGGCTCCTGGCTCCTGGCTTCGGATGGGCTCAGCTCCAGCTGTTGCAGCCGTCTGGGGAGTGAACCATTGGATGGAAGACCTCTCTCTCTCTTTCTCTCCTCTGTGTACCTCTGACTTTCAAATAAATAAATAAATCTTTAAAAGGGGGGGGGGGGGTGGTTTAAGAGGCCCATGTCTCATTTGGGAGTGCCCAGGTGGGACACAGCAGTAACTGGGTTGCTGCTACCCATGTAAGAAACCTGGACATGTTCCTGGCTCTGGACCCAGCCCAGCCCTGGCAGTTAGAAGCATTCTGAGGAATGAACCGAAGGATGGGACTGCTCGCTCACTCTGTGTGTCATTCTGCCTCTCAAATTAATTTTAAAACTCTGAAATCCATTTTAACTACCCAGTACTTAAGGAGAATTGTTAAATAAATTTTTTATTAAAATGCTTATGAAAAGTCCTTAATGATAAAAGAAAATGCTTACAGTATTGAGAAAAAATACAAAATTTCAAATGCTGAGTTTCAAATTTATGAAAGTATGGAGATAGACAAAAGATGAATGAAATGTGAAGTAACTTATGTTTTATAAAATTATAATTTTTGAGCCAGCGCTGTGGTGCAGCAGGTTAAAGCCCCGGCCTGAAGCACCAGTATCCTATATGGGCTCCGGTTTGAGTCCCAGCTGTCCCACTTCTTATCCAGCTCCTGGCTAATGTGCCTGGGAAAGCAGCAAAAGATGGCCCAAGTCCTTGGCCCCTGCACCCACATGGGAGACCCAGAAGAAGCTTCTGGCTCCTGGCTTCGGATGGGCTCAGCTCTAGCTATTGCAGCCATCTGGGGAGTGAAGCAGCAAATAGAAGAGATCTCTCTCTCTCTCTGTCTGTCTGTCTCACCTCTCTTTGTAACTCTTTCAAATAAATAAAATTTAAAAAATAATTTTCTTATATTTTTAATCTTCACCAGTGAGAATGAATCATTTTTAATGAAAGAATAAAATAACTCATTTTCATATGACCTATATTTTCAATGTCTCCTTTTTACTGATCCCTTCCTAAGAGTATAAAGTATTTTTATATTTCAGAAACATTTTTGCGTTGTTTATAGCATAAAAATTTATATGTAAATATCTGGGACATCAAAAGTCATGCACCACAAGCCAAAATTAAAACAAAGTAATGCATTGCTCTCTAGGACACAGACATTATTGCAGCAGTTCATTTAGGCTTTCTACCACTCACATCTTTAATTTGAATGGCATGGTATTATCACCAATAATAAGGTACCAGAGAACACAGAACCAGCAAAAATTTAGAGAACACCTGACTTGATGTGTCACTCTTTTTGGAAGAAGTCAACAGAGCAATAGTAGTAACGGTGAGCTAAAGTTTTCTCCATGCAGATAGAAAGGTCAACTTCAAACAAGGAAATACACAGCCTTCTCAGTTTTTAAAAATTAATGGAGAGAATACTGTTTAAGCTTCCTTTATCCAAAAAAGAGAGAGAGAGAGAGAGAAAGCTGAAAGATTATTTTTTACAGTCAAATGCCTCAGTTTGTGGAGTTAACACCTTTGCAGTCTAAAGATTCATGCCTCATATTAGACTAACGTCTTCTGAGTCAGAAAGCTCTGGCTTAACCCAATGCCCACAAACCAAGTATTTCCCTAACCCTTGTAACCCTCAGTATGAATTTTGGGATTCTAGTATCCTCTTTGCAGGGCTGTTACGAGGATGAAATAGGGGCTGGTGTTTTGGCACAGTGGGTTAAGCTGCCACATGCAAGGCCAGCATCCAGTATGAGCACAGGTTTGAGCCCTGGCAGCTGCACTTCTGATCCAGCTCCCTGCTAATGTGCCTGGGAAAGCAGCAGAAGATGGCCCAAGTCCCTGGGCTCTTGATACCTACATGGACAACCTGGATGAAGCTCCTGGATCCTGGCTTCAGCTTGGCTCAGCCCTGGCCATTGCAGTCATTTGGGGAGTGAACCAGTGTATGGAAGATTGCTCTCTTTCCCTCTCTCTGTAACTCTGACTTTCAAATAAACAAGTCTTTTAAAAATTTTAAAAGATGAAATAAAATAAATTAGAAAACACTTAATGAAAATCCTGATACATAAAGTTTAACAGTTTTTTTAGTTTACTTCCCTAAATTTCTTTTACTTACCACCTTCACAATTTTTGTCATAGTCATATCATTGGATTATTCACTTAATATTCTTCTTTATATAGATTTACATATTTTCCTCAATCGATCTAGCCTCATCTTAACAAGAGGACGAACTGGCAGGCTAAATATAGTAACAGGGAACAGTCAGACCTTATTGGACAACAGAACTCTGACCCACAGGCTCTGCAAGGTAGCCAAACCATAAGCTCTGCAGCAAAAAGACTAGAACCATCAGGACTTGGGCAAGGACTGCCAGCTTTCCCAAGTTTAACCACAGAAAGCTAAAGGTTCTCCTCAAACCAGTCCCGTAAGATGCCCACCTGCAGTGTGCCCAGGCCAGCAGCCTCTGATCACAGCACTCCTGAAGTCTTCCATTTTTCCCACTATAAAGTTTTCTTGCCTCCCTTTTGAGTCCCGACCAAAGAGAAGTGATGTTGGGTGGCTGAGTCTCTTGCTCTGCAAGCCCTGAATACATAGTCTGTGTCCTCATGTGATGCCTCTGTTGATCTCCACACCATGAAAGGCCAGGCTTAACAGGCTAGTCAGATTCTTCTAATACATGAAAATAAATAACAGGCAAATTTCCCCTATGTACTACCTAAAATAATCTCAAACATCACACTTTAAGAAATACTACACTGCACTTAGGTTATAGTTAAGGCTGCTTGCCTGCCACTTGTAGGTTTCACAAAGGGGCCAACAATACAATCTTCTAAAGAGATAAAGATAACAAGCCTCTCTTCTAATACAAAGCATCTTCCCTAATAGATCCAAAGCAGAATTTTCAAAGTCTGACAGTTTTATCAGAAAAAAAAAAAAGTTTTGGAGGGAGAAAATACACAGACTTGCAGAATGCTAAGTTAGTACTGACCATCTGTGCACAACTTTCTTGGGATTGGGCCCTAAAGCCTGAGTGGATCTGATTATAATGGGGAATGGGAAAGGAAAACAATTACCACAGCCTAACAGCTTTTATAGAAGGCCAGTGACCCTTGTTTGCACCCATATTTCAAGACGCAAAGTTTAATGTCTAAATAGTTCTACAAACAGAGCCACTCCAGTCTAATGCAAAGCTAAATCATTAGGAAATAAGAGAATGTATTTTACTTCTTTGCTTATAGGATAGATATATACAATCTACAGTTTGTTTGTTTTTTGGTGTTTTGTTGTTGTTGCTTCACTCGTCTACAACTCCTCCAGTGTGGACTGAGCTGAGCTATTCAGCATACTTGGAAACTGGTGTTTCTCAATCTTGGGAATTACTAAATATGTCAAATGATTTTTAAATAACCTCAGACTACTTAGTCTAGAAATGCGGAACACTACTTCTTAGTGGTGACTTTAAAAAGCTGTTAAATAACTGACACTGGGGTTCATTAAAAAGAATTAAGAAAAGAGTGTGTGTACTGAAGATAAAAACTCAAGTCCAGAAAAATAAAGAGTAAATACCAATGAACAAACAAGTACTCTCAACCACTATATGGTGACACATCTATTGTTGGGTGCATTTGTCCATCAGTATTGTTATGGTTCTACAAAGAAACCAGTGCACCAGACTGTAGCTAATTACGTATATTCAAGTGATTAGCAAGCACTTGTTGCCTCTTTCACACCACCCTCCAAACAGCAGCCTTTGAGAGGAGAATAGACTGCAAATTTATTGCAAGAACACTGTTAATCCTTTGGGGAGAATGTAAATGTAAACAGGACTACTCCACATCAAGGTGCTTTGACAACAACAATCATCTGCATCAACACATGCTCAACAACAAACAGGTGTTCTATTTCACAACTAACACCCATTTGATGCTTTCAAGTAAGCATTATGCACAAACTGTTAGAAGTACTTTGAAACCAGCTGCAATTACTATAATTAGCTGCTTTCCTACACTTTGTTTCCTTTTACCTGTTCAGTACTGCCTATGTCAATTTAACTCCAAGTAAAATGATCAGTTCAGGACTTTCATTCTTAGGTACAGAATCAGGACAAACTCTACACAATTTAAGCTAATTTAACCAGAAGCTTCTGCAAAACAGTGAACTGCAAAATACGAAATACTCAAAACTTCTGTTTTAAACCAGATAGTATGGAGACAAAACAGTTTTTTTTTTTTTCCCCAAAAAAAGCTCCTTAAAGTTTTGACTGGGAAGAAACCCAAATTACAGTATTGACTGAACCAATGGGAAAAGGGAGATATAGTCTAAAAGTCCACCAATCAAAGAATAAATAAAATGGAGCCTACATATTTAAATGGAATACTATACGGCAGTTAAAAAGGCATGGCCCTCCAATAGGCCAGACAGAGCAGAAACATAATACTAAATGAAATAAAGGAAATTTCAGAATGCCAATACAAAAAGCTAACTGTCAATAAAAACATGGCAATTAAATTAACTATATAACTGTAAATATCATTCTAAACTCAGATTTTTAAAATGTATTAATACAAAGCCCAGGAAATATGAAAGTCAGACAGAACAAGACTTCTTAAAAGAGTAAGATATTTGAAGCTTTTTTTTTTTCCTTTGGACAGGCAGAGTTAGTGAGAGAGAGAGACAGAGAAAGGTCTTCCTTTTCCGTTGGTTCGCCCCTCAAATGGCCGCCATGGCCAGCACGCTGTGCCAATCTGAAGCCAGGAGCCAGGTGCTTCTCCTGGTCTCCCCTGCGGGTGCAGGGCCCAAAGACCTGGGCCACCCTCCATTGCCTTCCCAGGCCACAGCAGAGAGCTGGCCTGGAAGAGGGGCAACCGGGACAGAATCCGGCTCCCCGACCGGGACTAGAATCCGGGGTACTGGCGCCGCAGGCAGAGGATTAGACTAGTGAGCCGCGGCACAGGCCAAGATATTTGAAGCTTTTACAACAGCTAACTCATATGGAAAATAATTAGTAATATATTTTATGGCCACAGAAGCATTTTGTCTTATTTCCCCTCATAACATTTTTCACCATTTTACTCATGATTGGAGATTACTATAGCATACCCAGCAGCAAACTTTAGCATAGAAGTTGTCATATCTCTTTTCTTCACAATCATTATCATTCCCACACTCATACAGGTCACTCTTACCAGATGGCCAGCTATCCCTATTCTTTTAATTTTTTATTAGACTGAATTGCAGAAATAGGCACGTTTAACACAGTCGCACGTGTAAAAGTGTAAATCCAGTTAAAGGGTTGACAGAAATATTGATAAGGAGAGGAAAAAAAATGATAGGTCTATGACATGGTACCATGGGAAAAATAATGAGAATGACAGAAGGATTCTGAGGTTGCAAAGACTTCAAGGATTATTAAAATGTAAAGTTAGTTCCTTTTGCTAGTGTTAAACACAGAACATGACCTAAATAAATAATATATACAATAGCAGGTAATTTAGGCAGTGAGCATTGACCGTATTAAGCCTAAACCATCAGCCATATATTTATTATCAGAAAAAAAAAAACTGTAAAAGAAAATACAAGAACCAGTCAAAAGGCTTGACATGGGGTCATGTGTGTATGTGCTGCTTTGAAGATAAAAACTCAAGCTCTCAAATTCACTCACCTTACCCAAATACCACAATCCTAGTTCATACAATGATGATTTCTCAAAAAGATTCCTAACAGGTCCTAACTGATTTCTGGGCTGAGTGGTCTAATAGATACATAATGTGATACCCACAGAAGCATGCATGAATTTCAAACAAATTTTGTGCTAAAATAAATTTCTCTTTTAATTCTATTTTCCATGAACCTTTTGAAATACCTTTGTATATAATTTCAAATTTGCAAAAAAAGCTGTGGAGTATTGGGTTGTGCCTCTACCTTTGATCACCTTTGATGTCCAGTCCCTGCTGCCAACCCAGCTCCACGCTAACAGCCTAGGTAAGTAGTGGAAGACGGCCCAGATACCTGGGCCCCTGCCACCCAAGTGGGAGATCCAAAAGAAGCTGCTGGCTTCGGCCTGGCCTAGCCCTAGCTGTTGTGGCCATTTGAGGAGTGAACCTCAATTTAGCTAAAATTATATAGTTAAGGCAGTATTCTGTCATTGGTTTTTTTGGGGGATATTTAAACAGCAAACGTCTCTTAAGTGGTTCTTTAGAGTTACATAATGTTGCGTTTCTTAGATTATTGCTCAATACTAAATTTTGTGATTTAATGGTTTACCACCTTTGTTTCTTTATCATTGTTTTTTCATCTCTTGAACCAGTTACCAACTGGGACATGAGACTCAAGGCTTACATATGTGTTTCTGTGTATGTGAATTCTCTAAACATTTACCAATTTGATAATATGAAATTTATTTACATTTTTCTTATGATTTTCTCTATTTTTTAAAGAACAAGTACTTATTTATGTGTGAAGTTTACTAAAACGCAAAAGTTGAAAATCCTAAATTCTCCGATGCCCATTAAACATTTAATACTTCCCCCCATTGTTCTCCTAAGAAATAAGATGCGTTTCTAGCTTCATTTTCCAGTCTCTTAAGCTTATGAAAGTAGTCGAGACAGTTTGTTGACCCCAGAGAGACCTTTGAGTCTCTGGCTTGTTAGACAGCAGGGCCTGGACTCTTCATTGGCATTCAGATCACAGGCAGTCACTGGGCTCAGTGCAAAGCCAAGCACAGCTTTAGGATTTAGACAAAGCCACCCTGGCAAAGGAACCCAGTTGTCAGGGTAGCTGGCTGTATTGTAAAGAACTGTTGCATAATGGGGAGACCAAGTAGAACTATTAGGATGCAAATGTGAAAAAAATGGTGGAGCTAACCTGCAAAAACAAACATTTCTTTTTTTGGTGAAGAGTCTATTCATTGTTGCTTTCTTGTGTTTAACTTCTCTGGGCCTAGATGTAGTTGGTGCAATTTGAGTATATTATATTATGTTATCTTAATCTCTGGTCATAATTGCCATTCTGTATTAATTTAAAATGAATAGCTAATTTGCAGAAAGAGACCAGAGTACTATAGTGTTTTGGGATCATTTCAAAATTTACAAGTGTGTCCTGTATGTAGCCTGCATCAGTTTTATATGTGATTTTTATTTCCATGTTAGGATGGGAGATCCTTTTGCCTTGATTTTATTTCATTTGATTTAAAATTTTTTTTTTCTCAACATAGCTATCTAGTAACTTTCCCAGTAGACTCTCAAAATTGTCTTCTTTAATGTCGAATCTTTGTGGGCTCAAGTATAAAGCTATGGAAATCCTTAAAACAGGGGTTAAATTTTATTTTACTGACATTTGAAGGACTGCTGTAGTTGTCCTTTTCTTTTTCACTCTTCATTCTTGTCTTGAGTGTCTACCTTTCCTTTTGGTTTCTACTACTTTCTTAGTTTTTATTTCTCTTTTTCTACTTTTCATCTTCCTTGGCAAAATATAATAGAATCCACACTTTGGTGAATGCTGCAGGGAAAGGGAAGTAGTCATAGTGAAAGTAGGATTAGCAGTAGTAGAGGGGCCCCTTAATCTGGACTTAGGGAATAACGGTGATAGCTGTGCTTTGTTGAACAATTATTGTGTGCCAATAACTATTTTAGGTGCTTTACATGGAATACCTCATTTAATTTTCACAACTTTATGGGGCAAGCACTATTATCCCATTGGGCAGATGTGTATACCAAGGCACAGGGAAATAAAAATGACGTGCATAAGCTCATTATACACTCTGTATATTGCAGAGTCAAGAAAGGCTTTGTAGATGTTGGGAAGGTGAAGTGAGACTTGGAGAGTCAGAGTTGCCTGGCACAGTGTGAATGGAAGCCCAGGGTAGGGAAGGGAAGCAACACAAGTGTGATAAATCTGGCAACTTTCGGGGCGTTCAAGTAGACTGGTAAGACTGGAACCAGTCTGTGAGGAAGGCACTGGTGAGAACTGCTACTGGAGAGAGAACTCCTAAGTGTGTAGATAATTTTGACATGGACTATGTACGTGTGCTGTAGTTCATTTTTTAAAGACTTGTGTCTGTGAGCATCCAGTTCCATGGGTATTCTGTGTTGGGAAGGCAGAAAGAAGTAACCTGTGGGTGACATCTGTCTGAAGGGGATTGATGTACTTAGTGGAAGGTTTTTAGAACCAGGTGAATTGGACAAAGACTTGACACTCTCTGACTTGTTTTAAACTGGTCTACGCCTTCATGTGATTTCTGTAGTTAGGTTTTCATTTCTTTACTTGGCACTTTAATTTTTTTAAGGCCTTCTAATTTCTTGAAGATTCTCCTATGTGATATTCGCCATTCTTATTTTGTTTTGCCTTTGCAATATCTTTAAGAACAAAATAACTGTATAGTTAGTGGTTGTTTGCCTGATTTTGTGTACAGCCTTTTTCCCCTGAATTTTTTGCCTTTTATTTTCTTCCAGGACTGTGCTCCTTCAACCTTCTTTAGTACCTTTCTTTTTGTATTATTTATTTATTTGAAAGAATTAGAGAGTCGGAGAGAGAGAGAGAGAGTCAGAGAGAGAGAGTAGGGGAGAGAGAGAGAGAGAGAGAGAGAGAGAGAGAGAGAGAGAGGTCTTCTGTTCACTGGTTCAGTCCCCAAATGGCTGTAACAGCCAGGGCTGGGCCAGATTGAAGCCAGGAGCCAGGAGCTTCTTTTGAGTCTCCCACGTGTGTGCAGGGGCTGAAGCACTTGGGCCATCCTCTGCTGCTTTCCCAGGTGCATTAGCAGGGAGCTGGATTGGAAATGGAGCAGCCATGACTCAAACTGGCACCCATATGGGGTGCTGGCACTGCAGACAGTGGCTTAACCACCTGCACCACAGCACCAGCCCCACAATTTAAGCTTTTTAACAACTTCATGTGGTGGGCATTGTTATACTGTTACCCAATTTTATAGCAAAAGAAATGGCATTTCATGGGATTAATGTAGATAACGCTGATAATATAGCAGAGCTAGTATTTGAATCCAAAAGAAGCTGCTGGCTTCGGCCTGGCTTCAGCCTGGTCCAGCCCTAACTGTTACAGTCATTTCAGGAGTCAACCAGGAAATTGAATAGTTGCCTTTTTCTTTCTCTCCTTCTCTGTCACTCTGCTTTAAATAAATAAATGAAAATCTTTTAAAAAATTAAAATGACCTTCCACCACTTCTCACTGATCTCACACAACCTGAAGTCTTAGAGAGGTCCCATAACATTGGATCTCTGCTCCTCTTCTGGCCTCACCTATCTCCACATTACTCCTACACTCAATGCTCCTTCCAGATCCTGGAACATGCTAGGCTCTGTTCCCTTTGGCATGTGCTGTTAGTTCTAAGCCATATTCTTCCCTGTCCCTGTCAATTCATCACCTCTATCTCATCCCTCAGCTTTCAACTTGGAGATCCTTATTTATTTTATTACTTGAAAGGCAGAGAGACGTAGACAGAGATCTTCCATCTGCTGATTCACTACCCAAATGCTCACAACAAGCAGGTCAAAGACAAGAGCCAATAACCTGAACCACAATCCATTTCTCCCCCGTGAATGTCAGGGATCCAGGTACTTGAGTTATAACCTGCTGCCTTCCAGGGTGAGCATTAACAGGAAGCTGGAATCAGAAACAGAGCTGTGACTTGATCCCAGGCAGGCGGATATGGGCGTTCCAGGCAGCGTTTTTTTTTTTTTTTTTCTTTTTAAGATATATTTACTTGAAAGGCAGAATTACAGAAAGGCGGAGACAGAGAGAGACAGAGAGAGAGAGAGAGAGATGAAGAGGGAGAGAGAGAGGGAGGGAGGGGGAGAGAGAAAGAGAAAGAAAGGTTTTCCATCCACTGATTCACTCCCCAAGTTGACAAAACAACCGGAGGTGGGCTGATCTGAAGCCAGGAGTCAGGAGCTTCTTCTGGGTCTCCCAGGCAGGTATAGGAGCCCAAGGACTTGGGCCATCTTCTACTGCTTTCCTAGGCCATAGCAGAACGGAAGTGGAGTAGCTGGGACTTGAACTGATGCCTATATGGGATACCGGCACTGCAGGCAATGGCTTTACCCACTACGCCACAGTGCCAGCCCCGCCAGGCAGCATTTCCACCACCATGCCAACATGTTCACTCCAGCCACTTTCTCTTTTTAAAAAATGAGTATGTCACACAAGCAACTTGGGAGGGCAGGAATGATATCACTGTTGTATCCAGAGCATTTCTCAAAATGTTGGCACTCTATAGCCACTCAATAAATACAACTCAATACACAGAATAACCTGAGCTACCCTAAATGTGCTGAAGATCTCATGCTGTCATACATGCAGAATTATAAAGACCCTTCTGGGAGTTCACTACTAACCAAAAATGGATTGACCATTAGGAAAACCATACCAAAATCAACACTGAAATACTAAGACTCTCAAATGCTAATAGATTCTTGTGAATCCACTGGCAGACAGGACATCTGAAAATCTAGAGTAAATTCTAGGGTCAAAAGTCTAGTGAGGAAAGCTTTTTCCCCCATGGAGCACGTTGGAATACTTTTCCTCCAGTGGGGTGCACTGGTATAATCCCAGGTTTCTCTCTCTCTCTTTTACTCTAATTCTGGCTAAATGGAGTTTTTTTTTTGGTTTGTTTTTTTTTTTGTGTGTGTGTGTGTGTGTTTTAATATCCCTTGAGCAAGTTCAGGGGAAAATCTTTTGTTCCCAGAATTCAGTTCATCCCCTTTTCTTCCTTTTGAAGCTAGTAAGCTGCAGCTAAGTGCAAATCTGCCTTTGTTCCTCCACAGCAAAGGCTCATCAAATTAAGTCCAAGCCTGTTTTTCTAAATAAAGTTTTATTAGAACACAACCATGGCCTTTAGTTTGTTTGTGGCTGCTCCTTTGCAGTATGATCACAGAATTGATGAGCTGCAATTGCAACAAAGTCTTATCACACGCAAAGAAATTTACTCCCTGGCTCTTTACAGAATAAGATCCCTGCTCTATGGCACTGTGTTATTCTACTGCCTGAATATCTGCACTGTATGTGCTACCTACCCATTAATCACTTAATCTACTAAGTGATAACACCTCAGTTATCAAGTCATCTGTTGTAGTAGCAAAGGAAAATAAGTACCCTTATTTTTCTTAATAATGGCCCTGACCAAATCACAAGAGTAGTGATTCTGATAATTTGAATACGCCAAAGAGAAGTTGTAAAGTGCTTCCTATAAGTAAAACCAGTATTTTGAGAGACCTCAATTACATAACTTTTACTACAGTGTATTATTATAATTGTTCTAATTTATTGTTATCAGCTATTGCTGTTACTCTCTCACTGTGCCTAATTTATAAATTGAACTTTATCGTAAGTGTGGATGTATAGGAAAAACAACAGTATACATAGGATTCAGTACTATCCATAGTTTCAGTCATTCAGTCAGCATATCCTCCACTTATTAGAGTATTTACAATAGATGTATTTTGGCCTTCCTCTTTACTTTTCATTTTGTATCTAATATTGCACAGAGGGCCAGGTAGGAAAGAGTAGTTATTTACTATGTCCTCCAGAAACATCAACACTTCATCTATATAAAATTTTAACCATCTTTATTAAAGTCCCAGAGTATGAAATCTGAGGGGAAGGGTCTCTTTTTCAGATACCTAGAAATCTGTTTTTTGAACCAAGTGTTAGCCCTGTATCTAGGAAATTAACACAAATAATATTAACTTCACACATGTACTGACTCTGTTTCTTTAAAAAAAAAAAAAGATTTATTTATTTACTTATTTGAAAGTCAGAATTACAGGGAGAGAGGGTGAGACACAGAGAGGGAGATCTTCCATCCTCTGGATCACTCCTCAAACAGCTGCAACAGCCAGCCAGTCTGAAGCCAGGAGTCAGGTGCTTCTTTCAGGTCTCCCCCATGGGTGCAGAGGCCCAAGCACTTGGCCATTTTCCGCTGCTTTCCCAGGCACATTAGCAAGGAGCTGGATCAGAAGTGGAGCAGCCAGGACTCAAACTGCCATCCATATGGGATACCGGCACCTCAGAAGGCAACTTAACCTGCTGCACCACAGTGCCGGCACCATCTGTCTCTCTTATATCATCAATAAAGAACACTAGCAGTATGAACTACAGCTGCATTCTTCAAAGCCTTCAACGTTTTCAAGTTATGACCTGTTTCATGAAAACAAATATCGGTATTTTCTGCAGATTTGTTTGTGATTTGTCTCTTTGAATGCTCTGTTTCCCTCTCTCAAGTCACTACTATGTAAAAAGTGGCACTAGAACAGCTATTTCCAATTACACAAATAAAAAACTATTCCAATAAGGTATTAAGGTACATTCATCATGCTGATATTTTCTAAACTAAAATCAAGTGTTTTTTTGTTTTTGTTTTTGTTTTTTTTGACAGGCAGAGTGGATAGTGAGAGAGAGACAGAGAGAAAGGTCTTCCTTTTTGCTGTTGGTTCATCCTCCAATGGCCCCTGCGGCCGGCGCATCTCGCTGATCCGAAGCCAGGAGCCAGGTGCTTCTCCTGGTCTCCCATGCGGGTGCAGGGCCCAAGCACTTGGGCCATCCTCCACTACCTTCCCGGGCCATAGCAGAGAGCTGGCCTAGAAGAGGGGCAACTGGGATAGAATCCGGCGCCCCAACTGGGACTAGAACCTAGTGTGCCGGCACCACAAGGCGGAGGATTAGCCTATTGAGCCACGGTGCCAGCCTAAAATCAAGTTTTAAAAATGACTATCTATCACACATACTTTTGAAAATCTAGGCCAGTGCTGTGGCATAGCGAGTAAAGCTGTCACCTGCAGTGCAGGCATCCCATATGGGCGCCGGTTGAGTTCCGGCTGCTCCAATTCTGATTTAGCTCTCTGCTATGGCCTGGGAAAGTGGAAGAAGATGGTCCAAGTCCTTGGGCCCCTATAGCCATGTGGGAAACCCAGAAGAAACTCCTGGCTCCTGGCTTTGGATTGGTGCAGCTCCCGTCATTGCAGCCATTTAGGGAGTTAACTAGTAGATGGAAGACCTTTCTCTTTCTTTCTCTTTCTCTCAGCTGCTGCCTCTAACTCTGCCTTTCAAATAAAATAAATATTTTTAAAAATTATAGGTAAGACTATTAAACTAGATAATAACTAGATGGTAAACAGAGGGAATCAAAATTTTTCTTTTATAAGTTCATAGGACATAGTCTTATAAGATACTTAACTAGGTCAATAAGAGTGTTTCATGTTTCCGTTGCATACTTCTTACTCATTTTAATTTCCTAACCAATTTTGTCCTACTTAAGAGCATTTCTTTGTGCTACATATCTCACATTTCCAAGTTTTCTACTAACTGTTTAAGCAACTGAAGAAAAGAAGAGCAGCACATATGATGGACTATAAAGGACTTCCTACCTTAGTAATCACTCAGGTTAACTGCTGGTTTCTTGAACAAAACAAAGGCTAAGAAACAAGCAAATTAACCCTGTTCAGAAAAATTACTTTTGTGCAATTAAAAATGAAAGGAATTGAAAATTAAAATTACTTGAGTTTTCTAAATACATTTCATCCCAATTAAGCTTTAAGTACTCTGTATTCCCAGTATTGACAAAATATTTGTAGATCTTTTTCATACTTCTTGGTCTAATTGGAGTAATGTGCCTCCCTATGATGGCTGTCCCATTTACTTTCCCAAAGAGAAAGGTTTTAAAATAGTAAAACTACATAGTTAGAACCCATTCTTAATGCTATGAAAACCATGGGATTCCATGTAAATAATAAATATGAAATTTCGGTGATCAGAAAGCTTAGACATGTGTTTTTATGTTTGTTTCTCATTTGGTAGTAGAGATAGCAAAACAAGCTTCTTATTTTCCCATCATAAACCTATTTCTCTTCATAAGGATATTCTCTGAGTCCTCGTCTTCAAGAAAGAGAGCAAGCACTCACAGCCACAGAAATCATGGCCGCAAAAAGAAGTCAAGGGTTCCAGGCTACCTCAAAAACAAACACATTAGACTAAAATAACTAAAATTTATAAGTGGACCATCTACTGAAATGAAGCTTTATTAGAGTCTTTAACACAAACTGCAATGCCAGACCAAGGCTAGCTTGCTACACACCCTGTAGAACACAGACACCCTACCATGTAGGAGAAGCCAGGGAGGAGGTTTACCGTTCTTCACTGCCTCTCCCAACTGACACAAAGTAAGTTTACTCTTAGTCTATTGGCCAGAAACAGATTATTACAGTCACAACATAACAGCATGCAAAGATGGAAAAATGCAAAAGCATGTGGAAAAGCTGATCTCTGCCTCAGAAAAGTGACTTTCAAATACTGCTCAAGGAAATTGCAAGCTGCGTGTTAAAAGATTAGGTTTTAAGTGACCTCTAAACCACAATTCATTAGATAGATCAATTTCATTATATATATTACAATGTACAGTATCTTTTTCCTGGCAGGAAAAAAGCAAATCCTTTGTTTAAACTACCTAATTTTGATAGCTGAGTTTTCCAAAATAGCAACAACTAATCTTAATAACACTAAAAATAACCATGTGAAGTTCATTCTATGTTTGAAATTCAGAGAGTAGTTTCATTAAGTTGGAATAGATTTTCAAAAAATTTCACAATTTGTCAAATACAGAGATACAGTGACTATGCCAAATGCTTTAGAAAATATCTAATTTTTGATGCCTCTTACTTCACATAAGAAAGTCTAGTTTTTTAAATGCAAGTATCATAAAATAATTTAGTACTACAAATAACAACATATGAAAAAATACATAACTTTATTAGTCATCAAGAAATGTTAAAACCACAATGCCATTTCATAACACATCTACCTGAATAATTAAAATGAAAAAGACAATCTCAAGTATTGATGAGGATACACAACAAATGAAACTCACAAACTGCTGGTGGGAATATGAAGAACCAACACTTCAGGGAACACCTAGGAGTATCTATAAAAGCTGAATATAATAAGTGTATTCTATAACCCCAGTAATCTCGCTTCTAGACCTATATCCAATACAAATGTGAAGGTAAACATCCTGAAAAACATATAGCCCAAAAGTAAAACCACCCAAATGCCAAACAGAACAGATAAACTGTAGTCTAGACACACAGTGAAAATATAACAAGCATGAATGAAACAACATGGATAAATCTCACAAATAAAATGATGAACAAAGGAAGCCCTATGATTCCATATTCAAAAACCAGAGAAACTAACACCAAGTACTACTCATAGATGGGGTAGAAGTAGAAGTCCCCCTGACAACTTGGCTGGGCACAGTGTCTCAAGTAGAAGGCAGGGGCTAATTATAATTGTTATTTTATTTGGGCACTAGTTACATGGTGTGTTCACCTTGTAAAAGTTCACAGAGCTATATCCTTATGATTTGCTTGCTTGTTTGCATGTTCTCACACTTGAAGGAAAAAGTTACCTTAAAAACTGATTACAGGTAACAAAATCAGAATCTTGATTTACCTCATTTTGCACCACCATTTAGCAGTCCCTTACTAGCTTCAAAGGTAATGTTTGAACCGGCTATTCTGATCACCAAGAGGGAATTTCATGTGTGGTAACTGTACTCAGGGATCTTCACTCACTAAAAAACATTAAATTAAATTAAATTAAGCATTTAATTTCTCCAAACATTACTATTTTTCAAGTAATGGGGGAGGACTTAAAATTTCTTTCTTTTTTTTTTTTTTTTAAATTTTTTGACAGGCAGAGTGGATAGTGAGAGAGACAGAGAGAAAGGTCTTCCTTTTTGCCGTTGCTTCACCCTCCAATGGCCGCCGCGGCCGGCGCATCTCACTGATCCGAAGCCAGGAGCCAGGTGCTTCTCCTGGTGTCCCATGCGGGTGCAGGGCCCAAGCACTTGGGCCATCCTCCACTGCCTTCCCGGGCCACAGCAGAGCGCTGGCCTGGAAGAGGGGCAACCGGGATAGAATCCGGTGCCCCAACTGGGACTAGAACCCGGTGTGCTGGCGCCGCAAGGCGGAGGATTAGCCTGTTAAGCCACGGCGCCGGCCTAGGACTTAAAATTTCTTATAATGTTCTTTTTGATGGTCTAAGTTCTAAAACAGAAACATGTAGAGATTTCAGAAAACAGTTAAGGTCTATCTGACTTATCTTACAAAAAAAAAAAAAAAACAGGTGCAGTGATTTGCCCAGAGTCACAAAAGTGGTGGTATGGATGGTACTAGCAGACAGCTCCCCAGAAGGAGAACTTATTACTCTGTCCTTTAACCTGTTCTCCTGCCCACTGAATCTCTGACACCAAGTATGGAGGTTTTACTATGCAAAAAAATTTCCTATAGCATGCCATTGAAGTTGGATTTAGTTAATTCAAGAGATAAGCACTATGTAAAGTGAGTGTGTGTGTGTATGTGTATGTGTGTGTGTGTGCTTTACTGATCTGGAAAACAATCTCCAAAAACCAATGCCTTATGTAGACTTTCAAAAAATTAACATAGCAAAATCTCTACAACTCAAATCGAAATTTGAACAAACTGCAATGACACAAATTCAGATTCATTGGATTTTTTTTTTTTTTATTTTACTTTGTTTCTATTTCCAGTTAGCTCTATTTTGGTGTTTACTAAACTTAAACTTAAGTATATATTCTCGATATTCTAAAATGTTTCTCTGTATCTTTTTTCAGTAATTTTTTAAAGATTTATTTATTTATTTGAAGGGCAGAGTTACAGAGAGGCAGAGGCAGAGGCAGAGGGAGAGAGTCTTCCATCTGCTGGTTCACTCCCCAGATACCGCAACAGCCAGAGCTGTGCCCACCTGAAGCCAGGAGCCAGGAGCTTCTTCCAGGTCTCCCACGAGGGTGCAGGGGCCCAAAGACTTGGAGCATATTCTACTGCTTTCCCAGGCTACAGCACAGAGCTGGATTGGAAGTGGAGCAGCCAGGATTCAAACCAGCACCCATATGGAATGCCAGCACTGCAGGCAGTGGCTTTACCCACTAACCAGTGCTGGCCCCTTTTCAGTAATTTAACATCCCTCACTACGTTGGCCTTTCAGTCCTCTGTATTTTCAGATCTTTCTCAATATGGTTGTTATTTTTTATAATACCTAAATCTCATCCTATTTAATTGCAGGACTAAAATGTATTCCATCTTTTTGAGGGTACTTCAAAAAATTCTTGGAAAATTGAAATTAAAAGATATATTTATTTTGGTGCAAAAAATTTTGAAACCAATGCATAATTTTTCTTTTTTTAAAAAAATGTATTTATTCACTTGAAAGAGTTACACAGAGAAAGAGAGGCAAAGAGAGAGAGAGGTCTTCTATCCGCTGGTTCAATCCCCAGGTGGCTGCAACGGCCGGAGCTGCACCTATCCGAAGCCAGGAGCTTCTTCCGGGTCTCCCACGAGGGTGCAGGGGCCCAAGGACTTGGGCCATCTTCTACTGCTTTCCCAGGCTACAGCAGAGAGCTGGATCGGAAGTGGAGCACCCAGGACTCAAACCAGTGCCCATATGGGATACCATCACTACAGGTGGTGGCTTTACCCGCTATGCCACATCATCAGTCCCTTGCACAGTTTTTCAGAATACCTATTCTCATGGATTTTTGAAGATCCTCTATTAGCATAAACTTGGAAAAATTTTGTGCCAAAATAAACTTCTCTTTCAATCTTACTTTGCATGATCTTCTTGAAGTACCCTTATACATTTCAATGAGCTAAACATGTTACATCATCAGTAACGTCTTTCCTCTAAATAACAGCAAAATAAGCATATATTTGATAAAGTTAGAAGTGTTAGAGAAAATTTTTCAATATAGACAATGCCTTGGCAAACAGTGTGTCACTGAGTTAATAAATCATTCATTGTTACTTGCTTGAATATTTGCTACCCTTATTTTATCAAGAGTACACAGGAAGAAAAGAAGAAACTTCCAAGTTTGAAGAACTAGGTCACAGGTGGAATGCAGACTGAACCTCTGATTCCTGGTATACTTGTATTTTAAACTAACATTCTCTGCAGAAAACTTAAGGAATTCCATGATCTCTGCAAATTTAATGATTCCGTATCCAGTAGTTCATTTTATTTTAAGAAATGAGTGTATATCAGAGACAATGGGGGGGGGGGTGTCTTTTCCCTTGATCACCTCCAGTAAACTTCATGAATATGCTTAGAATGGAAATAAATCAGGAGGAAAATAGGACAAAGAAGGCATCAGAAATTTTCAGCCCTGTGTTTTACCTCAGAAGAAATCTTATTGTCACTAGGAACATGAACACCAGGGTGGGGTGGGCCAGCACAGGAAAGGCACAACTGCAAGTGGCCATGCTGAGTTCAACAACAATCATCAAAAGGGGCTTTGGGATCTCACCAGCTGCAAAGTTTTTGTATTAGGCTGTGATTCCACTGGGAGGATGGGAGCCCCTAAATAATGATGTCAAAAGGGTTTTTACACGCCCAGGAAGCTATTTCAAGCAAACAAAAATCTACATTTGTTCCTAATGGAGGTTAAGGCCTTTGAGGATTAAAGACGGAGCATGTAGATGGCTATTATCTAAAAAAGCATTGTTCCCAACATAACAAAGGGATATATTCCTAAAAAGGAATATCTTTTCACTATAAAACTCTACAGAAATGATATGAACTTTCCAGGTATGAAAAATAAATGTCAGAAAGATGCTTTACTTTGAAAGTTATATGGCAACATGAATTTGACAATAAAGAGAACTGCAGAGAAATTTCATTACTGGAACATGTAGACATTGTATTTTAATATTTTTATCTTATTATGTAATTCATAATGACTGTTCCAACCCACTTTGGGGAAAGAATTACGACGCACTGTTTCAGCTTCCACTGACCTCTTACTTTTGTATTCTGCTTAGTGCACCTCAGCAAATGCAACATATTTATGCTCATTTGTACAAAAAGCAAAATGATGTTCTTCTAACAGACAATGAAGAGATTAAAGAAAAATATCAGCAACGAACATATCAAAATTTTACCCAACATTTGGTCTTAAAAGTCAATGAGACATTCTTTTCTCGGAGTCGAGAAAATCTTACCTGCAATTCTCAAAACAGGTTGCAGTGCATCTGCAACTATCTATTGCCACCTACTCCCAATAGTGTATTTTTTCTCTTCACTGGGGTTTACCAGGTTTGTGCCACAAGTTCTACTCCTGGCCACTTGTTGCAAAGGGCTTTCCTAATTCATAGTTGTTTTTTACACAGATTATAATGATGTCAGCAAACAGACTCCTTTCCAAATGAAAGGTCTGGTATTACGCTGAAAGGGCCACAAAAAACCACAACAAAATACAAGCTGACTTGTCCATAAACACAACAAAACTCAAAGGGCAAAAAAGTTCACTTAACATATACTATAGGTTTCTTGTAAACTGACTAAAAACAATTTCAGAGAATAACGAATCACAAGCTACTTAGCTGGCAACGAAATGAGTTCTGCACAAAGCCAGGGATACGTGGTTAAGCCCATCACATGCAAAAACTGTGACACCGTGCTTCTGCCACCACCACAATCTGCAGATTGCTTTATGTGGGACCCAACAGTTCTAGCAATGCTGTATAATCTCACATCCCTCCTGTGTCAAGTGAAGGAAAAGTTAACACATATAAAAACATAAGGACATAAACACATGTTGTAAAATGCATAGAATATTTTATCTTGTTTATATATGTTTTAAAGAAATCAACTTGGTTTGTTTGTTGGTTTGTCTGGTTTTCTGCATGCTTGTTTAATAATTATGTTCCACAGTTTGTTTAATAATTACATTGCACAGTCATCCGCAATTGTTCAGAGGTTTTGAAAAAATCAAGTTGGAAAAAGTTGTGGGGAGGGAAGAAGTCTGGTTAGCTTTCTAAACATGAGCCCTGTATTTGAACATGAAGACAAAAGAGGCAAAACTAAACCGATCAGGATAGAAAACAAGAATCAGATAAAAATTCTTCCTTCTAGCTGAGGACAGAAAGGTGACAGAGTGACATTTTACACCCACAGCCCAGGTGCTGACATGCACAATTTGCCCACTCAGAAATGAGCAGCTTTATTAGTGCTTATGAAACACCCTTGGGCCAGGATGCCACCTGAGCTACTTTCATCCCACATTGGAGGGCCTGGATTTGTATCCCTGTTCTGCTTCCAATTCCAGTCTCCTGCTAAGGTGCACGTTGGGAGGCAGTAACTGAGGTTTAAGGTTTGGGTCCGTGCCACTCATGTAGGAGACCTGGATCCAGTTCCAAGTTTCCCAGCTTCAGCTTGGCACTGCCTTGGCTATTGCAGGCATTTAAGGAATGAATCAGAAAATGGAGGGTATCTGTCTGAGTCTCCCTCTGTCTCTGAAATAAAAAATATAAAATAAATAAAATATAAAAATAAAATTTTTAAAATTCATTACCCATAACCAATTTAGCAATTAACTAAAATAACATTAAGAAAATAACTCAATAATCTTATATGTAGAAGTTTCATAAAATTGTTAAATTTTAAAGTTCACTAGAAGACTAATATCAGTGTGATTAGCAAAGTAAAAGTAAGTCAACAATGCAAAGATAGTATTAATCACATGAACTTTTTAAATTTAAGGGTTTACTTTTGTTCTAAAGGAGGCATTTTCTCAAAAGTAAGGCACAAAGGCCCTTCGAGACTGCCTGTATACACTGTATGTGTATGTGTATGTGTATGTGAGTGTGTCTCTCAAAGTCCTGAATCTTCAGTGTGTGTCAAAGCTAGCCTTAGCATATGAGTCAGAGTGACATCTAGTGGCAACTCTAACAAACAGTGAGTGTTTGGTACTCCATCTCTTGCAAATAGCACTGCGTAAATATTCTACCTCTAGTATTTTAAGCTGATTTCTCAATTTCCCCACTGCCGAAATTCTTGTTTCCTCCTTTTCCTTAACACCTCTAGTCCTATATCTTCTAGTTCTGCAGTCTACAGGTTTCTGTGTACAAGTATCATTTCCTATAGAATCCATGATCAGTCCGTTTTTCTCATCTTTTTCTTTCATTTTACCAATTTCCACCCTAGGTATATTATACTATCTGTTTTCTGTGTAACTCTTCAGAGTATTCCTCTATTAAATCAGGAGACTGAGCCAAATGAATCCATCATAATTCATGCAACCTTGGGAAATTATTTCATTCATTTCTAGTTGACATAATCATATCATATTTTTCCAAAGCAGTCATGCCATATCTTCTTTATCCTGTTCAAGCCTTTCTTTATCAAACCCCATTTCTCTTATTTTATAACAATCTCACCTCATAGGAAACATGGAAACTATTAAATGTAAATAACCTCTAACTACCAGCTCTCCATTTCAAAGACTCTTTATTTAGAATACCCCCTTTTCCTTATGTCAAAGAAAACATGCATATGTTCCTTTTTAAGGACTAACCCCTTTCCTTGTGTTCATTTTTTTCTGTTATTTATCTCTAGGATTTGGTAATATCAATGACTGTATCTCTCTTTAATCTTCGTAATTTCCCTCTGCATTTTGACTGCTTCCCTAAAACCTATGAGCACATGCTTAACACACCCCACCTAAAAATTACTTTCTTTAACCTGCTATAATCTCTTTGTCTTCCTCTTGTCAAAAAATAACCAAAAAATCTATAATGATGTCCTCTTTCTCTTCAATATCCATTAATTCTTCAACTTCTAATAATTTGCTTTTCACCATCACTATCTTACTGACATTGGCTTCTAGAAAGTCACCAGTGAGGCCATAAGTGGCCTGTTTAATAGCTTCCTTTTGTTGGAATCCTTACATGATGTTGCAATAATTGCTGTCTTACTTGGTTTCTACAATGCAGCAATCCTTTTATTCTATCTCCTTCATGATTCCTTTTTTGCCTATTTTTCCTTCTCATACTATCTAAACGCAAGATGGCCTCATATATTTCGGTAAAAAAGCAGCAGCAATGAAAAAAAAAAATTTTAAAAGACTTTACTTATTTGAGAGGCAGAGTTACAGACAGACAGAAGGAGAGACAGAAAGAAAGGTCTTCCGTCCAATGGTTCACTCCCCAAATGGCCGCAACAGCCAGAGCTGGGCTGATCCAAAGCCAAGAGCCAGGAGCTTCCTCCAGGTCTCCCAGGCAAGTACAGGGACCCAAGCACTTTGGCCATGTTCTACTGATTTCCCAGGGCATTAGCAGAGATCTGGATTGGAAGAGGAGCAGCCAGTACACAAACCAGTGCCCACATGAGGTGCCAGCACTGCAGGCAGAGGCTTAGCCTACTACGTCACAGCGCCGGTCCCACAGAAGTCTTATTCCTTCAGTCAAAGTGATTCAGTTTTTAAGTAAACATTAATTTCTCTATGAATCTATCCCAAATTTACATTCTGCTAATCTACCATTCCTTTCTTCAAAATGCTGCTTCAAACCTACTTCATTTAAACCTGCCCTGATAATTTTCCAATCATTGTCTCTATCACTGTCCAGTCATTCCTAATTCATTGTCTGTAATGAACTGAATTCTATATTAACATGTATTTTATGTCACCTTTGGATCTGCCCTAACATCTTTTTTAATTCTATATGTTTACTTGCAAATACCATGTGCCACTGTATGTATAACCCCTCCTCCCCCTTCTCAAATACATACTGTATTTTATGAAGGCAGCAAGCTTAATGCTCTTGTTTTCCAATTCTGGGTATTTCTTCAAAATGCCTTGAATTGAAACACTACTCTTCACGTAGCAGGTTCCTAGTAAAGTTTATTGATTAGGGCTAGTACTTGAATACCTGGTCAATTCATGAAAAAGAAATGATAGGCCAGTGCCGCGGCTCAATAGGCTAATCCTCCGCCTGCGGCGCCGACACATCGGGTTCTAGTCCCAGTCGGGGCACCGGATTCTGTCCCGGTTGTCCCTCTTCCAGGCCAGCTCTGCTGTGGCCCAGGAGTGCAGTGGAGGATGGCCCAATTGCTTGGGCCCTGCACCCGCAAGGGAGACCAGGAGAAGCATCTGGCTCCTGGCTTGCTTCGGATCAGCGTGGTGCGCCAGCCGCAGCAGCCACTGGAGGGTGAACCAACGGCAAAGGAAGACCTTTCTCTCTCTCTGTCACTGTCCACTCTGCCTGTCAAAAAAAAAAAAAAAAAGAAAAAGAAAGAAAGAAAGAACGGAAGGAAGAAAAGAAATATAAATGATAGAAATCATATTTTAAAAAAACTGACTTCCTTTGGCTTTAGCTGTTGGCACTAATATTATCAGAGTATAAACCATAGGAAGTAAGAGAATGCTTAGAAAAAAATTCTAATTCTGAGCTAACTGGACCAATTTTACTTGTGAGTGTTGCTCTGTAATTTACAAGAGATCTTCAAAAAGTTCACAGAAACTATGCATCATGAAAAATCTATGCATGGATTCCAAAAAAAAAACTTTTGCATAAAAATAAACTTAGCTTTTAATTTCATTTTCCACAATCTTTTTAAAAATTTTGTATTATTTTTATTTGCAAGGCAGAAAGAGACACAGAGAGAAAGATGACTGCTTCACTCCCCAAATACCAAGGCCAATGCTAGGAGCCTGGAACTCAATCCGCTTCTCCCACATGCATGGTAGGGACCCCATGAGTCATCACCTTCTGCCCCATCCTCCGACCCCGTGCACATTAGCAGGAAGCTGGAATGGAAGCGGAGCTGAGAACTGAACCCAGATACCCTGATATGCAATTCAGGCACCCCAAACAGCATCCTCACGCAGTTCTAAGCATTCACCCTCTATGATCTCTATGAAGTAGCCTCAAAACTTGTGACAGTTCTAATTTACACCCAACAAAATATATTTTTAACCACTTCTCAGAAAGACTATAAAATGGAAGACATACCCCTCTAGAAAATTACTAGCAGAACCGTGAATTTCAACACATTTTAAGGATCTATACAACTTTTATAATATGAAGACATTTGCCACAAGGTAAATTTCAGTCTGAAAAAATACGTTCCTAGACCAAATGTAACAGGCTGTTTAAAGAATATGCAATAATAATAATAAATGATGTGGACATTCTTGCTAAATCCTTGGATTTTGATTTAAGTATCAAAAAGCTTAAATATTATAAGAAACAATATTTTTTCTAAATTTTATGTATGTAACAGTCTCATTTCTTCTTATGAGGAAGGAGTGTGCTATCTTCATGTTTTTATTTATTTATTTATTTATTTATTTATTTATTTTTTGACAGGCAGAGTTGACAGTGAGAGAGAGACAGAGAGAAAGGTCTTCCTTTTTTGCCGTTGGTTCACCCTCCAATGGCTGCCGTGGCTGGCATGCTGCGGCCAGTGCACCGCGCTGATCCGATGGCAGGAACCAGGTGCTTCTCTTGGTCTCCCATGGGGTGCAGGGCCCAAGCACTTGGGCCATCCTCCACTGCACTCCCTGGCCACAGCAGAGAGCTGGCCTGGAAGAGGGGCAACCAGGACAGAATCCGGTGCCCCGACCGGGACTAGCACCCAGTGTGCCAGCGCCACAAGGTGGAGGATTAGCCTAGTGAGCTGTGGCACCTATCTTCATGTTTTTAAAGAAACTCTTTTTATTTTCTTTTTCTCCTTAGTCTAGTGAAGAGAGAGTCAGAATGAACCACACAGCAGGGTCGTTCTGCTAGGTGGCCCTGTCCACTGCTGTGGGGGGAAAAACACTTTGATCCAGGCAGGGTGTGGGGGAAGGATGGGATATGGGGGGCGGGGGTGGGACTGGATAGAAGAAGGCTCAGATTCAGAAATGCAAAACAGAGAAGACAGAAACACTGCTGAATGGACGACCTTTGTCTAGAGGAATAGGCCTGGGGCACACATGAAGAACCGAAACAGGACCCATAGTAACAGAGAAGTGGGGAGGAGGACAGAACAGCAGAACATGATCAAGACCGAGGTCTTAGGTATCACAGGGTCCTTAGCTCTGGGCCTACGACTGTCTAAAACCACTCAGACTAGCGAACCTATGACTCACATCAAACCAAAATTCTACTAGCTCACAGCCAGCTGCTGAGCTGGGTCAATGTCAAGCATGGGGCGTAAACAGTGTCTTCAGAAGGGCTCTGTTTTAGTATCTGACACAACCAAAAGTTTCTTTATTTTGGGTACACCAGAAATCACTAGATGAGAGAACATTTTTAACTAAGAAAAAAACCTTCTCAATTCTTAAAAGTAGGGAGGAAAAGATACAAAAATCAAGCATATGTACCTAAAAGGTGTTATCTAATACAGTGACACAGCCTAGCAATTTTAAATAGCCTTGAAATGCTGAATTACTTATAAGAACCACAAACAGAGCTTTCTGAACAGCTTTGATTCAGAAATGAACATTCTTTGTATTTGATGCAATTAATTCGGCCTTTTTTGTGGTCGATGCTATAAATGTTACGAAAATTATGTACTTCCCATGTTCATTACCTAAATTTCACATAATAATAGCTTTGTTAAATTAATTTTTCCCTAAAATAGATAAAACAATTACTCCTTATTAAGGATTAATCACTTGCCAAATTTAATTTTCTAAAACAACCTCATTTCAATTACATACAAATCTTGGATTTAGTATTTTCAACTTCTCAGTTTACTCTTTCACACTCAAATAGATTTTTAAATTTTTAAGTAACTAAAGCATTTTGCATGTATTCCTTTGGTTTTTAAGTGTCTACAGCCTTTATGTTCACTAACAGCTTAACTCTGAATGCTTTATTCCAGAGAATAATGCTGGAAACAATTGTTCACTTAGAGAATGCTGTCACAACAATATACCTCAGTTAAACAGGACTAGTCAGTATCAGGTACCCTATCTCTGAGTTTAGGCCCTTGGAATGGGTGAGGGAAAGGAAATGTAAGTGTTCATCTCATCTTCTAAGCACAGAATTGGCCATAAGCAGGTATCAGACCTTTGGACTTATTCTACCTCCTTTCCCAATACATACTCTTCTCCCTCATCCTTTTTTATTTCTACTAGTCTCGGGGACTTCACGATTTTTCCATTGTGTCAGAACATCTTTTTACCATCACTTCCCCAAATGTCCCACATCTTTAAATTCTTTACTCCACTACCATCTGATCTCAGCAAGAATGCAAACTGCGCCGGCACCACGGCTAAATAGGCTAATCCTCCACCTGCGGCGCTGGCACGGGTTCTTGTCCCAGTCAGGGCACCGAATTCTGTCCCGGTTGCTCCTCTTCTAGTCCAGCTCTCTGCTGTGGCCCAGGAAGGCAGTGGAGGATGGCCCAAATGCTTGGGCCCTGCACCCGCATGGGAGACCAGGAGAAGCACCTGGCTCCTGGCTTCGGATCAGCGCAGTGCGCCGGCCACAGCGCACCAGCTGCAGTGGCCATTGGAGGGTGAACCAACAGAAAAGGAAGACCTTTCTCTCTCTCTCTCACTGTCCACACTGCTTGTCAAATAATAATAATAATAATAATAATAATAATAATAATAAATGCAACTGCTTCAAAAAAGTAAGAACATGCTCAAATCTTCAAGAAGATAATTATTTTTAGTTAGCATCAACTACTAAAAACTTTATAATTTATAGGACCTTGGAGGAGGACATTTGGAATAGCAGTTGAGAGCCACCTTGTGATGTCTACATCCCATGTTTGAGTCCTGGCTCTACTCTGATTCCAGGTTCCTGCTAATGGGAACCCTGGGAGGCAGCAGGTAATGGCTCAAGTACTTGGGTCTCTGCTACCCATGAGGGAGACACAGACTGAGTTCCAGGTTCCTGCTTTCAATCTGCTCCAGCCCTAGTTGTTACAAGAATTTGGGGAGTGAACCAGCAGATGGAAGTTCGCTCTCTCTGTCTCTCTCTCTCTCTGCCTTTCTAATAAATAATAAAATTATTAAGAAAGAAAATATGGGGCCGACACTGTAGCATAGCAGGTGAGACCGCTGCCTGTAACGTTCAGATCCCATTTGTGCACTGGTTTGAGCCCCAGCTGCTCTGCTTCCAATCCAGATCTCTGCTGATGCAGCTGGGAAAGCAGTAGAAGATGGCCCAAGTCCTTGGGCCCCTGCACCCATGTGGGAGACCTGGAAGAAGCTCCTGGCTTAAGATCGGCACAGCTCCAGCCATTGTGGCCAATTGGGGAGTGAAACATTGGGTGGAAGATCTCTCTCTCTCTCTGCCTCTCCTCTGTGTAACTCTGACTTTCAAATAAATAAATAAATCTTTTTTTTAAAAAAAAAAAGATTATATCTTTGAAATGTTTCAATTATCAGTATACTGAAAAGAGAGTAAAACCATTTTAGATATTTAAATAAGCTTAATGTTAAGCATATTTTCTATGTTAACAGAATTATAAATTAAATTACTATAAAAACTCTCAGGATTCTCCACACTATTATTTTATATAGTATAATTTTATAATAACCTTGGCTTTTAATTTAGCCATTAATTAGGTTCAGAAAACTAAAGACACCAAAATAAGCCCATATTACAAGCAATTTCACCAAAAAGGTCACACCATGAGGCTTTATAATCCCAAATTATACATTATGAAGGTGCCTCTTTTCTTCTTTAAGTCATCAGGCACAGCCAAGAGAGTTAGGAAGCTGCAGGCACAACAGCGGGCAGCAAGGGGAGCGGTTAAGCTTCATCAATGCAGTGGCCACAAGGACTAGAAGCCATCATGATTAAGAGATTGCTCACAGGGGCTGGCACTGTGGTACAGCAGGTAAAGCTGCTGCCTGTGACACTGGCATCCCATATGGGTACCAGTTCGAGTCTTGACAGCTCCATTTCCAATCAAGCTCCCTGATAATGCACCTTGGAAAAGCAGCAGAAGATGGACCAAGTGCTTGGACCCCTGCACTCATGTGGGAGACTCAGAAGCTGCTTCTGGCTTTGGCCTGGTCCAGCGCTGGCCATTGCCACCATCTGGGGATTAAACCAGCAGATGGAAGATCTCTCTCCCTCTCTCTGTAACTCTGTCTTTCAAATAAATACATCATTAAAGAAAAAAACAGGTGTATCACTAAAAGAGAGAGAGACTGCTTACATATAGCAGACTGATGCTACAGAAAACTGCACCCCATTTTTCACTTTAAGTTACAAATATGGAAAGGGTGAAGCTACAATAAACCAATTGTTGTTAGATAGTAATCCCACAGTTTTCAATATACAGATACAGAAATTAATAGAAGTATAAATGTGTACAACATATGTATATTTCCCAATTCTATTTACTGAAAGGAACTGAGAAAAGAGACATTATACAGTGAGCAAAACTAGTATCCAGATTCAGGGTTCTAAATATCATTTTTTACACATAAAAGAACTTAGGAGGGCCAGCGCTGTGGCGTAGCAGGTAAAGCCACTGCCTGCAGTGCCGGCATCCCATATGGGCACCGGTTCAAGTCCCAGCTGCTCCACTTCCCATCTAGCTCTCTGCTATGGCCTGGGAAAGCAGGAGAAGATGGCCCAAGTCCTTGGGCCCCGCACCCACGTGGGAGACCCAGAGGAGGCTCCTGGCTCCTTGCTTTGGTTCAGCGCAGCTCCAGCAACTGCAGCAACTGGGGAGTGAACCAGCAGATGGAAGACCTCTCTCTCTCTCTGCCTCTCCTTCTCTCTCTGTGTAACTCTTTCAAGTAAAATAAATAAATCTTTAAAAAAGAACTTAGGATTCCTTGGAAAACAGCTGATTACATGGCACAGGTAGGGATACTGCAAGATGAGACTAAACATATTCTTGTGTCAGAGAGTAAGGAGATGCTCAAGTGATACAGACATGTTAAAGCACAAGAAGTTTGAAAAGAAGTTTGAAGAGGCTCTCACTGGACAAACCCAAAACAATTTGTGTATCACATATGTAATAAGAATTAAAACTCCTTAAATAAAACAAGAACCCATGAGCTCATATTGATATAAATGAAAAAAAGGGATCAACAAAAGAGGAGATTTCTTATTGAAGATTGCTAACCTATTAACGTGGAAAAATAAGCAATTAGAAAATTAACAGTTAATACCTGTCTTAGTGCCAATTAACACAAATAAATGTTTCTTAAAGATTTTCATATTTACTTATTAATTTATTTGAAAGGGTTACAGACAGAGATACATACACACACACACACACACAGATCTTCCACCTGCTTTTTCACTTAGATGGCTGCAACAGCTGTGGCTGGGCAAAACCGAAACCAGGAGCTTCTTGTCGGGCTCCCACGTGGGTGCAGGGGCCCAAGCACTTAGGCCATCTTCCACTGCTTTCCCAGGACATTAGCAGGGAGCTAGATCGGAGCAGCTGTGACAGGAACCGGTGGCCACACGGGATGCCAGCACTACAGGTGGCGGCTTTACTGTCTACACCACAAGGCTGGCCCCAAGAAACACCTTTAAATGTTAAAACTAATGGGCAAGTTATATGGGAACATAATATTTACATTTTTTCAAATTACCTCTTTAGAAAATAGTAACAAGGGCCAGCCCTGTGATACAGGAGGTTAGTGCTGGAATCCCATAAAAGCTACCAGTTTGTGTCCTGGCTGTTCCAATTCCGATCCAGCTCCCTGTTAATGCACATGGGAAAGCAGTGGAAGATGGCCCAAGTGGCCCCTGCACCCATATAGGAGACCCAGAAGAAGCTCCTGGCTTCAGCCTGGCAAAGCCCTGGCTTAGCTGAATAGGCTGGGATAATAAATTTCACCCATTCATTTGTTATTCAATTCAACAAATATTAAAAGTCCTGCTCTTTTTACAGGCCCTGGGAGCACAATAGGAAAAAGCAGACAAAAATCAACTACTTTAAGGAAACCAGGAAGAAGGGAATATAAAGTTTTGCAAAGGACTAAAGTTTTCAATTATAAGGTCATCAATTAAGCCTCATTAAGAAGGTAGTTTTTTTGTTTGTTTTTGTTTTTAATTTATTTGAGGGACTGGTGTTATGGCATAGAAGGCTAAGTAAGCCTCTGCCTGTGGTGCCAACATCCCATATGGGAGCTGGTTTACATCCCAGCTGGTCTTCTTCCAACCCAGCCCTGTACCATGGTCTGGGAGAGGAGTGGAAGATGATGTGAGTGCCTGGGCCCCTGCACCCATGTGGGAGACCTGGAGGAAGCTCCTGGCTCCCTGCTTTGAATAGGCCCAACTCCAGCTGTTGAGGCCATTTGGGAAGTGAATCAGAGGATGGAAGACCTTTCTCTCTGTCTCTCCCTCTGTCTATAACTCTCTCTCTCAAGTAAATAAATAATTTTTTTAAAAAATTATATTTGAAAAGCAGAGATACAGAAAGAGAGGTGAAAGAGAGAGAGAGAAAGAGAGAGCGAGAGAGAGAGATCTTCCATCCACTGGTTCACTTCTCAAATGGCTACAATGGCACAGACTGGGCCAGGCTGAGGCCAGAAGCTTCTTTCTGGTCTCCCACATGGGTAGAGGGACCCAAGCACTTGGGCCATCTTCCACCGCTCTCCCAGCTGCATTAGCAGAGAGCTGGATCAGAAGTGGAGCAGCCAGGACTCGAACCAGTGCCTGTATGGGATGTTGGAACCACAGACGGAGGCTTAGCCTTCTATGCCACAGCACTGGCCCAAGAAGGTAGTTTTTAAGAAAAATCAAAATGAATAACTGTAATCATTAATCAGTGATTTGGGGGCACAGCAAACTTTGGGATCGGAAAATGTCTGACACGTTCCAGCAAAGTATAAAAGCTGGGGCGGTTTCAACACAGAGAACACGGAGGGCCCTGGCAGGAACCTGGGTCAGAGATAAGGAGGAGCCAGATCATCTAGAGCTGTGGATCCTGGAAAGGACTTGGGCTTTGACTTCCAGTGAGATGGGAAGCCACGGGAGGTTTCTGAGCAGAGAAGCCACATCATCTGACTTAAGTTTTCATAGGATCACTGGCTCTGCTGCCTAGAAAATAAAGTCAAGGGCATATTTGGCAAGAAAAAGAAAGCCAATACCAATCAAATTTAACTTCTCCACACTGGCCAGTCTCATGATAAAATACAATAAAAGCAATAAGCAGAAGCTAAATTAAGAAATAATGTTTTATACTATACCTTTGCAAAATAAAATGATAGTTAAGAATTAACGGCCGGCGCCGTGGCTCAACAGGTTAATCCTCCACCTTGTGGCACCGGCACACCGGGTTCTAGTCCCGGATGGGGCACCGGATTCTATCCCAGTTGCCCCTCTTCCAGGCCAGCTCTCTGCTATGGCCCAAGTCCTTGGGCCCTGCACCTGCATGGGAGACCGGGAGAAGCACCTGGCTCCTGGCTTCGGATCAGCGAGATGCGCCGGCCGCAGGGGCCATTGGAGGGTGAACCAACAGCAAAAAGGAGGACCTTTCTCTCTGTCTCTCTCTCTCACTATCCACTCTGCCTGTCAAAAAAATTAAAAAAAAAAAAAAAGAATTAACTGTATGAGTTAAAAAGAAAAAAAAAATCAGTCTTGTTCCAATTTTCAGGCCTCATTTTTTAAAAATCAGTGAATGGATTTTCCATATTACTGAAGTGACCTGAAAGCTACATTTTAGTGTAAGTCTAAAAAATATACTTAAATGAGAACCATTATTTAAATCATAAAACAAATATAGTAAATGCTTCAAAAAATGAAAGAAAGAGGTAGAATAGAAAATCATAAGGCACAAGAAATTAAAAGTAAGTAAAGGGAAAAAAGAAGGGAGGTTCTACTTCTATAAATGTCAGATGATGGAACTCCACAGAGAACAATTTAAATGCTGGACAAAAATGAAGACTCTGATAAATCAATTCCCACATTAAGCTGGAATAACAAGTGGCTATTCTCAAATGGTAATGGGGAAATAAAAAATTAACTAGCTATTGCACAGATCTGCAGCCTACATTCCCAACATCTGAGTAGACTAGGAAGTCTTGGGCCCTGAACTTGAATTAGAGTATGTACTGCTAGTGCCTCTAAGGCATGGTGTACCTACATATAAAATAAAATCCCCTCGGGGGAAGATAACTCAATTCAAGTATCCATATCTCTACAAATAATTTTCAAACATCATGCCCCACAAACTCAGTCAATCCTCATTATTTGAGGATTCTGTATTTGCAAATTCAACTGTTCACCAAAAATTGCTTATAACCCAAAAATCAATACTCCAGGTGCTTTTGTGGCCATCTGCAGACATGTACAGAGTGGCAAAAAAATTGAATTGCTCAATGACCATGTTTCAAGATTAGGTTAAACAAGGTGTGTTGCTCTGCCTTCTTGCTTTAGCTCTCCCACAACATCCTTTTCATATTGTTGTGCTTTCTGTTGGGGATTTCACCATTTAAAATGGCCCCAGGTACGCTGCTAATGATGTGTTTTAGTGTGCCTCAGTGCAAGAATGCTATAATGTGCCTTACAGAAAAAACATTTGTTTAAATATGCTTCATTCAAGTATGAGTTAAGAGTGCTGGTGGCCATGAGTTTAATATGAATGAATCAAGAGTATGTATTAAATGTGTCTTTAAATAGAAACACACATAAAACAAGATCATATATTGATCAGCTGCTGAAAATTTTGTTATCAGAGACTTACAGAAACCTAAATCCCCTATTTTCCCTAAAGGCAATGCTTTAGTATTCATGGCAAATTTATAGAACACAGCTTAGCGTGAAAACAAGAATCAACAGTGTTTATAACCAATACCAGATGAGTCAATATAGTCAGAAGCAAAAGAACCAACAGAAACAACGAATTATGGAAACAGACTTACAGGGACTTCAGATACTTAAGGAACAAGTACGATGGAGTACAAGTACAGTAATTACGCATACTCTGAGTTCAACAAAATAAATAAAAAACAAACATAAAATTTTCATCAGTAAAATTCCAAACTTCACAAATGACATGGATAATTTCAGAGAAACAAATGGAAATTTGAGAACAGAAAAAAATACAGTGACCAAAAGTAAAAATTCAGTAGACAGGTGTAATATCAATTAGATACCAAGAAACAGAGAAAGAGCAAAACTACCTAGAATAAAGCATAAAAAAAAAAAAGAAAGAAAGAAAGAAAGAAAGAAAGAAAGAAAGAAAGAAAGAAAGAAAGAAAGAAAGAAAGAAAGAAAAAGATGGAAAACACCAGGAGGGGATAGGATACCTGAAGTACACATGCAGAAGACTTCACAAGCTTTTCACTGGCATGCTGGAAGATCAAGGGAAGATAGGGCAGAGGAATTACCTGAAGAATTAATGCCTAAAATTTTTCCTGAATTGCTGAAAGTCAAGAACCTCTGGATTCAAGATAGGTAATGAATACAGAGGCAGATAAATGAAAAACCTACACCTAGGAAAAAGCAGAAACCAGAAAGAGATCATCTCCCACTGGACAAAAGTCACCCTATTCTCAAGCAATTATAATGCAAGCTCAAAGACACACGAATGATACCTTCAGGCAGTAAAAGAAAATAAATCCCAACCTGGAACTCTCAGTAAAACTACCCTTCAAGAAGGTATACAAAATAAACACACTTCCACACAAATAAAAACTAAAAGACATCAACAGATAAACAAAATGTGATACACACATACAACAGGATTTTACTTAGCCTTAAAAGAAAATTCTGACACAATGCTACAACATGGGCTGAACCTTAAAGACATTATGCTAACTGAAATAGGCCATTGACAAAAGATAAATACTGTGTGATCCCACTTACATTAGGTATCTTACCTTTAATCATTTAAGACCATTAATGTGAACTATATGCAAAGAACAGAGCACTATGCTTGTTATACAATGAGTACTAAAACCAGTTAACTTAAAGACATTAAATACTATTCAAGGAAAGTAGTATCTGTACTTTAAGAACTACAATATATATGTATTTTAAGAAATACACAAAGTTTTTTTGTTACTGAAACAAAAATACACAAAATTCGGTTCCTTTACCCTGAAATCTCTCTTGTCTCAACCACTCCCACTGATGCAAACCCAGTATCTTACAAGAAAATATGATGCTAGGATAATTTCTAAAGGTCAAAACAGCCAGAATTTTGTCAGAATATATAGTAACTGTGAATAAGTAAAATAATCCATAGTTATCCCCAAATTTCAAAATAAATTTAATAATTCTGAGTTTTTAATAAGTTTTGGTATATATTTATATTTAGTGACTAAACTATGTGAGATGGATAATTTTAAATGTTTAGTAAAATTAATTTTTCAAAAAAATAATCATTCTCCTTGGGCTGGATCATCTGTTTTTAAAATTTTTTATGTCAACCCAAAATACTAACAGTTATCATAGACAATAAGTTTACTATGTAATATACTTTTTAACCGCCCCCTTTTGAAGTCCTTTTGATGATTTGATCAAGTAACATATTTTACAGAAGCAAGGTATTTAGGAAAGGAAAGATAATGTCAAAGTTATCTTTTTTATCTGACTGATGTATAATCAATGATCTACCCTCTACAGATGGCTATGAAAGCATCCAAAAAATTGTTTCTATGTGACAGAGTGCATCATGCTCCACAAAGCGAACTGTTTTCCGTAGTATTAGTAAGGCCATCAACACACTTTTTCTCAAGCCCTTCTTTCTAGTCCTATGTCCTTTACAAAACTAAGTAATTTCAGAAAATAACTACTGGAGCTGTTAAAACACGGACCTCTGCATATCTGACAATGCAAATTATACATGGTAAGGTGAAAACTGTTGATACTGTATTTAAAATGTGAATCTTCTAACCTTCCAAAATCATTTATTCACTCACTGTTCCAGAAACGCTTCTAGAATGTACCATAGCTTTCAGGATTGAGGCCAAGTACTTTAGAGTGATTTTCAAATGTTGGCTTATGGATCTGATATCTGTCATTTACTTACTTTATGACATAAAGACAGATTTATCCGAATAGGAAATATTTTAACAACTTATGAAAGCAAAAAATTGATATTTATAAGTCTAATTATTCAACTATGAAATCAAATCAAGTATCAAATTTTTCTACTAAATAAAAATTACCAGCTTCCCAATCTTTATTAAATATTACCTATTAGTTATACAGAATCGTATAGTTTATGTCTCTAATGAAGAAAAATGATTCAATTTAAAGCTTTTTTTTACTGTTGATAATCAAATTACAACCAATCTATCTCTATACTATTTTTTTACCTCACAGTAACTCCGATAGTATTGCTTTCATAAGACTCTAATCATAACAATCTCATTTATTACAATTTATTTAAAGTATATAGTCCCAGAATAAAGTCATTTTTCAAGCTGATAATCTCTTTTTCAGATTCCTGCTATCTTTCAACCTGAGAGTTCACAGATACCTAGGTAATAATCTAAACTATAAATTTTATCATTAAATGAGAAGCTGGGGCTTTACTGTAAATCAATTGAAAGTTTATCTTCAGGCCAAAATACTCCACCAGATCTCATGAGTGACCATCTTTATCACCACTGGCTAAAGCATATCAATCATCAGAAGAAATTTTCAACAGATTTAAAATAAGGAAGTAATCACAGAACAGATGTCTGTTCCAAAATTCATCACAGGACACTCAAATATAAATGACAACAATTGTGGTAATATCAAAAACGTTTGCTTTTTTCTTAAAACAATTTGAGATGTCTGAAACTTGTTAGAATCTTGTAACTCTATGCAACTTTTTAAAAGTATATTTAAGAATAGGCCAACGCCATGGCTTAACAGGCTAATCCTCCGCCTTGCGGCGCCGGCACACCAGGTTCTAGTTCCGGTTGGGGCGCCGGATTCTGTCCCGGTTGCCCCTCTTCCAGGCCAGCTCTCTGCTGTGGCCCGGGAAGGCAGTGGAGGATGGCCCAAGTGCTTGGGCCCTGCACCAGCATGGGAGACCAGGAGAAGCACCTGGCTCCTGGCTTCGGATCAGCGCGATGCGCCGGCTGCAGCAGCCATTGGAGGGTGAACCAACGGCAAAAAGGAAGACCTTTCTGTCTCTCTCTCTCACTATCCACTCTGCCTGTCCAAAAAAAAGTATATTTAAGAATATACTAATATTATGACTAGTGTGTCAGAGTAGAAACCAAAGGAATGTTAAATTAATAATTCTAGAATTTATCTACTATATTTCCTTTAAGGTTTAAAATTCTATTTCCCTGGGGCCAGCACTGTGGCACCGTAGGTTAATCCTCTGCCTGTGGCGCCGGCATCTCATATGGGCTCTGGTTTTGTCCTGGCTGCTGCACTTCCAAACCAACTCTCTGCTATGCCCTGGGAAAGCAGTGGAGGATAGCCCAAGTCCTTGGGTCCCTGCACCCACGTGGGAGACTAGGAAGAAGCACCTGGCTTCGGATCGGTGCAACTCTGGCCATTGCAGCCATTTGGAGAGTGAATCAACGAAAGGAAGACCTTTCTCTCTGTCTCTCCCTCTCATTGACTGTGACTCTAACTCTCAAATAAAATGGAAGGGAGGGAGGGAAGGAGGGGGGAAAGGAGGGAGGGGGGAAAGGAGGGGGGAGGGAGGGAGGGAGGGAGGGAGAAAAAGGTGAGATGGTCAAAAGGTTGAACTATACAATGGAAAAAAATTTTTAAAAATTCTATTTCCCTTTCAATTTTATACACAAATACTACTTTTGCTTTTATTTCAGAAGACTTACAAATGCAGTCTTCACTTCCTTTTTCATTTCATCACTCTAATCAGCAGGAACAGTGAGAATAAGAGAAGTGAACATAAATGCACTCTGGCAGTTGGCTCTGCAGCACAATGGCATCCACACCTTGAACTCGGTCCACTGTGGATATTTTAGAATGTTAGGACTAAAATATTATATACTAGATTATAATCATAGAAACTTCAGTAAAATCCCAACCTTTAAACAGTGAAACCATAAATTATGCCACTACTTTAAATTGCCTCTGTTCACAACATTATTTCAAAATGTCTTCTACCAAGGTGTTACATACTATTTAATAACACAGTGGCATGAAAATAATTTTAATTCCTTTTGTGAAATGGAGTCTTTATCAAGCAATGCTTAGAAAATTGAAATTTTAACTCTGTACAAGAAAATTAAGAAAATGCAAGCAGTGAATCCTTAAGAAAAAATACACCCATGTTATATAGTAAAAGTAGCACTTATTTTAGTCCAAATTCAAGGGTAATCTGAGTGAAACAATGTGTATGGAGAGTACAATTTCCTACACACTTATTTATTAATGTTGTAAGTGGAATAAACATATAAACTGGGGGGAAATGGCTGTATTTTTATGAAAACTTGTATTAAACTTATGCCCATCTAGAAGAGAATTACATATTCATATTAACATGTTAAATATAAATCATTAAATCCTGTGTGCTGACCTCTAGAAGACAAAATTAGTTTAAAAATACACAGTGACAAAGAATGGCAGTGAAAGAAAAGAAACCAACAAAGGCTATATTTAACTGGCTGCTCAGTCATTAGAAAGGTGCCCCGTAACTACCATATGTTACTCAAATATGTTATCACACCTACAATTTCATCATATGTCTCCCAAGAAATTAATTAGCTCTAACTTTTTCAACTTTGACAAAAACGTCTGCATCAGTCAGATTACTAGCTGTTGCAAACATTTCAAAATTCAAAGCTTTTCTTCAGCTTGTATTTAACCTTTTAATTACTGTTAATCATTTAGCAACATTTAGAACAGCATTCATTAGACAGATGTCAAATTCTAGAATTCTGAATAATGTAAATTCATTTACACATATATTTACTTTGGGTGCATATTTACTAAGTGACTTTTAAAATAAAAGTAATCTAAGTTCTAAGGCCACTTATTGATCCAGCATTTCACAGCTGTATTTAAGTTAAAGGGGAAAAAAACATAAAATTTTTACTTTCTCTAAAAATCTAAAAAGTTATATTTAGTTTAGAACAAATGACTTAGAGCAATAAAAGAATTCAATGACTATAAAACTTATTTAATTAATAAAAGAAACTTAAAAGAACATGTTAATTTAAAAAGACTTTGCAGCTACCAGCAGTAATAAAGAAACAAGACATTAAGAGGAATATTTACATAAAGACCTTCTTTACCATCAAATTTTTCAAAAGGAAAACAATAATGGCAAAAATAACAAGACATCCAACAATATTTCTATTTTTTTAAGCCCTCTTTTTTTTAAGATTTATTTTATTTACTTGAAAGTTAACAGTTTTAGAGAGAGATCATCCATCTGATGATTCACTCCCCAAATAGCTGCAAAGGCTGGGGGTAGGCCAGGTGGAAGCCAGGAGCCAGGAGCTTCTTCTGGGTCTCCCAAACAGGTGCAGGGGCCCAACGTGGGCCATCCTCTGCTGCTTTCCCAGGCACATTAGTAGGGGACTGGATCAGAGGTGGAGCAGCTGGGACTCCAATAATCAATATGAGGTGGGGGCACTGAAGGCACCAGCTTAAATGTTCGTGTTTGAATTTTCCCTGTTGAATGTTTCCTGTTTGATTTTGAATCACAAGCCCAGGCTACCATCAACCATGTAAACCAGCTTCTACCTAGTACTAGTTATAGCATTAATTCACATGTACAACACATTAAGGATAGAGATCCTACATGGGGAGTAAGTGCACAGTGACTCCTGCTGTTGATTTAACAACTGACACTCTTGTTTATGGTGTCAGTAATCACCCTAGGCTCTTGTCATGAGTTGCCAAGGCTATGGAAGCATTTTGAGTTCGCCAACTCTGATCTAATTATTTAGACTAGGTCATAGTCAAAGTGGAAGTTCTCTCCTCCCTTCAGAGAAAGGTACCTCCTTCTTTGATGGCCTGTTCTTTCCACTGGGATCTCACAGAGATGTTTCACTTAGGTCTTTTTCTTTTTTTTTTTTTTTTCCAGAGTGTCTTGGCTTTCCACGCCTAAAATACTCTTATGGGCTCTTCAGCCAGATCCGAATGCCTTAAAGGCTGATTCTGAGGCCAGAGTGCTGTTTAGGACATCTGCCATTCTATGAGTCTGCTGTGTATCCTGCTTCCCATGTTGGATCATTCTCTCCTTTTTAATTCCTGATCAAGGATTAATAACCAGAATCTACAAAGAGATCAAGAAATTCCACAACAGCAAAACAAACAACCCACTTAAGAGATGGGCCAAGGACCTCAATAGACATTTTTCAAAAGAGGAAATCCAAATGGCCAACAGACACATGAAAAAATGTTCAGGATCACTAGCAATCAGGGAAATGCAAATCAAAACCACAATGAGGTTTCACCTCACCCCAGTTGGAATGGCTTACATACAGAAATCAACTAACAACAGATGCTGGCAAGGATGTGGGGAAAAAGGCACACTAATCCACTGTTGTTGGGAATGCAAACAGGTAAAGCACTATGGAAGACAGTTTGGAGATTCCTCAGAAACCTGAATATAGCCCTACCACATGACCCAGCCATCCCACTCCTTGGAATTTACCCAAAGGAAATTAAATTGGCAAATAAAAGAGCTGTCTGCACCTCAATGTTTATTGCAGCTCAATTCAAAACAGCTAAGACATGGAATCAACCTAAATGTCCATCAACAGAAGACTGGATAAAGAAACTATGGGATATGTACTCTATAGGGTACTATATAGCAGTAAAAAAAAAAAAAAAAGAAAGAAAGAAAGAAAAGAAATCTGGTCATTTGCAACAAAATGGAGGAATCTGGAAAACATCACACTGAGTGAAATAAGCCAGTCCCAAAGGGACAAATATTGTATATTCTCTCTTGATTTGTGGCAACTAACTGAGCACCTAAAAGTAAACTTGTAGAAGTAAAATGGACACTATGAGAAACAATGACTTGATCAGCCCTTGTCCTGACTGTCGAGGAACAACTTACTATATTATTCCTTTTTGTATTTTTTTTGTTCTACTTAATACCATTGGTTGAACTCTTTAACTGTTTAAATTTAACTGAAAAGTGATCCCTATTAAATATAAGAGTAGGAATAAGAGAGGGGGGAGATGTATAGTTTAGCACATGCTCACTCGGACTTACCCCTAATGGTAGAGCTAGAAACATGCCAGGGGATTCCAAATCAATCCCATCAGGGTGGCATGTACCAATGCCATCTTACTAGTCAAAGTGATCCGTTTAAGTTCATAATTCATCATATGACAGGATTAAGTGTCAAAGGGATCACATAAACAAGACTAGTGTCTGCTAATAATAACTGATATAATTAAAAGGGAGGGAATGATCCAACATGGGAAGCAGGATACACAGCAGACTCATAGAATGGCAGATGTCCTAAATAGCACTCTGGTCACAGAATCAGCCCTTAAGGCATTCGGATCTGGCTGAAGAGCTCATGAGAGTATTTTACGCATGGAAAGCCAAAACACTCTGGCAAAAAAAAAAAAAAAAAAAAAAAAAAAAAGACCTAAGTGAAACATCTCTGTGAGAACCCAGTGGAAAGAACAGGCCATCAAAGAAGGAGGTACCTTTCTCTGAAGGGAGGAAAGAACTTCCATTTTAATTATGGCCTTGTCTAAATAAGGTCAGAGTTTGTGAACTCAAGAGGCTTCCTTCCATAGCCTAGGCAACTCATGACAAGAGCCTGGGGTGATTACTGCCATCATAAATAAGAGTGTCGTTAAATCAACAAGAGTCACTGTGCACTTACTCCCCATGTAGGATCTCTGTCCTTAATGTGTTATACTATGCGAATTAACAGTAAAACTACTACTCAAACAGTACTTTTTACTTTGTGTATCTGTGTGGGTGCAAACTATTGAAACCTTTACTTAGTATATACCAAGTTGATCTTCTGTAAATAAAGATAACTGAAAATGAATCTTGATGAAGAATGAGATGGGAGAGTGGAAGATGGGATTGTTGCAGGTGGGAGGGAGGTTATAGAGGGAAAAGCCGTTATAATCCAAAAGTTGTACTTTTGAAATTTATATTAAATAAAAAATTTTTTAAAAAGTTACTTCAGCTGAAATGAATTTTTTTTAATTTTATTTATTTGAAAGAGAGAGAAGCAGAGGCAGAGAGAGGTCTCCCATCCACTGGTTCACTCCCCAACTGACCACAACAGCCAGAGGCTGCACTGATCCGAGGAGCCAAACTTCTTCCAGGTCTTCCCCGTAGGTGCAGGGGCCCAAGGATTTGGGCCATCTTCTACTGCTTTATCAGGCCAAAGCAGAGAGCTGAGTTGGAAGGGGAGCAGCCAGAACTTCAACCGGTGCCCATATGAGATGACAGCACTGCAGGCTGGGGCTTTAACCCGCTGCGCCACAGTGCCGGCCCATTGAAGTAAATTTTCAAGTTAAGCAGAACGAGAGCAGCGTGAGCCTGCTGGTAGCTATCAGTCTTGTTTTTGCAGTTATCTAGGAAAATGGCACCTGTGAATTATATAATCTTTTAGCGGAAAAGAACCTAAGAGATACCAGATCTCCTCTAAGAAGCCTTCTTTGGCTTCTCCAAGTACAATTAAGCGTTTCTTTCTCTTTATTTCTAAGCTCCATAGAAAACAGAAATTATGTTTTTACTCACCTTTCTAGTCCCAAAACCTAAGTCTAGCAAAGAAGGAGTTTAGTTAGACTTCCTATTTTTAAAAGCACTCCTTTAGAAATATCAATCTGGTAGCAACAGAGCAAAGATTCAAATTCTAAGGTTTCTAACTACTGTGAAATTATTTGTTATTATGTATATTGCATTTGCCCTCAAATAGGGTGGAGAGTACTTGCTCATATTCAATAAATATTTAAGAAGATCCTACTATAACTATATTGAATAATTATAATAAAAAACACAAAAACGAGTGACAGATACTCGCCACCATCATAGAGTATATTCCAGTCAGGGGAAAACCACAATTAAGAAGAAAATCCCATTTAAGATTGCTGACTGGAGACTCAGCTACTACACTTCCAATTCATCCCCTGGTAATGCATCCTCACAGGCAGCTGATGACTGCTCAATTGCTGAGCTCACTGCCACTCACAGGTGCAATCAAGTGGAGTGGCTGGCTCCTGGCTTCCACCTGGTTAAGGGCACTTGGCGAAAAAACCAGCAGAAGTTCTGTCAGTCTGATTTTCAAATAAGTAAAAATAAATGAGCATTTAGACCACATAAACAACTTATTCATAAGGTTTTTTAAATTCCATATTTATTAAATTAGTGAATGAAAGAACTTCTCTTTAGTGTTCCAGTTGAATATTTAAAACTTTACCATGATCATGACCTGTCTGTATTGATGTACAGACGTACAACTTAATGTTATATCAGATCACAAGAGACAAGTGGTCCTTTCTTCCAGTCTTGGTTGGGGTCAGCTTTAAACCACATCCGTCGGGGCCGGTGCTGTGGCACAGCAGGTTAACTTCCTAACCTGAAGTACTGGCATCACATATGGGTACCAGTTCTGGTCCTGGCTGCTCCTCTTCTGATCCAGCTCTCTGCTATGGCCTGGGAAAGCAGTAGAAGATGGCCCAAGCGTGGGAGACCAGGAAGAAGTTCCTGGCTCCTGGCTTCAGATAGGCACAGTTCCAGCTGTTGCAACCAATTGGGGAGTGAACCAGTGGATGGAAGACCTCTCTCTCTCTCTGCCTCTCCTCTCTATGTAACTCTGACTTTCAAATAAATAAATAAATCTTAAAAAAAAAAAATCCATCAAACAGTCTTCACAAGGGTCCAGAGACCCTCTTCTATGAGATCCTCTCATTACTTGAATAATGCCACTACCAGGACCATTGGTTGCCATTCTCACTCTGTCTTTTATACTACAGTGTCTGTTTAAGTATTTACAGGGGGTGATAATGGAACGAACAAGGCCTTCACCAACCAGGCAGTCAACCAAATTCTGCTTCAGGGATATACTTGGCTCCCCACCCAGGAGACAGTAGCTTGAGACATTGCCCCATGCCAGCAGAGAGTACCTTGTTGTCCCAAGTCAGCAGGAAGTAGCTCTGAAGACAGATCATTGTTCCTCTACCCCTCCTGGATTTTGGAGGCTAATGTAATCCCATACAACTCTTACTTTATAAAAAACAAAAAGGGGGAATGTTAGTAAAATGGCACAGTCTTATCTATGGCATGATCTGCACAGCGGACATCATCCTAGGCTCTAGCCCCTGCCACCATTGCTAGAAGTCAGCTGACCACATGGCCCAACCACTGGTATCAGCTCCTCCCCCATCCTAATGGGATTCACAGCTCCTACTTCCCTGCCCACCTCCAACCCCATAAAGTTTTAAGAGAACTTGTTCCTGAACACGTGGCTCTCTTTCTGTCTCCTGATCTGTCTCTTGATCTTTCTCTCTCTCTCTCTCTCTCTTGATCTCTCACTTACGCTCTCCTTCTCCCTCTTTTTCCTTCTTCACCCTATCCCTCCAGTCTATCAGATTTTCCCCCAATAAACTCTTTCCCTTAAAAAAAAAAAAAAAAAACTTTACCATGGATATTCTTTTGTCATCAAAAATCTAGATCTTCAAAATTAAAATTGTTTTCTTCTTTTTAAAAATGTTTCTTTTTATCTACTTGAAAGGCAGAGTGACACACAGACACACACATACACAGACATCTTCCATCCATCCACTGGTTCACTCCCTAAATACCTGCCAACAGCCAGTCTCCCACATGGGTAGCAAGGACCCAATACTTCAGCCATCATCCTCAGCCTCCCAGGGAACATCAGCAGGAAGCTAGATCACAAGAGGAGACAGGACTTGTACCCAAGCACTCCAGTATAGGTATTTCAAGTAGTGGCTCAATACACTGAGCCACAACACCTGCCCCTAAACATGCAGGATTCACTGACACCCACAAGAAGACAAGACTTATTGTCATGACACCGGAAGGGCTAATAACCTGCAGAGATGGCAGAACAGGTTCAAGAACAGAGTAAGGATGGGATATAGTCAGGCTCTATGGGTATCAGAAGAAAAGGCACACCAATATGAGGATGAACTAGGAAAATCAAAGCATCAGAGAAGCTGTCTGTTTCAGTAAGGAATTGTTAATCAGTGATATTAAATGACACACATCCAGAAGGCAAAGCAAGGTAAAGGCAGCTGGGATGCAAACCGGCACTGGATTTACCCGCTACGCCACAGCGCTGGCCCCTGAACTTTTCTCTTAATATGTTTTTTAACCTGACAGCAAACAGAAATAAATATTTGCATTTTTCCTGATTTTACAGTAAATTTGCTCACAGGGCTTGAAAATAACCTCCAACTGTCAAAATGAAGTGAAAACAGTCAAAGTTTCTATAAAATGAAAGGTTGGAAACTTGACATAAAATTTATAAACCCAGAGAGGGGAGGGAAAAAATGTAGCATCAAGAAACTCTAGGGGGCCAATGCTGTGGTGTATCAGCTAAAGCCACTGCCTGCAGTGCTGGTATCTCATATGGGCGCCGTTTCAAGTCCTAGCCGCTCCACTTCAGATCTAGCTTTCTGCTATGGCCTAGGAAAGTAGTAGAAGCTATCCCAAGTCCTTGGACCCCTGCACCCCGGAAGAAGCTAGTGGCTCCTGGTTGAGCATCAGCGCAGCACCAGCCGTTTCGGCCATCTGGGGCATGAACCAGCAGATGGAAGACCCTTCTCTCTCTCTCTGCCTCTCTCTAACTCTGCCTCTCAAATAAATAAATAAATCTTAAAAAAAAAAAAGAAGTCCTAAAATTTATCTATAGTTTCATGAAAATTTTAAATTATAAAACATCAAAGACAAAAATGTAAAAATATTTAGTATCAAATCATGGAATGCAAGTGCAGTTTTCTCCAGAAATATACAGTGTTTATATAAATACTGTCATTTATTATATTACTGATTACTAGTAACACTCAATATTTATTTTATATGAATTGCTATGATTATAATTTATTTATATTCTGTTTAATTATATGTAATATTTATTATAAATATTATATGGCTTTGATTCTCTATGAGACAGATAACTAAGTTACTTAAGGCAAAAGGTATCTGACAGTCTTATATAATGACAGAAGCAGGAGCTTGTTGTACCTATTACATATGAAAGTGGTTTTAAGCTATTAAATCTAACATGCATTTTTCCATGTCTTCATTTCCAATGTTTTACTGGCTTTATTCCCTAAGTAACTCAATTCTTCAGGTTTGTGCTTAAGCAACTATTACTTATTTCTGTCCCTAGCCCCATATAGTAGGGCAAAATGTCACCCTGTATCCTCTCACAGAATCATACCTATCCTTATTATAATTAGTTCATTTTAGTTAAATGCCACATATTTTTTATTGAGATGTAATTCACATACCATAAAAATCCCAATTTTGGGGCCGGCACTGTGGCCCAGCGGGTTAAAACCCTGGCCTGAAGCGCTGGCATCCCATGTGGGTGCCGGTTCTATTCCCGTCTTCTCTTCCAATCCAGCTCCCTGCTATGGCCTGGGAAAGCAGCAGATGGCCCAAGTCCTTGGGCCCCTGCACCCCGAGTGGGAGACCCAGAAGAAGCTCCTGGCTCCTGGCTTCAGATCGGCGCAGCTCCGGCAGTTGCGGCCACCTGAGGAGTGAACCAGCAGATGGAAGACCTCTCTCTCTCTCTCTCTCTCTCTCCTCTAACTCTGACTTTCAAATAAATAAATAAATCTTTTTTAAAAAATCACAATTTTAAAGTCTACACTAATTCTGCCACCCAAAAAGAAATTCTGAACCCATTAGAAACTTTGTCACTCCTCATTCCCTCCTTCTCTCAGGCCCTAGCAACCACTAAACCATTTTCTGGGCCTATGGATTTGCCTATTTTGAACATTTCACAGAAATGAAATCATACAACCTATGGTATTTAGTATGTTCTTATTTTCATTTAGCTATAGTTCTCAAAGCTACATGTTATGGAGTTTGTACTTTATTCCTCTTCTGTATAAATAACCCATTTTATGGATATACCATATTTTTCTTATTCAACAGCTGGACATTTCAGTTGATTGGGGCTATTATGAACAATGCCATTACAAACATTCACATACAGGTTTTGTACAAGTAAACAATCTCAATTCTCTTGGACATACACTTCAGTGTAGAATTACTGTCATCTAATTCTATATTTAAGTTGTGAGGAACTGCCAAACTGTTTTACAGTCAGCTGTACCATTTTACAACCTCACCACTATTGTAGGATTCCAATTTTTCCATGTCCTCACCAACATGTTTTGTTATCCGCCTTTTTTATTCTGGCTATCCCAATAGGTATGACACATTATCTCATGTGATTCTGATTTGCATCTTTCTGATGGCTAACTTTGGGCACCTTTTCACGGATTATTGACAATTTGTATATTTCCTTTGGAGAAATGTCTATTCGAATCCTGTGCCCATTTTTAGGTTGGGTTGTCTTTAAGTTTATTTGAAAGACAGGGAAAGAAAGGGACACAGAGAAAGATCTTTTATCCTCTGGCTCGCTACCCAAAAGGCCACAACAGCCAGGGCTGTGCCAGACCAAATCCAGGAGCCAGGAGCTTCATCCAGGTCTCCCATGTTGGTCCAGGGGCTTAAGCATCTGGGACAACTTCTGCTGCTTCCCCAGGCACATTAGCAGGGGAGCTGGATCGGAAGTGAAGCAACCGGGACTCGAACTGGCGCCCATGTGAGATGCTGGCACTGCAGATGGCGGCTTCACCTGCTCCGCCACGGTGAGGGCCCCACGTTGTCATTTTATTACTGAGTTACAAGATTTTAATCTATTCTGGATACTGAACTGTTATCAGATACATGATTTGTAAATATTTTCTGAGAGTATTATTTTCATCTTCTTAATTGTGTTCCTAAACATACAAAAGTTTTCAGTTTGATGAAGTCCACTTTCACTGATTGTGCTTTTGGTATCAAATCTAGTAAATCATTGCTCAATCCAATTTTTAGCTAAAGAACACAGCTAGTCACATTTCGTCTTTATTCTAAATAAAATCATTTGTGTAACAGTAAAAATTTAAAAGCAATCAAGTGCCTAGATCCATTACCTTACTCTCATCCAAATTTTCCACCACAATTATGTTCCTTCACTCAACACTACGTGTTTTAAAGAATGCAGAAATAATGAGTGTTTGTCCACCTCCAAACGTCAGAGAAATTTAAGGGCTGGTGAGCAGAATAACAAAGGAAAACAAATGAGCAGCTATAAGAGAAACCTTCCGTAAGACAAATGGGGGCCTTGAGGGGAGGATATACACATGACTATGTGTGATCTTGGGAGAGGCTAACTGTTCAAGATTCTTCTTCTTTTTTTTTTTTTTTTTTGAGAGAAAAGGAGGATTTTTTTAAGTTGGAAACCTCCTGCTGAAGTGGCCAGGAAGGGAGTCCAAGAGAGAAAGACACTCCCCCCCCCCCCTTTTTTTTTACAAGAAATCAAGACTAATACTGCACCCACAAGTACATGTGAGACAAATGTTGCATGAGCAAATGCTGTGTGTAATATGTACAACCAGACTATATGAATCTTCTTTTAGTCAAGAAAATACCTAAGCTTCAGTTTAAAGTACAACCTCTTCTCTGAATGCTTCCTTGGTTTCCTCCAGGTACAGTTAACTACTCCTTTCCCAGTGCCCTCCTCTTCCTTCTACACACCTCCATTACTATAATTATCATAGTCTCTTCCAATAATTAACTCCCAGGTTTGTCTCCCTTCTAAACTATCCTCTAACTGAGGGCAGAGACCACGGGTTTTCAGTGTTATTACTCAGTACAGAATCTAGCACAACCCTGGCACATAGTAAGCACCTCATAACTCTTTGTTGAATAAATAGTTTCAAAGTGTAAATAACAAGAAATTTCTTAATTCTATTTGTGACTAATCCCAAACATTTCAGTTCACACCTAACTCACCAACACTTCTTAAGTATCAACCTCAGTCAATAGTAACCAAAAAAAAAAAAAAAACCCTAACCCAAAATATTAAGAATTGAATGCTGTCATTGTCACTCATCTCTCTAATAAATTATTTCTTTTTTTTTTTTTTTAACAGGCAGAGTGGACAGTGAGAGAGAGACAGAGAGAAAGGTCTTCCTTTGCCGTTGGTTCACCCTCCAATGGCCGCCGCGGTAGCACGCTGCGGCCGGCGCACCGCGCTGTTCCGATGGCAGGAGCCAAGGGCTTCTCCTGGTCTCCCATGGGGTGCAGGGCCCAAGCACTTAGGCCATCCTCCACTGCACTCCCTGGCCACAGCAGAGAGCTGGCCTGGAAGAGGGGCAACCGGGACAGGATCGGTGCCCCAACCGGGACTAGAACCCGGTGTGCCGGCGCCGCAAGGCAGAGGATTAGCCTAGTGAGCCGCGGCGCCGGCTCTAATAAATTATTTCTATACTCTACCAAAAGCATAACTAAAGGTTCAAGTAAGAGGGATCACAGCAGGATAACTGGAGAAACCATCTCTGCTCAGCAGAGAGATGCGGAGGAACTCCTGACAGCAACAGTGTCACCGTCACCAAGTATGGGTAAAACAAAACAAAAGGCCCATGAAATAGTGACAATGTCAAAGGCAAAGGCTTTGGGGTCTGCAAGTCCTAATTTCACAACATACCTCCACTGTGACCTCTTAAGGAAGATCAGCTTTAGTCCATCTTTTATAAAATACAAGAATGTTAATCTCACAAGCTCACTCTGAGTATCATAGGATATCACAGAGATAAACAGGCCAGCCCAGATACTTTGACTCTACTATTTAGCAAGGCTAGAACAATATTTTTTTAAAGGTTTACTTTTATTATTTTAAAAGATGTATTTATTTCTTTGAAAGTCAGCGTTACACAGAGAGAGGAAAGGCAGAGAGAGAGAGAGGTCTTCCATCTGCTGGTTCACTCCCCAACTAGCTGCAATGGCCGGAGCTGCCCCAATCCAAAGCCAGGAGCCAGGAGCTTCCTCCAGGTCTCCCATGTGGGTGCAGGCGCCCAAGGACTTGGGCCATCTTCTACTGCCTTCCCAGGCCATAGCAAAGAGTTGGATCGGAAGTGGAGCAGCTGGGTCTGCTGGCATATGGGATGCCAGCACTTCAGGACAGGACGTTAAACTGCTGCGCTACAGCACCGGTCCCTAGAACAATATTAATTCCCTTCCTAACTTGGCAACAGGTGATTCAAGAGGCAGACTCCAAACATCCTCTTCTCTAAAAATATCTCCCCCAACAGATGTCAATTTTGAAATTCTACCATGAGGGAATTCTGTTTGTATTCTCAAAAGCACCAATTCCAAGTAAGGTATATTGTGTGTCTACTCATCTTTACAAAAACAACTGATCAAAGTGTAAAGGTACTGTATCTCTCTCAATGAAAAAACAAGAAAAGGCCCCTGCATCAACACTACTACATGAAGAGGTTGAATAAAGAAGGGAAAAATGCCTGACAAGGGTGTTAGATAGAAACATTTTCTCCTTTGTGATATTACTCATCTAACAAAGTAACCAACACATAAATTCAGAGAAAATTCATGAATTCACCAGTAATCCAGTGTACGATTTGAGCTTGTATTTCTATCAGGAAACGAACATGCCTACCCTATATACAGATTCCACGGACTTTTCTCTTTTTGTATATAGTTTCACTTTCACAGGCTCTACTTCTTCCATGACTACAAGTGACTGTCTCTTTTTTCCTGTATTCACCATTGCTGCAATACTAATTTTATTGTCTAAAATCACAGCTTTTGAGTTTGTATAAATAAGTGGAAATGTTTGTCATTTGACAATTTTATGTTTTCATTAGTTAGAAGTGACTACACTTCTATAATCGTTCACTTTTTTCATCTCTCAAGTCTGATTTCTGTGGTTCCAGAAGCAGATTTCCCTGCCTGTCCTAATTAAAACAGTATTTATTCTTAAGCATTAAAATTTTAACTATTAAAACAGAAAAGCCCCAAACCATAATGAAATGATAGATCTCTGACTACAATCACCGAAGAAAAGATGTGCCTTGGGATGTAATTTGCTCTGTTTCCCCAAACTGTTGACTGTGTGCCAAGTCACAGTGTCAATTCTGATAAAATCATAGTACAGACAGTATGATGGCTTTATCATATATGTATTAATAAAGTTTACATTAAGAAAAACTCAAAATTATTATACTGTCTTTATGGGCCTCATAAAACATGTAATGTCCAAACTAAAACTTCTCATTTTATTTCTATTATTGAGGAGCAACCACTACCACTTTCTCCCCCATGTTCTAGCCCAAATTCTCACTTACTCGTCCACCATTTTATGAACTCTATACTTCCTCTCTGCCAGTGTGCTCCAAAGAGGACTCTCTAAAGTAAATGTGGAGAGAATTACTGCCAAAAATGAAAGAATATTCTTAATAGATCCAGAAAGGCTAAGAAAATCATCCCTTGATTTATTAACTTAGGACAAAGTCCAAATCCAAAGACTGGCAAGTAGGAATAGATTATATATACTCTAAAATATGTTTAAGATCCAAAATGTTCAAAATATAACTTTTAAAATTCCAGTAAATTTAGTATTATTTGCATATAAGCTCTAAACAGTACTTTTGCTTTTCCAGGCTCACAAAAAAAAACCAACTTAATTAATGAAATCTGAGAAAAAAAATTCTGAATAAAAACAAATAAGGAATTCCATTTTAAAGGCCACATACATATAAAAACATTAATACTTCTCATTTTTTCTACACTCAGCATAGTTAGGAAATATCAATAAACCTGGCATTCCCATTCATCATCTTCTCTACAGATACGATAAAAAAAAAAATCTATCAAAAGCATCCCTACTCTTCTTTTTTACATTTCCCTTCTTAATGTTATCATGTACTTGCCATCAATGAGGAGCAAAATCCCCAAATTATTTTTTTAATTTCCCTCCAGCATCATATATGCAAACTTTATGTCTAGTCAAAATAATGACAATGATAACAATTAGTGAAATATACAGCACTTTTATGTTAGGAGCCACAGTGATGAATGCTTTCCAAAAATTAACTACTTTAACTACAATATAAGATAGTTGCGGACTGATCATTTGCGCCCCTCCAAAATTCCAAAGCTGAAGTCATAAACCCTGTGTGACGGTATCTGGGAATGGAGCCTCTGCAAGCAGATAAGGGTTAGATGAGATCATGAAGACAGGGTCCATACTGATGGCATTAGTGTTCATATAAGGAGCCAAAGGGGCCAGCACTGTGGCATAGTAGATAAAGCCACCGCCTGCAATGCCAGCACCCATATGGGTGTTGGTTCGTGTCCTAGCTGCTCAACTTCTGTTCCAGCTCCCTGCTAACAGCCTGTGAAAAGCAGCAGAAGATGGTCCAAGTGCTAGGACCTCTGCCACCCATGTGGGAGACCCGGATGAAGCTCCTGGCTTCTAACTTCAGCCTGGCTCAGTCCTGGCCATTGCAGCCATCTGGGGAGTATAGAAGTGGATGGAAGATCTCTTCACTCTTGCAGTATCTCTCTCTCTCAGTCTCTCTCTCTCTCTAACTCTGCCTTTCAGATATATAAATTAAAAAAAAAAAAAATCCTTGTCCAAAAGCATTCAATATCCTACCCTGCCTACACCATTTAAATTCCTTAGACTAGAAGGTTAGATTTCACAACCTGTCCCTGTTTTTCTTCTCCTATTTGATTCACTTTGAGTCATGAATTCTCCATGCTGAAGCTACTCCAGATTATTTGCAAGCTTACAAAAAGGTTCTTTAAATATGTTTCCATCTAGAATCTGAAGCCATCTTCAACACTCAAGTCACAGACTCCTTTGAAGGACCGGCACTGTGGCATAGAGAGTAAAGCTGCCACCTGTGGTGCCGGAATCCCACAGGTGTGCTGGTTCGAATCCCGTCTGCTCCACTTCCAATCCAGCTCTCTGCTGAGGCCCAGGAAAGCAGTAGAAAATGGTCCAAGTCCTTGGGCCCCTGCACCTGTGTGGGAGACCGACAGGAGGCTCCTGTGGGGGACCTGGAGAAGGCTCCTAGCTCCTGGCATAGGATCAGCGCAACTCCAGCCATTGTGGCCCTCTGGGGAATGAACCTGAAGTTGGAAGACCTCTCTCACTCTGCCTCTGCCTCTCTGTAATTCTGCCTTTCAGATAAATAAATAAATTTAAAAAAAAAAAAAAGACTCCTTTGAAAGTATAACCTTGCCGGGGCTAGCACCATGGTGCAGTAGGTTAATCCTCTGCCTGCAGTGCCGGCATCCCATCTGGACACCGGTTCTGGTCCCAGCTGCTCTTCTTCCAATCCAGCTCTCTGCTATGGCCTGGGAAAGCAGTAGAAAATGGCCCAAGTGCTTGGGCCCCTGCACCCATGTGGGAGACCAGGAAGATGCATATGGCTCCTGGCTTCAGACCGGTGAAGCTTCAGACTGATGCAGCTCCAGCCATTGCGGTCATTTGGGGAGTAAACCAATGGAAGGAAGACCTTTCTCTCTGTCTCTCTCTCTCACTGTTTGTAACTCTACCTCTCACATAAAAAAAATCTTAAAAAAAAAAAAAAACCACAAGTACACCCTGAGAAATGCACTGAAGTAAGGATATCCAAGCACAGAGCAGAACAAAGTTATGCTTCTGACTCCTGAAAACTTGAGTTTCCTCTCTCCTTTCTCTGAACTTAAAATCTCAAGATGTATAAACCCTGTCTTCCATGATTTCCACTCCAGTGACCTGTACTTGAAAATACAAGTACTAATTTCTCAACCCACAAGTTTATCATTAAAAGGCATAACAGCTATATTAATGTAATAGAGAATGCACCTTCAAAAGCAGGATACTCAGTTACGCAGTGCTCCTGAACAGCTATTTTAGGAATGGAGGCACTGTTCCTAGATGTGTAGCCCCAATCTCGACCTCCTGGTCCTTTCTTCAGTTCAGGGAGGTCACCAGTATCTTCCAAAAAATCCCCTTTCTGCTTAATTTAGCAAAACTTAACTGTAACTTAGCTTTTACAAACAATTAAAAACTTTGAATCTAACATTTAAGCATGCAATAAGCAAATAATGGTAAACCAGTCAGTCAATCATGAACCCTGAAAGGTTACCGAAAGCACTGTAAGTGGAGATGGCAAAAATGATAATAAGTTGTGGAACCAGAAATGCTACAGGGTGCTGGCATTCCTTAGCCCCTGCGACTCACCCAAGATCTACTCTTAGATCCAGGCTTGGAAAGAGGAATCATGAGAAAAACACAGTGCATCTCACTCTGCACAAGTATCCGTTACTAAATGCTAAAGAAAAGAAGCTGCAAGAAAGAAGAAATTAAGGGCCAGCATTGTAGCACAGTGGATTAAGCCACCGCCTGTGACGCCAACATCCCATATGGGTGCTGGTTGGAGTCCCGGCTTCTCCAGCTCCCTACTAATGTACCTTGGACCTACAGATGGTCCAAGTACTTGGGACCCTGTCACCCATGTAGGAGACCCAGAAGAAGTTCCTGGCTCTTGGTTCTGGTCTGGTCCAGCCATGGACCTTGCAGCCATTTGGGGAGTAAAGCAGAAGATGGAAGACTGTCTCCCTCTCTCTGCCTCTCCTCTTCTGTAACTCTGCCTTTCACATAAAGAAATATTTTTAAAAGCGAAAAAAAGATGTCCATATAAGAATTAAGAACACAGAATAATGTGACACACACAGAAGAGCATCACACATAGAATATTTAAATTTAGGAGGAAATAGAATAAAAGCATTGTAGGAATGAGTTAATATGGGAAACCTTGGTGTGGAAGAACTTACAGTCATTACCTCATCCTTAAGATGCTTATAGCTAAATAATAAAGATAAAAACAACATGGATTTACATTCCAAATCCAATTACACACTACTGAAACGTTAGCCTAGAAAGGTTTTGTGTTTTTTTTTTTTTTTTTTTGGACAGGCTGAGTGAAGAGTGAGAGAGAGAGAGAGACAGAGAGAAAGGTCTTCCTTTTCCATTGGTTCACCCCTCAATGGCCGCTACGGCCGGCGTGCTGCGGCCGGTGCACCGCGCTGATCTGAAGCCAGGAGCCAGGTGCTTCTTCCTGGTCTCCCATGCGGGTGCAGGGCCTAAGGACTTGGGCCATCCTCCACTGCCTACCCGGGCCACAGCAGAGAGCTGGATTGAAAGAGGAGCAACCGGGACAGAATCCGGTGCCCCGACTGGGACTAGAACCCAGGGTGCCGGTGCCGCAGGCGGAGAATTAGCCTTGTGAGCTGCGGCACCGGCCGAAAGATAATTTTTAAGCAGGAAGCAAAAACAATCAAAAAATTTCTAATCTAGAAGAAAATTGACTAAAGGTAAAATTAAGTGCTACACATGCATATCATTTCTTTAAATCAACTAGATCAACACATTCTGTTGAACACTAGCCTTCAGCCCCCTCTCCAACATATCATGTCCCCAAAAGAATTCTTTAGTTTATTCCATGACTGCCTGTTGAAGAAGCTTACCATTCAGCTCTGTTTCCAGTCTGGCACACTTCCCATTCTCCTGGTCTGTATACACGTTTATATTAACTGTGGTTAGAACAATATTTAAGGCTTAGTCATTATGTCTACATAAGGTGTGCAGAGCTAAGCCAAGCAGTAAACAATAATTACCTTTCTTTTCCTTCATAACTCCCCCTTCTGGAATTAATAATGGTCTCTCATTTCCTTAGTTTTCTACACATGTATCACTATTACCCCTCTACCATTATTTATCCCTAAGTCACCCCAGATTCTCTTTTGAATATATTCACTCCCATCAGGTTTCTGTCAATTAAATCTCCTTGAAATCTCCCATCTTTTTTTTTAAAGATTTAGTTTTTGTATTGGGAAGTCAAAGCTAGAGAGAGAGAGACAAAGACACGGAGAGGAGCCTTCCAACTTCACTAAACAGATAGCCACAATGGGAAGCTAGGAGTCAGAAGCTTTATCCATGTCTACCAAGTGAGTGGCAGGGACCCAATCATTTGGGCCACCTTTCGTTGCTTTTCCCAGGTGCATTAGCAAGGAGCTGGATTGGAAGTGGAACAGCCAGCATCCAAACTGGAGCCCATATGGAAAACCAGCCTCGTACGGGTAGCTTTTATCCACTGCAATACAGTGCTGGCCCTGCCCTGGGTCTCCATCTTCTGGCTAGAAGAGGGCATTGGGGGGTTTCATGAGGTTTCCCCTCACCCTTTCCTTTCAGAATATCCTCTTTTTGAAGAAGTAAATACCCCAGCTCCTCAAAAGGTTTGTGGGAGATGGTCTTTTTGAGACCCTATCTCTCTGAAAAAATATTTATTCCACTTTTTTTTTTTTTTTAAGATTTATTTACTTGAAAGTCAGAGTTACACAGTGAGAGAAGGAGAGGCAGAGAGAGAGAAAGAGAGTGAGGTCTTCCATCCAATGGTTCACTCCCCAGATGGTCGTGATGGCAGGAGCTATGCTGATCCGAAGCTAGGAGCCAGGAGCTTCTTTCCTTTCTCCCACGCACGTGCAGGGGCCCAAAGACTTTGAACATCTTCCACTGCTTTCCCAGGCCATAGCAGAGAGCTGGATCAGAAGTGGAGCAGCCAGGACTCGAACCAGAGCCCATATGGGATGCTGGTGCTGTAGACCGGGGCTTTAACCTGCTAAGCCACAGCGCCAGCCCCAATATTCCATTCTTAAATTTGACTACTATCTCAGTTTGACTAGTCTGTATATCATTTTCTTCAGAATTCTGAAGATACTACTGCTTTGCTGCACTGTTGCTCTGACCATTGTTGGGGAAGTCTAAAGCCACTCTGACTCTGATCCTTTATACAACTAGTTTTTAAAGGTCACAGGGATGTGCCTTCATGTAGGCCTCTCAACACCAGTGTAAAGCATATCTGATGGACTTTTTTTTTTTTTAACTATTTTATTTACTTGAAAGTCAGAATTACAGAGAGACAGAGCTTCCATCCACTAGTTGACCCCCAAAATGGCCACAACAGCCGAAGATAGGCTGGTCTGAAACCAGGAACAAGGAGCTTCATCTGTGTCTCCCACGTGGATAGCAGTGGGGCCCAAACACTTGGGCCATCTTCCACTGCTTTCCTAGGCTCATTAAAAGAGAGCTGTATCAGAAGTGGAACAGTGACCATTTGGGTCACTGGCACTGAAGGTGGCAGTTTAACCCACTATGCCACAGTACTGGCCCCTCAAAATGAATTTTGTTGAAAGACAGGATTTAAATAATTATATGACCCTCCTCCCCAATCAAGAAAAACTCATTACAAGTAGGAGGAATGACATATAACACCATACGGTAGCTGTAAAAGTAAAAACTGTAAAAGAGGGGGCCTGCGCTATGGCATAGTGGGTAAAGCCACCACCTGCGGTGCCGGCATCCCATATGGGCGCCAGTTTGAGCCCTGGCTGCTCCTCTTCCAATCGGCTCTCTGCCATGGCCTGGGAAAGCAGCAGCAGATGACCCAAGTCCTTGGGTCCCTGCACCCATGTGGGAGACCTGGAAGAAGCTCCTGGCTCCTGGCTTCAGATCAGCACAGCTCCAGCCATTTCGGCCAACTGTGGAGTGAACTAACAAGTGGAGGACCTCTCTCTCTCTGCCTCTCTGCCTTTCCTTCTCTCTGTGTAACTCAGACTTTCAAATAAATAAATATATATATTTTTAAAAATGCATGGGAAATAATGAGTAGCAGCCTCATCTGAAAAGAATATATGCTACAAACCAAAAAGTAGTGGACTCTAAAGTTGGAATGGTAGACTGGTGCTGGACCTTAGTGTCAGTTAGGACATCTGGACCACTTTCCTAAGCAACAGAGCTACTAAGCGCCTAGAGCAGAAAGTTAACATAAATCACTCAGTGTAACACAAACAACATGGTACAAGATTGAAAACAGGGAGAGCCTAGAATCACATATTATAGTAGTACAGTTTCAATCATGCGGCAAATATTTACTGATCACCTACTTCATGGGAATCATAGCTAGATGACCAGCAGAGGGAACTGGGAAAGGGTGGGGAACGATGAATTTTAAGAAAAATTTAGGGGCCGACACTGTGGCGCAACGGGTTAAAGCCCTGGCCTGAAGCACCAGCATCCCATATGAGTGCCAGTTCTAGTCCCAGCTGCTCCTCTTCCGATCCAGCTCTCTGCTGTAGCCTGGGAAAGCAGTAGAAGATGGCCCAAGTCCTTGGGCCCCTGCACCCATGTGGGAGACCCAGAAGTTGTTCCTGGCTCCTGGCTTCGGATCGGCGCAGCTACAGCTGTTGCGGCCATCTGGGGAGTGAACTATCGGATGGAAGACCTCTCTCTCTCTCTCTCTCTTTCTGTAACTCTTTCAAATAAATAAAATAAAAAAATTTTTTGCTGACTTTAAAATGTTTATTCTTTAAAAAAAATTAGTTATTTTTTATACAGCTATACAAAGTTCTTAATGCTTCTTTGGCAATGGAATTTTACAACTATATAAAAGTTACCTTTGCCTAAGAAACAGTATTTACTGTGTGTACATAGTTGACTGACAAAATTCTCTACCATTCAGCACCCTAATTAACTGACAAAATAGGCTACCTCATATTACAGGATTTCCAAAAAGAAAGAAAGAGAGAAAGATATAGACACACACACCCACACATACAACCTGTCGTGGCTCAAAACACAGTATCATGGCCCTATCTGCAGGTAACCTGCAATAATTGCCAAATACAATTTAGTGATGACAATAATCCTTTCAGTGATGAAAAAATACTTATAAGTCCCACTGAAGTACTGCTTTAGTTTATCCATAAATTACTTAACCTTCTGCTATTCCAAATATACTTAATGCTCATTTTTTAAAGATGAGTCTTCCTCCCTCCAAAAGTAACTGCATTTTATCTTTGAAATGAAGCAGAAAAATAAACTAACAAAAACCCAGTGCTGGTGACAAATATACAGCAAATTCACTTCTTCATTCTTCGCGAAGACTGAAACCAATTTCCAGGACCATGAAGAGCTAGAAATTCACTTATTTTCAAAGACTGGTTTGTAGACTATGCAGCAACTTTATTGTCTTTCTTTCAGAAAGTAGTTTGATCAACCCAGACCTTTTAGGGTCCAAAAGCTGTAGTTTTTCTATACTCAAAATCTGCAAACTCTCTGCCCACACGACCTCCTCTGAACGCACCAGGAAATCCTCCAGGGGTGGTAAAGTCACCACCTCCACTGCTACCACGCCCTTGGCCAACATGGAAACCAAGACCTCCTCTGCCTCTGTATCCCCCACAGCCACGGTTTGTACGGAGTGGGAGTCCAAACGTTTCGGCACTTAATCTTCTTTCCTCAGTCCAGGTTGGTCTCCGTTCCCTGTTATCATCACAAGAAATATTGTCAAAGAAAGATTTAGTTTTGTCATAGTAACAGGTCCAAGAGGATCTTCTTCATCTGCATTTCCTTCACTGTTTTGTATATCAACTCCTGAGTCTCCTTTATCTTCACCATTTACAGGTTTCTCCTGTTTCTCTTTTTTTTTTTTTTTTTTGGACAGGCAGAGTGGAGAGAGAGAGAAAGGTCTTCCTTTGCCGTTGGTTCACTCTCCAATGGCCACTGTGGCCGGCGTGCTGCGGGCGCACCGCGCTGATCCGAAAGCAGGAGCCAGGTGCTTCTCCTGGTCTCCCATGGGATGCAGGGCCCAAGCACTTGGGCCACCCTCCACTGCACTCCCGGGCCACAGCAGAGAGCTGGCCTGGAAGAGGGGCAACCAGGACTGAATCCGGTGCCCCAACCGGGACTAGAACCTGGTGTGCCGGCGCCGCAGGCGGAAGATTAGCCTATTGAGCCACGGCACCGGCCTCTCCTATTTCTCAAGTTTATCTTCTTTTAATTTAAGTTTGTTATGAAACTCTGTCGATCTTTTCCTTGTTAAATTGTGCATTTGCACTTTCAAAGTCAAAGTCTTTCTCAAATTTCATTGGACCATTGCTCCAGATACCAAACCTTCCTCTGCCACCTCAATGACCCTGACGCCCTCTCCTGGGAGCTGAAGGAGCACCTGGAACTATTTGTCTCTTCTTGTTACCATTTCTGAGTTGCTCATTTTCTGATCTCAAAACTGTGTAATTCAGCTCGCCTGTGCTCTTGATTCTCTATTGCTTTTTGGCTGGTAGATGGCAAAGACCTGGTTGATACAGGGCTCCTTCTCCCAACAGATGCCAGAGCAGGTAAGTGGGCCGAGGCGGTCTGTACTGCTTGTTCCATGGTTGGGCTTTTTCTCAAGGATCTAACTGAGGGCTTGACCAACCTTGAGATAACTGTGTTTTTATAGCTCTTGTATCCTGTGTAAAGGCAGAACCAACTGCACTGCTTTGGGACAAAGCACCACTGTTTGATGTTTCAGTTCCAAATGATGTCAAGGAACTTCCAGCAACACCAACAGTACCAAACTGCTGCCCGACTAATGAACTTGGACTGAACTGACTATATGTCGGCATCCTGCCGAAAGGTCCGTAGGAACCCACTGATCGGAATGAAGACGCAGATGAACCTAGTGCGGACTGCACGACAGCGGAGTCCTGAGGCAAAGAGCACTATGGTTTCAGTGGCTCACAAACGGTGAGGTCTTTAATATCACTCCCGCAGAATATGATGTATTCAGACTTCATCTCGAGGTGCTATTGGACGATCTGTTGGTCTGTCTTCTGTGCCAAAGGATAGAACTTTGGCGAGGGCTACCGGAGTTCTCGGTGTCGATGGTGTAGAGGATGCCCTCGTAGCGGATCTCCACTTTGGAGAGGAGGCTGATCTTGCTGCCGATGTAAGGGGTGCCCCCGCTCCGGGCCGCTCGCAGAGAGGCAGATCCCGTGCCGCTGTAGCCGCTCCGCACGCCCACTCCCTCCGTGGGCACCTACAGCAGCCGGCTCAGACCCCACATGGCTGCGGCGCCGGCTGCGCTACCCTCCCCAGCCTCCCGCCCTCAAGCCCCGGCGCGTGGCAACAGCAGCGGCGGCCAAAATAAATCTTTAAAAAAAAAAAATAAAGAAAGAAATACTTGGTTACAGATCTGAGGGTAGGTTGGGTAAAACTTCGTAAAAGGTCAACAATGACTGCGTTTTGAAGCTTAAGTGCCCAGAAAAGGAGTAAAACAGCATAATCAGGCCGGCGCCGCGGCTCAACAGGCTAATCCTCCCCCTTGCGGCTCCGGCACAACGGGTTCTAGTCCCGGTTGGGGCCGGTTGGGGCGCCGGATTCTGTCCTGGTTGTCCCTCTTCCAGGCCAGCTCTCTGCTATGGCCCGGGAGTGCAGCGGAGGATGGCCCAAGTCCTTGGGCCCTGCACCCCATGGGAGACCAGGAGAAGCACCTGGCTCCTGGCTTCGGACCAGCGCGATGCGCCGGCGGCAGCGGCCATTGGAGGGTGAATCAACGGCAAAAAGGAAGACTTTTCTCTCTGTCTCTCTCTCTCTCACTATCCACTCTGCCTGTCAAAAAACAAACAAACAAAAAACCAGCATAATCAAAATATAAAAGCTACAAGATCTAACTGCCTTAGAAATTATTAGTTGTAGAGGCCGGCGCTGTGGCACAGCGAGTTAATGCCCTGGCCTGAAGTGCCGGCATCCCATATGGTTGCTGGTTCTAATCCCGGCTGCCACTTACGATCCAGCTCTCTGTTGTGGCCTGGGAAAGCAGTAGAAGATGGCCCAAGACCTTGGGCCCCTGCACCCGCGTGGGAGACCCGGAAGAAGCTCCTGGCTCCTGGCTTCAGATCCACGCAACTCCGGCTGTCGCGGCCAATTGGGGAGTAAACCTAGCGGATGGAAGACTTCTCTCTCTTTTTCTCTCTCTCTGCCTCTCCTCTCTCTGTGTAACTCTGACTTTCAAATAAATAAGTCTTTTAAAAAAAGTATTAGTTGCTTTGAGACAAGCTAAATGAGATGACAAGTGCCATTTTTTGTATTTACTAATTTTTGCTTTCAACTTACTATTCAATCAAAACAGCAATGCCCTCATCCAGAAAAGAGACTCTGCAGAAAATGCTAAACTGTGAAGACAGCATTCAGAAAAATGGGCTAGATAAGAATTATTGTTCTAGTCCAATGTTTCCCAAATAGCGTGCCATGTTACATGGATCCCCCTCCTCCTCTTAAGTATATTACGGCTGCTGTCTCCCCAACCCTCCAGGGATGAACATTTAGCAGAGCATCCTGTATCAAAGTGCTCAGGTTCTAATCCTGGCTCCACTTGCCATTCCAGCTTCCTGTTAATACACACCCTGGGAAACAGCAGGTGACAGCTCAAGTACTTGGGTCCCTGCCACCCATGTGGGAAACCTGGATTGAGTTCTGGGCTTCTCACTTTGGCCTGGCCCAGCCCTGGTTGTTATAGGCATTTGGAAAGTAAACCAGCAGACAGATCTCTCTCTTTCAAATTCATAAAATGAAACAAAAAAAATTCCGACTCCAACTGTATTGGTTCTTTTCTATTGTTCAGTTGAGCTGCAACATCAAAAACCACCAATCCAATTAAGAAATGAGCAAAACGAGTGGCCCAGCTACCTGAGCCAGGCTCCACCCCCATCCTAATGGGATTCGCTGCTCCCGCTTCCCTGCACGCCCTCAGGCAAAGTTTTAAAAGGGCTTGTTTCTGAACACGTGCTCTCTTGACTCTTCTCTCTAGCCTCCTCCTCTGGTCTCTTGGCCCCTCTCTTGGTCCTTCTCTCCTGCGTTCTCTCCTCTCTCTTGGCTCATCTCTCTACTCTATCTTCTCTCCTCTGTCTCTCTCTCTCTTATACTCTCTTTCTTTCTCTCTTTTTCCTTCGCCGCCCCTTCTCTCCAGTCCGTAGGGTGTTCCCCAATAAACCCTTTCCCTTAAAAAAAAAAAAAAAAGAAAGAAAGAAATGGGCAAAAGACCTCAATAAACAATCTCAAAAGAGCAAACAGTAATGGCCAACAAATATATGAAAAAAAAAAAAATACTCTACACATCACTAGGCATTCAGGAAATGCAAATCAAAACCACAAAAAAATACCACCACATCACTGTCAAGATGGCTATTATCCAAAATACAGAGTAACGAATGCTGGCAGGGATGTGGATACTGGTAGGAATGTAAATTAGTACAGCCACTGTGGAAAACAGAGTGGATACTTATTTAAAAACTAGAAACAGACCTGCCATATGACCCAGCAATCCCACTACTGGGTATATTCCCCCAAAAGACATGAACACAATGTATCAAAGAGGACCTGCAACCTGCAGCACTAGTCACAAAGCCAAAATGTGGAAGCAACCAAGGTGCCCATCATCAGATGAATGAATAAATAAAATGTGACATTTATATGAATATTATTCATTGATAAAAAAGTGAAATTCTATTTTTGTATCAAAATGAATGCAACTAGAGCTCATCATGTTGGGTGAAACAAGCTGGACATGGAAAGACAAATACCAAATATTCTCCCTCATTTGTGGGGACTAAAAATTTTTTTAAAAAGAAACGCCCCTGTGTATCAGTTTTCCTGAAAATATAGTGTTTTATCATACTCTAAGTCTTTATCAAACAAACTGTTAAGAATGATTTACTGTGGGGCTGGCATTGCAGCATAATGGGTAAAGCCACTACCTGCAATGCTGGCATCCCATAAGGGTGCCAGTTCGTGACCTGGCTGCTCCACTTCCAAACCAGCTCCCTGCCAATGGCCTGGGAAAAGCAGTGGAAGGTGGCCCAAGTGCCTGGGCCACTGCTACCCACATGGGGAACCTAGAAGAAGCTCCCAGTTCCTGACTTCAGTCTGGCGCAGCCTCAGCCATTGAGGCCATCTGGGAAGTGAATCAGCAGATGGAAGATCTCTCTCTGTCTCTCCTCTCTGTAACTCTGACATCTTGTTTTGGTTCCTGTCCCTGTCCATGTAGAAATTCTTCAGTGTGAGACAAGAACCAAGGTCACCTTCATCATCCTAATGATAGTAGATGCCACATCTTTTGTTCACACTCTAAAAGCTATTCCAAAATATCAAGTATCATCTTGGGCTGTCATTACATTTCTATATATACTTCATAAAATCTCTACAATAAATTAATTATATGTGATTATATCTATTATCCCAACTATACTGGATACACAGCATACGTCTCTTTGAGACTTCCAGAATTAAATCCATCCTCAAAACGCAACACACCTGAAGACACCCCAACATGTCTTTAAACAACAGATTAACTACTCAAAGCACAGTATTAAGTAAAATGGCTTTGTAAAAACTGCCAAGTAATATAGGACAGTAATTTAAAAGCACATTACAGTATGAGTGCTGGATAGGAAGGGAATGCTGTACTTCTTATACAGCACTCAGACTATAATGAGCTTATACATTCATTATAAGTTAATAATAAAGATTAAAGTAAAACAGAGAATAAAAAATTAATAATTTTTCCCTTCCCTCCTGAACAATTCAGGTGAACCTAAATAAGGAGTCATTTATTCCAATCCCCTACCCTCAGTCGGACAAAGGAAGAAAAACATTCTGCCACTGGGCGGGGTAAAGAACAAACTGTGCCCCTCTCCAGGCTTCATTCAGTAGCTCTGGGCTAAATGAATCAACATGTTTATCTGCTAATACAGGAAATGAACTTTTTCTAAAATGGAACTAGTAAAATTTAGAAAGTTTTTAAGGCAAATTTAGTTAGGTGCTTTGTTTATAGAAACCAAAAATTAGTAGAATAAAATGTTTCATTGTGTCAAAATGTTTATTCTCAACTAATGAAGATTTAAGGAAACTCAGGCTCTAAAACCTTTGATCTCAGGGGTCAAGGACAGTTTTACTTCTTAGTTCTGCCAGGAGTTTTCAAGTTGCTTCCTGTCCTAGGGAATGTTCGCTGTTCTTGCACAAACAATAATAAAAGTCATTTAAACAATCACCTTAATTATTCTTTCCTTTTAAATTCACCAGTAATAGCAAATGCTACATTCATAATCCTAAAACCACTGTGATCCTCTATTTACCATTATAATTCTATTCATTTATTATTTGTGGGGAAGCAAAGCTCAGTTTATTCACTTACTCAAAAAATGTCCTGAGTGTCGTCGTCTTCTTTTTTTTTTTTTTTGGCTGAACAAGATGGATAAACGTCAGCAAAAGAGATGTAGTCATTGCCCTCCCAGAGCTTTCAGCTCAGTTGGGAAGACACTGTGAAAGTGCACATGGATATAATCCAGAAGGTGAAAAGTGTGATGACCTCGTCTGGGAGTCTGAAGATTCCTTTAGCAATGACAACTGAACTGAAATAAACTTTACAATCTATTAAACATGATTTCACACACACGGGAGTGCACAAACACACATATACCATAACATCTGAAGAATAAGAAGATCTACAACTATGCAGAGGTATGTAAGAGGTAAAAAAAAAAAAAAAAGTATAATCCACATGATTTTGGGGAAAAAAAGGGATAGCTTCACATGACCGCCAATAGATCACTTATCTCTGCAGGAAGTTAAACAATGGCCACTAATGTGCGTTTCCATTCAAAAATGGGTTTTATAGTTAGAGCTATTTTCCAATGATACTCCTAAAGCCAATCATCAGCTGTCAGTGCAGTAATTTCCAATCACATCACGTCCTCCAAACACATTGAGTTTATAACAGTAAATGTATATTTATCATAAGCCTTAGCAACTGAAATAATCCAGGTCCTCCAAAAAATATTTTTAGCTCCACAGACCATGGGATCATACAACATTAAAGCAGAAATGCTTTCAAAAATCTTCTTGTTAAAAAAGTTTCAGGGCTGGCAATATAGAAGATTAAGCCTTCACCTGCAGTGTTGGCATTCTATATTGGCGCCAGTACAAGTCCTGGTCACTCCACTTCCAACAAAGCTCCCTGCTAACACACTTGGGAAAACAGCATAGAATGGCCCAAGTGCTTGGGCCCCTCTACCCATGAGGGAAACCTCGAAGAGGTTCTGGCTCCTGGCTTCAGCCTGACCCGGCACTGGTCGCGCAGCCATACTGGGAGTCAATCAATGATGGAAGACCTTGCCCTCTCTGTCTCTCTCTCTCCTTCTCTCTGTATCTCTGCCTTTCAAATAAATAAATAAATCTTTAAAAAAAAAACCAGTTTCACTTTGAAAATCAATAATGAGACTCAAAAGTGGGAGGAAGCATATACATCATCCATCTGCCTGTAGCAGAAAAAGACATTAGCAAGAGCCTGAATCACCTGAATCCACTGCCTTTTCGCTTGCTACCAAATGTATCACATGACAAGGAGCACACAGGTTACAAATTCGTAAGGCAAAATTTTAAAATACAAGAATTCCTCAAAAATTGTATAATCTTCAATTGATCTGTGCTTGCCTCAGGCTCTAAAAAGTAATGTTCCCTCTTACCACATGCCACGAACAGGTGAAAGTGAGGAAAATGTATTGATACCTTACGGTCTAGGAGCTAGGTTGAGTGGCTTATATACTTTAATTTTACTTAATCATCACAACTATCTTCTAAGTAATTCTCACCTTACTAAGATATAGAAATATCAAATAATTTATAGCAGAGGCAAGATTTGAATTCAAGTCTGATTCTAAGTCAGTATGAACATTTTTCCACAAAAAGCATTTTTTCATAATATTACACAAATTCAATGTCCATTTAATTCCTGATGATACATCTTTTAAAGCATGGTCTGAAATCTAACCATCATTTAACTAAATTATTTCAAAAGGAGGTACCAAGTTTTAAACAACTAAGTTATAAACTTTGGAACACATTCTTAAATTGAATATTTTTCATATTTCTTTTGAAATCCACTGTCTGTGATACCCAGAAAAGCATTAGCTAACCTCTCTTATGAAATGTGGGCTCACACACAATAAAAAGAAGGCTATAATGCATGATTGCTTATGAGAACCATAAGAAAAAATTTTAGTAATTCTGATGTCTCCATTGGTGGATGGGCCATTAACAGCTTCAACTGGGGGAAAGCATACTACTAACAAAGTAAGATGCAGTGGTCAAACAGAACAAAGCACATCATTAACTGAAATCAATTTTTGATTATACAGCTACCCACACCATAGGGCTAAGTGTGTGCTTTCTCAGCTCTGCCGAATCAGTTACCACTCATGCATCAGGTTCTCAGCTTCCAATATTTAATGCATTGTTCATTGGCTGTCATCACTCATGCAGTTCCCTTTACCTTCACAGATGTATGGGTAGAGAAAAACATGTCTTCTCTGACCCTATAGGTTTTTTTTTAAAGTTCTCTTTTGATCCTTTTTTTTTTTTTTTTTTTTTTTTTGGACAGGCAGGGTTAGACTGAGAGAGAGAGAGACAGAGAGAATGGTCTTCCTTCCGTTGGTTAACCCCGCAAATGGCCGCGCCCAAAGCCAGGAGCCGGGTGCTTCCTCCTGGTCTCCCATGCGTGTGCAGGGCCCAAGGGCTTGGGCCATCCTCCACTGCCCTCCCGAGCCACAACAGAGAGCTGGACTGGAAGAGGAACAACAGGGACAGAATCCGGCGCCCCAACCGGGACTAGAACCCGGTGTGCTGGCAATGCCAGTGGAGGATTAGCCTAGTGAGCCACAGCACTGGCCTTTTGATCCCTTATGATGTGTGTTCTCCCACTGTTCCAACTATCACTCCCTCCTCCATATCTTTCTGTTTATTTTGGCCTTTTCATTTTGGAGGCTTCCCCCAAATGCCCAATGGTCCTGGACTGTCACTTCATATTTAAGAATGAGGCCCTGAAAAGGAGGGCCAGGGCTGGACAGCTCTCTGCTGTGGCCCGAGAGTGGAGGATGCCCAGGTGCAGTGGAGGATGGCCCAGGTCCTTGGGCCCTGCACCTGCATGGGAGACCAGGAGGAAGCACCTGGCTCCAGGCTTCAGATCTGTCCAGCACACAAGCCGCAACGCGCTGGCCGTAGCAGCCACTTCGGGGATGAACCAACAGAAAAAGGAAGACCTTTCTCTCTGTCTCTTTCTCTCTCAGTCTAACTCTGCCTGTCAAAAAAAATTTAAAAACATAAATAAATAAGAGTTCCACAGCCCAGATGTAGATTTTCTTTTATTGACCCATTTTAAAACAATCAGCACTGAACTGCTCCTGGTTTCAGAACCCAGGTACCTCTTCAATCATGCAAAGAATAAACCTTGGTTCCTGAGGCCAAACAGGCATTTCTCAGGGGAGTCACCCATTTGTAAGGCAACACAGGGAAAAAACTGAGGAATTCCACCCTTTAGTGTTCCAACCAATTTCCTCACATTCAGGACCCCTCCCAGCATCAGTATCTGGCACCTCCCAATGCAGAGCCCTTGGGAGCACCAGAAGCAATCATTGTGCACTTAAAGGTATGGGTATCGGGCTGCTTCCCCACCCCACCCCCATCACTTACTGCCTGGCTCTGCTTTCTTATTTCAAAAGTATAGCAATTTCTGCTTCCTATTGTACTATCTCCCAGTCTCTTTGTTTCCTCCATTCCAGCAGGGGCTGGGGAGGGCGTGGAATGGAAGGTGTGGCCACTCTGATGAGTGTTGAGATCAGCTACCTCAGGACACTGATTTTAGGGCTCATCACAAGGGCTAAATTAATGCTTCCCAAAGTGTGATCACACACCTGCATCAGAATCCACTGCTTGCTTGTCCATACAGCAACCTGAATATTTTTTTTAATTTTGTTTTCAAATAAAAATCAGACTGAATCACTCTCCTATTTAACACTAATAAGCAGCTTCCCACTGCGCTTAGAATAAAAGCTAAGGTCTTTCAAAGCTTGAAAGACTTGATGCGAGTTATGTACGTCTACCTCTGACCCCAACTAATCCCATTTTGTCTGCCCCTTTCCCAAGTATGTCCCAGCCCTACTGGCTTTCTGTTTACTCCTTAACAAACAAGTTTATGCCATCAGAGCCTTACAATCACTCATTCCTCTGTTTGTAACATTCTTCTGGCTCTTTGTTCAGCTCCTCATTCTGTAGATCTTGGTTCAAAGGTGGACAAATAAAATAAGGTATATCCATACAGTAGAATATAATTCGGCCTTAAGAAGGAAATTCTGACACAAGCTACTGCATGGATGAACCCTGAAGACATTATGCTAAGTGAAATCAGCTGATAACAAAAAGATACCCATTATACAATACCACTTATTTGAGATACTTAGATTAGTCCAGTCCATACAGACAAAGAGAATGGTGGTTGTTGGGGCTGGAAAAGAGACAGAGGACAGGGATTAATTGTGTAATGGTACAGATTCAGTTTTACAACATGAAAAATGTTGCAGAAATGGATGATGAATGACTGCTCAACAGAGTGCAAATATCACTGAACGATATACTTAAAAACTTGATAAACTGTGCCAGAGCTGTGGCATAGCAGGTGCCCACCACCATGCCATATCAAGGCTGGTTCAAGTCCCAGATACTCCACTTCATTCTTTTCTTTTTTTCTTTTAAGATTTATTTATTTATTTGAAAGGCAGAGTTAGAAAAAGGCAGAGGCAGAGAGAGAGAAAAGAGAGAGAGAGAATGTATTCCATCAGCTAGTTCATTCCCCAAATGGCTGCAACGGCTTGAGCCAATCTGAAGCCAGGAGCCAGGAGCTTCTTCCAGGTGTCCCATGAAGGTGCAGGGACCTAAGCATTTGGGCTATCTTCTTTTTTTTTTTTTTTTAAAGATTTATTTTTTTTGAAAGGCAGAGTTACAGAGAGTAGAGGCAGAGAGAGAGAGAGAGAGAGGGAGGGAGGGAGGAAGGAAAGAGGAGGGAGGGAGAGGGAGAGGGAGAGGGAATAGGTCTTCCATCCGGGGCTAACTCTCCAGATGGCCGCAACAGCTGGAGCTGCACCAATTGAGAGCCAGGAGCCAGGAGCTTCTTCCCGGTCTCCCACACAGGTGCAGGGGCCCAAGGACTTGGGCCATCTTCCACTGCTTTCCCAGGCCATAGCAGAGAGCTGGATCAGAAGTAGAACAGCTAAGACTTGAACCAGTGTTCATATGGGATGCTGGCACCACAGGCAGAGACTTAGCCCACTAAACCACAATGCTGGCCCCTGATCCACTTCTGATCCAGTTCCCTCACTGCTAATGCTAATGGCCTGGGAAAGCAGCAGAGGATGGCCCAAGTGCTTGGATCCTGCACCCACATGGGAGATCTGGAGAAAGCTCCTGGCCCAGCCCTAGCCATCTAGCCATTTAGGGAGTGAACCAATAGGTGGAAGATCTCTCTGTGTGTGTTTCTTCCCCTCTTTGTGTAATTCTTTTGAATAAATAAAAATGGATCTTTAAACAAAATGGACAGACTGATATATTTTTATTATATAAATAAATTTTTTAAGCAAGATTAAAAAAATAAAAGTTACCTCCTCACAGACTCCTTCCAAGATCACTCTGTACCAAGTTACCTCCATCCCTGCCAGAGTAACTCTCTAACACATACAAGGACTTAGGGCCATCAAAGCATTTATCTTTACATGAAATTACCTTGTTGTTTTAATTACTTGTTTATTATCTCTACCCTCCAATTAGAGAGAAGACACCCGGGACACCTTCTAATACTACCTACACAATATGTTAATAAGGATATGACAGCCACTCAATAAACATTTGGTGGATAAATGAATTAACTGGTTTCTGGGTCCCAACCCAGACCTACTGAATGAGAACCCTGGGATTCTCAGACGTGAATTTATAAGAGAAAACTTGCTAAGTACAACCTAAATAGCACTCCCATCCCACAGTGTCAGGAAAATGTGATGTAACTGAGCTTAAAACAGATACTCTCTGTTCTTAGTGTTAGATATGCTAACATTTTTAGGCCCATTTGCTTTGGATTAGAAGATGAAACAATAAAGAAAGAAGGGATAAAAGAGGAGTTTCTAACATTTTCATATAGGAATGCCTGATAACATGGTAACATAATTCCTTTAATTCAACACAGTCATATTTAAATAATTTAGCACATAGACCTATTAGAACTTCCATATCCTAAAAATGCCCAAGGACCTACTAAGTGATTCAAATGGGCAATAAAAAATAAACTTTTCTATTTATATTCTTGATACTATCTTTCTAATTTCCTACAGGATTTTGTTCTCTTAACTTCTCATCTCTCAGTCTCACCCAGATAGTTCCATAACACAGCTGTAGGCAGCAAATGTACTCATCTCCTCATTCTAAAATCTGCTTGCCTGATTTTACTACATACTCAACCTCCAATCCTCTCTTCCCTCTCAACCACAGTAAGCTTCTGGGAATTCTCTCTCATTTCCCATTCACTCCTCAACCGTCAATTCTGTGGTAACTGACATGGCTGCCAAGCCCTTACCACAGCAACTGCCCTCTCAGCAGTCCCTAGGAGCTCCTCTCCTTCCATTGCTTATCACACTTCCCCATCTGCCGAAGTTCTTTTCCTCCTTCCAGGGGACTTAAATTCTTCTGTTCATCCTTAAGGATGAATGCAGAGTAAGGTAACAGAGACCCAGCCAGGACAGGGTGTAAAGTTGGCTTCATCATGTACTGCACTTTTCTGAGTTGGTGAACTCAGGGACTGCTCTGCCATTCCAGAGTGAACCAGAACAGGCCCAATTCTCATTCATCATTCTATCTCTGAGCTCAAATACTCTGGTACACAATAGACACTCAATAAAGGTTTGTGATAGAGGAGAAGGAAAGAGGAAGGAGCAGTGGGGAGGAGACAGAAAGCAGAGAGGAAAGGAAAGGAAAGGAAACAGAGGAAACAGTTTTACTCATCTTCTTATCCCTAAATACAAAGCAGAAAAGAGTAGAATGTGCATTCATGTTTGGTAAATCTAACCAATGCTACCTACTTCATGGGGCTTTTTTGTTTTACTTAATTTCATTAAACATTTACATTTAAAATTCTGAGAATTGTACATTTCCCTTAAAGCTTTGGCTGTGGGGCCGGCGCCATGGCTCACTTCGTTAACCCTCCACCTGCCATGCTGGCATCCCATATGGGCGCTGGTTCTAGTCCTGGTTGCTCTTCTTCCAGTCCAGCTCTCTGCTGTGGCCCGGGAAGGCAGTGGAGGATGGCCCAAGTGCTTGGGCCCTGCACCTGCATGGGAGACCAGGAGGAAGCACCTGGCTCCTGGCTTCGGATCAGTGCAGAGCCGGCTGTAGCGGCCATTTGGGGAGTGAACCAGCAGAAGGAAGACCTTTCTCTCTGTCTCTCTCACTGTCTATGACTCTACCTGTCAAATAAAAAATTAAAAAAAAAAAAAAGCTTTGGCTGTAAAACTCATCCTGTTAACGACAGGTATAACTGCTGACTTACTAGGCACATTTATAGTTTTAGAAAGTACTACTCATTGTAGCCGTACCATACTTTAACATTCTTCAGCTTCCAGCTTTGGAGGGGAGACTGGAAGCCAGTGGTGAAGGAACAGAGTAAAGTTGTAGTCGACATGAAATGGGCTGGAACAGAAACACTCAAGGATTGGAGATTCTGTGGTAAGAAGGCTCCGTATAATCCCTAACATCAACCTTCAGATCTATGAAGGAAATTGTCATAAATGAATTAGGATGGGTTTTCAAAAGCTTTTTAAAAAGTCTGAGCTCCATTACTTAAGAAAAATAGAAAATAGCACTAAACTTAGAAACAAAACATCAAAAAATTACTTTAGGGGCCGGCGCTGAGGCATAGCAGATAAAGCCAAAATCTGTAGTGCTGGCATCCCACATGGGTGCCGGTTCAAGACCTGGCTGCTCCACTTCCCATCCAGCTCTCTGCTATGGTCTGGGAAAGCAGCAGAAGATGGCCCAAGTCCTTGGACCCCAGTACCCACGTGGGAGACGTGGAGCTCCTCGCTCCTGGTTTCCGGTCTCACAGCTCCAGCAGTTGCAGCCAATTGGGGAGTGAACCAGCAGATGGAAGACCCTTCTTTCTCTGTGTAACTCTTTCAAATAAATAAATCTTTAAAAAAATTTACTTTAAATAAAAGCTCCTTTACTATATTTCAAGGGGAAAGTATGTAGTACTTTGGGTACCTACTAAAGAGTAAAAAAATATTTCCTTTTAGCTAAAAGAGAATGAGGACAATTCTTGGAGGGAAAAATAAAAATCACAAAATTCAATTACATACAGTTTAAAGTTCACTCTTTTTGGTGCCTATTCTTTGCCTTATTTTCCAAGTTTCTACTTCCTCTACTTGGTTTCAAATGTCAGCATTCTCCAGGGTTCTGTTCTCATCCTCCTCTTACACATGTTGGCTGAGCAATCGCATCTCCACCACAACGGCACAGTGGTCAGGAGCATACCCTGGAGACCAGATGTGGCTGTGTTTGAGTTCTGACCCTCCCATTCACTAGGTGTGTAACCTTAGACGAGTTAAACTCTCTATGCCTCTGTTTATTCAACTGCAAAATACAGATAAAACTAACAACTGTGAGGCCCAAGTTAATATACAGCAGTCCCCCTTATCCACTGGGGGTACATTCCAAGACCCACCCCTGTGGATGCCTGAAACTGCAGCTAGAATTGAACCCTATATATACGTACATACTGATGATCAAGTGTAATTTATAAATTAGGCAGAGTAAAAGATTAACAATAATAATAATAAACAATATAGTCTATTAAAATTGCCAGCATCCCTACTCTTGCGCCTTGGGGCCATGATTAAGTAAAACGAGAGTTACCTGAACACAAGCCCTGTGAAACTGGAGAGGTTCATCTGACAACTGGGATGCCTACCAAGTATCCACCTGACAGGTGGCTGGTATAGAACCAGCACAGTGAACAAAGGTGTAATCACAACCTAGGCAGGACAGAGCAGGAGGCTGAGATTCCTCTCGCTGCTCAGAACAGCTGTTTATTTCTGGAATTTTTCAGCTGGTATTTCAGGCTGCAGCGGATTGCAGGTAACAGAAACCACAGAGAAGGGGCAACAACTGCTCTGGTCTGAGAACTCCTTTCCGCAGTGTCCAACAGAACTGACATACATGAATACTCTGGCATTTACATCTCTTTCCATGGCATACAGTCACTGATGATCCTAACGCTTCCTGACTTCTAAAATCAGGGAACTCAGCTTCTTGTCCATTTAACGCTCCCTGCCCCCACCACCTGTCATCATTGCAGGTTTTGTCTTCTCAGCCTTCCTAATGTGACTGAGTTATCACTGCATTAGCTGTCTAAACATGCATTAAAAGGTATATCTCTCTCTCTCTCTCTTTCTGTCTCCACCTCTCTCTGTAACTCTTTCAATAAATAAAATAAATCTTTAAGTCTTTTTCCCCTACTGGACTCTAAACTGCATGAGAACAGGGGTTAACCTGCTATCCAGTTATTGGCACATACAACATTTCTCTATAAATAGTTAGTCTGTTCCAATACTGGAAAAGAATATTCTCATTTATTTTATAAGAACAAATTGTCGCTCTTCAAAAGCATAAGTTAATACCTTATAAACTAAGAAAAATGGCTTGCTACTAAATAAATCTCTATATTGGTAAGAAAAATTAATCTAAGATAAAATTTTATTTGCTAATAAAACTATTAAGAACCTTTTTAAGCAAGTCTAATTTGACAGTAATATTTTATTTGTGTCAACTATTAAAATCTGAATTATAAAATTTTTTTTTTTTTTTGAGGATGGAAGGGGTAAGGGAACAGAAACGTCAATGTCGTGAGTGTGACTCGTGTGTGTGTGTGTTTGTGTGTGTTCAGTTCTATATATTTCTTTTTTTTTTTGACAGGCAGAGTGGACAGTAGAGGGAGACAGAGAGAAAGGTCTTCCTTTTTGCCGTTGGTTCACCCTCCAATGGCCGCCGCGGTAGTTGCGCTGCGGCCGGCGCACCACGCTGTTCCGATGGCAGGAGCCAGGTGCTTATCCTGGTCTCCCATGGGGTGCAGGGCCCAAGCACTTGGGCCATCCTCCACTGCACTCCCTGGCCACAGCAGAGAGCTGGCCTGGAAGAGGGGCAACTGGGACAGGATCAGTGCCCCGACCGGGACTAGAACCCGGTGTGCCGGCGCCGCAAGGCGGAGGATTAGCCTAGTGAGCCACGGCGCCAGCCTGAATTATAAAATTTTTGAAGTCAGTGACAAAAGAATAAAAAAGTAGAGACAACACCCATTAAAATATGTGGATTGGAACATGTGTTGGCCCTAGTGGTTAAGATGCAAGTTAAGACTCCTACAAACCATATCAGAGTGCCTGGGTTCAGGTTCAAGCTCCAGCTTCCAATTCTAGCTACCAACCAATATAAACCATGGGATGCACCAGGTGATGTTCAAGGTTATATACCTGACACCCATGTGGTAGACCTGGATTGAGTTCTTATGTCTTACATCTGGCGCTGGCCCAGACCCAACTGTAGCAGGTACTTGGGGACTGAACAAGCAGATGAGAACTCTGCCTCTCTAGCTAATTTATATATACATATATATAGTAAATATATATATAGGTCCTTTATATATATTTTTCAGAAAATCTAAGTATATATAACACCAAACACTTTGAATTACATAATTTGGTAATTTCTGGCTGATCCACTATTATCTGGTTGACAGAATTGGAATCAAAAGTTATAAAACCTGTCATTACCAGCTTTACTGCATTTTTTGACTTAACAATAAGAATTAAAATTCTTACAAAGTTGACTTGGTACATTAAAATCCACAATCCAGATGAATGACTAGAAAAAGCACTTTGGAATCTTCAAGAATAAAGACAACTTAGGGATCAATTTACAAATGTCTCCTCTAATTTACTATCATGTCAGCACACCAATCTACTTTTTATTTTTTTCAAAGAAGGAAAAATCCACTACTCCTAGGACCAGACGAAACCACTGCATTTTAGAATAATCTCCACAGAAACAGAATCTTAGAGAAGGCTTGTGTACTAAATTTTCAATCTGACTTCTAGAAAGGCTACTGTTTTTCCTAGAAATCTGAATGAGAATGGAAGTACACACACAGGTATATATATCAAAACGTTTTGTGGCAGACATTGCTGGTTGGCTAACACAACATCAATTACCAAATTCCTTTACCCTTGAAATCCCCACCACAGAAAATGAAAGCCAAATACTAGCTTTCTCACAGCCGGAGGCAGCACATAACTTAGTTGCAAATGATAGGGCATAAAAAGAAGTCTGACAGAGGCTGTGAGAGAAAGTTTCTGTTTTCCTATCATAAGAGACAAGGTGGCTGACACCCAGACATCTCCATTTGTCTGCCTTGAAGACATGTGTAATGCTTGTTACTGCAGCATCATGAAACCTTGAAGCAACAAGCAGAAAACCAGAAAAGCCAACAAAATAAAAGGGATGGCCAGAGAGAGAGGCTGAATCTTTGATGAGTCTATCCTGATCTGATCAATAAATGTATCTTTTATCCTTAAGTGGAAAAAAGAAACTTCTATCTTTGTTTTGCTATTGACTGGGTTTTCTGATATTTTCAGCAGAAAATATTTTCAGCTTACTAATACATTTACAAACATTTAAAGAATATGGAATGAGGCTAGCCCTGTGGCATAGCAGGGTAAAGCCACTGTCTACAGTGCCAGCATCCCACATGGGCACCAGTTCTAGTCTTGGCTGCTCCACTTCCAATCCAACTCTCTGCTATGGTCTGGAAAAGCAGAAGATGGCCCAAGTCTTTGGGTCTCTGCACCTGTGTGGGAGACCTCAGAAGAAGATCCTGGCTCCTGGCTTCAGATCAGCACAGCTCTGGTCATTGTGGTCATTTGGGGAGTGAACCAGAGGATGGAAGACCTCTCTCTCTGCCTCAGCCTCTCTGTAACTCTGCCTTTCAAATAAAATACATAAATCTTAAAAAAAAAATATGGTGGACAATATCTTTAATTTTAAAAAGTCTCAGTAGTTGCATAAACAATAAATAGTCATACTCATATCATGTAAGTGACAATTCCAGGAGGTCCTAAACATTTTCCCTTAATGTTCTATGAAATGTACTATAACAAGTAATACATATAGAGAGTTTACAAAATTTGAGAGAGGAAAAAAAAAATCTCACTACCCAGAGATAAGCATTTTCAGAGTTTTGGTATACATCTATTTAATCAACTCTTATGAACATACCAATATATAAAATTATGTTTTTACTTTCAGAAATTGGAATCACACATATTTTATTATTAATATAGGCACAAAATAATAAATAAAGTAGACTATGCAAAGGTGTAAGACTTAAAAGTGTCTTCATCCAGGCCAGCGCTGTGGTGTAGCAGGTAAAGCTGCTGCCTGTGGTGGCAGCATCACATCAGGGTGCCGGTTTGAGTCCCAGCTGTTCCACTTCCAATCCAGCTCTCTGCTATGGCCTGGGGAAGCAGCAGAAGATGGCCCAAGTCTTTGGGCCCGAGACCTGGAAGAAGCTCCTGGTTCCTGGCTTCGGATCAGCGCAGCTCCGGCCGTTGCGGCCATCTGGGCAGTGAACCAGCGGATGGAAGACCTCTCTCTTTGCCTCTGCCTTTCTGTAAGTCTGCCTTTCACATAAATAAATAAATAAATCTTAAAAAAAAGAAAAAGTGTCTTCATCATACATATTCTCTCTCTCCATCCCACTTCTCAAAAATAGCCACCTCTAGTACTTCTGGCATTAGGCCACTGTTGCTCAGTTTATCACCTAAAACCACATCAACTACTATGAAAGTGAAAAACCAAGCTCTCCTCTGCCCTTTCTCCCAGTTTTTGTTACTTTCACTTTCATTTTTGGTTTTCCTACTAGCTGATATTACATTAAAAAATACACTTAAGGGTCCGGCACCATGGCATAGTAGGTAAAGCCTCTGCCTACAGCACCAGCATCCCATATGGGTGCCGGTTTGAGTCCTGGCTGCTCCACTTCCGATCCAGCTCCCTGCTAACAGTCTGGGAAAGCAGTGGAAGATGGCCCAACTGTTTGGGCCCCTGCACCCACGTGGGAGATCTGGAACAAGCTCCTGGCTCCTGGGTTCGGATGACCGTTGCAGATATCTGCAGAGTGAACCAGAAGATGGAGGACCTCTCTGTCTCTTCCGCTCTCCATTAATAACTGTGCCTCTCAAATAAGTAAATAAATCTTAAAAAAGAATCACAGTGACTTAATAAAGTTTATTTTTAAAAAAATGCACTTAAGCCTCTGTTCCTTGACCATCACATTTATACAGAATGTCCTAGGCTCCCAATTGTCTACGACAGGGAAATAAGTGTTCTTCTATTGCAAACATATTTAGTCATAAAGTTGTGGGGTTTTGTTTTGTTTAAATAATTTGAGAAGGAAAGCGACAGAAAGCTCCCATCCACTGTCATTCCTCAAATGCATACAACAGCCAGTACCATGAAGGGGCAAAGCCAGGAGGTAGGAACTGAAGCCGGGACTCCCATGTGGGTGGCAGGAATGCACCTACTTGAGTCATCACGTACCGCCTCCCAGAATCTCGAACCCAGGTACTCCAAATGTGGGACCCCAGTGTTCTCATATAAATCACCATCTTCATGAGGACAAAGGTCTGCTCCAGTTAAGTTTACCCACAGAATTAAAATGTGACTATTACGTGGCTTTACCCAATTCTGAATGATGAAGAAAAAAATACTTACTTGTTGCTTCGACATTAATTTATTTAATTCAAGAAAAAGTTGTTGAAATAGACAGACATTATCACAATGAAGAACAAATATTGAAAATAACTATTGGAACTTGGAAATCCTATAATGAATTGAAAAAGAAATTGCTAGAACTGGCACCATGGAGTAGTAGTAGGTAAAACTGCTCCCTGTGACACTGGCATCCTATATGGGCGCCAGTTTGAGTTCCGGCTGTTTTACTGCCAATTCAGCTCTCTGCTAATGGCCCAGGAAATCAGTTGAAGACGGCCCAAGTCCTTGAATCCCTGCACCCATGTGGGCGACCTGGATGAAGCTCCTGGCTCCTGGCTTCAGCCTGGCCCAGTCCTGGCCACTGCAGCCAGTTGGGGAGTGAACCAGTGGATGGAAGACTTCTCTCTGTCTCTTCCTCTCTCTCTGTAAAACTCTGCCTTCCAAATAAATATTTTTTAAAAAAACTACTATGGACAAGTATTAATTTTAAAATTGTAAAAGATGAAGCCTGAAAAAGAGAACACAACAGTCAGGCCAGATAACACGAAAGGTGAACTGATAACTCTTCTTTCACAAGTGTCTTTTTCAAAGAGAAACCTAACAGAAACCCGGACATCAAACAAAATCCTTAGCACTGAACTCACCACTCTGAGCTCTAGTCAGCATCACTCACCTTGGCAATAGAGAAGCACCAGAAGGATTTCTAAAAAATGAATAAACTTTAAAGGGTCAAGCATCCCAGTCACTACCCCATGCCTGATCTCTTCAATCTCAATCTCTTGATATGAGGTAAGTACTATTTTTAGCTTGATGGGTATTTTTCTGGTTCTTAACTAAAATTTTAGCTTTATGTTAGCATATTAGACAAGACAGGGATTATTTCTGAGACAGAAAATCAGAGTGGAGGAATCATATCATATTCTACAAATGTCCTGCTTGAACTTTTATAAGGGGAATTCATATATCACTAAGATAATACAAAAAGTCTGAATCATGAAGATGCTGGAAAAAAAAAAAAAGGAAAAAGAAGGAACAAGTTTCTAAGTGTGACCCTCATACTTCCTTGGGAGGAAAAAGGGACTGCAATTAAAATGCATGGCCTTTCAAATAAAACAAAAATAAACAAAAGCAGAATTTATAAACAACCAAGAATAGGCCTCATATATAAAAAATAACCTAGGAAAATAATATTCAACTCATTTTTAAGAAGTTAAATCTCGGTAACAGAGAAATTTAAAATAAAGCAGCCATACAGTAGAAAAACTAAGAATTACATGCAAGGATGTCTACAGTATAACAAAGTAGAAGCCTTTACAGAATAGTGCTGGGGCGCCGGAGTTGTGACATAGCAGGTAAAGCCGCCGCCTACAGTGCCAGCATCCCATATGGGTGCTGGTTCAAGTCCCAACTGCTCCACTTATGATCCAGCTCTCTGCTGTGGCCTGGGAAAGCAGTGGAAGATGGCCCAAGTCCTTGAGCCCCTGCACCTCTGTGCGAGACCCAGAAGAAGCTCCTGGCTCCTGGCTTCGGATGGGTTCAGCTCCAGTTGTTGTAGCCATTTGGGGAGTGAACCATCAAATGAAAGACCTCGCACGCTCACTATCGCTCTCGCTGTCTCTCTCTGCCTCTGCCTCTCTGTAACTCTGCCTTTCAAATAAATAAATAAATCTTAAAAAAAAAAAAAAAGAATGCTAGGAATATAAACTGGTAACATCTGGACAAATTGACATATGTCAATGATTTATATAACCAAGAAACAGGGCGGACATCTGACCTAGCAGTTGGGATACCAGTTAAGACATCCACATCCCATATCAGAGTTCTTGGGTTCAAGTCTGAGGCAGTAGACGATAGCTCAAGTAGCTGGGTTCCCCAGGGGAGATCCGGACTGAATTCTCCATCCTGGCTTCAGTCTGGCCCAGACCCAGCCATCACATGCATTTGGGGTGTGAACCAGAAGACAAGAATGCTCTCTCTCTCCGCCCTCTCTGTGTGTGTGTGTGTCTTTGTGTGTGTCTAATAAGACAGACACATAATAAAAAATTTATTTAAAGAGTATAACTGGAAAAAGTGACTGAAATCTCCAACTATGCTTATGTCCTCACCATAGGGTGAAGGACTGCAGCAGAGGCTGATGGGTGCACTGTGCCCTTCCCAGCACCAACCACGACTACAGTATTACATTCCCTTCTATGCACCACACTTTAAGAGAAACATGGACAAACTCAGATACTTGCACAGGAGGACACCAGCACTATGTATGAGTAGTCTGGAAACCACATAATGCAATAAACAAATTAAAGAACTGAGAACATTTTGCTTTAAAGGAACACTGGAAGAAAGCATCACAGCAATGCTGCAGTATCTGAAAGCCTTATCAAACAGAAAGCAGAACTTACCTTACGTAGCTCAGGAGGGCCAATCAATGGCCACTTGCATTCAGAAGTGTTAAGTAACAAAATATGCTTTCTATATTTCAATTTTAGTTACCACAGTATCTGAGAGGAATGATTCATCAGAAAGAGTAGAACTGACTTTTCAAAGATTTATTTTTATTTGAAAGAACTACTGAGAGGGTGTGTGTGTGTGTGTGTGTGTGAGAGAGAGAGAGAGAGAGAGAGACAGACAGACAGACAGACAGACATATCTTCTATCCACCAGTTCATTCTTCAGATGGCTGCAACAGCCAGGGCTGAGCCACGCTGAAGCAAAGAGCCAGGAGCTTTTTCCAGGACTCCTACATGGGTAAAGGGGCCCAAGTACTTGGGCTATCTTCCACTGCTTTCCCAGGCACATTACCAGGGAGGTGAATCAGAAGTGGAGCAGAGCAGCCAGGACTTGAACCAGTGTCCATGTGGATGCCAGTGTCACAGGCAGTGGCCTTACCCACTGTACCACAGCACCGGCCTCAGTTTATCCTTTTTTTTTTTTTTCTTTTTTTGACAGGCAGAGTGGACAGTAGAGGGAGACAGAGAGAAAGGTCTTCCTTTTTGCCACTGGTTCACCCTCCAATGGCCACCGCGGTAGGCGCGCTGCGGGAGGCGCACCACGCTGTTCCGATGGCAGGAGCCAGGTGCTTCTCCTGGTCTCCCATGCAGGTGCAGGGCCCAAGGACTTGGGCCATCCTCCACTGCACTCCCTGGCCACAGCAGAGAGCTGGCCTGGAAGAGGGGCAACCGGGACAGGATCGGTGCCCCGACCAGGACTAGAACCCAGTGTGCCGCGCTGCAAGGCGGAGGATTAGCCTGTTGAGCCACAGTGCCGGCTTCAGTTTATCCATTTTTAAGTATGCCATTCAATGGTATTGTCACTCTATTGTGCTACCATTTATCACCATCCATTTCCACAACTTTTTTCATCTTGCAGAAGATGCCGGCATCACAGGTAGCAGCTTTACCTGCTACACCACAGCACGGGACCCAAAAAGATTCTTACAGGCTTGCAAAGTTAAGCTTCACTAACTCAAAAGTACTTTATAGTTCTAACAGTAAAACAAAAATTACCCTTAAAATGGGCATAAATCTTCCAGAACAAGGAACACTACACCCACATTCTCACAGTAACCTAAGTGTGCGTAACCTTATATACTAGTCCACTCTGAGACCACCAGCATACTGCCCACTCACCTTTGCCAAGAATACTGAGTTAGTTATACCAGTTCCCTACCCTCTTAGTTCTATCTGTTATATACAAAAGCTTGACAGATGTGCAATACAGTTACAGAATCCCAGATTTGCCCTCACCAAAATCCAATCATATACACGGACTGCTTTCCTAGCTGTGATCTATCCTGTGTTTGCTGCCTTGTCTACCCCAATTATAGTTCCTTGCCCTAAAATCTGTGACATACTGCTATCTGAACTTCTACAACTGCTATTTTCTCCCCATTCATAAATGAAATACTGATTAAGAGACTCCTATATTAAAAGTACTGGTGGATGCTATGTGAAAAACAAAAAGTTACATTAGATACACAGTTCCGGCTCTCAGAGAGTTTATAATGGAGAAAGAAAGTACTTATGTAATGACTAATCAGTAGAAAGCTTTAAGGATGATTAAAAAAAAAAAGTTGCAATATATACAGACCAGAGGAATCATTCTAACTTTGTAAGACTGTGATCTGGGAAAACACCGGTGTGATATTATAATTTGGCCTTGAAGCACACAGGAGATTTCTTCTGACAAAGACAGAGGGGGTGGGGGATATGCCAAGCAGAAAACTAGCATTACCTAAAACATGGAAGAAAACACAGTAGTAGGTACACTGTTATCACATCAGAAGATAATGATTACAGATATGCCAACAGGTAATTAAAGAAAGCTTCCCTATATCAAAGGATGTAGAAACCACGAAGATAGTTGTTTAGAGAGAGACAACTCAAGTTCAAGAGGTACAGCTTTTCAGCATTCCCCACTGGTTCACAGAGCAGTGAGTGATGTCACTCAAATAACATGAGGATTCAGCCAAATGGAAGCCACTCCCCATTTTCCACTCAGAGGGTTCTAAGTCTTCCTGCCTAACAGTTCCAAGCTTGAAATTCTACAAATGTGCCTGGGAAAAAGATTCAGCTATGTTTCCAGCTAAGTGATTGCAACTCAGCTGGTTTAAACTGTTAGTTTCCTACTCCTCATACATTTCGCATAAACTGTACAGCCACTCTTCATAAAATTCTACTCCTCATCACTTACTTTAGGCATTAGATTAGATAACAAGTAACAATACTGTGCATTATAAAGCAGAACCAAATTTTTGTATCTAAACATTAAAACATATACATTGGGGCTGGCACTATGGTAAAGCAGGTAAAGCTGCCACCTGCAGTGCCGGCATCCCATATGGGTGCTGGTTCCAGTCTCGGCTGCTTCACTTGTGATCTAGCTCTCTGCTATGGCCTGGAAAAGCAGTAGAAGATGGCCCAAGTCCTTGGGCCCCTGTACCCACATGGAAGACCTGGAAGAAGCTCCTGGCTCCTGGCTTTGGATCAGTGCAGCTCCCACTGTTGCGGCCATCTGGGGAGTGAACCAACAGATGGAAGACCTCTCTCTCTCTCTCTGTGCCTCTCTGTCTCTTGCCTTTCAAATAAATAAATCTTAAAAAAAAAAAAAAAAATATACACAGCAGATTCCCACTTCCACTGGTAGATTAACGCACCTATATATAGAAGTTCAAAACAAACAAAAACCAGCATTTGAAGGCAGCAGAAAACACCAAAAGCAGGGAGGAAGGGAATTAGAACCCTGGAAGAAGAAAGCTGCACTTTGTGAGATTTGCATGAATAAGGCTTTTTGCTTGAGGAGCCCTCCCAGTACTTGGGATTAGGGTGGAATGAGTGGAACTCCGTGAGGAAGTCACACTTGTATTAGCTAGAACAGTCAGATGCTGGATTTCAGAGGTGCTAAAATGGCTGGAAAGTGGAGGGTTATCAGAGAGATATGGAGAGAATATAAGCTCTGCCCAAATGGACTAACCTCTGAACTGTGGATGCATAGGAAAAATTCCTAGGAGCATGCAATAAAGAGTAAAATGTGGTAAAAAGGCAGAGTTCAACTGCTCTTTCCAACAAGGGAAATAAAATATAGAGTTTGAAAAGAATCAAAGTACCAGCTAGAATACAAACTAAGTCTTCTGAAGAAAACAGCAGCTTCAGAATCTTTATAACACATCATCATATGAACTGTATACACTGAAAACGATCAGACATGGACCAAAACAGGAAAGTATAATCTTAGGCAAAGAAAAACAGCAGTTAACAGAAGCCAACTCCTGGAAAATCCTACTGTTTGGATTAGCAGATCAGGACTGTAAACCTGCTATTATAAAAAAAAAAAAAAAATTCACAGACTCAGAAAAGTTAAAAGAACCAACTAGAAAACATTAATTGTGGTTTAACAGTCTAGAGATGGCAGATGAGCCAGTGAATTTAACAGATTACCAGGAATGATCCAGTCTGAAGAACTGAGAGAAAAAAGATGGAAAGAAATGAACAGAGCCTTACTTAGCTGCAGAACACTATCACCTGTTCTGCACAGGTGTTAACAGGAGTTTCCCCAAGCAGAGAAGATGACACAGCAAAAAACGTTCTGAAGAAATAATGGCCAATAATTTCTCAAGTTTGGTGAAAAACATGAATTTATTAATCAAAAAAGCTCAGTAAATCCCAAACAGGATAAATACAAAGAAAATAACATCCCAGCACATTATAGTCAAATGGCTGAAAATTGAAGACAGGAAAGTCTTCAATGTATCCAGAAAAGAATGACATACTATGTATAAACAGTAACACAAAGTTAACAACTTAAAATAGTGGCCTGAAGGAACATGAAAGGACATCCTTAAACAGATGAAAGAGGGGACGGTGCTTAGCGGGTAAAGCCGCTACCCATAGTGCCAACATCCCATATGGGAACCAGTTCAAGACCCAGCTGCTCCACTTCTGATCCAGCTCTCTGCTATGGCCTGGGCCCCTGCACCCCCACGGGAGGCCAGGAAGAAGCTCCTGGCTCCTGGCTTTGGATCAGCGCAGCTCCAGCCATTGCAGCCAAATGGGGAGTGAACCAGCGGATGGAAGACACCCCCCTCCCTTTCTGCCTCTCCTTCTCTCTCTGTGTAACTCAGTGCACAGGACTTTATTTCAAATAAATAAATCTTTAAAAAAAGAGAGATGAAAGAAACAAATCAAATCAGGACTCCGTATACAATGAAAAATCCTTCAAAAATGAAGATACAATGAAGACATTTTCAGATTAAAAAAACGAGTTATTAGTAACCAAAAGATATGCTCTAAAAGAAGTGCTAAGGAAACTTCTTCAAGCATAAAGAAAATATCAAGACAGAAACTGAAACCTATAGGCAGAAATTTTTTTTTTTTTTTTTGGACAGGCAGAGTTAGACAGTGAGAGAGAGAGACAGAGAGAGAGTTATAGACAGTGAGAGAGCGACAGAGAGAAAGGTCTTCCTTCCTTTGGTTCACTCCCCTAATGGCCGCTACGGCTGGTACTGCACCGATCTGAAGCCAGGAGCTGGGTGCTTCCTCCTGGTCTCCCATGCGGGTGCAGGGACCCAAGCACTTGGGCCATCCTCCACTGCCCTCCCAGGCCTCAGCAGAGAGCTGGACTGGAAAAGGAGCAACTGGGACAGAATCTGGCACCCCATCCGGGACTAGAACCTGGGGTGCCGGTGTCACAGGTGGAGGATTAGCCAAGTGAGCCAGGCGCCAGCCAGGAAGAAATTTTAAAACTGCAAATCAGCTTATATAAATATGAAAGATTAGAATGCTCATTGAACCCTATATATTTTGCTACAATATTTGAAATATTTTAAATAGAGACCAAAAAATATTTTTTTCCTGCTCTTTTCTAAGACATATAACTAAAATAAAAATCATGACACATTCATATTGTGGGACACCTAACATCGGTACATATGCAAACAACATTTGGGGTAGAAGTCAATATAACTCTAATACTACAAAGATCTTGTATTTTATCTGCAGTAAATATTAATGCTATTATCCACTGTGATCAATTAAGAATGTATATTATAATCCCCAGAGAAGTTTCTAAACCTCAGCACTACCAATATTAGAAACTGGAAACGTTTTTGTTATATGAGACCTGTGTACTGACAGTGCATTTAGCACTATTCCTGGCCTCCGTGCTCTAGATGCCAGTAACAATCCTAACCCACCATAAGGTGTCCGTTAAAAACACCTCCAGGGACAGCAGTTTGATGTAGCAGTTAACACACCCAGGTCCCATGGCCAGGTCTGAGTCCAGCTCCAGATTCCTGCTTCCTGCCTAATATGGATCTGGGAAAGTAGCAGGTGTTGGCTGAAGAAACTGTAACCCTGCCACCCACCTGGTAGACCCAGACTGAGTTCCTGACTCCTGGCCAGGGCCCAGCCTAGACCTAGCCACTGTAGGCATTCAGGGAGTAAACCAGTAGATAGGATCTCTGTCCCCCCCCCCCCCCCACTTTCTCTCTCTTCCTCTCTATTTCACACATACAATATCACTCCTTCACAAATTTAAAAAAAAAAAAAAAATTCTTAAAAAAAAAAAAAAAAGACTCCAGGGGCCAGTGTAGTGGGTTAGGCCACCTGCCTGCGATGCCAACATCCCATATAGGCACAGGTTCCAGTCCTTGCTGCTCCACTTCTGATCCAGCTCCCTGCTAAAGCAGCAGGGAAAGTTGTGGAAGATGGCCAAAGTGCTTTAGATCCTGCCACTCATTTGGGAGACCCAGATGGAACTTCTGGCTCCTGGCTTCAGCCTGATCCAGTCCCAACTGTTGTGGCCATCTGGGGAGTGAACCAGAAGAGCTCTCTTGTTCTGTCTCTACCTCTATGTAACTCTGCCTTTAAAATAAATGAGTAAATCTCAAGTCCTGCCTGCAGTTGCCTTGACAGGGCCAGACCAAACAAGTTCACAGCCTTACACAGCCCGCAGCTACCCTGCAACCACTGCAGAAGTAAGACAAGCTAAACTGACAACAGCGCCGTGTTCCTCAAAGTATTTCCCTTGGCCTGCATAAGGATGCTCTTCAAACTCTTTCCCCCTATTCACTCTATTCCCTGCACATAGAATTTTAATACACTAAGACATACTTTTATCTATTTATATAAAGCGGCCCATTAGAGAGCCACAGATTACTGAAATTTCTAAGCTTTTTCACACTCTTCTCTAAGAACAATTATTGTCCTTTGGGGTAAACACCAGCACAATTGTGAGAATACATAATACAGCGACAGAGGAACGTAAGTAGAATATTAACCCAAAAAAAAAAAAAAAAATCACTTAACCCAGAAGAAGGCCAGAAAGTACAAAAAGGATTCTTTTAAGAACAGAATTAATAGGGACCAGTGCTGTGGTATAGCAGGAAAAGCCACTGCCTGCAGTGCCAGCATCCCATACTGATGCTGGTTCGAGTCCAGGCTGCTCCACTTCCAACCCAGCTCTCTGCTATGGCCTGGGTGTTAGGAAAAGAGTTGCAGATTGGTGCCTCCCTACAGGGGCACCATAAATGCTAGGAAAAGAGGTACAGAATAGAGAGGAAGCAGTGTACAAATTTACCACCAGACCAAATTTATCCAGAGAAAATAAATTTGCAGAGATGGGTGACCAACTGCTGGCATGGACATGATGGAACATGTGGCAGAAGGCCCTGACCCGCAAAGGGCCAGGCCTTTTTATATTTCAGGAGGGCTAGGGAAGGGGGTGGGGGTAGGGGAAAGCAAGCAGAACTGAATTCCTGGAAATGGTCTTTCAGGTGACCATAGAGGGGTAGAGTATGAAGGCAATAGGGTATGAGACCCAATTGAGATTCACAGGCAAGGAATAAATTCTAATGTTTATCTATCTTTTGGGCAATGAGGAAGAATGACTGAGGCTTATGTTTTTTTTGCATCACTGGGAAAGCAGTGGAAGATGGCCCAAGTCTTTGGGCTCATGCACCTGCACAGGAGATCTGGAAGAAGCTCCTGGCTCCTGGCTCCTGGCACCAGATCAGCTCAGCTCCGGCCATCATGGCCATTTGGATAGTGAACCAGCAGATCGAAGACCACTCGCTCGCTCACTTGCTCTCTCTCTCTGCCTCTGCCTTTCTGTAACTCTTTCAAATAAAATTTTTTTAAAAAGAAATTTTAAAAAACAGAATAGAAAACAAGTAACAAATCAGCAGACTCAAATTCAACCATATCAACAATAATATTAAAAATAAATTCTTAAAAAATTTTAAAGTGTATTATCAACAAGGAAGGCTATAGTAGATATAAAATACGGGCCAGCATTGTGGCATAGCGGGTAAAGCTCACGCCTGCAATGCTGGCATCCCACATGAGGTTCAACTCCTGGTTGCTCCACTGCTAATCCAGCTCCTTTCTCATGGCCTGGGAAAAGCAACAGAAGATGTCCCAGGAGTTTGAGCCCCTGCTACCCATGTGGGAAACATGGATGAAGCCTCTGGCTCTTGGTTTCAGCCTGGTTCAGCCCTAGCCATTGTGTCCATCTAGGGAAAGAACCAACAGATGGAAGATCTCCCTCTGTCTGTAACTCATTCAAATAAATAAATAAATCTTTAAAAAAAAAAAAAGGCAGACATAAAATAGATTTAAAAGATAGTATATTTTTCAAGTCACGAGAAAATAGGAAAAAAGGATATATGGCACAGATAAATTCAATCATATCATGGATGTCACTCCCTCCCCTGCCCCATTAAAAGGTAAAGATCACCAAAAAGTTGGGGGTAGGGGAGCAAGACCTAAACATATGCTGCGCCTACAAGAGAGGCAGCTTAAATATAAAACACAGATAGGTTAAATGAAAAATTACTTTTGAAAAACATAAGATGCAAATGTGATTGGTAGGCATTTGCCACAGAGGTTAAGATGCATTTGGGATGCTCACATCCCATTCTGGAGTGCCTGAGTTCAAGTCCCAGCTTGACTCCCAATTCCAGCTGCCAATGAATGTGCACCTTGGGAGGCAGCAAGTAATAACAGCTCAAGTACTTGGATACCTGTTACCCACGTGGGAAACCTGGACTGAGTTCCTAGCTCCTGGCTCTAGCCTGGCCCAGCCCAAGCTGCTGTGGACACCTGGGTAGTGAATAAGCAGATGGGCGATCTCCCTCTCTCTCTGCCTTTCAAATAAACAAATGAAGACACTAGTACCAAATTCTATTTTTAAAAAATGCAAGCATTAATCATCTGAAAAGTTTATATTACTATCAGACACAGTTAATTTCAAGACAAACATTATTACCAGAGATGATGGACATACATCAATAGGCTAATCCTCCGCCTAGCAGTGCCGGCACACCGGGTTCTAGTCCTGGTTGGGGCGCCAGATTCTGTCCTGGTTTCCCCTCTTCCAGGCCAATTTCTGCTATAGCCCGGGAGTGCAGTGGAGGATGGCCCAAGTGCTTGGGCCTTGCACCTCATGGGAGACCAGGATAAGCACCTGGCTCCTGGCTTCGGATCAGAGCGGTGCGCCAGCCGCAGCAGCCATTGGAGGGTGAACCAACGGCAAAAGGAAGACCTTTCTCTCTGTCTGTCTCTCTCTCTCTCTCTCTGACTGACCACTCTGCCTATAGAAAAAAAAAAAAAGAAGAAGAAGAAGAAGAAGATATAGCAATTATAAATGTGACTGCATCCAGTAACAAGGATTCAAAATATGAAGAAAAAAAAAGAACTAAAAAGAGAAACAAATTCACAATCATACGTGGAGATTTTGACATCCACTCAGTAAGTGACAAAAATAGAAAATAAGTTAATAAGGATACAGAAGATAAACCAACATTAACCATCTTAACCAGTAATTCCAGTTATTTATATATATTTATACATATTCCAATTATTATATATATATCCACAACAGCAGAAAACTAAGATATGTCACACAGTGGGCCATACAAAATAAATCATAAAAAAGCTCACATAACTGAAATCTCAAGAGTATCTTCTACAATAACCACCAAATCAGGGTCGGCATTGTGGTGTAGCAGGTTAAGCCTCTACCTGTGATACCAGCATCCCATATGGGTGCTGATTAGAGACCCAGCTGCTCCACTTCCAATCCAATTCCCTGCTAATGAGCCTGGAAAAGCAGCAGAGGATGACCCAAGTCCTTGAGTCCCTGTACCCATATGGGAGACCCAGAAGAAACTCTGGGCTCCTGGTTTGAACCAGCCCGGCCCCAACCATTGTGGCCATTTAGGGTGTGGACCAGCGGATAGATTTCTCTCTCTATGTCACTCCTCCTCTCCCTGTAACTCTGCCTTTAAAATAAATTTAAAAAGTTATTCTTAAAAAGAAACCACCAAACAGAAAACAGAAATTAATGATTCTAAGATATCTGGAAGCCCATATAGTTGAAATTAAACAACACTCTTCTAAATACTCAGGATTCAAAGGGGAAAAAAAAAAGAAAGTTAGAAAACATTTTGCATTAAATGCTAATGAAAATACAATATATCAAAACTTGTAGGGGCAGGCGCTGTTATGTAGTGGGTAAAGCTGCTACCTTCAGTGCCGGCATTCCATATGGGTACCGGTTTGAGTCCCTGCTGCTCCACTTCCGAACCAGCTTTCTGATGTGGCAGTAGAAGATGGCCCAAGTCCTTGGGCCCCTGCAACTGTGTGGGAGACCCAGAAGAAGCTCCTGGCTCCTGGCTTCAGATTGGCCCAGCTCCAGCCGTTGCGGCCATTTGCGAAGTGAACCAGTGGATGGAAGACCTCTTTCTCTCTCTGCCTCTGCCTCTCTGTTAATTCTGCCTTTCAAATAGTAAAATAAATACATCTTTAAAAAATACTTGTAAGATACAGTTAAACAGAGCAGTAAGATAAATCCACATCCCTCATGGGTGCCAGTCCATGTCCTGGTTGTTCCAATTCAGCTCCCTGCTAATGGCCTGGGAAGAGCAACAAAAGATGGGCCAAGTGTTTAGGCCCCATACAGGAGATCTGGAGGAAGCTCTGGGCTCCTGGCTTCAGCCTAGCACATCCCTCACTGTTGTGGTCACCTGGGGAGTGAATCAGTGGAATGAAGATCTCTCCCTGTTTCTCCCTCTCTGTTTGTAACTCTTTCAAATAAATAGTTTTAAAAAAAAGTCTAAGGAGATATTACCAATAACTTTATGCCCAAAAGCTTAAACAACGTGGGCAAAATAGACAATCTTTAAAAAATACTATTTACCAAAACTAAAAGAAGATGAAATAGAAAATATGCAGAGACTCACATCTATTAAAGAAACCTTACATATTATCAATAATCTTCCCACAAAGAAAATTCAAACCCAGATGATTTCACTGGTGCATTTCACCAAATATTTAATTTAAAAAACAGAACCCATCTTAGCAAATTCCTTCAAACATGGAGGAGGAATGAAACTTCCCAACCTGTTTATGAAAATATAAATCAATATTTTGTGAATGCAAAAAAATCAGTTGTAAAATAATAGTAAATTAAAACTTGTAATATAATAAAAAATAACAACATAACCAAATAGGAATTCATTTCAGCAATGAAAGTAAATCACCATATTAACAGAATATAAGCAAATATCATGTGGTCATTTCAACAGATAAGTAAAATCTTTTGAGAAAATGATTAGTGGGGCTGGCACTGTAGCATAGCGGGTAAAGCCGCTGCCTGCAGTCATAGCATCCCATGTAGGCCTCAGTTTCAGTCCCAGCTGTTCTGCTTCTGATCCAGCTCCCTGCTAATGTGCCTAGGAAAGCAGTGGAAGATGGCCCAAGTGCTTGGGCCCCTGCACCCGCATGGGAGACCACAAAGAGGCACCTGGCTCCTGCCTTCAGATCAGCATAGTTCTGGCCTTTGTGGCCATTTAGGGGGAGAACCATGGATGGAAGACCTTTCTCTCTGTCTCTCTCACTGTCTGTAACTCTACCTGTCAAATAAATAAGTAAAAAATCTTTTAAAAAAAAATGTTGATTGGGAATAAGTGTCCACATACTAACAACTTACAGTTCAATAAGTAACTCTACAATGTACATAAATGCTTATCACCTGAGGGTTCTCTTGGTTAAGACTTTCAAAGCTAATATATTGAAATTATGATAAGGAAAACAAATTCCATATTTTTGTAAATCTCACAGTTTCAATACCATCAGAAAATAAATTTAATTTTCCCATGTTTATTCTCCATTTACAACTTCAACAGTCAAAGTGAGCTTCTCTAATCTACCATGTGGTTTACACAGCCACTACCACAGCTCTTTACTCTTTATGGAAAAAGCATGCTGCTGGGTAGTAAACAGGAAATCATACTGTCATCTTCTTTCTCCTTAATTGCTTTATAAGTTATTTCTATAGTCATTCTGTGAATAAAACATGAACAAAAAGAACACAAGTATGCACAAAGTAAATGAGAAGGAAAAAGTCTTTGCACTTAGATAAGCAGCCAAAAACAATTTTGTTTTCTGTAACTTGTTCAATTTCACTAGATCACAACAATCACACATTACAACATAACCTGGTTCACAATGTTTATGTTGCTAAAATATATTTTGATTGCTAAAATATATTTTGATTGGAGGAATAACTATCTTGTGAAACAACACACAGATAAAATTTCTCATTTGGAATTACTAGATTCCTAAACACTCTAGTTAATTTAAGTAAGTCATTTTGTACAATACAAACAGTGTTTAAAGAACAAAGTCTGTGGATACCCCCAAACTGGAAATTTTAAATACAAGACAAACTAGGAGAAAAAGTTATTGAAAAGTACAAACTGGTTATACAAACAGAACACAACAGAAATTTCAATTTATCAGATATTAATACAACAAAAGTGCACAAAATTAACACATATGCCGTATTTTCATCAATCAAATGCTTTTCATGATAAAATCAACTTAGATATGTATCAATTTCAAAATAGAAGCATTACGAATTGACTAATGATACTTTAAATTTTCACTTGATATCCACACTTACTACTATTTAGATTTCTATGAAACAGCATTACTGGGGCTAGATTTGAGGCATAGCAGGTTGAGCTATTATCTGGAACTCTCAACACCATCCCAGATATACATTGGTTCGAGTCCAAGTTACCCCACTTCCATTTCAGCTCCCTGGGAATGGCCTGGAAAAGCAGGTAAGATGGCCCAAGTCCTTGGTTCCCTGCACCCACATGGTTGACACAGAGGGAGTTCCAGGCTCCTGGCTTCAACATGGCCTAGCCCCGCCCATTGAGGCCATTTGAGGAGTGAACCTACAGATGGAAGTTCTGTCTCTTTCTCTGTAACTCTGACTTTCAAATAAATTAATATATCTTTAAAAAAAGTTACCAAGCAAATGAATTTTATAAATAACAATAAGTCTGGTTAATATTATTTCAATTCATCTAACTCTGTAATTTATCTTTTAATAACCAAAAAGTATCATTCAAATAATACTGAAAATCTGTAAGGGAATAAATTAAGAAAAGTAGAGGGTAAAAATCCAAAATTTGGTTGCACTAGCATTTCAACTACGCTTTTAAGAGAACAGTTAAATATATTGCCATCATAAATCCTTATTCAGTGAATCTATCTTATCAGAAACTTGAGAAAAATTGTAAAAAATAAGTACAGATATTACCAGTAAACCTAATCCTTTCATAATTACATGGGGAAACTTGGATCACAAAACGCTTGAAGAAAACTATCACCAACAAAAAAGAACCCTCATAAACAAGCTTTTTTCAAAGAGAAGAAAACAACTTAAAAAACAGTTAGGGCCTAAAGATTATGGGGCCAGCGATGTGGCATAGCGGGTAAAGCAGCTACCTGCAGTGCTGACATCCCACATGGGCACCAGTTCTATCCCCGGTTGCTCCACTTCCAATCCAGCTCTCTGCTATTGCCTCAGAAGGCAGTGGAAGATGGCCTAATTCCTTGGGCCCCTGCACCTGCGTGGGAGACCCAGAAGTAGCTCCTGGCTCCTGGCTTCAGATAGGCGCAGCTCTGGCCATTGCAGCCAGTTGGGGAGCGAACCAGCAGATGGAGGAACTCTCTCTCTCTCTCTCTCTCTCTCTCTCTCTCGCATGCCTCTCCTTCTCTCTCTGTGTAACTCATATAAATAATCTTTTAAAAAATTATATTATACCTACATGAGCAGATGACTATGAACTAGAAAAAGTACCCAAACATATAAATAACTGAAGTAAATAATAAGGGCTAATAGAAAAAATTAAATACATCTCCTAGAAAAAGAAAAAAAAAAAAAGACATGGAAAATGAGAAAAAAAAAAAAACGAACTTTAATACAGAAGCTCTAAATAAATAATTCTAAGGATAAAAAGGGGTCAACACAAAAAGAGAGCAAACACAGGTTACCTACAAGAAATGAACACCAAGCCTCTCAGCAATAAAACTGGTTACTAAACAGTAATGTAACACAACCTTGGAAATTTTGAAGGAAAATTATTTTAAACTTGAATTCTATACCCCACCGAGGTCTGCTTTTATGTGCCTGGTGTAAAACATTATGCTGACAAGCACCCACACACGTTACTCCTGGGGAGAAAAATCGATTCAGGAGGTACTCTAGAAACTGTAAAGGGGCCGGCGTGGTGGCGTAGCAGGTTAAGCCGCCACCTGCAATGCCAGCATCCCATATGGACACCAGTTTCAATCCAGGCTGCTCCACTTCCAATCCAGCTCTCTGCTATGGCCTGGGAAAGAAGAAGATGGCCCAAGTCCTTGGGCTCCTGCACCCCGAGTGGGAGATCCGGAAGAAGCTCCTGGCTCCTGGCTTCAGAACCGTACAGCCCTGGCTATTGTGACCAATTGTGAACCAACGGATGGAAGATTCTCTCTCTCTCTCTCTCTCTCTCTCTCTCTCTCTCTCTCTCTCCTTCCCTCCCCCTACTTCTCTCCTTCTCTAACTTTTTCAAATAAATAAATAAATCATTAAAAAAAAAAGAAATTATAAAGTAAATCCAAAACAAAAGGAGGAAAGACACAGATCTAAGAAAGCACAGAAGTTGTCCAAGAATTAACTAACATTGGCTAAGCATCAGATCCAGCAATTCAGTTCATATTAAAACTGCAAAAAATGGTACGATTAAAAAGCTGAATAGTCAAGTAATACAATAAAGTTAGGCACTCTCCTTCCAACACAGGAAAAATATGGCAAGTAGAAGTCAAACTAAAATATGGCATGATCTTAAGTTCCAGTGGAATACAAGAGAACCATCTGTCCTCTACTTTGCTTTGGCAAAATTATTTATATTTATATTGACCATTTTCAGATCAACAATAACTATTACAAACCCTGACACTATAAATGTTACAGCTGACATAAATTGGGAAGAGAACTACAGGGAGTTCAAGGGAAAGAAAGTGAGGGGTACTAATTATTCACAACTTACAAAGCTGCTTGTTTAGAGACAATGTCTAAATATTTTCTAATGTTAATGTTCCAACAGCCTGAAGTTTAACTATAAAAGCAGGGGGTTAAGGGGTGAGGGAGGCAGAAGAGGTATTAAAAGTTAAATTCTTCATTTTTCACAGTGGGAAAGCATTAGATTACTTAGGATAGTTAATCACAAATAAACTTCAGCATATTATGTATTGAGATAACGAACAGCAGAATAATAGAAAAGGTCTAAAATTAGTACCTTTGAGGAAAAAAAATAGTAAGTAGGGGATAAATATTTTTACTTTTCATTTTGTAATCTGTTTCACTGAGTACTATTCACACTCTTATGTTTACATGACTATTACTTTCTTTTTTTTATTTAATCAGAATATATTTTATACATTTGTTGAAATGTCACAATGTACTCAATATACATGTCATTATTGATAAAAATATTAACAATTTAAGCACTTTTTAAATTTATTTAAATATTTAACTTTTTTTGTGTGTGAATTATTATCCTGATTTTATTAGACACAAATACTGATATTTCGACAGAGATAGAGATCTTCCATACTCTGAAAATCAGAAACTACAGAATTGGGCTAAGATCATACAATTCTTATGTAATGCAGTCAGAATTCAGACCTACGTCAGTCTCTTTCTAAAACTGTCTTGCCCTCATGAGTCTACAATCTATAGAAAATTTTTAAAAGAAAAAGAAAACTTCTGTGTTCCTGAAACTCAAGTAATTGAAAAAAGTTGCTGAATTGGGTTGACATTCAGTGCTCAGGATGAGACTACTACTTTCAAAATAAACACAAACTCATTAAAATCCACGGTCCCTTACTAGTTTAAGAAAAACACTTGAGAAATTTTTATCCAATTTTTTCTTGTGTATATTGCATGGACTGAAGACTAATCTTCTGTTACAGAATTTCAGACAAGATACAATTAATTAAACAGACTAAGGGCCCACCCCAAACCCTTCTTAAACATGTAAAGATAGCAATATGCTGTATTTGTGTCACAAACTATCAAAATATAGCCACATCCATTATCTCATTTAATCTGCTGAATAACCTTGTGAGAGCAGACTTCAGCAGTTAGTAAAGTAAAACTCCAGAAAGCTTATTTAAATGGCTTGTCATCCCCCAAAAGACACAGTAGGAAAAATTACATATAATAAGCAAGCTTAAAAAGATAATAACAATAAAAAGAACCACTTTCACAAGCACTGAAATCTGAAAATGGTTTCCAAATTTTTGAGAATATAAAAGAAATAAAACAATATAAATGGTTCACCACTGTGGAAAAATTTTGGTAGTTTTTAAGAGTTAAACACGTACTTCTTAAAATTTAAACATACACCTACTATACAACCCAACAATCTCAATCCTAGGTTATTTTATTCAAGACAAAAAAAAATCATACAAAGTCATATACCAGTAGTCAAAAACTAGGGACAGCTGAAATGTCCATCAGCTATTAGATAAATCATGATCTATACACACCATAAAATACTACTCAGCAATAAAAAGGAACTAATGGTTCATGCAACAACATGAATGAGTCTTCAAACTATTAATCCATGTTAAAGAAACCAAATGAAAAAGACTACATGTTGCATGACACCACTGGTATAAAAATCTATCAAAGTAAAACAGAGAAACAGAAAACAGAGCAGTGGTTGCCAGGATTGAGGGAGGAGGACTGGACTACAAAGGGGCATGAAGGAACTTCCTGAGGAGATGGAAATGTTCCCTATCATGATTAGAATTGTCTATTACACCACTGTACATGTTAGGAAAACTCATCAAATTGTAACTTAAAATTGTCTAACATTATTGTATGTAAATTTCAATTCAAAATGGCTGATGTAAACACTCAATAAATGGATAATCACACTTAAAACTAACAGCTTTTCAGAATACATATTACCTACAGACCTTCAAAGAATGTTAAAATCAGTATTTAAGACAAAACTTTCACCCGGAAAATATATATACAGGAATGAAAAAGTCCTGAAAATGGAACAGTCCTCTTCCTACTCAACTTGTCCATGAGGGTAAATATCGGTTGCCTAGCAACCAGTCTACACTCTAGCTTTCTAATAAACACACTGACCACACAAGCAGGTGATCTCACAAATGATAAGCTAAGCTTTACACTGAAGAGTTCTTCCTTTATTAACAACAAAGAAAGCATGTGCTTATCTAAAGTAGAGTAAACAATACTAAAAGTAAATAATAAAAAATTAAAATATGAAAGTAAACATAAACATACACAAAAATCCTTGTCTTAATTTGGCCTTTTACTTCAGAACTCTACTTACCTAATTTATGAAGCTGTTTTGTCCATGGATTTGTAGGGTAAACACTTCCCCCTTTACTACTTTAAACCCTTTTCCTGCCATGATCCAAATTAGCTTAAATGGATATGTTATCTATATATTTAAATTATCTTAAATGCACATAGAATAGAACTTTTCTAGACATTATTCTAAAGGATGTCTCCAGACTGTAAAATCTATGAATACCACAGAAAAATGTAACACTAACTTTCTATAACATGTATGCACACAACATATCACAAAGTCAAACCTAACTTTCTAACTCAAAATCAAGAATTACTAAGAAATTCCCTAAATAACGAGCAAATTCCTAACACATTAATTCAATATAATTTCTCACTTAGAAGACATAGCACATCATGGTTTACTTTAACAGCATCAGCAAAAAGATCAGCTTACAAGAGACCACTCACTGTTCAGCAAGCTTACCAACCATATTATTTTTGGTTTGTTGAGCACTTACCCCTCTTCTGAACCCAACCTTCTTTCACAATGGTAACATCGCTCATGATGGCTCCCTCTGAGCCCCCACCTTGCAGAAATGGTACTCTGTGATAGCAGCTTCAGGGTCTGGAGTCTGCTGCTGCTGCTGCCCTTCCCACTCTCCAGTGATGACTCAGCCTGGAAGGAAGTATTGAAGAAAGAATTTCTTTTTTTCCATTCTTGCAACTCACATAGCAATAACAAACAACTAATTCTTTGTAAATGTCTTCAACCGGCCTGACCTCGCATAAAAGTCTAGCTCTTCAAACTAGGGAACTTATTTTGAATGCACTTCCTTAGTCTTGTGACAGATTTCAAATGACAGAACAACTTTTAACCTAAGAGGTTGCAACAAAATATGTCTTAAGAAAACCACTGTCGCACCAACACAAGTAACACAGGAAAATCATTCCATAGTGTGTGTGTTTAAGGTGACGAGGGAAGAGAATGAAACTTAAGTGAACTAAATCCCTGCAATTTCAAACACTGTTATGGCAGAGCAATTCTAACTATTTGTAACTACTGTACTTACAAAACAGGTGCCAAGAAATGGATGTGTATTCTTACTCTGCGTGTTCCAAGAAATATTTTAGGTAGATCACAACAAGTACATAATATAAAATCAGCTATTTTCAAAAGTAGACAAAGAAAGTGATACAAAGAGAATATGAAAGTGGAAAAATTGCTGAGTATTCAAGATGTACCAGGAACTGCTACAGTTCCTTACACTTATTTTCCTCAGGTAATCTTCACACCAATCCTATTAGGGTACTGTTAAATCCATTTCAAAAATGGGGAAACTGAGGGGTGTTCACAGAGATTAAGCAGTTTGCCCGACTGCAACAGCTAATAAATGATGGAGTCAAGATCTGAACCCAGGCTGCCTGACTCCTGAGCGCACATTCTTAGTTCCAAAACTACACTGCCTTAAGATAAAAAAGAAGCCAGAGCAAAAAGTCTATCTATTTGTGAAAGATAAGCCACAAATCAGGCATGAAGTTTTCAGGAAGACAATCCAAATGAAGAAACACAATAGTTTTCCCTATTTACAGCACCCATAAATTTAAAAAAAAGTTGGACTCAGATGGACTATAATACTTCCTGGGACAAAAATCAGAACTAGACAGCCCATGAGTCTCCACAAAATACCTCATAGTGTAATCGGCAAAATCCTCAAAATCGGCCTCATATATGGCAGCTGGGCTTTATAAGGCTATTGCTGTCCCTTTTTACCTAAAAAGGAAAATGTTAGCTAAATTAAGTAAAAGCATTTCCACAGAAAGGGACCAAAAATGTGGTCCAGGTATACCATGTTTCATGGTCCAGGAACACAGGCATAATTTTTGGAAAACCAGAAAAATGAACAGCTGAACTAAACAACCATACTACTTTTAAATTAGGCAGAGCAGTAAGTTCAAGGTTAAACTCCCTCCTTAGTACTAAACCAGATTATATGTCTTTCTCAAATGCAAATTAAGTGCAGGGCCTCATCATTCAGCAGTCAGGAATCAAGACTAAACACCCTCTAAGCTGTCTCAATAGCCTGACAAGGCTGTGTGGCTGAACAGAAGACCATCCCCTTGAAGTGCCAAAGGGCCAAGGGCAGTACCTGCACAGTTAAGAACAAGACTACTCAAAGTCATCACTGAGGAGTCTGTGGCTACAGAGAATCAAAAAGGCATATTAGAATCTAGGCTTATCCTCCCAAACTATGTTTATCTGAATACTCAACTAGAGACATTCTGGGACTAGAATAAGGAAAAGAAAAACAAGTCAAATAAAGCCTAGAGTCTACAAGCCATGTCCTCCGAAAACATCACTACTAACACTTTAATGGCTCTGAAAAACAGGTAAAACTTGGTTTACCAGGGCCAGCACTGTGGCAGAGTAGGCTAAGCCTCCACCTGCAGCACCAACCTGTTTGAGTCGCAGCTGCTCCACTTCCAATCCAGCTCTCTGCTATGGCCCAGGTGCCTAGGCCCTGCACCCACGAGGGAGACCCGCAAGAAGCTCCTAGCTCCTGGCTTTGGATCGGCCCAGCTCCGGCCAGTGTGGCCATTTGGGGAGTGAACCAGTGAAAGACCTCTCTCTCTCCCTCTGTGTGTAGCTCTGCCTCTCAAATAAATAATCTTAAAAAAAAAAAAAAAAAAAAAAAAAACACTTAATTTACCTCAGCAAAGACTAAACTTATTACTACCATAGAAAATGGTTATATAACACAAGACAAGATCCATTTCACTATTAAAAATGGGCAAAAGCTCTCCTCCCAGGCCAACTAGGTAATGGAAGTCAACAGGGTGCCTTCCCAAGGAGGTTCACACCTTCCTTATGACGTACCCCATGTGAAGAGATAGGTAGGTCTAGGTCTCATAACTGGCAAGGCCTTAAAGCCCACCTGATTGTTATCAGGCCCCTTCTGTCAGGTTCTATTTGCCTCTCAATTTTCCAATTCAAGTTTCTCAATTTTCTTATTCATGTTTAGACAGCAGCTTTCTTAGGTCCTCTTTGTTCTAGATCCTGTCTAGCCCACTTGGGGCCTCATTCCTTTATAATCATAGCCTTGGGGCCAGCGCTGTGGCTCACTTGGCTAATCCTCGGCCTGAGGCACCGGCATCCCATATGGGTGCTGGTTCTATTCCCAGTTGCTCCTCTTCCAGTTCAGCTCTCTGCTGTGGCCCGGGAGGGCAGTAAAAGATGGCCCAAGTCCTTGGGCCCCTGCACCCACATGGGAGACGGGGAAGAAGCACCTGGCTCTTGGCTTCGGATCAGCACAGCTCCAGCCATTGCGGCCATTTGGGGAGTGAAACAACGAAAGAAAGACATTTCTCTCTGTCTCTGTCTCTGTCTCTCATTATCTGTAACTCTACCTGTCAAATAAATAAAAATAAAATCTTAAAATCATAGCCTCTACTCATACATCAATGGCTCTACTCCTGACCTGTGTGTATTGATGGTCCTCTCCCCCACTTAATGTGTATGATTGTTCAGAATTTTCTCCAGACAAACCCCTCTACCTACAAAAGATGAATGGCCTTTCTCCTAGTCTTGGCTATGATCAGCTTTAAACCACACCCATCAACAGTCTTCACAAGAGTCCAGAGACCCCCCTCATTTCCTCTCCTCTATGAAATCCTCTCATTCATTAATGCCACTCTTAGGATCATTGGTTGCTATTGTCACCCTGTCTTTCATACTACAGTGTCTGTTGAAGTGTTTACAGGAGTTGATAATGGAATGAACCAAGGCCTTCACCAACCAGGCAGTCAACCAAATGCTGCTACAGGGACATACTCGGCTCCCCACCCAGGAGACAGCAGCTTGAGACGTCACCCCACACCAGCACAAAGTACCTTGTGTCCCCATGTCAGCAGGAAGTAGCTCTAAAGACAGATCGTAATCCCTCTACCCATCCTGGACTTCTGGGATAATGTAACCCCAACAGAACTCTTGTTTTATAAAATACAAGACAAAAATGTTAGTAAAATGACGCAGTCTTATCTATGGCGTGATCTACTCCCTGGACACCATCCTAGGCTCTAGCCCCCAGCGCCATTGCTGGACGCCAGGTGACCCCATGGCCCAACCACCAGTGTCAGCTCCACCCCCACCCTAATGGGATTCGCTGTTGCTACTTCCCTGCCCACTCCCGGGCAAAGGTTTAACAAGACCTGATTCTAAACACATGGCTCTCCCTCACGCTCTTATGCTCTGTTTTTCTTCTTCGCCCCTTCCCTCCAGTCTGTGGAGTTTCAACCAATAAACCCTTTCCCTTTAGAAAAAAAAAAAAAATGGGCAAAACAAAAAAAAAATCTCTGGTAAAGAATCCTATCATTTTCATCTGACTGATATAACATCCTAAAGAACTCAACGTGGTCAACTGGCTATACAATACAGAAATGGCCAAGGTGAAAGTATTAATTTCTTAACAGTACATAAACGATCGTAAGTTCAATATTGGGAGCACTCATGCAAAATGTCTTTACAGAGCTGCACTGTAGCCATTCTCTTCAGTGGTACATGCAGCAAAAGGCCTAACATCTTTATGGTCATTCTTGGTTTCAGACTATAAACCTAATATAACCTGGGTAAAGCCAATTAACAATTAATCATAACAATATACACACAATAAACACACACAAATCACATGCTCACCTATTAAAACGATCTATACTATAATATCTCCATAAAGAAATTATAGAAGGGCAGGCACTGTGATACAGCAGGTTAAGATGCTGATTACAATGCCTGCATCCTATATCAGACAGAGTGCCTGTCTTGCCTCAGCTTCCTGCTAATGCGCCTGGAAGGTAGGTAATACCTCAGGTACCTGCGCTCTTGCCAACCATGTAGCCTATCAGAATGGAGTTCTTGGCTCTTGGCTTTGGCCTGGCCCAGCCCCCAGCTACTGAAACACTTAGTAAGTGAACTATAGCTGGAGGATCTCTCCGTATCTCCCACCCTCTGCGTCACTCTGCCTTTCAAATAAAAATATATTACAGAGGGGCCGGCATTGTGGCCTATGTGGCAAAGCTGCTGCCTGTGATGCAGGCATCCCATATGGGCACTGGTTCAAGTCCTAGCTGCTCCACTTCCAAACTGGGAAAGCGGTGGAGGACAGCCCAAGTCATTGGACCCTGCATCCTTGTGCAAAACTAGGAAGAAGCTCCCGGCTTCAGATTGGCCAGTGATTGTGGAGTGAACCAGTGGATGGAAGACCTCTCTCTACCTCTCTCTGTAATCTGTTTTTCAATAAAATAAATCTTTTTAAAAAGTAAAATAAAAAATGAAACTGTCACCAAATTCTATTCATATTCATAATCTCAGATTTAAAATTGCTCTTGGGTCGCTACTGGCTAAAATGATACATCCTTTGAACGTAATCTGAGTTAGGATCAATAAACTAGAAATAAATGCAGTCACCTACATGTGGAAATGCTCTTAACTCATTAAGCCATAACCCATGTACTTTGACTTTATTTTCCTGCAATGGCTCTCTGCTCCACTCAGTCTCCCCTAACTAAACACACTGATCTGCAGGTTGAGGTGGGACTCTATCATGTGTTTCCTGGGGTAGAGCAAACTTCATCTCCTCCCACAGTCCTAACTTCTCTAAGACTAGGTTCTACCCAATGAGCTGTAACTGACAAAATTTGGTTTATTTCTCTCCAAAAACCTACTGTATTAAACATTTCATTGTTAGATAATCAAAATGTTCCCATTCTTATAAAAGGTTTTGCACAAAATTCTTGGCAGATTCAATTTATAATTTATAAGGCAGTTAAGCTAAAGGTATCTTCACTCAAAATTGAGAATTTGATAACTGCATTTGAATGTCATTTTACAATTTACAAAACATTTCACATCTTTTACTTCACTCTATCACAATATAATTTAATCAAGCAATGTGTGACAGTGCCTGGCAAATGGAGAGATACTCAACAAATATGGCATAAATAAATGAATGGAGGAATGAAGATGCAGCTTTAGATAAAAATAATAAACAGGCTAGGCAAACAAATGTTGTAATTCAACAAGGAGAACAGTACTATGCCATCTTAGAGAAAAAACTGAACTTAAACATTATGGAAATACCTGTAAAGAAACGATCTGAATTATAAGGAATGCTCTTCCCTGTTCATTAAAGGATGTTTCTTCTATACTGCCATTAAGTCCAAGGACTAGAGCACATTAAAATTATTCTTTTTCTTGACATTTCTTGAAAATTTTTGCTGAGATCATTAAGTTTCAACTCCAAATAAAACAAGCATCAACTTACCCAATTTTATGGAGACAAAAAGCAAAAGAATAGGATATTTTCTTAATGATTTTCCAAGAATTTTTAAGACATTTGTTTACTTAAATGGTAACTAACTGCTCAATTTTAATCAAAGAAAGTTCTTCAAATATCTTTTAAGACAGTCACTCAAAAAATATGTAACATACATATTTTACTCAGTCAACAAGTAGACTGTCTACTCTGTGATAAGACTACACTCAGCTACAGGGAAGCAGACAAAACAAAGTATTTTTAAAGACTTTTCCAACCCTACGACATAAATTCTTACCAAAGAGCTTCCACATGTATCATCCTATTTGACTCTAAAAACAAATTTGAGCAGTAGCTATTCTATCCACGATTCTGAACCTAGGAAAATGGTCACCAACCACTGCTCATGACATTTTTTCCCCACAGTCACAAGTTAATGACAAGTAAAAAGAGTGACTACTTGCAATTCAAGCTTTCTATCACATTGAACTCTCAAAAATATGTAATTTAAAAATGTAACCAACATGTGCAGAGTTCTGAACACTGCTATATCAAATTATTTTTCAAAAGTCCAGTAGAGTGTTTATAAATTAAAAATTAAATAAAACTAAGGCATCACAAATAAAATTATAACAAATTATCAAACTTAAATTATCAAATTATCAAGAAAATCAGATTTTTTTCAAAAATCCAGTGCAGTGTTTTTAAATAAATGAAAAATATAACTGAGACATCACAAATGAAATTATAACAAAAGACAAAGTAGTTGATATAAAGTCAAAAGTCAGCCAGAAATTATTTTTATAATTAAGAACAAAAGTCATAGGTTAGCAAATTTCAGTATGTTCATTTCTAAGTTATAAGTCAGAATACAATTCAATAATAAACTTTCTCTAAACTACAAATCTGGGCTGTAATTAATACCACGTAGAATGCATTTCTTTCTTCTTCACAACTTTTTATGTACTCTATAGATGCTACCCAAACTGAATTAATCAGGAACAACTAATGTTCAAATACAACAAAATGTTACAACTTTGATATACAAATGCTTGTTAAGGGCAACCACAATATAATTTTATGGCATTTTCTTATTCAAAAAGCAATTAAAGTTAATATATGTCATAATAAATATCCAGGGCTATATCAAACTTTTAAAAGGATTTCTGGGAAAGGAAGCATACTAAAGTGTAGAGAAAATTCAAGGCAACTTGCTCTGTACTTCAAATAATTCTAAGTCTGTCCCTTTGAAGAGTTGTTATCATATATAGCAAAAATATGTCCTACATGGAAGTGAGCCACATAAACTATGCATTTTGGGTGTTTCCTCCCTTCAGAGGACAGTAACAAACTCTGTGGGATTCTCTTAAAGCCCCTTCTACAGCTATCTTCACTGAGATCCAGACTATTATAGCAAAATATCCAATTAAGCATGGGTGAATTCCCTAACTTTCAGATAAAATATCAGTTCTTCCAAACTGCCTGTTCTTAAAAATTAACTCTATAAACTTTAAAATATATCTCCAAAAAAACACAAAGTATTTCTTTTCTTTTTTTTTTTTTTTTTTTTTTTTTTTTTTGACAGAGAGGATAGTGAGAGAGAGAGAGACAGAGAGAAAGGTCTTCCTTTTTGCAGCTGGTTCATCCTCCAATGGCCGCCGCGGCCAGCGCGCTGCAGCCAGCGCACTGCGCTGATCCGAAGGCAGGAGCCAGGTGTTTCTCCTGGTCTCCCATGGGGTGCAGGGCCCAAGGACTTGGGCCACAGCAGAGAGCTGGCCTGAAAGAGGGGCAACCGGGACAGAATCCGGCGCCCCGACCGGGACTAGAACCCAGTGTGCCAGCGCTGCAAGGCCTATTGAGCCCCGGCGCCAGCCCACAAAGTATTTCCTCTCCTTTTCCCCTACTCCCATTTAGAGCCATTTTCAACCAATATACCCATTATTAAAAATAAAAAAGCAACTTGTATTAGGTGATACGTTTAATATTCTAATTTGAAACCAAGAAAATACTTATTAGATTGCTCTGCTTCACATAATCCACTGAACAAGCTACTGATAAATTATCCCTTCCATTTCCCATGTAGAGTGTGACTTCTCTTTGCATGAAGGCATCCCTAACAACATGCATAGGTTGAGGTCTGCTGCTGAAGAAATTTCAGTTGTAGTTAGCCATATTTTCCTAAGATAACAAGTAAAAACCTACAACCTGCCTTGCAGACCTCTCTATTACAAAATGGGGGAGGGGGCCTACATATACATAAAATACAATGTATATATGGTCCATTAAAGGCCAAGAATCAGCTTGACCAGCTTGACAGGCTTCCCTCCAGATTAAAGGAAGAGTTAACCAGTAAGTAAGTATGGAATCCTGTAACAAACTTCATCACAACAGTCAATCAGAAAGGGCACTGGACAGACCAAGAAACTTGGGTCTCTGTTCCCAATTCTGCCCCTTCAAAGTGATGCTGTATAAGGTCGCTCTAATGCTCTGTCCCTGCTTCCTCAGCCATAAATTACAAAGTAGAGCACTAGAAAAGCTCTTCTATTTCATATATAGATGGTATCACAGGTGATAGTATTGTGAGTACACACAGCTCCTGTCCTCAAAAATTTAGTATATAGTTTGGAAGATCACACATTCAAACAAAATCTATGCTAAACTCCACTACTGGCAAAACACCACCTTCCTTTCCCCCAAATATAATCAATCTTACTTAACATGAGGGAGAGAAAGCCTCATGTGAAAATATTACAGTGTTTTCTTCTAGTAACCCTCCTTACTTTCCCCTCAAAATACTAGCAAAATTTAACATTTAGGGATGTGAAATATCAACAATATCAACAGAGTACTGACAAGAAATGGAACTAAAAATCACATCTACAGGTCAAGAAGAATACATTAATGGGTTCACAAGCTAGGATTTGAAGATTACTTGGCAGGGAAAATGACCTTCCATCTAATCTGATGAAAGACCATGCTGCTACAGAGTACACAAGCATTTGAGGCATTGAATTAGTTGGAAACAACTAAAATGAAAAGCAATGTTAATGGGTCAATTTTTTTAACTATATTAACTTGATTCCATGGAAATTGTTGTACTAAATTATCCAAATTTAGCACTGTGATTTGAAACTCTTGTGTAAGTAAGTTAAGGAACTCACTGAAACAAAAAGTGTTTCAGCATTAGCAAAGTTGAAGTACATTTCTATACTGCCTCAGTAAGCGCTTCTCTCAATAGAAAATCACTTTCAAAAGTATAGCAGGAGTTGTAAAGATTAGATGAATTAATACACGCAAAGCACATTCAACAGTTCCTTGCACACAAGGCAAGGGCTCACAAGGCATTGGCTGACCTTAACTCAAAACTGAATCTAGCCCTATCATACACAAAAGATGAGGATAAAACATTTCTTAACATCATTAGATCCAGACTTATCTTTCCAGAAAAGTGCAGGCTGTGTGAAACCAGTAGTTAGCATAGCAAAGCACATGCTGTAAAGTAGAGTTACCAAAAGAGCGATTTTAAATTAAATATTTTAGCAGAAATTCACAAAAAGTATGTGCACCATCGATTTATAAAATCCAAGTCAAATTACAGAAGTGATGTTGTCTAAAAATGAAATGGTTTTTCTGTCCTTGGATTTTGTTGCTCAAATCTAAACTTTAGTTTTTAAAGCTGTAAATTTAATCACAATATAAAGAATCTACAAAATCATGATAAAAATCTAACACACTGTTAACAGTTATTGCCTTATCTTCTCAAGGTTAAATTATTGAAAGGTAAAACAAGAAAAGAAAGTGTAGCATCTTTTCACAAAACACATGCAAAGGATAAGTGCTAAACTTCCACAAAATCAATTTAAAAAATAGGTTCCTCTTCATAAAGAAACCCCAACAGTTGGAAATTTCCATGTGTTTCATCAAAAGCTAGAGTTTAAAAATCCTAAGTACTTACTACTCTGCACCACACTCTAGGCTAAGTACATCTGTCCCACAATAAATTTAACCAGTACATGTTTATTTAGAGTTGGAGTGATGTGCAAAACAAATTCTCTTTCTAATGACAGTAATCCTCAATGAAAAGTAAATATTAGAAAGTTATTAGTCAAACCATCTTCCTAGCATACAGTTCACACTCAGTATTTGTTAAGTGAGTGAAACCTTATTTAAAAACACTTTACATCTATAAAATCACATACACAAGAGCCCTCTGACATACACATGTTAAACTGGGAAGTCGGAAAACAATTCACTAATCATTACAAAAGGCAAACTGTCAGGGACAAAGTGAGTTTAACGGTCCTCACAAGTCCTACACAATTACTTTACACTACATACTAGTTTTAAAACCCTGTAAGAAAACATACCACTGCAACTACACAATACAAACATTAAAAGTTAAAACAAAAACTGTACAACCATCTAAATGTCAACGTTGGCTCATTTATTCCACAGATGCACTCCCCTTGCTTTAAAATCAGAAGTTCAAGCCAATCAAAGACATTGGGGTCAACCCCAGTAACAAAAACAAAAAGTCGATCTTCAAATACAATTTCCTCTGTAATCTTTCAATGTCAAGATGATGGATTGTCTCAAAAAAAAAAGTACAGTCCTGACACATATTTTGCACAGAATTGTGTCATATACCTTGGAAAACTAGCAATTTACTAATAAGTAGACATTTCAATAAAGACTTTGTCATGTCTTAGACCACCTCCTGGAGTATCTGTATTCATTTTGCACCAATTTTGCAAATGATGCTCAATTTCTGAAGACTAATCTCCATTTTCTAAACCATCTTTATTGGGTTTTTCTACTTTGGGCTTTGTATTCCTGTATTTTAACTTCAAAATCGAAATGCAGTGGTTGTTTAGTTATTTATATGTCTACTACAAGATAGACTATGACCATGCATTACCAAATATGAACACGTGTCTCAACTGATGACTTGAGACAACTGGCAATGGACCAACTGCCAAAGCCATTATTTCATATCCTGTAACTTAAAGATGAACTAAAAAGAAAGTGCGGGGATCTTATCAGGTACTAGAAGTGAACCAATACGCACAGCTTTCACTTTTGGATTTCTACCTGGAAACTATCGATTACAAGCTATCCGGCTTTCAACCAAAATACCACAGTGGTGAAACCAGTTGTTTTTATTTTTCTTTGATGGAAGAAAAGGGAGCATCCTATGACTTATGGGTAAGCACCCCGTCTGCTTTCAGATCAACAGTAAATACCACTAGTGGAAAAAACCTGGCCCCAAAGAGATTCAGCAGCTCTAGCCTAACCGTAGATTCCCGGGAAATCCCAAACAAGGGTGACCCCGCCTCGGCGTCAGGGTGAACGCCGCCGCAGCCAGCGAGGCTGCAACTTTGGGCTGGGTAGGGCCCCACCAGCATCATGGCTGATGCAGCCCGATGCGCAGGAGGAGGTGGACGAGGAAGAGGCTGGTTTGTTTACTTGCAGCCTGAGCCGCCGCCGCCAGCGGCGACAGCATCAGTGGATCAGCCAAACCCAGCATCTTCCGCACATTTCTATTCTTAGCACACAACTCCCAAGCGGATCAAAACCCCACTACTATTAAAAACACAGACGAGCGCGCTACCCACCCCCCCACACACACCCACCCCACCGGTGCCGTCTTTTCCTGTGCGCCGGCGGCGGCGCAGGGTGGGAGAGGAAGGAGACCCCGGGCCGGGGGGGTGCGGGGAGGGCGCCGGTGCATCCTCGCCCTCACCCCACCCCACGCGCAGACGGCCCCCTCCCCCAACCCACACACCGACCCCGGGCGCCGCACGCGTTACATAACCTCGCCGCCACCCCCGGTCCGAGCGGCGCCCCCTCCCCACGCCGCGCGGCCCCGCCGGGGAGGGGCGAGGGAAGGAGCGCGAGTTGCGCAGAGACCGGAGGCGCCAGGCCGGGGCAGCCCAGACACAGACGGTACCGCTAGGCCGGGAACACCCTCCCCGGCCCCCTGCGCACCGCCGCCCCCCAGCTTCCCCCGGAAAGCGAGGGGGCGTCGGTGTCACCCGCGCCGGGCATCCCCCGGCCTCCCCAGCCCACACCCAGAGCCGCCGGCGACCCAGCCCCCGCCCACGCCCCCGGCGCGGTGACAACCCAGACGCCCCCGCCGGAGGGAGGCCAGAGGGAGGACCCGGGCCCGGGGCCCGCGGGGAATGCAGGCGAGGCGGGGAGGGGGCGAGAGTGGGGGGCGGTGGCTGTTACCTGCAAAGGCGGCGGCGGCGGCCCCGGCCCCGCAGCTGCTCGGGCGGCGGCGGAGGATGGAGTTGGGGGGCGGGGGGAGGAGAGGGGGCGACTCGGGGGTCCCCCCTCCCTCCTCCTCTCCTCCTGTCCTCCCCCCACCCCGCAGAGCCTCTGGCCCCCTGGAGCCCGGTGCGGCCCGCGGGAGGGCAGGCGAAGGGCTGCAGGGGAGGGAGGGAGCCGGCCGGGCCGGGCCGCGGAGCTGGAGCGGGAGGAGGCGGCGGCGGCGGCGGCGGCGGGAGGGGGAGGGCGGAGGGAGGGCGGCGGCGGGGGGGGGGGGAGGAGGAGGCGGAGACTCTACATGGGAATCGGATATCGGCTACAAATTCAATTCATCACCAGAAAACACCGCTCGGGCGGGGGCCGGATCTTGCCGGCGGGGCGGCCGCAGGCGGAGGCGCCGGGCCCCCGGGCGCGCCCTGCGCGGGGCGAGGGTCTGCGGCCTCCGCTCGAGGGCCGCGCCTCGCCCGGGAGACCCCGCCGCCGCCGCCTCCCCGCCCCCTCCTTCCTCCCGCTCGGGGCCGCCGCCGATCGGTTCTCGCCGCCGCCGCCGCCGCCGCCGCGGGGCTTGTTGTTGACTTTGAGGAAAACTCCTGACGTCAGGGGCTGGCTCTCGGCGACTGGCGGGAGCGGCTTCCCCGCGTCCCCGGCCCTGCCCGCCGCCTCAGCTCCCCTCCTGGCCGGGCCCTGGTCCTCCAGGCTTCCCCGCGCCCCCCGAACCCGCGGCGCCCGGCGCCCCCTCTCCTCTCGCGAGAACATCCCCCCCCCCCCCAGCCAGCCAGAGCCGAGAGCGGGGGCAGTCATTCCTGGGCGGGAAGTTCTGGGTTTCCCCCGCGCCCGCGTGGCCCTTGGCGGGCACCCGAGGCCGGCCGCGATGGCTCCGCTCCCGGCGCCTTCCTGCGCGCACCCGCCCGCCCAGGCTGCAGACCCCGCGCCGCGCTCGAGGGCCCGCACCTGGAAGCCCCCGAGGTGGGCGGTGCCCGTGGGGAGGGAGCCCCGGCGGCGTCGAGCGGGTCGGGAAGGCGTCCCAGTCGCAGCCCCTGCGGGAAGAGGGCTCCGGGCCGTTATTACCAAGCGCTGAAGCAGCCCTAATTGGCCCCGGGGACGTTACCGTCCAGCCCAGGAACACCTCCCCGAAGAGCCCCCCACACTGCTGGCTCTCACGCCGTACTGGCTATATTGGGGTTGTAATTCACCCTTAACATCACGCCCCTTTGGGGGGATATTAGTTTTCATTGACTTTGGGGCAGCCATGATGTATTCACACTCATAACGACCAAACCAGAAAGCGTTTCTTTCGAAGTTCATGGCTTCTGCGAATATTTGATAATAGATTGTTCTTTTGCAAAATGGCCGTATTTACCATCCATGACGCTCCAGAAAGTTTACTTTTTCTTAGGCCATGTTTTATCGCTTCTGGAAACATCTGGCAAATGCTAGTAGTCTGCCACGCGGCTCCAGTCTTGTTTATAATACCTGTTATTTGTTCCCCCTGCAAGATTCTTGTCCATATCTTTGCCTTCTTTCCGTATAAAAGTTCCTTCTCCTGATGGTCGCTCGTCTGCTTTTCCATGTGCCGCCATCACCTAACTGAGATGAAAGTCTTTCTGTATCCCCTGGTGTTTCTTAATCTTAATCCATCTAGGTCCATGTCTTTTCTCTCTTAGAAAATGCACAGGAATAGGTAACCTAATAAGAAGGGAAAGGTTTTCGGAGATGTTTCAATTCAGTTTTTCATATTCGTTAGGAGACACCTGTTTCCTTGACCGTTCTAGAACACAGTTTGCCATATTAGGATACACTGTTCAGCTCAGAGTAAAGGTCTCTGTTGCTGCTTTACCGTATTTTCCAGCATGGAAAAGGCTGATTAATAAACATAGATGGCTAATTCTCCTCATTTTCTCCATGTAGAAAATAAACATAACTTATTCATCAGACCTCAAACATTAGCTATTGGCAAAATGATTTGGCTACAGATTTCTTGCTGTAAAACACAAAAATGGATCCAATTTTGGTTCTGCAGTAGCCCAATCCACTTTAAGAAAACAGTCCCTCAAAACAGCAGCACTAGGAAGAGTGTCAAGCTCTTTCAAATGTTTAACTCTGAGAGTTATTGTGCTATTCCAGATTATTAGATACCTCCTTTCAATAAGATTTTCACTTTTGACATATTTGTGAGAACTAAATTTATCTCATGAGCCATGCTGCCTCAGAATATTTATCCTAGTCTCATCAGATTGAATTAAATTTCAGCTGGATTAGATCCTAAGATTAAGTTATATAAATCATAATGGATCATATACTCTGAAAAACTGTCAACTTCAGCTCTATTTTTGCTTTTGTACTATAGTAGTTTCATGAATTCATAAAAAAGCACATGAGATTTTATTACAGATTATTATTAATTAAGCTATTGTTTATTGAAATAGCATCAGACTTTCTCTTAGACTTTGCCATTACAGTTTGGCAGAATCTGCCAGTTGTGGTACGATAGTACTGCATAGAGAGGGCATATTGGATTTCTCTTCGTTTTTCTTCTCCTCGTATCCCAGTAACATGGGGTGCAACAGTATGTTCTTCCATGGGAATTCCAAGAGAAATCCCTCATTCTTTATTAAGCCAGATGTTCTTAAGATTAACATGTTTCTATAGTGGTTTTATTATACCTTTAAGGAACATGTTCAACTCTTCTTTATACAACCAATGAGTAAATTAGATACTGAAAGCTGTTTCTTAGTACTTCTACCATTTCTTGTGAATAACTTAAACAAGAAGGCACATTTAGAATTCTAAGACATAAATGTCTTAATCCATTCAGACTGCTATAACAAACTACCATACCCTGGATTGCTTATGGACAATAGATACTTATTTGTCCCTGTGCTGGGGCTGGAATCCAAGACCAAGGCACTGGCAAATTTGGTGTCTGGGCCTCCTTTATAAAGGCACTAATTCCATTCTTCAGGGTTCCTTCCAAGGCATGTCTCCCAAAGGCCTCCTCCCCGTCCCCAGCCCCAATTACCTTGGAAGTTAGAATTTCAACATCTGAATGTGGGGGAACTCAGACCAGAGCATCAGGTCGCAAAATATAAGTTGCTGCTTCTCTGTCTCAATAGAAAGGGTGTTTTGTCTTAGGACAGCATGTAGCACCAAGTAAGCACAGAGTCTATGTTTGTGGAATAAAGTGAATGAACAAGCAGATGTACAAACTGTGCACTATGTGCAGTTTCTACAGTGCTCTCCTCTTAGAGTACAAAACAGTTTATTGGAAAGAACATAACACACTTCAGAGCCTGGCAGACCTGAGCTCAGATCCTCTCTACATACTCTGTATCTTCTCAGGCAACTCGCTTCATTTTTCTAAGCCTTGATTTCCTCCTCTGTGAAAGGACAATTACAACTACTTCAACAACTTACTATACAAACTAAGTTTTATAAAATCTTGGTACCTAAAATACAGTGTGAGTGATCAGCAAGCTAAATTCCTAAACCGCAAATGTGAATATATTCATGTTAATATAACATTAGCTACTACAACAAACAAGAAGAAAAGCCTAGATTGGCACATAACAATGGAACTGTATCTCTCATTCTTGTAAAGTACTGAATGGCAGGCAAGTCTCCACTGAACATTAATTCATGATCCCAAGTTTCCTCCATGTTAGAGCTCTGATAATCACAACATCAAGTTGGCAGATGGGGAAAAGCATGAAGGATTGCTCAAGGAAGAGTGTATGTACATCACTTCCACTCACATTCCACCAGTTAGAATTCTCCCAAGCCGTCTCCCAGCTAGGCAGACCATGCAATGGAGTATAAGTCAAGAAGCCAAAGACTGAACAGCTAGCCAGTTTCTCTCACACTTGGTTTCTGAAATAACTATGGTAAGTCTACAGCTGTAATTAGTGAATATCCTAGATGACTGAAGGTGTCCCCCCAAATTTATGCCTAACCTCAGGTTATTATTAGGTGTGACCTTAAAGAAGTCAATAGGTTATATGGGTGGAAACTGCAAGAACGGGATTAGTGACTGTATAAAAAGAGACAAGAATTTGCTTCCTCCTTTCTCCTTACTTTCTTCCGTGGGAAAATACATGAAGAGGGCCGCCACAAACCCGGACCTGAGCCCGCACCACACACTGACTGAGCTGGCAACTTGATTCTGGACTTCCCAGCATCTAGAATTGCGAGAAATAAATTTCTGTCGGTTAAGCCACTAGTCTGTATTTCTGTATTAGCAGTCCTAACTAAGACATAGACCAAGAGTCCATTGCAATAATTATCAATACTAATTCTTTTGGTTCTTCACAGATTTTTTTTTTTTTTAAAGCATAGACCATGTGCCTGTATTGACACATGAAACTGAGTTACTTAAAGCCCTGGGAAAACTTTCCTCTTTTTTATTTTTCTTTAAGATTTATTTATTTGAAAGGCAGAGTTACAGAGAGGCAGAGAGAGAGAGAGAGAGAGAGAGAGAGAGAGGGAAAATTTCCATCCACGGTTCATTCCCCAAATGGCAGATTTGAAGCTAGGAGCCTGGAGCTTCCTCCAGGTTTCCCATGTGGGTTCAGGGCCCCAGGCACTTGTGCCATCCTCCACTGCTTTCCCAGGCACATCAGCAGGGAGCTGGATTGGAAGTGGAACACCTGGAACTCGAACCAGTGCCTATATGGGATGCCAGCACTGCGGGCGACAGCTTTACCCACTACACCATGGTGCTGGCTCCTCCTCTTTATCGTTGGCAGGTTTTTTTTTTTTTCATATAATATTACTATAGTATGAATGAAAATTTTTCTCATTCCCATTCTCACTGTCTCTCTTGGACAACTACGTGTGTTAGCAGCTTGAGTCATCTCTCAACGTTATACTTCATGTTTCAGGACAGGTGGGTTGTAGAAAGTTACTGATCTCAAATAACTGCTGTTAGTTAAAAAGCCAGAATTCATGTTTGAATTCCAAAGCAACAAGTATACATAATTATTATAATAAACTGGATGGTAGAATCATGGTATGTAGTAAAAATAATACATACCTAATAATCCCAGAGCCTCATTTTAGCATATAATTTTAACTTTCTGAGGTGGCATGCATTTCTAGTTGTTTCAGAATTTGCTCTGTGGAGACTGAATTTTGCAATGCCACAGCCAGCAGTGAAACAATAGTAGTAAATTTCCAACCCTCACATGGGTAATTACGTCTACTCCTTCCTCAGTTGTCTCATGTAAATACAGTCCCCCATGAAAATAAACCCCAGAAAGTTTCACCATCCATTTAAAAACAGTTTCTACTAATAATGAAAGAACTTTGTACAACATGAAATCTATACCTGCCTTTTTTCTTAATCTATTATGAACTCTTTCTATTGTTAATTCTATACTATTTCATCAGGCAATACTGATTTGTTTTTTTCAGGAAGAAGAGATCCAATTTAGAATTTTTCTATTGATCTTTAGTTACTAGACAGAATGATGGCAACTTTATATTTCAAACAGTATCTCAATTCAGCATTTAGGTTTTAACCAAAACTTTGAATTTGATTTAAGATTCAAGCCTTCTTAGGCTAAAAGCTTTAGGAGGACAGCAGGCAGGCTCAGCTTCTCTAGTTCTCCATCCTGTCTTCCTCTTCCATTCCCATCAGTCTCTGGGCTGAGCACAAAACAGCCCCTACCCAGCTGGTACCTTTGTCGATCAGCTTTGCACTCTCTCAGCACACAGAACTGGCTACATGATTTGCAGAGCCGGATGCAAAATGAAAATGCCAAGCCCTTCGTTGGAGAAGAATTAAGAATTTCAAGACAGTAACAACAGCAGTGAACCAAGTGCTACACACATGCATGTGCATGAAACTGCTGACATGTGCTTATGGCTGCCTGTCCAGGGACTGTCTGGAGAGTTACCTCTGGGCTTCTGTAACTCCAGTTCCTATGTCGTGGGCAATGCACCTTTTCCTTCAGGCTGCACATGATTACCCCTCAGCATCTGTCTCCTCAGCCCTATGGGGGTCTCTCTGTTGGACTCCTCTCACCGTCTACCAGAAGGTCTCCTCTGCAGAACTCAAGATGGCTCCAGGCCAGTTCTTTTTCTCCCCTGAGACTTTGGACCACAAGAAACATTCAAACACACTTTGCTTGGCATATGGTTCTCTCCCTCTTGGTTTGGTCATCGAGACAGCTGGGTAGCTTATTTCCCTATTTTCTGAGTGGAAGTCAGACCCCAGTCCTCAGAACCTCTCACCCCCATACACAGGACATTCCACTCTCCACATGGAAGTCCAGGGAAGCTGCCTGGCTGAAGAGCATGCTCCGCTTCCTCCCCATTGAGGGCAAAGAGCACAGCCCTCCCTAACATGGGTACATCATGGTAAATGAAGTAAAATTATGTTTGTTTTGGTGCAAAAACAAATTGAAATCCATGCACAGGAGGGAGTCTTCAGCAAGCCTATAAAAATGTATATTATGAAAAAATTATGCGTGGATTTAGAAAAAATTTGCACCAAGATAAACTTATCCTTTAATTTCATTTTTCCACAAACTTTTAAAAGTATTCTCACACTTACAATCCCTTCATAAATCTATCTATAATTTTCTGCACTCTTTTATATTCTTAAGGTGGATTAGAACATGAGAGTTAGAGACTAGCTTTTAAACAATTTTCTTCCATAATAATGACCTACCCTAAATTTCATAGTCTTTAATCTTGGGATTTCAGTTGAAATTTCACTTTTAAGTTTATTCTTAAATTTGTTTGAGAAGCAAAGAGACAGAAACAGACAGACAGAATTCCCATCTTCTGGTTTCACTCCCAGAATCCCCACAACGGTTAGTTTGGGTTGGGGCCAGAGCCAGAAGCAGAGAAAGCAAGTCAGGTCTCCCATTGGGTGGCAGGAAGCCAGTTACTTTAGTTATTATTGCTGTCTCCCAGGGTCTAGACTGGTGGGAAGTTGGAGTATTTAGGAATCAGATTTGGGAATGGTATCCAGGCACTCAGATGTGGGATACAGGCATCTTAATTAAGCTAAATACTCACTCCCTGAAACTTCAATTTTAAATTCCTATTGAAAAGCATATTCTTGCTGTGGCATAAATATTTTCTGTTTCTTATTTAGGTGAGTGTTCATATGCATAAAACAATTATCAACCATTATCAAATAAAATATATTTGGGTTAACAGGTGTTCAAGGCACAAAATTAATTAAAATAATATTTTCTCTACATTTGTTTGTATTTCTGTTTGAGAAATATGTGCCAACAAATTGCCTTTATATACACTATTACCTACGTTAGTGGTATTATGTATTTTTAGGAACTCTTGTCCTTGTTTAATTCCCTCAATTTTTTTCCCTTAAAAATTTAACATTGAACACTATAAAGTTTTATTCTGAGGATCCTATCATATAGATGCCGCAAAATCAAACATTAAAGAATAGAATTACAGTTTGTACAAGAGCTGGTTGCTTGAACAAAGGATATGTTGAGGCATGAATCACAAATCCGATGAATTTATTTGTATAAACAATTCAAGGCTCACATGATTCCCATGACTGTCTTCCTTTGTTCTGAATCAAGATACTAAAACTTCATTGAAAGACTGGATTTTGATGTCTAATTTAAACTCCTTAACTTTTTCTGGCTCCATTCAAATTGCTCACATTATGAACTGCACCTACGAGGTTCAGAGAATCACAATTACTAAACACATGTCACGCTTCCCTACTTTCAGTCTCTTTCCATCGCTCGTATTTTGGAAAATTATTTCCTTATAAGCCATTTCTTCCAAATCTCTGAGAAAGTCATCCAGTTACAGGACGTGCAGAACTCTTACTCATGGGCAGAAGCTTTTGAGGTAATCCATTAGGGGGAGTGTGTGAAGAGTGAAGAAAAAAGCAATCTCCAACTTGTGTTACTCTTTAGTGATGAAGTGCCATAATCTATTTGTTCTCAAATGTCCAGTCAGGGCTTCATAAAACTTATCTGCATATTTACCTAGACCCATTGTCTTCCCTGACAAAATGTTTTAAATCTCTGATTGATAGATCACAGGGCACACAGTTTAATGTGAACTTCATCTTAGGTCCGTGCAGTACAGGGGTGTAAACACAGGTGTGAGTACAACATGGAGCCTACTTGCAAGATGCCCCATGTGTATCAGAAAACAACATAAATAAGCAACTGTAATGCAAATAAGTGCTGCAATAGAAACATGAATGAAGGGATAAGAGAACACACCACACGCAACAATTAACAGTGGGAGGGGAGGAAATGAGTCAGGTCATCCTAAAGAGAAGTTAATGACATTTGAGCTGAGAGTTAAAGAGGTCAGAAGTTGATCCTTCGGGGCAGGGGCGGGGCTGGGAGGGGGAAGGAGAGGACATTCCAGGCAAGGAAAAGAACACCAAAAAAGGGAAGAGAGTGACACAGGAACTCCAAGGTAGAAGATAAGCTCAAGGAAGGTTTTAGTGGCATTTGAGCTGGACTTGAAGAATGATTGGGAGGGGAAAGAAGACTATGTGAATGCAAGAGCAGCAGAGAGAGAGAGAAACAGAGACTCTCCAGCTCAATTTATGAGGCACGATGCCATGGTCAGATGGTGGGCAGAAGGCTGGTGAAAGGTGAAGAATGAAATACAGAGCCCAGAATTCCCCCTTTCTAGCACTGGGAGGAGGCATGGAGTATGTGAGTGTGCTCTGTGGTGGTTATTGCTTATTTTGGAAAAGGGAGTTGTTAAGAGGCAAGATTATGAAGGGACAAGAGACAATGAGCCATTCTGGCTACAATGAAGAAGCTGAGCTAACTTGTTAAAATGGAACTACACCTGTGAGACTTCCAGTTCCCTACAGCACTGCACACAGTAGCTAACATGACTGAGTGCTCACTCTTTACATACTAAACCCTCTCCCCAGCATTAACTGATTTAGGGTCAGAGGCATTCAGAGATCTGGAAATCTGGAGGCCTGACAACAAGACTTGCTCGAAGAACAGGTCTGCTTTGGAGCATGGTGTCCATGGCTTGGAGCTGCAATGTGATATGGAGCCCGGGTGGGGGAAGTTGGGGTGTCAGCCAGTGGTGCAGCAGGTTAGGCCATCGCTTGTAATGCTGGCATCCCAAACACAGTGCCCATTTGAGGCCGGGTTACTCTGGTTTCCATCCAGCTTCCTGCTAATGTACTTGGTAAAGCAGCGTTAGATGACCCAAATGCTTTAGCTCCTGCCACTCACTTGGGAGACCCAGATGAGTTCTACAGTCCTGGCTTCAGCTTGGCCCAGCACTGGCTGTTGCAACCATTTGGGGAGCAAACCAGCAGATGAAAGATCTATCTGTCTCTCTCTGTATCACCCTGCCTTTCAAATAAATAAATAAATCTTTCTTTAAAAAAAAAAAAAAAAGGAGTGAGCCTGAGAAAGCACTCACTTCAGAGAGCAGAAAGAGGTGGTAAAAATAGTCAAATGAGTAAGAAGAGAACAGGAGTTATGAAAGCCAAGCTAGAGGAGAATCTCAAAAGGGGGGGGGGGCAATATTGAGCAGTGTGCATCGTACGCAGAAGTCAAATAAAAGATAAAATCTGATAAATGCTTACTGAATTTTACAATTTGTTCCCGTGGCTGCAGTGGTTTCATGGTTTAATGGAGTTAGAAGCTTCACTGAACTGAGTTAAAGAGAAAATGGCAAATTGAAGAAGAGGGGATAGTGGAGAGATGGCAGGAAGAACTCATATTTATCAGAACTTTCTAGGAGCCAAGCTCTGGACTGGTACCAGAAATGAAGCAGGACACTACAGAGGGTCAGTGACCTTCAGTGGTTCAACTTCCCGTTAACTTGGGATGATACAAAAGCAGCATGCATTCAGCAGAAGCCCTGCTTGCAGTTTTGAACTTGGATCTCTGCCCAGGCTAGCAAGATGTGGTACGATCCTGTCCCACAATGCTGAGTAGTGGCAGTGAACACAGCTCCCAGTCAGCCACGTGATCATCAGGTGAAACAAGTGATGCTCTACAGGGTCCCCTGTCACTAAGCTATAATGTTTGGTAGGTTGGATGTATTAAATGCATTTTCAACTTAGGGTATTCTCAACTTAACAACAAGTTTATGAGAACATAACTGCATCATACATTGTATTAAAAATACACTGTATTTTTAAGTAGTCGCCGTTGTTCTCTGGTTTCTGATTTCCCGTAGCCCTTCTCAGCCATTCAGTGAACTAGAAGATCCTCCAGGAAGGGATGACTGCAGAGAGGTGGAAAAAAGGGGCCCTTTCCTAGCCTTTTGGTTTCAAAAGCCCAGCCTGCAGCGGGGAATAGAAATTTACGTTAGGGCTCCAACCTGCACGTTAGGGAGAGCAAGTAGTTTTGTAAGAACAAGGTTTCATGTACAATGTACACTGCAACATCAGAAAGGATCCTCAGGCTAGTAGGATGAAGAGACTGCAGGAGTAAACAGGAGGGGTTTCAGGGGAAGATTCAGTTCCATGCCCTGCCCGTGTGGCCAGCAGGAGTGAGAAAAACGGGCCAACAACATGACAGGCTCCAGAATTCCAAAAGAAGGACACTGTGTTTCCTTTCCTTGTGAGAGCCTGGCTGCAGTGTAGGACAAGATACAGACTTGTCCTCATAGTTAATGAAAGTATGCAGGCTCCACCTAGTCTCCTGGAGCCCAGTGTGCCCTGGGAAGCAACCCAGTGATTCCTTTGTGACCAGAATTTCTGAGTTTACTCAGGGCTTTAGGCAGGCTCATGAGATTCCCATGCTCTACCGTGGCACAGGCTTAGCATTGCAATTCCTGCAGAGCAGCAAATGGAAATGAAGAGACTGAGGGACAGCTCAGCAGTGTGACTTTCAAGAACCAAAAACCGAGGGCCACTGAGATGACTGACATCTCACAGAGTGCCAGTGTTTGTGCTTACTTTGGCAGCACATATACTAAAATTGGAACGAGAGTGCCAGTGTTCAAGGATAACCAGGACCAGTAGCTCGCTCTAGTCAGATGAATTGCCACGCTATAAGCCATTCACCCGACCATTTCTCTCCCAAACTTCATCACAACCTCAAGCAGAAAGGGTGTTTCAACCACCCTGCGAACTGGAGGTTCAAAATAAAAATGAAGTTGAGTTCCAGAACTACAGCTACATTTCCAGCACTCTTGAGTTGGGAAATTAAATTCAAGCCCACTGAATCTATTCTATGATATGATATTTCATCCTCATTGCAACTTCATAAAATAGAAATTAGCACTCCCGGATTACAGATGATGAAAGAGGTTCAAAGAAGTTAAGAAATTTTCCACAGACTAGAAACTCATGAGGACTTACACCAGGATCTGCCTCACACCACCGGGGCTGGTCTTCCCACTAGATCACTTTGCTCTTCCAGGTTTCTTGCTGTAAAACACAAAAAGGGGTCTGATTTTTATTCTGTGGTAGCCCAACTCAATTCTTGTTTTCATCTAGGCCTCCCATGTGGATAGCAAGGACCCAAGCCCTTGAGCTGTCACCTACTGCCTCCCAGGATATGTTTTAGCAAGAAGCTGGTCAGGAGTGGCGTAGCGCATCCCCCTTCCTGCCCTCTTACATCCATGTGGATTAAAGTACCACTTCTGGCCTCTCCCCTCCCTACTCCCTCTTCCAGAGATTTACCTGATAGAGGAGTAACTGGGTCCTTAGCCCATTCTGCAGTCCCTCCTTGTGGAGGACAAGTTGGGCCAATTGCTTCTCCCATACTCAAAGAAGACAGCCCTGTGGGAGTGATGTGATTTTCTGATTCTATGGCAAGGATCAACAAGCTCACTTGTCTACAGGCCTTATGCACATATCTCCAAAGCAGCTTTTACTAATCTAGAGCTGATTTAGCTTCCAGTGCCCATCTTTTTTTTTTTTTTTTAAATTTATTGGAAAGGCAGAGTTACATAGAGACAGAGTGAGATACATACATAGAGAGGTCTTCCATTTTCTCCCCAAATGACCACAACAGCCAACACTAGGCCAAGCCAAAACCAGGAGCCAGGAGTTTCTTTTGAGTGGGTGGAGAGGCTTAAGCACTTGGACTGTCCTCTGCTGCTTTTCCTAGGCTGTTAGCAGATAGATGGATTGGAAGTGGAGCATCCAGGACTCGAATCAGCACCCACATGGGGTGCCGGTGCTGCAGGAGGCAGTTTAACCCGCTACACCGCGACGCTGGGTTCCACAACTGGGTTCCATATTCACAGGGGCAGAGGGGGCAGTGATTGTGCTTTACCATGTAGCAGTTTTGGAAAGGAAAGGAGCACGATTTAGTGTTTGGGTGAAAAATGACAAAAAGAAACAAGGAATATGAAAAATAAGCATGATGTCAAGTATAAGATAAAGAATGTAATAGTTCCAACATTTAGAAAATGTCCATCAACTCTAGTCCCATAGGCAAAGCCACTCCTGCCTGAGCAGTGAATCAGGGGTGGACTCTACCCGGACACCCAGTCATTAGTTTTGTCATTGTTCCTTTATTCTCCAAATTTTGGGCTTAATTCAAAGGATTCATGAAGAAACAAGGGTATTGGCTCTGTTACAAAGAAGAACTGTATCAGCTTTTTTTTTTTTTTTTTTTGCTAAAATCAGTTTTACCATTAACTTAATTACATTTTATTACCAAAAGATAAGTATGCTAAATGAATCCACATATCAAAACATCTATTATAGGTTTGCAGAAGGGATGGTAAAGATGACACTATTTTTATGAATGCCTATTTTTAAATTATTTTAATTTGACCTCATTTTACCCCAGATTACCCTTGGAGATAATTTTTCAGGCTTAGTCCTAAATTCAGGATAGCTATGAAATTTTTCCATAGCAAGAAGTTAAATAAGATTTGAGTTGTTTACAGGATAAACAAGATTCAGAAAAATCTACATTCTGCACCACTCCAGGGCTTTATGTTGCCACCTTTCACAGATTTCACATTTAATATGATTCTACTTCTGGCATTAATTTTTGCTACTCTGTAAACTAATCAGAAGTAAGAAGATTCCAAGAATTAAAAAACATATACAACTGTGCATCACTGTAGGATGGGGACATGTTCTGATCGATATGTGGTTCCATGATTTTATCCTTGTTTGAGCATCATAAAGTGTACTTACACCAACAAAGCCAGCTATGATGTCGCCAGATGATGTCATCTTATCAGAACACAGCCATATTTGCTGTCCACCACTGGCCAAAACATTGCTACATGGAGCATGACTGTGTTCAGCATTTGTTTGGCTCAATGTGAGAATTTCCAAGGTACCATTAAGTACTGACAAAATGAATTCAGACAACATTTGTTGCTTACCAGTCCTTGCTCATCAAAAATGCCATTATCAGTTCCCTCTAAACCATGCAGCTTTCATACATAAATGGAAGTTATGCAATTGTAATTTTTCACCTTTTTTAGTTCAGAGGATGGGGTGCAGGAAGCGGGAGACACAGAAGCGTTCACCTTCTCCATCCTACTGTAATATTCCCTGGCACGTCTGAGAGGAAGGGTGACTAAGGTAGCAGGATGGCTGTGCTCTCAAAGGTGATGATGAGTTTGTGCAGAGCTATTGACACTCATACCTGGGCCTCTCGTGATCAATGATACTCAATTTGGAGACGGCTGACTGGGGTTAATGGTGCAATCTGTGGCTTTGGAACAGAGTTCTTCTCTATGTGAAACTAATTGGCCCATATGGGGATTAAACTGGTAACAGTGTCCTCATTTGTCAACTCATCTACTCAGCGTTTGACTCTGGTTGTGTCGGAGGACTGCCCCGGATTCAATCAATGTATTTTCAAATCATAATGTCATAACTTCAGAAAGAAGGAGAGATGAGATTTTAAACATACAAGTTATCCATCAACTCAAATCCCTGTGAGAAAAACATCATTATAAATTAAATAATAATTATTCTATCGCTAATTATTCTTAAACTGATGTCCCCATGCCGTGAGAAACAACGGGAGGCAAATGTGTTTCCCATTAAGTACTTTATTCCACTGTGAACTCCAGAATTATTTCCAGAATTGTCAGGGCATGTCTGCAGGCCTCCACGCCTCACTGCCCAATCCCTGCTCACAGGGCTGCCACCCCACCCACGGGCAGCTCTTTCCCAGAAGATCAGATTTAAAACTGGGACCAGAACTTCTGTCTCTGACTTGATCTTTCTGTGTTTCAATGTTCACCAGAAGCCTCTGGTGTCCTTAGATTCTGTTTGCTGGACCCAGACCATAGATACTTACAAATTACTGGTCAATTGGCATATATGTGTATTTCATGGACTTTTTCAGAAATATCCTCTTTTGCACAGTAATTTTTTTTTCTTTGACAGGCAGAGTGGACAGTGAGAGAGAGAGACAGAGAGAAAGGTCTTCCTTTTCCGTTGGTTCACCCCCCAATGGCCGCTGCGGCAAGCACACTGCGGCCAGCGCACCGCGCTGATCCGAAGCCAGGAGCCAGGTGCTTCTCCTGGTCTCCCATGTGGGTGCAGGGCCCACTGCACTCCCAGGCCACAGCAGAGAGCTGGCCTGAAAGAGGGGCAACCGGGACAAAATCTGGCTCCCCAACCAGGGCTAGAACCCGGTGTGCCGGCACCGCAGGCAGAGGATTAGCCTATTGAGCCATGGTGCCGGCCTTGCACAGTATTTTTAAAATCCATTTACAATCACATAATTAATGTCCTGACCTTGAAGAGAAAAAAAAGCACGATTTGACACAAAACAGAGTCCCTTCCTTTAATTCAGACTTAAAGGACATATCCCAATAATATAATGTAGTCTAATTCAAAACTTCTTTCTAAATAACTCACATTTTTCTCTCTGTTTTCTTCATGACTAACCTGAGGTCTTCCTCCATTCAAGTGATTCCTAATACCTGACTAATGCATGTAAAAACAAAGCTCAACTTGTCAGTCCAGTGTGCTGCGGTAGAGCCGACAGGACAGTGAAAGTGGAAAGGTTGGAGGGGACAGCTAACGATGGGCCAAGGTGTCATAATGACCACACTTGCATCCAATAGAAAAACATTTTCTTTGCCTACACTTCTAGTTAGAAACTCTTTTCCTTCCAAAAAGGTTTTTAAAATAGGTGTCTGTCAGCAGTTACAGAAATCAGGGGCATTCCCCTCAAATACAGGTGTGGATCGGTCAGGGTGAGGGATGTTAGAAGAGCATCCGCAGAACCTTGACCAAGAGAGGAAAATGACTCGGACTGGAGTCTATGAAAGGGCTTTATTTTAGCTCTACTGGGTTAAGGCTTTCCACCAACTCCTTAGTGAAGCAAAATTGAGATTTAACATTAAAACTCTAACATCTGCTTAAGTTAACAGAGTCTTTTGTTGTCTTCATAAAATCTGATTTAAAAAGACTGCCTTAGACAAATAGCTATATGGAATATACGCTTCCTTTTGAGGACAATCAAAGTTCTAATTCTAAGGGGAGCAAAATGAGCTCAACTGCCATGGTAGTTAATTTTGTATGTCAGCTTGACTCAATTACAGTATGCCCTTATAGCTGGTTATACATTATTTTTGAGAGTGCCAGTGAGGGAGTTTCTGGAAGAGATTAACATGGCAATCGGTAGACAGAGTAAAGCAATTGATTCTCCCCAAAGTGAGTATCACCCTGTATGTTGAAGGTCTGAATAAAATAAAAAAGGTGAAGGAATGGAGGATTTTCTCATTCTCTGCCTGATTGCCTGATGTAGAATAACCCTTTGTGTTGCTGTTTCTCAGGCCTTTACCCGAGGACTGGAACACACACGCCATGGGCTATCATCTCTCAGAACTTCAAACTATACCTCTTCCTTCCTGGGTGTTCAGTTTGCAGATGAAAAATAAATCATAAGATGTCTCACCCTCCATAATTACATGAACCAATCCTTTAGAAAAGAAAGCTTTATTGAGGGTGGCACTGTGGTGTAGTGGGTAAAGCCACTGTCTGCAGTGCTGGCATCCCATATGGGTGCTCATTCAAGTCTCAGCTGCTCCACTTCTGATCCAGCTCTCTGCTATGTCCTGGAAAAGCAGTAGAAGATGGCCAAGTCCTTGGGCCCCTGCACCCGCGTGGGAAGACCTGGAGGAAGCTCCTGGTTCCTGGCTTCAGATCGGCACGCTCCAGCTGTTGTGGCCATCTGGGGAGTATACCAGCAGATGGGAGACCTCTCTCTTTCTGCCTCTCCTTCCCTCTCTGTGAAACTCTGATTCTAAAATAAATAAATAAATCTTTAAAAATAAATAAAAGGATACTTACCTGGCAGGGGAGATACCATGATCAAGAAGGTGGTTTTCCCAGGGCGAGGCTCATCCATTGCACTCTGGATGTGCTGACCTCTGCGATTTCCCCAAATGTGGGAAACTCGACTGCATAATTTGTGGTAGTGGGGGACTGCGTTCACGCTCTCCCGTGAAAGAAAAATAAATAAATAAACAAATAAGTGGAAAGAAAGCTTTACTGAGTTGGAATGTGCAAGGTATTATATTTGCATGAGAAAACGAGAGAATGAGAGAGAGAGAGAAGACAGGACTAACATGTATGATAAGAAAAACACATAATTATTTGGTTCAATGTGGACATTTTAGTTTATTTTTTAAATTGCAAAATAGAATATTGTGCAAAAGTACATAAAATATACATATATGTCAAGTGACCAATAGTTTTTAAGCAAACACCTATGTAACCACCATCTGGGTCCAGCAAACAGAATCTAAGCAGTATCTTGGAATCCAATGTGTTCTCCTCCCTGAAAACTGCTCTTCCCTCAAGAGTAATCAAACAACAGGATTTCATTTTTTTCCTCTGTGTAGTATTCCACGGTGTACATATCCCATAATTTCTTTATCCAGCCTTCAATTAACAGACATTTGTGTTGATTATATATTTAGCTATTGTAACTTGAGCTGTGATAAACATGGAGGTATACACAACTCTTTCATATGCTGATTTCATTTTCCTTGGGTAAATTCCCAGGAGTGGGATGGCCAGGTCATATGTTAGGTCTATATTCAGATATCTGAGGTATCTCCACACTGTCTACCAGTTTACATGCTCACCAACAGTGTATTAGGGTACATTTTCCCCCACATCCCTGCCAGCATTTGTTGTTTGTTGATCTCTGTATGAAAGACACTCTAACAGGGGTGAGGTGAAACCTCATTGTGGTTTTGATTTGCATTTCCCTGATGGCTAGTCATCCTGAGCATTTTTCATGTGTCTGTAGGTCATTTGGATTTCCTCTTTTGACAAATGTCTGTTTAAGTCCTTTGCCCATTTCTTGACTGGGTTGTTTGTTTTGTTGTTGTTGAGTTTCTTGAGCTCTTTATAGATTCTGGTTATTAATCCCTTATTAGTTGCATAGTTTGCAAATAATTTCTCCTGTTCTGTTGGTTTCCTCTTCACTTTGCTGAGTGCTTCTTTTGCATGCAGAAGCTTCTCAATTTGATGTAACCCATTTGTCAATCAATACCCTCTCAGGGGCCAGTGCTGTAGCATAGTAGGTTGGGCCCACTTGCAGCACTGGCATCCCTGGCTGCTCCACTTCTGACCCAGCTCCCTATTAATGGCCTGGAAAAGTAGTGGAGGATGGCCCAAGTGTTTGGGCCCTTGCACCCATGTGGGAAACCCAGAAGAGGCTCCTGGCTTCTTGCTTTGGCCTGGCCCAGACTCGGCCATTGTGGCCATTTGGGAAGTGAACTAGCAGATGGAAAATCTCTCTCTTTCTCTCTCTCTTTCTCTCTGTAACTCTTTCACATAAATAAAATACATCTTTAGAAAAAAAAGCTGCGTGTGAGTGTGTGTTTGTAAAGAGAAAAAGAGACATAGAGCCTTATAGAAACATATACAGACACAAAAACAAATGAATATGTATATACAGTGCATTCTCTATCTGTGGGTGCCACATCTGTGGGTTCAACCAACTACAGACTGAAAATATGTGAGAAAAAAGAAAGAGTTGTCTCTATACTGGACTTGAACAGACTTTTTTCCCTGTAATTAATCTAGAGATTAAGTATACTTAAAGTATATCGAATGATGTACACGGGTTGTATGAAATACTAAGGGACTTGAGCATATGTGAATTTGAGTACCAGTGGACAACTTGAAACCAATCCCTCTTGGATACTGAGGGATTAGACAAGAAAAGTTTAAAGTAAAAGGACAAGAGAGGATGTTCATGGAGCTTTTAAAAGAAAGTTGATATGGACACCTATACAAACAGAGAGATATATGCATACATTACACTTTTATACAGATGTCCTTTGGTATCCACAGAGGATTGGTTTCAGTGTCCCTGCCACACATACATTGATTGATACCAAAATCCATGAATGCTCAAGATCCTTAGATAAAATATCCTAGAATTTGCATACAATCTACTCACATCCTCCCACATAGTTCAAATAATCTCTAGATTATTTTTTAATACCTAATCCAATTCTGATATATTATTTCTTTTGCATGGATCCAGCGTAGAATTTGATACAGCAAATTCAAGTTTCACTTTTGGAGAAGTTCTGGAATTTCCCCCTAATGTTCTGATACGCAGTTGGTTGAATCTGTGGCTGCAGAACCCCCAGAATTGAAGGCTGACTGTACTTTCATATAGTTTTTTGGAAGTGAACTCTGACAAATTGTGTCTTTTAATAAAGGATTTTGTTCATTTATATTTAGTATAACAACTGACAAAACAGAGTTTTTAAAAAGTCTATTATTCTATTTGATGGCTCCTATTTTCCTGTTCTGGGCTTCTTTTTTCTCTTCTTTTAACAGATAGGGCCCTGATTTCCACCTTTACTCTCTATAGCTTAACAAGATGTTCATTTGGAAGATGTTCAGTAGAAGGACATTAGCTCTAGCAAATACTACCAAGGGAGGTTGATGGGGTGGGGAGCATTTTGGATTATTTTCTTGACCATTAGATTCCTAATTAAGTTATAGATTCTAATTTGTATCCCCTGCTCTCTACCAGCTCCCTCATATACATTTACAATTGCACAGGAAGGAGTCCTACTGGAGTCTAGCTCGTCAAGTAAGTCTCTCTCTGGGATGATGAGAAATGGGGCCTATGTGGTAATTCCTGCTGCCTCTGCCTTCAAGATTCTCTGATTAACCTGACTTTACCCCTATGTCCTGTAATGCTTGTGGTATATGTGCATGCACCTTAGCCCAGCACCTTCCTTATCTTCTTTTATTTTAAAGGTTCATTTATTTGAAAGGCACAGATGAGGTGGGGGAGAGAATCTTCCATCCACTGGTTCACTCCCCAAATGACCGCAACAGCCATATCAGGGCCAGGCTGAAGCCAGGAGCCAGGAACTCCACCTTGTTCTCCCATATCAGTGGCAGGGTCCCCAAGAACTTTGGCCATCATTTGCTGGCTTCCCAGGTAGACTGGAAGCAGTACAGGATGTCAGCATCACAAGTAGCTACTTATTCCACTGCACCACAACACTAGCTCCTCTTATCTTCTTTTTGTCCGATTACTTTTTTATTATCATCTTTGTGTCCTCTGCTGATTTGACAATTACTTTCTGTCTCTCATTGTAGTGATTAGTTTAGAAATTATGACATACAGGCCGGCGCCGTGGCTCAACAGGCTAATCCTCCGCCTTGCGGCGCCGGCACACCGGGTTCTAGTCCCGGTCGGGGCACCGATCCTGTCCCGGTTGCCCCTCTTCCAGGCCAGCTCTCTGCTGTGGCCAGGGAGTGCAGTGGAGGATGGCCCAAGTCTTTGGGTCCTGCACCCCATGGGAGACCAGGAGAAGCACCTGGCTCCTGCCATCGGAACAGCGCGGTGCGCCGGCCGCAGCGCACTACCGCGGCGGCCATTAGAGGGTGAACCAACGGCAAAGGAAGACCTTTCTCTCTGTCTCTCTCTCTCTCTCACTGTCCACTCTGCCTGTCAAAAATAAAAAAAAAAAAAAAGAAAGAAATTATGACATACAGAATTAAAATTTCAAAGCCTTAAGTTCATTACCTTCAGCCTCCTGGAGTGATGGAAGGGACAAAAACAAACAAATGATGCTCAAACTCCATCCCTCACACCTACCAAATTAATATATTTTTGCAGTAGTTTCTCCTAATTAAATCTTTTAAAAAGCCCCACAAGACATCATTACTGTTTGTACAGTGATTGCTTTATTTATCCAAATATTTACATTTTCTTTGCTCTCCATTCCTTTAAAGAGCATCTTTTATCATGCTTCCAGAAGTACACCCTTTAGCTGGGTGCTTCTTAAGCTCTCTGTGATGAAAGACCTGTTCTCCTCCTTCTTTTAATCATCATAGACTAATGTTTGTCAAAAATACAGTAACATGAATTGCTAGAAAAAATGAAATGCAAAACCGAAAGGCATACAAAATACAACCCCACATGCTTCTGTTGTCTTCAATAGATGTGACAGCACTCTGTCAAAGAGCTATAAAATTACCTGAATGCTTATGCCAGTCCCTGGACTTGGTTCGTCTGGACTGGTAGTAAATTCTCACAGCCAGGCATTTGTCTGTGGTCCTCACTTTGAGTACCATTGCTAACCGCTTCACATAGTGACAACCTACTTGCTAGTAATGTCCTCTTCTGATTTTTTTTTTTGAAAAATTTATTTATTTATTTATTTGAAAGAGAGAGAGAGAGAGAGAGAGAGAGAGAATCTTGCATCCCTTGGTTGACTCTTCAAGTGCCCACAACATGCCCACAACAATCAAGGCTGGGCCAGGCCAAAGCCAAAAGCCAGGAACTCCATCCAGTTCTCCCACGTGGGTGGCAGGGGCCCATACACTTGGGCCATCTTCTGCTGCCTTCCCAGGTGTACCAGCAAGAAGCTGGATCAGAAGAGGAGCAACCAGGATACAAACCAGCACTCCAATATGGGATGCAGCATTGCAAGCAGTGGCTTAAACTGCTGTGCCATAATGCTGATCCTGTCTCTTAACTTTTATGTGTCTGAAATAATTTTTTTCAAATAACTCTTTTGTGATAGTACTCTATATATACATGAAATTACATGTATCATAAGTGTATTGCTCAATATATTATGATCAAGCAAACCCACTCATATAATCCCCATCTATATTAAGATTCCCCTCAGACTCCTTCCAGTTATCACCTCTGCCTTTCTCTCCAGAGGTAAGTAACCATGCTCCTAATTGCTAACATTAAAATTAGTTTTGCCTGTTTTTTAAGTATATACAAGGGTATTTCAAACAGCTCATGGAAAACAGAATTAAGAGATATGTTTATTTTGGTGCAAAAATAATTTGAAATCCATGGACAGTTTTTTCATAACATGCATTTTTTTAAAGATTTATTTTTATTTATTTATTTTTAAGTCAGAGTTACATAGAGAGATGAGAGGCAGAGAGAGAGAGAGAGAGAGAGAGGGAGAGAGAGAGAGAGGTCTTCCATCCGCTAGTTCACTCCCCAGATGGATGCAACAGCCAGAGCTAAGCCGATCCGAAGCCAGGAGCCAGGAGCTTCTTCCAGGTCTCCCACATGGGTGCAGGGGCCCAAGCACTTGGGCCATCTCTACTGCTATCCCAGGCCATAGCAGAGAGCTGGATAGGAACTGGAGCAGCTGGGTCTCAAACCGGCGCCCATATGGGATGCTGGCGCTTCAGGCCAGGGTGTTAACCCGCTGCGCCACAGCGCTGGCTCCAATAACATGCATTTTTCATAAACTTTTCCAAGACTTCTTTTTTTTTAATGACTTATTTATTTGAAGTGCATACTTAGAGAGAGAGAGAGAGAGAGAGAGAGAGAGATCTTCCATCCATTGGTTCACTCCCCCAAACAGCCACAATGGTAGGGGCTAGACCAGGCCAAACCAGGAGACAGGAACTCCACTCAGGTCTCTCCTGTAGGTGCAAGAGCCCAAAGACTTGGGTCATCTTCTGCTAGTTTCCAAGCTTATTAGCACGAAGCTGGATTGGAGTAGCCAGGACTTAAACTGATGCCTACGTGGGATGCCAGCATTTCAGTCAGCAGCTTAACTCACCGCACCACAACACTGCCCCTTGAAGGTCTCTTGCATGTATGGATTTCAAATTTTTGTTACACCAAGATAAAAATCTCATAATTCCATTTTTTCAAACTGATTAAAGTATACTTTTTTCCAAGAGAGTTGACTTTTTTAAAAAAAAAAAATTTATGAGTCAGAGTTACAGATCAAGAGATAGAGAAAGAAAGATCTTCTACTTTCTGGTTCACTCCCCAAATGGCCACAGCAGCCAGTACTGGGCCAGGTCAAAGTCAGGAACCAGGAGCTTACTCTGGGTCTCACATGGGTCTAGGACACAAGCACTTGGGCCATCTTCTGTTGCTTTCCCAGGCACATTAGTAGGGAGCTGGATTGGAAGTGGAGCAGCCAGAACCAGAACCAGTGCCCATATAGAATGCCAAGGCTGCAGACTGTGGCTTAATCTGCTGCACCACAGCACTGACCCCTTAAAGTACACTTATGTAACTGTTATCATACTCTTTGTATTATTTTTTTGAAAGGCAGAGAGATAGACACACACACACACACACACAGTGGAAGAGGGAGATCTCCCATCTGCTGGTTCATTCCCCAAATTCTCCCAAGAACTAGGCTGGGACAGGCTGAAACCAGGAGATGGGAACTTCATCGAGGTCTCCCACATGGGGCGCAGAGACCCAACAACTTGAACCACTGCCTGCTGCCTCCCTGGGGTACACACTGGTAGGAAGCTGAAACCAGTTACAGAGCTGAGACTTGAACACAGGTGCTCCAACATGGATGGCAGGTATCCTGAGTGATGTCTTAACCACTGTGCATACACTTATACTGTATATGTACTTTTAAATCAAGCTTATTTTTTCAATATTGTGATGGTGAGATTCCAGTGCTGTTGCCCATAGTATTCTATTGTGTGAATATGTCACAATTTAAAATAAAAACCCATTTCACTGTGGATGGCCATTTAGATCATGTTCACTTTGATACTATTATACATAATGCTTCAGTGAGCATTCTTATATGTCATTTGGTACACATATGAACGCATTTCTTTTGGGTAAAAACCCAAGAATGGAAATGTTGTCATGGGTATTTATTTGCTCAACTTTGCTGCCAAGTAGTTTCCTTTGTGTGGAGACCCACCTTTACTGGAAACAAGAACTTCTGTAATTACTTTGTATTTCATAGCAGGAGACTTTCTCTTTCAAGTTGATTGACAATTCTTACTTAGAAACATATTCAGAAGTTGCAAGTTTGTTTTGAGTACAGTAACTCTGCAGCACATATGCATATGCATATTTATGAGCATAACAATTTACAGATAAGTTGTTATAATTGTCTTATTAATGAGTATTATTTTGCCTTATTTTACCATTTCATAAGGATCTCCTTTTCCAGTTATCCACCTTCATTTGTGTGAAGGTAAGATATTAATTAATTATATAATATTTTGTTTCTTTATCCTTTAGACTTGGCTGCCTTGTTACTCTTGTATATAATAATATGTGATACACAAATTCCTTTGGACTTACCCCTAAGGGTAAAGCTAAAAAACTTGCCATGTGACTCCAAATTCCATTAAGTTGGCAGGTACCAATGCCATCGTACTAGTTAATATGATCAGTTTAAGTTCATAACTTATCATAAAGATAGGATTAAGTGTCAAAGGGATCACATAAATAAGACCAGTGTCTGCTAACAATAATTGATATAATTAAAAATGAGAGAATGATCCAACATGTAAAGCAGGACACACAGCAGACTCATAGAATGACAAATGCCCTAAATAGCACTCTGGCCTCAGAATCAGCCCTGAAGGCATTCAATCTGGCTAAAAAGCCCATGAGAGCATTTCAGGCATGGAAAGCCAAGACACTGTGGCAAAAAAATGACCTACAGGAAAGATCTCTGTGAGTGAGATCCCGGTAGAAAGAAGGGACCATCAAAGAAGGAGGTACCTTGCTCTGAAGGGGGGAGAGAACTTCCACTTTGATTATGGTCTTGTCTAATTAAGATTGGAGTTTTTGAACTCAAGAAGCTTCCATAGCCTTGGCAGCTCATGACAAGAGCCTTTGGGTGATCACTGACATCATAAACAAGAGTGTCAATTGTTAAATCAACAACAGGAGTCACTGTGCACTTGCTCTCCATGTAAGACCTCTGTCCTTACTGTGTTGTACTATGTGAATTAACGGTACAACTAGTCTTCAAATGGCACTTTGTGTGTGTGTTGGGGTACAAACTTGAAATCTTTTCTTAGTACAGAGTTGGTCTTCTGTATATAAAGATAGTTAAAAATGAGTCTTAATGAAGAATGGGATGGGAGAGAGAGTAGGAGGTGGGATGGTTTAGGGGTGGAAGGGCGGGTGTGGGGGAAGAACTGATACAATCCAAAAGTTGTAGTTATGAAATTTATATTTATGAAATAAAAGCTTTCTATTAAAAAATAAAATTTGATATAAAAAGGTAAGAGGCTATAATCTAGTGAGAACAAAAGAGGAAAATCGTAAGACTTTTCTAAGGAACAAAACTTGGATTCAGGAGTGAGTTAATACCCACTGAAAATTCATTAAGTAAGAAGGGAAGGTATGCTGATATCTCCTAGAGTTTTCTTTCTTTCTTCCTTCCTTTCTTCCTTTCTTTTTTCTTCCTTCCTTCCTTCCTTCCTTCCTTCCTTCTTTTTTAAAGATCTATCTTATTTATTTGAAAGAGAGTTATAGAGAGAGGTAGAGTCAGAGAGAGAGGTCTTCCATCCGCTGATTCACTCCCCAATTGGCCGCAACGGTCAGAGCTGCACCAATCCGAAGCCAGGAGCCAGGAGCTTCTTCCAGGTCTCCCATGTGGGTGCAGGGGCCCAAGGACTTGGGCCATCTTCTACTGCTTTCCCAGGCTTTAGCACAGCAACCAGGACTAGAACCGGCACCCATATGGGATGCCGGCGCTTCAGGCCAGGGCTTTAACCCGCTGTGCCACAACGCCAGCCCCCTCTCCTAGAGTTTTCATATTATTCTTTTTTTTCTTTGATAGGTAGAGTTATAGACAGTGAGAGATGCAGAGAGAAAGGTCTTCCTTCTATTGGTTCACTCCCCAAATGGCTGCCACAGCTGGTGCTGCGCCGATCCAAAGCCAGGAGCCAGGTGCTTCCTCCTGGCCTCCCATGCGAGTGCAGGCACCCAAGCACTTGGGCCATCCCCCACTGCCCTCCTGGGCCACAGCAGAGAGCTGGAATGGAAGAGGAGCAACTGGGACCAGAACTCGGCACCCATATGGGATGCTGATGCCACAGGCGAGAATTAACCAAGTGAGCCATGGTGCCGGCCCCTCATATTATTCTTACTGAGTGATATGAGAAAAGGAAATTAAATGTAGCTTGAGGTCATTTTCTCATTAATTTTATCAGAATATTAAGGAAGAAGACTTAATAGGTTTTCTAGAAAAGGTTGTATATAGTTGTACAGTAGAGTGGAACAAATGAGGAATTGGAAGTGTTGGGATATTGGTTTGAGTCCCAGCTTTGCTTTATAACAGCTATGTAAAATTGGGAAAAATAAGTAATAAGACTTAAATTTTGTCATCTGTAAAATTAACTCACTACTAGTACTTACATCAATGGTTACTGTAAAGTTAACATGACAGACTTCGCAAAGAGTTTGGTGTGAAGTTAATTTTACCTATCAGCTGAATGGATTAGGGAATGCCCAGGTAACTGGTAAGGTGTCATTTCCAGGTGTGTCTGGTGTTTGCCCAGGAGGCTGAGTAAAGAAGCTCATCCTCGGCCGGCGCCGTGGCTCAACAGGCTAATCCTCTGCCTTGCGGCGCTTGCACACCGGGTTCTAGTCCAGGTCGGGGTGCCAGATTCTGTCCCGGCTACCCCTCTTCCAGGCCAGCTCTCTGCTATGGCCTGGGAATGGCAGTGGAGGATGGCCCACGTGCTTGGGCCCTGCACCCCATGGGAGACCAGGAGAAGCACCTGGCTCCTGCCTTCGGATCAGCGTGGTGCGCCGGCCGCAGCGCGCCGGCCGCGGCGGCCATTGGAGGGTGAACCAATGGCAAAGGAAGACCTTTCTCTCTGTCTCTCTCTTACTGTCCACTCTGCCTGTCAAAAAAAAAAAAAAAAAAAAAAAAAAAAAAAAAAAGGCTCATCCTCACCAAGGTCTCCTCAAGGCTGAGTAAGAACAAAAAGTGGAGGAAGGGTGAGCTCAGTTTCTTTTCTTGAACTGGGACATCCTTCTTCTGCTCTTGGCCATCAGCCATCCTATTTCTCATGCCTTCAAAATCCAAGACTGATACTAGTAATTCCATCTCCCACCCTCACTCCTGTCCCACCTCCTCAGCCTGCAGGTCCAGGACGAATTATACCACTGTTTTCCTGAGTCTCTGGATTGTAGACAACAGATCAGGAGACTTTTATTTTGCCACACAACGTCATGAGTTAATCCTTCATTATAAATACCCTCCTATATGAAGTGAGTGTTTGGTACAGTGGTTGATATGCTACTTGGGACATTCACATTCCAAACTGGAATGCCTGGGCTTGAAAGCCCACTCCTTTTGTGATTCCAGCCTCTTGCTAATGTACACACCTGAGAAGCAGCACATGATGGCTCAAGGAATGTATTCCTGACACCCACGATGGAGACCTGGATTGAGTTCCAGGCCCCCAGCTTCAGCTGGACCCAGACTTAGCTCATCCATCATTTGGGGAGTGAACCAGCAAATGGGAGCTCTCTGTCTCTCTCTCTCTCTGAAATTAATAAGTAAATAAAAATTTTTTGACAATTTTGCTTAGATATTAAATCCATGATTCACATTTTCTTCTGTCTTATATATTTAGCTTTACTGTCTTCTGGCATAAAGCTTTGCTGTAGAAAAGTCTAATGACAATTTATTTTTCCTTACAGTAGTTTTAGTTTTTTGCTAGATGTCCGGAGGATAGTTCTTTGCTTTAAAGTCCAACTTTTCTTTTTTACCAGAATTTTACAACAATTTAGTCTCTCATCAGGAGCTGGTTTGCCTTTTCAATGTATGGTTAAATCAATTTCTATTTTGAGGAAGTTTCCTCGAATTGCAATTTTTAATATTTGTTTTGTTCCATTCCTAGTATATTTTTTTACTTGTTTTTTGTCCATCTTGAATATCTCTCTTTCTTTCAAATCCTATATGTCTTTTTAGATTTTAAAAACTTTCACTTTTCTATGTCTCCTAAAATATTATACATTATGTATCCCTTGTGGTTTTGTTTTTATTTCTAAAAAATTTGTCTTTTTTTCTAATTCTTTGAGTTTTGTCATGTGTGTTTTTAAATATTTGTTTCTAACTCACTTGATTTCTAAATTTTTCTAATTTTGAATGTGTTATTTTTCATAATTTCAACCATGTTTTAAGTTTTTAAAATATTATAGTTTCATGTTTTATGGTCTTATTTTTTGGCATAGTTTTATTGTCTATATAGATTTTATTCTACACTCATTCTCTTTTGTTTCTTATAATAACTTTGTATGAGATTCAACAATAATCTTTTTTCTGATATTCATTTATTTTAAGGAAATGCACTTTCCTGTACTTTCAGGAGTGGACCAGAAGAGATTCTGTTGCTGTATAGATCAAGATCTGTGGTAGGATATTTTTTTTTTCTTCAAAAGTGATGAAAAGTAATTTCTAAGATTTGTTTCCTTAACTAGATCTTCTCTTTGTTTTTCCTTATAGTTTGCTCAACTTGGATTCTCCTTTCAGCATTTTATCCTCAGTGTGGGACTTTGTTTGATGAGAGAGATTTGGCTTGCTTCTGTGGAGAGTTTTTAAGACCCCAGACTGCTACATTAGATCTTATTACAACAGGATCCCCTTGAACTTGCCCATGAACTTTAACCTCCAGAACCACTTCCCAGTGTCAGCTGTTGTTCTCAGATTGGCTTACACTTTGTAGTGATTTTGTGGTTCTCTTGATCTCAGGACTATGAGAAACTCATTTGTCATTCCTCTTTTTTCTCCAACATAAATGCTGGCACTACTCAAGTCTCATGGCTAAGATTGTTATGTACTTGAGGTATCATGGGGATACCTCATCGTCTAGATTTGTTGTAGAGATCAGTTATCAATGTTTTATTTTACTGTGTTAGTTGCTCTTTGTATTTTTAGGGGAAGTTAGGAGGACAAAAATTATACTGCCTCTGCTGCCACCTTCTCACTCAGTCTTTTGATTTCCTACTTCAGTCATTTTAGACCAGTGCAAGTGCATTCAGTTAGGCTTCCATGTCCTGTAGGCCTGATCCTGTAACTTCTTGACAACTTTCTTATTCAAAAAGACATTCAAAGCTTATCTTAGACATTTCCTGACCCAGAATTTGAATGAACATTTCTTTTTTTTTTCTTTTTTTTAAGATTTATTTATTTTGGGGATGGCGCCGTGGCGCAGCAGGTTAACGCTCTGGCCTGAAGCACCAGCATCCCATACTGGCGCCGGTTCCAGTCCCGGCTACTCCTCTTCCGATCCAGCTCTCTGCTATGGCCTGGGATAGCAGTAGAGGATGGCCCAAGTCTTGGGCCCCTGCACCCACATGGGAGACCCGGAAGAAGCTCCTGACTTCGGATCAGCACAGCTCCGGCCATTGCGGCCACCTGAGGAGTGAACCATCGGATGGAAGACCTTTCTCTCTGTCTCTACCTCTCTTTGTAACTCCATCTTTCAAATAAATAAAAATAAATCTTTAAAAAATAAAAAAAGATTTATTTATTTTTATTTGAAGGTCAGAGTTATAGAGAAAGAAGTACACACACACACAGACCTTCCATCCTCTGCTTCACTCCCCAAATGGCTGCAACTGCCAGGACTGGACCCGGCTAAGTCAGGAGCCAGGAGCTTTATCCAGGTCATCCACATGGGTGAGGGGCTCAAGGACTTGGGCCATCTTCTGCTGCTTTCCCAAGTATATTAGCAGGAAGCTGAATCAGAAGTGCAACAGCTGGGATGCAAACTGGCATCCATATGGGATGATGGCATTGCAAATGGTGGCTTAACCTACAACACCACAATACCATCCTCTGAAATAATATTTGTACTAGTAGCTTTAGTGCTTTTATCCATAGGATTTTGTCAAGAAGTTTGCCTACCTGGGCTGTGAAGTACTGTCTTGAAAAATATGTGAGTCCTCTTGAAGAAGTTTGCAATTGTAGAAACTGTCTCAGTGAAGGTATCTTGACTAAAGTAATACATTTTATCATAGAGAAGGGGGGAAAAACATGATATCGTGGAGTCTGAAGTACTTGAAACCCAAATGGAAAGAAGAGTTGATAAGTAGTGCAACACAAAGAGAAAGTAAAAAAAGAAGGAAGGAAAACAATGAATACTTACTGAATATCTGTCATTTGCTGGGTAAAGTGCTGGAGTCTTCACATATGGTAACTTGTTTGATCCTTATAAAAAACTGGTGGCACATGGAGTATCATTATCTCAATTTTACAACTATGGAAACACAGAGTTCACTCAAGTGATCCCATCAATACACAGAGTAGGTAATAAGGCAAGGATATGAAAACATGAATATTCTTGTCCTAAATTACTGGCTTCCAAATTTGTTTAGGACAGCCATTGTGGCATAGTCGGTTAAGCCACCACTTGGAATGCCTGCATCCAATACCAGAGTGACTGGGATCAAGTCTCGCCTCCACGTCTAATCCAGTTTCCTGCAAATATGCACCTCAGATGGCAGTAGATGTTGGCTAAGTGTTTAGGTCCCTGCCACCCAGTCTCCACGTGAGAGACTTGGATGGAGTTCCTGGATCTTGGCTTTGATATGGCCCAGTCTTGACTGTTGAGGGTAGTTATGGAGCAAACATCAGTGGATGGAAGATTCTCTGTTTCTCTGTCTCATTATCTCTGTTGCTCTGCCTTTCAAACAAATAAAAAGAAAATTTTAAAAAGAGAAAAATCAAAGAGAACAAAATAAAAGTCATGAGTCTTTTTCTAAAAACAATTTATTTGAAAGACAGAATGACGCAGAGAGACAGAGACAGAGAGAGACAGGGAGAGGTCTTCCACCAACTGTTTCACTCCCAAATGGCCACAACATCTAGGGCTTGGCCAGGCTGAAGCCAGAATCCAGGAACTCCATCAGCATCTCTCACATATGTGGCAAATACTGGGCCACATCCACTGCTTCCCAGGCACATTATCAGTGAGCTGGATGGGATGTGGAGCAGCCAGGACTTGAATTGGCCCACCAAACATCATTGTGTCAGTTGTTTACTCTCGTGATTGTGCGGTTGAGTGGAGCTGTTGCTTGCTGCTGCTCCCTAGCATTTCCCGAGTGTCATTCTGCATACTACCATCCCAGGAAAAGATATTCAAAATCTGGATGACACTTTCTTTTTTTTCTTTTTGACAGGCAGAGTGGATAGTGAGAGAGAGAGACAGAGAGAAAGGTCTTCCTTTTTGCTGTTGGTTCACCCTCCAATGGCCGCCGCGGCTGGCGCATCGCGCTGATCCGAAAGCAGGAGCCAGGTGCTTGTCCTGGTCTCCTATGGGGTGCAGGGCCCAAGGACTTGGGCCATCCTCCACTGCCTTCCCGGGCCATAGCAGAGAGCTGGCCTGGAAGAGGGGCAACCGGGATAGAATCCAGCTCCCCAACCGGGACTAGAACCCGGTGTGCCGGTGCTGCAAGGCGGAGGATTAGCCTGTTAAGCCACAGCGCCGGCCAGGATGACACTTTCTACTGCATGTGTATTGCTTTTGCACCTTGTGAGGTTGAACCATCATAAATGGTGGATCATCTGTAATGCCCCTGTTTGTTCTTTATAATTTTATTTGCTCTTAAGTTTACTTTAACATATTTCATAGGAAATTTGCTCTGAGATCTACTTTTCTTTTTTTAAAAAAAGATTTATTTATTTACTTGAAAGAATCACACAGAGAGAGGAAAGGCAGAGAGAGAGAGAGAGAGAAAGAGAGAGGTCTTCCATCCGTTGGCTCACTTCCCAGTTAACCCATGAAATACAAGTAAGTACTATAAACATAAACTGTCTAAATATACCAACTAAAGAAAGAGCTTGGCAGAGTAGATAAACAAAATATACGCTCTATACTAGAAGTTCATCTCAGATATACTAATGTAGGTAAGTTGAAAGTAAAACAATGGGAAAATAAATACCACACAAACATTAATTGAATGAAAAAATTAATGGCTATATTACTATCAGAAAAGCAGATATCGGGCTGGTGCTGTAGCCTAGCGAGTAAAGCCGCAACTTGTGGGGCCGACATCCCATATGGGCTCCGGTTTGAGTCCCAGCTGATCCTCTTCCGATCCAACTCTCTGCTATGGCCTGGGAAAGCAGTAGAAGATAGCCCAAGTCCTTGGGCCCCTGCACCCGTGTGGGAGACCCGGAAGAAATTCCTGGCTCCTGGCTTTGGATGGGCTTAGCTCCGGCCATTGCTGCCAATTGGGGAGTGAACCAGCAGATGGAAGACCTCTCTTTCTCTGCCTCTCTTCTCTCTGTGTAACTCTGACTTTCAAATAAATAAATCAATCTTTTAAAATTTATTTTATTTATTTGAAAGACAGAGTTACAGAGAGAGGTAGAGACAGAGAGAGAGGTCTTCCATCTGCTGGTTCACTCCCCAGATGACCGCAATGGCAGGAGCTGGGACGATCCGGAGCAAGGAGCCAGGAGCTTCTTCCAGGTTTCCCATGTGAGTACAGGAGCCCAAGCACTTGGGCCATCCTCTGCTGCTTTCCCAGGCTATAGCAGAGAGCTGGATCAGAAGTAGAGCAGCCGGGATTTGAATTGGCGCCCATACAGGATGCCAGCACTGCAGGCAGTGGCTTTACCCACTATGCCGCAGCACTGGCCCCTCATTACTTCCTATATGGCTTCCTTTGACACCACAGGATGGGAAACAGTTGGCTTTGTTACTGTTGTGTCTTATTCTGCTCAAGTTGCCATAGAAAATACCATGGAGGCAGGCATTTGATGTAGTAGTTGAAATCCTGCTTTGGGTCCCCACATCCCAGATTAGTATGCGTGGGTGTGAGTACTGGCTCTGTTTCCAATTTCAGTTTCCTGCTAATGTACACCCTGGGGGAGGGGAGCAAGTGATAGCTGAAGTACTTGAGCCCCTGTCACCCATATGAGAAACTCAGTCTGAGTTCTGGGCTCCCAACTTTGACCTGGCTCAGCCGCACCTGTCACAGGTATTGGAGGACTGAACCACCAAATGGAAGATCTCTTTGGCTCGCTCGCTTTCTCTCTCTCTCTCTCTCTCTCTCTGCCTCTTAAAAAAGTTATTTTAAATGCCACAGACTGGGTGCTTTAAACAACAGAAATTTACTTTCTTATAGTTGTGGAGGGTAGAAGCTCAAGACAAAGGTTCTAGCAAAGTTTCCAAGGGGGGATATCTGCTTGGCTTGCTTTCTCACTTGGCTTCTAGATAGCTGCTTTCTCACTATATCACTGCTCACATGGCAGGGAGGAAGATGAGAGGAGAGAGAGAGAGAGAGCTCTCTGGAGTTCACTCTGTGTAAGTGTCCTAATCCTATTATATCAGAGGTCTACCTTCCAGTTCTCACTTAAGCTTAACAACTTCCTTATAGGCTCTATCTACAATTATAGATGCATTGGGGATTGGAACTGCACCATATGAGTCTGGGGCACAGGGACATAATTCAGCCCATAGCATGATGGATAGACATGGAGTATGAATCTTCTCTAGGCCTCCTCTGATACAACCACAGAAAGGAGAGGGAGGACTGTCTCATTACTATAGAGTAGAGTGGTCTTCAGTGACTCCTAGCATCACAAAGGTGGTGGGGATAGGTTTTTTGTGATCATATTAAGTTATCTAGGACTTGCCTTATCAGAATAGAAGAGATTCTCTTGTTGCCATTGAGAGATAAACTGCCACGTTAGAGAAACACGTAGCCTCTAGGTGTAGAGAATGGCTGACAGCAAGCAGGAAAATGAGGACCTCTGTCTTATGGCTCCAAAGAACTGATTCTGCCAACAACCACATGGGCTCAGAAGAGTTCCAAAAGAGAATTCACCTGGCTGCCACCTTGATTGCCTGTGAGGCCTTGAAGAGAGGACTCAGCTAAGCTGTGCAGAAACTGTGAGATACTAAATGCATGTCATTTTAAGCCACTATGTGTGATATTCTGTTACTGTGCAATAGAAAACTAATACTTTCTGTGTCATTGCTGCATATCTCTGATCTGCTCCCCACCCCCATTGCCTCAATAAACAAGTGGTAAATATAAATATCTTTGGACATGCTTAATGATTTGTCTGCAGAGAGAGCTGACAAAATCTCAATACATTTCTTGCCATATGAAGCAAGTGGGCTTATTGGAGAAGAGTTTCTTCTGCCAAAAGTTGGAGGAAACAACAAAGGGTAATAAAATTTAATATCTGAGGAGATGGTAACAGATGGACTGTAGGCTTTTAAAAAACGAATACTAGAATCTCTAAGGTGAATGAATCTTTTATGACTAAATATGGAACACAGGTTTTAAAAGTATAAAGCAAAAAAAAAAAATGTAAGCAAAGTTGAACTATCATGAAAAACAGTGAAAGTTAAAAGGTACAAGTCAATGATTAGCATCCGTGCCAAGAAGTTAATCACAGAATAAAACAATTTTAATAAGAAAGACAGTAGGAACAAAATGGTTCATATTAAGAATAGGGAAGGGGCCAGTGCTGTGGTGTAGTGGGTAAAGCTGCTGCCTGCAGTGCTAGCATCCCACATGGGCACTGGTTTGAGTCCCAGCTGCTCCACTTCCAATCCAACTCTCTGGTATGGCCTGGGAAAGCAGTAAAAGATGGCCCAAATCTTTGGGCCCCTGCACCTTTGTGGGAACCCAGAAGAAGCTCTTGGCTCCTAACTTTGGATCAGCGCAACTCCAACGGCTGCACCCAATTGGGGAGTAAACCAACAGATGGAAGACCTCTCTCTCTCTCTCTCTCTCTCTCTCTCTCTCTCTCTCTCTCTCTCTAACTCTGACTTTCAAATTAATAAATAAATCTTTTAAAAAAAGAATAGGGAAGTCAAGACAAAATCACTATGAGCAAATAACAACAATGCTAGCTTGGATACTAAAATGTCACCAAAGAAAAGAGTTTTTGATTCAGAAGCACGAACATGTCAGTCACTTCTCACCCATTTCAAAATTCCAAAAGAAGTTGGGTCCAGGATACAGCATGAGTCTCATGCTAGCCAAACATCATATTATTTTATCCTCAATTAAATCTTCTCTGTGAGCTACAAATGTTTCTTTTGTCACTAACCACTCCAGGTGGGCCTTGTTAGCTCCCAGTTGATTGCCAGATTGTTAAGCCCACTGCTCAACTGAGTGCTGTCATTTCCTCCTCTTCCCACATTCGCTACCTCCACTCTCTTAAATCACAACTGCTAAACACGCCCACTCTTCCCTCATCCCGCCACCTCCTCATGTGCTTCCACATGGCCCTGTGTGCTGGAAACAAGATGCTCTTCTCCATCTGACACCACCTTTCCCCCACATATGCCTCCAACAGAGCTCACCTCTTCTGGGAAGGTGATTCTGAAACTGCCTTAAAGACAAATCTAAGCAGCGCTGAGTCTACTAACCAAAATATTTCTCCTTGATCTAAAAGAGATCCAAAGTTCCCTCTTAAAGCACAACCTCCTCCTTTCCATATGTGCCTGCATCTTGATTACTAAGGACATGTGAGCCTCAGAGGCAGAGACTGAGCCTCTGAGAAGAAGTCCTAGGTAGTATCTCTCCTGTTATTAGAGAAGAACACACATAAGGTTTAGGTGACTTGTGAGAAATATTATTGGGAATTTAGTCTCCAGTTCTTTTTTTTTTTTTTAAAGATTTATTTATTTTTTTGGGAGTCAGAGTTATGCAGAGAGAGAAGAGGCAGAGAGAGAGAGAGAGAGGTTTTCCATCCGATGGTTCACTCCCCAGTTGGCCACAATGGCCAGAGCTGCACCTATCCGAAGCCAGGAGCCAGGAAATTCCTCTGGGTCTCCCATGCGGGTGCAGGGGCCCAAAGAATTGGGCCATCTTCTACTGCTTTCCCAGGGCATAGCAGAGAGCTGGATTAGAAGTAGAGCAGCCGAGTCTCAAACCGGTGCCACAGCGCCAGCCCCATCCAGTTCTGAAAATTATATTATTTAATAGATAGATTCAGTTACAAATTTAATAAATGCTTCATGCTTGCCAATTACATGCTAGGCATTGGTTAGTGCTACAGGGGGCTTTAAAAAGTTCATGGAAAAATTGAATTGAAAGATAATGTGGGATGGGCATTTGACACAGCAGTTAAGATGTCGTTTGGGACTCCCGTACAGAACTACCTGGGTTTGAATCCTGCTTTTACTTCTGATTCCAGTTTCCTACGAATGTGCACCAAGGAAGGCAGCAGGTGATGGCCCAAGTACTTGTGTCCCTGCAACCCATATGAGTTTCTGGCCCCTGGCTATTGCAGGCATCTGAGGAGTGAACCAGCACATGGGAAGATCTTCCTCTATCTTTCTCTGTCTCCATCTGTGTCTCTGCCTTCAAATAAAATGAAAACAGATAATAAAAAAAAAAAGAGAATGTAAGTTTTCCATAAGTTTTTGAAGCACCCACATATATACTGTAGGGGAAATGCAGACTTCTTAGGAGGCCATCAAGATTAAACATATATGGGGCCGCCGGCGCTGTGGCACAGCGGGTAAAGCGGCTGCCTGCAGTGCTGGCATCCCATATGGGCACCGGTTCTAGTCCCAGCTGCTCCACTTCCAATCCAGCTCTCTGCTATGGCCTGGGAAAGTAGTAGAAGATGGCCCAAGTGCTTAGACCCCGTACCCTCATGGAAGACCTGGAAGAAGCTCCTGGCTCCTGTGTGGCCATTTGGGGAATGAACCAATAGATGGAAGACCTTTCTCTCTGTCTCTGCCTCTCATTGTCTGTAACTCTACCTCTCATATAAATAAATAAAATCTTTTAAAAATCCTTATTTTAAAAAATATATAGATTGTGTTGTTTTGAAGGAAATGAAGAGCTCAGCGATGGGGAATAAGATGAGAAGGCAGGAAAGTGATCAGGGAATGAAATAGTTAATATTATGTGCCAATTGGATTGGGCTAAGAAACACTCAGAGATAGCTGGTAACATTATTTCTGCATGGCTCTGACAGAGATCAGCATTTGAAACCATACACTGAGTACAAAAGATCCACCCTCACCATTGTGGGTGGCACCGTCCAGCTGTCCCTAGTGGGCCTGAGAGAACAAACAGCTGGAGGAAGGGAAGACTTGCCCTCACTTCTTGAGCTGAGATACCCGTCTCCTGCCCCAGGACCTTGGCATTCCTGGTTCTCTGGCCTCAGGACGTGGACAAGGATTTGCAAACACTGGCCTCCTGGTTCTGGGGCCTTATGGGTTTGAACCAGAACTACATCATCAACTTTCCTGGTCTTCTAGTTTGCAGATGGCAGGCTGTGGGATTTGGCCTCTATCACTGTGTGAGCCAATCCCTCACAATATCCATTCATCATCTGTCCATCCCATTGCTTGTTTCTCTCGAGAATCCTGATTAATTAAGGGAAGTCTTCACCACAATTATTTTCTGTGACGTTCTGCTATATGCTTTTTTGGGTGTCTACTTTTTGTCTCTCTCTTTTTCATGACGCTCATTCCCATTCCACTTTCATGCTTCTAACCCATATCAGTTTTCTGTTTTCCTCCTCGGGAGATAGTAACCGAGTAACCGCCTGCTGCTTAAACTTCCAAAAAAGAGACAAACTTCTGTGTGTGTGATTATTGACAGAGTAGGCTTTTTTTTTTTTTAAAGATTTATTTATTAATTTGAAAGTCAGATTTAGAGAGAGGAGAGGCAGAGAGAGAGAGAGAGAGAGAGAGAGGTCTTCCATCTGGTGGTTCATTCCCCAATTGGGTGCAATGGCCGGAATTGCGTCGATCCAAACCCAGGAGCCAGGAGCTGCTTCTGGGTCTCGCACGTGGGTGCAGAGGCTCAAGGACTTCGGCCATCTTCTACTGCTTTCCCAGGCCATAGTAGAGAGCTAGATTGGAAGTAGAGCAGCTGGGACTCCAACCAGAATCCATATGGGATGCTGGCACTGCAGGTGCTTTACCTGCTACACCACAGCACCAGCCCAGTAGGCTTTGGGATCAGATTTCTTCTAGTCTGCAAATCTCACTCCATTTCTTACCAACTGTGTAAACTTGTCTAAATTTCTTTTTGGTTTCTTCATATATAAGATGATGATAGCTACTAGATTCTAAGGTAGTTGAAAGAATTAATTAACATACAACATGCAAAATATTTAATATAGTGTATGGTACATAAGAAAAATCAACTGATACTAGCTCTTCTCATTATTTCATGTTGTCTGCATTTAACATAAGCTGTCATTACAGGTATGTGTGTGAAGAGAGTGCTGATTTATGGTAGTCTGGTCCCAAAGATCCAAGCATCCCAGGAGCAAAATTAACAGAGCATGAAAGATCACTCTTTTCAATTACATATATTTTTATACAAATAGATTTCCTTTTGCACTGACTTTGCACACATGTTGAAAAAATAGTACAGCCAGTTGGACTGTAACAGAGCAAAATTTAAAGAAATATAAATATCAGGGCCGGCGCCATGGTGCACTGGGTTAATCCTCCACCTGCGGCGCCGACATTCCATATGGCCACCGGTTCTAGTCCTGGTTGTTCCTTTTCTGGTCCAGCTCTCTGCTGTGCCCTGGGAAAGTGGTGGAAGATGGGCCAAGTGCTTAGGCCCCTGCACCCGCATGGGAGACCAGGAAGAAGCACCTGGCTCCTGGCTTCAGATCAGCGTAGCTCCGGCCGTTGTGACCATTTGGGGAGTGAACCAACGGAAGGAAGACCTTTCTCTCTGTCTCTCCCTCTCACTACCTGTAACTCTACCTGCCAAATGAATAAATAAAAAATCTTAAAAAAAAAAGAAATATAAATATCCAGGCAAAATAGTACCTTTAAAATTAATTTATTTCTAATCACTGTTTCTCTCAGTCTCAATTTTTCTTAAGAATTGAAAAAGAAACAATAGAAGGATTTCAAACTCATCCTTAATCTCTTTCAGAGTCAAACCACTTCTAAAGGACTTCAGAGACTTTAAGCCAGGTTGGCATTAAAAGATTTCTGGGCTCCAAAACTCTGCTACCCTAATTAAAGTGATTATACTATTCTCTCTGATCCCACCACACTCATTTGCTTAGCTTTGTCTTAGATATACATGGGTTTCAGCACAACTTCTGAACCTTCATATTTAAGTCCCTGCAGACTCCTCCGTAGCACTTGATGCCCATGCTCGTCCTCTACAGCACTTTGCTTAAGTGATTCCCTGAAGGTTTTTAGCATCCTTCCCTTCATATACCGACTTGTCTCTCCAGGAAAAGATTGTAGCCATATTATAAATCTCTATATGTCGGTCATGAGAATATTTTTTTTTTAATTCATCATTGGTCCAACTATGCCTCTTGGTTTTATCTCTTTGCTCTTTAAAACTAGGGCCTTCTACTTTCTAGTCTGTGAGTAATTCAAGCAGCAGCTGTTCCTTAACACTTTTGGAAAACCCTAACCTTGATCTTCCAATCTCGTATCTGTTCATTCAGCTGCTTCTATATTAGATACAATTGCAGAAACTGTACCTTTATCTCTGGCTGCCACAGCGCCTAGAACAGTGCCAGACATATGCATCCCCAAATAAACAATGTACTAGAGTATTCAAACAACTACTGCCATCTAGAACAGTACTATTTCCTTAACAGAGAGTCAGAGCTACTACAGAAATCTAATTACATGTAAAGTTTGACAAAGTCTAAAAATAGACATATAAATGATTGCATCACTGTATTTCTAGTTTAGTAGATGACATTTGGATAAGCAATCAGATTTTTCAAAAGAGGAAATCCAAATGACCATATGAAAAATGGTCTTATGAAAAAATGCTCATGATCACTAGCTGTCATGGAAATGAAACAAAACCACAATGAGGATTCACTTCACCCCCTGTTAGAATGGCTGTCATACAGAAATCAACAAACAACAAATGCTAGAGAGGATGTGGGAGGAAAAGGTATCCTAATCCACTGTTGGTGGGAATGTAAACTGGTATAGCCACTGTGGAAGACAGTATGGAGATAACTCAGAAATCTGAATATAGACCTACCATATGATCCAGCCATCCCACTCTTGGGAATTTACCAAACCAAAAGAAATCAGTATATTAAAGAGTTATCTGTACCCCCATGTTTACTGCAGCTCAATTCACAATAGCTAAGATATGGAATCAACCCAAATGTCCGTCAACTGAAGGCTGGATAAAGAAATTATGGGATGTGTACACCATGGAATATTACACAGTGGTAAAAAAAAATGAAATCTAATAATTTAGAAAAAGTGGATGAAACTGGAAAACATCATACTTAGTGAAATAAGCCAGTCCCAAAAGGACAAATACTGTTTGTTCTCCCTGATATGTGATAACTAAGACACCTAAAAGGTAATCTATAGAAGTGAAATTGACACTTTGAGATGCAATGACTTTGAACAGCCCCTGTCTCGACTGTTGAGCAGCAGTTTTTCTTTTTTTGTACTACTTGTCGAACTCTTTACTAGGTATAGAGTTAATCATATGTGTATAAAGTTAATTGAAAATACATCTTAGTAAAAAATAAGAATGGGAATAGGAGAGGAAGGAAGAAGAGAGGTGGAAGTGTTGGTGGGAGAGCAGGTGGGAAGAATCACTGTGTTCCTAAAGTTGTACTTAAGAAATGCATGAAGCTTGTATACCTTAAATAAAAGGTTTCTGGGGAAAATAAAAAAAGCAATCATAGAATTATTTTCTTGCTTTAAAAGTTGCATTAAAGACTAAAATGGTTCTCATATGTGGCAAGAGAAGTCGGGGGCCATCTATAGTTCCAAATGAGCTAGAATGTACTGTAACTCTTTGCACGTCCCTGTTACCTATCCAAGTCCACTCAATATCTATGATTCAATATTAGATTGCGCATGTACCAAACACTATAGCGTTATGAAGAGTTGAAGCACATATGGAGGAAAACTTTTAACAAAATTCAGATGCAAAACTAATTAACCTTAATAAATATTTTAAAAATAAAATGCAGTCCATCTGGAAGAAGCATACATTTTATTTTCATTCATTAGAGTGACCCACTCACTGACTCATGGTTCTAACTTCCTTTACTAATTTGGAAAAATTGATCACTCTATACTGATGTGAACATTGCAACCAAAGGTCTCTTACTTTTGATTTGCATAATTTGCTAACTATGAATGCTAGTATTTTCCTTAACGTTGGAAATTACATAATGACAAAAGAAAACTCAAGCCATTTAATGTGATGTTTGTTTCTTTCAAAGATCTTAAACAGAGTTTTGTTTGCAATGAATTCAAGAATAAGAAACAACTTTTCAATTGAGTAATGCTTTCCTCAACTATGTTTTGTATCAACATCCACTTTTTAAGTAAAACTTGCACCTTCCTCCAACACACACACACACACACACACCTTTCCAAAAATAGACTTAAAGGGAATAGGATATTCTAGAAAAACTATGTCCTTTTCATACTTTTCAGAGATTTCCATCTTCCTCTTCCAGCTATCATCTTATTCAAACAGCTAGTGATTACTCCAAGACAGAACCAGTAGTTTCAGATACACATATTTTTCTTCTCAGGTCATCCCCTTAGGGTAGCCTTACTTGGTTAAGGTTGAGTCTAGTTAAGCTCCTCATATAAAAAGTTGTAAAGGGGGCCAGCGCTATGGAGTAAAACATCAAGCCTCTGCATGCATGCAGTTCTAGCATCTCCCATATGGGCACTGGTTCAAGTCCCACTGCTTCTCTTCTGATCCAGCTCCCTGCTAATGCACTTGGGAAAGCAGTAGAGGATGGCCCAAGTGTTTGGGCCCATGTTCCCATATGGAAGACACAGATGAAACTCCTGCTGCCTGGCTTTGGCCTAGCCAGCCAAGGCCATTGCAAACATTTGGGGAATGAACCAGTGGATGGAAGATCTCTCACTTGTTCTCTCTTCTCTCTCTGTGTCTCTGCCTTTGAAACAAGCAAATAAATCTTAAAAACAAGCAAACAAAAAAACCACTTGTAACAGTACTTTTCTGAAACTCTTTCACAAAAGTTCCAGAATATTCTTCTTGGAAATTTGACTAAAGCTATTCATTGTCTCTGAGAAGGAGCTACAATTCAGAATACTGCTATGGAAGGGAACACAGAGAGAAAGCATGGAGGGGCAAATTTCACTGGGAATGGGGACCAGGAGACTGGGTTTCCCACAGGAAAAGGAACAGGTGCTGATCCTAGGCACATCATTGCACTGGGGCTGAGGAATCAGTGCAACATCTAACCAACAGCACGCTCATTTCTCTCCAAGGACCTGAAAGAATAATGTTTTTCTGACTCCCTGCATAGAGAGTGGGAGTATTGTGGCATCTCTAGCAACAGACTTGGTTACGAACCTACTTTTGATGGCTCTCTGGGTCTGCAGTGATCCGCCTTGTAATTTTCCTCCGGGAGACTGGATTGATGTGGAACTGAATTCCTGAGTGAATTCTTCAAAGGTAACTGCCTTCCCCTGTGAGGAGATAAGAGCTATTACAGAGCCATGGAATGAGTTACAGTAGCTGAAAAGCCCACTTGTTCCAAATTCCCTGGGTTCAGATTTTCGGACAGAAAGGCATACGTGGGGAGGAATGGGTCCTGAGGCGCTCTTGGTGATTTTCCTGAACATCAGGAAAGAGCTGCTCAGCCTGGTTTAGAGCTCTCAGCTTTCCCCAGGAACGACTGGCTAATAGCAAGGACTCAAGCTTGTTTTGTTTTGAAGATTTATTTATTTATTTGAAAGCCAGAGTTACAGAGATTGATTTTCCATCTGCTGGTTCACTCCCCAGATGGCCACTATGGCCGGGGCTGGGCCATGCCAGAGCCAGGAGCCTGGAACTCCATCTGCATCTCCCACGTAGGTGGCAGGGGTCCAAGCACCTGCCATCTTCTGCTGCTTTCCCAGGCACATTAGCAGGGAGCTGACTGGAAGTAGAGCAACCGGGACTGGAACTTGCACCCATATGGGATACTGGCATTGCAAGCAGCAGCTTAACCCTCTGTGCCACAGTGCTAGCTAGCCCCAAGGACTCAAGTACAAAGTGTGTACCATGTATGGCCTTTGAGGGAATGAGCATTGCTGGAGGAGGCACCAGGTCCTGCTGTTTGTTCTCTCTCTGGCCCTGGGGAGACAGTGGTATTGATCAGATTTTGAGAGAAAAACAGCCTAGAGAGGCTTTACTGTGCCAAGATGTCCTGGGCCAGGATTGTTTTTTATGATAACCAGGAACTATCTGGCCAGAAAGGTTCCAACGGGTGGCTGACCCGCGTGGCAGAGGAAAGACTGTTACACATGGGAACATTAAAGATGTCATGGTTGATTTCTGCCTTAAATTCTGTTAACCTCCTAAGGTAGCATTTCTGACTGTGGATAAGCGGGGGAATTTCAAAAAGTTCATCAGGAAATGCAATTAAGATAAGTTTATGAGACACACGCTTCCTTGAGCAATCTCCTACTGCAGTTCTCCCATGTGCCCAGCATGCACAGAGGAAGAGATTAGCAGCAGTTTAGGGGCTGGTGTCATGGCACAGCAGGTTAAGCTGCCACTTGTGATGCCAGCTTCCCATTATCAGAGCGCTGGCTCAAGTCTCGGCTCCTCTGCTTCTCATCCAGCTCCTCTGCTGAGGGGCCTGAAAAGGCAGAGGCAGATGGCCCAAGCGCTTGGCTCCTGGCTTGGACTTCGCCCAAACCTGGTTGTTGTGGCCATTTGGGGAGTGAAACAGTGGAAGAAAGATCCTCCATCTCTCTCTGTCACTCTGCTATTCAAATGAACAAACCCTAAAAAAATATAATAAATTAAAAAGCAGAAGCAACAGCCTAGAACATTGAAGATGTGGGTGTTGCCATTCATCCATGGTCTGTCTGTCTGCTCTTCCAACAGTTACTTTATATGAGTAAAATAAATCTTCTGTTTAATAGATAGATATGGAAAAAATTGAAATCCATGCCTACTTTTCTGATAATGTGCATTTTCCATAAAACTCGTGAAGCACCTAATATCTTATTTAAAATCATTATACTCCACTCAAGGGGTCACTGCTGAAAGTAGCCCAAAGCGTTAAACTATCTTTTTCTCCCAACTCCTACCACTTAATCTCCAGCATTATAAAATATGCTAAAAATTAAAATCACTTTTTGCAGCTATGAAGTTGAAAATTCAAATATACAAATAATAGAAGACAGCAAACCAAATTTAATGACAGAGATGTATGGGTACAACACAAGTCCCTTTGGGAAGCTACAGATGCAAATCATGTCTTTGACTTACCAAATATTTGGCACTCCTGTTTTAAATTGCATCCTCAGTTTTAAAAGTCATAAAATAAAACTTGTCTTATGGGGCTGGCATTTGGCAAAATGGTTTAGACACTGGTTGGGATGCATGTACCCCATTTCCGAGTGCTCAGCTGAAGTCCTGGCTTGGCTCTTCATTCCCACTTCCCGCTGACGTGCACCCTGGGAGGCAGCAGGAGCAGGAGATGGCTCCAGTGATTGCATCTCGGTCACCCATATGGGAGACACAGATTGAATTCCAAGCTCCTGGCTTCTGCCTCGCCTAGCCCAGCTTTTGCTGGCATTTTGGGGATGAACCAGAAGATGGGAGACATCTGTCTGTCTCTCTGCCTTTCAAATAAATAAGATAGATAAATTTAAAAATATCTCATTTTATATATAATATTTTTACATGAAAAAAATCCACCACATACATCACAATATACTTTTTCCCCATGTTATGATCATTGTCATGAATCTCTCACTTTGTGATATTAATACTCCTGTTTTCAAGAAACAATAGTATATATATATATGTATGTAATTTTTACACAGGAAGTGGCAAAATGTTAAAAATTGGTAAATTTTAAAAATAAGGAAACTTAAAATCTAACGATATTAAATAGAGTAGGTTTCTTTTCCACTGATTGAGAATAAATATGCAAGACAGTGTGCAAAATAATGCAAAAAAGAATCCTAAAACTGGAATTTTAAAAGTGGTATGGATGGAAGAGTAAAATCACCAAAGCATTTATTTTGAAATGGACATTAGCCTCTGAGTAGATAAACCATTTTAACAAAGCCCTTGCTGTTACAGAAAACTTGGGTTTGCTGCGGTTCTGACTATACATGCAAAAGGAGCCAGAACTTCTATAAGCTTACTTCTGAGATGGAGTTTTTCCATGTGTACCGGGAAGACAGAAGGGTTAAATATCAAGGAGCAACTTGTCTACCAGCATAAGCATCAAAAGTACTCTGCTCCCCCATCCTCAATAATGCCAAGATTTGAGAAGGGTGCTCCTGAGCAGATGGTTTGACAGACTAAAGCATTAGTTTGCTGAGCCTCCGTGCCTGCTAATTAATTCTTCAGTTTACTAGGGTTTAAAATGATTGTTCAAAACAAGACATCCCTTAAAATAAATGCTAGGTGAAAGTCTCAACACGCTATTGATTATTAAGACGGTTACTTGAAACAGCTGAGGACTGTCATTAAATAACAAAATCACCTTACCTGCTCTGTTGATTTAATTAAGCTGTTTTCAGCTTGTAAGAGGATTATCTACAGGTTTTTTTAAACTGACACATAAAAATTGTACATATTTATGGGGTACCAAGTGATATTATACATCATGTACTGTTCAATGTAAACATAGCCATTGCCTTAAGCATTTGTCATTTCTTTATGGTGAAAATGTTCAAAATCCTTTTCTCTGGCATTTCTTTATAAAAGAAATACATGATAAAAATTATCTATTGTTTTAATATTTGCATTCTCGTGGTCTGTGTTTTCCAATTTTCTGGTTTTGACAGTAAATGGAATTCTATAGATTTCATTTTACAATTCAGATATATAATATAGTTGGCATTTATTACTGGAAAAGCAGATTTTGCAGGGCTGTGACTTGAACATCCTGAGTATTGGGAATTTAAAGTCATAAACTACAGTTTTGACACAGCCGCTTACTGTGTTCCCACATATCAGCTAATTTCTGTGATCCCTTTCCCCTTGGAAAACATGAGAACTGAGTCTGCCTGTCTCATGCAGAGCAGTGACACTGAACTATTTCTTATGAAAGATGTTGGGACCGTGTAATATTTTCACTCCATGAAAGATTATGGAAGGAAACCTAAGGCTTAAGATTTTTATTGTGTAGAATTCTTAAAATTTATTAAAGGGGCTTTGGGGTGGGTTCTTTCGATATTGGAATCTGGATATTGAAACTGAGAATGTGCAAATGAGAGTCACGCAACTATTTATTTAGAACAGTCGAGGAATTCTCCAGAGCATTTTGTAATAAGACAGGCTTTCTAAGTGTATATTATTCCCTTAGAATAATGAGCCCATTTTGAAAGATATGATCATTTGGACACATTGCTAGGCTACTGTCATTTGGAAAAAGAGCACTATAATCCAAAGGCCTGAGATCTAAAAGAATTCAGGACACAATGAATTAGAAAAACAGGATCAGACACATAAAAATAGGTTAACAGTTGGGGGAATGGGGAGATGTTGGTCAAAGAGTACAAAGTTCAGCTAGTCAGGAGAATAAGTTCTGGAGATCCATCATGCAGCATGATGACTCCAATTAATAATGTATCTTATCTTGAAAATTGCTAAGAGAATAGATGTTAAATGTTCTCACAATACACACAAAAAGATGGTAAGTATGTGAGGTGATATATATATATTAATTAGATTGGTTTAATCATTCCACAATAAATATATATGTATGTGTACAAATATCACATTGTGCAACATAACATTATACTTTTTGTTAATCTAAAAACTAAATTATAATGAAGAAAAATAGGAGAGTAAGTATAAATAAAGACAATATTCTCTTCTTACTCCATTTGTTCTTTTTTGTGAGCATTCCTTTCACTATTCTTTTTTATTTTATTTTATGCTTTAATTTTTTTTAATTTCTTAATTTTACAGGCAGAGTGACAGAGAGAGGGAGGAAGAGACAGAGATAGACATATCTTTGGCTGATTCACTCCCCAAATTGTCTGAAGTGCCAGCATCCCACATGGGTGCCAGTTCAAGACTGGGCTGTTCCACTTCCAATCCAGCTCTCTGCTATGGCCTGGGAAAGCAGTAGAAGATGGCCCAAGTCTTTGGGCCCCTGCAACTGCATGGGAGACCCAGAAAAAGCTCCTAGCTCCTGGCTTCGGATCGGCGCAGCTCTAACCGTTGCAGCCATTTGGGGAGTGAACCATCGGATGGAAGACCTCTTTCTATCTTAAGAGCTGCTTTTCCTGGCTGCTGCCATGGCTCATTAGGCTAATCCTCCGCCTGCGGCTCCAGCACACTGGATTCTAGTCCCAGTCGGGGCACCGGATTCTGTCCTGGTTGCCCCTCTTCCAGGCCAGCTCTCTGTTGTGGCCCGGGAGTGCAGTGGAGGGTGGCCCAAGTGCTTGGGCCCTGCACCCGCATGGGAGACCAGGAGAAGCACCTGGCTCCTGCCTTTGGATCAGCACGATGCGCTGGCTGCAGCGCACCAGCCGCAGCGGCCATTGGAGAGTGAACCAACGGCAAAAGGAAGACCTTTCTCTCTGTCTCTCACTGTCCACTCCGCCTGTCCAAAAAAAAAAAAAAAAAAGAGCTGCTTCTCCTTCTCTCTCTGTGTAACTCTGACTTTCAAATAAATAAATATATCTTAAAAAAAGGATAAATCTCTCACTGTTTCTGACTCTGCCTTTGTAATAAATAAAATAAATCTAAAACAAAACTCCCAACTCTGTCCTGCTGAGCCCCACTCCTCATGCAAGTATTTTAGTGAATGTGGGGCTACATGCTTCCCACCTGTCTTGCTGGTAGCTGTATCTTCAAAGATTCATCCATGTAAGTGTCCAACATGTAGCTGCTTAAAAGGGAGAGAGTTACAGACTGCTAGGAATTACCAAGCAAAGCCCTGCCCATTCTAGCTGGGGCAACTACAGGCTTTTGGTACACATGCTAACTGCATTCATGGAAGTTTGTAGAAGGAACTGTCTGGGAGACAAGAAAGGCATAGTTGAAGGAAGAGTGTATGAGCTGAGATAGATGAGTAAGTTTATCAGGGGGACAACGCAGTGGGATTGAGGCACGGGGAGGGGTGGGTGTAGTTAGGCATGACAGAGAACCTGGCTCAGGCTGGAGTTTCCCTGGGTTGGTGGGTGCCTAGGTAGAAGCAGAGGCAAGCAGAGGCCCAGGGAGAAAGGACAGGGCCAGCTGTCATGACACAGGGCTTGAGATGTTGTGGTTGTTGTTCTATGCAGAAGGGAAGAACTGTGAGGCAGAAATGCATCCGCACTTGCATTTTTGGAGAATCATCTGCAACCACGAGGGTGATGAATTAGAACAGGTGAGCAGTGTCAGGCTCTTCGGAGTTTTAAGTAACAGCGACTTGTTTAGTTCATGGGGATGGCTGGATGGGTTCATGAGGAGAGGAGGGACGACATGTGACCCCATCAACCACCACGCAGCCAGACCTCTTAAAAATGGGGGCATGGGGCAGCCTGTGTGAGGCACATCCCATATTGCAATGCCAGGGTTTGTGTCCTGGCTACTCTGCTTCCAATCCAGCTTCCTGGTAATGTGCACCTTGGGAGGCAGCAGATGATAGCCCAATACTTTGGTCCCTGCCACCCATGTGGGAGACCTGCCACCTTATGTGGCTTTGGCGTGGCTCCACCCTGGCTGTTGTAGGCATCTGTGGAGTGAACCAGCAAATTGGAGATTTCTCTCTTCTCTCTGGCTTTCAAATAAAATGAAAATACTAAAAAAAATGTATTTAAAAAAAAAATGCCGGGAGCAGTGTTGCTTCTGGTTCTGCACAACTCTGGCCCTTGTGTGACCTGCTGCTCATTCAGTCTGAGGCAATTCCAGTGCCTCCCCGTACAGAGACGCGGCTCTCTGCGTAGCTTCTCTGTGCATCTCAGCACCTTAAAGGGGGGAGTGGCGGTCTGATAAGCAGTAGCCACTGTTAACGCAGAGCAGAGCACCCTACACCTACCTCCATTAGGGCAGGCCTCAGAGGCTGGATCTCCCTCTAGGCAGGCTACCAGATGTTCTTGGTCTGATTCTTGGCACAGCGATGGCCCGGTGTGGGGCTTGTTGGTAACACAGAAGCAACGCGGTGGAAGAAGCCCGCGGGAAGGGGGCCGTCGGCGCGGCAGGCACTGCGGTGTCGTCTCACAGAAGTGGAGCCGAAAGGCCTGCTAGGCCCTCAAAATTGACACTTTCATTCCTGGATGCGGCTGGGGTTGGGAGGCGGGGCCTAAGCCGAGGCATTTGGGGGAGTTCTCTCAGGAAAATTAGCCCTGCGCATGCCTGCTTGTCCTTCCGCGTTATTGCTCCACCTTGTTACGAGGGCCTCACTGGACGCACCCGCCCGCTCTCCGACTTCCCGGCAGCCGGAACCATGAGGTAAATAAACTTAAATTCGTCGTCAGGCGGCCCACCGCCCATATTCCGTTGTGCAACAGAAAGCAAACAAACAGGTCCCCGCTGTGGGCCTCGCTCTTCATTGACTCAGGCGCAGGGCCCGCTGAAAGGGGTTTGCACCCATGAGAAGAGGTGAGGGCCGAAACAAAGCGACAGTGTGTATGGTAAGGAAGGGGTGAGTGAAGATGTATATGTATAGACAACACGTGGAATTGGCAGGACTTGGGGCCGGCGCTGTGGGCAGCAGGTAAAGCCGCAGCCTGCAGTGCTGGCATCCCTCGAGGGCACTGGTTTGATTCCCGGCTGCTCTGCTTCTGACCCAGCTCCCTGCTAATAATGGCCTGGGAAAGCAGCGGAAGGTGGCCCAAGGGTTTGGGTCCCTGCCACCCATGATGTGGGACGAAGCTCTTGGCTCTTGGCCTCAGCCTGACACAGCGCTGGCTGTGACAGCCATCTGGGAAGTGAACCTGCGGAAGATCTGTTTCTCTCCCCCTCTAACTCTGACTTTTCAAATAAATTGGCAGAACTTGAAGACTTGACTGATTAAGTCTGGGATATCAGAAAGCATGACTGCTATGTAGAAATTGGCTGATTCTAATATATGGGCTTTTTTTTTTTAAGTTTTTATTTATTTATTTGAGAGGCAGAGTTACAGACAGAGAGAAAGGAGGTGGAGGTCTTCCATCTACTGGTTCACTCTCCAAATGGCCGCAAACGCTGGAGGTGGGCCAATCAGCCAGGAGCTTCTTCCAGGTCTCTTACGTGGGTGCAGGGGCTCAAGGACTTGGGCCATCTTCTACTGCTTTCCCAGGCCATAGCAGAGAGCTAGACCGGAAGAGGAGCAGCCTGGACAGAAACTGGCGCCCATATGGAATGCTGGCACCACATGTGGAGGCTTAGCCCACTGTACCACAGTGCTGGCCCAGGCTGGTTCTAATATCTGGTGAGTTAGGAAGCATCAGAAGAGGAGCAGCTGATGTATCATGGAGAACAAGAGCAGCTTGGCTCTGGATGTTTGTTGTTTGGTAAATATAGAACTCCAGGCTGATCTGCCCAGTAGGTAGTTGATGAAGGAGCCTGGGTTTGACAGTACTCAGCGTCCAGGAAAAAGCTCAAAGTGACAGAACAGACAGATCACCTAAGGAAAATGATCAGAGCAGAAAGAAAAGGAATCTGCAGAGCGAGCCAAGGTAGACGAGCCAATGGAAACTGAGGTGAAGTAACCAGGCAGCTAAATCCCTGGGAAAAATATGGGTCAGTGAAGGCACTTGCATTGTAGACATTTACGAGGTAATTTATCAATTAGGCTCTGGATGTATTTGATAATTAGAATATTTACATCTCCATTTAGTTTTCTGCTGCTGCTACAAGATTTGGAAGTATAAAGTTAAGAGGTTTGTAGAAGGTGGAATTAAAAGATAAGTTTATTTTGGTGCAAAAAATGAGATATAGGCATATGGGGGAGTCTTAAAATTTTTCATTAAAATGAATGTTATTAAAAAATTATGCATGAATTTTAAAAATTTTCTTGCACCAAAATAAATCTTTTTTTAAAGTTATTTATTTATTTGAGAGGCAGAGGGAGATAAAAGACACAGAGAGAGAAGAAAGCTCCCATCTGCTGTTTCCTCCTCCAAGTGCCCACAGTGACTCCTGGTAGAAGCCAAAGCCAGGAGCCCAGAACTGGATACAGGTTACCCACATGGGTGGCAGGAGTCCAATTACTTGAGCCATCACTGCTGCCTCTCAGGGTCTACATTTGCAGGAAGCTGGAGTCAGGAGCCAGAGCTGGGAATTGATCCCACTATGATATGGGAGTCTGAATTGACACCTTAACCATTTGGCTAAATGCCTACTCCCTAAACTCAGCCTTTTTTTTTTTTTTTTTTTTAAGATTTGCTTATTTACTTGAAAGTTAAAATTACAGAGAGAAAGAGGAAGAGACAGGGGCGGCGGGGGGAGGGGGGTCTTCTACTGGTTCACTCTCCAAATGGCTGCAATGGCCAGGGCTGGGCCAGGCCGAAACCAGGAGCCAGGAGCTTCCCCAGAGTCTCCCTAGTGGGTGCAGGGACCCAAGTACTTGGACCATCCTCTGCTGCTTTCCCAGGCACATTAACAGGGAGCTGGATCATAAGTGAAGCAGATGGGACTTGAACCCACGCCCACGTGGGATGCCCACACTGCAGATGACAGCTTAACATGGTGCACCACAATGTCAGCCCCTAAACTCAGCTTTTAAATTCTTCTTTCCATGAACTTCATAAGGTACCTTTGTATGTCTGAAAACTTCTAGCTATTTTCAAATATTTGCATTACCTTTATCTTCTCTTTAGACTGGAAAATTGTAATATGCAAGTGCAATGAGTGAAACTAGAACAGAAGATTAAATTCAAATAATTTCTCTCTCTCTCTTTTTTGCCATATTTACCACCATTTGCCACATACTGGAAGACTTCAACTTACTACCCGTTAGTTAATGCCCTTTATAGAGGAGTACTTTATTAAATCTGAGCTTACTGCTTCCAGTTAAAAGAATGACCTGTATTTTCTGGTGAGCATATCTTTCTTCAGGTAAATTAGCCTAAATACTTTTAAAAAAAGATTTATTAATTTTATTTGAAAGGCAGAATTGCAGAAAGAGAAGAAGAGACAGAGATCTTCCATCTGCTGGTTCACTCTCCAAATAGCTGCAATGGTTAGGACTGGGCCAGGCCGAAGTCAGGAACCTGGAACTCCATCCAGGTCTCCCATGTGGTTGGCAGTGACCTAAGTACTTGGGCCATCTTCTATTGCTTTCCCAGGCACATTTATAGGGAGCTGCACTGGAAGTGGAGCAGCCAGGATTCGAACTGGTGCTCATATGGGATGCCGACATTGTAGGCGGTAGCTTAACTTGGTAAACCATAATGCCAGCCCAGCCTAAATACTTTTGACATCTTAGCAATGTCTTGTTTTTATTCCTAATATGTTTCTGGACCATTTTCTTGATATTCTTGACTGTATAGAGCTAGATCAAAAGACTTCTTTCAGATTGCAAATTACCATCCATTAGTGGGCTACAAAATCAATTCAGTTGGTCTTGCCAGCTTTCAAAAAGAAATAAATGAAATAAAATAGAAGATATTACCATGTATTACACATAGAAAGAGTAAACTTGCTTTGTGAAAATGTTGTTTCAGTTCAGGGTTGAATGCACAACTGTCATTCATGTTTTTCTGAAGGTGAGTGTACTTGTATCTGATGACCAAGTTGGGATAGAAAGTTTATTTCTTACTGTAGATAATGATTTTAAAGAAAGTTTTGGAGGTGAGCATTTGGCCTAGCAGCTAATCCCCTGGTTGGGAAGCTCGCCTCCCAAAATGGAGTGGTTGGGCTCCAGTCTCAGCTCTGCTTCTGATTCTAGCTTCCTACTAATGTGCACCCTGGGAGGCTGCACTACCAGCATGTGAGCGATCTGGACTGAGTACCCAGTCCTGGCTTCCTTTGCAGGCATTTGGGGAGGGGCCAGCAGGTAGGAGCTTGTTCTCTCTCTCTCTCTCTCTCTATCTCTCTCTCTCTCTCTCTCTCTCGTTCCCTCTCTGCCTCTCAAAAATAAATAAATAAATAAATAAATATTTTTTTAATGTTTAATTTTGAAAAGCACTGGCTGGACCACTTTTGGGTTGCTACATGCTTTCTTAGATCCTTTCACACTGGGAAATCTTCTTTTCCTCTAGGGAATCCCAGAATTTAGCATTGTGTCTTGATATGGAGTATACCTAAAGCAGATGCTCATAAAACAAATGAGTGAATTGATGTATGACTATTAATGTAGTAGGGGTTAATTTTCCCTGAACTCATTATCCTACATTTGCTGATGCTCAGGATAGGCCATGATACAGGGAGAAAATAAGGACAAGAAATCAACTCAGGCCCTCCAGGAGCTTTAAAAAAGGAAACCTGATTTAGACAGAAACAATTATTATGCATTTCAGCCACTTTACCGGGCAGAGAATGCCTGAAACACTAAATGGGAAATCTATGTATAGCACATTTATAAAATTTTGAAATATTATTGCTCAGCCACATCTTGTTCATTCCATTTATAGGAGACATATCGCTTGTTTAAAAAAATTCTTTGTTCTGTTAAGAAACAGTTTATCCTGGTTCTTGAGTTTCCATAGAAAATGGTTCAGCTTGGTGAACATCTGATGATATCTAGTGGAAACAAAATCAGATACTGTAATATATTTTTCCTCTCCCATGATGAACAAAACTGCAGAACTTGTATTTCTCAGACTCCTAGTTCATTTGACTTTATCCAGTGACACCTTCCCAGTGGGAGCTGTTCTGTCTGGAATGTGCTAAGTTTAGTCAGGTTCTCAGATGGAACCTGAATGTAGAGAAGCTCACAGCTAATGGAAATAAGAAACAGCAGATGAATCCCACACCTCTGGCAAAGAGCTACTGAAATCACTGGTGCACCATCCTGAGAAATTAAACCTGCCACCTCCTTACACCTGGGGACAGATAGCAACTCCCCTGTGTTGCAATACCTGCATTACTCGTGCAGTGGTATCAATGCAGATGGTCTGCAATTGATATTCTTTCCTAGTTTATTTTCTTTTCCTATTTTTCTGTTAGCTATTGAAGTGAATTCACTGATGGTGAGTGACCAGAATTCAGTGTTAAAAGGAACGAACCACTTTTTCAAATCTAAGTGCTAAATGACAGTTGAGGCTCTCAACATTTGTAATCATATATATATATGATTATATATAACATATATTATATATGTTGTAATATATAATATATCATATATAATAATATATAGTATAACATATATAATATATATGATTATATGTAATATATAATCATATATATATATATATATATATCCTGACAAACAGCTGCTTACAGACTCTGGGAAGTATTACCTGGTACCAGAAGAACAAATCCTTTTGTTATATGTGCTGATGTGTTCATAGTTTCTCTAGGTTGAAAGGACTTGGTAGACTACTACCAAGTATTGGCCCAACTCCTGGTGCCAGCCTCAGAGGCAGTTTTTCTGGTTTGTCATAAAATGAGAAGTCTAGATGGAATTTCTCCATAAACAGAATGATTATATTTGCCAGGCGGTTCTTTATTCTTAGATAATAGCCATCCTGCTTTTCTGGTGTTCATATGACCCTCTTAGTATTTTTTTTTTTTATGAAAGTATGGTGATAACTGATGCTATTATTTTTTTATTTTTTAAGTTTTAATTTTTTAATTTTAAGTTATTTTTATTTTTAAAGTTATTTTTGATAACTTGGGGGAGGGGTGGGCCTTTGGTCTAGTAGTTAAGACACCTGTGTCCCACTTTGGATGGCTCATATAGTTGGTACCCTGCCAGCCACATCAGAGACCTGGATTGAGTTCCTAGCTCCCGGCTTCTGCCTGGCCCAGCTGCTGCCTTGGTGGGCATTTGGGAAGTGAACCAATTGTTGGAAGAGCTCTCTTTTCTCTTTCTCTGCCTTGCAAATAAATAAATATTTTTTAAACATTGAGGGAAAGGTGGGCAAATCTAAAATGGGAACTGCTGATCTTGCCCAGTCCTCTGCCTAGCATCTGACCACCCTCAGTTCTTCCGTGGTGAGTCCATTTAGTTTTTGCTAGGAACAGGGAATGTGTATCTGGGGAGGAGGCTCTCATAACCTTCCTTGCTGTCTGCTGGAACATCTGAGTGCTCTTCCCTGAAGATGTACTTCCCTAAAATTCCCCGCTAATGGTATCATTATGAATTTGGGACCTAGAAGGAGGTAATAAATCAGAAAACATATAGGGCATTTCCCTTTTTTTTAAATTTTTTTGGCAAGGCTTGTATTCAGATATATTCCAAATAATTTTAAGGGTAATTCTTCACAGTACATGCTTCATAAGAGATATTGTTAATATGGAAATACCTTTGTTGAACCAAATTACTTCCTGCCCCTACTAATGATTTTTCATTTTTGAATAATTTGTCCAATGGGATGAAATCCCAGCAGGAGAAAATTGCAGCGTATTTTGAATTTATTATAATAGTATTAACTTGTACTTGGGGAAAGAGGTTGACAATAATTTAATGTGGCCATCCTTTGAGCTGTGAGCCTTAATCCTGACAGCTTGTACCATTTCATAGTCACTGTATTAAATTATTATCACAGTTGCTAATCTCGTACATTGTAGGGCATTTTACAGTTTACAAAGGTGGTTCACATCATGGTCTCACTTAATCCTTACAATAATCGTGTGACAGTCAGGGCAAGGTTGTTGTCTTTATTTTAGAGATGGTAAATTAGAACTTAAAAATAGTAAGTGACTTGCTTACACACCAGATTCTTGTAAATATAGGACCAGGGTTCAATCCCAGGTCCTCTGACCACAAACCCCTGGCTTTCCCACCAAAAGATGGAAAGATTAGGCACAAGGACTAATACTTTTCCTCTTATCTTCAATTTTGTTAACATCTGATGTTTAGTCCAGTAAAGAGAAGGTACATCAAAGAATACATGATCAGTGGTGAATCTCTGGTAAACAGACTCTTAGGTCAATTTGTTCTATCCAAATAGAGTAAAACAAACAATAAGAACAGCCTTCCACTGTTCTGTGTACACACACACTCTTAGTAAATATTGTCGACAGACTGCTGTGACAAAGTTAGCACAAAAAACTTAAATGATAAAAAATGTAAGATATTTCAGACTTGGTACAAACCCACATAGATGTGTGTGTGTGTGTGCACACGTTCATATACATATGTTTGTGGCCACAAAGAATTTCTCCCAACTGAGCTAATGATGTTGAGTGACCACCCCCAGATTAGCTTTTCTCTCATATTTTTTCCTTCACAAGAGTGATCAGTCCAGAATAGTAATAGCAATTAGTATTCTGTAAGCAGCGGCCCATCTTCAGCTGCAATGGCAGGATCCAAACAGCCTAAGCCAGAATCCATATGACAGGAGCTCAGTTCTTTTTATTTATTTATTCTAAACACATGTGGTCTGTGCAACTCAGTGGCTTGGGATTCTGATTAAAAGGGCAGGACGACAACGTCTGCAAAGGAAAATGGTTGTTTGCTTAGCTCAAGTGTAGGACTGCTGAACAGACACCTATGGAATATTGAATTAGCTTATACTTTTACCTTCTGGTTCCAGCAAGTCAGCTCCGTTCAACAGTTTCCCAAGGACAAGAGAGAATTCGCGCTGGCTTTATATCAAGAAGCTAACTCCAAAGAGACAAGAGAAACAAAAGCGAGAGCAGGACCAATAGATAAAAGAGCCGTTGTTAGTGGACTAAAGCAGTTGCTACAAATAGGACAGCGGAAGGAGAGTTGGGAGGGGGAAGAGTGAAGCAAGGTCAAAGAAGGATGATATCAATAGAATATCTCCAAATAGCACAGAATGCAGCAAGAAGTAGCAGCAGATGTCAGTCCAGCCCAATGTCAACCCCCGTGGAGCTATGTAGAAAGACTTGGAAAGAAACGGCATCGCTGCAGTCGGTACAGGAGTAAAGAGGCAGCAGATGATACCTTTCTCCCCACGAGTTGAAAGCCACTACTTGCCACTGGCCACAGCCTCATCTCCTTCCTGACTGGCCCCATTCAAGCTCTGCACTTTTTTTCCCTCTTTATTTCAGATCTTTCCTCCCCTCCTTTCCTCTTTGATTTCCTCTCTGATTCCAGAGTCTCTGGCTGCCAATTCTGACTCCATTTCTCACCCCAGTGGCTGTTTCTTGCCTATGCCACCAGGTACCCTGGTTCCAGATGCTTCCTCTGGCCCCAGTAACATTCCAGGACTGATGATGCGTATCTAGGAGAATATATTTACTGCAGCAACTCAAAAAAATTCCCATCGTGATTGTAGGCATTACTGGCATGGATTGACTTTCATAACTGTGGAGGGAAGCCAAAATGTATAAAGGAAGTCTGTTTTCAGAGTTCATATCCCTTAATTTTAGTGAATGGATGTGGGTGTGTTGAAAACTTAGTTTCTTAAGAACTGCCTAAATTTCATAATTATTTCATTTTCATCCGCTCACAGATGGCTTTGCCCTGGGTGTAAAAATTGAAGAGCCAATATAAAATGATGCTACCTTTACTCTGGCAGTTAAATTCTAAAATGCAGTCATTGGTTTTCAGAACCTTGGAGAGCATCAAGCTCAAACCCCCATTTCCCTCACTGGAGCCAGCTCAAGTGTAGGCTGATTTCTCCGGTAAAAATGTGAACTAAGAAAGAATGAGATCAGTTGACAGTGAAGCTCGTAAATTCTGCAGCAGAAATGCCTTCCGCAGTGACCTATTTTTATACATAAAGTTTCAGTTGTGTGTTGCTTAAGAGAGTAGATGTGGAGTCAGTAAGATGTAGATTCAAAACCGCATTCTGCTGGGTCCTACTTCCATAACCTGGAGCAGGTTGATCTCCCTAAGCCTCAGTTCTTCTCATCTGTAAAACGGAGCTACAGAGAGTGGCTACTTCTCAAAGGGGATGTTGTGAGAATCACATGAGTTAACACCCGTAAAGCCTATAGCTCCTTTCAGGCACTCATGACTTTCTCCTTATGTTCAAATGAATTGTTTCTGACCAAGTGGGCAGCAGCTGCCATCGTGAATACAGAGGGTTTGGGGCTCTTTAGATTTACCCTCTTGTTTTAAGGGCAGAGAGTATCTGGAACCCAGGAGAGCTGATGTGTCCAGGAAGTGGCCCAGTCTTGGTCTTGTCAGTTTCAACTTCATGTTCAGGAGTAGGGGCTCCATTCTAAAGCATCTGGTACCCAGAACCTTCACCTGAGTGTGGTTTATCTGTTTGCTGTGTCAGTAGTGATATGCACTGTTGATGGTGTTTTTCTGCTTTTTCTTAAACTCTTCCAAGAGACAACTGGATCATACATTCATTTGTTCATTTCGTATGTGCTTATTGAACATCTACTTAGGGCTAGGTATTGTGCAAAATGTTTGAGATAGGGTAATGAAAAAAAAAGATCATAGTCATTTTTTTCCAAGGGGGAAATTTCTTACCCTGAGAATCTTGATAGAGCCACTATTGAGAAGCTTAAAAGATTAGGCTTCTTATTTCTCAGTCTGCCCTGCAGCTGGGGCCCAGGCATATGACCTAGAATCAGCCCGTTAGACTTACCCACCCCAGACTTCTGATTAGGCTCTGGGGATTCAAATAAACAAGTAGAGTGAAAGATTCTACCTGGTAGCAGCAGTGATAGCTGTACAACTCAGTTTCTAGGGTCAAGAGCAATAATGTTGGCACCAAGGTCCAGTGTTCAATCCTGGCACTGTTGGGGCTGCAAGCTGTGTGTCTCATGTCAGATGTGGCTACACAGTGGAATCAGCCAAGCTGGTTTAAAGGCATGATTTTGGCTGTGGGTGTACCGGCATAGCCTCCCTTTACACCTGCCCATTTTCTCATGGTTGTTTCTGTAGCCCTCCAAGAAATTCTGTAAGCAGCCTAAGATATTTTAGTATTTTTTTTTCTTTTTCCTAAAACCAGCTAGTCAGTATCTATTTTTTGTAGCTAAGAATCTCAACTGCCTCACCAGAGACTCAAATCCCGGATCCATACTTGAAAACTGAGTGACCTTAGACAAGTGACATGTTCTCTATCAGCTTTAGGTGGAGTCACATGCCATTAAGTGACATTCTAAAGGTCACACAGTAAGTAAATGGCAGAGCCTGGATTCAAACCTTGGATAATCACCTTCTGAACCTTCTTAACTAACAGCAGTCCTTCAAACCTACTACTATTCCTTAAAAGTTGGCTTCCCTCTATCAGAACTCAGCATTTTATTCCATGCACCTCTTTACCCCTTCCTTCCTCCCTTCACTCAGTTGATGACCTTACCTTCCCAGAGAAACCAGAAGCCAACAAATGTATCCATCAGCTTGCATCAGCACTCATCTTTTCTGTCACTCTAGCAATGTCTTTCCCAGCTCTTATAAAATCCAGATTTTTAACTTGGGGTCCACAGACCTACAAGGGATTCATGGAGACAGTTCTGGAGTTTTATGAATTTAGATGGAAAAAATATTACATCTCTATTTTCACTAATCAGCCAAGCTACAGAATATTAGCAAGACTTTCATCTTTATCAGCCACACATATCACAGATGTTTTGCTATCACACTACAGTTTTGCAAATACAGTAAATAGCATTTATGCTTTATGGCAACTTCAAAGTTAGAGTAGTTATTAGACCCATACATATTATTATATTATAAACTTGTCTCTTTTCTTTGAACGGTTTTTACTGTCCACCCCCTCCTCTAAAGCTCCAGATTTTCAGAGCCAACTGTTTCCTGACACCTCTAGCTGAATGTCTAATAAATATCTGAAAGTTATTACATCAGAGCTCTTGACTTTCCTCACCAAATCTGTTACTCCCCACTCACATCTCGGTGGATGGTTCTATTACCCATCCTAGGCATCGTTCTTTATAAATAACACTTTATAAACTTTATTAATAACACTTTATCGTTCTTTATAAACAACAAACCCAAGGTGGACCTGACTAATGTATTCTCCTGGTGATGCAAACATAATTCAGGAATACACTCTTCATCACAGAAGATAGAAATGGCTTTGGGCAAAAAAGAAAATAGTTGCAGGGTCTGTTTATTAAAATAAATGCAGACCGCAAAGGGTATGGGTTTTGAACAGAGGCGTTCCAGCCCAGGTTCCAGTCTGTTCTTTTCCTCCCCAGTGTTATGTACTAGCAGTTTATTCATTGTCTCTGTGCTGTCCACAGGTTGCAAAAGGGAATGAGGTAGCAGCCTTATAGTACTCAACACATAGCAGATCCTTGTTGTAAGTACAGCAAGCCTCCCCACAAAAACAAGCACTAAGAATTACAAAGAATCTTACAGTGCTCCCATTTTGTCTTATTTTATGATATTTAATGTCAGACACAATGAAATTAAAAAAAAATCTACACAATCTACATACTTCACAGAAGGAGTTGTTGCAAACAAGGAGAATTTACCAAATATTTCTTAATGCTATAAAAAAATTGTTTTTCTCTCTTGCTAACATTGCATCTAAATGAATCCTTTCCCCGGCAATCATGCTGACACGGATTCATATCTATATTCAGCGTAGACTCCCACTGTTCTTTAGGGGTAATTTTCAAATCTTTCTACACAAGTCGACATGCAGTTCCCATTGATAAATTGCAGTCTCTGTGCTTTTACCTCTTGCACGCTATTTTGACAGATCACTACCCTGAAGAAGTTTTTGTGTTTATGAAAACTAATTTGTCTAAAGGAAGAGGATATTTTCAAAGCACAGTTTTTTTTTTAAAAATGCCAAATAACAAGAATAAAGAAAGAAATGAGCTTTGGAGTATAAAAGAGGTAGCGCCTGAATAAAAGAAACCTTAAAAAGCATAAAAAGATCAAGAGATGATAGCATAAAAAGGGAATAGGAACCTAAACATGTTAGAAATAGCAAATGAAATTGTAACTGCACTCCTACCCAGTTGTGAGAATATTCAATAACATAAATGTTAACAGAACAGGAAAAATATTTCAAGCCACTGACTTTACCCTTTGAAAACTTTTTTTTTAGAATTTCAGGATAATGAGAGCCAAGTTTTGGAGTTAATACATAGATGCAAGTTCTTCAGTGTAGGTGATTTTCCATTAGTAATTTTAATAAAAATTATTGCAACTTCAAATAAATAGAAGTAAAGTTATAGTCCAACCCCTAGCTATATTAAATGAGAAGAACTAAGGCATTCTATTCAGAGAAGTACCAGTAATATGTTAGTATCCAAAGGCCGAAATTATAAACTTCACCACAATGATTCCTGCACAATTTTGGCCTGCAGTCTCCCTTTTTTTCCTTGATAACAGAATTTTGTTAAAGAACCCCAAATAGCTATTGACTTTAGAAGGGAGTTACTTACTGACCAAAGCTCTCAAAATCAGTTTCATAATTAAATGGAAACCTTTCCTCCCAAGAACTGATTTCTTAGCAACTCTGCATAGTCTATGCGAATCTATCCTTAAGTCACTTGCTCTTCTACTCCTCAGTGTTTTTCTGGCTCTGTTGCAAATACTACTCTGCATTGCAGCTCCCTGCCTAAAGAACAAATCATCTTCCTTGTTAGAAACACCTTCACATGGACAATGAGTGAGGACTCTCATTCTTGGCTACCCAGTGCTGCAGTTTAAATCTTTGTGCTCTACTTTTGTTTGTCCTTATGAGGGCTTTTACTAATCAGGCTCTTTGGGTTTGGTTGCTGGTTACAGAAAAGAGGTTAACTTGAGCAAACACTATTGGCTACTCAATAAGGATGATATCCCTTTGCATGCTTCCAAGCTAATTAACACTCTCGTTATTTTGCCTCAAGTCAAGGCATTTATAGAACTTTCAAAATGTTTTAGCAGAATTATTTAGACAACTACGCACAGCTTACTACTGCTATACAGATTGTAGGATTAAATAATACAGAAAAAGATAACAGCCTTGTCAAGCCATAAAGTAATAGCTTGCACAAAAATTCAGAATTTCTTATAAGGAGTATCACAAGATGCTAAGTTCAGATGAAAGATTATTACATTACTATTATCTTTATGTCTGCTGTGGTTTTCATAAAGAAAAATTCCAAAAGACTAATATTTATTAGTGCAAGCTGATTTGACCATAAGCATTGATTTTATGCTTATGATTGACCATAAGCATTGGTTCTGTTAGCTGTAAAAAGATTCAGCTTGAAAAGCTAAGGTGTAAGTTCCTAATAAGAGAGGCAAAAGAGTAGTAAGAGGCTGCCCTAGGAACACCTGGAGCAACCATGGGCACTCAATTCTTTTGTGGAAACTTGTGAGAATCGTTAATAGAGACATTTACAAACAGGAGAAGCAAACTTGAATTTTGAATGTTTATGAGTGTGCTGACTAGTCACAAGAGCTTGTAACACAAGGGGACTTGGAAAGGGGAATTAAAATATTATGTTAATTTTCCATGAATGTTTTTTAAATTAACAGACATAAAAGTCATATACATTTATCAGGTACTCTGTAATGTTTCAGTATACATTGTGTAAAGTCCAATCAGGGTAAATATATTTATCTCTTTAAATCCATGAACTTTTTGGAGGAATGTTTTGAGGACTGATTCCTGAAGGTTCTGTATCTCTATATGCAAGCATATGTTGCTGAAATATCAAGAGGACAGCACTATAGCGTAGCAGGTAAAGCCGCCGCCTGCAGCATCTGATAAGGGTGCTGGTTCGAGTCCTGCTGCTCCACTGCTGATCTAGCTCTCTGCTATGGCCTGGGAAAGCAGAAGATGGCCCACGTGCTTGGGCCCCTGCACCTGTGTGGGAGATCTGGAAGAAGCTCCTGGCTCTTGGCTTCGGATCAGCACAGCTGCAGCCATTGTGGCCAACTGGGGAGTGAACCAATGGATGGAAGACCTCTCTCTCTGCCTCTGCCTCTCTGTAACTCTGCCTTTCAAATAAATAAATATGTCTATAAAAAAGGCATAATTTGAAACTTTAATAAATTATTCTGATGTATTCTCTGAGATTAAAAAGAAAATAGTTATCTAGAAACCTTATTTAGTGCACTGACCATGGGAATAAAGTTTAGCATCCTAAAATGTGCCTGATTCCTTATGTATCATATTCTCATTCATTGGAATGGTTTAAAATAAATTTATTCATTTTCTTCTCTCCTGTTTGAATAGCAAATGTTCTATTCAAGAAATTCACTCATTGGGAGGGGCATTTAGTCTGGTTAAGCCACTGGCTAACACATCCCACACCATAGGACCTGGGTCTAATTCTTGGGTCCTGATTCCAGCTTCCTGCTAATGCAACCCTAGGAAGCAGCAGTGATGGCTCAAGTAATTGGGTTCCTGCTACCCATGTGGGACATCTGGATGGATTTCCCTGCTTCTGGCTTCCTTGTGGGTATTTGGAGAGTGAACTAGCAAATAAGAAGTCTCACTCTATCTGCCTCTCAAAAAAGGAGGGGGGAGGTTCACTGTCATTATTTTTTTAAACATGTTAATATAAGCTAACATATATTGTGTACCTACTATATTCCAGAATAAGTACTTTATGTATACCTTTTTTTTTTTTTTTTTTGACAGGCAGAGTGGACAGTGAGAGAGAGAGAGACAAAGATCTTCCCTTGCCGTTGGTTCACCCCCCAATGGGCGCCGCGGCCGGCGCGCTGCAGCCGGCAGCACCGTGCTGATCCGCAGGCAGGAGCCAGGTGCTTCTCCTGGTCTCCCATGGGGTGCAGGGCCCAAGCACTTGGGCCATCCTCCACTGCACCCCCGGGCCATAGCAGAGGGCTGGCCTGGAAGAGGGGCAACTGGGACAGAATCCGGTGCCCCGACCGGGACTAGAACTTGGTGTGCTGGCACCGCAAGGCGGAGGATTAGCCTGTTGAGCCACGGCGCTGGCCTAGTTTAGGTCTTTGTAAAGTGTGTTTTTAAGGGTTTAAATATAAGAGGAATTCCTTTTTTCTGTGGGTTCACTTGGTGGGGTGAGATCACCATATATATTTGGCAGCTGTGGCAGAAGGAAAAAATACAGAGGCCTCTACTGGAAGCAGAGCTTGGTCACTTAGCTTCCCCACCCCCACTCCCAGTAGCTCCTTGGAGCTCAGTTTCAGTAACACTGTTCTGGAGAGATTTTTATTAATCAAGAGAGTCAATGCACAGAGAAATTGCACAACATAGAAAACATCTGCAGCAAAGGATTTATAGAAAAGGCATGCATCATGTGATCATTTCACTTTAAGCCCAGGTGGAAGCCAAGGACAAAACAGGAAAATGCAACTCAGCTCAGGCATTCCTGGGGAGTCCTGATGAGGTCTGTGTGCAGAGCTAATGATCTAACTGGCGTCCAGTCACATTGTACTAAGTATTTCTGCAGGAGCTGGTGGGCCCAAGCCTCTTGGACAGTCTTCTTTGACTATCACTTCTCTTGAATGGGCATTTGCCAAGCCTTGCATCACAACACTTTCCAGTTAAATTCCCCCTTGAGAGCTTGAGACCACACCCTTTGTACTGTTGACTGAAGGACAGCCTTGTGCTTGGGTTCCAGACACCCAAGTGGCAAGATTCTCATTCCATTCTGAAAGTCCTGAAGTCTGATGAGTATACTAACCTACTTGGAAGACTGTTCTTTGAGTCAGAGGCTATATTCATTGGATCACTACAGAGGAAAGAGAGAAGTTTACTTTTTCCTTAAAAATAAATGTTTTGTTTTCCATCGTTACTCATGTTATACACATTCATTCCCACATGTGATATCAATATCTCCATTCTCAAGAAAAATAGTATATAGGTATGCATATAATACCTACAATATGAAGTGAATATGGCAAGATGTTAAAAATTGTTAAATATTAAATTTTAAAAGTGCTTCTAGGTACACAAAGGGGGAAAAAGAAATGTCACACTGTACTCTATAAATATGTATAATTATAGCTAATAAAATATTTTTAATTAAAAATAAATTTTCTATAGCAAAAGGGCACCTGAGGCTCCCAGTTTGCAAGAGCAGATCCAGCTGTGAATGACTGGGAAAATAAGTGGGTGAAAATTTAGTTGGATTTATTCCTAGACTTAACTTTGCCTCACTGATCACACTTCCCTTATTTTCCTTTGTTTACAGTGAGCTGTTTCAAATACATGTTTTAATGACAGAAAAAAATCCACGTTCATTGAAGAAAGGAGAAAACAAAATGGACTCAAAACCATTGGGCATTAAACACACAATTAGCATTTGGTATGCCCTTCTAAACCTATTTCTTTATGTATTTTTTCAAAAACAGAATTGTGATATGCATCCTCTTTTAAAATTTGCTTTCTTTCTGCTTCTAATATATTGTAAATGATTTTCCTTTGTATGGCTTATCACAGTTTATGTAGTCTGCCAGAGATGGACACCAAGCCTTGCATCACAACACTTTCCAGTGGACACCTAGATGGACATTCTTTTGGTGCTATGAGTTATTAGTAGTTTTACTTTATATTAACTCTTCTATCCAAATTATTTGGCATTTTGTAACTCATTGCCTTAAGATAAAACTCCTAAGTAGAACTGTTGGGGAAAAACAACACACTTTTGGTGGCTTTTGATAAGTATTTCGACATCATTCCTTAACCAACTTGTACTCCCATCTGCAGTGTATCCTTGGTCTCTAATGCGTTCAAAAGGCAGGTGTTTGGCACCGTAGTTTAGACGCTCGCGTCCCATATTGGACGGCCCAGATTTGCTGGGGCTCCTGACTCCAGCTTCCTGGGAGGCAATGGTGATGGCTCAAGTAATTGGGTTCTGGCCATTCATGTGGGCCCAGCCTTAACCAACACAGGCATTTGGGGGAGTGAAGCAGCAAATGGGAATGCACTTGCTCTCTCTGCCTCTCAAATCAATAATTAAAAGTGAACCCCTTCTCCAAGGTGGAGATCCTTCCCCAACCTCTTTAATGGGCAAACCAGAGCCAATGCCAATGGACACTCTCCCTCGTTGAGAACTTCCTTCAGGGCCAGGCTTTGCCTGGGGAAAACCCGTCTTGATGGGAACCATCTCTCCCAGCTCTGCTTCATTTGACTGGCACGTGCATTTTCTCCAAATGAGGCAGCTGAGAGGGAAACGCAGATGTGCTTATGTCGGGGCAGGGTGCAGAGGGATTCTGTGCTGGGGCAGCCACAGCAAGGCGTAGCTCCGTGGTGAAGATCTTGCACCCGGAAGCCTGCTGCTGTGTCCTGTGCCTGTGGGCAGAGCCTCAGTGTCTCTGTCTGTAAAACACACCCACTAAACAGGGTTTGTTAGGACAGCCAGTCGCTCCCTGTAAGGCTTTTAGAGCCGGGCACGAGCCTCGGGAATGGAAGAGGGGAGGAGAGCAAGTGGTATTCCCAAGTAGGTGGCACGCCGGGGAGACCTGTTGGTGGCGGTCGGGGTGGGGGAGAGAGACCAACCGGATCAACCCTGTTTTTCTGCCGCACTTGTACTGATTTGGCCGCCCCGCTTTCGCACGGAGGCCCTCGCGGCGGCGCCTGCACGTGGAGGAGAGTCCCAGCGGCGCGGGCCAGGCCGGGGACGGAGGGGGGCGGGCAGCCGTCGGCGCTCAGCCCCGCGCATTGTGCTTGCGAGCTGAATGGGGCCGGGCCGTGTGCGCGCGGGCTTGCGCGGATTAGCCGTGCTTTCCCATGGACTACAAAAGAATGCGCGAATCTGGGACGTTTGTCATCGAGGGGCAGGCTGCTCAGGATGCAAGGTCGCCTGGGCGCTCCCCAGCCTGCTGCGGCCCTTCGGGACGAGGGTCACGCTAATCCTTCCTGTTTATATTGTGAAAGCGTAGGCGGCGCGGCTTAAGCCCAGCGCTGGTAAATAAGAGCGGCGATGCGGGCATTCCTAAATAGCTACGGCCTTCAGGGGCTTTTTCTCTTCCATTTTCTGGAAGGGGCACTGCGCCTCGCATGATTCTGGTCCCGCACGGAGCAGCGGTTTCAGTGCCTCTCGGGAGCGCACTCCACGCCGCGGGTCTGCCCTCCCAAACCCCATGTAGCTCTTGAGGGGTGCCCTGAGTGCGCGTTTATTTCCCGTTTCATTTCTTCTGCCTTCATTTTTGCCCTCCAGTTATGGGGAGGATCTCAGAAAATCGTTACTACCTCAGTGTCTAATTTAACAGTAAATTCTCCGAAAATGGCACATTTTTTATTGTGTGTGCACTCAGAATTCTCCACCAAATTGCAGATGCTTCTCTTCCACTCAAATTTGGCATCTCTCAGAGCCTGGTACCGCCACTCTGGAATTTGGTGCAATTAAACATTTGTTGTGCGTGAAGTTTACTTATTTATTTATTTATTTATTTTTTGACAGGCAGAGTGGATAGTGAGAGAGACAGAGAGAAAGGTTTTCCTTTTGCCGTTGGTTCACCCTCCAATGGCCGCTGTGGCTGGCGGATCTCACTGATCCGAAGCCAGGAGCCAGGTGCTTCTCCTGGTCTCCCATGCGGGTGCAGGGCCCAAAGACTTGGGCCATCCTCCACTGCCTTCCCGGGCCATAGCAGAGAGCTGGCCTGGAAGGGGGGCAACCAGGACAAAATCCGGTGCCCCGACCGGGACTAGAACCCGGTGTGCCGGCGCCGCAAGGCGGAGGATTAGCCTGTTAAGCCACGGCGCCGGCCACTTACTTATTTTTAAAAAGATTTATTTATTTGAAAGGCAGAGTTAGAAGGAGACACACAGAGAGAGAGATCTTCAATTTTCTGGTTCACTCTTCAAATTCCCTCCCACAGTCAGGGCACCTAAGCAAGGAGGCTAGAATTCAGGCAAGTATCCCACATGGGTGACAGCGGCCCAAATTCCTAGGCCATCTTCTGCTGCTTTTCCAAGTGCATTAGCAGGAAGCTGAAACATAAGTGGAGCAGCCAGGACTTGAACCTTGGTTCCTATATGGGATGCGGGTGTCCCAGGTAGCCGCTCAACCCATTGAGCCATAATGCTGGCCCCCAATGGTGAAATTTAATATTGTAACTCCTCTCCATGTCAAAGAAAAGAAACATTGTGGAGCTGAGCCTAGTCAGAGCCCATAAAGCAATGGCCTTCCCTTTGGGGCTGGAAGGAGGTGGCTGGCTCCTGGAGACGATAGCCCACCTGCAAGGAGAAATGAAGAAGGTTCTAGTAGATACAGCTGAGAAAGAAAGGGCCATCCTCATCTTAACCTTAACTTCAATAAACAGTGAACTCATTTCTCTTGAGTTGCTTATGTATTGCTTCACTCCATAACCATGTGTGAATGACTACACGATTCTGTGCCTCTTGCTAGAACAGGACCAGTAATATGATGGATATCCTGCTTTGGAGAGGGATTCCTAAGGGGAAGGGAGGAGGAGAGGCAGGGAAGCCGGCATTGCAGGATGCTGGGCGCTGTGGTCCAAATTGCAAGAATGTGATGCCTGGGAGTTCAGGGAGGGCAACAGAGCTTCAGGCAAGGCCTCCACTACAAAGTGGCTCTGGAAGAAGTTGTTAGCAGTGGGGCCCAATTTGTGCTTTGCATGTAGGGAGGGGACAAATATTCATGTTCCTTTACCCCCCTTCCCTACTGAATACTATTTGAGGGTGGGGTAGGGAACCTGTATTTAAGCCATTTAACAGATTCACTGGTGGTCAGCTGAGCCTTGGGCCCCACTGAAAGGATAGGTAGCAGTGGTTGTGGGAGGGAGACCATTGGGGGCTAATGGGACAGCTGGGAGGCAGACCCTGTTTTGCCAGTAGTGAGTAGCTAAACCATTTATCCCCAAAGCATACAGCTGCTATTTCTGCAACCACTATGTAGAAGACTTAGAAGTGATTTGTTCCCTTAGCTTGACATTTTTATTACTCTAGTAACAAAATCAAGGAGGAATAAAAACATAGTGTAGTACCTATTTAGGGCCACTCTCCAACAATACATAAGCAAGTGAGCATATGCAGAATCTTAGATAAAAGGTAAATTCTCATTTTTAAAACTTGACTAATCTATGAGTACTTACTTTTATAAGTAAATACAGTGACTTTGCAGATTCATTATAAAAATTTGTACCCATAAAGGCTTTTCATATAAAAATCCTTCAAGATGCTTGGGGGGGAAATTATTGTCCAGAACTGAATTGTAAGCACCAACTCTTTCTATTTTAAGCCTCATAGCTAGCCAAAAACACAGAGCACTGAAATATAAGAATAGATTTATTAATTTTCTCAACTAAGGAGATAACCAAACTTGATTTTCCGTTTCACAATTAAAGCTTCAAGCCCTCTTACAAATACTACAGCAATATATGTCACTCCTGGTTATTTTTCTCTGCCTTCTGCTTAATTCCTTGCTCATGTTTTAAACAAGTCATTCCTTGCATCTGCATGAACATTTAATGTCATATCTGCGTGCAAAGATTTTCTTATATTTAAGCTTCCGGAGAACTTTTTCTAAGTAAGGGAACGTCAGCTCCCCCTTTGGTGCTAAGGTTAAGTAGCTCTCCTCCATGAACCTCCCTCTGATCCTCCACCAGTGAGGTTCACACAGACCTTGACTCCCTTAGCACTGGCAAGTGTTCCCTTGAATTACCGTCAACATAGTGCTGATTTAATGTCTCTCCTTTTCACTCCCCTTAAACTGAGGACAGAGACCTTCTGTATCAAGCTCAACAATGTATCCCCAGACTCTAGTACATAGTAATTGTTCAATAATATTTGTCAAATTAGTGAATAAGCATGGATTTTCATAGATTGGAAGTCACATCCTTCTGTAGACCAATAAAAGTTGACATTAAAAATTCTAAATTTCATCATGTAGCTGCCACAGAGAAATGATCTGATTCTTTTCTTGCTTGGGAGTTAGATCTTCTCCTTTAAAGAGGCCTAAAGGCCTGTTTTCAACCCAAGGAAGTGGGCAGAGCTCAGCAGTCATTGGCAGGGGTGTAGCTGTGCACTGGAAGCTTTTATACCAGAGTCTGTTGTTCTTACATTGCTCCATGCATGGCTATCACAGCTGAACAACTGTGTGTTGAGCATATATCATGTGCTAAGCCCTGTGTCCAGCAAAAACATAGTATTTGATTTGGTCTCTGCCCTCAAGAAGACTGGGATGTGGACATGTGTTTAACATTTTGAGAAGCCACCATACTATTTTCTGCAATCATTACACCATTTTACATTGCTTGATGGTGATTCTTAAATAACCAAAATCCCAACCACACATCTATTGTTCTGCCCAGTGCAATTTCAAAACGTTTAATTTTCCATTACAACAGCTTCTGTCTTCTGCAATGTGGGCCTGTTTCTCAGAAACCCGTCAGGGAGGGCCAGGGCTGGTTCCTGCTCCTGTCCTTGTTTCCCTTCTCACACTCATTGGCTACTGCTTTGGCTCCTGAGGGTCAGACAGAGGGTGGGCTGCAGAGAGCTGGGAGACACCGCTGACATCTGGCACTGGTCCTCCCTGGGTGGCACTGTTGTCCCAAATGACTTTCTCTTGGCATCCTTTGTGGGTTTCTTAGGAATCCCTTCTTGGCCTCCATTTCTGGCAAGGCCTTTCCTCTTGCTTCCTGTTCCTACTCATGTTCACTCCTGGATTCCTAACCTTCTGTGCCTGTTCTTCATAAAGGGACTTGTAGGTAAGGTCTCACTCGCTCTCTTTCTCTTTTAAAGGCAGCCCCCAGGCCTGCCCTTTTGTGCTATGGGTGGAAGTGTAACTTCCTCCCTATACCGTCCTTCCTCTCTTGGCCATGGCCACTCTAGCCAGCTTCTTGGGGTTACATCTGTACCCTAGAAGAGCCAGCACCAGCTCCTGTTTCCCATAAGTTCCAGAGGACCCATCTCAAGCTGGTAGGGTGGATTTCTTGAAGTCTCTCACTCAGGCTTTCATCAGGAGGAGGCATTCCTGACTTCTCCCTTGAGCTGCAGAGAGCACCAATGACTTCCAGTACACAGTGTCTTGTCCCTCTTCTTAAGCCTCCAGGTTGGTGACAGGCTAATGCTGGCACAGCCAGACCCATGCTTCCCCATTAGTTATTTAGTTATTGACTACTTTCCCCCGTCTACTTGAAAGGCAGAGCAACATAGAAAGAGACTGAGGGTAATATTGCATTTGCTGGTTTACTCCCCAGATGCCCACAACCACCAGGGCTGGGCCAGACCAAAGCCGGGAGCCAGGAATCCCATCTGGGTCTCCCATGTGGGTGGCAGGAGCCCCAGCACTTGAGTCATCATCTGCTGCCTCTCAGGATGCGTTAATAGGAAGCTGCAGTGGAAGTAGATTTGCTGGAATTCAAACCGACACTCCAGTATGGGATGTAGGAATCACAAGCAGTGACTCAAGTAGTGACTTAATACACCACAATCACCCTACTCACCTATTTTTTTCTTCAAAGATGGGCTAGTGTCTGCCTAGAGGAAAGGGTTTCTCAACCATAGCACTATTCACATTTGGGGTCAGTTAAATCCTTGTAGTGAGCTGATTAAGCTTATCCTGCCTTAGGTCTAGTTTGTCCCTGAGACCTGGTAGGAGACAGACCCTGCTGTTGGGGAAGGGGCAGAAAGCAGCTGTTGGTGACTGGACAGTAGGACAGGAACTCTTCTTTTAAAGAAGATTGGCTTGTTTTGTTTTTCAACTAAATGCATCCAGTGGTTGCTCATAGAATATGGGTGAGGAAGGGACACGTGTGGCTGAGGGGCTTACGGACTCCACAGCCCAGTCACAGGAGCACACAATGAGTTCTGTCTTCTGGCCTTCTACCTGGCTCTCTGCTGCTGTGGACAGAACTTGCTAAGGGAGCTTGCCTGGGTACTGGCAGCTGTGCTCCCAGAGACCGAATCCCAGCTTCAACCTGATAACCCTGAATATAGGAACAACAAGCAGACTCAGTGAGGTTTTTATTTTTAGTGAAGTAGAACTGGGAGAGTACATGTACAAGTTTATTGAAACATGGGAAGTGATAGGAGAGAAGGCTTAAAGACAAACATAATAACAGATGCTTCCAGCAGAAAAATTATATACATAGAACAATGAAAAATAACAGGGAGATGCCTAGAAAGACATAAAGGAAACAGATTTTGAATATGATATGCTATCTGATGGGCAGCTATTTCACATGGACCATTCCTGGTACAAAGCCAAGGAAATCTTACGTGATGGTTGAGGTTTCAGAGAAGGGGAAGAGAATAGACCTGGCCTGTTGGGACAGACATTGGGATGGTTTTCTTTGCCTACCCAATAGCCATGTTCCCATATTTCTTCCTCTGGCAGGTACTGGGCAGAGATTTCACTCCAGGAGTGACTCATGATTGACCTAAACTTGTTTTCATTTTTCCAGAAATTGGTCTATGGATAGACTTGAGACCCAATGCTGCCAACAATATACAAGGGGAAGTCAACTGAGGACTTTCTTTCTGGAATAAATCAGATTCCCAGCAAGGGCAAACTTTTTGTCTCTGCCCCTCTCTTTCCTGCAAGGGTGCCAGCCAAAGACTATGAGACGCAACGTTTTGTTAGCCAACAGGGGCCTCTGAGCTGACAAATATTAGGTTGAATAACTAATACATAGGCACAGTGAAACCAAGGAATGGGAAGCATTTGGGCCCATAAAGGTAACCTTGAGTTGTTGAACTACCCCGAAGCCGCCCAGGACCCCACACTCTTGTGAGGGCAACAGTGATCCTATGGCTTACACCATAGCTAATTGGTCTAATACGTACTAAGGGAATACTCCAACTAACTCCTATATTTTGTGTTTCCTAGTTCTTTAAATAGTCTGTTGAACCAAATTCTTAGGAAATTACTTACATTTTTTTTAAAATAACTTTTTACAAAAAAAAATCCTGAGAGCTAAGTGAAAGGTTATGGAAAAACAGAATTCTTTACAAAAATAACACATGCATACATATTTGCTTGATATTGTGAGAACCGCTGAGGCTTAGAGAAACATTTTATAATGTCTGGTGTTGTTGATCTTGGACATGGCTATCTTACTCTCTGTCAAGTGATGGATTCCCACTGAGAAGCAGCCACTCACTCCCTCCCCCTCCCATTTTGTGCTGGTGATGCTCAGGATCCCTTGTATGACAGAGAAAAGAATGCAGGAGACAAATGGGGGATACATTCAATTCACAGAAGGACTTAATCAGTCAATCTAGATTACAGATTCTTCACTGGCAAGGTTCTATCTTTGTCATGATTTGTTCTCACCTGCTTCTCTTATTGTTTACTCTCTTTATGCCAGCAGCAGTAGTCTGAGAGTTTAGAACGATGATTGCTGTTTGTCAAGAGAGGTTTAGTGGCCTGAGGTTTTGAGCCATGGCTTTTGTTCCAGCTAGATATTTTCCATGTAGTTTAAATTAATAAAACATGAAGGAGTTTCGAGTATAATGCATGTGCTCTGCTTTGCTCTTTGATTGCATATTAATTATATGCATACATCTTCCTTCTAAGAAAATAGAATCACACAGCTCTAAGCTTTCACTTGCTGTCCAGGTTCCTGTTGATTCTTCCTGTATTTCTTTATTTTTAGGAAAAAATATGTAATAAAACCAGGGATGAGCACTTTGGTTTTTGTTGCTAATCACAGAAAATTATTAGAGCAGCTCTTTCATCCTCTGTCATGGGGAAGAGCAGTGCTAGCAATGCTGGGCCTGAAGGTCATGCCGCCTGGCTTTGTGGGGACAGATGGCCATTGCTCATCATGTTAGCAAGAAGCTTGATGCTCACTTCTGGACATCAGCTGCTCGCTATGTATATTAAGTGATAATTTAGCTTCAGGTGGCATCAGCCCTGGTGCTGTCTGATTTCCTGCCACTTGAATATATTTGGATAGAAATACCTTACTTTCCTGGTCTTCCAATACAGAATAAAAGCAGACTCTTCAATATATTGAACACATGATAATGATAAATACTATTACATCTGATCATTTGGCTTTTGCTTTGCCAACGAGGTATTATGAATTTAAATCTTAAGGGGCAATTCTGTAAGTTATCTGAAAAATACAAAAACAGTCTTGCAAAAATAAAGCAACAGGAGCCATAGGGGCTGAGCAAGGCAAGGCAGGGCCTGGGGAAGACAGTATTCAAGAGCTAAAGCATTACTTGGTTTTAGAAGAATATTTATTTCTTGGGTTGTTGTGGCCTTATTGATATAGTCTTTGCTTCTGCAGGAGCTTAATGTTCTCTGGAGCAGCTTTGTCGTTAATTCTCATTGAATTCCTATAACACTGTCTCTACAGGCAAACGCAAGAACCAGGATCACAGTACCAGCAACTCTTCCTTAGATACTTGTTAATGTGTGGATCTGAGAGGGTTTTTAGAAAAACATATTTCTATTCCTTACCATGTTCCACAATGGACTGGATGCAGTATCTAGAATATATCCTATATAACAATAGCAAAAATATTGCATCAGGGCTAGAGAAAATATAGATAGGATTGGAAGACCACAATCCAAGATGGTATAAAGATACCTAGATCATAAAAGTTAACATTGGTGCTAAAATACAAATTTGAGTCTAAGTTTTCTGGTTTTCAGAGCAAAATGGAGAATATGATAAATTATAAAATTAAGGAAAATATTCTCATTTTCAGAATTCATAATTTCATAGGGAGAGGGCATTCCAGTTTTTGGAAAGATGCGTTTTCCTGATTCTCAGGCCTTAGTGAAAGCTCTGGTATGCATCTTCATAGGCTATCGGGCCACAGGCAACAACCTTGGCTAATAAATTCAAGAGCAAACTTCCTACTGTGCTGTGCATAGAGCACTGTTCACAGATAATTGAAGTAGACCCCAGAGCCTCTATATACCACAGCGTGCCTTGCCAAAGACATTGCTTCCTGATTCTAGAATCCAAAAGAAGTATTTGTATGCTCCCTTTTCCTTTCCAGAAGGATCCTAACTCAGCTTTTCTGATTGATGGCAGAACTTCCTCAAATAGGATTTTAAAAACAGGTGTGGGGAGCTAAGAAAACCCCACCACAATCATCTCAGAGCCTTAACTAGGCAGTGAATAAAGACAAAGGCAATAGCCAGTGGCTTAAAAAAGAAACAGATGTTTGGCCAAGCAGTTAAGATGCCAACTGGGACACCTGCATCCTGTACCAGAGTTCCTGGGTTCAAGTGCAGCTCTGCTCTGGATTCCAGCTTCCTACCAAGTCACACCTTGGGAGGCAGTGGTGACAGCTCAAAGTAGTTGGGTCCCTGCCACCCACATGGGAGAACTGGATTGAGTTCCAGGCTCTCTAGCCATTTCAGGCACTTGGCAGAATGAACCAGGCAGAGAGCCTCTCAAAAGAAAAAGAAGAGAGAGAGGGGAAAAGGAAAGAAGACCGACATTTATTTTTCTTCTCCTAGACTAATTTATTAGCCATTGAGCCAATATGCTGCCTAGTCATTTGTTTCCAAGTTTCAAAGAAATGCTTGGGGGGAAGCAACCTGAGTCCAGTAGTATATTCAACACATGCTGTTAAAGGAGAAGGAGGCCTGCTTGAAATAGAGGTTTTCCCAATGCCTACACAAGGAACAGTAGGGTGCAAGTTTCTCTGTGGGTGATGAGAGGCACCCCATGCCCTTCGTAGGAGATGGATGTAAAGCACCATCCCACTGCAAGGACTAGGTGTGTCTACTTTGCAAAGTCTGTAGAAACACATGCTCTCATTTGATTTCTGCAACATTCCTGAAGTGTCTTCAATGATCGCCCCCTTTCTGATAAATAAACTGGACTTCAGAGGGATTTAGTGACTTGGCTAAGCAGTGGAGCTAGAATTCACCCATAGCCAGGTAAATCCCAAGGATTTTTGCAAAAACAAAACAACAAAACAAAACACGAGTAGCACTCAGGGAAGTCTCTGTATTCGACTGCAGGCTTGTTTAATATCTGTTCTTTGATGAGCTGCTCTGCAAATTGGGAGTAATAACCTTACACATCTCCGAGACTTGTGTTAAGACTGAGTGCTGCATTGCCTTTGAGCCCTTTACAGCCGCGCCTGGCCCCCAGCTCACAGTCACTGAAGGTTTACTTTTCCTGCGCTGAATCTCCTCCTTTCTTTTACAGACCGTTCTGATTCTAAATTTGACCTTGCCACATCCAGTGGGATGATAGGGACCCATAGACATCCCCGGCGTAGACATTTTAATCCCAGTACCTCCAGTCTACTCTTGCATCCACTTCCTGGCCTCCTGGGCAGTGAGTGCGTCTGAAAGCCAGAGCTCATGCCAATCCTTTCCCCTGGGACCTCGGCCCAGACGCAGGGATTTGTGTTGTCCTTTAAGCAGAGCCACTTTCACTTTCTACGGGGCTGCCACGGGATGCCCCAGGACCTGACTGGGCCACTTCCGCCCAGCAGACTGCATCCCCGCTCCTAGGGCTCTCCAGACCGAGGGGCTCGCTGGACTCAGCACCCGGCGGCCGAAAGGGACTTAGCAAGCGAGACAGGTCTCTGGGATGTCTTTGAACCTGGAAAAGGGAGAGGAATTACGAATGACTGGGCGCTCGCCCGGAGCACAAAGAGGGGATTATGGCCCTGGCTGCGGGAAAGGGGGGCGTGTCTGCTGATAATGCGCGGCTGGAACCCTGGCTCATTCCTCTCGTGCCTTTGAAGATTTCGCCAGCAACACAGGCAAACAATTCTGAGCCAGGGATGGGAGCTCAGCAGCCCCAGCAGGCCCCACCTGCGCCGCCGGCCAACCCGCCTGCCCGGAGCCCGCGGAGCCCACGTGTGCGCCAGCTCCTGAGCCACCTCTGGCCTCCCCGTGCTGCGAGGAGAGGGCATGCTGTTTCAAGGCTGACGGTGCCGGCAAGCTATGCAGCTCCTCTGGACAGGTAGATGGAGATGAGCAAAATCGGGAACTCCAGGCATATGTTTGAGTTATTTTAAAAGGCAGATTGTGGGGCTCATGGGATAGTGGTTGACTCTCTGCGACCTGGAATGGAAGCCATACTTGCAGCTAGACCTCTTAGGTACATGGTCATTTTACAGGGGAGATGACCCAGGCTGAGGAATAGGATAGTATTGGAACCCTGGTCTTTGGCTGTCTGTTACCCTCACTGATGTAGGTGAGTTTGAAGGGTAGTCAGGTGGAGCCCAGTGAGCTCAGATCCTTGTGGGCTTTGATGATTCGGATGTTGCAGTGGGATATTGCGCCTGCGTGGGAATGGGTGGGAGAGGAGGGGTGTGTGTATCTAAAGAATCAGGTTCTTAAGGTAACCTATTTATGTCTATGAGTGGTGTGAAGAAATAAGTCAATGACTTACAACCATTGCTGCGTGCCGGGAGCTGTGGGCAATAGGGTGTGGCCAGGAGGGGCTGAGAGTAAAGTGTGTGTTTGGGCACATAACCGCCTTTTCCAGACTGTGGAGCACAGATTCCTCCCCCAAACATCTAAAGATTCTTATTATTATTAGAAAGGGAGAGAGAGAGAGAGAGATCTTTTATCCACTGGTTCACTCCCCAAATGCTGCAATAGCTGGAGTTGGGGTAAGCCAAAACCAGGATTCTGGAATTCAGTCTGAATCTCCCATGTGGGTAACAGAGACCCAAGTTCTTGAGGCATCACCTGCTGCCTCCTCGGATATGCATTAGCAGGTAGTTGGAATGGAAAGCAGAGCTGGGACTTGAACCCAGACACTGTTTGGGATGAAGGTGTCTCATTCGCATTTAATGCCCACCTCCTGGTTTATTTTTTAAGCACAGAGGATGAGCCAAGGAAGTCACTGGCTATGAGCTATTTCTTTATTCATTGCCTGGATAAAGGCTCTGCAATTATTGTGGCAGGGTTTTATTAGCTCCTCAAGCAGCATCTTGGTGGTTGTGCCAAATGTCTGCCTCCAAAGACCAGCGTTCTAGCTGAGCATAATAATATATTTTTTTAAATATTTTATTTATTTATTTGAAAGGCAGAGAGATCTTCCATCTGCTGGTTCACTCCCCAAATGGCTGCAACAGTCAGGGCTGGGCCAGGTAGAAGCCAGGAGCCAGGAGCTTCTTTCAGATCTCCCACGTGGGTACAGAGGCCCAAGCACTTGGACCATCTTCCACTGCTTTCCCAGGTACATTAGCAGGGCTCTGGATTGGAAGTGGAGCAGCTGGGCCTCAAACCAGTGCCCATATGGGATTCTGGCACTGCAGGCTGTGGCTTAACCTGCTGTGCCACAGCACTGGCCCTGGGCATAAATAAGAAAAGCAGCCAAGTCAAACCAAAGCCAGAAAGTTATCCTTGTAGATCTTGCAATTTGGGAATCTATTCTTTCTTGTAGCCAAAAAGCAAATATTGTTTTGTGGAGGCTCCTTTCTAGTGAGCTTTCTTTCCCTTGTTGATGATACGTGCAGAAGAGTCAGCAGGAAGCTAAGTTCAAACCTTAGTCCTGTGTTTTCCTCCCTTCTTGATCTTGGATAGGAGCCAACCCCGCTAGTGTTGGCTACTTTATATGGAAAATTCATTGATCAACTAAAACTCATTGAGCACCTACAGTTTGAGTCGCTGAGACAGATATTGGGGATATAGGGCTTGTATGGAACTTATATTCAAGATAGAGAAACAGATACATATAACAAACATAAAGATAATTACATATTATGGCAAGTGTCATGGTAGAAGTGACCAGGCCAGGAGCTCAAGAAACTCAATAACAACAAAGCAAACAATCTGGTTAAGAAATAGGCTAAGAATATGAACAGGCATTTTTAAAAGGAAGAAATACAAATGACCAACAGACTCATGAAAAGATGCTCAAGATCACTAGTCATCAGGGAAATGCAGATAAAAACCACAGTGAGGTTTCACCTCACCCCAGTTAGAATGGCTATCATCTAAAAATCAAAAAGTAACAAATGCTGGTGAGAATGTGGGGGAAAAGATACCACTGTTGGTGGGAATGTAAACTGGCTCCACAGCTGTGGAAGACAGTGTGGAGATTCCTCAGAAATCTGAAAGTAGATCTACCTTTTGACCCAGCCATCCCACTCCTGGGAATTTACCCAAACCAAAAGAAATCAATATATGAAAGAGTTATCTGGCACTATGGTGTAGCGGGTAAAGCCACCCACCCACAGTGCCGGCATCCCATATGGGCGCTGGTTTGAGTCCTCGCTGCTCCACTTCTGATCCAGCTCTCTGCTATGGCCTGGGAAAGCAGTGGAGGATGGGCCAAGTCCTTGGGCCCCTGCACCATCATAGGAAGACCTGGAGGAAGCTCCTGGCTCCTGGCTTCAGATCGGCATGGCTCTAGCTGTTGCGGCCAACTGGGGAGTGAACCAGCAGATGGAAAACTGACCTCTCTCTCTGCCTTGCTTTCTCTCTTTGTGAAACTCTGACTTTCAAATATATAAATAAATTAATCTTAAAAAAGAGTTATCTGTACCCCTATGTTTATTGCAACTCAACTCGCAATAGCTAAGATATGGAATCAACCCAGATGTCCATCAGCTGATGATTGGATAAAGAAATTGTGGTATGTATATACAATGGAATACTACTCAGCCCTTATATCCTGTCTTTCACAACAAAATGGATGCAATTGGAGACCATTATGCTTGGTGAAATAAGCCAGTCCCAAAAAGACAAATATCATGTTTTCCCTGATTTATGGTAACTAATATACTGTGAATAAAAAAGAGTAATATATATGAATAAAATTGATCTTCTGAGATTTGATTATTATTTATAGCCCTTGTCTATACTCTTGAGTAACAGGATTTTTTCTATTTACCACTTGTTGAGATCTTTATTTAGTGGAAGGTTAAGCTTATGATTATAAAGTACATTGAGGCCGGCGCCGGGGCTCAATAGGCTAATCCTCCGCCTAACGGCGCTGGCACACCAGGTTCTAGTCCCGATCAGGGCACAGGATTCTGTCCTGGTTGCCCCTCTTCCAGGCCAGCTCTCTGCTGTGGCCAGGGAGTGCAGTGGAGGATGGCCCAAGTGCTTGGGCCCTGCACCCCATGGGAGACCAGGAGAAGCACCTGGCTCCTGCCTGCAGATCAGCATGGTGCGCCAGCCGCAGCGCGCCGGCCGTGGTGGCCATTGGAGGGTGAACCAACGGCAGGGGAAGACCTTTCTCTCTGTCTCTCTCTCTCTCTCACTGTCCACTCTGCCTGTCAAAAATAAAAAATAAAAATTAAAAAAAAATAAAGTACATTGAAAGTATGTCATCGAACAAATTAAAAGAAAAATAAGAAAGCAAAGGAGGTAGGGAGGAGGATAGGGTGGAAAGTATCATTATGCTCTTAAAACTGTGTACATGAAAAACATGAAATTTGTTTCCCTTAGATTAAAAAAAAAAAAAAACTGAAGAAGTGACCAGGCCAATGAGATGGAAAGCTACAGTGAGCCATTTGGAGAAGAAAACAGTTCTCAACATGTGGTCTCCAGACCCTTGGCAGGAGGTAGGAGTAGGGGCTATAACCCTTTCAGGGAGTCCACGAAGTCAAGGTTCTTTGTATAATAATGCTGAGATGTTATTTTCCTGTTTTCATTCTATAGTCATTCCCCCCATAGCTATGGTTTTGCTTTCCATATTTTCAAACTAGAGATTTTCAGCAGTAGACTATTCCTGAGTTTTAAATTAAGCCTATGTTTCTTTTTTCTTTTTTTAAAAATTTATTTGAAAGGTTGAGTTACAGAGAGAGAGAGAGAGAGGAAGAGACAGAGAGAAAGATCTTCCATTCACTCTTTTACTCCCCAAATGGCTGCAATAGCCAGGTCTGGGCCAAGCTGAAGCCAGGAGTCTGGAACTGCATCTGGGTCTCCCACATGGGTGGCAGGGACCCAAACACTTGGGCCATCTTCCACTGCTTTTCCAGATGGGAGTTAGATCAGAAATGGAGCAGCCTGGACTCAAATTGGCACCCATATAGGATGCTGGCATCACAGGCAGCAGCTTAACCCTCTGTGCCACAACGCCAGCTCTGGTTATGCCCACCATCCTAAGTAGAGTGATAAAATCATGCACCATTGCTCCTCCATCCTGCCCAGGATGTAAATCTTCCCATTCTCCAGTGTATTCCTGCTGTATGGGTGACCTGCTGGTTTGTCACTTAGTAGCCAGCTTGGTTATCAGGTTAACAGTTGCAGTATCACAGTGCTTGGTTTCAAGTAATCCTTATTTTACTTAATTATGGCCCCAAAGGACAAGACCAGTGATACTGGAAGTTTTATTGTGGTTTATGTTATAACTGTTCTGTTTTATTATAAGTTATCATTGATCTCTTACTATGCCTAATTTATAAACTAAACCTTATTATAGATATGTACATATAAGGGTAAATACATGGCATATCTAAGATTTGGTACCATCCACAGTTTTAAGTATTTACCAGGGAGACTACTATATTGACATTTGCACAGATGAGGTAAAAGCCATGGCAGGTAGAATTGTTTGTCACTCAGCAAGATCATCAAACTCTACTAGTAGAGACTATATTCTTGACCACCTCACACTTGTAAAAATAAACAAATACCATTTTCACTTCTGAAAACTTTCTTGATGAAGCAGTAAAATGTATTAATTTTAATACATTTAATCTTGAACCTTGAATAGATGTTTTAAAATATTTTGTGTGAAAATTGGAAGTAAACGTAAAACACTTTGTGTTCCATATCAAAATACTATAGTTATCTTGAGGAAAAGCATTTGTGCAGTTGTTTGAGTTGCCAGCTAAACTAGCTGCATTTTTCATGGAACATCACTTTTGCTTCAAACTGATTCATGGAAAAGTTATTATTATACAAACTTAGATAATTGGTAGACATTCCACCCCCTGTCATCCATCCTACCAAAAAATGAAGTGAGCCTGGCACTTTAAGGAGATTAACTGACAGTATTTGTTGCTGATAATGAAGTTTGAGCTTTGAAGTGAAGATTAGAATTCTCAAAAAGTTGTCTCTTTTGGCTGGCACCGCAGCTCACTAGGCTAATCCTCCGCCTGCGGTGCCAGCACCCCGGATTCTAGTCCTGGTCACTCCTCTTCCAGTCCAGCTCTCTGCTGTGGCTCGGGAAGGCAGTGGAGGATGGCCCAAGTGCTTGGGCCCTGCACACGCATGGGAGACCAGGAGGAAGCACCTGGCTCCTGGCTTCGGATTGGCGCAGCACACCGGCCGTGGCAGCCATTTGGAGGGTGAACCAACAAAAAAAGGAAGACCTTTCCCTCTCTCACTAACTCTGCCTGTCAAAAAAAAAAAAAAGTTGTCTCTTTCACCTGGAGCTTGACAGGTCCCCATTGCTTAAACATTCTTATGATAAGATCAGTATTGATATTAATGAATGTGATTTTTTTTTTTACTTTGTGAAATGAAATGTGTCAGCATTTGAAAGATCTGTGTAAGTCAGTGAACTACTATTTTCCAAATGATCAATGCACAGTGTTAACATAATTAGGAACGGGTAAAGGTAGGAAAGGGCTTGACACATTCAAGAGAAACAAAGGAAAGCCACACAGATTTACAGTGGCTATTAATTTAAACGAAAAACTGCACTGAAACTCCTTGGCACTGTCCCTGCCTTGTAGAATGTGATGGACTACTCATTGGAACCCTGTCTGGGAGGGCTGCATGGCTGGAGACTGGAGGCTTGCACTGGGTATACCTTCACTTCCAGCTTCTTGGCAGCTCTTCCAGGTCAGTGGGTACCTGGGTCACTTACAAACTCTTCTATATTCTTTGATTTTTTTTTTCTTTTAACCATTGGCCAATGTGTCAGAAGATCCACCTTTCGATCCTGGCTGTACAGAATTCATTCTGGATCTCAATGTTCTCCTCTGTGAAGGTGGTAATAATCCATGTTTCCCTCACAGTCTCTGTGATGATAGATGAAAACCATTCCAAAGATGTGAAGAGACTGAGTGCCCAGCACTCTGCTTGTAGTACCTAAAGGCTCAATGAGCATTTGTTAAATGAATTGTGCTTGAGCAAAATGTACTGCTTTGTTCCATTGAGTGATTGTATTTGAAAACACAATCTCAGGTGTCAAAAGCTTTACCACCTTTGGAGCTGGTGCTGTGGCATAGTGGGTTAACACCCTGGCCTGAAGCACTGGCAACCTATATGGGCACCGGTTCAAGACTCGGCTGCTCCACTTCCTATCCAGCTCTCTGCTATGGCCTGGAAGAGCAGTGGAAGATGGCTCCCAAGTCCTTGGGTCCCTGGACCCACGTGGGAGACCTAGAAGAGGTTTCTGGCTCCTGGCTGTGGATCAGTGCAGTTCCGGCCATTGCTGCCAATTAGCGAGTGAACCATTGGATGGAAGACCTCTCTCTCTCTGCCTCTCCTCTCTCTGTGTAATTCTGACTTTCAAATAAATAAATAATAATAATAATAAAAAAGCTTTACCACCTTCAAGCCACCCATGTTCCACACAGCACAGTATCCAGGGTAAGTTGGCTCTGGGTGTCCTCAGCGTTCATGATGGTTTCTAGATCTCATGGATGTGTGGTCATGAGTATGGTTACTGCTCTCAGATCTTACTCTGTGACTTTTTTTTTTTTTTTTTTTTTTGACAGGCAGAGTGGACAGTGAGAGAGAGAGACAGAGAGAAAGGTCTTCCTTTACTGTTGGTTCACCCTCCAATGGCCGCTTTGGTGCTGATCCGAAGCCAGGAGCCAGGTGTTTCTCCTGGTCTCCCATGCGGGTGCAGGGCCCAAGCACTTGGACCATCCTCCACTGCACTCCCGGGCCACAGCAGAGAGCTGGACTGGAAGAGGAGTGACCGGGACAGAATCTGGTGCCCCGACTGGGACTAGAACCCGGTGTGCTGGCGCCGCAGGCGGAGGATTAGCCTAGTGAGCCACAGCGCTGGCCACTCTGTGACTTCTAACAAATCAGTGAATAGGTGTCCTTACAACTACTGACTGTGGTTGTGTGTTACTTACAAACATATTATTACTAATCACTGCAAGGGAATGTATACCTCTTACAAATCAGTTAAGTTGCTTTTATTTAATTTCATTCCCAAAAAAGTGCATAAATTATCCAGTGTGTGGGAAACAGTTTCTCCTTTGTCACCTATATGGAAGATATTTTGGAGGAATTGAATATTTTTCATTTTTCTCAGTGCCCTGAGATTAGGAAACCAAAACTCTAAGAGAATGGCCATTTTCCTAATTATATCCTTACTATAATCTCTTACTTTTTGACCACCTTTTTAGGGTTATTCCAATGAAGTGCCATATTTTGGAATGAGTTCAGAGTACTTGAAGCCTTGGTGCTGCCCGAGGGAAAAGGCATTTTGCCATACTCCGAAACCACAGGGAATGGATATCACGAAGGAGAATAGAGAAAACAGTGCTGCTTTTTCTTACAGCATGCTTCCATTTTAAGAAGTCTCCTTTTATATTAGAGGTAACATTATTATCTATTTAACTGTAAATTTCACTTAATCAATTGCTCACCATAATTCTCACAAGTTTTCTTCCCTCTTTCTAGAAACTTTTGTTTCAATTTACTTTTTCTTTTGCTAAAATACTCCTTTGCATGAGTTTTTTTCAGAAAGAGAATAAAGTGAAATACTTTGCAAGAATCCTTGCATAAAAAAGTTAATGTATCTTAGATTTTTATTTATTTTTATTTAATTGAAAGGCCTACACACAGAGGGAGAGAAAGAGAGAAGAGGAGGAGAGAGAGATATCTTCCATCCTCTGGTTTTCCAAATGCCTACAACAGCGAGAGCTGGCCAGGCCAAAGCCACCACCTCTAGTCTTGAGTCCCATTGCATACCAGCTGAATGAAAATGTCTTTGGAGCGGGTTCGAGCATCATGGCTGGTATTTTTTAATCTCCCCAAATGATTCTAAGGACAACTCAGGCTGAGAACCAATGGTATACACATTTTTGCTTCTACCTTGACACAATCCCCAACTGCTCCTACCTTTGTTCAATTTCCTCTATACCATGTTGCATAAAGTATTTTCACTCAGATGTGTTTTCATACAATTTACCTATCAATACAATGGCTATTTGTAGATCTCTTTTTGTACCAATACGATGCTATATGATGGAGGGCCTCCGGAGTGGATCCCAGACAGCATAAATGAGCATCCTCTCCTCTCCCTGATTTGGGTCCTAAAAGCTCTGCTACCAAGCTCTCACTGTCATTGCTGCCCTGGGACATAGAATGCCTTGCTTGTCACTGGGTTCTTAAGAATACTGTTCCCCTGTTATCACTCCCAAATTGACTGCTACTCATCATGATTCCTTTATTGCATCCTTGACTTATTGGAGGCAGTAGGTGTGTAGGGGCAGCAGGCCTCTGCAAACAATCCTTTGTTGAAGCAACACTTCTTTGAATTGAAACATCTTTGGCCATTTCTGTGCACGGTGACTAGAAACTCAAACTGCACAAAACATCCTCAGGAATGTAGAAGGAAACAAATGCCTGCAGAATTGACTCAGAGCCTCCTGACGCATATAACATTTCTTCTTTCCTCTAATCATTCCAGAGTTTTCAGCTGGCCTTTTCTCATGAAAAAGGCATGAGGGTCCTTTCTCCTTATCTTCTTTGGGTAGACAGAGCCAGGAGGCACAATGGAGTGCCTGGGAATATAGTGTACATTTGGCTGAATATAAAAGGAAATATACGATTTTGTGGACAATTTATTTTCACTTCATTCATTCTCAGGGGTCCACGGTTTTCGCCTCATTGATTTTCTGTGTTCATTGACTTGAAGCCTGCTGTTGACGGGAGGTTTCTTCTCAAGCCGTCTCTTTTACTGCCTTGGCAACTCTTTGTTTGAAGACTGAACGAGTTTCAACTAATCTCAGTGGCCTACCTACTTACACTTGTCTTTCTAGTAGATGTATTAGATACTATATGATCTTTTTTACTATCAGTGTTAAAATTTGAAGGGATCTTATAGCTCATTCTAGCCTGAACTCCTTCATTAAAGCTGAGGACATCAAACCCAGGGAGGTCAAAGGATTTACCCAAGACCACACAGCTGGAAAGGTGGCAGAGCAAGACAGCTTCAGAGGAAGAAAGTAAGGGGAGAAAAGAGAGGAAGAGCTGCACTCAAGATGTATCAGGATGCTTTGTGGATGCAGGTAGCAACACTCACACTAGCTTACATCATAAGGGCGGTTATCATCTCACAGATCAGGAAGACCCAGGGTAGGGCAGGATCCAGGTGCAGTACGATTAGGGCTCAGATCCCACTTCTTGGTGACTTCTGAACACCCAGCCTTCTTCAGGTGCCCAGCTATCAGCATTATTCTCAGAGTGGCTCCCCTCTGGGTACGGTGATGACTACCAGCTGCAGCGGGACCAATATGCTTCTTTGTTCACGTCCAGATGGAGAGAGCAAGAGAGAAAACCCTCCCTTCAAGCTGATTGGGCCAGCTTAGTCACATGCGTGCTTCTAGATGGGTAACAATTGCTTAAGTCAGGCTGCAAGCTGTGTCTCTGCCTCACTGGGCCAATCTATCAGGGAGAAAGGCTCAGCCTGTTCCGTTTAGAGCCATCAGAGCCTTCCTTTTGAGATAGGGATGGGGTCAATTTCCTATGTATCACTTGAGTTTCAAGGAGCAGAGGTTGATCAGGGTTCCTTTAGAAAGGGGGTGGGGGGTGGCGCCGTGGCACAGTGAGTTAACACCCTGGCCTGAAGCACCGGCATCCCATATGGGCACTGGTTCGTGGCCAGCTGCCCCTCTTCCAATCCAGCTCTCTGCTATGGCCTGGGAAAGCAGTAGAAGATGGCCCAAATCCTTGGGCCCCTGCACCCACATGGGAGACCCGGAAGAAGCTCCTGGCTTCAGGTCGGCACAGCTCTGGCTGTTACTGCCAATTGAGGAGTGAACTAGCGGATGGAAGACCTCTCTTTCTCTGCCTCTCTTCTCTCTGTGTAACTCTGACTTTCAAATAAATAAACAAAAATATTTTTTTTTAAAAAGAGGGGAGGAGTGGGTAGGTAAGTAAAAGAGCAAACATATCCCTCACACCAGAAACCAATAGGCAGTAACCTTCACATGTGAAACACATAGCACAGATGTTATGTGCTGTTCTTCTGTTTATTAAAGACTGTTGAATTGTGGGATGAATTATACCTTTGAAAATTACCCTGGGCCGGGGATGAAATAGGAAAGGGACCAGCCATACCTCCTCCTGCCTATGGAAACTATGTCTTATGATGAGAGAGGCCAGAAGGAAAGAAAAGACAGAGGCTACCCTACCAGATTTATAGAAGGGGTGCCGGTGTCAAGGTAGGGGTGGAGCTGGGTGCCTGTATCAGGGTAAGATCTGTGTGGAACCTCCCAGTCTGGGCAGGAATCCTTAGGCCACTATGAGTGAGCCTGGAACAGAAGGAAGCTTAGAGGCTTCACCTGAAAATTCTCTTCTGGATTAATCATAATCCTCTCTTAACAAAACACAATCCTTTTCAGGTGGGGTTGTCCGTGCGTCACCTGTCACAGTAATAACGAGGCTCCCACCCGGCTATGCGCTTGCCCTTTTTCTGGGTTGTGATCTGCCTTCTTCCTGAAGCTTGCATTTATTGCCATCCATGAATGCTAGTCTCAGGGCAGAATTCCCTCCCCACCACGATGCATTGTTTGACTCCTGGCCATTGCTAGAACTTTTTACTATTCTGAACACTACTCATCTAAATTTATTGTCCTGGCCTTCCTCGGCTGCTCCATTGGGTGTGTTTGAAAGGTAGTGCTTTGAGGTTTGTGAAAAGCATTTTTGAGAAACTTGCAGTTAGATAACATCCCTGGGTCTCAGTGATCCTTTTTTAAGCATCACCGCCATCTACATGAATCATCCTGTTTTTGATGCATAGACAAAAGCTGTGGAAGTGGCTCCATAGGGCTTGGGGAGGGGGCTGTTTCTAGGAGCAGATCCTTCCAGGCTGCAGAGGCAGCTCAGTCTGAGTTGTGGGGGTGGTGTGGAAAAGCTTTGGCTCCTGAATTACAATAAGGATTGGAATCAAGAGAGCCCACAAAGATTCTGCCCATAAAGCTGTTTCACTCTTATTTTCTTTTTTTGGAAGTGAGGCCCCAAGTATTAATGTTTTCCCCCCACTGAATGCAATTTTGCACATAGAGTGCAAAAAAGGGAGAGACTCAAATTGTTCTGCATCTCTCTCACTCTCTTTCTCTCTCTCTTTTCTGAATAGCTTACTGGAGTGCCCAGAATCTTGGGGCATGTGTGCTGGTATATTCTGAGTCTGAGTGATGTTGGTTTTTCAAGGCTGTGGGGGGTTCTGCCATTTTCTCAGGCTTGTCTGCGGCACCTTGTTGCCTGTGATGTCGCCGTCCTCAGTTCCTAAAGCTGAATGCTCTGATGGCACTACTGGCAGGCTCAGTCTCACCCCAGGACTGAAGAAACAATGCTGATGATAGAAATATGTCTTCAGGCTCAGCCCTATCCACCATCCAGTAGCTCTGAGAATTTTCTCAAATGCCCCTCCAGACTCAGGATGCCATGCTGTGCCACATCTGTTGACTTTCCATACCTGCCAATGTCCTTTGCTGCCAGCAAGCTCCAAGGGTAAGCCCTGATCTCCTGTATGCCCCCAAATCACTGCATCCCACCGTGCCCTGTGATTCCATCCATCAGTGGCTGCCTGCTTCGTTTTAGCACCCCTACCTCTAATATTCTCTACAAAGCAGAGCCCTTCCCTGAGCCTCTGTGCTGGACGGATTTCTTCACACTGCAGGTAGCTCTTACTAGCCTTTCTCTCTGGACCTGATCCATACCCTCTGCCTCCCCCTACTTGCTCATGAGGGCCTGACTACTGCCTGGACTTGTCGCCGCATTGCACAGAGCATGTCGATGACCGCCTGCCTCTCGCCTGATGGGCCAGGTCCTTTGACACAGTGTCTTAGACCAATGGTTTGAATAGGAGGGCTGTAGATGCTGGAGTGCTGTAAGGGATCCAGGCATCCATATGTCTGCCAAGCCTTGTCTGGAGACTGAATGTGGAATGTCTTATAGAAATACACTCATTATGTTTTGAAAATGTGTGTAGATACTTCCGTATCTAATTTAATTAGACATAGATTTATTTAAAAGCATAGCTGAATTCGTAGCATCTTTTAGTCACTGTGTATCTTCTCAATCAATCAACGGATGCCAAAAATACAAGTGCAAACACAGTGCAATGTTAAAGTCCAAGTAAGTCCAAATTGGCAGTCATTTTCTGCCCTAACCTGCTCTTGGATCTGCTAACTTCCTTGGGTTGCAGTGTTCTGCCTGCAGTGGCAAAACTCCTCAGGAAGGGTTCATTCTGCATTCAGTGTGAACCTGTGCTAGCTACAATGCGTAGGGGGCATCAGGGTTAACCCCTTCACAGCTGTCTCAAGGCAAACTGACTAAGGGACTGTACTGGCCTCAGAGCCACTAAGCTTGTCACAACTGCCTTGTGATGAGTGTTGCAATGGAACAGGCCTTGTTTTTGAGCGTGTTTTGACTTCACATCTCTAAGCATGGCCAAATCCTTAAAGGCTAATGCAGGACTGGGCTCTGAAAGATTCCCAAGACATTTCCATTAATCTTAGAAACAAGATCCAGTTTCTGAGTTGTCCTGAGCCAGCATCCATGTAGATAGCCCATTCTGAAGGGATGAACAGAAGGAAAAGGCAGCCGGAACAAATAACTTCCAAGTTAATCTTTTGCCAAGACTAACCCAGCTTGGACCAGACTGTAGATTCCTGAAGGAAAAAGCTGGAATTTCCCTCCCATACTCCCATCCCTTCTACACCCCACCTACACTATAGTAACAATGTACCCAGGTTGAAGTCCGAGATAGTGGATTCCAAGGGGAAGCCCCTCAGCTCCAGGGCTGCGTGAAGCCTGGCCTTGAACCCAATATAACCTTCCCATGGCCTTCTGAACCTCTGAGGTTTTTGCAGAGGAGAAAGGGTTGAAAGCTAGAGCAGAGGAGCGAGTAGAGCAGGGGGCTGAATCCAGGAAACCTTACTGGGCACCAGGGTGGATGAAGTCTCCCTGCCTCCCTCAGACACAGAGGAGCTGTCCCGAGTGTCAAAGCGACCATCTGCTACCTGTCTCCTCTGTGGGGGAAGACTTATGTAAATGACACACATGTCTGGGGATTGCATTGTCCCAGGTGGAGCGGAGCCCTCCACAGGGCTTGGTGGGGCCATTCGGTTGGATGTAGTATCCATTGCCCTGGCCCATCCTTTCTGAGTCAGCAGGCAAGCCCTGGAGAGCTGGCCTGTTGGGCAACTCCTGGGTGGGAGAGGAAGTAGAGGCCTTGGAATTGCCACACCATCATGCCATCCCCTGAACGCTGAAACAGGTAGTGATAACAACCAAGTTTCCTTGTTCCTGCCTGTTTCGGAAGAGCCTGCCGTGCGCCGTAAACATGAGTTCTGTGCCTTGTCTGGGCTGTGAGAAAATCCAGGGCAAGTGGAATGATCTGGCCGTAATGACCCTTCCTCTGAGGTTGGTGGAGAGTGTTAACCTGGGCCTGTGCTCAGCACTCTGGATGCAATGAAGAAAGAGATGGCCATGGTTCCCACCTTCATGAGCTTGTGGTGCGAAGGAAGGCAGGTCTGGGACCAGCGCCATGTCCCAGAGGGTTAAGCCACCGCCTGGACGGGCATCCCATAAGGGCGCCCATTCATGTCCCGGTTGCTCTACTTCTAATCTAGCTCCCTGCTAATGTGCCTTGGAAAGCAGTGGAAGATGGCCCACGTGCTTGGGCCCCTGCTTCCATGTGAGAGACCTAGAAGAAGCTCCTGGCTCCTGGCTTTGGCCTGGCTCAATACCGGCCATTGCAGCCATTTGGAATGTGAACCAGCAAAAGGAAGACCTCCCTTTCTCTTTCTCTCTCTTTCTCTCTCTCTCTCTTTCTCCCTCTCTCTCCCACCCTCCCTCCCTCCCTCCCTCTTCTCCCCACCCCCGTCTTTCAAATAAATAAATCTTAAGAAGGAATAACAAAAAGAGAAGAAAGGCAGATCTAAGTCTAGATCTAAGGAAAGAAAGAAAGTAAATACATCCATATATGATTACATATTCTGGGAAGGAAACAAAATGTGCCCAGAGGGAATGACAGTGGGTTTCCTTTAGAAAGTCGAGGAAGGCCTCTTATCAGAGGCAGTGTTTAATAGTGACTTAGGAAGTGTGAGACGGAATCATCCTTCGTGGGATCAGGAGTTATGAGTGCTTTGGACTGAGGGAAAAATGAGTTCCAATACCCTGGGGCAGGAAAGAGCTCGCTGCTCTGATGAACTTGAAGCCCTCAAGTCATAGGAGCTGTGTCCCCAACATTACCCAATGACAGGAGAAGTTCCCAATTAAATCTGGACTAATTGAGGAACTGAAGTTTATTAGTAATCTGGAGTTTAATCCAAGTTATTTCAAAATGGAGGGGGGTGACAAAAATATTCAGAAACCTGTCTTTAACAGACTGACCTTGAATTCTGCTGCTTGGTTTTATGTTAAGACTTTCAGTAGCACAATGATTTTTACTACCAAGTGGAATTCTATTTTGCATCATGACATGTGCCTTTAGAAGCAGGAGAGAATTGTATTCTTGATGGTAAAAGAAAAAAATGATTAGAAAGAAGAAATCTTAGGGGAAAAAAAACCACACACACACATAAGAAGCAAGCCAAGGCAAAGACCAAGCTCTTATCTGCACAACCCCAGATCCTGGTCAAGAAAAGCTCGGAGAGATCAGAGATGAGTCTTAATCTGTGATAAACAGATGGGGAGACAGAGAGAGCTGTTGTCCTTGGTGGGGCCTGGGACAAGTCTAAGGGATTGAATTTGGAGAATGGAATTTTCTGAGCCAGGTTAGGCTGCCTGACAGCTAATATGGGAGGCACTGTGTTTGTGTAGGGTTTTTCTGTGGGATCATGGATCCTGATGTGGAGTACAAAGTTTATACAATGTCTGTCTGTGTGTGTCTAAGGTATACACACAAATGAAGAATAATATGCAATGACAAATACAAAATTGTGAAGGACTCTTTCAGAACCTCAGAAGATTCCTGGGCAGGTGAGGGGCCCTGAATCTTAAACTGCATGCACTTCATGGTCTCTCGTGCCTGTGTGCAAGAACTCTCATACATGCCATGTGACTTAGTTTACTGGACATAGGAAAAAGGCACCAAATGTGGATCACATGAAAAGTCGCCGCTGTGCTAGAGAAAAAGGAAAAGAACCAGATAGGCCAACATTCATTGCCTGAGAGGTCATCAGGGCAGAACTGTGGGAAAAGGATGAAGAGAGTGAGCTGAGCCAGACATGTGGTAAGTCTTCCGCCACCTCTGCTAAATGGCACCTTTCTCCCCGTAAGGCCTGTGATTAGTTTCACATGTAAAAAGACATTGTCATCCTTGTTGGTAATCAGCGTGTGGTAGGTACACCGTAGGCCACACAAAGTACAGTGCATGTAACAAAATTCCATCACCTTTGAACTTAATCCACTGAGGAGAGCAATAGTAGGAACTGCCTTAAGTCACATATAGGGAAATGCTTCGGGGCGCCAGATTCTGTCCCGGTTGCCCCTCTTCCAGGCCAGCTCTCTGCTGTGGCCCGGGAGTGCAGTGGAGGATGGCCCAGGTCCTTGGGCCCTGCACCCCATGGGAGACCAGGATAAGCAACTGGCTCCTGCCTTCGGAACAGCGCAGTGCGCTGGCCGCAGCGCGCCAGCCGCAGCGGCCATTGGAGGGTAAACCAATGGCAAAAGAAAGACCTTTCTCTCTATCTCTCTCTCTCACTGTCCACTCTGCCTGTCAAAAAGTAAAAAAAAAGTAGGGAAATGCTTGTATCAGGACCCCAACATTTCCAGGTCCCTAGTACCCTTGGCCATACCTAGTAGTGGTCAGCGATCTCAAGCCAGACCCTTCAGCCTGCCCTGTTGATGATTGGAATTTGCCTTCACATCTACGTTTTTCCTAAATTGATTCCTATGCTTTGATTCCATCCTTCCTGCTGACCCCATGAAATCACAAATCACATCTCATTCCCTTGGTGACTTTAATAAACTTCAATGCCATGACTTTATGCCCTGATTAGAAAGGTAAGCCTCTTGTACTATCTTTTCTAGAATTATTTTGTGTTATTGAGCAAAAGCTTACTGAGCACTTACTGTGCACCAGACACTGAGTTAGGTGTTGGGGGCATACAGGCTGATGAAGAGCAAGTTCCCAGTTGCAGGTATCCATTACCTTGTAAGAAAAGCAGACTTGGAGATACACAGAGGACAATCAGGGCATTTAGAAAGAGTATTCTGGAGGAAGAAAGCACAGAATGACTGCTAAATATTGAGAATCTGCAATACTGGTTCAAGCTGTCAGGGGACACTCTTTAGGACTGAGGGTCTTAGCATGTCCTTCACATGACAGCCTGTGGAAAGCCCTAGGGAGGCTTGACTTAACAAGGTGCTGGTCACTGGCTTGGGATACTTTGGATCACAAACACTGAGTATTTTCTTCCTTGGACCAGATGTTCTCTGAGGGTCTCTTCCTACTCCTAATTGGGTAAATCTTAGGTTTGAAAAATTTCATGGGAGCCCAGATGAATGGCATAAAAAGTGACTGCTAGTTTTTTTTGACTTCTGTTTTGGTGGAGAGCAGTTGCACAGCAAAGCTGACTGTTGTCAAGGTTTTGCTTTTGGGAGTCCTGTTGCCCTTTATATTTGCAGTGCTTTGTAGGTAATAGTCGCAGTGCTAGAGTGAACCTGCAATTTTAGAGTGGCTGTAAATCCACTCGTTCAAGATTCCAGTATCCTGGGCCTAGTGCTCACCCTTTTAGCTCCATGAGAAAATGATGACTGTAAAAGTGACTGCCCAGGCAGGGTGTAGGCTGGAGAAATGAAAGCCTGCAAATTACTTTTAAAACATTTTACTGTGGGCATCTGAATTGAAGGATGATAGAGCAAATTTGGTCTTGTTGAAAGAGATGGTTGTATAAAAGTAACACCTATGGCAGCTCTTTTCAAAGCAGTGTAGAGTGCTGTGTTTGCTAACTGGAATCACAAAGTCTTACTGGGATACCCACGCCCAGTGTTTGGTTACGTGAGACATCTACTGAATTTCTTGTGCCTGACACTAGGATACTTATCGGGTTGCAAGTATCTATGTAAGCTTAGTTTTCTTTGTATGTCATGTTTCTGCGATGAGAATCTTAAATGTTTGACATGAGTGATAGGCTATGAAAGTGCTAAAAGCACTACTGCCAATACCTAATTTGGGGGGACCCAAAGACTTCATGTCTGCGTGGTTATCTACCCAACTGCCACCATATGGTGCTTCTGTCACCGTAAGTCTTCATCAGTCTTATTAGCATGTTTCACTCATATGTTAAAGTTCAAAATAAAATGAAGTAATGCCAATAATATTTTTAAATTTGTGACTGTTTTAATTTTAGGATGTATTTTACTTTAAAATTGTTTGAAATTTATTTTCATTTTATTTGAAAGACACAGAGACAGAGTCAGGCATGCAGAGATCTTCCATCAGCTGGGTCTCCCCAAAATGCATGCAACAGCTGGGGCTGGGCCAGACTGAAGCCAGGAGCCCAGAACTCAATCTGAGTCTCCCACGTGAGAGGCAGGGGACCAAGTCCTTGGGCGATCACTGCCACCTTCCCGGGGTGCACATTAGCAGGAAGGTGGATCAGGAGCAGGGTAGTGGCACTCTAACCAGGCACTCTGATACAGGATATGGACACCCCAGTGATCTAACCACTGTAACAAACATTCATCCCACTGTTTTAGAATTATAATGAAGATACCTAGTTTATGTAACTTTAGAACTTATTTTTCTTAAAAAATTATAACATTCTGGATTTATTTAAACAAACACGCTTGGGGCCAGCACTGTGGCACAGCTGGTTAAAGCCCCAACCTGAAGCTCCTGCATCTCACATGGGCACTGGTTCACCTCCTGGCTACTCCACTTCCAATCCAGCTCCCTGGGAAAGCAGCGGAGGATGGCCCAAGTGCTTGGGCCCCTGTACCCACATGGGAGACCCGGTAGAAGCTCTTGGCTCCTGGCTTCGGATTGGCTCAGCTCCAGCTGTTGTGGCCATTAGTGGAGTGAAGCAGCAGATGGAAAACCTCTTTCTCTCTGTCTCTACCTCTCTCTGTAACTCTTTCAAATAAAGAAATCTTAAAAAAGAAAACCACACATACTCACATTTTTATGTCTCCTTTCATTACAGAAAACAAAGGCAAAAAATTCTATTAAAGAAAATATACTCCCCAAAAGGATTTGTTCAAGTCTTAACCCCCACTACCTTTGAACATGACCATTTTTAAAAATAGTGTCTTTGTGAATTTAAAGAAACTAAGAAGATGTTTTACTGGATTAGCGTGGGCTCTAATTCAATAAAAAGTGTCCTTTTAAGAAGATGGAAATTCAGAGGTGGGCGTTTAGCCTGCCCTGTTGATTAAATAATTAAACCCACATCCTCCATTAGAGTTCCTCGATTTGGTTCCTGCCTCTGGCTCCTTACTTCAGCTTCCTGCCAATGCAAACCATGGGAGGCAGCAATGATGGCTCAAGTAATTGCATTTCTTCCATCCACAAGGGAGACTTGGAGTGCATTCCTGGTGCCTGGCTCTGGCCCTGGCCCTAGCCCTGGCTGTTCCAGGCATTGGGGGAGTGAACCAGTGGATGGATGCTCTTTCTGTCTATCTCTCTCTGCCTCTCAAGTAATTACATTTTTAAAGGAAAAGGAAGAGGGAAATTTGGACACAGACATACAAGGCAACATACAAGCCAAGGCTAGCAAATAGCAGAAGCTAAGAAGGCAGGGGAGGCTCGTCCACTAGAGGCTTCAGAAGGAGCATGGCCCTGCACACAGCTCAGGCTGGGCTTACAAGCTTCCAGAACTGTGAGAGTAAAAATTCCTGTTGTTTTAAGCCACCCACTTTGAGGGACTTTCATAGGAAATGAACACACCTTCCTTCCCCTAAACTTGCATCCTAGCTATTGAGTCCCCGTGAAGATTGTCTAAATCAAAATGGAGTTGCTTGTGTTAAAGCCTAACAAACAATTTAAAAAAATCTGAGAAGTTGTAAAGCAAAGGATCCCATGCATGAATGCCTAATGTCAAGAACTGTCACAAAAGGCTTGTTAGAATCACAGTCTTACACAACCTACATAAAAAAAATACTTCTTTAGCAATGTCCATCCTAAAGCTGTCTATCAACCTTTCTGTTGATCCTTGCAGTCAAGGACAATTGATTCAAAACAATGTATGTAATCTTCCTCATTTTGTTCTTAAAAACTTCCCCTTGCCTTAATGTCCTTGAATACGGTAGGTCCTGTGTGTTGCTATTGCAATGCTCAGCTGTTCCTCAATAAACTCAATAGGAGCTGGAGAATCTCCCTCCATTCAGCAGTTGGGTTGATGGTCCCTAATTCAGTGTTTGCCTTCTGAAGGTTTATCAACACCTGTGCTTCTGTCTGAGGCAGACAGCTCAGAGCGCACAAATGACTCCTTGTCTATGGGACACGCGGAAGCCTGGAGGTATGTCAGCAGCCAAAAGCCAAAGTGTCTGTTTACTGGGCTTTAGTGACACAGTCTAAGGGATGACTCAGGGAGTATTACAGTGGTGTTTGTCACCAAAGTCGGGAACCCAGGCCCTCTAAGTAGTGCGGCTGTGATGTTAATAGCTTGGGAATTTCCATAACACGGCATCTGATCTTCTTGAATTCAATAAAGGGATTCAACAAAGGTTGCCTGGTTTATCTTCAACAAATGTGGCTCCTTTGTTTGACCATTGGCTTAATGATTGTTCTAAAAGAGAACTAGTATTGGAAACAATTTTATTGTTTATAATTTGTAGTTTTGCCAGTTGGTAGACTTCTTGTACTGGCCTCTCCTTCTCATTCTTTCCTGCATTTGTGACAGGTTACACCGGGTGGGCTGGTGGTGTCTCAGCATTCATATGGTAACCTACAAGGCTGAGCAAAATGCTTGTGGAAAATGGAATTAAAAGATAAATTTATTTTGATGCAAAAAATTTTTGAAGTTTTCTTATAATTCGCATATTCCATGAACTTTTTGAAGACTCATCATATACATGGATTTCAAAATTTTTTGCATAGAAATAAACTTTTTTTTTATTTGACAGGCAGAGTTAGACAGTGAGAGAGAGAGAGAGAGAGAGAGAGAGAGAGAGAGAAAGGTCTTCCTTCTGTTGATTCACCCCCAAAATGGCCACAGTGCGCCAGCCCGAAGCCAGGAGCCAGGTGCTTCCTCCTGGTCTCTCATGCAGGTGCAGGGGCCCAAGCACTTGGGCCATCCTCCACTGCCTTCCCGGGCCACAGCAGAGAGCTGGACTGGAAGAGGAGCAACTGGGACTAGAACCCGGCACCCATATGGGATGCCAGCGCCACAGGCAGATGATTAACCAAGTGAGCCACGGTGCCGGTCCCTAGAAATAAACTTTTAATTCCATTTTCCATGAACTTTTCGAGGTACCTTCATGTGTGTTCTAGCCAAGATCTTGATGACAACCACATTTTATCTTATTTAGTTAAATTAGTCATTATTACAACAGAGAAATATCCTGGCCATAAAATAGCAGAGTGATAGAGGTAGGCATTTGCCCTGTTGATTAATATGCTGGCTGAGATGTCAGTGTCCTATATTGGAGTACCTGGGTTTGAGTCCCAGCTCCAATTCCTGATGTTAGCTTCCTGCTAAGGCAGAACCTAGGAGGCAGCAGCAGTGACCAAAGTAGTTCTATCCCTGCTAATCACATGGGAGACTTGGATTGAGTTCTTTGCTCCTGGCTTCAGCCTGGCTCAGCTCCAGCCATTGTAGGCATTTGGGGAGTGAACCAGCAGATAGGAGGTCTCTTTCTTAGTCTGTCTCATATAAAAAAAAAAAAAAACAAAATTATGAAATCAGAAAAAAAGAAATACAGCTTATTTTAAAAATATAGTTAATAATCATAAAGCAGGTGATAAAAAATAAGCTCATCTATATAATTCAGTTTTCTTATATAACCAATTCCTAAACATTATGTATTTAGATAAATCTGAATTTTGTACTCAGACTCTCTTTTTAAAATTTGTTTACTTATTTGCTTATTTAAAAGGCGGAGAGAATGGCAAAGAGGGAGAAAAAGAGACAGAGCTCCCATCTGCTCTTTCATTCCCCTAAAGTCTACCAACAGCTGATGCTGGGCCAGGCTAATACTAGGAGCTGGGAACTCAATCCCAAGTGGGTGGCAAGTATCCAATTACTTGAGCCATCACCAATTCCTCCCAGGATATGTGCTGATAGAAAGCTGGAGACAGGACCCCCAGTTGGGAATCAAACCTGGGTACTACGATATGGGATATGGGTATCTGAACCACTAGGCTAAGTGCCTGCTCCACTTTTTTTCTCTCTTTTTAAAATCTGTAATGAATTTGGAGACCATAGGCTGGGATGGTAGCGTACATCTAGAACTCAGAGCATCAGATATAATAAGATACAAGTTTTCTCCAGGCCCACAGAGAAGGGGCTATACTGTGACTAAAGATTCTAAACAAATGTGTAATAATCCAGTGAGAGAGATATTGTGTCCACCTAAAGGGTATGATCAAAACAGAAAATAGGGTCCAAAGAAGTATAATTATCCTGGGAGGAACATTGTTGACTTGTAAATGGATACCTTCATCCTCTGTTGTTCCTTTGAGTTTGATTCATGTATAAAGTGAGTTGAATTAAAATTTCATCTAGATACTCTGCATACCTCAAAATCAGTGTGTCCTAAACTAGCATAGATCACAGCAAACACTAGGCTCTGAAAAATTTTTTTGAGGTGCTTGCATTGTGAGTTAAGCCATTGCTTGTGGCATCAGCATCCGATATTGGAGTGCCTGTTCAGCTCCGTAGCTGCTCTGCTTCCTATCCAGCTCCCTTCCAGTGTGCCTTGGAAGGCAGTTGATGATAACCCAAGTACCTGGGCCCCCACCACCCATGTAGGAGACCTGAATAGGGTTTCTGGATTCTGACTTTGGCGTGGCCCAGCCCTGGTTGTTGTAGGCAGTTGGGGGGAGTGAATCAGTGGGTAGAAGGTCTCCTCTGTCTCTCCCTCTCTTTCTGTCATTCTATCTTTCAAATAAGTAAATCTTTAAAAAATATTTTTGAACAATAAATGAATAAATGGCTTATCTGCCCCAACCCAAATCCTATTGCTCAGAATTTCCTTTATTAGTTAATGGCCCTAACATTTAGATTACTACATTGTCAAGCTGGGAACCTCTGAATCAATTGATTTTATCCTCTAATGCTATTCATGTCTCATTGATCACCATATATCAATCCAGTTAACTGTTTACTGTTCCTTGAAAATTGTACCACACCAGTTGGTCTGCCAGAAAGGTGGGGACTTGGTGGTTCCCAACCACCTGACCTGACCAGGTGAAGTCTTCCCAACCTCCTCCAGACAGCTTGAGTCCACCCCTCTAATAAAGTACAGCCTTCTACCACCATGGTTTAGACGTCTCCCAGCCTGTTTAAAACCTCCTGAGCCAAAAACCCCATAGTTCATCTCTGAATATTATGGTCCCGGTTTCTATTCTAGTGAGACACACTGGATGGTGAGAACATGACGGTGAAATGAAAGGAAGGACCATACTGTGGCGAGGCTGGGGGAAGGGTGATGTGTGCTGTCCCTGGCTAACTTTGGCCTGAGAAGGAGCTGTGAGGACATAGAGAAGCACTGAGCTCAGGATGGGCACAAAGCCGATGGGGGAGTTGGGAGTGGGCTAACTGAGGTGGTGACTGTTGTAATCCACCTTTTTGTGAGAAGCAGATGAGTGTCCTCTGAAAAGAAATGGGTCTCTGAATGGTGAAGTACGCGTGTGCCCTGCCCTTGAACAAGTGCAGGCGTAGAAAGGGAGCAGAGCGACCTCAGGAGGGGAGCGGAGTGACACCTGCGTTATGAGAGAGGTGGCTGCCGCTCTTCCCCTGCCACTAAACACCCTTGACGTGCAAAGGAAAGCGCTGATGGAATGGAGAAAGCAACACCCCAGGGGCTGAAGCCCTGCCCCAGGAGAAAGACACTTGCACCCCACAAAGGCTGGTGGGTGGGTCTGACGTCCCTCTGCCTCTGGGAAGGAACAGTGGCTCTGCCTGGAGTCTGTCCCTATCCTAATCAGCATAACTAAAGAAGTCCCTTGCTGAGAGTCAGGGTACCCTGGTAGAGCTCTGCTCAGGTTTGAATGTGTTCCTACTTTACTCTGCATGACTGAAAAGCTCTGCAATAAATGGGGCATAGAATAATTTGGACATTCCTGGCATCGAGCAAGTTCATGAGGCTGGGAGGTAGGTGACAGGACATCACTGGAGCATGAGGCTCTTCTGTGAATCAGTGAGGGCTGAATTCTAGCCTATGTTAACTGTTTAGTGGACCCTAAGTCCCAGCACATTTTACTGTGGTCATAGGCAACACACAGGGTAAGATAAGACCATTTCAGTGTAACAAATTTATGGGAAGATGCCACCACCTTAGCAACTCTATAATGAATGCTGGAAGAATCTTAGGCCACTCTTCTAGAGATCCAGGGACTTTTATCAATGACATCATTGGTTGGTAAATGGGCTGTAGGAGAATTATTTTTATTCACTAGGGTGGTGAGTCCCTAATGCTAGCTTTGTGTGGGAATAAATTAGAGACTCTGGCGGAGGGGTTTCTCCATGTCATTCACTGTATTCACTTGGTCTGAGATTTTACCTTTCCTCTACATTAAGCTGAACCTAAGCATCAGTTAGCAGACATCCCAGAATGTGAAACAATCTATAATTGATAACCTGTCTTTCTTTAAGAGTCAACATCATGAAAAAGTTGTGTTTTTGTTGTGGGGGGATATCCTAGACTGAGGACACTAGAGAGACATAATAACCAAGTGTAATGAATTGAACTGGCTTAAATCTCAGATGGGAAAAAGCCCATAAAGGGCATTTGGGAAACAACTGGGGAAATTAGAAATTCGAATTAAGTGTTTATTAGATTATTGGAATTCATGCCAATTTTCTTAGGTGGGACAATGTTTGGTGGTTGTTAGAGAGGTTTTTCCCCCTTTGGAGTGCATGAGAAAGTATTTAGGGTAAAGTTGAATGACTTCTACAACTTTCAAATGGTTCTGCAGAAAGAAAAGTTAGGTGGATAGAGCAAACACAGTCAAATGTAAATAATTTGTGAATTTAGGTCAAGGGGATATTGATATTCATTGTGATGTTGTTAAGTGTACTTTTTAACAAGATAGCAATTTTTCAGAATAAAGATCAAGAGGAAAATATTCAGTTCCTCTTGTGATAATGTTTTATTGGTACAGTGTGTTTGGGCTGTGCTCCCTGGAATGATATAAATGACTTTAAAAAAAACCATTTTAGAAATAAATAATGCATGGCCGGCTCTGTGGCGTAGTGGGTTAAGCTACCGTGTGCAGCGCTGTCATCCCATATGGGCACTGGTTTGAATCCTGGCTGCTCCACTTGTGAACCAGCTTGCTGCTAATGTGCCTGGGGCAGCATCAGAAGTTAGACCAAGTGCTTGGGCCCCTATACCCACCTGGAAGTCCCAGAAGAAGCTCCTGGTTCTTGGCTTCAGCCTGGACCAGCCCTGGCCATTGTAGCCATCTGGGGAGTGAACCAGAGAATGGAAGAGCTCTTTCTATCTCTCTGTGTCTTCCCCTCTCTCTCTGTAATTCTGACTTTCAAATAAATAAATAAATACATCTTTTTTAAAAATAAAGAAATGAATAATGCAGCAATCCTCTTTCTTTTATGCAATTACAGACATAGGCAATAGTTGCTTTCTGTTAATATCCAAATAAAAACTTAGGAACCCCACATGGATGCTGCTGCTTCTTCCTCTTCTTTCTCCTCCTCCCTTTCTCCCCCTTCTTCTTTTTTATTTAAGTTATTTATTTGAGAGTCAGAGAGACAGACAGCTAGACAGACAGAGCTCTCTCTTCTGCTGCTGAACTGCTCAAATGCCCACAATTGCCAGGGCTGGGCCAGGTGCAAACCAGGAGCTGGGAACCAAGAACTCAACCCAGGTCTCCCATATGGATGGCCAGGACTCAATTACTTGAGCCACTACCACTGCCTCCCAGAATCTGCATTGCCAGGGAGCTGGATATAAAATCTAGGGATGTGGGACCCAGGCATCCTGACTGGGTATCTCAACTGCTGTGCCAAATGCCTGACCCTTTCTTTAAGATGCACTGGTCCGGAAATCCGGATGTCTAGAAAGTGCTGCTCCAGTGTTTGGCTTGTGCCAGACAGTGTTCTCCAAAATTCTCTGTGACATGCACTCACAGAAAATGACAATAATTTGTATGGCCAATGGCATGAGGCTGCTGATGTCTGAAGGTGATGAGGCCAGAAACTCTGGCTGTCCCCAACACGAAGGGCTCACTGTCTTGGCACTCCCTTGAGCCAGCCATTTGGGCCACACCATTGTGCCATGGTCCATTGGCTGGGAAACTGCTTTCTAGCTCAAAAATGCTGTGAATTGCTTTAGATAGGATTTGAAACATTTGCTTGGGAAAAAAAAAAAGTTATCTAGTATCTGCCTAACACACTATGAACTCCTGCTTATGATACTCAGAGATTTAGGTATCACTATGTGTTGGTGAAGGCACTAAGTACCAGCGTGGTAACCTCTCTAACACATTTCCGTCTGTGTCATCACTCATCACTACACTTGTTATGATGGATCTTGAGTTGTAACGAGGTTAACAATGAAGCAACCTCCTCCAGGAGCATATGGAGCAAACTCAGGAGCTGATGTTCTATCTCTGGCTTTTGTGATTCAGGCCAACTTGAATGGATCAAGAGCAGGCAAGAAATGACTCTGAAAACAGAGGACTCAAAAGGAAATGTTAAGCCAGTGTAATCCAGACCTTTTTAATGAAGCAACATTTTGTTTTTAAAGGTCAGATTTCTGCAGTTAAATAATTTACGTCAATTCATTTCTCTATCAGGAGGCTGCTTTAATGGAGAGGAAAGAGTACTCACTGAGCTTGGGAAAGTGATTTCTTAACCTTCTCAGTGCACCAGCCTGGTGTGATCCTTAAAAACACTGATCCCAAGCAGATTCTGAATCACTTGTCCTGTGAAAGCCCCTCACACAAGTGATTTCCAGTGTGCCACCAAATGCTGAGGGTTAGAAGCAGAAGGTGGTGGTAAAACACTGAGAAGTAGAAAGTGCTTTACAAATATGAGACATTCATCTTATAACTAATGATATTTCCTTCTTCTCCTAATTTCCCAACATGGCTAACTCATTTTGAGTGGGGTTGTTTTCTTTTTTTCCTTCCTGGAATTCCTGTGGTCTCATTCTCTCAGTTGCTCAGTGAGGACCCACATACCTGTGGTTGAGACAAAAGAGGTAAATGGAAGGCACCTGCATGGGGGCATGTGAGGGTGCTACCAACTGAGAGTGTACTTGCTTTCTAAAGCCGAACTCTACCGCGTTTGTGTCACTTATCAGCCAAAATAATCATGCCTTTTCTCCCTTTCATTAACCTGGGCACTTCAGAGCGTCATGGTGACTTAATATCTGTGTCATGTGCCAGGGAGTATGCAGAAAACTGACTCACTGAACCATTGCTTAACTTCAGACTCATATTCTGATTTCCTTTTTTATAATACAAATTTGATGGTCAAAAAAAAAACACATAAAATATGATATAGCCGGGATAAAATTATGCCTGAGGTTGAGATTTATAAATATAGTCCTAGAGAAGTTAAAATCACACAGCTTCGGCCGGCGCCGTGGCTCACTAGGCTAATCCTCCGCCTTGCGGCGCCAGCACACCGGGTTCTAGTCCCTGTCGGGGCACCGATCCTGTCCCGGTTGCCCCTCTTCCAGGCCAGCTCTCTGCTGTGGCCAGGGAGTGCAGTGGAGGATGGCCCAAGTCCTTGGGTCCTGCACCCCATGGGAGACCAGGATAAACACCTGGCTCCTGCCATCGGAACAGCGCGGTGCGCCGGCCGCAGCGCGCTACCGCGGCGGCCATTGGAGGGTGAACCAACGGCAAAGGAAGACCTTTCTTTCTGTCTCTCTCTCACTGTCCACTCTGCCTGTCAAAAAAATAAATAAATAAATAAATAAATCACACAGCTTCGCCGGCGCCGTGGCTCAACAGGCTAATCCTCCGCCTTGCGGCGCCGGCACACCGGGTTCTAGTCCCGGTCGGGGCACCGATCCTGTCCCGGTTGCCCCTCTTCCAGGCCAGCTCTCTGCTATGGCCAGGGAGTGCAGTGGAGGATGGCCCAAGTGTTTGGGCTCTGCACCCCATGGGAGACCAGGAGAAGCACCTGGCTCCTGCCATCGGAACAGCGCGGTGCGCCGGCCGCAGCGCGCTACCGCGGCGGCCATTGGAGGGTGAACCAACGGCAAAGGAAGACCTTTCTCTCTGTCTCTCTCTCTCACTGTCCACTCTGCCTGTCAAAAATTAAAAAAAAAAAAAAAATCACACAGCTTCAAGTATCCTAATAACTATGATGATGATGCTAAAGATAGCTGATACATGGTGTTTACTATCTGTCAGACCACTTCAAGTGATTTATATTTATCAACTCATCTCACAGCAGCTCTATGAGTTAAGTACTATTGTTATCATTCCCATTTTGCAGAGGACATTTGCCATTGATTGGCTGTGTGATCTTGGATTCGCCATTTGACCTCTCAGGATTGCAGTTTCTGATTGGATCACTGCGTTGCTACAACTCCTTTCTAATCTATGGTTCAGTAGCTTTGTGAACTGTCAGTTCCTAAAGATCTCTGATTTCCTTGTTTCATATAACCAAAATGGTCCTCTTCTGCTCGTTACCACATTGATTTGGTGCAGTGACTTATTCTTTTTCTCTCTGCCCAACCTTTTTTTTTTTTTTTTTTTTTTAGAGTTTATTATTTTATTTATTTGAAAGACAGAGTTACAGAGAGAGGTAGAGACAGAGAGAGAGGTCTTCCATCCACTGGTTCACTCCCCAGATGGCCACAATGGCCAGAGCTGCGCCGATCTGAAGCCAGGAGCCAGGAGCTTCTTCCAGGTCTCCCATGTGGGTGCAGGGGTCCAAAGACTTGGGCCATCTTCCACTGCTTTCCCAGGCCATAGCAGAGAGCTGGATCAGAAGAGGAGCAGCTGGGACTAGAACCGGCACCCATATGGGATGCCAGTGCTTCAGGCCAGGCCTTTAACCCACTGTACCACAGCGCCGGCCCCTCCTTGTTTTCTATGAATTTTCATTTGCACTCCCTCAAACTCTTCTCCATTTCAACAGACTTTACTTCTAGAGGTAGAGAGCTCATCTTCATATATCATTTGTCCACTGCCACTCAGGAGCCAAATATAAGTTTTAGAACATTAATGAATCCAGTAATCTAATTTTCTTGAAAATAACACAGTATAAAATTGAGTGAGAAAATAAAGAAATGGCAAAGTAGTAACTGAAGTATGAGTTGGTCATGGCACTTTAGTGTAAGTTAATGCCTCTTTTTATGCTATTTTCATGAATGTTGATCATACAACTGCCACCGTATTTGTGATTTAAAGAATGATATTCATAGTATACTAATATACCCAATAAGGATGCAACTAAAAAGTTTCCATTCTCCTTCCAAATTTGAAAGTGTGGGTGTGAGATTAGCAAAGTAGGTAAAGAATACTCAAGAAATTTAAAGGAACTGAGGTTTTCTGTTTAAATAGTGAGAGAATCAATGGATGGTATTTTTCCAAAAACCAGTATTCTATAGGGGAAGCTAAATATAATGCTAGAAAATTCTAAAATACTCAGGAAAAAGCTTTTTTTTCCTCTGCTTTGCCATTGGAACCTTTCCATATGTGGTGTTCTGTTGTTTATCTGCAAATCTGGGGGTTCTATGGTCACCATTTGAAGAACTTACACAGAACACTGGTGGATGATGAAGCAGTTCTCAGCAGTGTGTGCCCACCTGGCAGATCTAACACTCAGTTCTCTATTTCACATACAACCATGAAGTTTGTGGATTCCTGTAAGTATTCGAGTGAGTCATATCAACGAAGGCGGTAAATATGTTGGGCCAAAACACCATCGGAAACATCTTTGTCAGCAGGGAGCAGAAGTTCTATTAATTAAAATGTTCTGAGAAGGTACAGGGTGCACTCCCAACCAGTCACAGAACTATTTTAATCCTAATTAAGGATGTTCTTTCCTGGCACCTTTTAATACAAGGAATTAGAATCAGAGAGTTTGTGGCATTTCTAGAAGTAGGGTCGGCGTTTCAGCTGGGCGTCCTCAAGCTAGGAGCCCAGAATATTTTGACAAAAAGCCACCAAAAATTGATATTTATTTAGTCTCCTTTCCTTGCTCAGAAAAAATTAGAAAAAAAGGTTTAGAATGAAAGGATCAGAAACAGATTAAACTTGGACAGGAGAGTTAAAGACTTAAGATACCAATAAATAATGAATAACCTTGTAAAGGAAGAGTTTGTTGAATGGAGAATGTTCTATCCATTCTGAATACTGGAACACATTCAGATCATCACCCTCTGAATTTTAATCTGAATTCTTTCCTTGTGGGTCAAGCATCTCAAAATACAGACCCTTGTCTGGGGAGACGTGATATTTCTAGAATTTTTAGGCTAACACCTAGAAAAATTCATTAGTTTCAGGGTAATTTTGCGATTCAAGGTGGAAGCTTAGTGTTTCCTGTGCGGATTTTGAAAACCTAACAAAGCTGTTGAGACATTTCGTCATTGAATTTTATTGCATATGTGGACTGAGTGCAAGTCTTTGCATGTGACTGTGGGCTGAAATGTTACTCACTGTCAAGAATTTCATCATTAACACTTTCATATATTAGTGAACAAACTCAACTTTCATTGTTGGAAAGGGCAAATTAAATGATCTGGAGTGATTAAATTGGAGGTAGCCTCCTGCCCTCTGGATCTCACATTCCTCGTAAGCCGTGGGTTTTCAAATGACAAACACTGAGCTCCACATCTGAAAATGGTTTGAGAGGAAAGAATTTGGATTGAATACAGATATTAAGTGTTAGAGCTCTTTGAAAAGACTTTCCTGAATGAGAAAAGAGAAAAACACTATTTTTTTTATTTGTGGTGATATATACAGCGTTGAGGTTGTGAGTATGAAAATACTTTTTTTTTCCCCTCCAACTTTAAAGCTGGAGGAGCATATGAATAAGAATGGTTTGTGTTGGCACCGGCGGAACTGACATTTGGGAGAGAAGAGAGGAGCTAGCTTCTAGCTGGAGAACCAAATTCTGAGTTTGCTTAGTTCTATCAGGAAGCAGCGAGTGCAGTAGGTCTGGCCGTACCACCCATGTGCACCCTTGTTTAATACTCTCTGGAGCAGAACCCAGAAATTGGGAATATATGACATACATGTTAATCGGCACATATAACTCTTGGCGATTAAAAGACCAATAAACAAATGGCTTAATAGGACATTATGCCATAGATTACGCTAATCGGCTCAACATACTGATTTCTGAGAATGCTCAATTTATTTATCAGAACAAAGTTTATTCTCTTATAATGACTTTGCCAATTTATTGCTTTGGTCCATGACTTTGGCAATATGTAATTTTACCTTGTAGAAAATGGTCTGCCATGATTAATTTTGAACTAGTTTTCCATGAGCTGGTTTAATATGCTCAAAATAATGTTGACAGAGTTCTTGTTGTCAGAAAGTGGGGTTGCAAAAGGATGGATAGATAGTTGTAAAAATCATTGTAAGGGAGATTTTGCCTGGATTCAATCTAAATACATCTCAAAAAATTGTAAAATAGAATCTACCAGCTAAAACTAATGAGCACAAAACTGCATTGATTTGGCCCAGGGTGGACAAATAGAACATCTGGCATATTTGGCACCAATGACACAGCTGGCATTGTTGGAAACGTTTCTGCAGAAGGTACAGATGCAGAAATGGGAGAATTGGTACAAACAGTGCAGATGGAGCAGTTGGAACAGATGACAGTGGGCAGAGCTGGCGATGCTGGCACAGGTGTCATAACCTCAACAGCTGGCACAAGTTGTGACAATCCTGGGATTTCTTAGTACAAGGCACATGTTCATTTTGGCTTTGGCTGCAGAAAGATAAGAGCATTTTATAATTAGTAAATGTGCCATTTAAAAAAGAACTTTTTTCCCCTCCATCCTTAAGGACATCCACCTCCAACTGTTAAAGCTTGGAATATGGAACATTTTTGCAAATTAGAATTTCCCCGAGAAAGCCATAATTGATAAATACAGATTTCATAGAAGAGGCAATTAGATATTTTTGTTCTGGTATAGATGAAATTCATGAATGGAATTTCTTCATAGGAGTTTTGTGGAAAATAAAGGTCAGATTTTGGGAAATGAAACTATACTTTGCATTTAAACAAAAATTATTTGTTATCAAATTAGAGGGATCTTTATGAAGTGTAGTAAAATTTCCAAATTATAGGAAATTTCCTGTAGAATCACACTTGAATATATGGTACAGAGTTGGAAACCTGACTACAGAACAGGTTGGGAAAAGATGAAAAAAAAAAATGCTGGAATACAAAATACAGAGAAATCATGATATTGCCACTTTCAAATACCACTGGGACTTGGCTCTAATTTCATTTAAAATGTTATAATTTGGAGCTTGAATTAAAAGTACAATATAGTATAATATTTTGGGAAACAACATTTAATATCAGATAAAAAGTTGAAGGAACAAAGCAACTTGTTTGTTAGTGGTGAGAAATCATTGTTTTCTTCTAATATTCTTATTACAGCTACAGTCTATTTATATCATGAGAAAGCCAAAAAGTATTGCCTAATTATAAAACAATAAGAACATATTGGCCGGCGCTGCGGCTCACTAGGCTAATCCTCTGCCTGTGGCTCCGGCACCCAGGGTTCTAGTCCCGGTCGGGGCGCCAGATTCTGTCCCAATTGCTCCTCTTCCAGTCCAGCTCTCTGCTGTGGCCTAGGGGGCAGTGGAGGATGGCCCAAGTGCTTGGGTCCTGCACCCCTATGGAAGACCAGGAAGAAGCACCTGGCTCCTGGCTTCGGATCAGCGCAGCGCCGGCCGTAGGGGCCATTTGGGAGATGAACCAATGGAAGGAAGACCTTTCTCTCTGGCTCTCTCTCTCACTGTCTAACTCTGCCTGTCAAAAAAAGAAAAAAAAAAAAAAAAGAACATATCAAAGGATTAAATAATGGGTTCTTAAAATATCTAAGCAGACTCTCAAATATTAATAGGTGCTCCTTCAATTTTTGTTGAATAAATGAACCTATAGTCTAAGAAATATCAGTATTCAGAATTTTTAGAAAATTAATAACCATCCTCTGTATTAATAAGTAATCTTCTATTAGGAGGAAACAAAGCAAATTGGGCCTCAGTCCCCCCTAAAACCTCAAATTTTCACATACATTTCTGCCAACTTTCTTCCCCTGAGAGAAATCGTAGATGAGAAAGCCTAACTGGCTATCATCTACTCTGTGTCTCCAAGTAAATTCAAAATTCTTTAGGTTTTTCCAGTGAATCTTGAACTAAAATTATCATAATAATGTCAGCTTCCACTCATCATCAATGTAACATAGTGAATGTTTTATATGTATTTTGAGATTTTGAGGAAACCACTACAATTATTTCTTGCTGGATGTCAAGTTCATGACCATTAAACATATACCAGCTCTGTTTCCAAATGGCCCTGCATATTGTTACTAAGACTTAATAAAAACAACCATTTAAAGTCATTTAAATATATCTGATTTCTATTTCTCTATTACTTCTCATTTATTACAACCTCATATTGAACCCAACTAAACTCTTATTATTCAGAACTTTAGTGCTGTCACCTAAGTTTATTTAACTGAGCTGACAAAAATGTTTCTGCTTAAGACAGATAAAACACATTTATGTGTTAGGTGTACTTTTGTGACATACAGCAACTAAGACTTGGAGGAGGAGACAAGAGGGCTTCCTGTTCCCTCTAGGCACAAGGGTGAGACAAATGAGTCAGTTCAGATGAACAGGCTAAAACGTCTCTCTCCCCTTGGTCTGAAACACCGCTTTGTGATCAAACGTCAGATGAATGCCACTTCTAATCAATAAGTACTTTAGGAAAACTTATCAATTCAGGGGAGTAACAAATAGGAGTGCTTGTGGACATTGGCATTTGAAGGGTTGGCAAAAGTGTTTCTGAAGAGTGAGGATGAGGGTGAGTCATTCCTTTGAGCCTCTGTCATCTTTAGGAATTAAATGGAAATTAAACATGAAAGATGCAATCTGCTGCAGCAATTTGATTCCTCTATCATTGTCCCAGCCACTGTCTATTTCTAAGCACATTGAACTTTCCAATTCATTGGCGTCTCATTTTATGTAAATATCCTTTTCTTTCTCTTAGCTCCGGGAGACATCAGGATGTGCTTTTATTCCACCCTTCAAACAGTTGCTCCACATTATGCCTCCGTGCTCTCCCTGGAGGGCTCTGGTGAGCTACATGAGCAGCGGTTTGTGGGGATGGGATGAGAACAGGGGTTCTTTCATGTGGGGCAGCTTCTCTTCTCTGCACAAGGCAACCTGAGATACATAGTCTCTCCTAGGCTTAAAAAAATATGTTACAAAAAAAAAAAATATGTTATGGTGGAGAAATGGTGAACAAAAATAAAGTACGTCCACCTAGAGTAAAGCAATTTACAAATGCAGAACATAGCTAGGGAAATTGATATATTAATGTCAGGAATGTAGGAAATTTTATATTCAGACGTCAGCTGCTTCCAGCTTCTGGCATTCTCGTGATATATCAGCTACAGATTCCTATCAAGAATCCAGCCCCGGGCTGTGGCGTCGTAAGCTGAGCATCTGCCTGTGGCGCTTGCATCTCATATGGACACTGGTTTGAGTCCTGGCTCTGTACTTCAGATCCAGCTTCCTGCTGATGGCCTGGGAAAGCAGTAGAAAATTGCCCAAGTGTTTGGGCCCTTGCACCTACGTGGAAGACCCAGAAGAAGCTCCTCCTGGCTTTGGATTGGCTCAGCTCCAGCCACTGCAGCCATCTGGGGAGTGAACCAGCAGATGGAAGACCTCTCTCTCTCTTCTGTCTCTACCTCTGTCTGTAACTCTGTCTTTCAAATAAATCTTTAAAACAACAACAACAAAAACCCAGCCACAGCTCCCGTTTAGAGTCATGAGCATCTGCTCATGAGTTGGCTATGTTAGCACTGAACTTGTGTGCGTGAAGGCAGGCAATGTTTTTCTACCCTCACTTCACCATGGAAGGTAGAGTGATGATTACCAAATGCAAGAACACAGCTGTAAAATGGCCCCCTTTTGTTCATCTTTTGGAAGTGAGAAGGGAGGGAAGGAGAGACAGGTGAGACTAGGTGGGTATTTTTTTTTAAAGATTTATTTATTTATTTGAAAGGCAGAGTTATAGGGAGAGGGGAGGTCTTCCATCCACTGGTTCACCCCCCAAATGGCTGCAACAGCCAGAGCTGGGCCTATACAAATCCAGAAGCCAGGAGCTTCTTCTGGGTCTACCACATGGGTGCAGGGGCCTAAGGACTTGGGCCATCTTCTACTGCTGTTCCAGGCCATAACAGAGAGCTGGATCAGAAGTGGAGCAGCAGAGATTTGAACTGGTGCCCATATGGGATGCTGGCACTGCAGGTGGTGACTTTACACACTATGCCACAGCACCTACCACTGGTGGGTATTTTTTGAAATGGACACCAGCAAGGCTGTTACTTCACTGTGTCTTCAACTTGAGCCACTCTTCTTTTGATCCAGCTCCTGGAGAATGGCCTGAGTGGTTGGGTCCCTGCCACCCAAATGAGAGACCTGGGTGAAGTTCCTGGCTCCTGGCCTCAGCCTGGCTCAGCCCCAGCTGCTTTGGCCATTTGGGTGTAAATGGAAGATCTCTCTCTTTCTTTCTTTCTCTCTCTCTCTTTAACTCTGACTTCCAAATAAATAAATAAATAAATCTTAAAAAAAAAAAAAAGAGGATCCTGATTATGTCTCCTCAGTCTATCATTTTCTTTTCTTTCTTTCTTTTTTTTTTTTTTTAAGATTTATTTATTTTATTTGAAAGGCAAGACAGAGGTCTTCCATCCACTGGTTCACTCCCCAGATGGCCACAACAGCCGGAAGTGGAGCAGCCAGGACTAGAACCAGCACCCATATGGGATGCCGGCACTACAGGCAGCAGCTTTACCTGCTATACACCACAACACCGGCCCCTATTTTCTTTTTCATTTCATTGATTAGTTGGATAAACCAGGTCGTTTGTCCTTAGCATGTCTTAGTCTGAATTTGGCCAGTGGCTTCCTTGTAAAGATGTTTAACCTGGCCCTCTATCCCCTGAATTTCCTATAAACTGGTGTTTAGTTTCAGGTCCAATTTTAGGAAAGAACACTTGATAGTTGGTCTTGTGTTACCTCCTAATGCAGTACATCATGGGTATCTATTAATTTTCAGTGGTACTGATATTCCCACATATAGACACTACTAATTTTATCTCAATATCTTTGTATAATCAACAGGGAGTCCTTCAATTACCAACAAATATTACTTGATATTCATTTTCTTAGTGAACTGGCAATGGATAAAGTAACTGTATACACACACACACACACACCTGGAATTTTTCCATAGCATGTTTTACATGTATTTCTTTTGCCTACATGATGTTGGAGGGTAAATCAAAATTACCACATGCTTTATGTTTCCAAATTCATGGGCTATTTGCAGGTTGATCAATGAACAATAAATTAGATGACTGAATGATCAGTTTGCAATTTGAATGATCTTAGAAAATATTTTTAGTCTGGTTAATTTTAGCCATATTTGTAACCATATTAGATTAACTGTCCATTGATATGTAACCAGTCCACAAATGATTGGTCCAGTTGTTTCAGGAGCCCTAATGCCCAAATGATTTGAACTATCCTACTATAGTATTCATTGCTAAGCAGCTCATCACTGTGATTATCAAATGTTTGATAATTTCAATTTGATAGGTATTCCACCATGTGCTTTTTACTTACTGTCTTTGGTAAAGAAATAAAATAAATGAAAATATAGAAAAATATTTGAGATAATTAAATGATAGAATAATTCCAAAATATAAAGTTGAAATCCTATGAAAAAACACATACCAAATTTGATTGTTTAAAATAGATTGTTACTGAATAACTAAAATCAGAAATATATTCAATTAAGTATTTAATAGATACTTCAAATATTTTAATATTTTAACTCTTACCTGTTTCCTTGTCTATTTGACAATGAAAGTGTTAATATCACTGGCTTAGGATTAGTGGATAAAAAGTGGATTGCTTTTTCCAGTGCTGATTGATAGTAACTATGAACACTCTTAGGAACAATAAAATATTTCAAGTTTTTATGAAATCTTAACTATGAACAATGTCTTCTTGCTGTATGCAGGTTGAGAATTTCACTTCCATCATTTCCTTTGGTCCTTACTACAGCCTGATGAGAGAGGATATTTGAGTAGATGAGAAAGTTAAGATAGGGAAATATCAACTATCCTTTATAAGTTCACACAACCAATAAAGAACAAAGTCGTTAATCAAGGCCAGTATTTAATCCAATGTGGACTTAGCTCATTTTGTTCTAGGAAAGATATTTAATTCACTTTCACCTACAGATATTATAAAGCCTGAACCTGTCTGAGGCATTGTGGGAACTTCCAGTTAGAGCATATTCCACCTGCTCTGGGGCTCCAGGAAGCTTTGCTGTCGAAAGCTTCCCACAGTCTGTTCCGTATACCTGACAGAGGACACTGCCTGCCCTCATCATTCTCATCTCTCTCAGGCATCTCCGTCTACAATCCTTTTCTTCCCCTTTTTTTAATCATAGAAAAACTGTGGTTTTATATAGTTTTCCACTTCCTTTGCCTTATTTTATGAGAACAGAAAACAGTTGGAGAGAAACAAGGTATAAGAGCTTTGTAAAATATTCATAAGATCTTCTAATGCAATTCTCTCCTCCCAAAATATGAAAAAGTTTTCCCTGGCAACCATTGTTTTAATTCATTTCTCTCTCCTTGGTGTTTCTGCAATTTCTTTATTAAGCCCCAAAAGTTTTCAACATGACTTCTGCCTGAGACCTGATTTAAAAAAAAAAAAAAAGAGTTTTATTTTACTTATGTGGAAGTCAGAGTTACAGAGAGAGAAGGGGAGAGAGAGCAAGAGAGCGAGCAAGCAAAGAAGCGATCTTCTATCCACTGGTTCACTCCCCAAATGGCTGCAACGTCCAAGACTGCACCAGATCCCCTGGGGCTTCCTCCAGGTCTCCCACGTGAGTGCAGGGTCCCAAGCACTTGAGCCATCTTCCACTGCCTTCCCAGGCCCAATATCAGGAAGCTGGACTGGTGGTGGAGCATCAGGGACTAGAACTGGTGCTCCTAATTGAATACATGTTTAAGAAGAGATATATATTTTCTTGTGATTTTAAAAAGTCTTTAAAAAGACTATGGCCACAAAAATTGGGAAATAGTATTTTCTCATTGATCAGAATCTCATTTTTGAATCTTTTCACTGGATATAAAGAACACATATAGTGCTTTTGAGACAATAGCTAAAGTGAATTTACTGAAAAAATTAAGAACTTGGAAGTATTCAGTCCAAAAAAATAACAGTGGAAGGACAGCACTTCAAAATCAATTTTATAAAAATTTTGCCAGTCATTTTACTCACAAAAGTAAAGTGAACTATATTTAAATCATAATACTAAAAGCCAGAATTGAGTATAACAGAATACCTTAAGGGTTATTGTTTAAGAATAGGTGTGTGGCACAGTGGTTAAGACCCCACTTGGGATGCCTGCATCCCAGATCATGGTTCAAGTCCCATCTCTGGTCCCAATTCCAACTTCCTGCTAATGTGTACCCTGAGAGGCCTCAGCTAATGGCTCATGTACTTGGTGCCTACCACCCACATGGGAGACCCAGGCGGAGTTCCTGGCCCCTGGCTTTGACCTTGCCCAACCTGCTGTTGTGGGCATCTGGGGAGTGAATCAGCAGATGGGTGATCTCCCTCAATCTCTTTCCCCTTTGAAATAAGTAAAATAAGCAAAAGGTTTTTTTTACAGAGTGTTTAAATATCAGAGCATGACTTTAAGAAATGCTTGTAAATTTAAGAACACCACAAACAACAAAAAGTCATCATGGGTCTTTAATTAGTAGAGGACTGGGAGGTGAACTGGAGACTTGCTGGAAAATTAACCTATGTTTCACCTCCCTGAATCTCAAGAGTCTCTGTTCTTGTGGGAGTCTGTTTGGGTCCACCCCTCAGTAGGGTTGAGGGGTGTGTGGGTGTGTGTGTGTGTGTGATCTGACTCTAAATTTGGGCTATTTCTCCTTTCCTTCTCCTCTCACCCTCCATCTTCACCATGACAGACTGCATTCAATAATTGCTATCTTTTGCAATTGTTCTGTCTCCAAATTGGCTGATTAGGGGAGAGACCCAGCTGTCCGTCAAATGGTGTCAAGTGGCTAAAACAGCAGTCCCCTAGCTGGGGAAAGTTAATTGCACTTTCTCGGGCTGTCCCAGTAGAGGAAGGGCCCCGGGAATCCCTGCTGGTGCGGTTTTTTCTGAGCATGTCCATTTGTAACCTGGAAAAAAAAAAAATGTAGTAAACAGCATGTTAATTAGATCTGCAGATGAAATTAAATCAAGAAGCATTGGAAACACACCAGTGAATAAGGAAAAATGCTACATAGAGCTTTTGAGGTTAAAAATATGGAAAAGGTCAAATGAAATGAGAATTAAGTCAGACAGGTATAACATCTAGGCTTTGGAGGGGATAACAATAAGCAGCTAGAGGGAAAAGTACAGTAAACCGTAATGCCAGAGAGACTCGGAGAAGAGTGGACGACAAATTAGATGTGTTTGCAATATGTCGTGGGCACTAATGTGATTTGGGGCTGTATGTGTAGAGACATCCCATCATGAGGGAGAGGTGGACTAATTTAGTGCATTTGGCAAGAACACACCTGGAATATTGCGTTCAGGTCTGTGTATCTGGGGAGCAGACAGAGACAGAAGAGCTGGAGGGAAGTCAGCATAAAGCAACAAAAGTGAATAGCATGTGCTGGGATGATTTTTTAAATTGTGAACTTTTAAAGAAAAACTGTTCATTCATGTATTTACTTGAAAGGCAGAATGAGAGAGAGAGAGAGAGAGAGAGAGAGAGAGAGAGAGACAGAGAATCTTCCATCCGCTGGGTCACTCCCCAAATTCCTGCAACATCTGGGGTTGGGACAGGCTAAAGCCAGGAGCTAAGAACTTCATCCTGGTCTTCCACATGAGTGGCTGGGATTCAGATACCTGGGCCATCATTCATCAAGAAGCTGGATCAGAAATGGAGGATCTAGGACTTGGCCAAGGACTCCGATGTGGGATGTAGGTGTCCCTAGTAGGGGCTTAGCTTGATGCATCACAGTGCCCCTCACTGCTGCCTGAGTTATGAGGAAACTAGAGTGTGTGGTTTGGCTTAAAGAAGTCACATGAGTATTTAAATTTAAGAGTATTTTCCTGAGCTTTTGCCTATAGGCATCAAGAATTATTGAAGTCTGATTAGCATCAAATATATGCTATAGTTTAAAATAGAGGACTAAAATTTATAAGAAGGAAAACTTTCTGAGAATGAAAGATGTGAGGTTATTAAAGTATCTTTTCAGGAGAGCTGAAGAAGGGTCATGGCTGAAAAAAATATGAATTCGGGGCTGGCTAGCATCCCACGTGGGTGCCAGTTCAAGTCCCAGCTACTCCACTTCTGATCCAGCTCCCTGCTAATGTGTCTGGGATAGCAGCAGAAGATGGTCCCAAGTCCTTGAGTCCCTGTACCCACCCGGGAGACCTGGAAGAAGCTCCTGGCTCCTGGCTTTGGCCTGACCCAGCCCCAGCCATAGCAGCTATTTGGGAGTGAATCAGCAGATGGTAGATCTCTCCCTCTCCCCGTCCCCCTCCCACTCCCCCGTCCCTGTGTGTGTGTGTGTGTGTGTTCCTCTCTCTATGTAACTGACTTTAAAATAAATACATCTTTTTAAAAAATGAGCATGCATTATCATTAGCATGTTTTCATTCCAAATTCATTAAGTTTACTCTGAGCATGATCCTTCTACACTGAAGAATTAAGAAGAAACGCTTATCTATAAGAACCCCAGAAATCTTTCTGGATGCTTGTTTTTGTCCAAAGTTCCATGCAGAGTGACCACTTTTAAATTTGGTTTTCATGTACTACTCCCCATCCCAGTGCTTGGGTCAGATGGCTTAAGCATTTCCTTCCTTTTTGGTTCTCTGAATATGTGCAAAGGCAGTAACAAAAGCAACAATTGACCTGCCGTGTTATCTCTGTGTGTGGCTGGAAGCTGTCATTCAATCTGAACGTTGACTTCTGATGGCAAAGGAAAGATAAGTCTAATTAAAAAAAAAATCTCAAAATGATAGCTGGAGGATCAGCATTTTGTACTCACTAATGAGGCTAATTTGTTCTTAAAATACAAGTTGCTGGGCTTCTTAAATTAAAATTCACTTCTGATGTAAATACAGAAGATATAAATACAGAGATGTATGCTGTATTTTTTATTTTGCAATTTGGAGTCCATTTTAAGAACAACTGTTTCAAAAGCGATTTTATTCTCTAAATCTGGGGAGTTCTTTACTTCCTGGCTTCAAATATGTGGAAGGAATATGATTAACTTTGGTTCTGCAGAAAAGAGAAGAAGGTAAGGCAATTTCTTTCTGACTAGAGATTGTAAATGACCTTGTCCTGGAGATTAATGCCCACATCAGTGTGATTGTCAACTTTCTCACCTGGAAAATGAACACGGGAGAGTGTACTGCCTTCACAGTAATTAAAAAGCCCACTGACAAATGCTGTATTAACATATAGGTATTTGATTAAATCTACCTGGAGCGAGTTCTTATTCCTAAATCAGGGTGTTCTTCTGTCTTATCTTTCCACTGTGATGGAGAAAGTATTCATTCTCATGCAGTCTTCTTCTTCTTCTTCTTCTTCTTCTTCTTCTTCTTCTTCTTCTTCTTCTTTATTATTTTTGTGTGTGTATGTGAAATATGTATTTATTTGCGAGGGAGAGTTACAGACAGAGGGAGAGACAGAAAGGTCTTCCATCCTCTGGTTCACTCCCCAAATGGCTGCAACAGCCGGAGTTAGACTGATATGAAGCCAGGAGCCAGGAGCTTCTCCTGGATCTCCCACATGGGTGCACTTGGGCTATCTTCCACTGCCTTCCCAGGCTATCAACAGAGAGCTGGATCGGAAGAGGAGCAGGCAGGACACAAACTGGCGCCCATATGGGATACAGGCAGAGGCTTAACCTACTATGCCACAGCACTGGCTCCTCATGTAGTCTTCTTAGAGATTCTTTTCATTTCCAGTGTTACCAAAAGCAGAGCGTTATCTTTAGCTAAAGCAAACAATAAAAGGAAAAACCTTAAAAATGAAATGGCATGGATTTTCTAAATACTAAATACTATTTCATCAGATCTTTAAAATAACAGTTTGGATCACATTCTAGAAGAAATAGAAACTTTCTTAATGAGACAATAACATTTAATGCCTAAGCTAACAAATTACACAGAGCAATTAAAGTATCATTTTATATGTAGTTTATCTAAGGGATTGATGCTACCGTTTTCCTGTAGGTTTTGCTTCATGACACTGGACTCTGGTTTTTTTCAGCACATAGAGAAATCAGCTGCTCCAGCCTTATCTCAACTTAATTTCATATCATGCAACAAGGAAAAAGCCGTATTCTTGAAGTGAAAGAATTGATGGATCATGTCTGGGATTTTGAATGCATCTATAACAGATAACTTTTCCTTTTCTGATCCCAATAATTCACATTGAAGCAATAAAGCTGTGACTCAAAGGAACTCAAATTGCTGTCCACTGACCAGTCTTTGTAACCAACCAGCTGAGAGCCACTACAGCTTTAAAAATAGGAGGACTGGCATGAAAGATCTTTTTCCCCTCCTGCCTACCCCACTTTCCATCTATATTTGGCAAAGTTTCTTCAAAATTTGCTTTCTTCCTCTGCCTTCTCTTTTTCACTTTAGCATCATTGAAAAAAATCTGGTGTAGCCAACTGTTAAAAGTTCAAGGACATGTCTGCCATAAGAAAGGCAGAAAAGCTCTTATTTTCATCACCAAATACAAATTCCTGACCGTGGCGCTGCCATTCACTGGTTCACTCCCCAAATGCCCACAATACCCTAATGTGGGCCAATCTGAAGCTGAGAGCCTGAAACTCCATCAGGGTCTTTCACGTGGGTGGCAGGGACCCAAGTACTTGGAGCATCATCTGCTTCCTCCTGGTGTGCGTATCAGTAGGAAGCTAGATTGGAAGCAGAATGGAGACTGTACCCTAGACACTGCAGAATGGGGTGTGGGTCTCCCAAGTGGTGTCATAACCGCTGTACCACATGCTCACTTCCGGATCTCCAATGTCATGGACCATCTAGCCACACTGGCATGATTTCTCTGGCTTGAACACTGTGCTGTTTTCTGTCTCTGGGACTTTATGCTGGCTGTTCTTTAAATATCTTTTTTTTTTTTTTTTTTTTGACAGGCAGAGTGGACAGTAGAGGGAGACAGAGAGAAAGGTCTTCCTTTTGCCGTTGGTTCACCCTCCAATGGCCGCCGCGGTTGGCGCGCTGCGGCCGGCGCACCGCGCTGATCCGATGGCAGGAGCCAGGGGCTTATCCTGGTCTCCCATGGGGTGCAGGGCCCAAGCACTTGGGCCATCCTCCACTGCACTCCCTGGCCACAGCAGAGAGCTGGCCTGGAAGAGGGGCAACCAGGACAGGATCGGTGCCCCGACCGGGACTAGAACCCGGTGTGCCGGCGCCGCAAGGTGGAGAATTAGCCTAGTGAGCCACGGCGCCGGCTTAATGCTGGCTGTTCTTCTATCTGGAATGCACTTCCCCTAACTCTTGAATGCTAGATTTTTCCTCTCCTTAGGTCTCAAATGTTATTGCTTCCCAGGTACTCAATCTCAAACAGCCCTAATGCTACCACCTTTTCTAAAACTCTTTCTCAATTTATTATATCACCTGCTCCCTGTACCATCCCCCACCCCAGGCTCCCTCCACTGCCTCCTCCACCTCCTTCCCACCTCTAGCACTCAACATATATGTTCATGCTTATTCAGCCCTACCTATTGGCTGTGTCCTTCCCTGGATTCCACGTAACACAAGAACACAGGATGGATTCACTTGGTTCTTTGTATTTTCTCCAATACTGGAAACAGTGTTTGTTCCAAAAGGTGGGCCAATAGTCCTTAAATATAGGACACAATTTTAAAGCAAGATCTCATTGCACACTTTTCAAGCACTTCTACTTGTAGGAAGTGGGGAGAAAAGAGACCTTTAAGATAATACTTTTAGGCCGGCGCCGCGGCTCACTAGGCTAATCCTCCGCCTTGCGGCGCCGGCACACCGGGTTCTAGTCCTGGTCGAGGCACCGATCCTGTCCCGGTTGCCCCTCTTCCAGGCCAGCTCTCTGCTGTGGCCAGGGAGTGCAGTGGAGGATGGCCCAAGTGCTTGGGCCCTGCACCCCATGGGAGACCAGGAGAAGCACCTGGCTCCTGCCATCGGATCAGCGCGGTGCGCCGGCCGCAGCGCGCTACCGCGGCAGCCATTGGAGGGTGAACCAACGGCAAAAGGAAGACCTTTCTCTCTGTCTCTCTCTCACTGTCCACTCTGCCTGTCAAAAATAAAAAATAAAAAAAAAAATAAAAAAAGATAATACTTTTAGAATATACTCAGGTGTTTTTCATAGCTAGGACTGTGTCAAGCTGTCAGGATTTAACAAACATTCCAACTGCAGCAAATTTGCCATGGTTTTCCCATAAGAAAGGCAACAAGACCCTAGGCTGGGTTCTTGCAGATGCAAAGTAAATTAGAAAACTAAGTAAAGGATGCAGGCTGGAAGGTCCTTGAGGCCAAGAGCCTTCTTTTCAATGATTCTTTGGGATCCTCTAAAGCCAAGTGTAGGACACAGAACACATCCCCAGTCTGTGGAAAGGGTGCAGTGAGATGGAGTATTGTCAAGACAGCTGCCAGCGAAAGGCCAACGATGGGGATGTGATGAAAGTTCCGTCCTCAGAATGCATGACTGGCACCACAAGGCACAAAAATTGCCCCCTTTCCTTTCCCAAATCACAGACACCTGTAAGAGAAATACATCCAGGGATAGAAAAGAAAGAGCCTAGGCTTGTTCTTAGGGTTTATTAAACAGAAAACAAAAACTGCCTCTCCCAAGCTCAAAGCATGCATAAGGACCTTTGGCCAGCCATGCCATAGTTCTAGAGGAAGCAAAGACATCTCTCCCAGGGTCATTGCTACAAGGGTAAGGGGGAAACCTATGCAGAAGACAGCAAAGGCCCTTTTCATGGGTCAGGTATCATGTCAGTGCTGTATATATTTTAACTCATGAAATACCCACCACAGCCTATCAAATATGGACATGGTTATTTCCATTCTGACAGATGAGGAGACTAAGACATGGAAAGGGGAAGCAATTGGCCCAAATTCAATCAGCTAGTAAGTGGCAGGGTCCGTATTTGAACCTAGACAGGCTGGTCCCAGCTTGTGGAGACTGATAGTGTGCATGCTCTTTTGTCTTGAGTTTCTTGGGTCTTGTTTTAAGGAGGAATTTTTTTTTCCAACCCTCACAGGTTTATCCTGTTCCTTGGGAAGCAGGAAAACCAAAGTTGGATATTAGGGAGGATTTTCAAGCTAATAGGGACTTGGAATGCCTGAGATACATGTTGAAAAGAATGGGCATCCACCTGCCGTACCTCAGTTGCCTCCAACAAGGTTCGATGGGAATAGGGCTCACTTGTTCTTGCAATCATGCAGCATTGCATTTAGGGATAAACAAAATGCATTCATGGTGCCCAAACAGGATCCACTTGCAGTTTTCTTCTGCCTCCTTCCAGATGGTGAGTGACCTCAGCACTAGTTCTAGAGGTCCTGCCCTTGCTGGGAGAGGTGGCATGGCAGAGCAGCAAAGATGTGGGCAGGGAGAGGGGCAGGACTGGATTTAAATCCTGACCCTTACATTCACTTGCTACTTGACCTCTGACAAGTGATTTCACCTGTCTGTGCCTTCGTTCTCTCATCCACAGAAAAAGTTGGCAAGACTCACTTCCAAAGCAACGGTGGGCATCACTAATGAGCTAAAACATGGGTCAGTGTCTAGAACGTGGCAAGGAGTCCACAAGTATTAGCTCCTTCTGTCCTAAATCAGACCAAGTCTTTTCCTTTTCCTGTAAATGATTTAAGATCTTTAAGATCTCGGACGGTGTCCAAGTGCGTTTTTCAGCAAGGGGTTATGGAAAACACACCCAATTTATTTGCCAGTTTGCATTTGTGTGATAGAAATGGAGGGCATGGAGCACAATTTGAGTTCTAAGTCACAGAAATCCACATCAGTTCACCTTGTTGAAGGTACACACCTGGGTTTACTGCCGTAGGCACTTGAAGAGGGGTGCTGGCAATCAGTGCCTACCCTGATGGCAACAAGAGAGTTAAGGTGATTAAACTGGATTTTGCTCCTCCAGAGCCCAACATTTGTTCCTCCAAGTACAGTAAGTTACAGAGATAGCACATAATGTACCAATAATGAAAATAACTCTGTGAAAAGCACGGAAGTAAGTTGGGGCTACTTCCACCCACGCCAAGATGAATTTTATGTGCGGAAGCCCAGTAGAATATAAATGAAGTGCTGCATATGAGAACTAAGAAACAAGAGGCTGAGACTCTGGGCATAGCTCCGGAAGAAACGTGCACACTTTTTCTTACCTTTACCTCTCTAAAGTAGGAGCATGGAAACAAGGGTGTAGCTGGTTGTAACCCATGCCATGCACAGCTTGACTTTAGAGGTACTCAGGATTAAGCACCTCTGGTTCTCATTACAGACTTTCAGGATACTCTTCTGTATGTCTTTATTCAGGGCATGCATCACTTGTTCATTTTGATAAATGTCAGCTTCTTAACATTCGTTGTGGAGAAGGAAGGGTGACGGATAGGGACCCTGCCCTAGCTGAACTAAAGGCCTTTGTGCAGAGCACACTGGAGGACTAGCAGCTTCCACACAGTAGAGCCACATAGACAGGAGCTGGCTCCAGCCTCCTTCCCCCTTGTCAGGGACGACTCAGCACCCGCAGACACGGTCCAGATGTCCTGCCGTCATCTGGCTGCTGCAGACTCTGGGGAGCTTCTACCTCCTATGATATACAAAGAGACAGGAAGTCCAAAGCTCCCACGTGCTACCCTGGGGGTTTCTGAAGTGCACTAATGCAGCCTTTGAGCATCAGCGTTCTGCCGTCTTTCATGCTGCTTCCACCCCGGCCCACTCCTCTGAGTTGTTTGCTTTCTGAAGGCTCACTTAATCTAATATCCCATTCAGTTGATTGAATGAGTGTCGAATCACACAGCACGCTAAGGTGCTGTCCAAGGTATCAGAGTTAGTTACTGAAAATTACTGTGTACCACCAGAAAGTATACATCATTTTTCTCCTGTGAAATCTGCTCCTTATATTCTATTGATATAAAGGATAAGCATGGATGAAAGTAAAGTGACTAAGTAGCATTAATAAAGGATTTTGAGATAAAATACATTACAAAGAGATGTTTTGACTTTCCATGAAGCTTTCTTCCCTATGTTTTTTAAGATTTCAAGGGAAGCATCAAATTGAGGTGTGTTCAATGACATGAAAAATCCTTCTTAACCAATTAATAGTCATTGATTTGTGATCTTTTGTGTCACAACACTCTTTTTTTTTTGACAGGCAGAGTGGACAGTGAGAGAGAGACAGAGAGAAAGGTCTTCCTTTTGCCGTTGGTTCACCCTCCAATGGCCGCCGCGGTAGGTGCGCTGCGGCCGGCGTACCGCGCTGATCCGATGGCAGGAGCCAGGTGCTTCTCCTGGTCTCCCATGGGGTGCAGGGCCCAAGCACTTGGGCCATCCTCCACTGCACTCCCTGGCCACAGCAGAGAGCTGGCCTGGTAGAGGGGCAACCGGGACAGGATCGGTGCCCCAACCGGGACTAGAACCCGGTGTGCCGGCGCCGCAAGGCGGAGGATTAGCCTAGTGAGCTGCGGCGCCGGCTACAACACTCTTATAAGTCTTGAGAAAGACCTAGAAAAGGTTTAGACATGATTGAAGCTTTCAGGAAATTTATAATCAATCTGGTTAGGAAGACTTAATGTGTGCATGTGAAACAATCCAAGCAATATATAATTAAGTGGTAAATTTTTCAAGTTAAAAATTACATAAGTGCTTTATTTTTTAAGCTCTTTAGACTTAGACACATCCTTGGTTAAAATAAACCCATGCTTTTTTTTTCTGAATTGTTTTGAAATAAATATACATTTAAATGTATCATGTTTATGGGCACAGTTTTGTGGCATAAGTGCTAAATTTTGTAAGGCAGTCTAGAATGAATGGGGAAATTGAGGAAGTCGGAAGATCAGAGGAATCTGATGTTCTCCAAGAAGATGTGGCTTGAGCTCTTTCTTATCCACCAAAAGGATTTGCCTGCATGTCCATATCTAGGTTGAAATTTAAGCAGGATATTTGCTCTTGGTTTTTGTGGCTTCTTGAATATGAAGTAATTAATTATAAAATAATAATTCTGATAAATATGGTCTTTAGAATGAAAAAATCTTATGTTAAACAGATTTATAACTTGAAGGTCATTTTGCAGTCTGGTTATTGTTTTTGTTTTAATTCATAGAATAAAAAAAAGTTTCGGGGCCGGCGTTGTGGCGTAGTGGGTTAAAACCCTGGCCTGAAGCGCCGGCATCCCATGTGGGTGCTGGTTCTGGTCCCGGCTGCTCCTCTTCCAATCCAGCTGCCTGCTATGGCCTGGGAAGGCAGTGGAAGATGGCCCAAGTCCTTGGACCTCTGCACCCGCATGGGAAACCCGGAGGAAGTTCCTGGCTCCTGGCTCCTAGCTTCGGATCGGCACAGCTCTGGCTGTTCTGGGGAGTGAACCATCAGATGGAAGACCTCTCTCTCTTTCTCTACCTCTCTCTGTAACTCTGTCTTTCAAATAAATAAAATAAATCTTTTTTTAAAAAAAGTTTTCCCAGTTTCAGTCTCAAAGAATAGCTCATTAAATATTGCTATTCATCAAAACTGGTATCAGCTTTTCCATTTTTCAATGTGATAAATGAACCACTTCTCTAAAGTTGACAGTTACTCTATCAATTATTTACAATTGGCATGTCTACTGGAAATTTCTGCATTTTTTTCCCAAAACTAAATAGAGATTTTCTTCTAATAAGAGAGATGGCCTGTTAAAGAATATGCTATGATACTTCAAAAGATTTGCAGAATAACATGCTAAGGGAAATGCCAAATGAAACAGAATAGATCATAAATAAAAACAAATTCCATGACCACTTTGGGAAATGTTGATCAGAGTTTATTATAGAGGGCTCTGGGGCACAAGGAAAGTAGAATCAGAACGCTTGGGTTGTGTCTAGACTCTGGCAAAGGACCCTAGTGAGCTTCAGTCCCCTTATGTAAGCCAGCGCCGTGAGCAGTGAGCAGCACACCTTGGTTTCCGTTCCATGATCTGGTGGACTTCAGTAAGATGCAGATCATGCCTGCTCTTCCTGATCTGCAGGATGCTGTTGCATATTGATATGGTTCAGGGTGTGGTGCTGAGAAGGAAATGTTGTTATTAATACAGAAACAATGCAGAGTAAAGGGCGCTGAGGGAACCAACAGGCGGCATTTGAGGAGTTATGCTGGAGGCACATTTGGATCACAGAGGTGAACACTGGACTCTTAGTTTCAATTCTGGGCATAATTTAAAAACTGCCCCGCATGTGACCTTGGGCTTATTTTTCTATGTCTGAGATAAGCCTGTTAACATGTCTGTTTTAACCTTGACTCCCCTATTATCTTTTTCCATGCAAAGCCCCTCAGGTGGCATTTGCATTGAGTGCAGTGATTTTTGTTTTCAACGAGGAAAATTGTACAAATTGTGCTTCACTTTTATTTCAGCTTGAGCTGTTTTCTCCTGGGAAAACAGCTTTTTGCTTGGCAAAAATGGATGTGAAGCATTGGCGAAAACGAAAGGCCGTTTTCATTGCAAAGAAAACTGCCTTTTGCTTTTGCCAAAAAAAGCAAAACATATGAGACAAAAACCACAAATATTTCCCTGTTTGCAAACTCTGTGAAAACGTGGTTTTTCACCAGTGGTGAGAATATTTTCCCACACTTCTCTTCCCATTTCTAAAAATTATGGTTTCACTGGTGAAAGTCGTGAGTTACACCTACAACACCTCATTCCTAGGATCAAATATCATAAATATTATTATTAAACATGTTGAATGTTTTTTCCATCAAAAGTGCTATTTGAGAAGATATAGCCCTTAACTCAGACAAGTTCACCCTCCTGAGGTCTTAGACTGCCCTTGGGAAAATGACAGCATTCAAGGAGATGACCATTCAGATTCCTCTCAGATGGAAACATTTGCAGTGATCAGCTTGGGAGTGCATTTGTGAAATAAAGGAGCTGTGAATATCAGGGGCTCTCCACTAATTGGCTCTACTGATTCCTGAATAGCCCAGTAAAATCAGAGGGAGGGCTACTTGGATGACTTTATTTATTTATTTTTTATTTGACAGGTAGAGTTATAGACTACTAAATACTATTTTTTTTTTTTATTTGACAGAGTATGCAGTGAGAGAGAGAGACAGAGAGAAAGGTCTTTCTTCTGTTGGTACAGCCCCCAAATGGCCGTTATGGCCAGAGTTACAACAATCTGAAGCCAGGAGCCAGGTGCTTCTTCCTGGTCTTCCGTGGGGGTGCAGGGGCCCAAGCACCTGGGCCATCCTCCACTGCACTCCCGGGCCACAGCAGAGAGCTGGACTGGAAGAGGAGCAACCGGGACTAGAACCCAGCGCCCATATGGGATGCCGGCGCTGCAGGCAGAGGATTAACCAGGTGAGCCACAGCGCCGGCCCCAACTACTTTGATGACTTTAATGATTAATGTGAAGATATTCACATGTTATTTAATTGGGCGTTTCTTTGTGTTTTTGACTGTCCTAAATAACAATAGGCTTTTCCTCGTGCCTGCAATAAGCCTTTCTTATTGTAATGAGACTCATTTCTTCTCATTTTCCCCACTGAAGGAGTAAACATCCATTCACCACTTCTAACATTATTAAAATACTTAGAGACTGGCATTGTGACATAGCAGGTAAAGCTACCACTTGCAATGCTGACATCCCATATGGGTGTGGGTTTGAGCACCGGCTGCTCCCATCCAGCTCTATGCTAATACGCCTGGGAAAAGCAGTGGAAGATGGCCCAACTCCTTGGGCCCCTGCACTCAAGTGGGAGACCTGGAAGAATCTCCTAACTCTGCCTTAGGTCTGGCCCAGCCTGGCCACTGTGGCCATTTGAGAAATGAACTAGCGGATGGAGGCTCTCTCAGTCTCTGTCTCTCCCTTTCTTTCTGTAACTCTGCCATTCACATAGATAAAATGAATCTTTTTAAAAAATTGTAAAATATTAATACAACTGTGGCTTACTGCAATGATAGATTTGCTCAGAGAAGTGGAGAGCAAATAAATTTGTGAAATGTGGAATGATATTTCGAAGAAGATTTTGTTTTGAAAGTAATTCTATCGATGAATGTTTTATCGACTAAGGAACTGCTTTATCAAATAGAGACGTTTCCCAGGGTGAATTTTATTTTATATATTTTATTTTCAAGAATATTGTAGAGATCCCTCAGCAGTTCCTTGCTGTTCTTTTTAAAAAATTTTCATGATTTTTATTTTTATTTATTTATTTGAGAGGCTGAGTTACAGACAGAGAGAAAGGTCTTCCATAAATGCCTACAACGGCTGGAGCTGGCATGATCTGAAGCCAGGAGCTTCTTTCAGGTCTCCCACGCGGGTACAGGGGCTCAAGCACTTGGGCCATCTTCCACTGTTTTCCCAGGCCATAGCAGAGAGCTGGACTGGAAGAGGAGCAGCCAGGACATGAACTAGCACCCATATGGGATGTCAGTGCTGCAGGCAGAAGTTTAGCCCACTACACCACAGCGCTGGCATCCTTGCTGTTCTTGACTGTCCACCTCCAAAGCTGAGCTGCCTTTGATTTCTTCTTCTGTTTCTCCTCAATAGCTTCATTTTTTCCTCCCTCAAGAGCTGCCTTCGACTGCATGGCAGCCAAGTGCGTTGGGCATTGGTCTAGGCACACTCGTTCTTTTTCTTTTCTTTTTTTTTAAGTAAGATTCTTGAAACATAAAAATCTTCACTTTTTAAAAAAGATTTTATTTATTTTTTGAGAGATAGAGTTACAGGCCAGCACCGTGGCTCAACAGGCTAATCCTCTGCCTTGCGGCACCGGCACACCAGGTTCTAGTCCTGCTAGGGGCGCCGGATTCTGTCCCGGTTGCCCCTCTTCCAGGCCAGCTCTCTGCTATGGCCTGGGAGTGCAGTGGAGGATGGCCCAAGTGCTTGGGCCCTGCACCCCATGGGAGACCAGGAGAAGCACCTGGCTCCTGCCTTCGGATCAGCGTGGTGCGCCGGCTGCAGCACGCCAGCCGCGGCGGCCATTGGAGGGTGAACCAACGGCAAAGGAAGACCTTTCTCCCTGTCTCTCTCTCTCACTGTCCACTCTGCCTGTCAAAAAAAAAAAAAAGAGAGAGAGAGAGAGTTACAGACAGAAAGAGGGAGAGACGGAGAGGTCGTCCATCCACTGGTTCACTCCCCAAATGGCCGAAATGGCCAGAGCTGAGCCAATTTGAAGCCAGGAGCTTCTTCCAGGTTTCCCACCTGGGTGCAGGGGCCCAAGTACTTGGACCATCTTCCACTGCTTGTCCAGGCCATAGCAGAGAGCTGGATGGGAAGAGAAACAGCTGGGACTAGAACCAGTGCCCATATGGGTTACTGATTGCTGACATTGCGCCAGACCTCCTGGATGTTTTCATTCACCCTGATTGCAAGCTCCAAGAAGGAGTTCTCATGACCTTTGTGTGGCCAGCTTGAGCTGCTGATAATGCACTGACACTCAGTCCCAGGACTGTGCTGCTCTGAGTCCCATTGCCCCACTTGCTGATCTGTTTGTGTCAAGGTTCTAACCTGCTCAGTAGGGATTTTTTTTTCAGATGTATTTATTAGAAAAGCAAAAAGAGAGACAGAGAGTCAGATCTATCTATCTATCTGTCTATCTATCTATCTATCTATCTAGAGAGAGAGAGAAGGAGGGGGGAGAGAACTATATTTATTTGAGAAGCAGAGTGACAAAAAGAGAAATTTCCCATCTGCTGGTTCCCTCCCCAAATGCCCACAACAGCCAGGATTGGGCCAGGCTGAAGCCTCAGGAGCCAGGGACTCCAACCTGGTCTCCCACAGGGGTGACAGGTGGGTGGGGCCTGGGGGGCATCTTGATGTACCTTCTGCTAAAGGGGAACAATGCTTACTGGGAAGACACTGCTGTGAGAACCAGCCAAAGTGCCGAGCAGGTGCTGCTGGAGCAGCCACACATCCCTCTGCACTTTCTTCAATGTTGGTCAGTTTTTAGGGGTGTGCTACCCACTCCTTGTTATATTTGTGGAAGCCTTTTGAGATAAAAATTGTCAATCCTCTCATCCTTAGTTTTGGGCGGCTTGAGATGAACTAGCCTGGCTCTTTGGGAGAAGTTTAAGGCCCTGTGGTGGCATAGGCCAGCAGCATGGAGGGTGGGACAGATTCCAGCCACCAAGCCTTTCATGTGCCTGGTACCATCATAGGTATGTGGGATTGAGTGGATCACAAGATGGGCAATGGGAGACTGTGTCTCCGTGGAGCTTACCTTCTAGTGGTGGAAAACAAACCAACAAAAAAATACACAGAAGAATAAATAAGAGAACCGCTAGTTAGTAAACTGGTAACACAAAGATGGTTTAAAGAGCCGGCGCCGTGGCTCAACAGGCTAATCCTCCGCCTTGTGGCGCCGGCGCACCAGGTTCTAGTCCCAGTTGGGGCACCAATCCTGTCCCGGTTGCCCCTCTTCCAGGCCAGCTCTCTGCTGTGGCCAGGGAGTGCAGTGGAGGATGGCCCAAGTCCTTGGGCCTTGCACCCCATGGGAGACCAGGAGAAGCACCTGGCTCCTGCCATCGGAACAGCGCGGTGCGCCGGCCGCAGCGTGCTACCGCGGCGGCCATTGGAGGGTGAACCAACGGCAAAAGGAAGACCTTTCTCTCTGTCTCTCTCTCTCACTGTCCACTCTGCCTGTCAAAAAAAAAAAAAAAAAAAGAAAAAAGAAAAAAAAAAAAAAAGATGGTTTAAAGAGCTTGATCCTCAACCCCATCAAACACAGAACTGGTTTTTTGTTGTTGTTGTTTTTTGTTTTTTTTTTTTTTAAGATGTATTTACTTCAGAGGCAGAGTTACAGAGCTGGGCTGATCCAAAGCCAGGAGCCAGGAGCTTCTTCCAGGTCTCCCGCGTAGGTATAGGAGTCCAAGCACTTGAGCCATCTTCTACTACTTTCCCATAGCAGAAAGCTGGATCAGAAGAGAAGCGGCCAGGAATAGATAGAACCTGTGTCCATATGGGATGCCAGTTCTGCAGGCAGAAAGAAGCTTAGCCTACTATGCCACAGCACCAATCCCTACCCCACTTTAATTTCAGAATATTTTCATCACCCCAAAACAAAGCAAAATAAAACACATAGCCTTTAGAGGTCCTTGGCCACCTACCAGCCTTAGCTCCTAACAATCACTGATCTACTTTGTGTGTCTATGAATTGTCTTATCCTGGATGTTTCTTCTGTATGGAGTCATAGATGTGTGGCCTGGGGTGACTGACTTCTTTCACTAATCTATAATGTTTTCAAGGTTCATTACACTCCAGCATGTATTTTTTTTTAATTTCCTAATTTGTTGTGACTGCTTTCTGGATTTATTTCTCTTATTGATGTGTATCCCCCATGAATTCTTTCAAAGCAGCATAAAACAATGGCATAAAGTTCCTTAGATCCAGTATTCTTGATAACATTTTCCTTTTGCAGTCACATTTAAATAAAAGATTGCCTGAATTTAAAAGTTTAGGCTCCAAGTTCCTTATCTTCACTTACTTTGAAGATATTTCTCCTCTGCTATCACCAACCTTGATATCAATCTACTTCTTGTTCCTTTTAAGGTGATCTACTTCTTCCCCTTGTAGGCTTTTAGAATGTCTTCTTCATCGTTGATGTTCTTGCATTTCACTATGATGTATTTGTGTTTTTTCTATTCCCTTTTTGATCTTGTTTAGCAGTTTTGGGAGACCTTTCGGTCTGAAACATTCTTTCTCTGATGCTGGAAAATTATTTTTTCAACTATTTTCCTCCTTATTTACCTTTTTTCTCTCCCTTTCCTTTTTTTTTTTTTTTTTTTTTTTTTTGACAGGCAGATTTAGACAGTGAGAGAGAGCCAAAGAGAAAGGTCTTCCTATCTGTTGGTTCACCCCTCAAATGGCGGCCGGAGCGCTGCATCGATCCGAAGCCAGGAGCCAGGCGCCCCCTCCCGGCCTCCCATGCGGGTGCAGGGCCAAGCACCTGGGCCATCCTCCACTGCCTTCCAGCTGGGCTGGAAGAGGAGCGACCGGGACAGAATCCAGCGCCCAACCGGGGGGACTAGAACCCGGGGTGCTGGCGCCGCAGGCAGAGGATTAGCCAAGTGAGCTGCGGCCCCCGGCCAACCTTTTTTCTGTTACTTGAAGACTTCTATTATGCAACTAGTGCTAGTTTTACTTGTGTTTTCCACATCAATTAACTTTATTTTTTAAAGATTTTTTTTCATTTATTTGAAAGGCAAAGTTAAGAGAAATGAGGAGAGAAAGAGAGAGAGAAGGGGGCCAGTGCTGTGGCGAGGTGGGTGGAGCCGCCGCCTGCAGTGCTGGCATCCCATGTGGGCATTGGTTCAAGTCTCAGCTGCTCCACTTCTGATCCAGCTCTCTGCTGTGGCCTGGGAAAGCAGCGGAGGATGGCCCAAGTCCTTGGGCCCCTGCGCCCATGTGGGAGACCCTGAGGGGGCTCCTGGCTCTTGGCTTCGGATCTGTGCAGCTCTGGCCAATGTGGCCAATTGGGCAGTGAACCAGCAAGAACCTGGCAAGAGGCCAGGGAAGAAGAGAGGGGCCAGACACACCATGTCCCAGGCTTTTAATCCACTTCCAAAGGGGAGTGGTTAATTAACCTGATTGGCTGGTGGGCACCCAGGTGTGGCCAGGTAGGGGCATGAGGTCACACAGGGGCATGACAAAGGCATGGTCTTCCAGCTCACAAACCTAATCGATTTTAACCTATATCCCTGCCTACTTCAGAATCATCCACCCTCAAGGGAACCTCCCAGGACTGCTGTCTGCCAGGGAGAAGCGCTCGGATTCCTGCCTGCCCGCCTGCCTCTCTGCTGTGCTTCCTATTCCAATGGGCACTGGTGTTGCCCCCACAATACCTCTCCAGCTCTGCCTTTCCTAGGCATTAGTGTTCCTGCACAAAACTCTGCCCAGGCACGTACAAGGTGTGAGGGCAGGGGAGGAAGGGAACAACAGAAGGGAGGAATCCAGGGGCTCTCACCGCTGCAGTCCACAGTGCACTGTTACTTGCTGGGCTCAGCTCTATGGTTCCCCAGTCTCAGCCTTCTGTCTCTTCTGTGACATGTCCCAAGTTAGAATAAGAGGAGGGGTCAACATCCTACCCTGCTCTGCTACTTTTTAGTCTTAGCATATTATCATTTGTCTTTCCAAATAGGAAAGAAATGTTAATTTGGCTTAAGCCAAGACTACCCTAAAATTTGATTGGTAAGAAATTCAGAGTAAAATATGTAAGTTATGGAATTTCAGGAGTACTTTACTAGCATTTAGATACAAAGGAGACTTCCAAAATTCGATCAGTTGTCTGCTTAATATTTCATTTCTGTAGAAGTCGAGACACTGAGCCCAAGCAGTAACTCTGCTTTCAGTCAGATAAGATTCAGTCAGTTGACATATGACCTTCAACTTCCAAATATAGAAAATGGAAACCTGCTTATGAGGACACACGTCTGTACGATCGCCAGTCCTCATTTCAAAGACAGCCCATTAATGTAACTAGTGAAGAAGGTGACTTTTGGTGGGGTGAAGTAAGTTTGATTCACTTCTTCATTCAAAAAAAAATGTTTACTAAGCACTTATACTGTGTTGCTACCTATGGTACAATCTTTTTTTTTTTTTAAAGAGAAAGGTCTTATTTTCCGTTGGTTCACCCCCCCAAATGGTTGCCATGGCTGGCGCAGCAAAGCCAGGAGCCAGGTGCTTCCTCCTGGTCCCCCATGTGGGTGCAGGGCCCAAGCACTTGGGCCATCCTCCACTGCACTCCCGGGCTACAGCAGAGAACTGGACTGGAAGAGGAGCAGCTGGGACAGAATCTGACACCCCAACCGGGACTAGAACCCAGGGTACCAGAGCCGCAGGTGGAGGATTAGCCAAGTGAGCCGCAGCGCCAGCCTATGGTACAATCTTTATAAGACATTCTTTTATGTGATGGGTACTCAGAATTTTAAAGTATAAATGGATGACATGTTTAACAATGGGTATAGAGTCTGAAGAAAAGATCCTATTGTCTTCTTGTTCTATTGAAGTTCTGAGTCTGTAATAAAATTTGAACTGTGTTATCCATTGCAACTGTAGTTCAAAAGTACTTTGATGGTTTTAGAAACACTGTATTGCAAGGATACCTATTTCTTGATTATCCCATTTAGACTATGTCATAGAAAAAGATGACATCATGAACTCAGACACAGGGAGCTAAGAGTGGAGAATTAGCAGAGGGCACTCCTTGGCAAATACCTGGGATAGGTACTGTGGCCTAGACCCAGCACTGTAGGTTATCTGCAGAGCTAGTTAAAATACAGATTCCAGAATCATTTCAAGAGATACTGAACTAGTGTCTCTGGGGTTGGAGACAGAGACATCTGAAAAGTTCAGGAACTTGGCTATGTGTGGTTCTCCCCTGTAAGCTTAGGGAAGACCAAGAGGAGATTGCCCAAGTGAGAAGATGGAAAGGAGATTCCCAGGGGATGGGCAACAGTGGAAGGACTCAGGAGCCATAATAGATGATGAAAACACATTCAGAAGACAGCTGAGGTCCTAATTCCTGAGAAATAAGATGATTTACTAAGATAATTGTGTGAGGTGATAGAAAAGGAAGCTGAGGCCTGGGATAGGTGAAGAGGGGATGGTAAATGAGCTGAGATCCACAACAGTGGGCCACAGTAGAGCTGAACTTGTAATTAGAGCGTTGTGTCTGGGGTCTGTTGTCATGGCATGAGGAACTTTTTTTTTTCTTGAGGACCTTTTATTTTTTATTTATTTATTTATTTTTTATTTCATAAATGTGAATTTACAAAGTGCAACTTTTGTATTGTGGCTTCCCCCCCAACCTCCCTCCCTCCCGTGGCCCTCCCCTCTCCCTCTCCCATCCTGCCCTTTATCGAGTTTCATTTTCAATTACCTTCATATACTGAAGATCAACTTAGTATATACTAAGCAAGGATTTCAACAGGCTGCACTCACACAACTGCACAAGGTATAGGGTATTGTTTGACTAGTAGTGTCTTTAAGTTTCACAGTAAAACACATTAAGGACAGAGATCCTACGTGGGGAGCATGTACCCAGTGACTCTCGTTGTTGATTTAACAATTGGCACTCTTATTTATGACATCAGCAATCACCCGAGACTCTTGCTATGAGCTGTCAAGGCTATGGAAGTCCCTTGAGTTCACCGACTCTGAACTTGTTTAGTCAAGGCCGTGTCACAGTGGAGGTTCCTTCCTCCCTTCAGAGAAAGGCGTTGAGGACCTTTTCATTGATGGCTGGAGAGATGGTTTTGTGAAGTCATAAGAGTCCTAAGGCACACTTGTTCACCTGTTCATGTATTTGCTTAATCAGCAGCTAGGTACAGCATATTTCTTACTCTACAAGCATTGAAGGTCTCCTGTGTATCAGGCACTGCATCGATGGTGAGACTGGAGAGGTAGGCAAAGCGCCAGATCATCTAGGCCAGGGGAAGTTTTGTCTTTACCTGGAAACCGAATGGCAGCGACTGGGTGAGTTAGAGAAGCAGCATGACCAGCTGGCATGTGGGAAGGCCACTCTGTGGCAGTGTGGAGGGAACACTGAGGGGGATGAGTGTTGCTGCAAGCAGGCTGGATAGGAGCTATCACAGTATCCAGGTGAGAAGCAATGGTTGCAGCAGGGTGGGGCGGAGTCAGGGAAAGTGGGCAGGTGTGAGAGACATTTAGGTGGTGACACTGGATTGGTAGAACATGATGCTGGAGAAATCACTCCTGGATTACTGGATTGAGTAACTAGATGCATGATGGTGCCACTCACTCCAAGAGGGAATCCCGGAAGAGGGTAGGTGATGAGCTGTGAAGCTTACAGTGAAGCCATTTTCTCGGCTTCTTTCTGCTCTCCAGTTGGTCATTGTGCCTCTAGTAGGCCACTATGTTACCTCCACAGGGCACTGAGTCATTGCCCAGAGCCCTGCTGTAGGGAGAAATGTTTTTTAAAGCAGTTGGTGACCAATATGGGAAGGCCATTAGGCAGAATGCTTGGGAGGAGACATGAAAGCTCCAATTCCTACCTTAGCAACCTTGGGAAGGAAAGAACCTGGGAGGTTTAGTCCTGGAACTTCTTAACAGTGCTTACTAGGGCACCGCCATCAACCTTTCTGGCTTCAAAAGCCCATTTCTACCACCCGCTCATCCAACCCCTTCCACACATATATTAGAGCTGGCTCTTTTCAGCATCTTCAGTTTTTTTCTGACTTCAGTTTTTTTCTGACTCCCCTGGAATTTATGAACAGAAAAATGTCAAAAAGGCAGGCAAAAGACATTACTCAGCCAGACACTGATATTTATTGACTCCTCTGTGTACACGACACTCTGCTAGTGCTTTGAAGAGGTAAAAAAGAAATGGCTCCCAGGAAAGGCAAAGGTAGAAGCAAAATGGCTGAGCAGTCCACAGGTTTACAATCAGCTCCTGAAGAGCTGCAGCTGCAGGAGCGGGGTGGGAAGGGGAGGGGGATATAGGGATGTTTTTCAGGAGGTTCCATGTGCAAAAGCTGAGAGCGTAGCAGAGGGAGGTGCTTGGGGTCTTGCTTTACTCTTTTTTTAAAAAATATTTTATTTATTCTGGCTGGCACCAGCCTGCAGTGCTGGCATCCCACATGGGCTCCAGTTTGAGTTCTGGCTGCTCCTCTTCCGAACCAGCTCTCTGCTATGGTCTGGGACAGCAGTGGAAGATGGCCCAAGTCCTTGGGCCCCTGCACCCATGTGGGAGGCCCACTCTGACTCTTGGCTTCAGATCATCTGAGGTCTGGCCATGGTGGTCATTTGGGGAATGAACCAGATGAATGGAAGACTTCTCTCTCTCTCTCTCTCTCTCTCTCTCTCTGGCTCTACCTCTCTCTGTAACTGTCTTTCAAATAAATAAAATAATTCTTTTAAAAAAGGATTTTATTTATTTATTTGAGAGGTAGAGTTACAGAGAGAGAGGGAGAGACAGAGAGAAAAGTCTTCCATCCTCTGGTTCACTCCCCAAATGGCTACAATGACTGGAGCCGGGCTGATCAGAGCCAGGCGCCAGGAGCTTCTTTTGGATCTCCCATGCATGTGCAAGGGCCCAAGGACTTGGACCATCTTCTACTGCCTTCCAAAGCCATTAGCTGGGAGTTTGATTGGAAGTGGATCAGCTAGTACTGCAACCAGCACCTATATGGGATGTCGGTGCTGTAGGTGGAGGCTTAGCCCACTACACCACAGTGCTGACCCTCTTGCTTTACTCTTTATTTAATCATTTTTAAAATTGTATCTATTTATTTGGAAGAGAGAGAGAGAGACAGGCAAGAATAGAGAGATCTTCCATTTGTTGCTTTATTTCTTTAATGCCCACAACAGCCAGCCTGGGCCAGGCCAAAATCAGGAGCTGGAAACCCTTTCCTGGTGTCCCACATGGGTAGAAGGGACCCAAGTACTTGGGCCATCATCTGTTCCCACACTGAGTTTGCATTAGCAGGAAACTGGGTCACAAATGGAATGGAGGGACCAAGGTTGTAGGTTCAGTTGCCTGCAACAACAGCATCCCATATTGGAGTGCCAGTTTCAGTCCTAGCATCTTGCTGATGCACCTGATCCCACTGCCTGCTAATGAATCTGGGAAGGCAGCAGATGGTGGCCCAAATGCTTGGGCCTCTGCCACCCATGTGGGAGATCCAGATGGAGTTCCCAGCTCCTGGTTTTGGCCTGGCCCAGACCTGGCTGTTGTGGCCATCTGGGGGAGTCAATCAATGGATGGAAGATCTCTCTCTGACCTTCACCCTCTCTGTCACTGTACCTGTACATCTCTAGAAATGGAGCAGGCTCTCAAGTCCAGGCATTCCAATATGGAATACTAGCATCCCAAGTGACAGCTTAACAGCTGCACCAAATACCTGCCCCAGCTACTGGGGGTGGTGGAGGTTTAGAGGTAGAGTTTAGCAGACTTTGGCTACTTCTCTTCCTCTCACTTTTTCATGGGGAAGAACTACTGGATCTGGCAATTGGGCAAGTCAACTGTTGATATAAATCATGACAGTTATAAGTACACCTTCCTGGAAAACCTCTTCTGGGCCCCTTTGTGTGCAATTTCAGAGAAAATGGAATTTCTCCCCTCTGACTAGCAGGTGAGTTCATCACAGGAAACTGGAAGTAGAAATGTTTATAGGAAGTCACAGGGTAAATTAAGAAGATAAGGGCTTGCCATTACACTGGGACTTAGAAATCTTAAAGGAGTCAGTCAACATACAGGGTCTGGTGGCCCCTGAGATTTCTTTCTTAATATTTTTATCTAAACAATAATTTTTTAAAGATTTATTTTATTGAAAGACAGAGTTACAGAGAGGTAGAGGCAGAAAGAGAGAGAGAGAGGGGAAGAAAGAGAGAGATCAATCTTCCATCTGCTGGTTCACTCCCCAAATGACTGCAACAGTCACAGCTGGGCAGATCCGAAGCCAGGATTGAAGAGCTTCTTCTGGTCTCCCATGTGGGTGCAGGGGCCCAAGGACTTGGGCCATCTTCTACTGCTTTTCCAGGCCATAGCAGAGAGCTGGATTGGAAGAGGAGAGCTGGGACTTGAACTGGTGCCCGTATGGGATGCTGGCACTGCAAGCAGTGGCTTTACCAGCTATGCCACAGTGCAGACCACCTGCCCCCCCCCCCGAGATGTTTTTTGAAGTGTCATGAAAACTCTATGGGTAACAGTGGGAAACTGAGGCAAGGGCTTGGAATACCATTTCCTGGCCACTTACTTTGTGCCTGACCTAGGTGATCCAGGATCCGGAGGTCATTATTTGGAAAGCACTGCTGAGTTCTACAATATGATGAGAGCCAGTCTGTATAAAGACCAGATATGGGGCGGGCCACCTAGAATATATGTGCACTTTCTTTTTTTAAATTCTTTTTATTTGTTTATTTGACAGAATTACAGACAGTGAGAAAGAGAGAGACAGAGAGAAAGGTCTTCCTTTTGTTGGTTCACCCCGCAAATGGCCGCTGTGGCCAGAGCTACGCCGATCCGAAGCCAAGAGCCAGGTGCTTCCTCCTGGTCTCCCATGCAAGTGCAGGGGCCCATGCACTTGGGCCATCCTCCTGTGCCCTCCCGGGCCACAGCAGAGAGCTGGACTGGAAGAGGGGCAACTGGGACTAGAACCCGGCGCCCATATGGGATGCCGGTGCCACAGGTGGAGGATTAACCAAGGGAGCCATGGCTCTGGCCCCCGTGCACTTTCATTATAATGGCAGCTTGGACTTTTTTTTTATTATTAGTTAATACATGGTTTTTGCTATTTTAAAAGAGATGAAAAGCAGAGGGTTCAACCCAATGGATTTATTTTCTTTGGTATAAAAAGTCTTGCTGTGGAAGGCTACACTGATGCTGTTCCACGGTGTATTCCAGAGACTCAGGCTCCTCTCTTTCATTCCCTGCTTTCTTTGAACTGTCCCACGCTCCCAATGCAAACCAGTTCACTGGCCCCCCGTCAGGGTTCCAGCCCAGAGAAAGAGAATAGGGAGGGGAGCAATCAGCTGCCTATGAATGACCTAACGGTCACTGACATTCACATCCCACTGGTCAGGATCTCTTCAAATAACCAAACACACCCTTTGCCCAGAAGGTGGAGGAAATAAATCACTGGCTGGGGAGCCATTACCTAGCTACACGTTAGGAAGTTTGTTTATTACAGGAGAAAAGGGACAAATGGATATTGAGAGCTGGTCAGGTGGTGGTTGTGGTTTCTGAGCTGGCTCAGTCGTCTTCTCTCTGCCCTGGTACACTTGCCATTACTGTGTTCCATTCCACCACGCCTTTGTATGCCACCATCCTTGTTTTATGTGCTGTGGCCCTGAACATTGTGAAGATCTCTCAGAGGCTATAACCAGGACTGAAGCAGCCGTGGGTGATGTCACATTGTAAACTGCTCGTGGCTATGCTTCCTGGGTAGAGGTGAAGGGTTAGATTCAGAGGTCAGTAGATGGCAGTGGGTCCAGTGGTCCTGTACCCAATTCCTAGCACCTGCTCTCACATGAATTTTAAGTCACTTCTCTGTATTCTTACAATAAGGATTTCCAGCTTTGTTTGCTAACTCTCATTGGATCTGTACATATTCATCTATGTTTCGTACGTTGTAAACATATGTATCGCTACATAGCAAAATCCAATATTTGCCCTAAACACCTTGTCCATCATAAATTCTTACCTAGCAAAAATTCTCAAATTTAATAGCAAATAATTTAATGAAATTTTATGGATTGTGGCCTCTGAGCCAAGCACTACTAGTGGTTGCATTTCTGGTATCTAACACAAAATAGTCATACAACACATATCCTTTGAATGAACAACTGGATAGCTGTGGGCACTTGGAGATGAAGCAAACTGTCCTAAGAGTTTTCAGTTCAGTAGAAAAATGAGCAAGACCCCTAATAAATACCACACGGAGAGTCTTCTGCTTCCCTGGCATCTCCATTGTGTCCCGCCATGCCACCCTGGCTCCCCAGTGGTGGAGGATGCACACCCCAGCACTGGATCGTCTACTCCCCTCCCAGCAGGTGTGTTTTTGGATGAGCACTTTCTCAGGTGTTCTCAGCAGCAGCATAATTGATGTTTTGGATCCAGTAATCCCTTGCTAGGGCAGAGCAGTCCCAGGCACTATAGGATGTGCTGCAGGATCCCCAGCTCTCTGTTCTACATGCTGTAGCACCTGTCCTGTAGTTGTGACAACCAAATATGTCTGCAAACATGGCCAAGTGTGGCCGGGGGGGCAAAAGCACCTTGTGTTGAGAATCCCTGTGATAGATTGTTCAGACATCTCTTCTATGAGGAGTGCCACAGAGGCTGATCCAGAGCTTGTACAAGACCTTGGGGAGAACCAACTGCTTCCCCTCAGGGACACTGGCTCTTTCCATGGGTTCCCACTTCTGTCTCAGGGAAAATACACATCCTCTTAAATTTTCACAACACACGGATGACTTTGCCTCCCTCACATCGGGTTTCCAGGCATATGGTTCTGACACTAACCAACCACACCAAACCCTTGCACTAAGTCAGTGGTTAGAAATGTAGTCAACAATTAATGTGGGGCCAGGCTGTGGCATAGCAGTTTAAGTCACCACCTGCAGCACCAACATCCCCTCTGAGCACCGATTGGAGTTTCTGCTGCTCCACTTCCGATCCAGCTCCCTGCTAATGGCCTGAGAAGGCAGCAGAAAATGGCTCAAGTACTTGGGCTCCTGCCACCCTTGGGGAAGCTCAGATGGAGTTCCAAGCTCTTGACTTCAACCTGGTCCAGTCTTAGCCATTGCAGCTATTTAGGGAGTGAACCAGCAGGTGGAAGATCTCTCTCTATTCCTCTCTTTCTGTAACTCTTCCTTTCAAATAAAATAAGCAAAGATTAATGAAAACAAAGAGCCAGGGTTCACTTTGGACACTGGATATTTGAGAGGCAGATTGTTCAACATGACTGCATTCCTGGGCAAGTTCTTAGGCACAGATTTGCTGTGCACCAGAAGCATCTGCAGAGCTTGTTTAAATGCATGTCTTGGTCCCATTCCAGAGAGCCTGATGCAGTAGTTTAGGGATGGAACTCAGGAAGCTACACTTTTTATTAAAAGCCTTTCCAGAGATCTGTATGGACTTTCCCTTGAAAAGTGGCATTTCTTTGTCCATGTACTATTTCTGTGAGAAATTAGACAACCAGAAAGGAGAATCTCTCTTGAAATCTGGTAATGTTAGGTCCTTAAACTTTACTCTTTTGCAAAATGTTTTTAACTATTATAGGTCCTTCATATTTCCATTTAAAACCACCTGACAATTTCTACAGAAATTCTTCCTGTCACCTACTCACTTTCTGTCCCACTGGCTCACTTTTATTCTCTGCATGGCACTTAACAGTTTTAAAAAATTCTTGGTCACCTGTCTCCTCCCACTAGAATATAAGCATCATGAGGGCAAAAAAATCACCCATTGTTTTTCCCCTGTGGTATCTCTAGCTCTTTGACTGATGCCCTTCCCATCATAGCTCTTTAGTAAAGATATGTTAAATAAATGAGGGGGAAAAGAATCAAATATATTCTGAATTGTGTATTCAAGTCCAGTTTAAAGGCATTTTATTGCACAGCAATTTCTAACTGTCTACTTATCAGTGTATTCTATTAACTAGGTTATCAACCTAATTTAATAATTACCTTGTCTTTAACGACTGGGAAAATAATTCACAGATAACTGGTAACTATGTCTTATTCTACTGTTATTGTTTTTATTAACCTTCATATATGAAAGTCGGCTGTTAAAGCTGATGGTTTAGTGAGTTGATGAACCTAATGAAGTGTAGAGCAAGGATTCACTTGTTTTTTTTTTTAATATTTATTTATTTGAAAATCAGAGTTACAGAGAAACAGAGAGAGAGAGAGAGAGAGAGAGAGAGAGAGAAATCGATCTTCCATTTGCTGGTTTACTTGCCAAATGGCTACAACAGCAGGAGCTGTGCCGATCTAAAGCCAGGAGCCAAGAGCTTCTTCTGGGTCTCCCAAGCAAGTGCAGGGGCATAAGCACTTGGGCCATCTTCCACTGCTTTCCAGGCTACAGCAGAGAGCTGGATCAAAAGTGGAGCTTCCAGGACACAGACTGGCACCCATATGGGATGCCGGCACTGCAGGCAGTGGCTTTACCTGCTACGTCACAGTACTGGCCCCGAGCAAGGGTTTATAAAGGTATAAGATCTGGCGCTGGCATTGTGGCACAGCAGATAAAACCTCAGCCTCTGACGCTAGCATCCCATATGGGCACCAGTTTGAGTCCTGGCTGCTCCACTTCCAATCTAGCTTCCTCCTAATGCACCGAGAAAAGCAGCAAAGGATGGCCCAAGTCCTACATGGGCCCCTGCACCTACATGGGAGACCTGGAAGAAGCTCCTGGTTCTTTGTCCTTGCCCAGCCCCAGCCATTGTGGCCAGCTGGGGAGTGAACCAATGGATGGAAGATCACTCGCTATCTTCCTCTCGTTCTCTCTCTGTACTCTGCCTTTCAAATGCATAAAAATGAATCTTAAAAAAAAAAAAAAGGGAGGGGGGTAAGATCATGAAGACTCCCTCTGCAGAGAGGCAGACCCATGGAGATGACCCACGGCACACAATACACAAGTGTTTTCATCTCACTCTCAGACCCACTGTGAATTTCCCATTTCTCTAGCCACTGTTGCCTGAATCATGCGTGAGTCCATGGCTGTAAGGCAAGTATTAGTCAACACTCTTAGTTAGCAAAGATGGGCATTCAAGCTTCCTTTAGGAGAGGGCAGATGTCAAGTCTGACAAGGTGCAGGATTCAGCTGATCACCTCAGTGATGTCTTAAACTTAATGATAAGGGCCAGAGGATGGAGGAGAGAAGGAAAAGAGATAAGGGAAGGTAATCAGTTAACAGCTACAGGTGCAACCAGCAAAAAGAGTGTTTATGTTGAAACCTTGACTTAAATCCCCTCAACCTCTGTTTACTATAAACTTTCTAAGCTGTTACCCCCGCCCAATCCAGAAGCCACTTGTAGACTGCCCTCCTGCCTCAAGATTTTCCCACTTTGCTATGTCCTGCTCTTCTTATCTGTAGTCAATGTGGGGTCAGTGAAAACAACCTGTGTCTTCCTTCCCCGCATTTTTTATTATAAAAAGTGCTTAGTTCTGGTGCAGTAAGCATTTTTCCAACTGCTACCTACCCCTGCTTCTGGTAGTTTCAGGGAACTTGTCCATTGGCTGACATCTGTAATGGCTCCATAAACCATGTTATTTCAGAGATTCCTTGGTCTCCACAGCTTGGTTTCAACATAAGAATCCCCCTCACATTTCCTGTGGGTCTGCTAAGTTCTGGTCCCTTCTCACTGTGCCACATCCCTGTCAATAGCTATATTTACCAAGTCTTACCTTCTCAGGACTCCCAGTAGAAAGGGTGCCCCTTCCCCAGCAGTGCCAGTGAAGTCTAGAAATTGAATGCTATTTGTTCCCATTGGCCTGGCCTGGGTGTCCTGGCCACCCTGATGTCATTGACTGTGTTAAGTGGGGCTCTGCACAGTAGTCGAGGTCTCGTGCCCAAGCCAGGAGCCAGGGTTGTGGCCATCCCCACTAAACCAGGTGAACTGGGGAGGGAGGTATGTATGGGGCAGGAAAGACCACTGGAGCACTAAAGAGGAGTCAAGGTTTAAGCCTTTCAAAGATCAGGATTCCCAAATTGCCTATGTCTATGTATTTTTTAAAAGATTTATTTATTTATTTATTTATTTATTTATTTATTTGAAAGAGTTATACAGAAATAGAAGGAGAGGCAGAGAGAGAGAGGTCTTCCATCTGCTGGTTCACTCCCCAATTGGCCACAATGGCCATAGCTGCGCCAATCTGAAGCCAGGAGCCAGGAGCTTCTTCTGGGTCTCTCATGCGGGTGCAGGGGCCCAAGCACTTGGGCCATCCTCCACTGCTTTCCCATGCCATAGCAGAGAGCTGGGACTAAAACCAGCACCCATATGGGATGCCGGCACTGCAGGCAGTGGTTTTACCCGCTAAAGCCCACTAAAGTGTCCCGAGGCAACGTTTTGAAAGCAGCTAAGGATGGGAGCTGGTTGCCAGGGAAACGCTGACATGATTCAAGGCGTGGAGTTTTAAGCCCCAGCCACCAGGGAGAGGAAAGGGGGATGCAGTTGACTCAACCGCCAGTAGCCCATGACTTTATCAGTCATACCTGGTAGTGGAGCTAATGGAACCTCCATAGGATCTCTGCACAATGGGGTTTGGAGAGCACCTGGGCGTCCTGGGAGGGTAGGGTATCCAGAGAGGGCCTGGGAGCTCTGCTCTTCCCCTCCCTTGCCCTAGGTGTCTCTTCTTTTTTGAGTTCTAGCCTTTAAGATAACCTGGTAAACGTAAGTAAATGTTTCCCCAGTTTTGTGAGCCATTCTGGAAAATTCCCAAACCCATAGAAGGAGTATAGAGGGAACACTGTTTTTTGTTGTTGTTGTTGTTTTGTTTGTTTGTTTTTTTGACAGGCAGAGTTAGACAGTGAGAGAGAGAGAGAGAGCCAGAGAGAAAGGTCTTCCTTCTGTTGGTTCACCCCGCAAATAGCCACTACGGCCAGTGTGCTGTGCCGATCCGAAGCCAGGAGCCCCGTTGCACCCTCCTGGTCTCCCATGCAGGTGCAAGGGCCCAGGCACTTGGGCCATCCTCCACTGCCTTCCCAGGCCACAGTAGAGAGCTGGACTGGAAGAGGAGCAACCGGGACTAGAACCTGGCGCCCATATGGGATGCCGGCACTGCAGGCAGAGGATTAACCAAGTGAACCACGGCGCCGGCCCAACACTGTGGTTTGGAACCCATCAGTCAAAAGTGTGGGAAGCCCAGAGGAGACCAGCCCTTGGCATCTGTAGGAGCAAAGCCTTGTAGGACCATGCTTGAATGTGTGGGGTCTGTGCTATTTCTGGGCGGTCAATGTCAGATCTCAGTTAAACTGTAGAACTCCTAGTCTGTATTTGATAAGAATTGGAGAGTTGGTTGGTGTGGGAATCCCTTCCTACCCCAATGTACAGATTCACTGTCAAAGGTGAAATGTGTGAGAGTAAAGAAAATAGAGCCATGACCTTCACATGCTCTTCTGTGTGCCTTTCCCACTCTGGCTTCATGGCTGTGATATCCTCTAAGCGCTTCAGACACTAGCCCTGAAGCTGGGGCCCACAGTTTCAAAGGTGGCCACCTAACACGTGCGCTGGCCATGTGGAACGTATAACTCTGCTATGATCCAAATGTCATCCCCTGGATTTCTCTCAACCTCGAGAAAAAAAGATCAAGCCTGCGGCTTGGACATCGGTGGAGACCCCTATCTGTCCCGCCTACCTATCCTGGGCTTTAGTGTAGGCACGTCCTGCCTCTCCAGGGCCATAACAGAATGGTAGCCTCCCCAGCCTTGACCTTCCATTATTTTTAAATTGCGGTGGCCGAACAAAAGACAAATGAAAACTTTCTCTGCTTGACATTGAAAAAATTACTGGCATGTCATATGGTAATTCATTAAAGAATTCTCATTCATGAAAACAATTCATTTTTGTGTGAAGAGGCTGAATAAGCGGTATCTCGCTGACTTCCCTGTCAGCCTCTCTGGCCACATGTGGCTCCAATTCATTTGCAGTAATTTGATTCTTAAATATTAACAGTTTTGGGAGCATACGTGGAATATTTTAAATCAAAGTGGGCTGTTTTATTTAGCTACCTCTGGAGAAACTCATCTCTCCCCATTACATTTGTTAATAATTCTAATACCTAGGACTGGCATTTAACCAGTTTTTTTTTTCCAGATAAGGAGATGTACATTAAGTAGATTCCTTTTTTTTTTTTTTCCTGACAGAAATTGAAACATAGCCTATTGAACTGAACCCACTGCTGAATGGTACATAGGAAAATGGTCTCAGGGTAATTTTAAAAGAGTTTTTACAGTAATATCTCAGAGTACAGGAATTGTTCCAGAGCTTGTTAGAATCCTGAGCCCTTGTTAAACTCTGTAAATGTGTGCTTTGCAAACTCTTTCATTACAAAGCATATCTCGCTCATCCTCTGGTGGTTATGCTTAAGAACCACAGAAATAAAGCTGTTGGATTTCCCCCAGTTTTTTCTCAAAAATCTCTAGTCAGGATTATTTCCCGATATCTGGTTTGTATTAGTTATCCAATAAATTTATCTCTCTTTTTAAAAATATTTATTTTATTTATTTAAAAGGCACAGTTACAGAGAGAGAGAGAAAGAGAGACAGAGAGAGAGAGAATCTTCCATCTGCTGGTTCATGCTGCAACCACAACTGGCTGAAGCCAAGAACCCAGAACTCCATCTGGGTCCCCCCTGTGGGTGGCAGAGGCCCAAGCACTTGGGACATCTTCCACTGCCTTCCAGACACATTAACAAGGAGCTGGATCAGAAGCAGAGCAGCTGGCTCTCAAACTGGCACTCACATGGGATGTTGGCCTTGCAGGCGGTGGTTGAGTCCATTGTGCCACAGCAATGGCCCAGATATCCTCTCTCAATGGACTATTTTACTTTCTTCTCTTTCTTCTGTAAACCTACTTCCTTTGTTCAGCTCCCTTGGTATTTCTTTCACCTCTCATCATCGTTTGCTTTCCTCATCACTGTTCTTTTCATAGAAAGAAGCTTTGTAAATTCAAAATACTGACTGAGGTCAGACAGGTATTTTCTTTCTTTCTTTTTTTTTTAAGATTTATTTATTTAATTTAAAGTCAGCGTTACACAGAGAGGAGAGGCAGAGAGAGAGGGCTTCCATCCGCTGATTCACTCCCTAGTTGGCCGCAACGGCTGGAGCTGTGCCGATCTGAAGCCAGGAGCTAGGAGCTTCTTCTGGGTCTCCTACATGGGTGCAGGGGCCCAAAGACTTGGGCCATCTTCTATTGCTTTCCCAGGCCATAGCAAAGAGCTGGATTGGAAGTGGAGCAGCTGGGTCTTGAAATGGAGCCCATATGGGATGCCGGCGCTTCAGGCCAGGGCGTTAACCCTGTGCCACAGCACTGGCCCCCAGACAGGTATTTTCAATGAGTAAATGGCAGTGAGTGTTTGTCCCGGTGCTTGGCACACCTGCGTCCCATTCCAGAGTGCCTAGATTTGAGTCCTGGCTCCTTGCAAGCTTCTTGAGAAAAAGTGAATTGGAACACATTTACTTTGGCCCTGCGCTTTGCCACTGGCTCCTAGACAATGGCTCAGGTGACCAGGAAAGAGGTGGATCTGCCCACTGAAGCAGCTGAATTCTAGTCCCCATCTGTCTACTTCCTCCCCTTTTCACTCTTCACTTTCCCTCTCTCTCTCTGTTAGCCCAGCACTTGCACTGCCTCTAACAGCACCAGGAGAGGCTGGACGTGGCTCATCTCATGTTAAACTCACACATGTGGGGCCAGCGCTGTGGCATAGTGGGTAAAGCCACCGCCTGCAGTGCCGGCATCCCATATGGGCGCTGGTTCAAGTCCCTGCTGCTCCACTTCTAAACCAATCTCTCTGCTATGGCCTGGAAAAGCAGTAGAAGATGGCCAACACCTTGGGCCCCTGTACCCACATGGGAGACGTGGAAGAAGCTCCTGGTTCCTGGCTTTGGATCAGCTCATCTCTGGCCATTGCAGTCATTTGGGGAGTGAACCAGCAGATTGGAAGACTTCTCTCTCTCTCTCTGGCTCTGTTTCTCTCTGTAACTCCTCTGTCTTTCAAAATAATTCTAAAAAAAAAAAAAAAAAAAAAAAAAAAAAAAACCTCACACATGTACACTCACACAGGCACACACAAACACATATCTACAAATACATCCACATGCAGACTCACACATACACAAACACACAGAGACACAGGTACAAAGAGAGATACATACTTCTGTACACATAGACTCACACACACATATTCACATGGCACACACACAGATTCATGCATAGGCACACACAGAGACTAATATACAGACACATATAGACTCTCTCTCTCTCTCTCTCTCTCTCTCTCTCTCTTTCACATACACACACACACACACATACCATAGAGCTGTCCTGACACATTTTCTTCTTCTCACCTGCTTTTGATGTTCATTTTCACCTATACAAAAACTGTAGTGTATTTGGGGTTTCCATGGAGGCAAACAGGACTACAGGAATGGTATATACTGAATTATATCAATACTCGACTTTGTCCACAAATTTGCATTATCTGGAGTTAACTGTATTATAATCATTACACCTTGTAATACATAATGCAAGGTGTTTGAAAGCATTGCTGCTGTTACCACTTCATTTTTACTTGTATAAGTAGACCCTGTGGCTCCCCCAGTGAGGCATCATTATCTGCTTTGAACAGATGAGAACAGGCAAGGCAGGAAGACTTGGAGACTTGCTCAATGATGCTGAGGCTTGGGCTCTGACATGTGGAGGACTCCAAAGAAATTCTGCTGTCAGTCATTCAAAGATGTCATTGCAGGGGCCCCTGTGCCTGTGATTTTATTCTTAGTAAAAGTGATTCACTAATCCACACATCGATACCAGTGATTGCATGTTTACAGTGGAATTGACTGGTTCATTAATTTGCCCATGGTATCTGTGGTGCCACTTGGTCAGTTGGGAGATCAAAGACCAGTGTTCAGCTGCTGAGTGGGATGATGAAGTTGTTTTCTCTCACAGGTTGGACCCAGCAGTAAAGGTGTGAGTTTTCCATGCAGTGTGTCTGCCTGTACACACCCTGCTACAAGTTCTTTTTAACACCCCTACACTGTTTTCTTATTGTAGACTTATGATCTAGCAAGATCTTCTTTTAGGAAGCTATACCAATTGGGATGTTTCTGGCTACAAAGCCCAGAAAACACAACTGAATATAGCTTTAAAAAATATATTGTCCTTTCCAATGGCCAAAGTGGGACCAATTCTAACAACATAAGAAAGTAATATTGGATTATAACATAAAGCATAAAATAAATATCTACAAATCCATACCATTGTAAATAAATGATTGAATAAACACATAAGTAAATAGGTGAGAAGAGACAAATCTCCTTGCAGAACAATTCCAAATAATTTATGTCTATACTCCACCCCTAAGAGGTGGAAGACAACTCCCATTCTTTAAGTTGGGGCTGCCTGTTGTGACACAGAAAAGGGAACAAAAGAGTAAATGTACAGTGGAGAAACCTGAAAAACACTACCTCAGGCAGGAGGTCAAGATCAGTAGTCACAGTGATAAATCATGTGGAAGGTGTGTACCCTTGGTATAATAGGGTACAGATGGTCTTCCTCCCCAAACCCCAGAACCCCAGTGTAATCACAAGAAAATATCAGATAAGTCCCAGTAGAGGGGTATCCTATAAGATACCAGTAGCCGCTGGCGCCGCAGCTCAGTAGGCTAATCCTCTGCCTTGCGGCGCCGGCACACCGGGTTCTAGTCCCGGTCGGGACACCGATCCTGTCCCGGTTGCCCCTCTTCCAGGCCAGCTCTCTGCTGTGGCCAGGGAGTGCAGTGGAGGATGGCCCAAGTTCTTGGGCCCTGCACCCCATGGGAGACCAGGAGAAGCACATGGCTCCTGCCATCGGATCAGCGCGGTGTGCTGGCCACAGCGCGCCTACCGCGGTGGCCATTGGAGGGTGAACCAACGGCAAAAAGGAAGACCTTTCTCTCTGTCTCCCTCTACTGTCCACTCTGCCTGTCCAAAAAAAAAAAAAAAAATACCAGTAGCCATCAAACCTGTCAAGAAAAGTCTAAGAAATTGTCACAGGCCAGGGAGGCTAAGGGGACATGAAGCCTTGGTGTCTTGGATGCGATCCTGGGTCAGAAATAGGATATTAGGTAGTAACTAAGGATTTTAACTAATAACTAACTAATAAATAACTAATAACATATCAATATTGGCTCATTAATTTTAGCAAATGTACAATATTAATCCAGATTTCAATAATGAGAGAAACTGGGCAAGGTATATATGGGAATACTCTACTATCTTCTCAGTTTTTCTATATATTTAAAAACAGTTTAAAAAGTATTTTGTTAAAGTATTATCTCACATGAAAGAGAGGACAGGTGGGACAGGTGGAGCTGATTGATTGGGCAAATCTACAATGCAGGTGGCTTCCGTTCTGTCCATCATCTGCTCTGACCTCTGACACACACTGACCTCAGCTGTATTTCATAAATAAAACTTTAGGAATAAAATGATTCTTCCCACCATCCCTGCCCTCCCATCCACACTCCCATCCCTCTTCCTCCTCAACTTCCTATTCCCAGTCTTATTTTTTATTAAGATCTATTTTCAGTTAACTTTACACACATATGGTTAGCTCTATACCAAGTGAAGAGTTCAACAAATAGTATGAAAAAAAAAAAAAAAACTGTTCCACAACAGTAGAGGCAAAGTCTGTTCAAAGTCATTACATATAAATATGTTAATTTCACCTTTATAGATTACCTTTTAGGTGCTCTATTAGCTGTCACAGATCAGGGAGAACATATGGTATTTGGACTTTTGAGACTGACTTATTTCACTAAGTATGATGTTTTCCAGTTTCACCCATTTTGTTGCAAATAACAGGGTTTAATTTTTTCTTACCACTATGTAGTATTCCATGGTGTACTTATCCCATAATTTCTTAATCTGGTGTTTAGTTGACAGACATTTGGGTTAATTTCATATTTAGCTATTGTGAATTGAACTGCAATAAACATGAGGGTACAGATAACTCTTTCATAAGCTGATTTCATTTCCCTTGGGTAAATTCCTAGGAGTGGGATGGCTGGGTCATATGGTAGGTCTATATTCAGATTTCTGAGATATCTCCATACTGTCTTCCACAGTGGCTGTATCAGTTTACATTCCCACCAACAGTGGATTAGGGTACCTTTCCCTCCACATCCTCACCAGCATTGGTTGTTTGTTGATTTCTGTATAAATAAAGCCATTTTAACAAGAGGTGAGGTGAAACCTCATTGTGGTTTTGATTTGCATTTCCCTGATGTCTAGTGACCCTGAGCATTTTTTCATATGTTTGCTGCCCATTTGGATTTCCTCTTTTGAAAAATGCCTGTTTAATTCCTTTGCCCATTCCTTATCTGGGTTGTGTTGTTGTTGAGTTTCTTGATCTCTTTATAAAGATTCTGGTTATTAATCCTTTATAAGTTGCATAGTTTGCAAGTAATTTCTCCTGTATGTCAGCTGCCTCTTCACTTTGCTGAGTGTTTCTTTTGCAGTATAGAAGCTTCTCAATTTGATGTAATCTCATTTGTCAACTTTGGCTTTGATTGCCTGTGCCTCTTTTCTAAGAACTCTTTGCCTATGCCAATGTGTTGTAGGGTTTCCCCAATGCTTTATAATAATTTGATGGTATCAGGTTGTAGATTTAGGTCTCTAATCCATTTTGATTGCATTTTTGTGTAAGGTGTAAGGTAAGGGTCTTGCTTCATATTTCTGCATGTGGAGATCCAGTTTTCTAGCACCATTTGTTGAAGAGACTCCACTTGCTCCAGGGATTGATTTTAGCTCCTTTGTCAATGATAAGTTGGTTGTAGATGCATGGATTGATTTCTGGAGTTTCTATTCTGTTCCATTGGTCTATCCATCTGTTTCTGTACCAGTATCAGGCTGTTTAATTATAACTGCTCTGTAGTACGTCTTGAAATCTGGTATTGTGATGCCTCTGGCTTTGTTTTTGTTGTATAGATTGCTTTAGCTATTCGGGATCTCCTGTATTTCCATATGAACTGCAGCATCATTTTTTCTATATCTGAGAAGAATGTCCTTAGTATTTTGATTGGTATTGTATTAAATCTGTAAATTGCTTTCAGTAGAATGGACATTTTGATGATATTTATTCTTCCAATCTATGAGCATGGAAGATTTTTCTTTTTTTGTGTGTGTCTTCTTCTATTTCTTTCTTTAATGTTTTGTAATTCTCATTATAGATATCTTGATTAAATTTATTCCAAGGTATTTCATTTTTTTTCCAGCTGTTGTAAGTGACATTGATCTTAGAAGTTCTTTCTGAGCCATGGCATTGTCTGTGTATACAAAGCCTGTTGATTTTTTTTGTGTTGATTTTATATTCTGCCACTTTACCAAACTCTTCTGTGAGTTCCAATAGTCTCTTAGTGGAGTCTTTTGGATCCCCTATTTATAGAATCATGAAATCTGCAAATAAGGATGGTTTGACTTCCTCCTTCCCAATTTGTATCCCTTTGATTTCTTTTTCTTGCCTAATTGATCTGGTTAAAACTTCCAGGACTATATTGAATTGCAATGGTGAGAGTGGGCATCCTTCTCTGATTCTGGTTCTCAGTGGAAATGCTTCCCACTTTTACCCCTCAATAGGATGTTGGCCGTGGGTTTGTCATAAATTGTCTTGAATGTTCCTTCTATGCCCAATTTGCTTTAAGTTTTCATCATGAAAGTGTGTTGTATTTATCAAATGCTTTCTCTGCATCTATTAAGATAATCATATGTTTTTTGATCTTCAATTTGTTAATGTTATGTATCACATTGATTGATTTGCGAATGTTGAACCATCCCTACATACCTGGGATAAATCCCACTTGGTCTGGGTGAATGATCTTTCTGATGTGTTGTTGGATTCATTTGGTTCATATTTTGTTGAGGATTTTTTGTCTATGTTCTTTAGGGAAATTGATCCGTAGTTGTCTTTCTCTGTTATATCTTTTTCAGTTTTGGGAATTAAGGTGATGCTGGCTTCATAGAAGGAATTTGGGGAGATTCCCTTCCTTTTAATTGTTTTGAGTAGCTTGAGAAGAATTGGAGTTAGTTCTTTAAATGCCTGGTAAAATTCAGCAGTAAAGCCACTTGGTCCTGGGCTTTTTTTTTTTTTTTTTTTCTGGGAAGGTCTTGGGTACTGGTTCAATTTCCATCTTGGTTATGTGTCTATTTACGTTTTCTATGTCTTCATGGCTCAATTTAGGTAGGTTATATGGGTCCAGGAACCTATCCATTTCTTCTAGGTTTTGTCCCAATTTGTTGACATACAGCTCTTTGTAGTGGTTTCTGATGATTCTTTTTATTTCTGTGATGTTTGTTGTTACATTTCCTTCTTCATTTCTAATGTTATTGATTCAGGTTCTCTCCTTATTTTTTGTTATTTGGGCCCATGGTGTCTCAATTTTGTTTATTTTTTCAAAAAGCCAGCTTTTCATTTTGCTGATCCTTTGTATTTTTTTGTTTCAATTTTTTTCTCTAATTTTAATTATTTCTTTTTTTGTACTAGTTTTGGGCTTGGTTTGTTATTGCTTTTCTAGGTCCTTGAGATGCATTGATAACTCATTTATTTGGTGCCTTTCCAATTTCTTGATGTAGGCAACAATTCTATAAACTTTCCTCTTAACACTGCTTTTGCTGTATCCCAGAAATTTTATATGTTGTATTGTAATCTTCATTTGTTTCCAGAATTTTTTTTATTTCTTTTTTGATTTTTTTCCTATGACCCACGGTTTATTCAGGAGCATGTTATTCAGTCTTCATGTGTCTGCATATGTTCTAGGAGTCCATGAGTTGTTGATTTCCAGCTTCATTCCATTGTGGTCAGAGAAGATGCATGATACTATATAGATTTTTTTGAATTTGCTGAGACTTGCTTTATGGTCTGGCATGTAGTCTATTCTAGAGAAAGTTGCGTGCACTGGTGAGAATATGTATTCTGCAACTGTAAGATGAAAAGTTCTGTCTTCCTTTATATACATTAACATTTTTTAAATAGCTAGGTGCCCTGTAATTAGGTGCATATACATTTATTTTAGACGTATCTTCCTGTTGAATTGATCCCTTAATCATTACATAGTGCCTTTCTTTGTCTCTTTTAACAGTCTTTGTGTTAAAGTCTGCTATGTCTGATATTATGATTGCTACCTGAGCTCTTTTTTTCTTTCTTTTTTTTTAAATTTATTTGAAAGGCAGAGTTACAGAGAGACAGAGGCAGAGAGAGGGAGAGAGGGGTCTTCCATTCACTGGCTTACTCCCCAGATGGCTGCAAAGGCCAGAGCTGCACTGATCCGAAGCCAGGAGCCAAGAGCTTCTTCCAGACCTCCCACACGAGTGCAGGGGCCCAAGGACTTGGACTGTCTTCTACTGCTTTACAGGCCATACCAGAGAGCTGGATCAGAAGTGGAGCAGCTGGGACTTGAACCAGCGCCCATATGGGATGCTGACACTGCAGGTGGCGGCTTTATACGCTATGCCACAGTACTGGGCCCTGCACCAGCTCTTTTTTGGTTTCTGTTAGCATGAACTATCTTTTTCCATTCTTTCACTTTCTTTTTGCATATATCTTTGTTGGTGAGATGTGTTTCTTATAGGCAGCAAAAAGACAGATCTTGTTTTTTTGATCCATTCAGCCAGTCTGTATTTTTTTAACTGGAGAGTTGGGGCCATTTACATTCAAGGTGACTATTGATAAGTAATGACTTGACCACAGCATTTTTCCATAAGTATTCCTATTGTTTATTTTGGATTTCCTTTATACTTTTACTGGGAGAGTTTCTGCCTTCACCTTCCTTCATAGTGATGACCATCTTTCTGTGCTGGATGTGTGGCAACAAATTCCTTCAATTTCTGTTTGTTATGAAAAGTATTTATTTCACTTTCATTCATAAATGAGAGCTTTGCAGGGTACATTACTCTGGGTTGATAAGTTTTTTCCTTTGAAGACTTGGAATATATATCGCTATTCTCTCCTAGCCTATAAGGTTTCTGATGAGACGTCAGCTGTGAGTCAAATTGGAGATCCTCTGAAAGTAATCTGGTGTTTCTCTCATGCACATTTTAGAATATTTTCTTTATGTTTTACTGTGGAGAGCCCTGTTGAAAACCTTTTCTGGTCATGTCTATTAGGAGTTCTGTGTGCTTCCTGTCCCTTTCTTTCTCCAAATTGGGGAAGTTTTCTGTAATTATTTCACTAAAAAGGTCTTCTAATCTGTTTTCTCTTTCAATCTCTTCAGGAACTCAAAGACCCTTATGTTGGGTCATTTGATAGTATCCCATAAGTCTCCAACACTATTTTTTAGTTTTCTAATTTCTTATTCTCTCTCTCTTTTTTTTTTTTTTCCAGTATGACTATATAAATTCCAAAGGTCTTCTAACTACTGGGATATTCTTTCTTCTGTCTCGTCGGGTCTGTTTTTTTTTTGTTTTTTTTTTTTTGTTTGTTTTTTGTTTTTTTAAGAGGGAAGAGCATCAACCCCTCCTGGGTTTTTTTTTTTTTTTAAGAATTATTTTATTTATTTGAAAGACAGAGTTACAGAGAGAGGTAGAGACAGAGAGAGAGAGGGGTTTTCCATCTGATGGTTCACTCCCTAGATGTCCGCAATGGCCAGAGCTGTGCCAGGAGCCAGGAGCTTCTTCCAAGCCAGGAGCCAGGAGCTTCTTCCAAGTCTCCCACACAGGTGCAGGAGCCCAAGGACTTGGGACATCTTCTACTGCTATCCCAGGCTATGGCAGAGAGCTGGATTGGAAGAGGAGCAGCCGGGACTAGAACTGGTGCCCAAATGGAATGCCGGTGCTTCAGGCCAGGGCTTTAACCCACTGCACCACAATGCCGGCCCCAGGTCTGTTCTTAATGGTTTCCACCCTATTCTTTTATTTGTTCTATTGAATTCTTTATTTCCAATATTTCACTTTGATTTTTCTTTAAAATCTCAATTTCATGGGAAAAATTTTCATTCATGTCATATACACATTTCTTTAGTTCATAAATTTGCTTCTGCTTACTTTTTTTTTTTTTTTTGACAGGCAGAGTTAGACAGTGAGAGAGAGAGAGAGAGAAAGGTCTTCCTTCCATTGGTTCACCCCCCAAATAGCCGCTACGGCTGGCGTGATGCACCGATCCGAAGCCAGGAGCCAGGTGCTTCCTTCTGGTCTCCTATGCGGGTGCAGGGCCCAAGCACTTGGGCCATCCTCCACTGCCTTCCTGGGCCCCAGCAGAGAGCTGGACTGGAAGAGGAGCAACCGGGACAGAATCTGGCACCCCAACCGGGACCAGAACCTGGGGTGCTGGCGCCACAGGCAGAGGATTAGCCTAGTGAGCTGCAGCACCAGCCACTTCTGATTACTTCTAAGTAATCCAATGATCAATTTTTTGAATTCCATTTCTGGCATTCCATTGATCTCTTCATCTTCATATTCTAGTATTAAAGTGTTGTATTCTTTTGGGGGTGTCATGTTGTCTTCCTTATTCTTGTTCTCCAATTTCTGTGTTTATTATTAAGCATCTGTGGAGATACTTGTTGGTTCTTTTTTCCACAGTGATGGCTTTTATCTTTGGTTTGTGCCTCTGTGACTTAGTGGATTGTCTGCTCTTTCAGTGAATACACAGAGGCTGGGGTGCTGTGTGTGGTCAGGGAGCTCTGTTCAGTGCTCCAGAGTGAGGGGAGTGCCCAGGGTGACACCCAAGTTGGGCGTGGTAAATCTTTTTTTGTTTTTATCAGAGGGGAGCTGTGTTCAGCTGTTGGTGTATTCTCACACTGACCTCCTCTCCTCACAGGAGACCAATGCCTGGGCACTGGCCCCAGTGGGTACAGTTTTCCTCCACGCTGCCACAAGAACTGCAGAAAGGATCCATGTAGTCCTCGATGTGAACATGGATCCTGCAGCAATGACCTTCACCAGGGAATCAGGGAGCCCCGAGCATGTGGAGCCATCCACAGTGACTGCCCAAAGTCCCAGCCACACCCCGCACCCTCCCACGTAGCCACAGTGTTTTCACAGTCCCAGGACACAAAGCTCTCAAAATCACGAACACCCAGCCAGACTCAGGCATCCCCTCTCTGCTGGTTGCTGGGTGCATGGACACGAGCTGGAGCAGCTATTACATATGTCCAAAATGGCACCCGCCCTCTCTCAGTTAGTTACAGGACACGGGACCAGGTGGTCGAAGAGAAAGGAACGTGCCTCCCTTTTTTTCCCCTCTAGGTTGGCAGATACACTGTCCCCCACAGGGCTCAGAGCCGGGCCCGTGCCAGGTTCTTCCCGCAGCTGTATTGCCAGTGGCTTGGGCTGCTGCAGTCTGGTCTCACCTCACTCCAAAGCTGGTGCTGAGGTTCTCAGCTGCTGGGGTCCTGAGCTGTGCACATCCACACCCTCCACGTAGGTCCACAGTGTTCCCCCAATTTGTGTGGAGTTTCTTCTGCCGTTTTCTCCCCAGCCCTTTCCTGATATTGTACTCTCTCCTCTTTTTTTTTTTTTTTTTAACTCTTGTCTCCTAGACTAGAGCAGCCAGCTCCCTCCCTATTCCTCCACCTTCAATCAGATCTGCTCTGTCTTATGGCTGTAAGAGGTCACTGTGGTGCCCATGACACAGGCAGATGTGGCAACAACAGGCAGGAGGTAGGCAGTTACTTTTCATTATGTTTCTTTGAAAGAGTAAGGGTCCTTTCCCCAGAAATCCTCAGGAGGTCTTCCTTGGAGACTACTTGTCAGAATTGGTGACATACCAGCCTGTGAGACAGTCCCTAATGCGCACGAGAGATAACCACAGGGGCTCACAGGGACAGGATGATGGAGACATCTGAACCCAGCTGGGCTCTGCCAGTCGCCAGGGCAAGGTTGACAACTGACATGCTGCTTTGCAAGCCAAAGCAAAGCCAGCGTCCTTCCTACCTGGGCTGTGGGCATGTCTGCCTCCTCGGGTTGAACACAGCACTGAGGTCTTTTTTGCATCTCATCCTCTTTGTGGGTCCATTTCCCTGAACTTGTGCAAGTCATTTTGAAAGTTAATCCTTAAGGGTTCTATATTAAGCTGCGGGCATATTATTTTTCTCTTGTCTTTTCAGTGGCTGCTTAATGGCTTTCCTACTCACGATAAGTCTGCTCCTCTCTCAGAATGAATGGGGAAAGCTGTTTGGCACTGTTCCCTGCTCCTTGCATTGGGCTAGTTGGAGGCACTTAGTTGCAATGCTTTCAGATCTGCATTCCATTCTCGGGACCCGTATGGAGATCTGATAAGACAGAAACATTTTTCCCTCTGCTTTCATCAGAAAAATGTAGAAAACATGTGCACCAACAGCCTCTCCTCCGTCAGGGGCCCTAACTAGCTTTGCAATGCCACGGTCTGATAATGCTATTGCGTCCTGTCCATTTCAGTCTCTCCAAATGGTGGTACATGTTATTGAGTTACAATGCTAGAATTTATTTATTTCTTTGCTTGCAGTAATGTGACCTAATCGGTTATGAAATAATTGTTTACAGATAATTGTATGGCAGTCTGGGTCCCTCAGTCTTTCTCAACATTAGGCAGAATAAAATCCTTAAAGATAAAATAGGTAAAACTTCAATATATTTAAATAGGGACAAACATCAATAGAAACCATGGTTGCTTTCTCTTTTAACCAAGACAAGACAAGAAAGAACTGTGAGAATGAGAGGGAGGGTAAGTCCTGTCATAATGTGAACCCCCTAAATTATGACGCCAGGTTGCACTCCTGAGAAACAGAATGATGTTCAGGGGAGACTTTGTTCAAGAGGAGAAACCAAACAAAAACAGCGGACCACATAGTGAGCTGTATTGCTTCCTAGCAGAGAGTAGAGCTGAGTTTGGTGAAGGAATATAAACTTAGAGACTCCGCTGGGGTACAATTGCTGCTTCCTTCCAGTACCTCTGCGTCTTACTTCTTCCTTTTATTCATCAGTGTAGACAAGAAACAAAAAATGAAACAATCAAACAAATAAACAGTCACCTAAGGATCTTTTCTGAGCCTTCTATGCATCTCTTACCCAGATCCCCAGAGAAGCGATGTTATGGCAATATTTTTTTTTTAAAGATTTATTTATTTATATGAACGGCAGAGCTACAGAGAGGCAGAGGCAGAGAGAGAGAGATACATCTTCCAAATGGCTGGAATGGCCAGAGCTGAGCCAATGTGAAGCCAGGATCCCGGAGCTTCTGGGTTTCCCACGCGGGTGCAGGGGCCCAAGCCCTTGGGCCATCTTCCACTGCTTTCCCAGGCCATAACAGAGAGCTGGATCAGAAGTGGAGCAGCCAGGACTCTAACCAGTGCCCATATGGGATGCCAGCACTGCAGGTAGTGGCTTTACCCACTGCGCCACAGTGCTGGCCCCAGAAGTTTTAAAAATAATAAATGTCTTAAGGAGTTGAAGACCAGGCCTAGGACTTGACTAAGGTGAGATCCAGGGAAGATGGGATTCTCAATCCTAGCAAGTTTGTGATGCCACAATCATGGGAGGAAGTGGGAACCTGAGACTTAGAATGGGGGATATCTGAGTTTGTCACTCAAGAGCCCTGACAACGTGGATTCCTCTGAACACTTGGGCCTTCAGAAGTGGCCCACTGCTCCTTGTTAGAGACCAGCACTGCTCGCTGCTAGGAGGACGATGCAGAGGTCTCTGCCTTGCAAGGCAACACTTGCTCCCCTCCCTCCTACCAGGATCTACTCCCACATCCAACCCCCAACATATCAATAACTGGGATCAAGTAAAAATGTAACTTAGTTGAAGAAGTGTGGGACATGGTGAGTAAGGATAGGAACTGTATTCTGAGGAAGCTGCAGGAACTAGCAAGCAGGCACTAGCAAAAGCTGGGAAAGTATGTGTGGGCTGGGCTCCATGCTGATGTGCTGATATGGGAGCCCTCTCCCATGCTGAGGAATATGTATCCTGTTAAGGACCTGGGAGATTACACCCTGGGAAGGCACTTACCAGTTTGGCTCTCCGAAGCATGAGAAAAGCTAAGAGCTACACCAAGTGAAGTAGAACTATTAGAACTTCTGTAGAGAATGATGGAGAAAGGGATCAAGAGGCTTATATAAAAGGAGCTGATAGACTGGATACTCCATGAAAATCCACAAAATCTATCAGCTGACTCTGTTATGTGAGAGGCCTTGGAGGACACTTTAGAAGGTGGAAGATAAGTCCTTGAGGATCCAGAGCCACAACAGGGAATTTGCTGGGATGTAGTCCTCTGAGTCACACCAGCATATTCCCTCCAAACGTATGTGTAATCCCTGGTGGAAGGGGCCTCAGCATTGTTGAGGCGCTCAGTATTGGTTGCCTTCTGCATGCAGTAGTTCATGGTGGGATATTGTAACAGAAGTAGGCTCCCTGACAGCACTCAGGATGATAAGTTCCCAGAATAATGCGGAGCCTGTGTGGTAAGTTTGGCCTTCAGAGTCAAGGTAGGTATAATTTTGTAATAATCATCAAAGACAGAGGGAGATGATCTACAGAAAGGAAGGGTGATGGTTAATAGAGCGTGGCATTCTTAGGAGTGAGATAGATATAGCTGTCAAGGATATTATTCAATATATACATCAAAAGAAAGCATGAGTGGGCCGGCGCCGCGGCTCACTAGGCTAATCCTCCGCCTTGCGGCGCCGGCACACCGGGTTCTAGTCCCGGTCAAGGCACCAATCCTGTCCCGGTTGCCCCTCTTCCAGGCCAGCTCTCTGCTGTGGCCAGGGAGTGCAGTGGAGGATGGCCCAAGTCCTTGGGCCCTGCACCCCATGGGAGACCAGGAAAAGCACCTGGCTCCTGCCATCAGATCAGTGCGATGCGCCTACCGCAGCGGCCATTGGAGGGTGAACCAATGGCAAAAGGAAGACCTTTCTCTCTGTCTCTCTCTCTCACTGTCCACTCTGCCTGTAAAAAAAAAAAAAAAAAGCCGGCGCCGCGGCTCACTAGGCTAATCCTCCGCCTTGCGGCGCCGGCACACCAGGTTCTAGTCCCGGTCAGGGCACCGATCCTGTCCCGGTTGCCCCTCTTCCAGGCCAGCTCTCTGCTGTGGCCAGGGAGTGCAGTGGAGGATGGCCCAAGTCTTTGGGCCCTGCACCCCATGGGAGACCAGGATAAGCACCTGGCTCCTGCCGTCGGATCAGCGCGGTGCGCCGGCTGCAGCGCGCCTACCGCGGCGGCCATTGGAGGGTGAACCAACGGCAAAAGGAAGACCTTTCTCTCTGTCTCTCTCTCACTGTCCACTCTGCCTGTCAAAAAAAAAAAAAAAAAAAAAGCATGAGTGAATGAATGATCAGTGTGCTGAGGGTAGCTGCCTCAGAATACATCCCAATCCCTTGTCTAGTTTCTATACCTAGGCCAGTTCTCAGGCCTGGACTCCATTAACTAAAGGAGAACCTGCATGCTTAGGAGAAAGGACCTTGTATCACTGACATCACTATAGCAAGTGATAATGATTCACTTACTCAGTAATCATACAGCAGGGAAAGGGGGATACCTAGATGTTTCCAGGCTTGCTGGAGACAGGGTTGAGTTCACATTAATATCTGAGGCTCTAAAGCATCATCATGTTCCTCCTGGTAGGAGAGGAATATGTATATGGGGACCAGGTAATAAATTGAGACCTGGACCTGGGCTGGTTCACAGTGGGCCCACTGGGCCCATGAACCAACCAAATGGTCATTTGTATTACTGAGATGGACATACTTGGTCTTTGGCAGAACCTCACCTAGATTCCTTGCTTTGTGAGTGGTGGAATAACTGTTACAGGTCAAATAGGAAGTCTCTAAAATTGCTCCCTACACCAATCAAAAAAGTTAGCGGAGATGAAAAAAATACTGCATCCCAAGGAAAATGCTAGATTAGCACCACCCATAAAGACCTAAAGTTCCAGGGGCAGTGGTTCTAATCAGGGCCCCTGCTATGATTTAGAGATGGTTTTTCCCTCCAAGAGTCCATGTGTTGCAACACTGGTCCCCAGTGTGGTTATGTTCAGAGATAATGGGACCTAGATGAGGACTGGTGGGAGTTAGTTAGCTCATTGTGAGCCCTGTCTTTGGAAGGAATTGAGGTGGTTCTCACGGTACTCAAATTAGTTCCAAGAGAGAAAATTGTTATAAGAGCAAGACTGACCATTGAGTTGTTCTTGGGCTGTCTGTCTGGTGATGGGAATCTTGTCCTCTTGCATTTGCTTCCACCATTGTGGTGCCATCAGCTGGAGGCCCTTGCCAGGGCTGAGCTGATGCCAGTGCCATGCTAAAATAATGAACTAGATAAACCTCTTTTAAAAAAATAAAGTCACCCTAGGGGCCAGTGCTGTGGCGTAGCAGGTAAAGTCACTGCCTGCAGTGCCAGCATCCCATATGGGCGCTGGTTCGAGTTCCAGCTGCTCCACTTCTGATCCAGCTCTCTGCTATGGCCTGGGAAAGCAGTGGAAGATGGCCCAAGGGCTTGGGCCCCTGCACCCACATGGGAGACCTGGAAGAAGCTGCAGGTACCTGGCTTTGGATCAGCGCAGCTCTGGCCACTGCGGCCATCTAGGGATTGAACCAGCAGATGGAAGACCTCTCTCTCCCTCTGCCTCTCTGTAACTTTGCCTTTCAAATAAAATAAATACCTATTTAAAAAAATAAAGTCACCCTGCCTCAACTATTTTGTTAAAGTAATGGAAAACTGACTGATATAGCGTTCATTAAATTCACCATTCCAGGCATCACAAAAACCAAGCAAAATCTGGTGAATGTCATCTACTGCAAACTTAAACCCAAGTGAACAACAGTCCCAGTTCTTGCTATTATTACAGACATGGTTTGTTGTTGTTGTTTCCTTAGAACAGAAAAATGGCCTGTGGCCTTGGTTTGACAAATGCATTCTCTTCCTTCCCTGTAAGAAGAGAGTACAAGCAGTTTACATTCAAAGAGGCAGACAGCCATATACATTTACCATCTTGCCCCAGATCTGTGTTAACTCTTCTGCTCCCTGCAATAATTTAGTTCAAAGGGAGCTTGGACTGTCTGGACATTTGGAGAACATTGCATTGGTCCACTGATTTATTGGCATCAAGTTAACGAGCCCACATGAACAAGACATGGTAAGTACAGACCTTGCTAACATGTGCTCCAGAGGGCAAGAGAAAAGCCTTGTGAGTATTCAGGAATCCTCATATCTATGGATATTTAGTAAAGTGCAGCCTAATGCATGTCATACTTCCCTTCACTAAGAAGGCAGCACATCTTTGGATTCTAGAAGCAGTATTTCCCTCCTTGGAAATACTACACTGACATATTTACCAAAGGACACAGAAGGCTGTCAGCTTTGAGGGGGGCCCAGAGCAAGAAAGGGCTCTGCATCAGGAGTAGGTTGTGAGGCAGGCAGCCCTGCTGCCTGAACCACATGACAAGCAGACCCTCTGTTATTAGTGGTATCTGTGGTGGGAGAGATGCCATGTGGAGTTATGGCAGGCCCAATAGGAGATTCACAATGTGGACCCCTAGGGTTCTGGAGCAAGGCCATGCCATCTGCAGCAGAGAATTATATACCATTTGAAAGAATAGCCCCTGGCATGCCAATGAACCCTGGTTGAGATGGAGTGCATAATCCTGGGACAAGTGACCATGTGGCCAGAACTGCCCATGATAATCTCAATTCTGTCCAATTCACCAAGTCATAGAATCAGGTGTGGCTAGAAGAATCCGTCATAAGACAGAAGAGGCATATCCAGTATCAGACATGAGCAGGGCACCTGGGTACAAGGAAGCTGCATGAGCAGATGGTTCAAACTCCCACATCACCCACCACTGTTTCTCCAGTTCCTCTCCCTCACCTCACATCTATGATGCTCACCTGTATCATCACAAGTGCCACATGGTCTCTATTGATAACTGATGGAGGAAGAAAAAGGTCACGTTTAGAACATGGAAGAGTCAGATGCACTTGTGGATACAAAAATGGACAGCAATTGCATCATAGCCCCTCCTAAGAATGGCCATGAAAGATAGAGGTAAAGGAAAATGCTCATCTCAGCAGGAGCGATTTTGAGCTACAGACTTGATTATCCACTTTAGAGGAAAAGAACTGTCCCATATAGAGACCCATGGACAATGGTAAAAGCCTGGGTCAGGGGTCTGGAAGGAGCAAGACTGGAAATATCAGGAAGAAAGACCGTGTTTAGAGCTATAGAGATAGGCATAAACAGTCATGATCTTTGTGTTGCCTTTTAAGGGCCATCAGAGAGTTTATCCTACACAGGCAACAGTCATCAATGAAAGACACGAAATGATGCAATAGTCAATGTCAGCAAGCTTCTGTCATTGGCTACCTAAGTTCTGCTACAACTAGTCCCTAAGCCTGGTATCTACCACCTCTGGAATGAAGGCTCTGTATGGGCTCAGCCACGTAACTTCCCACTCATCAATGACTCAGTCACTGGCATGGTGGAATGGCTAACCTGCAAGCCACACATACAAATGCTGAACCCCAATAGTGGTTCAAAGAGACCAGACAGCTACTTAGTGGGAAGTTGACTACACTGCACCTTTTTCATCTCAGAATAAAAGTGATTTGTCTTGATTAGAATGGATGCTTATTCTAGGTATGAGTTCAGTTTTCCTGACTGTCTGAAGGCATGGGAGTTCACATAGCATTGCATTGGATCAGGAAATTCACTCTGTAACAAAGGGGATACAGCAGGAAGAGTTTGACCATGGGCTCCACTAGTCCTATCTGCTACTATTCTACCAAGAGGCTGCTGGCCTGATGGAGAGATGAAGCAGGCTTATCAAAGAGCAATTTTAGCAGCACATTGGAGAGGATACCTTGCAAGTATGGGACACCATCCTCAAAGATTCTAAGTCAATGACCATGAAATGGTACTGCATCCCCAGTAAGAAAAAATACATGGGTCTTGGAAGCAATGAGCATAGTTCGGGTCATCATTTTCGGGACTTTGGGTACTGCTGGGTTAGAGGATTTGACCCCAAGGTGTGGAATGCTTCCATAAGGAAGACATACAAGAGTTACTGCTGAGCAGCTGGCACTGTGGCATAGCAGGTAAAGCTGCCACCTGCAGTGCTGTCAACCCATTTGGATGCCAGTTCAAGTCCAAGCTGCTCCACTTCTGATCCAGCTCTCTGCTATGGCCTGAGAAATCAGTAAAAGGTGACACAAGTGCTTGGGCCCTTGCACGCACATTGGAGACCTGGAAGAAGCTCCTGGCTCCTGGCTTCAGGTTAGCCCAGCTCCAGCCACTGCAGCCATTTTGGGAGTGAACCAACTGATGAAGACCTCCCTCTCTTTCTCTGCCTCTGCCTCTCTGTAACTCTGCCTTTTAAATTAATTAATTTTTTAAAAAAGTTACTGCAGGTTTTCTAGATTCTATCCAGAACCTATCCAGCAGGGAAAGGGATTGGTAGGAATTATTAATTCTGATTGTCAGGAGGAGGCAGGGGACAATATACCTGGTGCCGGGTGATATGGGTTAATGTCTATTGATGCCCCTTTGCCAAAATTTTGACAGTAAACATGTAGGTGCAGCCTGCACAACCTGAAAAGTGCAGGGGGACCAGGGGCTAAGAGATGAGGCTCAGGTTTATTCCCACCAAGTCTGTGTCAGCAGAGGAGATACCTGCAGGTGAAGGGAATGTGGAATGAGCAGAAGTGGGATTGGGGAAAAGGAGTAGCCATGTAGTTCAAAGACAGCCACAGGCAGCAGTTGCACCGAGTCAGCTTGTCCTCCACTCAGGGCTGCGCTCTCCCTCCTTCCCAGGCAAGGATTGCTCAGGTCTTCCCCATCACTGTGCTGCAGGCAGCCCAACACTGGATCCATAGTGGATGACCAATGGAACAGACCAACAATGTTGGTTCAGGGGGAACAGCCTAAATTGGAACGTTCTAGGAATGATGAAAAATGGTATTTCCAGTTGGTAGTTTTACAGAAGTCTTCTAACTCAAGCCTGAATATCTCCACACCCACTGCCACCCACCCCACGCTGCTTTGTGCTGGAACCCATGAACAGGACAAGCACTTTTGGTTCCACCATTCATTTGTCCTGCACCGAAAAAGGAAGAAGCCAAAACAGAGAGAAAACAAAGCAAAGCAAACACTGAGAAGTGTTCCTTTTCCAGCCAATCAAGTGAGCATCCCCAACTAACTCATCGCTTTTTGTAGGAGTTACAGATTTTTGGATTTAAACACTGATCAGAAAAAGTAGCAAGGGAATTTTGAGAAGTTCAAGGAGAGACTCAAATTCCAATCTCAGTAAAGTTGTGTCCAATTCAATTTGCAGTGATTTGAACAGAAATTGAATGTTAAGAAGAACAGGGGAAAGGATAGTATCCCAATGTACATGGGTAGCTCAATGTGAACAGGTGTTTAAAATTCACTGCTAGGTAAACTAGATGCAGATTCAAAACTTTACTTTTTTGTTGGGTGATGAATATTCCAAACTTTTTTTTTTTTTCTGACAAAACCTTGTTCCCCAGTCCTCCCCTCCTTTTTTTTTCTAGCAGGAAAGCACAATCATTCTACAATACTGCCAAATATAACAAACATCTACAGATGGGTCGGTCTGCAGCTGGAGGCTTTAACTTTGTAGTATTTATTTGAAATCTCCCAGCCAGCAGAGCAAGGGTAAAGCACAGTGGGCACAATTCACAATGTTTTGGCTCTGGAGCAAATAGCAGTTGAACTTGTTTTTTTCAGCTAAAATGGAATTTATGCAGATGTGCTTTGCACTAAATTCATTAAACAATTACATCCTGGTGCAGTTTTCACATTTTTGTAAAGGATCTGCATAAGCACTAATTAGATCTAAAACAATGTTACTGGGCAAATTACAGTGCCGATTGTTCGTCTCCTCCTGCATTCCGCATCTGCTTTGCAATGATGATGATAATTTAGGTGCAAGCCATACAAATGCGGGTTTTTGTACATTTACTAGAAATATTTATTTAAAACATACTATAGATTAATTGATAATGTAACCACTTTTATAGAGACTCCCAATGTTTTCTCACGGACATTTAGTGGTAAAATTCAATCTGTGAAAATACAGTAGCTGAAACTTCCCACAATTGCGAATTGGCATTTCCTCAGCGAGGTTTGCTATTGAAAAGCAACTTTGCATTTCATTTGGCTTCAAGTACAAACCGGGTTCGCTGAATTACAGCAGTGCCTTTCAGAGTGCAGCATTTGACGTAAAGGCATAAAGGCTCTGCTCAACAGCTCCCAGTGGCGGCAACCCACGCCACCTCTCTCTAGTCCACCGTTTCAAAAGGGCAACTTAGAATTGGAAAGTTATTCAGTGTCTTGAGTGGTGTAGACATTACAGTGTGTTTTCTTTCTTCCATATTCATCGTCTTTCATTTCTATATCATTAACTATAAGGAGGCATATTGACATTTAAATGTAAAATTAACTGTCAAAAGTGGGGATGTTCAGATGAGGTTTCTATGGCAACTTTGAATGTACTAACTTAATTCAGGTCTTGCTCCAGCCCACAGCCACCTCCACAATTGCTCTCATCCTAGACATTCTTGAAGTTGCCTGGCCAGCCATGCAGTTGGGAATCCTACAAGTAACCATTCTGCTCTCAACCACTATAACTGCCACAACAGCTAGCTAGCCATTCTCTCTATCCCTGGGAAAGCAGCCAGCCCGGTGAAGCTGTTTGGCTGCTGGTTTTGTAAAAACTACCCCTGTTGTTTGACTTTTTGAACGGTTACTTTTATTGTTTCATGGAGCCAGCCATAAACTAGCCAAGCTCAGTCAGAGTGCCAACAAAGATTAAGTTGCAAAATTGAACTCCAGATGTAAGCAATGCAAAAGTTCAAGTCTGGAGATAACTCCATTCCGTGCAGTGATACTAATTATTAATGCAAAGCACAGCAAGTATTAATAGTGCTTTCAAAGTTTAGCATCCATGTTCACTCACTTTACCATCTTGCTTCCCTCACCTTGAAGTGGTCCCTTCCGTTTCATTCTGTCGTTTCCTGTAGAGAAGAGGGATTGTAAATCAAAGGATGATAATAATTCCTTCCACTAATGTGATTGCTAAACTTAAAAATGCTTATGAAATTATATATTCTCCTTCAAGGATAACAATTTGGCCTTGGAACTTTGGATTGTTTAAAGGTAAAATGTATTATCCCTTTGCAAAAAGGAAACAGTGTATATAATAAAAATGTTATTTTTGAAAGTTCAGGAAAGGAAAAATTAGTATTTCCTAACTTGGATGCCAAATTCCTATTGACTTACTCTCAGAAGATATTTGGTTCTATATTTTATTTCTATTTTGTGTTTTATTGTGAGAGAGAGATAATGAGGATTTAATTTTTTTTTTTTTTTTTTGGACAGGCAGAGTGGACAGTGAGAGAGAGAGACAGAGAGAAAGGTCTTCCTTTTGCTGTTGGTTCACCCTCCAATGGCCGCTGCGGCCGGCGCACTGCGCTGATCCTTCGGCAGGAGCCAGGTGCTTCTCCTGGTCTCCCATGGGGTGCAGGGCCCAAGGACTTGGGCCATCCTCCACTGCACTCCCTGGCCACAGCAGAGAGCTGGCCTGGAAGAGGGGCAACCGGGACAGAATCCGGCGCCCCGACTGGGACTAGAACCTGGTGTGCCGGCGCCGCTAGGCGGAGGATTAGCCTGTTGAGCCACGGCACCAGCTCTGAGGATTTAATTTTTACCAAATTAGAAATAACACGAGATTTACTTCTCAAATTTCTGAAAGTTGCCTTTGGATTGATAACAAATGTAGAAAATACTGGCCAAAACACTGAAATTTTAGGAAGTTATAAACAACTGGACAATGGTTTTTATGACCACTGTTATAGTCATAACAACGTTAATTGCTCCTGTAGCTGATAAGAAGTCTATGCAACTTCTGACAAGACAGAAGAAATGACAAGAGTTCTGGGTGAAACTGATGTTATTCACCTGTTGTATCTCTTGGTCAAAGGGAATCCCATGTGCAGTTTGTTGTCACAAAGGATACCACTAACTGTTCCTAACTTTCTCCCTAAGTACCATCTGTGGTCCAATGGGACCCAAGGTAACTCTACCCCCCCCCCCAAAGAAACCTTTTATTTAAGGAATACAAACCTCATGAATTTCCGAAGTACAACTTTAGGAATATAGTGATCCTTCCCACCATACCTGCCCTCCCACCCACTCTCCCACCCCTCCCCTTCCTCCCTCTCCCATCCCCAGTCCCATTCTCCACTGAGATCCATTTTTTATTAACTTTATACACAGAAGACCAACTCTATACTAACCAAGGTAACTCTTGGTTTTATTTTACCCCTCTCTTTCTTGGCCTTCTTCCTTTCCCATCCAGTGAGAATTTCTGGGTTCTTTCTCTGGGCCTAGTACCATAGCAAGCACTATCAAACCAGACATGAATGAGCCAGAGGCCCTGGCTCTGTAGAATTCACACACCAGTAGAGACTAGATATGCATCCTTATGTAACAAGGCACATGCTTGTTCCTGATTCTCTTAGGCTATTTATTGGGAAATTGTTTACTAGTAACTCATGGGTTAGGTATCATATGGCTGTAGTCATTAGAGGTAACCATATCTATTTGTTAGCCTGCACTCTGAATTTTATAAGTCAGGCCATATCATCCAATGAAATATTACATATTATTACATATTTGATCTAGTGTTACATATATAAGGTGACCCAATGATGTCAGAAAAACACAAATGGGCTGAAACTCAGGATGCTGAAAAGTTTCTCAGTCTTCCATGATGTTTCTCCGTATGGCCTTGTAGAAATTGCTAGCATTAGGGCTGGTGTTGTGGCATAGCAGATAAAGTTGCCTCCTGCAACACTGGCATCCCATATGAGCACCAGTTTGAGTCCTGGCTGCTCTACTTTAGATCCAGCTCCCCTGCTAGTAGCCTGGGAAAAGCAATAGAAGATGGCCCAAGTATCTGGGCCCTTTCCACCCATGTGTGAGACCCAGATGAAACTCCTGGTTCCTGGCTTCAGCCTAGCTATTGTGGCCATCTGGAGAGTGTGTCAGTGGATGGAAGATCTGTCTTTTCTTCTCTCTCTCTGCAACTCTGACTTTCAAGTAAATAAATAAATAAATCTTGTTTTTCAAAAAAAAAAGCATGTGTTTGTTAGGAAGAAGTTCAGTACAGGGTTAGGCTATCTTTTTTCCATGTGTCAGATTCTGATTGGGTTGACAAAATTTTTTTTTAAGATTTATTTATTTTATTTGAAAGTCAGAGTTACACACAGAGAGAGAGGCAGAGAGAGAGAAAGCGAGAGAGATCTTCCATTCGATGGTTCACTTCCCAAATGACTGCAATGGCCGGAGCTGCACCAATCCAAAGCCAGGAGCTTCTTCCGGGTCTCTCATGTGGGTCCAGGGGCCCAAGCACTTGGGCCATCTTCTGCTGCTATCCCAGGCCGTAGCAGAGAGCTGGACAGGAAGTGGAGCAGCTGGGACTCAATCCGGCGCCCATATGGGATGCCGGCACTTCAGGCCAGGGCGTTAACCCACTGTGCCACAGCGCCGGCCCCATGGTTGACAAAATTTTTAAGCACCTACTAAGTGCCCAGCATGCACTATGCTTTGAGGATATAATGAGGCTCAAGACACATGGTTCCTGTCTGCCTCCAAGCTCTCCTTAGTAAGAGCAGGAACCATACATGGTGCTCTTCCTTATACCCTCAAAGGATGGCATTTTGTCAGGAACAAAGTAGGTATTTTCTGTTTATTGAAAGGGACAGGAGCCTAACTTGATTATTTCAATTTAAAATAGTAGGGAGGAAGCAATGAAAGTCTGGAAGAGAGGCCCCTAACCTAAGCTTCTTGAATCCTGAAAACTTAGTATCCATAAACTGGACAAATAAAACTGGAGAGGGCTTCCAGGCAGAGGGACTGGACGATCAAAGTCTTGGAGATATGAAAAGAAAAGGTATTTGGAGAAACCACAAGCAGCGTGATGTTAAGATGTTAATACAGCTGAAATTTGAAGTTGGACCACTGAAAGAGAGAACTTGAGATGTAGATAAAACTCCAACTTGTGGGGCCAGTGCAGTGGCGCAGTAGGTTAACGCCCTGACCTGAAGTGCTGGCATCCCATATGGGCGCCGGATCGAGTCCCAACTGCTCCACTTCTGATCCAGCTCTCTGCTATAGCCTGGGAAAGTAGAAGATGGCCCAAGTCCTTGGACCCCTGCATCCATATGGGAGACCTGGAAGAAGCTCCTGGATCCTGGTTTGGGATTGGCTCAGTTCTGGACATTGAAGCCATTCAGGGAGTGAACCAGCGGATGGAAGACCTCTCTCTCTTTCTCTCTCTGCCTCTCCTCTCCTCTCTGTGTAACTCTTTCAAATAAAATAAATAAATCTTCAAAAAAAAACACAACTCCAACTTGTGCCCTGTGAGCCATCCTGAAGACCTTTGTTTCTTTCTTTGAAAAACTTTATTTTCATTTTATTTGAAAGGCAGAGAGATAGAGGCAGACAGACAGAGATCTTCTATCTGTTGGTTCATCCCCAAATGCCCACGTCAGCCAGGGTTGGGCCAGGCCAAAGCCAGGAGCCCAGAACTCAATCCAGGTATTCCACATTGGAGCAGGGGCGCAGGGACCTAACTACCTACTTGAGCTGTCACCACTGCCTCCCAGGATACACATTAGCAGGAAGCTGGATGGAAAGTGGCGCAGGGACTGGAACACAGACACTCCAATATGGGATGCAGGCGTTCCAAGAAGCAACCTTACTGCTGCTTCAAATGCGTGCGCCATAGGCAATGAGAAGTCATTTGAAAGGCTTTAAGCACAAATCACTCTCACATAAGATATGATCTCACGCTCTTGCAGTGAGAGCTAATGTGTGCTGAATGCTTACTGTTTGCTAGATACATGTCTAAGTGCTTGTCTTTTCTCATTTTGCAGAAGAAAGAACTTCTACACAAAAAGATTAAGTAACTTGCTCAAGGTCATACTCTCCAGTGCACACAGAGCTGGGACGCAGCCCAGGTCTTATTCACTATAGCAAGAGATGCAGAGTCTGCAGCATTTTACGGAAAAGTATTATAACACCACAGGATGTTTTTTAAAAACATTTATTTATTTATTGGAAAGACAGAGTGACAGAGGGAGAGACAAAGAGATTTTTTTTTTTTAAAGATTTATTATTTATTTGAAAGACAGTGTTCAGAGAGAGGTAGAGCCAGAAAGAGAGGTCTTCCACCCACTGGTTCACTCCCCAGTTGGCCACATGGCCAGAGATGAGCTGATCCGAAGCCAGGAGCCAGGAGTTTCTTCTGGGTCTCCCATACGGGTGCAGGGGAGATTTACATACACTAGTTCACTCTCCAAATGGCCACAATGGCTAGGGCTGGGCCTGCCAAAACCAGAAGTCTGGAACTCCATCCTGGTCTCCCACTTGAGTGTCAGGGACCCAAGTATTCAGGCCATCTTCTGCTGCCATCCCAGGTGCATTAGCAGGGAGCTGGATCAGAAGCGGAGGAGCAAAGACTTGAACTTGGGATGCCAGCATGGCAACTGGTGACTTAATCTACTGTGCCACAATGCAGCCCAACGCATAGGTTTTAAATTTTTGAGTACCAAAATAAATTTGCCTTTTGATTCTGTTTTTCCATGAATTTTTGCTGTCCTCTTGTAATGGTGAGGACCCACTTCGTAGGGTTGTTGTGAGGACTGAATGAGAGGAGTTGTACTGCACTCAGTACAGATGGCCCAGCGGTATGCAGTACACATCAGTCATTATTATCAGATTTTCATGATTTATTTATTTGAAAGGCAGAGTTACAGAGAGGCAGAGGCTGAGAGAGAGAGGTCTTCTGTCCTCTGGTTCACTCCCTAGATGGCTGCAACAGCTGGAGCTGCAGCAATCCGAAGACGGGAGCCAGGAGCTTCTTCCTGGTCTCCCATGCGGGTGCAGGGGCCCAAAGACTTGAGCCATCTTTAACTACTTTCCCAGGCCATAGCAGAGAGCTGGATCAGAAGTGGAGCAGCGGGGACTCGAACCAGTGCCCATATGGGATGCCAGCACTGCAAGTGGTGGCCTTACCGGCTATGCCACAGCGCCAGCCCCACATATTAGTCATTTTTATTAATAACAGTTGATATTAGTGTTAATTATTGTACTTGAAAGAATAAATGCCTCCATAAAATAATCTCTTCAGATTCCAACAATTCAAATAGTCAAATAAGTTGAAAACATTTGATTTTTTCATGGAGACATAAAACAGTGGTTCTTCACATCCTTTAGGAGCACTGTTATGGTTAAAAAGAAGAAAAGAGCAAATATCAGCAATGATGTGGCATATCAGAGCTCTGGTGCACTGTTGGTGAGAATATAGAAAGGTACAGGCACTGTGGGAAACCGTGTGGTTGTTTTTCAAAATATTAGAAATAGAATTACCATGTGATCCAGCAATTTTACTTCTGGGTAAATACTCAAAAGAACCAGGGCCGGCGCCGCGGCTCAATAGGCTAATCCTCCGCCTTGTGGCGCCGGCACACCGGGTTCTAGTCCCGGTCGGGGTGCCGGATTCTGTCCCGGTTGCCCCTCTTCCAGGCCAGCTCTCTGCTGTGGCCAGGGAGTACAGTGGAGCATGGCCCAGGTCCTTGGGCCCTGCACCCCATGGGAGACCAGGAGAAGCACCTGGCTCCTGCCATCGGATCAGCGCAGTGCGCCGGCCGCAGCGCACCTACCGTGGCGGCCATTGGAGAGTGAACCAACGGCAAAAAGGAAAACCTTTCTCTCTATCTCTCTCTCACTTATTTTTAAGATTTATTTATTTATTTGAAAGTCAGAGTTACACAGAGAGAGAAGAGGAGAGTCAGAGAGAGAAAGAGAGAGAGGTCTTCTATCCGCTGGTTCACTCCCCGAATGGCCACAATGTCCAGAACTGAGCCAATCCCAAGCCAGGAGCCAGGAGCTTCTTTCAGGTCTCCCACGTGGGTACAGGGGCCCAAGGACTTGGGCCATCCTCTGCTGCTTTCCCAGGCCATAGCAGAGAGCTGGTAGGAGCATCTGGAACTCGAACTGGCACCCTTTTGAGATGCTGGCACTGCAGGCAGCGGCTTAGCCCACTACGCCACACTGCTGGCCCCAAAAATACATATTAAACATCCATAAACACAGTGAGTGTACAACTTGTGCTGGCAGAAAAAATATAGAGCTCCCAATTAAACTTGATTTAATCTAGACAATGAGAAATTTTTAATAATTTTTTAGTATAAGTATATCCCAAATATTGCATTTACTATATGATCCTATGCAGTACTTGGAATATACTTATGGGAAAACATTTTTTATTATTTCTCTGAAATTCAGTTTGCTAAACCTAACAATCTTATGCATAATGTTCTTGTTCCTATCACTCAAATAAGTGACAAAGGTTAGCAATAATGGAGAGGAAACCCCCTTTTTTTTTTTCAGTATAAGGCAGTTATTCATTCTTATTTCACTTCTTGTGTTCAGCTATTGTCAAAGAAGCATGATGAACTTGTGGATTGATGACTGAAATGACAATAGATAGTGGGAAAATCTTCTATTTCGTCCCTTAGTTATTTTTGGTTTGAAACAAACAACACCATGGATGGATTCACTGGTCTGTTTCCACCCTGACTCCTTTTCTGTGTCTTATTGCATGAACTGCCTCTGAAATACCCTCTCCTCCCTTCCCCATTTTCCTCACCAGCAGGTGTTTGCTACCAGGAAGCTTGTCTTTGATGAAGCTGGTGACATTCAGACAGTCACCTAACGAAACTCTAATGAGGGAAGGCTCCTTGTCTGTGATGTCAGATGTGATTTAAATACTGTGGCCCTCCTTGCACTCGCCAGACAGTCTCCTGCTGGGGACAGTGCTGTGTCATTAAAATAGAGCCCATGAAAAGGGAGACAATAGCCACATTCACTGAATAGAAGCACGGAGGCCTTGGCAAATATTTTCAGGCCTTATCTCAAGATAGTCGGGGAATCTATGATTTTGGATTTGATTGGCAGGGTAGGGCCTGTCTGCTTCTTCATGCAAGTCTGTGATTGGTTTCTCTAGACAGTGGAGGCAGAAGCCTGGAGTGCAGCTCAGGTCCTGCCCCTGTGTATAAGGCTCAACTGGGCCAGAGGGAGAGGGCAAGAGTGTGAGAGAGATCTGGAGAGCACGTGTTCAGGAACAGGTCTTGTTAAACCTTTGAGGTATGTGTGTGTTGGAGGGGGTGGGCTGGGGGTAGGGGGAACAAAGAAGTAGGAACAGTGAATCCCATTAGGGTGGGAGTAGAGCTGATACCTGTGGTTGGGCCATGTGGTCACCTGGCTTCCAGCAATGGCTGCGGGGGGAGGGGAGGGCAGAGCCCAAGATGATGTCTGAGGCATAGCTGGTGTCACAGAGAAGACTGTGTTATTTGGCTAACACTGTGGGCCTGGGCTTTGAGTGTGTCACCAACACTCCCTTGCCATGCATGGCTGGATGACAATGACAGTGTGTCCAGCAGAGCAGATGAGAGAGGCCTGTGAACAAAATGAAGCCCAAGTGTGTGCACAAAGGGTACTCTTGGTAGAAGCCACCTCCTAGCACTGGGGGTCCGGGATGGGAAGCCCACCTTCCTCTGCTCCACCCTGTCCCCTTTGCTCCACTGGGCCCTCTTCTGCTCCATCATCAACCCACCATTTGCCACTGGAACACATCCTGACCGTGGCTTCCTATGTAAAACTGGCATGGACGCCTTTGAAGTGTTGAGAAGTCATCTCCTCCACCAAGATCTGGAGGTTTTCATGCAGTATTCAGTTTATTAGAGTGACAAATTCAAAAGCCCAGCTCCCTAAAGCTTTTAAATTGATGTTAAAACTCCAGTTTTTCTAATTATAAATCTAGTAAATTTGATGTAAAATTTAAAGAAACACTTTTTGATTAGTTTTTGATTGGCCCAATTTGAAAGGACTAAAATCCCCTTAAACTGTTACTGTCATTCATGTTATTAGTTTCCTTTAAATATTTTAAACTGCAGTGATACATTTAATACACTTAATTTTCTTTCTAAGGAACTCAAAAGTCTAGTGTGGCTTTAGTTAATGTCCCTAAAGAGCAAACCCTTTCAATGAATTAAAAATTGTTAAAGCCTGGCCCAGCACTGTGGCATAGCAGGTAAAGCTGCCACCTGCAGTGCTGGCATCCTTTATGGGCACCAGTTTGAGTCCTGGCTGCTCCACTTCTGATCCAGCTCTCTGCTATAGCCTGGGATAGCAGTAGAAGATGGCCCAAGTCCTTGGGCCTCTGCACCCACGTTGGAGACCCAGAGGAAGCTCCAGGCTCCTGGCTTTGGATTGGTCCAGCTCTGGCCGTTGCGGCCAATTGGGGAGTGAACCAGCGGATGGAAGACCTCTCTCTATTTCTGTAACTTTGCCTTTCAACAGCCAGAGCTGGACCAGATGAAAAACAGGAGCCAGGAACTCCATTCAGGTCTCTTACATGGCTGGCAGGGGCCCAAGTACTTAAATTGTCTTCTGTTGCCTTCCCAGGTGCATTGGCAGGGAGCTGGATCCGAAACAGAGCAGCTGTCTGACATGAAACACCGGCATCACAAGCAGCAGCTAAACCCGCTGAGCTACAACGCCAGTCCCAGATTTTGCTTCTTAGGCACAGTGCTGTCGAATATTCAATTTTAAGTTATTTTAGTTACAGCCACTAGTGATCCTCCAGATCACTCCTCCAGTCCACCATAGACTTCATTTTCCCTATGTGAGTGTTTTCTGGGAGCAAAAACTAACTTTCAAATGTGGGTCACTAACACAGGGCAGAAACAGCCTTTGTGTGGGAAGAGGTTTTCATGAGAAATTCAAACCTTCTCCATTAGGGAGTCATGGATTCCTTAGGCAGGGTTTTGGCTTCTCCAGGGTGTGGATTTGGGGCCCTGAGCCTGAATTATCTGTTTCAAGAAGTAGCAGTACCCACTGAGGTTTAGGAGTTTATAGTGAAAAGTATAGAAGACACCTGATCCAGTCCCCAAGATCAGCAGTGACAGCATGCAAACCCTCATATAGTGCAGAAGGAATTGGCCGCCCATCATTCTGATTCTTGGGCCGCCTACAGGGATGCTGTAAGTAAGGTGGGTGAGATTGGAGGAGTGATCAAGTGTAAACATGGACATGGTGGGGTAGGGTGGCAGTAGACCTCCTTGGGGTCTGTGTCTAGCTGATGTTCTCACACTCATCACAGGAAGGGCCCTGGGCCTCCTTAGGGCTCACGGCTCACAGCTTATTGATGGAGGGACTTAGGGCTGTTCCTTAGCCTTGAGGGTTTGATCATTCAGCCACCCCATCTTGTAAATCTTTACAGGAAGCCTCATAGCAGCAGTTCCTAAGGAAAAAGCTTCCCCGAACTGGTCTACTAGTTTGTCTAAGTCTGTCTGTCTGTCTCTCTCCCTCTGTTTGGAAGCTTTGTTCTCTTTCCCACTTTCTGGCCTTGAGATGGCAAGAGCAGAGAGTGGATGGAGCTCACATTCCATTACTGGGAGAAACACAGCATTGTCAAGGACCTCCCTGCTTCCAACCAGAAAGCATCACACATAATAAGGTGTGGGTCCATAGGCCCACCTCTGAAATCCTTGAGGCCAGATGGGATTTGGGATTCAGAATTAGTCAGTTTTTAGAAAGTAATATGGTACATACATCCTAGTGAGGTCTGGGGAAATACCTATAAGCAAATGCATTAATGTTTTGGAAACATGAAGATTGGCATCCAGTGCACTAGGTGAGATTCAAAATAGCTTTGTCTCAGCTCTTTTGACACTGAGTGTCCCCACAAAACACATGTTGAGATTTAATCTTCTTCATGAAGTAAGAAGGCGTGGGACAAGATAAGACCTTTAAGAGGTTATTGGGTCTTGATGGCACCCTCACAAATAGATTAGACCTGGTGCTGTGGCACAGAGGGTTAACGCCCTGGCCTGAAGCAACAGAATCCCATATGGGCGCCATTTCTAGTTCCGACTGCTCCACTTCTCATCCAGCTCTCTGCTATGGTCTGGGAAAGCAGTAGAAGATGGCTCAAGTCCTTGGGCCCCTGCACCCGCGTGGGAGACCCAAAAGAATCTCCTGGCTTTGGATCGGTGCAGCTCCGGCCGTTGAGGCCATCTGGGGAGTGAACCATCGGATGGAAGACCTCTCTCTCTTTCTCTCTGCCTCTCCTCTCTCTGTGTAACTCTGACTTTCAAATAAATAAATAAATCTTAAAAAAAAAAAAAAAAAAGAAGAAGCAGCAACTAGCTTTAAAAAGAATAGATTGGTCCCATTCATGGTTTGATGGGCTGTCTTGAGAGTGGGTCAGTTATAGGAGCCCATTTGATTCTGCCAGGCCATGTCCTGCACCACCCCCAGACTCTGCAGAGTGTCCACCAGCAAGAAGGTCATCAGCAGATATGGCCCTTTGATCCTGGATTTCTCACACCCCAGAACTGCAAGCTCAATGAACCTTTATTCTTTTCTTTTTTTTTTTTTTTTTTTTTTTTTTTTGACAGGCAGAGTGGACAGGGAGAGAGAGACAGAGAGAAAGGTCTTCCTTTTGCTGTTGGTTCACCCTCCAATGGCCGCCGCGGTAGGCGCGCTGCAGCCGGCGCACCGCGCTGATCCGATGGCAGGAGCCAGGTGCTTCTCCTGGTCTCTCATGGGGTACAGGGCCCAAGCACTTGGGCCATCCTCCACTGCACTCCCTGGCCACAGCAGAGAGCTGGCCTGGAAGAGGGGCAACCGGGACAGGATCGGTGCCCCGACCGGGACTAGAACCCGGTGTGCCGGCGCCGCAAGGTGGAGGATTAGCCTAGTGAGCCGCGGTGCCGGCCTGAACCTTTATTCTTTATAAATTACCCAGTGTCTGGTATTCAGTCATGGCAACAGAAACTGCACTAAGACTAGTACCATAAGAGTTTGCTCTTCATTCATTAAAAATCAGAGCTTGTGGATTCTGTAAGTGCAGTGCTGTGAGTGTGGATCTGTAACACCCATGCCAGGGTTCAGGCAGCACTCACCCCACCAGTGGTGTCCCCAGTAGAGCCCAAATGTCCTAAGAAACCTTTGGTTCATGGTTTGAATATGACGTGGCTCCTGGACTCATGCAGGTTTTTGAATCCCAAAGGAATTTAAACCACAAAGTCATAAATTAATGATACTAAGATGGTAGAAATGTAATCCAAGTATGATGTTTAGGAGTTGGGCATAGCGAGAAGGCCAAAGGTCATGGGGACCATATACTCAGTGGTAATTGTTGCCAGGAGGCTGTGATGAGAGCCTGAGTTTGGGATCAACCTCTCCCTCTGCTTCCTGGCTCCTCATACGATCCTGCCTCCACGTGTGCTCCACCATTCCTATCCACCACCCTCTTCAGAGGCCAAACCAAGGTGGTCACCTGATTTTGACCATGAACCTCCAAAACCGTGAGCTAAACAAACCTCTTCTCTTTGTAAGGCTAGCTGCCTTAAGTGTTTCACTGTGATAACAGTTCATTGATACAGCCCAACCATGGCCTGTTTAAGGACATGATTTGTCAACATGTAGTTAGCCAAAGTCTGTGAGAGCCCTCTGAAGCTCAGCTTCCCAAACAGCCAGTTTCTGTCCCTGTTGTTTCTTATTCCAGATCACACAGCAAGAAAAGGCAAAGGAGGAATTGAGACACAGGAGTCTAACTTCAGAGTCTGTGTGTTTCACTGCTGTACCACACTTCCCTATTAAACAGTGGATTTACAGTGGGCTACAATAGGGTTTACACACGGAGAAAGGCATTTTAACTTTTTAAAATTAATAAATACCATTTACTTCTTCCAGTCGATTGAACTATAGCCTGAAATCATTAAACTTTGCATCTGTGGTCACTTTCCTCTAGCCCCAAATAAGATCCAGTATCGTTGTATAGTTATGGAATTGGCAACTCAATATGGAGATTGTTGCCCCAACAATGATGTCTTTTAATAGAAGAGTTTGAAATTAAGTCATGTTTATAGGGGTAAACTGAATTTCTAGAACTTAGGGATCATTTGCATGATAAAGAACTTCCTTACTCTCTTCTGTGCATGAATAGGCTTAAAATATGGTGATGACTGTGATTGTTCACAATACCAGAGTGACTACTTTGAGTGTTCTAAAATCCCAAATTAATTGTTAATGAGAATATTGCTCTTGAAAACTTATGTTGTTTGTAGAGAATATGAATGTTCCATGGTGGGGAGGGAGACCTGTGTTTTATATACTGTCTTCATTTCGGGGGTGGATAAGGAAAGCCAGCATCTGAAGAAGTTGCAATGTATCTCCGATCTCCCCCCTGTATTGTATCTCCGACCTCCCCTCTGTATTGTATCTCCGACCTCCCCCTGTATTGTATCTCCGATCTCCCTCTGTATTGTATCTCCGATCTCCCCCTGTATTGTATCTCCGATCTCCCTCTGTATTGTATCTCCGATCTCCCCCTGTATTGTATCTCCGACCTCCCCTCTGTATTGTATCACCGATTTCCCCTCCGATCTCCCTCTGTATTGTATCTCCGATCTCTCCCTGTATTGTATCTCCGACCTCCCCTCTGTATTGTATCACTGATCTCCCCTCCGATCTCCCCCTGTATTGTATCTCCGATCTCCCTCTGTATTGTATCTCCGATCTCCCCCTGTATTGTATCTCCGACCTCCCCTCTGTATTGTATCACCGATTTCCCCTCCGATCTCCCTCTGTATTGTATCTCCGATCTCCCCCTGTATTGTATCTCCGACCTCCCCTCTGTATTGTATCACCGATTTCCCCTCCGATCTCCCTCTGTATTGTATCTCCGATCTCCCCCTGTATTGTATCTCCGACCTCCCCTCTGTATTGTATCACTGATCTCCCCTCCGATCTCCCTCTGTATTGTATCTCCAACCTCCCCCTCTGTATTGTATCTCCGACCTCCCCTCTGTATTGTATCTCCAACCTCCCCTCTGTATTGTATCTCCGATCTCCCCTCTGTATTGTATCTCCGACCTCCCCTCTGTATTGTATCACTGATCTCCCCTCCGATCTCCCTCTGTATTGTATCTCCAACCTCCCCCTGTATTGTATCTCCGATCTCCCTCTGTATTGTAGCTCCGACCTCCCCTCTGTTTTGTATATCTGATCTCCCCTCTGTATTGTATCTCCGACCTCCCCCTGTATTGTAACTCTGATCTCCCCCTGTATTGTATCTCCGACCTCCCCTCTGTATTGTATCTCCGATCTCCCCCTGTATTGTATCTCCCATCTCCCTCTGTATTGTAACTCTGATCTCCCCCTGTATTGTATCTCCGACCTCCCCTCTGTATTGTATCTCCGATCTCCCCCTGTATTGTATCTCCGACCTCCCCTCTGTATTGTATCTCCGATCTCCCCCTGTATTGTATCTCCGATCTCCCTCTGTATTGTATCTCCCATCTCCCCCTGTATTGTATCTCCCATCTCCCCCTGTATTGTATCTCCGATCTCCCCTCTGTATTGTATCTCCGATCTCCCCCTGTATTGTATCTCCCATCTCCCCTTTGTATTGTATCTCCCATCTCCCTCTGTATTGTAACTCTGATCTCCCCCTGTATTGTATCTCCGACCTCCCCTCTGTATTGTATCTCCGATCTCCCCCTGTATTGTATCTCCGACCTCCCCTCTGTATTGTATCTCCGATCTCCCCCTGTATTGTATCTCCGATCTCCCCCTGTATTGTATCTCCCATCTCCCCCTGTATTGTATCTCCGATCTCCCCTCTGTATTGTATCTCCGATCTCCCCTCTGTATTGTATCTCCGATCTCCCCCTGTATTGTATCTCCGATCTCCCCTCTGTATTGTATCTCCGATCTCCCCTCTGTATTGTGTCTCCGATCTCCCCTCTGTATTGTATCTCCGATCTCCCCTCTGTATTGTATCTCCGATCTCCCCCTGTATTGTATCTCCGATCTCCCCTCTGTATTGTATCTCCCATCTCCCCTCTGTATTGTATCTCTGATAGGTGATCTAGGTGTGCTGTACGTGAATGGATGCAGGATGCAAGGATCACATAGAAGAGAAGCCAATGTGCTTTGATTAGCAGTCTCAGCAAATTCTATTTCTATACATTGTTACTTTTATTTTTCCTTCGTTTCTAACTAAGGAAGTTTCACTCCGGGAAAACCCAATATTATCTCTGCTACCCTGAACGGAAGAGATACTGAGGCTGAAGATCTGAGATGTATTTGGGTGTCTCAGGAACCAGGCCTGAGGGAGGCAGCACTTACAACAGCTTAGTAGTTTGGGCAGCGTCAGTGTCACAGCCACACTGACGGAGAGAAAAGAGGAGAAAACAGCGGGGAGACGGTGATCTCTTTCTAGTGGGAGATTGACTGCACTGGGTGAGTCTGTTAATCTGTAAGGCTCCTTTCATCTCTATAGAGCCTGTGATTTCTTGTCCCCTGGAAAAGTCCTAAGCAAAACAGACATTTATTAATGGTATTGGACAGGCTAGGTTGTGTTACACTGCAGTAAATAAAAACAACCCTCAGATCTCAGTGGCTTCACAGCAACAGAAGTGTCTCGGGGTTCAGGAAGTCCGCTGTGGGCCGGGAGACCCTCCCGGGTGTCTGCTGTCAGTACTGTAACTTGGGCAATCAAGGCTGATCTTGTAGCGCTGAACCGCAGCGGGAGAGGCACCAGAGGAGACGGCTGGAGGATTGGCCACTGCCTCTGCTAGGTTTTGACCTGTCAGCGTCACACGCCCACACAACCCATAGGACATAATTATCTGTATCGGCCCCACCTAAGGCAAAGCGTGGCAACCAACACTGTGGTACTCATCAAAATGAGAATTATTTATCCAAAAATGCACAGGTTCCAGTCCTTTCCTCTTAGGGTAGATTCAGGCAATCACATTCAGAGTGGAGTTTACATTATTATCGTTCATAAATGACAGCCCTGATGTGAAGTTCCCAGAGAGAGCGCTGTGTGGGTCCTGGTATCCCTCATACCTGGCCCAGCACCTGGCGTGCACAACAGAAAGAACGCACCCTGTGTTCTGCGTCCTTAATTTCCAGGCATTTCCTATGGCTGTTCTTTCCCAGCAGATTCCTGTCCCATCACATCAAGAAAGAACTCCACAAGCCTAGCATCCCTTCTCCTTGCTGCGATCCATCTCGGTGAGAACTGGAGGCTAAGATCTTACAGCTCTATTGGAGGTTAGGAAGCAAGAGGAACCAGGTAAGGTGCATCTGTGTTGTGGATATTAACTGCTGCTATCTTGTGTCCCTTATCTGAATCTCTTTCCTAAGAAACAAATAAGAGATGAATGTTGCGTGGTAGATGCCCTGGCCAAATGTTTAGTCAATCCACGAGCATCCTCCGAGTAAAACAGGCTGTGACCACCATCAACATTTACGGTCCTGGTGTTGTCCTAACAGAAATGGGCCTGTGTTTACCACATGTTGTCTCTCATCTAGTTCCCCTGGCTGATCACTGACACGCCCCTTGTGAGGTAGCTGGGCCCTGTGGCCATTGCCCAGATAATGGCCCTATCTTGCTATCTTGGCTTTGAATTTCTTAGAACACAGTCTCATGAATGAGCAAATGACCCTTGGCTGGATTCCTGGAAAAAAAAAAGAAAAAAAAAAGGAAAAGAAAAACTTGTTTTGCCTGCTGCATTGCCACTTGACTGCAAAGTTGGTGATGATATATTATTAAGTAAATGTGAATTTAACAAAAATGTGTGGAACGCATCTTAGGTCACTGTTAATCTTATGCTATGGTTTGAAGCAACACCAGGATTTCTACTGACTGTTGTTTGAGTTTACATTTGAATGCAGGTGCACCAAGACTACAGGGCTCTTTTACATTTCTGAGTACAATCTTCTGCTGCAAGCCTGGGTTTTTCGCTTCTAGTCCTGGTGTCATACAACAAAACTGTGCATGTGTATGGTCATATTTTCATCTGTGTGCAGGCTGCCCCCTTGGGGTTTGAACATTCGTATTTGCTGATTTTTCCTGCCATATACATTTAAGTGCAAAGAGTCTCACTTAGATGTGGAAAGGCCTGGGGTGAAAGAGGGTGCAATTTTTCCATAACGAGATGAGAATGTATGAAAAGGTAATAGGCAATTTTATGCAGACTATTTATAAACTACTGAAGGGGGAGGGGAAGCACACTCCATTCTTGTTATTAGAACAAGGACAACTAAATGAGAAGACTCTGATCATTCAAGTTTAACTGATCTATATCAAAAGACTCAGTAGATAGAAACCGGTATTTCAAAAAGACAGCAGGCTAAATAAAAAAATACCACACAACATTAATCCTAACTAGTCTTTTCTTCTTTCTGTCTGCAATTTCTTAGAGTGCTAATGATAATAAAGGAATCTGAAAAATGATGATCCCACTGTTGAGTTATTTAATAATCTCATAATCTCATTCAGTCCAGTATTTTGACTTTGATTGGCCTCTTGTTTGAAAGTGTCTTCGAGTGCAGACCAGATTGTTCTTAACTGGATGTGATACACTTTCTGTATTTTCAAAAGGAAAACAACATAATCATATTTCATCATACTCTAGCCTCTTATTTACTAAGAAATGCGTTAATTATTTTAATGGTGTTAAATGAGTATCCAGACTGCTAGTTACGGTTTTCTAATTGTTAATAGTCCACCTGTACCTATTCAGTCTTTCTCTTTTTTTGAGTGTTCATATGTTCACAGGAATTCAGTCCAAATGGTTAGGTGTTGGGTAAGTTATTTAATACAGTGGCGCGTTTTAAAGGTGCCCAGACGATTTCCTGCCTCCTAGAGGCAGAGGCTGAGACTGCACTTAGGTTAAGTTGAAGCATTTTACTCACCATCTCTCAGATCACTGGTGACTGAAAACAGGGATTTAGTGTTTTCCTATCAAGCTGGTGACCAAAGACTGTGGCAACTGCATTGAAATCCCCAAGTAACAAGGTTGGGTTTTTTGGCACAGCAGGTTGGGCCACTGCTTAGGATATCTGCCTTGCATACTGGAGTGCCCGAGTGCCCGGCATTGAGTCCTGCCTCTGATTCCAATCCAGCTCCCTGCTAATGCACCCCAGGAGGCAGAAGATGATGGCCCAGGTACATGGGTTCCTGGCCCCTGACTTGGGCACAGCCCAGTCACAACTGTTAAAGCATTTGGGGAGTAAACCAGCAAATAGAAGAACTCTCTCTCTCTCCCTCTCTCTCTCTCTCTCTCTCTCTCTCTCTCCTCTCCCCAACTCCTCTCTCTCTCTCTCTCCCATTTCTCTGTCACTCTGGCTTTTAAGTAAATAGAGAGAGATAGATCTCAAAAAACCAAGCAAGCAAGCACCAAGTTAAAAAGCCTTTTGTTTAACTGCAAAGGAAAATCAGTCAGGGTCTCTTGATCTGTGGTGAGCAATAGACTGAACAGGGAGGGATTTGAAGACACTCTCTCCTCATCCCTGCTTTTAGAGATTCAGGTTCACGAGGTCTAAGGTGGAGCCCTGGCAGCAGTACTGGGGAAAGCCCCACGTGATTCTGATGGGCATTAAAGGTTGTGGATTAGTAACCTAGGCCAGTGGTCAAATCTCCAAGTCTAGACACATGGAGGAAGATTTGGAGAAACAAAAGGGACTAATCCAGTTCTGGCTCCACACCAGAGAGCACGAGAAGGCTGACGAATTCCCGAAGGTTTTGCTACAGCTCAGAGACACACTCGCCAACTAAGAAAGGCCTCCTCCCTCCTGAAGCCACCGAACTCTGGCAGCCGCTTGGCAATCTTGCGGTAGATGAGAGTGGAGTAGTTCCACCCACCATTCTGCGTTTGGAACCTTATTCTCTCTGACTCTAGGGCTGCTGGGTTTCCCTTTGTCCAGGTGGGCTTTCGTCCCTGCAGAACAGGCAGTTGTAGGTGCCCTCTCAGTGCTCACAGGAGGTGACCACCCTGAGGATCTAGTCCCCCTATTTGCTGTCTGCTTCTCGCAGCCTACTGGTGTCCTGGACATTCATGCTGACCACTGCAAACCGAGTTGGGTGCTTGCTGTGTGCCAGGCATGTGAGACGTGGTCTTTCACTAATACTAAACCCAAAAATCAAAAAATGGGGCTTCCTTAAAACACACAGAAATCAGTTGATATTTTTTTCTTTCTTGCTTGCTTTTGCCCCAAATCTGAAGATCTTTTGATTCTTAGCCGAAAATTATTCCTGGTTTCACAAAAGCATGTTTGTACAATTTCGTTTTACTGTACATAAACATCAATACCTCAAATTTCTTTAGTTAACACAAAAATTATTTAATTAACTTCTTGTATTTCCAATGAATTGGGCAAAGCATGATAACTTCCTTTATATTTATTTAGGAAGTAGACAAATTCCTAAAAAGTTACCTTCTGTCTATTATGGGCCTCAAACTTCTGGAAAAGAGCCAAACTTCAAAGAAACTGTCAAAGGAAACAACAGTTAACAGCAGCAGAATTTTCTGGATAATTCTGAATTATAGAAATTTTAAAATTTTTAATAAAAATACAGGAAAAAGGATTTCGTGATGAAATGTGATGAACAATAACGGGTCTCATGAGGCAGGCCACAAACTTGCTACTAAGCTAATAGAGAATCTTGGACTTTCTTCTTCTTGGAGCTAGTTTTTTTTTTTTTTTTTTAACTCCAATCATGTTTCTTCAAATAGATTGTCTTTGATAATTGACCAAAATGTGAGGGAAACATTGATTCAATAAAAACATCATCATTTATTTTCAGAGGAAAATAGAAATCTATCCATCCATCTATCGTCATACCAGTCTGTCCATCTGTCTGCCTGTCTGTTTTGGCATGTCTAACCCTCATTAAAAATACCCTGATGCAGAAGTAGCAGGCAGCTCATAATCACAATTGACTATAAAATGCACAATAGTAGTATTAGAGAAAATGGAAAAACTCTATTTGCCTCAGTGATGCATTGTTGTTGTCAGCAATATACTCTCAGCCCACCTCTTAAAAACATTTTTAACAATATAAAGCCCCATAGGAGCTTCTCTTAATGTCCTCTATAGATGTTTAAAAAAATCACCCCTCATCATGGAGAAAGCACATGAACAGGAGACAGAGCAGCGGCAGGAATCAAGAGCAGAGTGATTGACCAGAGGTAGCGATTGAAGACGTAGCTTTTGGGGGAGTTCATCTTCCATTATTAGAAATGTTTGAGTCTTAGGTGTTCCAATATCAAGATGATTTAGGGAAAAATATTTCACTACATACTGAGCTGCACATACATGATCCTTGTTAAGTGGCCCTCTAGAAAAGAAGTTAAAAACTGGAGTATTGAAAACTCTATTTAAGTGTTTATGTATTGGGTAAGAGAAAACTAGTGCTCTTGTTTCTTCGTTATGGGAACACAGCAAAACTGAATTTCCCAGGCTCTCTTGTAGTTAGTTGGGGCCCTAAGACTGAGTTCTGGCCAAAGGAATGTTGGCAGAAGTGGCAAACGCCACTCTAGGCCCGGACCACTTAACATCTCCCATGTACGACGCACTCTATTCTGTGAGGACTTGGGAGCCCATAAGCAGAACATGTCCAAGTCTCTGATGGCCAAGATAGAAAAGGCCTTGGTCCCTGAATAACTGCATGGAACAGAGGCTCACATCTTGCCCCACCCTAACCAGCCCACATTAGGCTATTACATTGGAAATAAGCCTTTGTTTACTAAGTGACTGAGCTATGGGGTTGATGAACTTTTATGAACAACTAACATGACTTACCCTAATATTTTTTCATGAATTAAGTATGTGTTTTTTAAATACATTAGAATATCCTATTTAAATATACCCTCTGTTACAGTGCTATACTTACATAATAACAGCGAACCTTGGTGGTGGTAAATATTCTACTTACCCTTGCCCTAAAGACATACGTAAGGGCATAGATAAAGCATCAGTTAGAATTACATTTAGCTGCGGGGCAGGCATAGTAGGTTAAGCATCCGTCTGTGGTGGCAGCATCCCTTATGGGCTCCAGTTCGAGTCCTGGCTGCTTCACTTCTGTTCCAGCTCCCTGCTGATGGCCTGGGAAAGCATGTGCTTGGGCCCCTGCACCCGCGTGGGAGACCCAGAAGAAGCTCTAGGTTTCTGGCTCAGATTGGCCCAGCTTGGATGAATTCTCCATTTGGAAAATGAGCCAGTGGATGGAAGACCTCTCTCCCTCACTCTTTCTGTAACTGTGCCTCTCAAGTAAATAAAGAAATCTTTAAAAAAAAAAAAATTACATTTAGCTGCAAGTGAAAAGACTACAAATAACAAGATCCTAAACAAGGTAGACATGACTTACTTTTTAAAAATGAACTACTACTTTTATTATTATTATTATTTTTGACAGGCAGAGTGGACAGTGAGAGAGACAGATAGAAAGGTCTTCCTTTACCATTGGTTCACCCTCCAATGGCTGCTGCAGCCAGTGCACTGTGGCCTGCGCACTGCGCTGATCCTTTGGCAGGAGCCAGGTGCTTCTCCTGGTCTCCCACATGGGTGCAGGGCCCAAGGACCTGGGCCATCCTCCACTGCACTCCCTGGCCACAGCAGAGAGCTGGACTGGAAGAGGGGCAACCGGGACAGAATTCGGTGCCCCAACCAGGACTAGAACCTGGTGTGCCGGTGCCGCTAGGCGGAGGATTAGCCTATTGGGCCGCGGCGCCGGCCAACTTTTATTTTAAAATTTCAGAAAGTACAAAGAAAACCCAAATCATCCATATTCCTATCACCTGGAAAACAAAAAAGGTAAAAGCACATATTTACCTTTTTTTTAAAAAAAAGAGATTTATTTATTTATTTGAAAGGCAAAGTGACAGAGAGAAAGAGAGAGGGAGAGAAAGATCTTCCATCTGCTGGTTCACTCCCCAAATGGTGGCAATAGCCAGGGCTGGGCCAGCAGTTCCATCATGGTCTCCCATATCGGACCATCTTCTGCTGCTTCCCAGGCATACTAATTAGCAGGAAGCTGGATTGGGTAGTCAGGACTCGGACTGGTGCTCTAACATGGGATGCTGGTGTCGCAAGCGGTGGCTTAACCCACTGAGCCACACATGGGCCCATATTTGCCTTTTTTTTTTTTTTTTTTTTTTTTGGACAGGTAGAGTTATAGACAGTGAGAGAGAGAGACAGAGAGAAAGGTCTTCCTTCCGTTGGTTCACTCCCCAAATGGCTGCTACGGCTGGCGCTGCGCCAATCCAAAGCCAGGAGCCAGGTGCTTCTTCCTGGTCTCCCATGCGGGTGCAGGCGCCCAAGCACTTGGGCCATCCTCCACTGCACTCCCGGGTCACAGCAGAGAACTGGACTGGAAGAGGAGGAACTGGGACTAGATCCTGGCACCCATATGGCATGCCAGCACCACAGGCTGAGGATTAGCCAAGAGAACCATGGCGTCGGCCCTGTGCTTTTTTTTTTTTTCTTTTAAAGATTTATTTATTTATTTGAAAGGCAGAGTTACACAGAAAGAGAGGGAGAACCAGAGAGAGAAAGAGAGAGAGAGAGAGAGAGAGAGGTCTTCCATCCACTGGTTTACTCCTCAGTTGGCTGCAACTGCCAGAGCTGCGCTGATCAGGAGCCAGGAGCAAGGAGCTTCTGCCAGGTCTCCCACGCAGGTGCAGGGGCTCAAGGGCTTGGGCCATCTTCTACTGCTTTCCCAGGCCATAGCAGAGAGCTGGATCAGAAGAGGAGCAGCCAGGACTTGAACTTGTGTCCATATGGGATGCAGGCATGACACGCAATGGTTTACCCACTAAGCCACAGCACCAGCCCCCATATTTGCTTTTTGAAAGATTTATTTGTGGGGTTCTGACACCGGCATCCCATTTGAGCGCTAGTTCGAGTCCCGGCCGATCCACTTCTGATCCAGCTCCCTGCTAATGGCCTGGGACAGCAGCAGAGGAAGGCCCAAGTCCTTGGACCCCTTCCCTACATATGGAAGACCCATACTGGGTTCTTGGCTGCTGACTTCCATATGGGACCAGCTCTGGCCGTTGCAGCCATTTGGCGAGTGAACCAGCAGATTGGAAGCTCATTCTTTCTTTATCTCCCCATCTTTCTATATAGCTCTACCTTTCAAATAAATAAATAAATAAATCTTTTTGTAAAAAAAGAATTTATTTGCAAATTATTTTTATCTTTAAATAGACTGTTGTATATTTAATGTATACAACGTGATTTTTCATACACACTTACCTAGTGAGCTGAATACTATCATCAAGTTAATTTGTTACTCCACCTCTTCACATAATTATAATTTTTCCCCCTGGTATAGTGACAACACATAAGATCTACTCTTTTTAGCAAATGTCAAGTATGCACACAAGTTTATTTTTTTCTTTGAAATTTCAAGAGGTAGAGAGAGAAACAGACAGACATAGAGAGCTCCCAACCATTGTTTCGTTCCCTACACATCCATTAATGGCCAGGGCCGGAGCTGAGCCAGGAACCTAGTCCACGTGTCTCTTGTGGGTGACAGGAACCCCAAAACTTGAGCCATCACTGCTGTCTTCCAAGGTCTACATTAACAAGAAGCTAGAATCCGAGGCGGTTATTGAACCCAGGTACTCTTACATGAGTTGCAGGCATCTTTACCGCTAGGCCAACTGCCTACCTCTACAGTACACTATTGGTAAAACTTAGTGTCCGTGTTGCACATTAGATCTGTGGAACGCAGTCTTCCTTCACAGCTGCACCTTTGTGCCCTCCCTTGACTTACATCTTATCCCCTCATCCCTAACAACCATTATACTCTCTGCTTCTACGAATTTGACTTTTTAAATATTCCGCGTGTAAGTGAGATCATGCAGTATTTGTCTTTCTGTGTCTAGCTTACTTCACCTAACACTGTGTCCTCCTGGTCTTTCCATGTCACAAATGACAGGCTGTCTTCCTTTTTTAAGGCTGAATAGTATTCCACCCTAATATTTATATACTGCATTTTCTTTATCTGTCTGTTGTCGGTCCCTTAGGTTGATTATGTATCTTGACTTTTGTGAATAACACTGCAGTGAACATGGGAGTTCAGGTGTCTCTTCAACATGCTGATTTAATTTCTTTTGGATATATATCCCCGGAAGTGGGATTGCTGTATTACATGGTAGTGCTCTTTTTAATTTTTTTAGAAATCTCTAATACCATTTTTGATCATGGCTAGTCCTATTGACATCCACCAACATGATTTATTTCTTATGGAAACAAAGTTGGCAAGTCCTGAGCTGCTACTTTAGGAAGTTGTTGAACTCAGAAACTTCCCCCAAGTTCTCTCTCTAGCCTCCTATAGTGTGACTCTTATCCTGTGGTCCATTACATCAGTCAGCCCAAGCTCTAGCCATCATACCCAAATTCCAGACAGCAGAACGTGATAGGTAAGAGAGGGAATAAGGGGAAATCAATTATCTTTTAGAAAAAATTGTTTGAAGGGCAGTGTTACAGACAGAGAGAGGGAGATATATATATATAGAGAGAGGTCTTCCATCTGCTGGTTCACTCCCCAAATGGCTGCAGTGCCTGGAGCTGGGCCAATCAGAAGCCAGGAGACAGGAGCTTCTTCCAGATCTCCCATGTGGGTGCAGGGGCCCAAGCACCCAGGCCATCTTCCACTGCTTTTCCAGGCCATTAGCAGGGAGCTGGATCGGAAGTGGAGCAGCCAGGACTTGAACCGGCACCCATATGGTATGCAGGTGGCTTCTTGTAAATGGCACAGAACAGTTCCACTTACATGTCATTGTCCAGAACTCATCCCATGGGTAGATCTAGCTGCAAAGGAAACTGGGAAATGTAATTTTTATTTTGAGTGGTTATGTAGCTAGTAAAAACTGAGAGCTTTATCATTAAAGAAGACAGGAAGGACAGCTGTTGGGGTCGACGACCAGGGGACTATGACAGTTAGGAAGTGTAAGTTCCTTACTGTGGAGGAGAAACTGGCTGCAATTAGACTTAAAGCTGTATGCATGGATACACTGTTTTGTTTCTTTTTAAAAATGTGTATTATAGAGAGCTCACCATTTTTACCCTAGTCCTAGCCCATCAGAGTTCCACTGTAGTTTGTGAATCAGCTACTCTCCAGAGTTTTGGGCATAAGTGAACTGCATCAAACAACAAAGGAAGGGTAAGGATATTTTACGTTTTGTGAAGCAGTCTGCATGGAAATAAGTAATTACATGCACATGAGTATAAATAACAGGCTCTGAAAGTGTTACAGAATAAGCAGGGCTGGTGTTGCGATCTCTGTGTTGACTTAGGGATAGATCATCTCTGTTTATGTCAGTGCTTGTGATGGTGCAAACGGTAAGAACTTGCCACACCTTCCACCACCATATAGAATTATGGAGAGATTCTGATAGGATTAAATATAAAATAGATAACTTTTAAAGTCAGACACCCTTATCATTGTCTCATTCTGGGTATTCTACCTTATAGGCATTTCGTATTAGATTTTCTCAGTATTTCCAATGACACCAATGAAAACTTCTCTTCCCCAGAATATGATCATCTATCATTTGTTTCTGTTTTTTTAAGAGATTTATTGATTTATTTATTTGAAGGCAGAGTTATGGAGAGAGGGAGAGGGAGAGAGAGAGAGAGAAACAGAGAAAGAGAAGAGAGATATCTTCTATTGCTGGTCTACTCTCTTTCCCCCTCCCCTAAAACTGCAGCTCCATCTGGGTCTCCCATATGGGCTGCAGAGGCTCAAGCATTTGAGCCATCTTCTGCTGCCTTCCCAGGTGCATTAGCAGGGAGCTGGATTGGAAGTGGAGCAGCTGGGATTCAAACCTGCACTCATATGGGGTGCCAGCCTCATAGGAGGCAACTTAACCCACTTTTGCCACACCACTGGCCCATATTATTTGGTTTTTAAATTATAGCGATCCTTCTCCTTCATCGCTCACCCATCCAAGTCCATCCCGACATTGTATCTGCTCATGGGACCCCCTAATCAAACAGGAGAAGAAGTGCTTCATACCAAAGATTTGGCGTCCCAAGTGTCCTCAGGAATCAGGTGTTGGGAATATCCAAATTTAACATCAGGAAATTAGGGCTAATTAAGCATGTGCGCAGGCACCATCTAAATGCTTTAGACATGTAAAGCAGTCTCTTTTAATTCCCCCACTAACCCCATAATCAGGGTCCATGCTACGATTATTATCCTGTTTTTGTGAAAGTGGAAAGTATGGCTTGGGTATGCTGTTGTGACTTGTGTAAGTTACATAGCTAGGACAGCCTGATGTCAAATGCAAATGCAGACGGTCTGCCCCCAGAGCCCAGGCTTTTGATCATCATGCCTTGATGCCTCTGTTGTAGCCCCTTATGACATCCATGATCCCTTTAGAGCCTTGTCAACAGGTGCATCTGTGGCACAAATGCCCTGTGCAGAACACTCTGCTCAAAGACACAGCCTTCCCTGGGAAAGCTCACAGTCTCATTAGGAAGCTAGTGTCAACATAGAAAACGGCGTGAGTGCCACCTCCCCTACCCTCCAGAACACAGCAAGCCCCAGGTTGATGGGCTCCAGGCATTGCAGAAGGCTCAAGAAGCAGGGGGTGCAGCTCTGTGGCTGCCTTGCCTTGGGATGACAGACGGACTGGCTGGAGGCAAAGCTTCTGGGGAGGTTTTTCTCCAGGCGAATCTTGTCTTGCCATGAATTAACCACCAACGGCTTTCATACACACTCACTCCTTTCTCCCCCCACCTCAAGTCATTTATTTGCAATCACGTTCGCATATTCTGGGCACTGCAGTTGGTTCAGTTAACAAGGAAGAAGGAAACTGATAAAGATATTGTTAATGGATCTCTTTGTGCATAAAAAGAACTCCCACATGCTGTCCTGAATTCCCCTCTTCTTCTTTCTCAAAGTTTTACTTTTTCTTGGAATGTCTGTGTGCGCCATATGACAGTGATTTTCTGTGGTAATTGCTTTATTCTTCAGTAAGAACCTTTACAATAGCGAACTCCTACAATTCTTCTGTGTAAATTAGGGCTGTTCCAAGGCAAAAATCGAAAGTTGTACATCGTCATTTTTGACAATTAAAAAAAATTCCCCTTGAATGTGAGTAAAATTTTTGACTGGTGCCAAAAAAAGAAAACATTTGAAAAAAGTAACTCTTTTTTTTATTATTCATGTAGTTTCATGCACTTGGGTTTACAATACGGGATCTCAGAAAGGGAAGATCATTAATTCATTTCAACATAGCTTACGTAGAAAAGTATTCATTCTGTCTCATGCAAAAGTCGGGAAGCATTCTATGTCAATGCAATTTTGAATTAAAGTGCTTTCAGGCTGACTCCCAGAGCTCTTAAGCGGGCTGGAGATGCAGGGGAGAGGGTGGCTCTGTCCCCATGCAGCAGCATCACTCGTGAGGCAAAAGCCACATACCTTCTCTGAGGGGCCCCAGAAGAAAGGGTTCCTGGTAGCAGTAGCTTTATTTTGCTCACTTGCAATAGCAACAACAAAATGATGCCACAGACGAAAACTGTCATGTCCCACCCACTCCATCTGTCCTGTGCTGTGCACCCACAGCTCCCCTCATTCTACAAATTAATCTTTCACACATTTTTTAACAAAAAAAGTGTTAATGTTATAAGAGAAAAAAAAAAAGGAAAACAGAAAGGGCTGTGTAGGAAATAAATTAAATTTAAATTTGATGGCAGTTATGACTTTTTTTATTGACTATAAGAGCAAACAGTCAGATCAAATTGGTGCCACTGGCATATAATTAAAACTACAGGGCAGCCTTAATGATTTCTGACAATGATCGCGTGCATTTTTTTTAAATATAGCATGCACATTTTGTCCAATTGGAGCTCTTTTTTCCTGTTGCTTTTGTCCTCTTTCTGAGTGGATATTATTCATGAACTGAGTCTTTATTATCTGTTTGGCCATCTGCATAGCATTGGCCATAGTCCCCTGTATTGTAATTTTGAGTGAAAATAAGGACTATTGGAGATTGCAACCCTAAAAATAATAATAATAGGCTTGACGAACTCACAAGCAAAAAGTGTAAAGAGAAACATTTGGGATGGAGGTGAGGTCTGGAGGCACATTGCATGGAGGATGGGGAAAAACATGAATCATTCCATTCGGTCATTTGGGCTGATAGAATGTGGATATTCACTCTGACCACACCAATGCCCACTTGCCTTGGTAACAGGCAGTTCTGAAAGTGATTCCTGTTTGTGCTAGAATGTCTTTGAAAGCAAAAAATGATCTTTGTTTCCTTACTTGGCTCTCTTGCTTCAAAAGTCTCTCAGTGTCATGCCATCCCCAAAGACTAACAGGGGCTCCTTTGGCTACCAAGATTTATACATTGAATATTCATGTTTGCAAAGCACTAGATCTCTTTTTTAATTTAGTGAATGGAATTTTCTTTTTTTAAGTTAAAATATTACAATATATCATTTCCAATCTGAAAAATTGTGTATTAGGGAAATAAATGAACCTATCGAAAGCTTACATAATATTCTTTCTAAACCTTTGCCTAATTTTATTTGGTTCTCTCCATTCTCCTCTCCCCTACCTAAAACATTTTTTAAACTTTTCCTTCTTTGTGAAACTATCTGAATCAGATTGGTTTACCCTTTTTTCCCTTTCTTCTTGACCAAAGGCTATCAAATCAGCAGATTAAAAGATGAAGGTAGTCCTGAAAAGAAATACACAAGGCTATAAGATATTTGTGACAATAACATTCTTGTTTCAAATGAAAATGGGTAATATTCTATTTTAATATTCTTTTTTTGCTTGTAGTTGATTCCTATTAAAATTGAGGAATGTGTAATTAAAGCTAGCATGAGAGAGAGAGAGACTGTCCCTCTCTCTCACACACTCTCTTACAAACCCTTTGGGCTTGTTACCAAAACAAGATGAATTCTGTCAATTATCTCATTATTTAGAAAATGAGTTATTTACTTGCATTTAATAGTCATCTAAAATAATTTTCTTTTTGCATTTGTCTTTCTCTCCAAATTGGTTCATGTATGTATATAATAACAACCTAAATGGCATAAAATTTTCAAATTTGGAAAGTTCAAGATAATCACATTAGTGTCCATATTAATTTACCTAAAAATAAGGAAGGAGTTCTAAAATCAAGAGAGATAACCCAGTTTCGAAAATAGCCACTTGTGTACTTGCACATGGTGGGTAAAATTTGGGCCATGTGTTTTTATTTATTTTCATGCCTACTTAACATCTCTGGAGAGGATATGCTGGTCATTTAAAAATGACTGAGTTACTTTGTTGCTTTTATTTTTTTAAGACAATAGTCCAGAAACATTAAACATTTCTAACTGATTAAATGGCATAGGATTTTAATTAACATTACAAAACATGTTTATATATTAATATATGTTACCTCTATGAGATCTGCTGACAAATCAGAATGTTATTTTACACACCTGTTTTAAGCCTTATAGTCCCATTTTCATGAAGTTCGCGTAATAATCCTTGGTGTTTTTAAACCTTATCCAGATGTGCACATAATAACATGGCACAGATTTCTCTTTAACTATATTCCTGATCTGATGCTTCACAACAAATAAACAAAAACCCTTATCCCTCAATGGCCAAATCCATTCACAATTGGGAGTCAAAGTTTTTACTCTGATATAGCATTATAATAAAGCAATTTAAAAATCAAGAATTTAAAAATCTTACAGTAATATGATATAATAAAAACACTTTGACTTGTATAAAAGGCTCTACGTCTATGTGAAAGATATGTCTGAGATTATTAGACCCAGCCCCTCTTCTCTGCCTTTGGGCCAATATCACAGGCTCAGCCCTGCTTTTGTGCTGCCCTCCAGCCCCATAAAATATATTATCTTGTACTAAACACCATGTGAATGCGAAGCATTAGCTCTTCACCATGGCTTACAATTGCTCTAACTAGGAATTCCAAGGCGGAATAGTGAACAGGGCCTCTCGCTCTACTCCCTCTCATTCTGCAGGAGTTTTCGAGTTGTTGACAACAGCAGGACTGGAGGAAAGCAGTACTCATGCGCTTAGGTAAGTATGCTCATTCTTGGATATTTCTGTAGCTGTTTTTAAATGTCACAGATTGATCATCCTAGAAACAGTATAGGAATAAGGGACCTCAATCAAATTCCTGACCAGATCCCTCCTTATGGCTGTGAGAGTTTAATTTTCATTTAAACAACAATAAATATAGGCATAAGAGTTTGAGATGAATTATGTAAGCCCTTTAGCCATAACTGTTACATTCTGCCACCAAATGAGCTGCTGTTCTCACTTTGTTTTATGGGCTCTGCGTAGCTTGTGTTATTATATCTGCCAAATAAAACCCAGCAAACCATGCAAATGAAAATATAATCTTTTATTTCTCATAGTCACAGGATGCACCCATATACAGTTTTATCGATTCCTCTGCACCAGATTTACTGCTACTGGGACCCTACTGTTTTAACAGGATCCACACACAGGGAAAGCATCTTTTGCTTGGAGACATCTGTATTTATAGCCACCAACAGTGGATGTCTTTAGTTGAAGCTGCACTTGAAAAGTCAGGAATAATTTCTTTCATTATCTTTTTAGCTTGTCTATGTGGTTCAAGGATAAAGATCTGATAGACTGTGTTTTTCAAAGCACGGCAGATTCCAATATGTTCAACAATAGGATCCTCTGGCTGGCCTCCTGATGCAGCCGTTTCAGCATGCCCTATGAGTGCTGGTTTGAGTCCTGGCTGCTCCACTTCAAATCCAGCTCCATGCTGATGTACCTGAGAAAGCAGTGGAAGATAGTGCAAGTGCTGGGGCCCCTGCTAGCCACGTGGGAAACCTGGATGGAGTTTCTGGCTCCTGGCTTTGACCTGGCCCAGCCCCAGCCCTAGCCCTGTTGGTCACTTGGGGAGTGAACCAACAGATGGAAGATCTCTCATTTCTCTCTGTCTCTCTCTCTCCCCTCCCCTTTCTCTCTGTAACTCTGCCTTTCAAATAAAATAAATAACCTGGAAAAAAAAAAAAGCCAACAGAATTCTCTTTTGGTTTCAAAGGGGCCTAATATCTGAGGAACAATGACTTAGTACACTGAAAACAAATTGGCTTTGCAACTCACCTTAATCTGGTACCTTAGACAAGTTACTAAACCTTCTCTTCCAACCTTCTCCAAGTACAAAAACAACACATCGTAGGCCTGTGAGAAGTGTTTTGTCATCTCTAACATGCCTCAAAGACGAAACACTCTTTACATATGATTCTCCCAGGAGTAAAGTTTCCATCATGCCTACAGGAGCACTCCCTTTGCTGGGTCAGGGCACTCTTTTTTGGTTGTCTTCATAGTAGCTCTGTTGCTCACTTTGAGGGGAAGTGGAAGATATAAAGCACTGCTTAGTCCCTCCAGCCTCTGGAGAGATGCAAAGGCACAAGTTACCTCCTCCCCCCACCCCCCCGCCCTCTTCTCATATTTTTTGAATGTTTATTCTGCCAAGCACCTTTTTAGGCACTAAGGATACAGGCACTAATATCATACAAAAAGTCCCCATTCCAAGGGAGTTTGTATTGCACACCGTAAGATAGGAAACAAAAAATGGAGTCAGTACCTTGGGTCATGGGAATGTTCCTGGTTCACGTTATCAAAGTAGTTTAACTCTTGTTTCTTTCCAATGCCAATTCACGCATTTGGTACCAGCCAGATCCATGTGTCAGTGCTAGGCCCTGTGTATGTCAGGGTTCAGTGACTGTTGAATAAATGAATGAATAAATGATGATTAGTTGGGTTAAACAAATAGTTCATATTCCTCATTGAAAAGTCTACACAACCCCACATTTTCCCAATAAGGTCAATCTAAAATAATCTAATGAGTATTCTATGAAACTGACTCTATGTTAAGAAACTACAGTTTGTCACAAGGTCTCATGAGAAAAACAAACAAACTCATGACCTAAACAAGGGCATGGACATGTAGTTGCTGTGACTGTGTCTGGGAAGAGTGAAATACCAGGTGTATCCTAGCCCTCTACTTTTGGGCTAAGAGGATACTTCAAACAGTTCGTGGAAACATCGAATTACAAGATGTTTATTTAGTGTAAAAGAAATTTAAGAGTATTTCATAAAGCATTATTTAAGGACAGTTAGGAAGGCATAGTTTGACCAAAAATGGGGGCACAGATCTGCAGAGCCAGGAAGGAGGGCTGGCCTCTCTGCTTTGCGTACCTGGCTACTGCGGTCACCTTTTCAACCACCATCCCCACCAGAAAATGCTTGCCCTGGTCTTTAATTCTCCATGGAGTCACATCTTCCCACGGTTCTTTAAAAAGCTCTCCCTCTCCTCTGGGAGACTCTTGTACCCTGTATTGCTCTTCTCTGTCATTCTATTTAAATGTTCTGCTGTGGATGTGTCTTCGCTATGCCAATTCTCATTGCTGTTGTGTCTTAGCACGCCTTTGTGCCCGCACGAGTTGTTAAGGCGTGGGTTGGAAAGGTAGACCTGTTATCAGTTAGTTGTTCCTCTGCCCCACCAACCCCGCCCCGCCTCTGACATTTGACCCTCCTCCCTGAAAAGCCTCAGTTTTGTAAACAACTTCAGGGCAATGGGTTTCCAAACACTTGCCTACACATTAACATTCACAGACAGGGAACAAAGAGAGTGTTAAGTCCCCTAAGAGGAATTTGAAATCTGTTTGCTCTGAGTTTGCATTCAAGAACCACTTTCCCTATTGTCTCCCATAAAGCCATTACTGCAGCTTCAATTTAAAATGCTTATTTTTACTGAGTTTAATTTAGATACACATTTGCATTGTAAAATGGATACTTTAAAAATAATCATTTTAGTCTTAAGCATAAATGCTAGTTCTTTGTAAGGGAAGTAACTTCCTGAGTTGCATGTTATCTGTTATCGCTAAGGGCAAAGTAAATATCTGGAGTGAGAGTTAACCTTATGTCTGCTCTTATTACCGGGAATAGTTTGAACTTGGTATGTACTGAGATTTTGTGTTAAATTTATACAATTTCTTTATAACCAAAGATTTTTATTAAGACACTTTTATGTTATTAACAATGGTTCGAACTGGTATGAATTTATTAAACACCAACAATATGAAATCTCACCTTTGTCCAGTGGGTTCCCAGTGACATTTACACATAGCAAAGTCATAATATAATGGGGAATGATATTTCATGTATTGTTGGCATCCAGCACACGATGGAAATTCTACAAGCCCTGTGATAATGTGGTTCTGCTTCTCTAATGTATTATACGTCTCAGTAAATGACTTCTGGATGCACCATTTTTCCTTCTGCTGGTTTAAAGTCCAAGCAGGTGTTGCATTCAAGAGTGGAGCAAGCACAGAAGGAAGGGAAAATTCTCTCCCTGTTTTGGAATGCACGCAGATAGGCAAGGTGTCTATCATTTGGTCAGAAGCACAGCACCTAACACAGTAGGTGCGCAGGGTCAGTACCCACTGGGAGTCACTCTTGTTCTCTTCATCTTTTCTAAGTTCATGTCCACCCTGAATTTCTACAAAACCCAATTTAAGCACTTGACATAATTAAGAATATTAACATTTAAGGAGTTAGAAGCTTTATTCTTTCATTTGCAACAAAACAAACCACTTGCATTTACTATATGTAACTTTAGAACAACCATTACCCCCTAAAGACATTACTGAGAATAAAGGAGCATGAAAGTCACAGGTTCATATTCAATCTTTCTTTAACGGAGGCTACTCATCTGAAAAAGTAACAGGTTTAGATTAAGTTAAAAAACACCACAGATAAAAGGAAAGTACCTTTTAATGGTCCAAATTAATGCAACCTCCAACACAACAGACAAATTCCAACATCTGGTTCGGGGAGGTGTTTGTGACTTGCAGGGATGGAAGACTTATCTATATAAATTTGATTTGTTAGGATGACATTTCAGTGATTTTTAACTGATTGAACTCTCAGAAACGGATGGCAGGAAGGCATCCTGTGCAGCAAGGGAGACAGTCAGCCTGGGGTTGAAAAGGTGCCTGAGATGGCGCATACAGTGGATGATGAATATATTCGAACTTTTATGAAAAGCATTTTTGTATGCATGTTTTTACTTCCATATGCTGTAAGGTATAATGCATTTTATGGTGGGGGCAGCGGCAGAGAGAAGCTAAGAGAAAAACAGGTGTGGCTTGCATGGCTGCTGAAATACCTCTTTGCTTTCTTCCTAGATTCTCTGACTTGGCTGTCTTAGTCCACTCTGTGTGTAAAAGCATTCATTTACAGTAAGCAACTGAAAACTGGATACACAGGAAAAACAGTCTGGGATGACTGTGTCATTTGCCTCTCTCTGCCCTGAACCCTCAACAAGTTTGGGTGACTGGTGTAGGCTCCTTGTGTTTTCAGTGTAGGGTTATAGCCCAATGCCCCGTGCGAAGCTGCTTCAGGAACCTAGCCTCTGGAGTGTGTGATAACCTGATTTCTGCCTTCCAGAGCTGAGAATCAGGCTGAATTTTGTGCAGCTTAGGACTTATCAGAGTTTAGGACTTCAATTAATACATTCAAGTTTCACCAAAATTATAACTCAAGGAATGGCTTCTTGGTAAGTTATGCGCTCTGTTGAAGTATATATAGTTTTAAAAATCATGCAGCAGGAAATTTGCTCCCTGTTTATTTCATTATTGTGTGCGTTCCAGTTTGTTCATTTACTTTTTTTATCATTGTCTCAGCTGTGTTTCTGTGTCTCCTCCTCTTTTTAGGCCACTTCAACCTGTTCATTTCTAAAAGCCACAAGAGAAAGAAAGATAGGAAAATCTAAATAAGTTAATGGAATTTTCTGTATGACATTGGAAGTGAGTAGGCTTAATAGAAGCTTGAAGAAACTTTTGATTTTAGTGTGTTTTTCTCTCTAGATTAAAAATGAAGTGATCTCTACTCACAATTTATAGTTATTGTATTATGAATATCAGACCTTGGAATATGTGATCTATTATCATTTGCCTCTCTAAATTGTTATGAAAAAAGTTCCAATTATACAGGAAGTAAGCAAGTTTATCAGCAAAGCCAATATTCAAAAATTAATTTCACAGATAACTTTTTCAACATGGTCTATTGCATCAAGTTTAATAAACACACTGGTGCTTTTCACAGATTTGGCCTGTGATTCACATTTTAAAAGTCAGACATTTTACAGGGTTGCTCATCAAATATAATTTTAGTTAGTCTGTCAACATCTTATACTATTAAATTGTTATTGGGTCAACATGCGTGTAAGTAAAACACGGAACTTGTTCCCTGGCAAGAAACTTAAACATGAGTGGTTAGATTGACTTGTATAGTTTTTAATCTCAGGAGTCCCAGAAAAGTAGGGATTACTATTAACTCGAAGTGTACAGGACCAGGAGTCCTCCACAGAGAAAGCAGTGTTATATTTTTCAATAGATCAGTATCTGTACCTATTTCACTATTTTTTTTTTCAATGTAAGAGGGGGAAAAAAAAGGTTATTGGCTCTCAAAAAAGAACTAAACCTCCTGTCAAGTAGCCTTCTATCATGGGAGTCTGCTTAGGGCAACTGCAGAGGTACACAGCCCCTCCTCTGAGGCACCTACTTGAGGCAGGTGTTTAGACTCTTTTTTACCTTCCTTGGTTCCAACAGGTGCTGAATGAAAATAGGGACAGCAGCCTTATTCTATTTACAACTTGTAGGTTGATGGCTTTCCAGAGAGGACTCAAAGTATCACTTGTACAGTAAGTTTACGAGACAGTCTAAAATAGAGTATCAAACACAGAAATTTCAAAGTAAAAAATAGGGCAGGGAAAATGCAATCACACCAAGGACCAGGGATATGACAGGTAAAGCCATCAAGGGACAGGCTTGCTTCCTAAAATACCCATTTCACGTCTATTTCCTGGTCAAATGGATCCTAGTACAAGAGAGCAGTAACTTTTGACATATAGTGTCCTCCCAGCCCTGCACATCTCGGGCTGTTACTCTACTTTCAGGTTCAGTCCATAAAACCTTTTGTCAGAGCTGTGGCTTTGCCCTCCATACCATATGGCTGGATGCCTACGCTTTTTATGGATAGTATGAATTTTCTTATGTTCTCACGAATGTGTTGTTTGATATCCTAACACTATCTTTTAAGTTTATTCATCCAGAGATGCTTAGCTTTTAATAGGTGGGAAACAGCCTCGAGTGTGCCATCTCTTCTTTTTCTATTTTCCTAAATTTGTTGGTGAAACATGCCCTCCGTTTGACATCTTGGGTGTGTGTGTGTGTGTTTCATTCATCAAGAACATTTATCAATTCCTCTCACCTGAAACAGGTCTGCCTAAAAGTGGGCCTTCTATTAAAAGGCTTGACAAACCTAGAGTTGAGGAAAGGTAGGGGTGCAACACCAGATTTCACGGAATGAAAAGCTCTAGCTACCACGGGGTGGCCCTGACCTCAGGGATCCAGCACCAGGGCATAGGTTGAGCCAAGAGTAGAGAGGCTCCCTGCTGTTTCTAACAGGATATTCCAACGGTATTTCAGTTCCAGGAAATTTTGAGTGTGTGTGTGTGTGTTTTAAACGTCATTAGCAGTTGCACATGGCTAATGTGCCCACACAACACTCTTAACTTTCCTTTGCTCATCTGACCTGGAACAAAGCGAAAGCACGTTTTGCCCGGTTGAAAGGTCCCCTGGCAAGTTGGTGAGCAACAGGCTTGCCAGTCCGGGTTCAGCTAGCCAAGAATAAACACGTTTCATTAGACAGGCACTCGCGGACTGCCTTCCTCACTTCCTCACAGCTTTCTAGAACCCTGTTTCCCCACCACCACCTGTTAGCCAACTTTTTTTTTTTTAACCTGTATTTCTTGCTTCAAGATTCCAATATCCCCAGGACAGAAAACTTTCTACCTTTCTTTGTGGCCACGATGAACAGAGTTTAATTGCAAACTACCGAGTGAAAGTTTATTCGGGAAAAAAAAATTACACAACAGTCTTGCCTCTTCCCTCAGTACTTTTAAAGTTGTGGCTTGCTGCGCAACCGACTGTGCACTCAGGCTGGGGCACCTACAACGATCGACCTCACAGGGAGACTATGCGATGTGGCCACTTGGGACTGCCTAAGTACACCTGGGCTCCGCGAGAATGGCAGGCGCTCCGGCCCGCCGGGAGCCGGCCCGCGACGGGAGGAGAACGCCGCCCAGAACACTGCCGCTCGGCGCTGCGGCGTCCTCTGCGCCCCGCTGGGCACCGGGACGCGCGGGACACCGCAGGGCCGACCCGCTCCCCTGCCACTCCTCAGAGTGCGTTTGCGGTCGGCACCTCGCACTCCGCAACCCCAGGGTGCGCGGGGCCTCGGAGCTTGGAAACAAGCCCCTCCCAGCGCAGCTGTCGCCACCGCCTGCGGGCTCCTTTCACTTTCTCACGGCCAAGTCACCCAGAGGGGCGCCGCTGCCACCGGCGCCGCCGCGCCCGCGGACTCCGCCCCGCGCCGCTCCGCTCCCGGCCCCCGCCCCACCAGGGCCCCGCCCACCCCAACAGTTGCTGCCTGCGATTGGCACACGCGGGCAGCAGCTCCGGCTCGCCCTTCTCATTGGCTAGCTCCTCATGTCAGTCCGACGACTACCTGCCACGCCCTCCGCCCTCCTGAGAAGCCGGCTTTCTATTGGAGCAGCCGGAGGACTGGGGGCGGGCGGGGAGCACCGGTCCAGCCGCTTTCGGTCAATCGCAGAAGCCCCACGCCCGGAGGGAGGGGGCTGGGGAGGAGAGGGGCGGGCCGAGGGGGGGGAACATCTGGCCGGCGCCGCCGCGTGCGTGCGTGGTGCGTCCTCCCGCCCCCTCCCCTCCCCCGCGCCGCCCCCCCTCCCCGCCCCCCCACCCCGGCCCGGCGGCTCCGCGCTCGCTCCCTCGCTCGCTCCCTCGCTGTGTCTGGCAGGCTGCGGCCGCCGCTGGGCTGCTGCCATGGGGAGCCGTTGAGAGTGGGGCCCTCTTCGCTCCGCCGCGCTCCTCCGGCTGCCAGCGGGGGTGGGTGGGAGGGAGGGAGGGGGCGGGGGGGAGCGGGCGACGGAGCCGGGGCTGGGGGGTGGGGGGGGCCGGGAGGGAGGGGGGCACGAGGAGGAGGAAGCCCACCAAGTCCGGCGGCGGCGGCGGCGGCGGCCGGGAGGAGGCGGCGGACGCGGCGGCGGCGGCGGGGACGCGGTGACTTAGGGCCGCTCCGTGTGAGTCCCGGCCCCTGACCCGGCGCCCCCTCCGCGCCCCGGCCCCCCTGGCGGGCGGGGGGCGCCAGCTGTGCGGCCCTCGCCGGCTGGGCAGGGCAGTGCGGGCGGAGGGCGGGCCGGGCCGGGGGCGCCCCCCGCCAGCGGAGTTAGTTTGTGTGGTTGGAGCTGTTGGGGCGGCGGGGGGCGGCGCAGCTGCGGGAGGCGCGGGCGCGGGGACGGGGCCGCCGCAGCTGCGGGGTCGGGCGGGGTGCGGACTCGTAGGCTCCGTGCCGCGCCACCCACCCCCCCTCACCAGCACCACCCCCCCACCCAGCCCGGGCCGGTGCAGCTGCGGCGCGGGGCGGGCTCCCGGCCGGTGCAGCTGCGGTGGCGCCTCTCGGGTGCGGAGGGCGGCGGGCTGGGGGAGGGGGCTTGGGAGCCGCCGCAGCTGCAGTGGCGCCCGGGACGGCCGCGGCTCCGGGGACCGGTGCAGCTGCAGTGGCGCCCGGGGGGAGGGGGCGGCGGGGAAGGCCCCCCCCCGCCCCACTCCCCGCGCGCCCCAGGCTGGTGCAGTTGCCTGGAGGCCCCGGGGGCTCGCGCGCCGCGGCGTCGGGGCAGCGCTGGCAACCACCGCCTCCCCCGGCTGCTTCTTACGACTTTTCTTTTGTTGTTGCCGTGACCCGGGTCTGTTTTCTCGGCTGTTGTTTAAGGTGTTTTCCTGCTGCACCGGCTCTACGCCCTCCACCTCCTCCTTCCCTGTGGTTTTTAACCTTCCTCTTTCCCCGAGCGTCTTAATGCACGGCGGACTACGTCGAGATTTGCATTTCTCCCCAGCCCCCTCCACCCCCAAACTCGTCACCCCTGCCCCCTCTCCTAAGACAAACTCTTTCCCCCCACCACCCACCGCCCCAGCCTCACAGAACGTCTGTGGGTCCGCCGCGAGAAGGGAAGGCGTTGATTTGTGGAGTGGGAGCCGCTGGCCCAGGGCGGTGCTCGGGGCTCGTTAAAGTGTCACTCGCCCCCCTACCCCGCTGGGAAAGTGGGGTGATTAACGCCCGATGTATCGGAGCGGGGCCCAGGGTGTTTGTCGGAGCAGAGGCCGCGTGGCTGCGGAGGGAAGCTGTCTCCGAGGAGTGTGTCGTGAACTAGGCGTTCGTCATTATGTCATTCCCCGCCAAGTTGGAGAAAGTTAGGTGTGTGACTTTGGGCGAGCGAGACAGGACGGAGGAGTCGGGTTTTTGTTACTCTTTAACTCGTGGGGAGCGCCGAGCGGGTGTCCCCGGGGCTGGGCCGCCTGCGCCTCGGGCCCCAGCTCCTGTGCTGCTCCTCACCCTCCCACGAGGCCGTGGAGATGGCGTAGCACCTTGCAGGGCACCGGTCAGCCCGGCCCGGGTTACAGTACAGTTTCATCAGCCGTTTGCCAAGACCCACTGCAGCCAAAAAGTTCCCAAACTTACTAGACCTGACTCTCCACGCCCCCCCCCCCCCACCGCACCCCCAAGATTTTCTTGTGATCATGAACATTACAGAGTGACCCAGAAAGAGAGAGAGATTGTTATGGGCCGTAGATCAAGGGGGAAGCCAAGGTTCTGCCTTTTCGGAGCAGAAAGATCAGATAGGCAGGTGCAGCATTCATTTTCAGTGATCGGTGGCCAGTGCTCTCCGTGTGTTCACGCGTCTCCCTGAACTGCAGTACTTTCCAGGACTGCGGAAAGTGCAGTTTCAGCTTGTTGATAGTGAGCCTTGAAATTTGCATCGACCGTGGCGGGGTGAGAAACTGCACTGAGCAGGTCGTTGTTAGATAAGTAGTTCAAGTAAGAGCAGATTCAGGAGGTGAGCCGGGCCCGGAGTGATGGCCGTGAGTGGCTCTTGCCAGCATTTCTGAGCTGTGCAGACCATGGCCCCAGCAGGAAAAAAAGAAAGTGCCGTGATAATGTTGGGGTGGGACGGGAGATGTCAAAAATGCCCCCAAACTGCCTGTGAAACCAGACGTTGCAGTTGGATAAAAGTGTGTCTGGGTTTCCTGAATAGCACCGTGGCTTGAGTGTGCCGGCAGTGTGTGAGCCAGTCCACCAACTTACGACAGAAGTGTTGCTATTCCATAAATACAGGAGAACTCCATATGCTGAGTTTTTCAATTTCTTCTGTTAGAAAGTTTGGGGGGAAAAAAGGAAGACTTTGAAGTATTTTGTTTATACTAACAGAAGAGAAAAGTTCTCCTAAGAAAAAGCTGGTGGCAGGAGTGTAGAGGAGTAGCATATGGCATTAAAAGGAGCACAGCTGGAGGTAGCATTTCCATCTGAACATGATGTCAGAGCAGCTGACAGCCTGCCATCCCTCAGCCTTTTATTCTAACACACAGACAGGGAGTTAGTGTGTGCGGATCTGTGGTGGAGAAGGTATCTCATTCCTCTCTAACATCATCTCCACTTTGCATCTGTCTCTCTTAGTCTGCTTTTTTTCCACCGATGTAACAGACCTGGAGCCAGCAAGACTCAGAGGAAAGAACTTAATCAGGTTTATGTGTCCTAAAGGTAGGAGTAGCAAGAGATTAGATTGAACATATTTCTGTTTTGGTGTTTTGTTTATTTGATTTTAAAAAATCACATTACTTTTCTAACCCAGTTTAGGAATAATATATGAAACTGAGTATTAAATGAACATCTTACTGGAGCTGAAAGTCTTGGGCTTGTTTGTTTTAATTTTTTTTTCCCTTTTACTTGAGTAAATAACTTTGATACACAAATGTTTGAAGTTTTGAAATGTTAAGAAAGGCTTTGAAATACTGCTTTTGGAGATCACTTTGGATTTAAATGCCTTTTTTTTTTTTTTGTCGTTGTTCACTGCTATTGAGATTCCTTTTGCTTTTTGAGGGTGGGGGGAGGAGGGAGAGATATAGGAAACTGGAATCCAGCATTGAAACTTACAGGAGCAGATTATTCTAGTTAAGAGCTGGATTGTTGTGTGATTAATTCCACTGTGAAACTTTATTCTGCCAACGTTCTGCAGCAGTACTGAAACATACAGCTGTAGTGCTTTTGAAACCGAGGGTTTTTTAAGAAGGGGGAAAAAAAAACTTTTGTCCCCAGGAGAATAGTTTGACTGGTTTCCTCATTTCTCTTTCAAATATATATTTAAGAGATCTTTTATTTCAGCATAACAATAATTATTTGCAGGAGTTTTTGTGTTAGCGACTAATTTAGAACTTGTAGATTTGAGCTGCCTGAATTGGCCAGACAGCTGTAATCGCACTCCTCTATTCTTAATCTCTTTATCTGGGCAGCAGCTGCCATATGGCCACAGTCAGCTGGATCAGATGTTTATAAGCTTCCTTCTTCGTCCCTCTCTGTCCTCTCAGCCTCCTAATTTGATCACGGCTACCTTGTGAGCTGCCCTCCAATCTTTATTTTTAGCCCTCTCAAGGATTAGGATTGATGTTAGCTGTGGGGCACTTAGAGTGATTGTATTGTAAATCTTGGTGTGTTCTAGCAGTGACATCTTGCAGAGCATATTTGGGGTTAGGATGAAAGTTCTTGAATCCATCTTGGGCAAAGTATGGAAGCAGGGAAGTAATTTGTGAATATTAACCTAAAGTGTACCCATTCCCAAAATGCACTTGCCGAGTCGGATGGTGCTGCTGCTGGTTGCAGGAAAGGGGAAGTCAGGTTTTCTTTATTTTTGAGGAGTTTCCCCGTTGAGGTTGAGCTGTGACCCTTGGGCCGGCCGTCTCCGCCTTTCCTCTCCCTCCTCCTCCCCTCACCAGGAAACAAGGGCAAGGATGCATATTTGAAAGAATAGAAGCTGATGAGAAAACAAAATATATCAAGTTATGTTGAAACAAAGTATTTTCTGTTGTGGAGGTAAGGCAGAGCCAGGGGAAAAAAATAGAAAATAGTTTCTCTTTTTCTAGAAAGGCTTTTTTCTGTTTTGTTTTGTTTTTTTTTTAAGGTAAACCTGTAAAGTTTTTGAGTTTCATTTAAGCGTGGCATGCCTTTATTTTTTAAAAGTTTGAATTCATTGTAATACGGGACTCATTCTACCTTGCCACAGATCAAAGTTTAGATGAGAGAATTTTCAGAGTTAAATAAAGCCCCTCTGGCTGCTCATAGTCCAGAAGTAAGGGATTCTGCAAAGAAATAGAAGCATTTTTCTTCTCAGTTCATTTTTTGAAATCTTGGGATTTGTTCATAGTAAAGATGATGTTTTCCATCTGTTGGTGTAGTTCCTTCTGATCTCGTACATGTGTGCTGTACCTGCAACTCTTAAGGCATGAACATCTGTTTTTATACACAGGGCTTTTGTTGTTGTAACACTCTGACTTTAAAAGTAAGTTGTTTGCTAATTTCTGGACTAATTATGCGATTTCATTTTTTTCTTGATTCAGCTCAATGTGTGTGCGTGTAAACTGTGCTTTCTAAGTACAGTCAAGTATCAAAAGTAATAAAATAACAAAGGATGGTTGAACAGAGCTTTTTTTTTTTTTTTAAAAATCTTTCAGAATCTTTGTTCATTGTGTGTTCCCCTTTGAAATTAAAGTGGTTGTATGGGACGAACTTTGGTGAGTGGAGTTACATTCCTTCTGAAAGGAGTCTACATTTCTCAGTGCGAGGCCGTAGTTAAATGAAGGTTTCTAGAGCTTGACTAAAAGTCCAGGCAGGTGGAGAAGGAGACGTGTCAGAGGCTGTTTGGCCTGAGTAGGGAAGTTCGCAAAGTGCGAGCACATTTCTCTTCTCGCATTTAGGTCTGGGGAGCGTGATCTGGTAGTCCTCGGGTCACGAGCCTGATTAAAATTCAGGGACATGGACCTCGGCAGCCAAAGCAGAATTATGTGTGTTTTTTTATATGGGGACGAGAGCGCTGAAAAGTTATTCCTGACCCAGCTCTAATGAGAAATTCCTCTCTTCCCAGGTTATGAAGACAGTATGGAGTTTCCAGACCACAGCAGACATTTGCTGCAGTGTCTGAGCGAGCAGAGGCACCAGGGCTTTCTTTGTGACTGCACTGTTCTGGTGGGAGATGCCCAGTTCCGAGCGCACCGAGCTGTGCTGGCTTCATGCAGCATGTATTTCCACCTCTTTTACAAGGACCAGCTGGACAAAAGGGACATTGTTCATCTGAACAGCGACATTGTCACAGCCCCCGCGTTCGCTCTCCTGCTTGAATTCATGTATGAAGGGAAACTCCAGTTCAAAGACTTGCCCATTGAAGACGTGCTGGCAGCTGCCAGTTACCTCCACATGTATGACATCGTCAAAGTCTGCAAAAAGAAGCTGAAAGAGAAAGCCACCACGGAGGCAGACAGCACCAAAAAGGAAGAAGATGCTTCAAGTTGTTCGGACAAAGTTGAGAGTCTCTCCGATGGCAGCAGCCACTTGGCAGGCGATTTGCCCAGTGATGAAGACGACGGAGAAGATGAAAAATTGAACATCCTGCCCAGCAAAAGGGACTTGGCGGCCGAGCCTGGGAACATGTGGATGCGATTGCCCTCAGACTCAGCAGGCATCCCCCAGGCTGGCGGAGAGGCAGAGCCACACGCCACAGCAGCTGGAAAAACAGTAGCCAGCCCCTGCAGCTCAACAGAGTCTTTGTCCCAGAGGTCTGTCACCTCCGTGAGGGATTCGGCAGATGTTGACTGTGTGCTGGACCTGTCTGTCAAGTCCAGCCTTTCAGGAGTTGAAAATCTGAACAGCTCTTATTTCTCTTCACAGGACGTGCTGAGAAGCAACCTGGTGCAGGTGAAGGTGGAGAAAGAGGCTTCCTGTGATGAGAGTGATGTTGGCACTAATGACTATGACATGGAACATAGCACTGTGAAGGAGAGTGTGAGCACTAATAACAGGGTACAGTATGAGCCGGCCCATCTGGCTCCTCTGAGGGAAGACTCGGTCCTGCGGGAGCTGGACCGGGAGGACAAAGCCAGCGACGACGAAATGATGACCCCGGAGAGCGAGCGAGTCCAGGTGGAAGGGGGCATGGAGAGCAGTCTGCTCCCCTACGTCTCCAACATCCTGAGCCCCGCGGGCCAGATCTTCATGTGCCCTCTGTGCAACAAAGTCTTCCCCAGCCCCCACATCCTGCAGATCCACCTGAGCACCCACTTCCGCGAGCAGGACGGCATCCGCAGCAAGCCCGCCACCGATGTCAACGTGCCCACGTGCTCGCTGTGTGGGAAGACTTTCTCCTGCATGTACACGCTCAAGCGCCACGAGAGGACTCACTCGGGGGAGAAGCCCTACACGTGCACCCAGTGCGGCAAGAGCTTCCAGTACTCGCACAACCTGAGCCGCCACGCCGTGGTGCACACCCGCGAGAAGCCGCACGCCTGCAAGTGGTGCGAGCGCAGGTTCACGCAGTCGGGAGACCTGTACAGACACATTCGCAAGTTCCACTGTGAGTTGGTGAACTCCTTGTCCGTCAAAAGCGAAGCACTGAGCTTGCCTACTGTCAGAGACTGGACCTTAGAAGATAGCTCTCAAGAACTTTGGAAATAATTTTATAGATATATAAATAATATATATATATACATATATATACATATATATAAATAGATCTCTATATAGTTGTGGTACGGTCTAAAAGCAGTCTTGTTTCCTGGAACTAAAAAGTTGGGATATTAACTTGTTTTTGCACTTTAGAATAGCATGAGAATCTCACTAATTTAGCATTCTGATAAAAGAAACTTTAGAGGAAGTCCGAGAATAGGGAGGTGTTTTTGTTTTGAGGGGGTAGGGAAATAAGCCAGTGAGAACCTTCTAAACAAATCGTCCTATCACAAAATGCTCTCATATGGCTTCATTTTGTCAACACTGCATTGTCTTTTGAGCTCTTCCCCGCCCCCCCCCACACACAGCAGATTTTTTTTTTTTTTTTTTAAAGTAGAAATTCCCTCCAGTTTTATTAGCCTCTTTATATGTCTCGAATTGCATGAATCTTTTCTGGCTGTTGGAAACCTGAATGCTTTTAGACCCAAATGGAAAATTTCTGAAATGCTGGATTATCTATTTTTAAACAAGCAGTTGACTTTCAACTTTTCTGTGGCAACTTCTGGTTTTCTGACAGTTCCCAATGAGAGCAATTCTGAAAGTACACTGGGATCACTGGGACACTGTCTTTGTGAAGGTTTGCTTGGATGACAAGGATATTGCAGCTTCAGCAGTGTTGAACTGTGTGTTTAAAAATGTGAATTACTGTTCTTGTATACTGTAATTGATTACGTGGGCTGGGGGGGGGTCACAGAACTTGACAGGTTGTGTTGATGCTCTTAGTTGAGGCTTGAAAAGTAAATATTAACGCTACAGAAATGCATGAGTTTCAATGTATTTTTTTGTCTTTGTTTGCATTGTATAACTTTAATGAGTGAGTTTAAAATTATTTAATTTCCTTAGAAAAATAGCACCATTTGGAAAAAAACTGGTGTTATGAAGAACGTAAATGCACTGTTTTTATTTTTATTTTATATAATTTAAATTGACTTTCCCACTGTCTTTAAGTTGAAACTGTTAAGCTGAATAAAAACTTAAGCTGCAAATTGATAACTTTGCTATATAACAAGGAAAATATAAATGTTTACAAACGGCTTAAAGATTTGCATGTGCAGTGTGCATTTATAACAAACTTCTAATTGCACAAAACCCATGCCAGCTCAAAGTTTAGGTGTACACATTTACCCGGTTGAGCATTTTTAGAATAACTACTGCACAAATTGACAATAGGTCATTCTCTTTTTTTTTCTTTTTCTCCCCTTCTTCCTTACCCTCCCTCCCTTCCTCTCCCTCACCCCCCCCTTAAAAAAAAAAAAAAAAAAACTCATGAAAAGATTCTATGGACTGAAAAAAAGCCCCAGGCTGAAAGGACTGGGCTGCCTTGATTGACATGGGGAAGGGGGTTAGTAGACTATGTGTATCGCGGCAGCAGAGGCTGCGGCCCAGCGTGTGGTTGTAATGACCAGCACACAGGGCAGAAGCATTTTGCACAGTGTTTGTTTTCCTGTCTTGCACTTACAAATAAGGTCTATGGGAGTAGCATGGAAAACGTTTGCTGTTTTTCCCTTTTTTTTTTTTTAATTGCTTTTGTTTAAAATTTGATCGCCTTAACTACTGTAAACATAGCCTATTTTTGTGCTTAAGATACTGAATGGAAAACTCCATTGTGTGTTGCTGGACTGTTTTGAAAATATTTGGTCAAATGTGTATTAATTTGGCTGTAATGGCATTTAAAGCAAACAAACAAACAAAAAAAGCTGTGAAAATGGCCTTGGAGCATTATCTTTAGTTACTTGAAGAGTTTCTAGTTTTTTTTTTTAAATACAGTTTATGTTAAAAATAATTTTTATTAATTTAGAGAAGACAATCAATGTCTGTGAGAAAACGGACTTTCTTTTGGATTTTCTTTTTTGTGGTCATTGTGAGTGATTGCTTTTTCCTTTTCTTAGTTTCACATTCTTCCTTTGTTCTAAAACTTAGACTGACATCTAGCTTTGACAATCATAGTATGTTTTATTTTCCTGAGGGGGGAATAACTTATAATGCTGTTTAGTTTTGTACTATTGGTGTGTTGGTGAATTTTTAAACTGTGTGCTAACTGCAATAAATTATATGAACTGAGAATCCCTTGTGTGTTTTTTGTGTTGTGGTCATGTATTTCATGGAGTCTAAATATGGGTATAGGGCATGGCACCTGTATTTTAACACCAAATCTATTCAGAGTCGATGAAATTGTTAAAACGCCTTAAATTACCCAAGTGGGAATGGGCAAACATTCTTGTCATTTAAGGATTTTTTTTAAATGACCCATTTTCTACAATCTCCATCCAGAACGCCGAAGTAATTCCCCACAAACTTGTGATTCCACGAAACTTCCAAGTGACACCATAGGTTTTTCATCACAGCGCTGTTTCTATACCTCCTATTAATCCATAAGTCACCTTTCATGTGTAATTATATCCTAAGCTGATTGGTCCAATGTATTCTCCTGTGTTCTGGTTTAAGTGGAAAATTGAAGGAGACCGGATGTCTTAATTTGGAAGACTGCTTGGCTAATGACTGGAATGCTGGCAATTGAGTTAGCAGGCATTCGATTGTCAAGGTTAGCTGTGTACACCCCTTTTGTTGCTGGGTGGAACTTGAAAGTCCCCAGGTTTTAGTCCTCAAGTTTTAATTTTAAAATGTTAACATACATGCACCACTGAAAGAACTTCCCTACTTTTTGACTGTCAGGACTCGAGACTTGTCTCGTGGGTCCATGTCTGAGTGACGGACACTGCTGGTTGAACTTGAGGAATTGATGGAGCACTCACATGTGGGTAGAACTGTAGAGGGCTTGTCACAGAGGGGCGGAAGAGGCCAGCAGGGCTAGGCCCTGGCTGGCCCGAGAGAGGTTTCAAACATCCAGACTATCAAAATACGTCTAGATCGTGTCCTGTAGTGAGGTTCATATTACTACTAACTCCTGTACAAAAGCTGAGGTACGAGGTCTAGAGCTTCCAAAGATTTTACCGTAAAGCACAGTCAAAAATAATTTCGAATTCTACCTTGTTGAAACAGTTTCTACTACGTGCAACTCAGTTAAGCATGGTTCCACATGAAAGGGGGATGTGTGACCCCCACCAAATAATTTCTTGAGCAGTTCCAAGCTTGATGAGAGAAGGATGGAGGCGGAGGGCAGCCGGCCTTGTGTTTTCAGTATCTAGTAATTGATGAAAGTATCCCAAAGCTTCCTGGAAATACAGAGAGGTCACTTTCTAATTTAGCTCCCCTGACCGTCTAATTTTAAATGTGGAGCATTATCTTAAGCCTATCTGGATATACTTAGAAGAACAATACTTGATATGTGGTTCAGGAGAAATAACTTCTTAGAATGTTCTTTGTGAAACTAGCACAGAATTAGCAAAAATTACTACATTTGATAAGTGACATGAAGAAATCACTTATTTGCTACACTTCAAAAAAATTAATTTGTCACATGGTCATGTTGGAAGCCGTTAAAATGGACCCCTCCTTTGACATCTGGCTGATACATAAGTGTATTTTGATACATGTGGTTTCATTTACCCTTGAAAACACCTGTTTCTAGTACATACAATTATACCCTGAATGGCTGTGGGCCTAGCCCTGTGCACTAGGTATCCCATTCAGGCTATCTAAGAACCGTAAAATGTTACGGATACTGGTCTTGCATTTCCTTTCTAGTTAATTATGCTATGAGATTAATAGGTGAATCAAGTAAAAAAAAAACTTGCTTTAACAAACTGAGCACGAGCATCTGTAAACAGATTGGAACGTTAGGAAAAGGTGACCACGATGTTCAAATTCGATAATAGTTCACATTAAAATTCATTTCCCAAATAAATCTTTTGGTTTGAACTACCCTCAAAGAAAATAGTTTTTGAACCCAAGAAGTAAGATATCATTTGACAAATCTTAAGCTTACAAGTGTTGTATAAAACACACACACAAACCACATAAAAAGTTGACTTAAGAAATCTCATTGGATCAGATGAGAGGCTTTTTTTTTTTAAAAGAGGCTTTAAAATCTCAAAACTCCATGCCTTGCATGACCGTTTTATTCCTGTAAAGCTGAAAACATTCTCTAATTTCTAACATAATGATGAAAACTTTGACGTGCCTCTCGAAGGGAAGCTCGGAGAACTCTGGACGTGGATTTGTAGATAGGGATCTCACTTTTGGTTGTAACTGTTGCTGGGTCTGACACCACAGCTCAGGTGGGAGGAATGGAGTTAGGTACGAACTTGGATGTGGACGTGTGGGACAGAAAAGCCCCTCCTTTTCGGGAAAGGCAGGTGCCATTCCAATCCTGCAGGTAACACCATTCTGAAAAATAAAAGCGATAACTTTATTATTTTAAAGCAAAAATAGCTTTTCAGAATTTCACTTTGGCTCCGGTCCAAGTTTATTACACCGACAGGATTTTGTCCCTTATGTTAAGATTTTTCTACCCTTTGCCTACGGAAACACGGCGAACTATCTTTAGATGTGATCCTTTGTTCTGAAATGCAGAATCACTTCTCTTTTGACTCCGTCGCCTTAGTTCCATTAAAAGACACGTTTTGTTTCTGGCCCTCCCGACCCCTGCTTAATTTTCTTTATATTATAAATGGGCAACTAAATCAGCCAGATCTTGCTGATGACACTGGAGGGTTTTTTAGAACTAGGGATCCATTTATCGGAGACACTTTGGAAATTAAATTTTTGGTATTTTTGCAAACCAACCCCTTATAAAGTCTTTAGTAATTAACTTTTGTAAGTGAAGGAAGCTGAGCTCCAAATTTAAAGCGATGAGAAAGGGTGACATCACAGTAAGGCGACAATGGCTTGCAAAGGTCTCTGAGTCCAAATACCTTACCATGTCTCTGCTTACACTAAATGCATTGTTGGATTAAATATGCAGATGATTCAGAACAGAGAACAGTTTTTCCCTAAAATATTCGAGTACCTGAAAGCAGCGTTTTTGGGCAGAAGGATGAATTCTATGAATTCTCTAGTTAACTTTCCTGGTTCTATTCTAATACTTACTATCATACTGTTTATATTACAATCCCTAGGCTGAGGTGAGCAAGTCACTTTCATTTGGCTGAAGGGTAGTCTACAAAAACCATTCCGTACATTTTCTTGAATTTGGGGGCATTTGTTCCTAAATAAGGTATCTCCTTTTCTAATCTTCAGGAATGGGTTTGCAGTTAAGCTTGCAATTTGCTGTAGGAAGATTTCTCTCTAGTCAGTTTGGCAAGAGAGCAGTGAAAACCCATTCTGACTTTAACACATAGCACATTAGTCAGTAATAGTTTCAGCGAGGATACTTGGAGTGGCTTTGAGAGGCAGCGTGACGCCCGAGAGTCCATTCACGGAAATGACTCCTTTACAGCTGTTATCATGTCTGTAGTTAATCATTAAATCAAGCAGCTGCTATTAGGTGTCAACATGCATGCTTAGTAGGACTATATTGGAATTTTACAAAGTCATAATGCTCCAGCTACTCTAGTTTGTAATAAGTACATTTGTAGTATGATACGGAGTGTGGGAAAATGTATTTGAATATTGGTAAACATTGACAGGAGAGAATAAATCTGCTGTTTCAATACATAATGCCTACGTATTGGACTTAAAAGAATGGCATAACCCATTTTGTGTGTGCTATGCCAAACAGAGCTAACTTAGGAGATGTGACAGAGCTTAAAAGAATGAATCTCTTATCATGTATAATTTAAAACTTTATATTACCTAAAACTATGAAAAGGGACACGTTCATTTCATTTAAAGAAAGCATACTTGATGCAATTTCACTTTGAGAGGATTATCGGAGGTCTTCCCATTTTTGTATGTCTAATGTTCTGAAATGATCTTTGGTTAAAGTAGGAGCATTTAGGTTCTTCATCTGAATTTCTTAAAATTTGGTTTTTAAGAAATACACCCAAAATGTACACACCTTCTTCTTGTGGGTCATTGCTTTGGGACAAAGTCACGTAAATGAGCTGTTTGGTAATATTGCAATATCAATTACATGTTTAACTAGACAGATAGCAATACTTCCAAAGAATGTCTATTTGGACAATTTTTGGGAAAGTGTAATAGTATAATAACAGATAATTAAAACGTTTAAGAGAAGTATTCACTGATGTGAACCATAGACATTTGTGCCATCTATTTGTATTTAATATTTTAAAAAGTCAATTTTTTCTAATTATGATTTCTCTGTATCACTTAAAATCCTCATCAACTAGAAGAAATCTGAGCATAGGATCACATCCCAAGAAAATCAAGTATATAAAGTTATTTCTATAACATCTGGCTTTGAGAAAGAGGGTCTCATTCTTAAACATGTGACAGGAGGGAGAAATGATACAGGTTTATATCGAAAGAAGTTATTATCTGAAAGGTCTTAATGTAAAATTTCTGGATTGCTCCAAAACCCCCAGATTTTAGATTTTGCAGCTGAATAAACAAAAACCAAAAACCAAAAGAACAAAAAAGCAGAAAAAAATAGCAAAAATCCTGCAGTCTGGCAAATGTGCTATTCCTTTAGGGTTCTGATTTTTGTTGAGACTCAAGCTAAAACCATTCTTGATAGTCTGCTCTGTATTTCTCTCAATGCCCTTTTGTTTACTACAGGAGGGTAAATTTGCCGCATTGAGTGATTTTGACACCATTGCACAACTGACTTTTGCAGCCAACTTGTTTTTGTGTCTGACTTTCTACCATTTTGAAAAAAAAAAAAAAAAGGAAACAAATTGGAAATGAAAAGTACATTTGTGATTGGCCCTGCTTTCCACTCTCACCAACAAGCCACATGGATCCACTGAGGGCGGCCTGAGGGTGCCGAGGAAGGAACTGAGGCGTTTCCAGGGACTCATTACGACTTTGAAATTCTTAGGTTCAAAGGAAAAAAAACAACACAACGTGTTAAGGGGTATGTTGGGGCACAATGAAGTTTTGCTTTTCATAGTAAGTGTGAAGTCTAGGAAGCTCGGTGGTTTCTCACGTTCTATTTATATGTTATTTTACTTGAGGGATGCCTCACAGCAGTCCCAGAATCTGTGCAAAGGGGGAGGGAGGCAGGGCTTGTCATCATGTACTCATTTTGCTTGGTAAAGGTGCTTATCTTGCTGTAAAAGTGATATTTTAGTCAAAATACAACAGGCGGTTTGGAGGCATGACCAGCATGGAAGGATTTTAAATGATGGAAGTGTTTCTGTTTCAAAGTCAGTCAGATAACACCTTGGAAGAACGAGGCAATTGATCCTCATATTGTTATTTATGTCTAGTGCTATGTATAGCCTTTTTTTAATCCCTCCTAAAATAACATCACTTTTACGCCTTATAAACAAAGCAATTCCAAGCTTACATCTGTATCCTGAATTTGAAAGTTTGCATTCTGGACTGGTTGCTTTTGAAATAATGAACTAATTTTGTTATTCAAATTATAAACAATGGAATGGTTGGAATGACCCAATTACTCTCCATTATTTGAAGGCCTGTGATGAGTGTCTGATATTCTCCCATCATACTTGGCTGCATCACCCGTCTTTCCACATAGACACTAATCTAAAATCGCAAAAACTTAGGGCTGCAAGGTTCAAAAGTGACTTACAGTTCATCCATCCTAAACGTGAGAGAGCAGGGGCAAGGCTGGGCGTGGGCCAGCGAAGAGGCCCAAAGGTCCTGCAGATACTCCCCAAACCCTAGGAGTCTATTGTTTCAGAGGTTTCTCTGTCTTTAGAGGCATGCAGAGGTTGCATTGCTTGCCGGTGCACATCTTCCATCAAGTGTGAATTGGAAATCAACATTCTGGTTATGTCAGAGAGAGAGAATTTGCGTTATGCAAATACATAGCTACCTTGATTACACTTGCCATTGTCTGCTATATATGTTGACGAACGGAATCTAAAACACGAGCGATCCTATTCCTTTCCATGACTTTGACCTTATAAGCTGTTTAAGAAGTACGTGCGGCACACTGTTCTCTGCTCGTGTCAGAGGGGCACAAGCTTTGGTCTCTCTCATTCCCCCTCACCAAGAGCTGAAACCCTGGCAGGCTCCTACTGACTGACACGCTCGCTCGCTCTCTGCTCCCAGCTACGAAAGGGTTGCTTGGGTTTCCAAAACATGTTATTTGTTCAACCACAACGAGGCACTGCTCCTTGCAGGCTCAAAACTGCAGGGCTGTCAGAGTTGTGGCTGGACAAGCAGGAGGCAGAGAGAAAACACGGACGCATGGCTGAAGGTATCCAAACAGGGACCTCAAAACCCCTCTGCTGCTGAAATGAGAGACGTGAACATGCTCCCACTTTATCTGAACATTGGCCTGGGTTTCTTGGACTGTTTCTCACCTCTCAGCATCATCTACTCGAAAGAAGGCTCCAGAGAAAGTTGGGGAAGATCTGTCAATGCAACACTGGAGGAAGCCTACCCTGCTGCCTGCATTTCTCCACCTGCAAGGCCAGAATAATAGCAATACCCATCCGACCTTTTGCCTTAGAATGCCACGAAAAGGAGTGTGCAAAGCAGTAAGCTCTCAGGGAAAAGGTGCTATATAAATCTGCAGTGGCACCACTATAATCATAGTCATTATCTTTTTAATAGCAAAGAGGAAGTTTTTCCATATCATAAAGCTTTCCTCCCAATGTGGATTTTTTTCCAATGTGGAATTTTTATGATTTACATTCCCTGAGCACTAATTGGTATCGCTTTATTTCAGTTTCAAGTGTTATGAATTGTGAAAAATCAGAGTACCATAATAATGAAAAAGATTGCATGTTCTCAGGTGTGTAGGTGTCGAGCTATGGGAATCTCATATAACATATATGAGACTTTCAGTTCCTTTGGATATACTTCTCAAAGCCCTTTCAGATCTCTGTTTAACCTACTCCAAAAGCCTAAACTGGATATAGACTTTTTTTTTTTTTTTTTTGTCTTAAGTCTGAAGAAACCAACACTGAAAGCTTTGGTTTATGTTCCCTCTTATACTATATGTATACCAAAAAAACCACTAGTTTGATTAATAGACACAATAATAATGAACCAGCTCAGCCCCCAGGGAAGCACAGAGGCTAAAATGATTTCCCCAGAGGTTTAAACGCTGCACTCTGATCTCACCAGGAGCAGGTGGCACGTGCCAGATCGACGCTCAGAGCATCTCAGCCTCAGGCCTCACGTCATCTTGGTGCTGTTTTATGTGTGGTGAGAGCCACGTTGTGGTCCAAGGCAAACCCATGGCCATGTAGTACCATAGGGAATAGAGCCCTGTGGAGGAAGATGCACGTGGGAGAGTTCACGGGGGAGGGCGATGCTGCTAGGTGCACTGCCGCTTAGAAGGAGACTTTGAGTAAGTGCCGCACTGATCAAAGTTATGATCCAACTTTTTCACAAAACAAGGCCAAGTGCTGGATGGCTTCAGAATCCCCATTCAGCGTGTCCCCTGCGCGCTTTGATGCGATGCCACTTCACAAAAGCATTCGGGCCACAGTCATCTATTTTTTGTTCCCTTCTTTTCCCCTTGCTATAACGACACAACTCTTCCTTTTTATTTTATAATTTTCATAAGTTTTCTTTTAAGGTAATGACTTTAACAATACATGTTTGGTAAAACAGTTCTTTTGGTTGATGTATTTAATAGTTTGATTTTTTTAAAAGTTAAAAAAAAAAAAAAACAACAACAAGAACCAAAAACAAACAAGCTCTCCATCTCCCCCCCTCCCAAACTTCCCTCTGCTTGATGCCATAGACGAGAGTCCAAAGGACATTAGCTGCTCCATTGCACACATTGGAAGGGAGAGTTTGCTGTGAGCTCAGTCCTTCTAATAGACTGGCAATTTTGTAAAAGGTTTAGAGGATTTTGTTTAACCATTTCTGCATGTGTTTTTAATGAGCTCATGATGGTTGGTAACAAGGGCCAGGTTGTGCGGTTTGCAGTATTTTTCTGACCGGGGGAGTGGGCACCTGGGCTCCTCTTCTGGCTCACCTATGGGAGTCAAGGTGCTGAGGCCATCTCCGGGCCTGTCTTCATGCCAGGGATGAATCATGCACTAGGCAGAGCGGAAGGAGTCCCTTTGTTGACAGCTTTCCATCTGGACTTTGGATACGGCTGATTGTTCACGTAGAGCGTTGTTGGCTCGCTGGAAGGGGCTACGCGAGTCAGCTCTTCCATAAGGGATCAGGAGTGTGTAAAACATCAGCAAAGGCCTGCCCAGCATCTCATTTGCAAAGCTCGGAGAAGCAGTTCTCTCCCTGAGGGTCAGGTTCCCAGGTTTGTGAATGTGTATGACTGCAGCTTTGAGAACCGGAGCTTTAATAGTCAATAGGATCATTTATAGCCTCATTCAGATAATCTGACTGGAGGACACCTGAATAAATACATCAAGCTCAGGTGGCTAAAAGCTAACCCCCTTTGAGTTTAATAATTAAAATAAACAGAGCTATTAAGATGAATTTCAGTTTGTCATGTATGAATGCAAGAAGCTCCATAAAGGATGGTGTTTTGCAATCCACATAGGAATATGATGGATGGATGATACATTTGCCACAGCAATTTAAGAAAAAAAGATGATCTTACTCATGGGGTAAACTTATGTGATGCATTGCACCATCCAGGCTGTGTCTGGGCCAGTACAGATTTTTTTCCTTTTTTTTTTTTTTGTGAAAGATTACTTCTTGGCAAACTAGATATGCAAACGCCAGAATACAGTAAAACCACATTTAATTGGACCTACTTGCCAACTTCTTGAACACAGCTTGGATTATTCCACTGGAGGCTGCTTCTGTTAAAAGCTGGGGGAGGAGGAAGTGGCATATTGACAAGGCTTCAGATAATTTTTTTTTCACCCAAAGTACAATTATGCAATGAGCCAAGTTTGGAAGTATTTTACTATGTTTAATAATTATTATTAAAGATATTGTAAAACATATGCATTTGTTAAGTGGAATGTAATGGGAGTAAAATCATGTCATAAATTTTACTTTGGATTTATTTTTCTATTTTGTGTTTTATTTGACAGCCTTCCAAATCAATTCTAGCCAAAACCATGCACTCTAATACATATCATGCTTGATATTAAAGTGAGAATACGGGTAATTTATAGAACCAGAGTGAGAACAGTTTTCTTCTCTTAGCCAGCCTGGATGGAATTGCCACCTCTGTTCAGGTAGCAACTGACATGTAAACCATACCCAGAGAGCAAAACAACAGGATCAAGAAATCCTCCCCACACTCCCCTTGACGGCAGCCCTAAACTCCACCTGTCCTGGGTACACCTATTGTTCACTAGAGGGTCAGGGGCAAGGCGAGGAGAACTGTGTGTGTGTGTGTGTGTGAATCTACTGGAATCACGCTCACCTTTAGAGACCTAAGTGGACTCACTAACACGCAGTCCTTCTATTTAGGTGGGTCTCGGCTTCCGGTGTTGCTCAGCTACACCTCTATTCCTCACCTGGGAAGCAGAGGCCGGAGGACACATGACGTCAGTTTGTTGTCCATCTTCAACTTTGACAAGTTTAGACCGTCTGCACAATGCCCTTTCCAAAAAAGAAAAACCTGCCCTTCCTCCCAGGGAAGCAAGGTGCCATCTCGAGTGATCAGCAAGCCACCCCTGTTGTTTGTGCTCAATTCCACCTGCTCTGCGAAACCCCACGATTTTCTCACATTCTCACTCAAGCTGCCTAGCAATTGGGCCCTCCCTTCTGAGTGCAGTTATGTGTCAGTTTGACTTCGGTGTGCCCTGCAATTTCATTGCTGGCTTCTGCTCCGCCACGGTAACTGGCCCCGGGGAGGAAGCCCTGGATGAGAGGAGAAAGACCCGGCTGCTGTCTCCCGGCCCTGCAGCAGCTGCCTTTCCCTTCAGACGGGGCTTCTCGGCAGTGGCATCGCTAGGTGTGCTTTGAATGTGGTGCTGGGGGCCGGGGAAAGCCTCAGGCGCTCGGCTCTGCGGCTGCGTGGCGGCCACTGTGGCCGTGTGAGGCTTGCGTGCGCTGGAGGCACGTGAGGGCGTCTGGACCGCATCCCTGCGGGCAGGGCTCCGACTGCAGGCCTTTGTAAACCCGCCACACGGGCCCCCAGGGCTTTGCAATTCTCCCTGGAAGGTGCAGAAAAGCCACTGCGCTTGATTTCTTGGACACGCACAGCCGCGACACGTGCGGAGCTGTCCAGGAGCAGCAAGGGGCAGAAGGAGGGCATAGGGAGCATTCTGCAGAGTGCTTGTTTCTAAGAGCCTGGAGCTGGGTGCCAAGGTGGTGCAGCCCTCGGCTAACTGGCTGTGCAGCCTTGACCAAGTGACTGGACTTCTGCATCTTTAAAATAAACCTTTTGGGCCAACCGACTCTGAGGTTCTTTCCAGCTCTACATTTTCGGGTATTTTTTTTTTTAACCTGTTTAACTGAAATGCTAACCGAACATGGACTGGGAGCAAGGAAATATTTTCCAATTAGAGTAGCAATGGGGATGGATGCACTGCTCTGCTGAGGCTGCCTGTGACCAAAGGCACACTGGTGCTGATAAGGGAGGGTATGGGCAGGAGTGGGCAGCATTTGTGCTGACCTGCAGCTACATTTATGTCTACACATAGTGGCTATGGACCAGACACATGCCTCCTGTTCTGTGGTCACGTCCAGTGGGTTTGGGATAACTGTTATGTTTTAGTAGAAGCCCAAGAGATTCTAAATACATGTAAGGCATGAATTTATTTCGTTCCATATATATATTCTTAGCTCTGAATCTCTACTTTTAAGGAAGTGGATGGGAACAGTACCACCTCTGTTGTTGCTGCTGAATATTTTAACCAGCAATGAACAGGCGGAGAGGGCTCCTAGCTAAGGCGTCATCCCTGTCAGTCCTGCAGTGATTTTCTGTCTGGTCCGCTCCTTCTACCACAGGGCCTTGCAAGTGAGAAGGCTAATTCTGGTAGGTAGGCCGTTTCTGCAGGAAGAACTACACCAAAGACCATGGCGTATGGGCGTGGGTCACAGGGTCTGAGCGTCCAGACAATTGTTAATAGAGCTAAAGATCAGAGATCCTTTAATTTAGGTGGATCATCCAAAGAGAACGTGTCACACTTGCAAAAGGACTTCAGGGGAAGACCAAATGTTCACGGACGATCCCAAAATACCCCGTCATCAACCACTGACAGCCAGACCCGTGACTTATGGTTCCTTAGGTTTCTAGCATGTCCTTGATCTGTCCCAGCGTGGAGGACAAGTATACCCGCGTATTCTGTGAGCAAAACCAGAACAGTCCAAGAGGATGACTGCAGATGAAAATGTGTACAGTCTAACCTCAAATACTTTCACTTTTCTTCCTGCTCTGAAGGCACAAAGTAAAACGGTTGAGGAATTCAAGCTGAGCATGTAAGCAAGACTGAAACAGGGCTATGTGCTCGCATTAGTTCAAACTCTTTTGGTTGCAAGGAAGAGAAATCCAACATAAGCTAGTTTAAGCCAAAGAAGAATTTTATTATAAGGCTACTTGGACTCAATGGACTCCAAAAGAGGAATGTGGCTAGGCCTTGGATCTGCTAGAACGAGGAGCCCACAGGCTGTCTGGATTTGCTCTCCTCTCCTTGCCTCTGCTTCTCTTTCTGCTGATTGGCATTTTCTATTCCTCAGTCCACATGGTGGATCGGGGCTGCCAACTGCTTCTGCATTTACATGTCTTCATTTTCAGACACCCGGGGAGAAACTGACTTCTTTTTGTCAGTTGCAGTTCCTAAATCCTGGGGGAAGGTTCTGATTGGCTGTCTGGATCAGGTGCCCACCTCGGCACCATTGGCCAGTGCCAAGGGCAAAGGCCGCCGGCCCCACAGGCAGTGTCTCCTGTGGCGCCATGTACATGCAGAGGGGCCAGTGTCTGCGGAGAGGGTGGGAGGCAGGCGAGCGGTTCCTAGGAGAGGGGGAGATCATTCCCCGAAAACAGGGCTGATGCTGAGGAGACAAAATAATAGGGCAGCATCCTGCTTCTAGATGAAAAGGGAAACTAGGAGAAAATCTACTTATTCCCAAGTGAGAAAAATATGTTCTCCTTGTGGTGTAAGAGCAGTTTATTCCTAACCCTTAGCCAAACGGTTAAGTGGAATAATACATGTTTTTTTCAAGTACTGTCAAATATTCCTTTGACGTAGGTCATCCCCTCTCCCTGCCTTACCGCCAGCATCTCGCAGCATGTTCTCTGAACGCCCTGCCTGGCTCAGCTCACCTCTGTTATCCCCGCCTGATCCAAAAGCCCTGGAGAGGGTGGGGGGTGACTGCACAACAGAACACAGTCACAGAGGAGACGGTTCCCCTTTCTCCTCCTTAGGGACTCTGGTTCAACCAAGAGCTCTACATTCACAGCAGCTGCAACACTTTATGTTCTTCACCTAGGGACACGGGAATTCATGAGGTGAGAGCTTGGAGGGGCCAGGAGCACCGGGTTTGGCTGGTGAGGATGAGGCCCTCGGAGCCTTGCCCCTAATGGTATCCGGCCACGGCACTGGCTACAAATGCAGCAGCGTCAGCCCTCACAGGTACTTCCGGTGCTGCAGTCTAGACATGCGCTGTCTCTTGGAAGGACACACGGAGCCCCGCGGAGACCTGGCTGTCCCCTGCAGAGGGAAGAGAAGCACACAGCTTGGGTCAAACAGCAGACGCACGACGACTGGCTCGTGGTTCCTGGGGCACTCCTGCTCCTGTCACTCAAGATGCCAAATGATCAGAACAAAGACAAAAAGGAAATCGAGTGGAGCTGCTGATTGGAGTGAGGTCCTCAAGGTCAAAGTGGAGGAGCACTGACTTGGGGTGTCACAGGCTCTGTGGGAAACCAAGATGGGCATTTCAGGTGCGCTGGATTTTATCGTTGCTGTTTGAGCTCAGATGGTTGTGGTTTGCATCTGGGGCACTTTGGGGACAACCGAAGAAGTTGCCTCTCTTCCAGCTTTTGTTGCTCTTCCCCTCTGCCTGCCTCTCACCCCATGCTGTGAGCGTGGGCACTTGAGGGACTCCCTTGAGCCCTGATTCCTCACTGAAATACAGACACTGGCAGCCATGAGAACTGGTGAGTTGCTGCCTTGCAAGCAGTGGGCGCATCTGTGCTAGGGCCCTTACGGTCACGGGTGAAGCAAATGGACTCAGACTAGCTTGAAAAGAGAAGGGAATTTTTAAAATTTTTTATTTATTTATTTTTTATCTATCTGTAAAACAGAGAGAGAGGGGGAGAGGGAAAGAGATGATCCATCTGTTGGTTCACTCCTCAAAGGCTCCAGGCCGAAGCCAGGAGCTCAGGACTCCAGCCAGGTTTCCACACAGGAGGCAGGGATCCAGGTAGTTGAGCCATCACCACTGCCTCTCAGGGTGCACAGTAGCAGGAGAATTGGAAGCAGATATGGGATGCAGGCCAGCCAGGAGAGGCTTAACCACTGCATCAAGCACTCTCTCCAAGAGGGGAATTATTAACCTGGAAGTCTGGGGGTGGCAATGGCCTTGGGATGACTGGATACAAGGACTCCTCTGCCCCTCCCTCCACCCCATCTCACTCATTGTCTTGGGTTTGCTTCTGTACTTCCTGCTGAAAATGGGCTTTCATCGTGTGATGGGGGGATTGGGCATGGACGAAGACTACAGTAGGCTGGCCTCATCCCGCGAGTGCCAGCGGAAGGAAGAGCAGGGCGCCCTCTGAGCAGTTGCGCGTTAATCCCCAGGGAAGGACTCTGCCCTGGCCTACACAGCACACTCATCCACACGCCTGTCACTGGGACCCGGGAAGCGGGAAACGATGCTCTGGTGAGCATAGGAGCCATGCAGAAACCTCAATCCAGCCTCTAAGACGGTGGTAGTTTAGGGCAGTTGTGAGAGGCCGAAATGCAGAAGAGGGAGATTTTACCAGGAAGTCTGGGATTGGGGTAGTTTCCATCTATCTGTGTGTTCCTTCCAGGGGAAGGCCAATTTGAGTAGGGTGCAGAGGGGTAGGAACACGCTGATGGGGTAGATTGATTATTGCATATTGTCATTGGATTTAGGGCCCACCCAGATCACCCAAGATCCTTCACCTAATTACACCTGCAAAGAACCTTTTCCAAGGCCACATGTAAGGACCTTGGTGTGAAGGTTGAGGACATATCTTTTGGGGGGCCGTAAGCCACCCCACTACAGAAGGGGAGATAGCAAGAGATACGCGAGAGTGATCAGCAGGGCCAGGTCCTGGGGAATCAGGAGCACATCCCAGAGCAAGCCGGCAGTGTTTCCGTGTGTTCCAGACAGAACATTCTCTCTCTCTCTCTCTTTTTTTTAAGAGTTATTTTAGGGGCTGGCACTGTAGCACAGCGGGTTAAAGCCCCAGTCTGTAGTGCTGGCATCCTATATGGGTGCCTGTTCGAGTCCTGGCTGCTCCAGTTCCGATCCAGCTCTCTGCTATAGCCTGGGAAAGCAGAAGATGGCCCAACTCCTTGGGCCCCTGCACCTGTGTGGGAGACCCAGAAGAAGCTCCTGGCTTTGGATTGGCATGGCTCCAGCTGTTGCAACCATCTGGGGAGTGAACCAGCAGATGGAAGATTTCTTTCTCTCTGCTTCTCTGTAATTTTGCCTTTCAAATAAATAAATAAATCTTTTTTAAAAAGTTATTTATTTGAAAAGCAGAGCAGAAAAGAGACAGGGAGATAGAGATAGAGATAGAGACAGAGACAGAGACAGAGACAGAGAAGAAAGAGAGAGAGAAATCTTCCATCTGCTGGCTCACTCCCCAGATGGTCACAACAGCCAGGGCCGGACCAGGGCCGGGCCAGCTGGAAGCCAGGAGCCAGGAGCCTCTTCTGGGTCTCCCATGTGGGTGGCAGGGGCCCAAGGGCTTTGACCATCTTCTGCCTTCCCAGATGCATCAGCAGAGAGCTGGATCATGGCCCTCCAATATGGGATGCCGATGGCCCAGGAGGCAGCTTTGCTCACTGTGCCACACACCAGTCCCCCAGAGAGTGCTCTCTGCTTGTTCCCTGGAAGGTGCCCGGGAGGTGGAAGTGGGGTGACTATCAGGAGGGGGTGGCTGACTGCTTGGGAAAACAAGTTAGCAGGACATGCTTGGTTGTGGGACAGCGAGCTGCAGATTGGGGGCAGACGGGTCACGGTGGATGGTCTGTGTCCCCCAAGTTAAGTTTTCCCAGGAGGCAGCCCTGGGAATGCTGGTTTGGGGACTGGGGAAACCTGCGTTCAAATCGCCAGGCTCCGGTTCCCCAGCTTCTTGTCCTTTACGTTCCCTGTTTTCTCTGAGCCCCACTGTTTCCCTCCAGAGAACTGACTTTATGCGGATTTTGAGAGCCAAATGACGACCAGTGTGGGGCACCATGTGGGCGCCCGGCATGCACTCACCTTCTCCGCCTCTTCTCAGCCACCCCCCTGCCCTGCTGGTACTTCCCCCATGCTTCAGCTGCCCATCTGCTTCCGGGGCAGCTGGCTGCAGCCCACCTGTGGCCTGGCTCCCCTGGGAACGGCCCACAAGTTGTCCTCTCCGCCGTCCCGGGGCCTGCAGCAGATCTGCTCTCGCTTGTTACTGCTCAGTGACACAGGCCTTGGGACATGGGTGGACTCAGCACCCCGAGGGGACTCTGGAGTGCTTGCTTCGCGTAGTCCTCGCTGTGTTTACTTCTCTCTTTCTGCGTGCCTGTGTCTTCTCGCTCAGCAGCCATCTCCAGCGGGCTAGGCCTTGTTGCGCTCCGGGAGCACTGAGCCAGCTCCAGCTAGCACCTCCCGCAGGTTACAGATTCTGTGTGTAGAAGTCCCCCTCCTTGCTAGTTTCCGGACACACTGATGCCATGCAGTTGCTTTCCGACTTTGCACAGGTGAGGCGCAGGAGGACAGCCAAAGGGGCCGACAGGGAAATGCAGGAAGGGGCCCAGCAGGTGGGACAGACGCCTGAGCCTCCTCGACAAAGCAGAGGGCCCCCCAGCCCCCCCCCCCCCCCCCCCCGCCACCCTCTTTCTTTCTGCCACTTTCCCAACTCTTCTCATTGCTCTTGGCCTGGGAAGCTTCACTCTGATTTACTCACAATGATATTTCAGGAGTTCAGCCTGATTTTCCAGGACTGGACGTGCATGAAGTGTGAGGCTTCCACACCACATTCCGCTCTAACAGGGGGGACGCTTGGCTTGCTTTTCCGCAGTGGCGAGGGCCTCTGTCATCCACCTTCTCACACTTCCTAGCGGGGACACTTGGGTGAACCTGAGTGTTCTCACAGGGGATGCAAACCGCGCAATCCTCTTCAGCCTCTGCGACCTGCAGACACCGTCCTGAGGGGCTGATTGAAACCCACTGCCCCAAGACATTGTGAGGGTGATAGAAGGAAGAAACAACGAGATGTGAAATGGTGTGAACTCTGGAAGGCAGGACCTCAGGGAAAAACAAAAGCAATTTGTCTAATTGATGAATTCGTTTATTCCACCAAGTTTTGTGCAAGGCACTGAAGGGCTTGCCAAGCATAAGAGGTTGTCCCTATCCCGGAGGCCCAGGAAGAGGGAAAAAGGCAAGTACGTGTGTCCGCTGTCTTGCTCTGAGCAGAGCACAAAACACCTGGCGTTTGGTTCAGGTGTGGTCTGCCTTGTTCTATGTTAACGCTAGGCTCTCCAACAATGTACTGAGATAGCTATTAATACCCATTTCACAGATGAAGAAACCGAATTCAGAGAGTAAACTTCCCCAAGAACCAGGGTGCCAACCTGGTTTCTGACAGGTTTTTTGTTTTTTTAAGATTTTATTTATTTATTTGAGAGGCAGAGTTACAGAGAGAGGGAGAGGAGAGAGAGGTCTCCCATCTGCTGGTTCACTCCTCAAATGGCTACAACAGCTGGAGCTGGGCTGATCTGAAGCCAGGAGCCAGGAGCTTCTTCTGGGTCTCCCATGTGGGGGCAGGGGCCCAAGCACTTGGGCCATCCTCTACTGCTTTCCCAGCCCATAGCAGAGAGCTGGATTGGAAGTATAGCAGCCAGGACATAAATCAGTGCCCATATGGGATGCTGGCACCCCAGGTGGAGGCTTAGCCTGCTATGCCACAGAGCTGGCCTTGGGTTTCTGTCTTTGAAGCCTGTTAAATCCTCCTGTGGGCCGGCGCCGTGGCTTAACAGGCTAATCCTCCGTCTTGCGGCGCCGGCACACCGGGTTCTAGTCCCGGTTGGGGTGCCGGATTCTATCCCGGTTGCCCCTCTTCCAGACCAGCTCTCTGCTATGGCCCGGGAGTGCAGTGGAGGATGGCCCAGGTCTTTGGGCCCTGCACCCACATGGGAGACTGGGAGAAGCACCTGGCTCCTGGCTTCGGATCAGCGAGATGCGCCGGCCGCAGTGGCCATTGGAGGGTGAACCAACGGCAAAGGAAGACCTTTCTCTCTCTCTCTCTCTCTCTCTCTCTCTCACTATCCACTCTGCCTGTCAAAAAAAAAAAAAAAAAAAAGAATTATTAAAAAAAAAATCCTCCTGTGAAAATTCAAGTTAAAAATAAATAAATAAATAAGGAGGGCAGGGGAGGGTGTGTTGTGCAGCTTGGAACACTTACATCCCATTTCAGTGCTTGAGTTTGAACTTCGGCTCCTCTGCTTCTGATCCAGCTTCCTGCTAATGTGCATCTAGGAGGCAGCGGTGATGGCTCAAGTGCTTGGGTCCCTGCCATCCACCCGAGAGGCCCATGTTGAGTTCCGGGCTCCTGGCCTCAGCCTGGTCCAGCCCTGGCTGTTGTGGGCCTTTTAGGAAGTAAACTAGTGAATGGAACACCTGTCTCCATGCATCTGTCTCTGTTTTTCTGCCTTTCAAACAATTAAAAATAAAAGGCCGGTGCCGCGGCTCACCTGGCTCTAGTTCTGGTTGGGGCACCGGATTCTGTCCCGGTTGCCCCTCTTCTAGTCCAGCTCTCTGCTATGGGCTGGGAGGGCAGCAGAGGATGGCCCAAGTGCTTGGGCCCTGCACCCGCATGGGAGACCAGGAGGAAGCACCTGGCTCCTGGCTTCGGATCGACGCAGCGCACCAGCTGTAGCAGCCATTTGGGGGGTGAACCAATGGATAGGAAGACCTTTCTCTCTGTCTCTCTCTCTCACTGTCTAACTCTGCCTGTCAAAAAAAATAAATAAATAAAAAGAAATAAAAAAAAAAGAAAGAAAAGTAAAAAATGACTTTTAAACAAAAGATGAAAGGGAATTTAGGGCATTTCAACATTGCCCTCCCTTTTTCAAAATAATCCAATTCACTGCTTCTTTAAATCGCAAGTGATTCTAGAACTTTCACGGTATGGTTTTCAGCCAGCGGATTTACTTTCACATTTCAGGAGTATCCCAGCATGCCACACAGGGTGTTTACTGCTCAGTCTAGGAGACTCGGTAGCCAGCTCCTTTGGTCTCATGTGCTGATTCCAAATTGAGGAAGCTCAAAGAGGGATTTTAGAGCCCTAAGGGACCTTAGATTCTCACACCAAGAGTCCCATTATACAGGTAGGGAAACCAAGACCCAGAGAGGCTGACACAGGCCTAAGATCACACAGCTGGTCAGTGATTGCAAGATGAGGCTTGGTTTTTTCCAATGCTCCTTCTGCTCTCTGGTTCCAGTCAGCACTGCACAGGAGCTGGCTCAGCCCCTAGCACCTGTGGCTCACAGGAGAGCAGGAGAGATCAGAGCGGCCTGTGACCTGGTGGTGGGAGCTGCCGTATGATTCTTTCCGGGCAGGGGCATGCGCGGGGGCTGCCCACAGCCAGCTTGCAGGCCTCTCCCAGGAGTCAGACTTCCCTGGTGCCGTGAGGACTGCGCCCAGCGAGCAATCTCAGGCCTGGTTCAGCTCCTCTGGGCATCAAGGGATCAGATAACATTTAAGTGAAATTTGGCCCGTTCTGAGCCGAGGTGGCCTTGCTTTGGCCTGCTGAAAAGAGCATGGGGGCTTGGGCCTACCGTTGTTTCAGAGGGTAGGGACCTGGCCACCTGCTTGCTGTAGCTTTCCCCAGTCCAGTCGCCAGCACTGCCGGCTGCCTTCTTTCCTGTCACTTTCTCAGCAGTGTGGAGTTCCTGGGTTCCAAGTGGGACTGGGAGGAAACCGGTCTGGTGGAGACTAGGCTGGCCCTGCCAGTCTGTCTGTCTGTCTGTCTGCAGCCTCTCTGTGGTCTCCCACCCTCGGAAGCTCAGGGAGCTGGCGAGGACAGCAACAAGTCCCCACTGCCCCCTCTTTTGGAGGTGAGCAGGAAGCGAGAAAGGGCTTGGCTCGGTGCCCGGTGCTCAGCAGCCCTCCACCCAGGTGCCCGCCATGATTGAGCCTCAGCACTCCCGGGGCTTCTGCGCCACCCACAGCCCGCTTTCTTCGGGAGCGCAGGGTCTGCAGAAGAGGGAGTGGGCACTGGCGTGGGAGTGATGGGCGGCGAGGGTGAAAGCGCTCTGGCCCGCGGAGGCCTGCACAAGCCCTCTGACTGCCCTTCGGGGCCCGTGCTGCCCCTGCAGCATCAATGCTGCTCAGCTGCTGCCTCTCCCGCTGGTTGCTAGAAGGTGCCTGTTGCGACCCTACTGTGTGTCACAATAGAACATCTCTTGTGAGTGGTCGCGTTAGAAAGCTGCTGTTTCCCTTTCATCCTGATGGGTGAGGAATAGGAGATCTGAGAATTTCAACTTTTTTTTTTTTTTAAACATTATTTTATTTGAAAGGCAGAGTTACAGAGAGAGAGGGAGAGAGACAGAGAGAGAGAGATGTCTTCCATCCTCTGGTTCACTCCCCAAATGGCCACAATGGTTGGAGCTGGGCCAGACTGAAGCCAGGAGCTTCATCAGGGTCTCCCACATAGGTGCAGGGGCCCAAGGACTTGCACCATCTTGTACTGCTTTCCCAGGCCACAGCAGAGAGCTGGATCAGAAGTGGAGTGGCCAGGACTCAAACTGGCGTCCATACGGGATGCCGGCACTACAGGTGGCGACTTAACCCGCTGTGCCACAGTGCCGGCCCCTGGGTGAATATTAAGTGACTTGTGTGGGAGGAGGCCACTCCCTGGAGTGACCATTCAGGGAGGCAGGTTCAGGTGTGCCCAGTTCCCAAGTGCATGCAGTATCCACTCGCCCCTCAGGCTCGTGGCTGGGCAGCTGCTGCTGGCTAGCATGAAGCTAAGCCGTGGGCTCCAATGTTGACAGGTGACATGGCTGATTTTTGTTTTCTTAATTTCACATTTCTGTGCCTTCCAAATCTTTTTCACCCACCATACTTGGGTAATAGAAAATATCAAGGGCGGCTGACAGTACACTGTGCAGCATCTCATTTATTCTACACAGGGACCCAGACTAGGAGCCTGTGATCCTCACTGTCATCTTCTAGGGGAGGAAGCCGAGCTACGCAGGTGTTAATAATGCGCCGCAGCTCACTAGGCTAATCCTCTGGCTGCGGCGCCGGCACCCCGGGTTCTAGTCCCGGGGCGCCAGATTCTGTCCCGGTTGCCCCTCTTCCAGGCCAGCTCTCTGCTGTGGCCCGGGAGTGCAGTGGAGGATGGCCCAGGTTCTTGGGCCCTGCACCCCAAGGGAGACCAGGAGAAGCACCTGGCTCCTGGCTTTGGATCAGCACAGTGCGCTGGCCGCAGCGGCCATTGGAAGGTGAACCAACGGCAAAGGAAGACCTTTCTGTCTCTCTCACTGTCCACTCTGCCTGTCCAAAAAAAAAAAAAAAAATAATAATAATAATAATGCATCTACTCGAGAATGTAAAAAAAAAAAGACTATCCGGAGAGGCAGTTCCTGGGGACGAGGACCCCTAGGGAGTTGCTGTGGAGCTCCACGGCTATGAGAATTTCTCCTCTACTCTACACAGGGAGTGCAGCTCTGAAAACTCACACCAGCCAAGGTTTGCAGTGTGATGGGGGCTATGAACCTGCTTTTCTTTTTTAAATTTATTTATTTGTTTGTTTATTTTATTCATTCATTCATTCAAAAGGCAGAGTTACAGAGAGAGACACAGAGAGAGAAATCTTCTACCTGCTGGTTCATTTCCCAAAAGGCTGCAATGGCCAGGGCTGGGCTAGGCTGAAAGCAGGAGCCTGGAACTCCATTCAGGTCTCCCATGTGGGAACAGGAGCCCAAGGGCTTTGGCCATCTTTCGCTGCTTTCCCAGTCCATTAGCAGGGAACAAGATTGGAAGTGGAGCAGCTGGGACTAACTGGTGCCCATACGGGATGCCGGCATTGCATACAGCAGCTTAACCGACTGCACCACAACACCGGCCCCTAAGGAAGTGCCTTAATGTAAATCAATTCCTCTAACACTCACAATAACCCTAGGTACAGTTACTCTTATGATACACATTTCACAGATGAGGAAATGGAGGTGTAGAAAGCGTAGAGTGTTATATCCAAGGCCATAATACTGGTAGGTGGCAAAGCTGTTTTTTTCCAGGTGGTCTGACCCCCTCATCTACACTCTTCACCAAGACCATCACAGACGTGTGCGTCCTGCACCAGGACCTGTGAGTACAACCTGGTCCGCCTCAACCTGGAGAAACTGTTTCCCTCCTCAGCCCTCCTGCTTCCGTCAGTAACAGCTTGTCCGACAGGGATAAGTGCTCCTGCAATATTGAGCTCCGTGAAGCTGCTGAGCACAGGAACCCCAGTGAGGCTACCCTGGAGGATGACAAATCGTGTTCAGATTAACCTGGGGCCCTGAAGGTTGCCTTCGGTGGGAAACAGTGGGGAAGCCGCAAGCTCCTGGCTGATTCCACCCTGTGGGGAGCTTGCCGGGCCCCCCGACTGTGCTTCAGTCTCTGGCCAGCAAGGCAGCTGCTGTGCCCCGGCCAGCTGTGGTCTAGCGGTGGTCACTGCAGCTGTCCAGGGAAGGTGAGCGGGGAAGGTAGCTCCACAGACATAGGCTGAGAGGAGAGCTGTTAAGACTGCCAATCAAAGCAACAAGCTAAACCCACCACCGTCCTCTGCCACAGATATTGTTTAAATCCTGCCCTATGAGTGTGAAGCAATACCAAAGCAAACCGTTGTCACTATTATAGTTTTTCTGTTTGAGTGAATAACAACGACAAAAACAAACAACAATGATAACCGAACCCTACGTGAAGATCTGCTCTCCACATAAGGGTCTGGGAACAGAATTGTGACGCCTTAGATCTAAAATTGCAGAGGACCGCTGTCAGGGAAGTTCCATGCAAAAGCTAAGGGTTCTGTAAAGTTCCTGACTATAAGCTCTGTTTGTGTTGAGGGGGGCTCTTGGGCATTACAGAACTGACTTCCAGAGCCACCCATAACCGTGTCTTCTGCTCTGCTCATGCCCCCACTTGTTCTAAGCCCAATCTAACCAGTTGATGGGAACTGTCAGCATGATGTCTGCATTATTTCTCCTTTGTCTGCCTTTGCCCTGCCTGTTCCCCAGTGTCATGTGCCTTGCCTTTTGGCAGACCATTGCAAGAGCCTCCAGACTGGGTTTCCTGGGAACACCGGCAAACTTCTGAAAGCACGGCTGACATCAGCACTTCCCTTGTTCCAAATCCTGCGGGGGCTCCAGGTTGCTCACAGAGGAAAGTACAGGGGCCTCCACTGTGGCACAGTAGGTTAAGCCATATGGGCACCAGTTCAAGTCCTGGCTGCTCCACGTCCGACCCAGCTCTCTGCTATGGCCTGGGAAAGCGGTAGAGGACGGCCTAAGTGCTTGGGACCCTGCACCTGTGTGGGAGATCCAGCAGAAGCTCCTGGCCCCTGGTTTCAGATCAGCCCAGCTCTGGCTGCTGTGGCCATTTGTGGAGTGAACCACCGGATGGAAGACCTTTCTTCTGCCTCTGCCTCTCAAGTAAATAAATAAATCTTAGGGGGAAAAAAAAAAGGAACAACAAGAAGAAAGCACAGACTCCCAAGCCTGGCACATGATGCACAGGGTCATCTAGATCCATTCGCTCTCTCATTCACGTCATTCAACAGGCATCCTTGAATTCCTCCCTGTTCCAAGCATGGGGTCCCCTCTGTGGACCCAACCACGGCAGACAAAGCCCTGGTGCTTTAGAAGGGTGGAGGGGTTTGTAGCCAGGATGCTGTGGGCATGCAAAGCTGTGGCCCTTAAGCCTGTCCCTGGAGTTAGGGCTTCTTGGAAAAGCAGTTTATCGAAACCACTGAAGGCTGCGGGAGCAGGCACGGGAGGGAGCTAGGGAAGGGAGGGTGGGTACAGGGTAAAGAGGGGAATGAGAGGAGTAGGCCAGGAAAAGGCCCTTAGGCAAGGGAGGATGGGCAGACCCTGGGAGGTCCCAGCCTGCAAAAGTAACAACAGGAAGGGGTGGGTCCAGGTTACAAAAGTCCCAAGAGATCTGCCAGGAATCCTGAGATCCTGAGGGTAATCTGAACAGCTCTGCATTTTAGGAAGATTGTTCTATCTGCAGTTTGGGGCAATGGCTGCAAGGAAGGGAGCTTCGTTAAGAAGCACTTTCAAGGAGTGCAGGCAGGAGGTGATCGTGGCATTGGGGACCTTGGTAGGAAACACAGATGGAGGTATGAGACCCTTCCCTCCTCCTTTCGTTTTCATGGTGGCCTGGTGAGCACATCCTGTTGGCAGGGGCTGGTGGAGATGGAGCAGGTGCAGATCCAGGTCCAGGAGGGAAAGGGAACGATGGAGGAGAGAACATGGGTGCAGGAGGGACCCCTCTAGCCCTGTGGCCGAGTGGAGGAAAGGGGGAGGCAGGTGCAGAAGAGCCTGGGATTTGGGGCCAGGAAGTGGGCGGGAAGAACACATCTCCTCCCTCCCATGTCTGTCTCTCTTCACTGCCTGGGCTCAATGGTTTTCTCTCTGATGCCCTTCCATGCATCCTGCAACACTGGGGCCTATGTAGGCTTTGTGAGACCTGAAGTGCACGTAATTGGAAACAGCCTCTTTAAGAAAAGGAATAGACATTTCACAAAAGAACACAAAGATGTGAACACATTTCTGTGCCCCCTCCTGGGACCTGGAAAGGGACCCACAGGAGCCAGGAACCCAGAAGGTTAAGTTTCATTAGCTTCACGTTAAATACCCCTTGATTTAAATGTTAAAATCCTATCCAAACTTCAAAACCTGAACAACAACAAAAACCAAAAAACCCCAACACGAACAAAGAAATCTTTCACATTGGAAGGCAGTAAGGAGAGTGGCTTTCCTCATTTGTAAAATGGAGCTAAGAGCATCCACCTGTATATAGTGAGGATTAAATAAGGCAGCAAATAGTACAGAACCTGACATTGTTTTGTTCCTCTCCCATAATTGGTGCTTAATAACTGACTGTTAAGGAATGCGGGGACTAGCTACCCTCTCTCACTTCCATACACATTAGTGACTTATATGTTGATTTTATGTTTCTGCGTAGACTCCAAGCACCTTGAGCATAGCTGGTCATTTCTGAGTCCTTTACAAGGTCTATCAGTGAGTCTTGCATGTATTGAGCACTCAGTACACTTACTGAATGGACGGGTGGACAAGTGAACCATGGTCGTAAAGAAGGGAGTTCTTTAAGAACGAAGTTCATCGTTAGAGATGGTTAGGGCTCCACTTAAGTGAGTTTTCCAGTCATAGTGGTCAGTTCTTTTTTTTTTTTTTTTGACAGGCAGATTGGACAGTGAGAAAGAGAGACAGAGAGAAAGGTCTTCCTTTGCCGTTGGTTCACCCTCCAATGGCCGCCACGGCCGGCGCATCATGCTGATCCGAAGCCAGGAGCCAGGTGCTTCTCCTGGTCTCCTATGCGAGTGCAGGGCCCAAGCACTTGGGCCATCCTCCACTGTACTCCCGGGCCACAGAAGAGAGCTGGCCTGGAAGAGGAGCAACTGGGACAGAATCCGGCGCCCCGACCAGGACTAGAACTCGGGGTGCCAGCACCGCAGGCGGAGGATTAGCCTATTGAGCCGCGGTGCCGGCCGAAGTGGTCAGTTCTTGATGTCCACACTGGCGGTGATCGGTTAGCAAAGGAACAGGAAGGGGTGTAGCTGTGTCCCGGCTTGGGAAGCAGACGGGGAGCAGTGAGGGCTGGGGGCGGATGGTGCCTCTACATTCAGAGCGCAGTTGGTGGTGCTGGGAACTTGGAAGACAGACTGTGGAGCATTGCTTGGGCTAAACAGGATAAATTACAGTACCCCCAAACTAGGCAAAAAGCTGTCAACCGCTATTCAAGCAGACATGTCTAATGAATATGTAGCATAATATGGGTAGATTTCTTACTTGATTCCTTTTGAATATATTGCTGTTTGGGGAGAGCTGTTTTCCCAGAGCTACCCATGTGGGGAAAGTGCCTTTCTGTTTACTTCTCAAAGGGCTGTTGTGAAGATTAAATGAAAAAATTACAGAAAAGTGCTTTGTAAACCGTAAATGCCACGTAAATATTCTTTATTATTGCTATCATTATTGCCTTCCTGGCCTTATCTCTCCCCCGTCTTTCTTTGCCTAGACTCTGTCCCAGTGACTTCCTTAAAGCATCACCATTCCCCAGACACACGAGTTTATCTCCAGGGCCAACAGTTCCATGTGACCAGGAGGGCTTTGCCACGTGGGATCCGCCCACTCCTCAGAGTCTCTCTATCTGGGGGCATCATGCTTAGCTCATGTCAGCCCCCCAGTCCCACGAGCAATTGCTGGCACATGTGGGAGCCCTGGAAATGTTGAATGGATAGAAATGATGGGAAAATGGGTCTTGGGTCATTTCATTGGGATCCTTTGATTATCTGACCTTCCTAAGGGAGGAAAATTGAGTCCCTAAGACACTGGCTTCCTTGAGACAACAGCACCATAAGTATTCCTTGCTAGTCCACAAATCCTGACAAAACCAACCCGTTTTCCACTGGAAACCGGAACATCCCTATTCCAATGAAGCTTCTAAACACTGTGAATGTCACCAAGTCTCACCTGCCCATAGCTAAGTTGCTGAACTTGCTCCCTATTGGTTTTCTTCTCTGTCTCACCTTTCCCAGTACAGATCACCTCCTCCGTAGGCTGCTTGTCCTCGAACCCTTATCTCAAGGTCTGCTTGTAGGGGGAGCTAGCTGAGACACTTCCTGAATCACCAGGCTGGGACAGGTTCTCTCCCTGTTCTTTCTAATGGCACAGCGAGCAGGATGAGCCTGGCCTGCACTGGTGCTGTCGTAGTGTATCTGCACACATTTCTCTCTGGTGTGAATGGAGTGCTAGAGCAGGGGTTGTCATACAATGGCCCTCAGGCCAAGTCCAGTGCTGACCACTCATTTTGATATTCTCTCTGGCTCCTTTTGGGTCACAACAGCAGAATTGAGTAGTTTCAAGAAAGACCTCATAATTTGCAGATCCCAAATATTTACTGTTTGGCCCATTACAGAAAAAGCCTATTAACCCCTGTGCTGGGCTGTAAGCATGTATCAGTTAGCTTTGGCTGTGTAAGAAACCACCCAGGGGCCAACACTGTGGTGCAGTGGGTTAAAGCCCCGGCCTGCGGCACCAGCATCCCACATGACCACTGGTTTGAGTCCCGGCTGCTCTGCTTCTGATCCAGCTTCCTGTTAATGTGCTTGAAAAAGCAGTGGAAGATGGCCTAAGTCCTTGGGCCCCTGCACCCATGTGGGAGACCTGGAAGAAGCTCCTGGCTCCTGGCTTCAGATCAATCCAGCTCCAGCCATTGTGGCCATCTGGGGAGTGAACCAGCAGATAGAAGACCTCTCTCTCTCTCTCTCTCCACCTCTCTCTGTAACTCTTTCAAATAAATAAAATAAATCTTTTTTTTTTTTTTTAAAGAAACCAACCATGCGCTAATTGTTCAAAGCAACCACCATTTAGTGAGCTCACATTCTAAGAGCGGCTGCGTAGTTATTCTGGTCTAGGCCTGAGCAGCTGATCCCTGCTGGGCTCTCGGCTGTAGCTGAGGTCAGCCAGTGTGTTGAATGGAGCAGTGATCCCAGGATGGCCTCACTCACGTGTTAGAAGCTGGCCACTGTCATGCAGGGAGGGAGACAGCAGCAACCGGGCCATGTGTGTCTCACCTTCCAGCAGGCTGGTGTGGGCTTCTTTACATGGTGGAGGAAGCAGCAGAGGTTCTATGAGCAGCCAGACCGGACAATGCACGGGAATTTTTCACGGCCCTGCATGCCTCACGTTGGCTAACAACATCCCACTGGTCATGCCCGTTACATGGCTGAGTTCAAAGTGGGGAGGTCCTGGATGCAGAGGGGAGGCACCTGTGCTATGAGGACACAGATCTTGTTTCTGTGTGCACCCTTCCATGTGCAAGGGTGAAGCATAGTGCCTGGCCCACAGCAGGTGCTGAACAAATATTAAGTGAGCTAATAAACAGTAATTGTTTGAAAAACAACAATCTCTTATCAAGTTTTGACTGTGAAACTGGTGCTGTTTTAAATGCTTCGCATGCATTATCTACTGCTTTACCACATGAGGCGGACATCAGCACCATTTCACAGACAAGATAACTGAGGCCATCAGTAATTTGCTCTATGTAACAAAGATAATAAGAGGAATACAAAATTTGAACTGATGGGGCCGGCGCTGTGGTGCAGCAGGTTAACATCCTGGCCTGAAGCGACTGCATCCCATATGGGTGCCGGTTCAAGACTCGGCTGCTCCACTTCCAATCCAGCTCTCTGCTATGGCCTGGGAAAGCAGTAGAAGATGGACCAAGTCCTTGGGCCCCTGCATTCATGTGGGAGACCAGGAAGAAGCTCCTGGCTCCTGCCTTCGGATCAGCACAGCTCTGGCCGTTGCAGCCAATTAGGGAGTGAACCATTGGATGGAAGATCCCCCCCCCCCCTTTCCTCTCTGTGTAACTCTGACTTTAAAATAAATAAATCTTTAAAAAAATTTGGACTAAAAAAAAAAAAATTGGACTACTCCAGGATCATCTGTTTTAATCTTTTACTAAAAGCCTTAATTGGTGGTTTAAAACTTCTTCCTTTATTTTACTATTTTATATTTATTTATTTATTTATTTTTTGACAGGCAGAGTGGACAGTGAGAGAGAGAGAGAGAGACAGAGAGAAAGGTCTTCCTTTTGCCATTGGTTCACCCTCCAATGGCCGCCACGGCCAGTGCGCTGTGGCCAGCGTACTGCGCTGATCCGAAGCCAGGAGCCAGGTGCTTATCCTGGTCTCCCATGGGGTACAGAGCCCAAGCACTTGGGCCATCCTCCACTGCACTCCTGGGCCATAGCAGAGAGCTGGCCTGGAAGAGGGGCAACCAGGACTAGAACCCGGTATGCTGGCGCCGCTAGGCGGAGGATTAGCCTGTTGAGCCACGGCGCCGGCCCTATTTTACTATTTTAATTTTTAAATTGGTAGCACTATGTTCCCTATTTCTCCTGGCTTCCCAACCATGCTTCCTTGGAGGCCCAGAGCTTCTGTTAACACCTCATAACTGATCTCTCATTTCCAGTGCCAGGCGGGACTTTTGACTTAAAAAGGAAGCTTATGGGGTAATCAACAGCCACACACCTAAAATCACTGCTCTTGACAGCTCAGGGCCAGCATTTCACTCAAGAGGGCAATAAACCCAGCCTCAAAGGTAGCTTATCTCTTGTACCATTCAGCCCATACAGGAGGGATCCCTGGGTCAAATGCAAAGCAGTCTCCACTGAGCATGATCCTCTAAATGGCTCTCATTGATTCAAAGTCCAATAATTAATCAACCCCACAAACATTTATTTAGCGCTTATGATATTCCAGGCGTTGTGCTTGTTCACAACAGGAGAGCATAAGCGAACAAGGATCCTTGCTGTCAAAATGCTCACCAGAACAGATCCTTGGTTATTTGACAACACACTCAGCATACTGGTGAACACATGCCCAGAGAGGACATGAGAGGGGCAATGAACTCAGTTTGGATGGTGAGGTTGCATGGGAGGAGAGGGGTGTCTCTTACACAACCTTTGGAATCCAATTCAGGTTCAAACAAGGTTGTGCTTTCAAAACAGTAGGACCAAGCCATCAAGTTCATGGGGCGGCGGCGGGGGGGGTGGGGGGGGTGGTGGTTAACAGAATTGCTGTTTCTGCCACTTGTTAGCAGTTTTGTAACTTCTCTAAGCCTTAGTTTGTTTATTTGTAAAATGAGCTAGGAAGAGTATCTGCCTTGGAGCTGGTACTGTTGTGCAGTGGGTTAAGCTGCCACCTTCAGTGTCAGCATCCCATACAGGCACAGGTTCAACTCCCAGCTGCTCCACTTCTGATCCAGCTTTTTGCTAAAGGCCTGGGAAAGAAGTGAAGGATGGCTGTAGTACTTGGGCTCTTGTCACCCACATGGGAGATCTGGAAGAAGCTTCTGGCTCCTGGCTTTGGCCTGGCCCAGCCCCAGCCTTTGCGATCATTTGGGGAGTGAACTAGCAAATGGAAGAGCTCTCTCTCTCTCTCTTTCTCTCTCTCCTCCTCCTCCTTCTCCTCCCTCTGTAACTCTGCCTTTCAAATATATTTTTTTTTAAGAAGAGCATCTGCCTCATAACCTTTTTATGAGGATTAAATTAAAAATGTGTGTGGTAGGCATTAGACACAGTGGTTAAGGTACGACTTTGAACAACTACATCCCATTTTAAAGTGTCTGGTTCAAGTCCTGGCTACTCTGCTTCTGATCCAACTTCCTGCTAATGTGCACCCTGGGAGACATCAGGTGCAAGTACTTGGGTCCCTGCCACCCACATGGGAGAGATGAACTGAGTTCTGGGCTCCTGGCTTTGGCCTGTCTCAGCCCTGCCTGTTGTGAGTAGTTGAGGAGTAAAGCAGAGGATAAAAATCTCTCTCCACCTGCCTCCTTGTCTCTTTGTCTTTCAAACAGAATGAAAATAAATAAGCAAAATAAATATTTCTGTGGAGTGCTTAGCACAGTCTTGAGTATCAGGGGTTGAGGTAACAGTAATGCTAGGGATAGCATTCTCAACTCTATTCACCATTCCTTCATCAACTTAATAAAAGTTTGCTAAGTATTTAGCATATGTCAGACTCTATGGTACACATGAAAATGACAAGATATCTGCCTTTCCAAAGGCTTACAGTTTAGTAAAGAGAAGACACATGGATGAATAGCTACCCTCTTTTCCAGCCCCAGGCTAGCATCCAACGAGAATGGGCCTGGAATTCTCTTGCACATAAGGAGCATTTTCCTAGTAACACTCACAATATTCTCTTTCTTGGACAATGCCAAATCCTTTTGACCCCAGATTTACCCCCCATTTTTCATTTGTAGTCTCACTTTAGTCTCTCTGTCTTGATGCTTCCTACAGCTATATTTATGCTGACCTCAGCCTGTCCTTTTTTTGGCTAAGGTTGATATTTTCTCTTTGAATTATGTGATTTGAGGCCATTCCAGGCAAACATTTTACCTGACCTAGCTTGAGCAAGAGGCTGATCCAAGCTTAGCCCTTAGAGGTTGACCAGATGGCAGATTGAAAGGAGCGCTAGAAAGGAACCTCTAAGGAGGAATGGGAAAGTGCTATGGATTGTGCAAGAAAAGCTGGCCTGGCCTGGGCTCCATTACATTGACTTGATGGGCAGGAAGTAGCAGCCCTTCTAATATGATTCATTTTTGTGCAACACAGAACTCACCCTTCTCTTTCTGTGTACGTCTCCTTCTCTCTCTCTCTGTAACTCTGCCTTTCAAATAAATAAACAAATCTTAAACAAAACAGAACACCTCATCCTTGCAGCCTCATTGCTGACCTTGCGTGCCTTGGTGCATGTATATCTCTTGTTAACATCCACACAGAGCTATCTGATGCCTGACTATAACTTCACATCTTCTAAAAATCCATCAGTTTATTTATTAATTATAGCAAACTAGTTTCAGCCATAGGAAATTGGAAACTAATTTTTTCAATAAGCCATGTCTCCAGGGATATTTCACAAAATAAAAGAGGAAAATACCTGGCCAATCTAATTGATTATCACAATCAAATAATGTTAAATGGTTATTTGTGAGCTAAGCTTAAATTATGGAATTATATTAGTAGGTCTAATCATTATTGATTGCTTCATTATTAGCTATTTTAAAATTATCTCCTGTATCAAGGATGATAGATCAGATTGAGATTTACAACATCCTTCTTTACCCTGTAACAAATGGTACTGCCGTGCTGTTGCTTAAGAACTGGACTTAGCTGCATTCGCACTGTGGTTTCTTCATTTCATGTCAACCTGGGGTGAATCATCTATTCTGTCTGCATCTTGAGCCCCTCATTCATGAATGGGGAAAAATAAAATGGATTTTGCAGAACTGTTACAAAGATTAAATGATATTTTATTAATGAGAGTACTGCTAACAAAAATAGCTAACATTTACTGAGTACACATAATGTGATAGATTATATTTATTAACTTATTTTATCTTTATAATGTTCCATGCAATAATTATTACTCCTATTTTACAGATAGGAAAAGTGAGGTGTCAGGACCTCTGACAATTTGAATTCCCACATGAATAAGCAGTAGAGTAAACTTGGAGCACAGCCAATTGGCTCCATGGCCTGAACACCAACCATGGTGGCATACGGCCTAACCACTAGGCAATTTTGCCTCCCAGTGCCTCCTCACTCAGTGTTTGGTGCATAGTGGATACCCAGTAATCACAGACACAGTCAGCCATTGGAGTCCTCACCAGATTGGAGCTCCTGGGAAGACAGCAGTGTCTTATTCTCCTCCATCTCTGTTCTTCACAGTTGCTAGTGATGGGCTGGGAATAGTAGAAACAATAATGTGTGTTCCTGTGTGTACTAAATTAGAAGGGAAAGACTGGCGACGTGGGAGGAGCAAAAGGATGAGATAAAGATTTTACTAATTTCATATGTAGCCTATTTTTTTTTTTTTTTTTTTGGACAGGCAGAGTTAGACAGTGAGAGAGAGAGACAGAGAGAAAGGTCTTCCTTTTCCGTTGGTTCACCCCCCAAATGGCCGCGACGGCTGGTGCACTGCGGCAGGTGCGCTGCGCCAATCCGAAGCCAGGAGCCAGGTGCTTCCTCCTGGTCTCCCATGCAGGTGCAGGACCCAAACACTTGGGCCATCCTCCACTGCACTCCCGGGCCACAGCAGAGAGCTGGACTGGAAGAGGAGCAACTGGGACAGAATCTAGTGCCCCAACCGGGACTAGAACCCGGGGTGCCAGCGCCGCAGGCAGAAGATTAGCCAAGTGAGCCGCAGTGCCGGCCAAGTAACCTAATGTTTAAAGGTGGTACAATACCCCCTTGGAGTCTATCAGATCTGGGCTGAACTCTGTCTACATGATCCCAGGGCTGAGAAATCAAGGCTTGGGCATACTTTCTTTGAGAAATATTGGTAGGTAACAAAGAAAGAAAACCAGAACAGTTGGCGCGTTAATATCTGAAATGCAATTCAGATGAAGTCATATCTAGACTCTGCCAATTCTCAGATGCTTCCGGCATCTTAAACACCACATGCCAGAGCCGTCTCCTCACCTCGCTTGTAGCCACCTCCACTTCCTAGTCTCTGCTGCTCAAAGCCCCAGCTCTGAGTCTGCCTTTTCCCAGTACTCCCCGCCCCCATCTACTTAAGTTTCCAAGACTGCAGACCAAATCTTCTTATCTTCCCGCTGGTGCCCACCTCCTGAATCCTCCCTGCTGTGCGTGGTCACCCAGCCTCCTCGCTGGCTTCTCTGTTGGCATCTTTCTCCAAGCATCTACACTCCACTGTTGCTTTCATTTTTTCCAATTGTGCCTCTAATTCTCCTGCTGGGAGGCAATCAGTGGATCCCTGTTGCCTGCTGGAACTCTTCCTCTTTCCTGTCTCATTCCTGGGAACTTTATCATGGAACTCCACTAAATAACCCAGGTTTCAGTCTCTCCTCCCATTCCACATTCAGCTTCACCCTCTGTACTTTAACCCAAGTGTGCTATTTATAGGTCCTCATGTGTTACCCACTCTTCGCCCTCGCCAGGCTGTTATGGACTTTCTCACCTGTCTTTCCATTCACATAAGCTTACTGCCATTTCCTAGCCAAACCCAAAGTGACACATCACCAACAGTGCTGAGGGTCTTTTCATTTCTCTTCTCAAAAGACACATTGTCGTACACACTGTAGTCATCAGCTGTCAGGACATATCATTAGCTTCTTCATGACCTGCTATGCTCTTACATCTGCTTCATCTGTGGGTTGTCTACCAACTGTGAACTTTGCTTTTCTTGGGGACAGGTCTGACTCAGCCTTAATCGTTTTCCTAATGGCCCAGGCAGATTGCTTATGAAGAAGGCCACACCTGGAGAAGCCACCTGAGCTGTGGACATGCTTTCATAGCAGGAGGGGTAGACTAAGGAGGAGAGACAGAGCCAGCTGCTGGGTGAAGTGCATGAATGTGGACGCTGAGAGGAATGGCGAAGGGGAGGAGCAACTGCAGCCAGGTGTCATGTGCCAAAGCCTTCTGCTCTCCTCACTCACCAAAGACCTCTGCTTCCTCATTCATTTTGACCCTGTTGGATACCTCTGTCATTCCTCACTGCCTTATTTCCTCCCAAGGGGGACGATCTTTTTTTCCCAAAGATTTATTTACTCGAAAGGCAGAGTATCAGAGAGGGAGAGAGAGACAGGGGGTGAGGGGAGTTCTATCCGCTGGTTCCCAACAGCCACGGCCAGGCCAGGCCCCAAACAGAACTTCAGCTGGGTCTCCCATATGAGTGGCAGGAAGGAATCCAAACACTTGGGCCATCATCCATTGGCTTCCCAGGTGCATTAGCAGGAAGCTGGATCAGAAGCAGAGTGACCAGGATTCAAACTAGCACTCTGAGAAGGATGCTTGTGCTGCAAGCCACAGCTTAACCAACTGTGTCACAATGCCTGCCCCACCATGACAGGTCATAGTAGAAGGGTTTGGACTGAGGAAGTAGAGAATGAACATGTTTCGTATTTAGGGAACATGCTTACCTGTGTGTTACCATAGGTTACCTATGAACAAATGGGCTTTGCCATCATCATCTTTAATGACTGAGACAATCATTTCACCCATTTCTGTAATTGGCAGACGCTAGTGCTCTGCTGGCCTAGGATCCCAATCTCATCTGTCTTAAGCAGATACTAAGTAGGTTACTTATTTTAAAATTCTTTAACTTTTATCCTAAATAGTAGTTGCCATTTATGGCTAGGCTGTTTATTCCAGCTAACCTATACATGGTTCATTTGAGAGGATTCTGAAAGAATATCTCCTATACCCAGAATTTTCTTCAAAATAGAGATCCCTTGGTTGTCTACACATCCTTGTAGGACTTCATGACAACTTTCTTCCAACACATTTCATGTCTAGGTCTTCAGAATTTTGCCTGAAGCAGTTGGCAGTATCAGTCCATTGCTCGTGAGCTTGCTCACTGTATCAAGGAATAAACTGAGTGGTCAACAACTGTTGCAGAATAGAGCAATCTTCACAGAACCACAGAATCACAAGGGTGCTTTGATTTCATATGAAACAAGCAAAGGAATCTCAGAGTCACCAAGCAGCTGCTCATGCTTCTTCAAGGACAATCATTACTTAATTCAGTTAATGTTTTTGGAATACCAATAGGTCTACAGCGCTTGACAAAAGTGACCATCGGAAAATGAGGAAATAGCTAAAACAGGGTCATTGCCCTCAAAGGAGTTACAAACAGTTCTTGTTATAAGGGGTAGTTATGTTCTATAAAGCCGCTGTGAATACTATATTAAGTGTGCGAATACTGAACTTCTGGGGAAAACAGGGTTAGGTTCTGGGACTGGTGCTGTGGTGTGGCAGGTAAAGCTGCTGCCTGCAGTGCCAGTATCCCAGGTGGGCACCACTTCAAGTCCTGGCAGCTCTACTCCCAATCCAGCTCCTTGCTATGCCTAGGAAAGCAAGGGAAGATAGCCCAAGTCCTTGGGCCCCTGTGCCCACACTGGAGACCTGGATGAAGTCGTGGCTCCTGGCTTCAGCCTGACCCAGCCCTGGCCATTGCAGCCATTTGGGGAGTGGTTTACCAATGGATGGAAGATACCTCTCTCTTTCTCTCTGCCTGTGCCTTGCCTTCTCTGTAACTCTGCCTTTCAAATAAATAAATACATCTTAAAAACAACAACAACAACACCAGGATTAGGTTCCTGTAAGTCTCTGGTCACAACCAGTACATAACCTTGTTTTAATACGTTTTTGTTTGTTTGTTTTTAAAGACTTATTTATTTATTTGAGAGAGAGACAGAGAGAGACAGAAGGAGACAGAGAGATCTTCCATTCTCCAGTTCATTCCCCTAATACCCACAGCAGCTGGGGTTGTTGAGTCAGGGCAAAGCCAGGAGCCAGGAACTTCATCCTAGTCCCCCAAGTGAATGGCAAGGACCCAAATACTTGGGCCATCATCTGCTGCCTTCCAGGTGCCTTAACAGGATGCTGGATCAGAGAAAAGACTCCCATATGGGATGTGGGCATCCCAAACAGTGGCTTAACCCACCGTGCCACACATCTGCTTAGGGGATATGTTTCTGTTTATGAACACTTTATTTAGTATATGTTGAATATTCATTAACATTGAGCTCATGACCAACACCATTATATAACTCATGCCTGAATGAACCTTGTCTGGCACACATATTTCCTCCGTAAGGCAGCATGTACCAGTGCAAGACAGCACGGCACTGTAAACAGCAAAGTCACCAACAAAAAGCACAAAAATGTGAAAAATGTGGCACTAAGTAGGTACTGAGAAGGTCACTTGTTTATGGGCAGTGGCACAAGGGCTGAAGCGAGAAGGCAGAGTCGCTTTGTTCCACTTCAGCTGGGGACATGAACATCAGGCAATTCAAATTTCTCACCACCCTGCACATGTCTGTGGGTGACAGTGAAATCACTGTGAGCATTGATTTGGGGGTGACTCAAATGGAGCAAGTAGGCAAGTTCACAATTACGGAATTCTGAATACTGAGGGCAAACTGTGTGTTCTAAAAGGTTTGCTAACCAATGATAATATTTACAAGACAGAATTGAGGCAATACCCAAATATTGTAGCCTGGAACAGTTATGCAATGTTCAGGACCCAGTGCAAACTGAAAATGCAGGGTCCTGCATTCAAAAAGACAGCGGAACAGCCAACTGTGCGTGGGGGCCTTTGTTAGTGTGAGCCTTTTATGACTGCACAGTTCAAATTCCAATGAAGCTGGTCCTGACCCCAATTCTTTGATTTGTACAACCTGGGGATCAGGGTTTGGGACTGGGTTAAGCAAGGTTTTACGGAGATGATAGCATTTGAATGCAGAATTGGATGGCTTGAAAAAGTAGCTCAAGGGGCTGGTGTTGTGTTTAGAGCAGGCCAAACCGATGCCTGCCGGCTCCACTTCTGATCCAGCTCCCTAGGAAAGCAGCAGCAGATGACCCAAGTACTTGGGCCTCTGCACCCACGTCGGAGACCCGGAAACAGCTCCAGGCTCCCGGCTTCAGCCTTGGCTGGCCCTGGCCATTGCGACTGGGGAGTGAACCAGAGGATGGGAGACCTCTCTGTTTCTCCCCCTCTCTCTAATTCTGCCTTTCAAATACATATTTAAAAAATAAAAACTAGCTCAAATAAATGACTGCATGCTACCAATTCACATCATGCCTACAAATTTTTATGTAACATATATTTATGTAGTCCCTATTTATACATAGTGCAATGAGCGCCCGGGTGCAAAGCTTGGGTGACATTTACTGTCGTGACCACGGGCTGTGCACTGGGAAAACTGTTTCACGGGCATCCTGTCTTTCAACTGTTATGACCGGACAGTGAAGAGCCGTGTCGTTATCTCTGTCATTGTGCAACCGCGGAAACGGAGGCTTCCTAAGGTGAAGTCGCCTGCCCCACCAGTGTCAAACAGCAAGGCACAGAGAAAGGCTTTCAACCCAAGCTCTCTCCTGTAATCGCGAGCGGACCGAATCTTCCTAGTTAAGATGAACCCACATTGCACTGTTTTTCACGGGCCAAGCTTGGTGCTCTCACTCTGTGTGAGGCCAAGGTTAGCCAAAGCTCGGGTCATAGCGGTCAAGCAGGGATGGCCTGAGCCGCTGCCCCGCACCCGTAACCCACCCGTCTCCGCCGGCTGTTGTTCACATCGAGGGGAACATACCTGTGCAGTGTTAAAGTAGTCAAGGGCCTCGCCGCTCACACCGCGCTTTCTCTCTTGTGGTCTTCTAGGTCCTTATAACAGTCCCATGAATTCCTTGCCAACGGGACACCCATTGCCGGTGGGCACGAGGAGAGGCCGGTGGTGAGGAGGGAAGGCTGGAACTTCAAGTCCTCTGCCCTGCGTTCTGGCTGAGCCCTCTGTCTTCACCCAAGGCCACTTTACGGCAACCAGCTTTTGTGTGTGTGTGTGTGTGCTTTTTAAATATTTATTTATTTATTTGAAAGGCAGAGAGAGAAGGAGGGGGGAGAAAGGGGGGAAAGAAGGGGAGAGGGAGGGAGGGAGAGAGGGGCCGAGGGGGACAGAGGGAGGGTGGGAGGGAGAGGGACAGAGAGGCTTCCATTTGCTGGTTCACTCCCCAAATGGCCGCAAGGGCTGGAGCTGAGCCAATCGGAAGCCAGGAGCCAGAAGCCTCTTCCGGGTCTTCCCACACGGGTGCAGGGGCTCAAGGACCTGGGCCATCTTCCACTGCTTTCCCAGGCCACAGCAGAGAGCTGGGTTGGAAGTGGAGCAGCCGGGACGCCAACGGGCGCCCCAAGGGGATGCTGGAGTCACAGGCGGCGGGCGACGTTACCCCTGCGCCACAGCCCCGGCCCCAGTTCTGGTGGGGCGGAGCGGACAGTCTCCACAGAACAATTGTTACTCAGAAGAGTGTACCGGACTGCAATCCTTGTGGACTAGTCTGCCGAGGGCGTTTCCTGGCTTCTCAGACAGGTTAATTAAGCACAGTTGCTGGAGGGGGCTCCCTTGGCGTGGGGAGCGTTTGAAGAGGCGGGCGCGGACTGGCGGCCTGCTCAGCATGGAAGGCTCCGCGGACCCGGCAGATCCTCGCCTTGGGCAGCCTTGGCGCTGGCGCCCTTGTCTGTCTGGCGCAGCCCGTGCGCCAGGCCCTCGTGGGCCCAGTGTCCTGCAGCACACGGAGCGGGCGAGGGACCCGCTCTCCTTCCGGCAGCAGCGAGGGACCAGGGCCAGCCCTTTCTGTTCCTTGCTGAGCTGGGCCGGAGGGGAAGGAGGGAATAAAAAGAGACGCTGGCTCTGTTTTCCACAATTAATGGTTAGCGTCTGCTTGGGGTATTTGCACTGTAAACGAAATTAAACAACAAAAAGCAGGGATGGAGCAAAACAACCCAAATGATTAAAAAAAAAAAGTAAAACAAAAACCAAACCACATTCTGGTGGTAGGCGTAAAGTGCGTGTTCCCGCAGCAGAAGTCCAAGTGTTCGCCTCCCTTGGGAGGAGGAGCTGCCAAGTAGAATACCTGTGGAGTCCCTGTCCCAGGGACACAGGCACATCCGTGCGTGGAAAGAGGAGCGCGCAGTGCACCGCCCCAAGGCAGACCCCACAAGTGGAAGGCGCTGGAGGTCTGTGCAGTTATCAGGAGGGGTGAGTAGACATTCAGCAATTTTGTTCCACGCAGGAAGGAATAATTCGGTGGGAGCTAACCATCCTTCTGTCTCGTCAAGCGATTTTGTGGTAGACTCCTTCGATGGGAGGTTTTGCCTGCAGTTTTCCATCTGCTGTGCTAATCAGTATTAATCAGGCTGCTGTCATTGCCATGTGGGGCTGTGATGTTGTCAACTCCTCGGTGCTAAGTAGGGCCGGTGCAGGAGCAGGAAGGTGCACCTGAGAGCTGGGGTGGTGTAAGCCCCTGGTAGCACCTTCCACGTCTCTGGGTTGGTAAATACTGTTGTCTGAAAGGAACATAAAATGGGGGCTGCAAACATCTAGGTTTTCTGAAGCTCACTCAAGCAGTTTTCCTGAGTTCCTGTCTGAGGGAAGTCAGTTTCCTATGGCACACGTCTGGGCACTGAGTGTCAACCATCTCTCAGTCCATCCACAAGCTTCCAGCTCACTGCCCTGACTCTGGGTCTCTCTCTCTCTCTTTTAAGATTTTTATTTATTTATTTGAAAGTCAGAGTTACACATAGAAGGAGAGGCAAAGGCAGAGAGAGAGGTCATCCATTCGCTGGTTCACTCCCCAATTAGCCACATTAGGCCAGAGCTGTGCTGATCCAAAGCCAGGAGTCAGGAGCTTCTTCTGGGTCTCCCACACGGGTGCAGGGGCCCAAGGACTTGGACCATCTTCTACTGCTTTCCCAGGCCATAGCAGACAGCTGGATTGGTATTGGAGCAGCCAGAACTTGAACTGGCATCCATGTGGGATGCTGGCACTGCAGGTGGCGGCCTAACCCGCTGCGCCACAGCTCCAGCTGACTCTGGGTCTCTTGGCCCATATTGGCCACACCCATGCTATGCTCCAGTCCCTGGCAGTTGCACTTAGTGGGGAGAGGGGAATCCTGGCTGCTCAGAGACAACTCTGATTCGGTAGCTCATAAAAAATTTGGAGTTCTTTGCTTACCTTTTTTGTGTAATTTTTTGAAAGTAATATAAGGGCAATCAATGTTTCAAAAATTAATTTGAGGGAGGGGGTGAGTGTTTGGTGCAGCAGTTAAGAGGCCACTTGGGGTGCCCCCAACTCACATCAGAGTGCTTGGGTTGGAGTCCTGCCTCCGCTCCTGATTCCAGCTTCCTGCAAATGTGCACCCTGGGAGGTAGCAGTTGTTGGCTCAGGTACCTGAGCCCCAAACACCCACATGGGAGGCCTGCATGGAGTTCTAGGCTCCTGGCTTCAGTGTGGCCCAGTCCTGGCTGGAGAGGGGCAGATGGAAGATGTCTCTCTCCTTCTCTATTTCTTTGTTTCTCTTTCAAATAAAATGAAAATAAATAAATAATTAAAAATAAGAATAATTTAACTGAAATAGCTGGCTACAAGTGCAGTTATTTTAAAAACGATAACTTCATTGTTGGGAGACAAGAAAATAGGAGGTGATAGTGGATTTCCATTTGATGATTAGGACTATAGCAGCAAATGTACAAATGTGACTTTGTCCATTGATTGTATCAGAATCTTCAACGAAATTTAATTAAATCAGCCTCCCCCTCTGGAATCCTCTGTTGGTCAAATTGCCCCTCCTCTCCTGATCTGCCTACCCTATCTTCCTGTATATTCTATTTTTTAAAAAAGATTTATTTATTTTATTTGAAAGTCAGAATTACAGAGAGAGCGAGAGGGAGCAACAGAGAGAGACAGAGAGACCTTCCATCCACTGGTTCACTCCCAAACAGCCATAATAGCCAGGAACTTCATCTGGGTCTCCACATGGGTGCAGAGCCCCAAGCACTTGGACCATCTGCTGCTGCTTTCCCAGGTGTATTAGCAAGGAGCTGGATCAGAAGTGGAGCAGCCGGGACTTGAACCAGTGCCCATATGGGACGCCGTCCTGCAGATGGCAGCTCAACCACTACCCCATAGCACCAGCCCCTTTATTCTATTTTAAAGGCAGAGACAATGGAACCCAACTAAACAAGCTTATAACAGAAATAAATGTTAGGGTAAATATATGCAGATTAGTGGATTGATCTTTTATATCTCCTTGTGCAGAATGGAAATTGCAGTAAAAATAAACAACCAGGATTTATTGAGTGCTTACTGTGTGCCAGACACTGTGCATAAGTGATTGACATCTGCTATCTCATTGTGTCCTCACAACAATCCTATGAATAAGTTATTATTATTATCCCCCTTGGAAAGGTGAGTTTTAAGAAAACAAGTCCTACAACTAGTAAAGAATGAGTATTTGAACCTGAGTTTGTGTGATTCCAGAACCCATACCCTACCATACTGCATGCAACTGGAGAAAATGGGTTTCTAGTGAAAAATAAGAATAGAAATTCATGAGGACTCAGCATCAAGGAGAATCCCTTTGTTTCCAAGGAAAGAGCCAATTATGTTCAGTTATCTGTGCTTAGTGGGACTGTCAGGGGTTTCCCAGTTATCCCTGAATTATCCACAAGTTCAGGTAAGCTGAGGATGATATTGTCCAAGAATTTAGATTAATTAATTAATATTTAAGTTCCTTGGGGTCAGTGTTGTGGCATAGTGGGATAAACCTCCACCTGTGGTGTCAGCATCCTATATGGGCACTAGTTCATGTCCTAGCTGCTCCTGTTCTGATCCAGCTCTCTGCTATGGCCTGGGAAAGCAGCAGAAGATGGCCCAAATGCTTGGGCCCCTGTACCCATGTGGGAGACCCAGAAGAAGCTCCTGGCTCCTGGCTTCGGATTGGCCCAGCTCTGGCCATTGCGACCATTTGAGGAGTGAACCAGTAGATGGAAGACCATTCTCTCTGTCTCTCCCTCTCACTGTCTGTAACTCTGCCCCGAAAGTAAATAAATAAAAAAGATTTAAGTTCCTTTTGATTGCTTCTTCCATTGTTCCTTGGGTTGCCAGCTTACCTGTTTAGATATCTAGATCACCGTGCCTTTGGGATTTCCCTGTTGTCCTTCACATTTTCAGGCTTTGTGTCCCTGGAATTTCTGTCTTGGTGCCACAGTCACGCTTCGCTTGGGGATCTTCTCCCTTGTGCTTGCGTGTTTCCCTTCTATGTGCTCTCCCTGAGTAAGTCAGGGATCTCTCCTGGAGAAGGTCGCTATCGTCACTGCCCACTGTCCCGTCCCTGGCTTTGCAGGGCCTAACCTCAATGTCCCACATGTCCTCTTCCTCTGCATCTCCACTGGCGGCGTTGTGCCTGTTTTCCTTTCTCTCTCCTTTTCTCTCCTAAACGTTTAATGCAGCTCTTCTCGCTGTGGGAAGCAAGCCCTCCAGGAAAGAAGTCCGGCTCTCCAAGCTGCCAGTTCAGTATGGCAGTGGGAGGAACAGGGAAGCATACACCGGAAACTGCTGGTAGGCATAGAGAAGCCTTGTAGGGTGGTTGAAAACTGTGCAACCCATGATTTTCCGGGGCGCGTTCATTACTCATGGAACTTTGGCAGGTGAAAGCCTGCTCAGCTCCCCCAGAGGAAGAGCGCTCTGGCTAATGGAATTCTTCTGTTTTCCTACGGCTCTGTTTTGTGATCTTTAGGCATGAAGTCAAGTGGCATGTGCCAGGGGGGGTGGCATCTGCCCCTGCTGTCACTGTCCTGGCATGGCTATGACCCTTCTTTCTGTATCAGTGTCAAGAGGAGGCTGTCACCCCACGGGGTCCAGCGCTGCTCCCCTCCCCAACTCACAGAGCGCCAGGTTGTCTCCAGATCCTTCCTTTCTCCATTAACTGTGACATACCCAGCCTGGGAAGGCCGCTGCACGAAAGGATGTCTGCATTTTGAAGGCGAAATTTTGTGTATTTGGGGTTTCCTCTTGCTGGCTATCCTTTCAAATTCTTATGCTACTGTAACTAATTCCTGGCAGGTGATTTTTTTTTTTTAATCACAATTAGGTTAAAACTGACTTTTCTTCCGGTAAACTGTTTTTAGTAAAATGTATAGGAGTTTTTAAAAAACTCAACCTAACAGTAGCAACATATTGAACCTGAATATGAAAGCATGCTATTCACTAAAAATGCATATACATGTCTTATTAAGAAATGAACTGATTTATTAGTCTAATAGAAATGTAACCGATACAAGGTAAGGCATCTAAAAAAATCTAATTTATGATACTCAAGGGAAAGATTTCTTTCTTTTAAGATTTATTTATTTACTTGAAAGGCAGAGTTACAGAGAGAAATCTTTCATCCATTGCTTCAATCCCCAAATGCTTGCAATGGGCAAGGCTGAGCCAGGCTGAAGCCAGGAGCCAGGTGCTCCATCTGAGTCTCCATTGTGGGAACAGGGGCCCAGGTACTTGGGCCATCCTCCTCTGCTTTCCCAGGTGCATTAGCAGGGAGCTGGATCGGAAGTGGAGCAGCTGGGACTCGAAGTGGTGCCCATATGGGACGTGGGTATCTCAAGCAGCAGCTTAACCTGCTGTGCCACAACGCTGGCCATGAATTTTTTTTTTAATTTTTATTCATATTTTTACTCACTTGAAAGGCACAGAGACAGAGAGTGAGAGATAGACAGACAGACAGACAGACAGACATATCTTCTACTACTGGTTCACTCCTGAGATGCTCACAACAGTTAGAGCTGCATCAGGCCAAAGCCAGGAGGTGAGAACTCCATGCCAGTCTCCCACATGGGTCATTGGACCCAAGCATCTGAGCCATCACTTGCTGCCTCTCAGGTGCACAAGAGCAGGAAGCAGGAATCAGAAATGGAGCCAGGACCTGAACCCAGGCACTTTAATATGGGATACTGGCTTCCCAATTGGCATCTTAACCACTGGGCCAAATGCCCACCCCAAGTGAAAGATTTTAACCTATTAAAATGCTAAAACGCCTGTGCACATACTATTACATTTGCATAAAATGCTACACAAGGAGTCACTCTCTGAAGGACAGTCATGCCAGGGTGTAAACTCTGAAGCATCCAGGCTCAGGAAACATCTAAAGACTCCTGGAGCCAGCTGCTCCTGTTTTAATATTACACCATGTGAACAACTGTGTGTTCATTGTGTAGCCATTATAGGTTGGTCAGGAAATTGCATGCCCCCAAAAGAAGAGAAGGTAGACATCTCTCTGTGAGAAGTTAGCTTTAATATAGGAAGTGTTTCATTCTATGCGACCCGCCCCTGCTTGCCATGATATAAATAGTCCTCAAGTTTCCCTTTCTAATCTCTCTTCTCCACTGAAGAGAATTATGAGTGAGAAAACGCAACCCACTGAGAAGCAAATCCTCCCTGCAAACCCAGTGGTTGGCATCCCTGCCTTGATTGATTGCCCTTCTCCCTGGCAGGAGCATGCTCACCCCTGCCCAGGACCACGGAGCCATCGCCTCCGAGCTGCTCACCAGACTCTCCATCCATTATCCCCTCCACTCAACAGCTGCTTCCTGTTCACACTCCCCTCAAAGGAGCCTTTTTTAAGCCTATTTTTCCGAAAAAGGTGTTTCCATAGTTTTCCACGATCCAACTAAACAATTGTTCTTCCTTCCTCTCCCACTATTGAATATTGAACACCACCAAAGCCAGCATCTGGCCACGCCAGGGTTAATGTCTCGGCCAGTTAGACAGGTAGACCCTGTCACTGCAGGGGCCAGCAGGCACAGCCCTTTCAGGCTTTGCTGTGGTGCCAGCCCCTCGGCCAACATCGTGGCCACAGCCTCCTTGGAAGCTGGGAAGTCACAAAGCCTGCATCTTTTCTGGACTCCTGGTACCTGGAACCACACAGCTAGCATCAGGCTCCAACTGCAAAACAGGCTGCTGCCTTCCTCGCCTTCCAGGCAACAGCGCAATGGGAACGGGAGGATGCTAGCAGAGGTTGGTGCCTCTGCTATTTCCAGCAGGCTGGACAGCCCACGCTGAGAGTCACCAGAATGGGCGAACGTCCCCAGGCAGGATGTAAAGTTTACCACATCCCCAGCAAATTTCCCCTTAAAAACAAAGGCAATGCTCCTTACGCTGTAGCTACACCCACAAATTTTGTAAGGAGTTCCTCAGATGTTAAAAAATTCTTCTTTCTCCTCTTTCCCCAAAGGCTGCACGACGGGCTGTTATAATTCTCATTTTTTGTTTGTTAAATTTAGGAGACAGAGAAGTAAAAGAACACACCAGCCAGGGGTACAATCTCAATCAGAACTCAGTGTCTTTTTGTTCTCCACTGAGCACTGGTATCCCATAGACCAGGACACATGCACCGCCACACCGCAAATTCTAAAACCTTATAAATCTTTCAGAAAATTCTGGAGACAACACAAAACGAAATGCCATATTTTGAGTGGTTTGCCACCAGATCTTCCAGGCAAGATATTTTCTCGTGGTCGAATTGTCATATTTTATAACCCAATGTTATTATTTTGATGCTTTGGGAAATAATGTTTCATTTGTATTTTTGCCTAAAAACCAGAATTACAACACATGCAATCCGTATGTTTTGGGGAAGAAGTACTTTTCTTTTCTTTTTTTTTTTTTGTCTTTGGAAGGGAACTGTCAAAAATCAAATCCTAACCCTGCCTCGTTGACAAATAAATTTTGTAACTGTCTAAAGGTTTAAAGCAATACAGATTGTCTGAGCCAATAAGTTGATTTGGTGAGAGCGGGATGCTAATGAGGCTTTGATCCGTGCAGAGGCCAGTGAGCTCGTAGCACAGCCCAGCCTGCACCCCTCACCCTGCCAGCTGTCTCGCAAATGCCTGCCATTGGTCACAGGGGGGACCAGGCAAGCTGGGAGTAGGGATGGATCAGCGCAAATCCATCATCTCTCCAAACGCATCACTCAAGTGCGGGGCCTCCACATGACAAACCAGCAGCCTTCTCTTTCTGCTCAGGGACGGGCAGGTTGCAATAAAGAAATGTTCTTTGCGAACATCCATGTTGCTTTTGAAGGGCAACATTTTTTTTTTTTTTTTTTTGGCCTGGTGCTGAAAATAATTAAATGTGGACTGGTACCTACCTTCCTGACTCCAGTGTTTTAAAGATAGAGTATACGGTGATGTTGCAGGTGGGGAGGAATGAATTTCAAGTGCTCAGGGGGACTTGCTGGGTACACAGGCACCAACTGTGAGGGTGGATGATGTCAGGCACACACTGGCAGCCAGAGCAGCTGGGCTGTAGTGGTGTTGGGGGTGGGGTGGACTGGGGAGGGGCTGCTAGGACAACCCGAAGCAGCTGGACAAACGCAAGGGGTCAAGCAGTGTTTGTGGACGCTGACTTCTTAAGCGCCCCTGGATGGTGGGATACATCAAAGCCCAGCACGCAGGAATCACACCAGTGGGTTTTGTGCGCCTGAGCCCCCTCCCAAGATGCTGACCCAGGAGAGACAGGTCTTTGCTAACTCCCAGCCCTGCGAGAATGGCGCCACCTTCCTCCCGAATGTGCTATTCCTGGAAGTAGGTTGTGTGCTGGAGGAGGAAATAACCCACATTCCAACTGAAGATAACATTAAAAACAATGTTCCTGAGCTAGCCACTTTCTTTCTCTGATGAAAACGCTTCTCAGCAGTTAACAGATTTTGGTGAAGCACCTACTACATGTCAGACCCTGAGGACTGGGGCAGCCTCAAGTTGGGTTGGGTCATCAAGGATCTCCGTGTGGCTTCCATGATATACACCCTTTTTCTTATTACTACTATATTTGAGATTGTAGAATATATGCCTTACATGCACATGTAAGGCATTATTTTATTAGCCAAAGGTTTATTATGAAAAAAAATTTATTAGGCGCCAGTGTTGTGGTAGAGCAGGTAAAACCAATACCTCCAGCACTGGCATGCAATATGGGCCCCAGTTTGAGTCCCTGCTGCTACACTTCCAATCCAGCTAATGCACCTGGGAACGCAGTGGAAGATGGTCCAAGCCCTTGGGCTCCTGCCACCCACGTGGGCGATGCAGATGGAGCTCCTGGCTCCGGTCTGGCCCAGTGCTGGCAATTGCATCCATCTGGTGAGTGAACCAGCAGATGGAAGATCTCTCTCTTATTCTCCTTCTTTCTCTCAATAACTCTGCCTTTCACATAAATAAGTAAATCTTTAAAAAAGAAAAAAACTAATTAAAAAGATAGGAAAACATAGTCTGTAAGGTCTAAGAAATAGATTATTATGATTTTATAAGTTGTTTATTGCTGAAATGGATGGAAATGAAGACAGAGCACACCCTTACGTGGTAAGAGTAGGAGCCGTAACACACTAGGGAAAAGCGTGGCAAAGGTCAAAAGAACCAAGGTGGGTGTTTGACCCAGTGATTCAAACTCTTGCATCCTGTATCCAAATACCTAGTTTGTACCCAAGCTTTTCCTCTTCTGATCTAGTTTCCTGCTAATTTGCACCTTAGAAAGCAGTAAAGGATGGTCCAAGTACTTAGGTCTCTGCCAACTATGTGGGAGAGCCAGACTGAATTCTAGGCTCCTAGCTTCAGCCTGGCCTAGCCCTGTCTGTGGCAAGCATTTGGGGAGGGACTTACAGATGGAAGATCTCTGTCTGTCTGTCTTTGTCTAACTTTCAAATAAAAGTGAAAATAAATAAATAGAAACTATTTTTAAAAAAGATTTATTTATTTGAAAGACAGAGTTACAGAGGCAGAGAGAGAGAGAGAGAGAGAGAGGTCTTCTATCTGCTGGTTCACTCCCCAAATGGCTGCAATGGCCCAAGCTTGGCTGATCTGAAGCCAGGGGCCTGGAGTTCCTTTTGCATCTCCCATGCAATTGCAGGGCCCCAAGGACTTGGCCTATCTTCCACTGCTTTCCCAGGTACACTAACAGGAAAGTGGATTGGAAGTGGGGTAGCTGGGACTCGAACTGGTGCTCATATGGGATGCCAGCATGGCAGGCAGTGGCGTTATCAGTTATGCTGCAGCGCCGGCCCCTAGAAACCATTTTTTTAAAAGTAAAAAGACGCATATTGTACAACACAGTGTTCCAGCCTTATGTGCAAAGTGCTTGAACCCAAACCCCAATGCTGTTTCTGGCCTGTTTGATATTTGAAAGCAGCCTCCCATTTGTACACGAGTTGAGCTCTAAACGCTGCCTTGGAAGCTTGTTGTGTGGAATTTGGGATGCTCTACTTTTAAGAATACAAAGACTCGTTGCAACCGTAAGACTTGGAAATGCTTCTCATCTCTGCAATGGCCTGGGACCCTGTGTCCCACCCACCCCCTCCCTCAGGCAGCCTCACAACCACTCTTCCGCAGCTCCTGCTGTCCCAGCCACTCTGACTCCCTGTTCCTGGATCTTACTGGGCTGCTCCCACCTCGGGACTCTGCCCTGGTTCCCTCTCCCTGGGACGCCGGTCCCCAGTCCATCTCTGTGTGGCTTTTTGCGGCCACTCTTCCTCCAGGAAGGGCTTCCCTGACCACGGTTGTGACACCCCCTCCACGCTTCGATCACTCTTGGTGGCTTCATTTTCCTCTGGAGCCCTCACCTTCTGAAATATAGCACAAGAACTTGGTTTGTTTGCTGTTGGTCTCTCCCACTGGAACGTGGCTCCCATGGGCTGGGATGCTCACCTAAGTTTGTTTTTCTAAAAAGAGGAAGACCCCTTTGAGATCACTTTGCGACAGTGGACTTGGAATTTAGAAACACAGTTCTGTGGTCAGGAGCACGATGCTCATGCCAAGGCTGTTTCCTCACCAGCTTTCTCAGCTCACCTCACGGCTTTGCTGGGATGAACAAAAGGGAGCTCTGCTTATAAACCAACTGGACCCAGTCCTTCTCTAAGCACCGTTTTTCATCCGTAAAACCAGAGTGTTGTATTAGCTGTCCTTTAAGATCGTTTCGCGCTTTTCACGTCCATGGTAATGATGGAGGTGAAATCCGAGCCCCTTCCATGCCGCCTGACCTTGCTGCAATGATGGTGGACATGCTGACTGGCAAAGGCTCTGCCTCTGGGGTCCGATCATGGCAGAATTCTGACTCAGTGTCTCCCAGGGTTCCCTGTTTCTCACACTGCCTGATTTCCATGCGGAGCTTCCTGGGCATACACTGGGATTAATAGGGGGGGTATTTTCTCTGCCCAGGTTCTCCTGACCCACTGGCATGTAACTGAGGGACGTTGCAGATCCTCCTTGAAAAGGACCGAGGCATACTTCCATCTGTAGCGCCTGGAATTGTCTCCCATGGGTGGAGAGGGAATGACTCGCGCAGCGAGGAGAATGCACGGGGAAGGGCGGTGCCGTCCCAGTCCTCTGCAGATGTCCCCTCCAGCCTGAACACGAATAGCCCCCTTGGATCTCCTCCCCCACCTTGGCTGACCCATGCCCAGAAAGAAAGGCCTCCTCCCCCCAGGCCATCTGGAATGACCTTTCCATGCCAGCCAGTGTGTCTCCAACACTGAGAGTCTCTGATTTCACGCCTGTATTGTAGCCTGAGCATACCCCAAAATTCATATTTCTAAGATGTATTTTGAGTTGCTTTTTTTTGTATGTCAAGCAGACTTTCCTCTATAAATCCTGAAATCACCTTTGAAATTTTAGACAAGGGCAGATGTCACTTAATGTGACTGGCAAGTGTTCCACACGCCATTTGTTGCGTGTGGTCGTTGTTTTCCCTTTTGCTTCTTTTTTTTCTCCTAAAAAAAAAAAAAAAAAACCACCATCACACTATAAAACCAATTAAAACAAACTTTTCAAAGACTCTTATTTCCTGGCTAAGATATTCCAACCTCTGACTTTCTCTGAAGCACGAGATAAGACTTTCTGATTAACTGGGGGTGGGGTGTTTATTCAATCTGTTCACTTTATACATTACGGATACTGCTTTTTAATTTTTATGCTATGTCAGTGGCGTATACTTTCTGAACTTAATAAATACAATACATACCATCAATGTGTGAAATTAAAAAAAGCCTATTTCCATAGTTTGACATACAAAAATGTACTCACACACTTTTGAAATCTACTGTCAAATCATTTCACATCTGTACCTAAAGCAAACAGACATAATGCTAACAGCTTGTTAGAATTCAGAAATGCCACCCGCTAATCAGCCCACCTGTGGCATTCTCAGTCCATCTTGCGAGCAGCACAGCCTGCCGCCAAGAAGCTTGACAAGAAAATGTATATTAAATTATTGAATAAGATGGGAAATATTGTACAGTGTGGGAGAGGGAGGATGCACAACGTGTGGCCGATGAACATACTGTACCTTTTCATTCTAATGCCTGCCTGGAGGTGACCTAGCTTCGCACCCAGGTGCCATAAATTATGAAGCTCACAGCTAAATCCCTGGATGCAAAGTCAGCATCGAGGTCTTCATTGTTCCTATCGGATTTTGTTATGCGTATTTGGCGCTGGCTAAAAACAACAACAACAACAACAACAACAACAACGGGTTGGGGGGTAAAGCAGAAAGCAAATTCTGAACTGAGTTTGACAGAAACAACCCCAATTTCCTAAAACTCCAGCCTGTGGTTCTGAGTAAAGCAAAGATTTCCTGACATTCCTGACATTCCTTAGAAACCCTAGAAGCAACGATGTCAACCAAACCCAATCACTAGGTATTGTTTCAAACCCTGCAAAAATGATCTTGTGATCTTTTTTGGAAAAAAAAAAAAAAAAAAGAGGAGAAAAAAGAAAGAAAGAAAAAAAAACCACATAAGATGCAAAAGTGAAATAAAATGATGGAGACCCCTGGATAGGAAAAATGGGGCAGCAGATCTCTCAACAAGAGGCCATGGGTGCCCTCTGCCCACGCCTGAAAGCGCGTGACATCGGGAGAAGCGTGACATTGCACAATGCGATTACATTTCTCCAAATGATTAGTTTCTATAGAATATAAACCAACGTGTGCACACAAGTATCTTCTCTGGGGGTCTGTGAGTAAGAAATGTTATTTTAGCATCTGTTCTTTTAAGGCTATTTGCTCTGGGAAGGCAGTGTGTTTTGCCATAAATTTAGGTCATTAATTTGTATCTGTTCTTTGTTTATTTAAGAAACAGGACAAAAGGGCAGCTGCTGAAACATTTGGCTGTGCCGAGGGGTAGTGGGCTCCACACGCTGGAGTTCTGCACATGACCAGCTTGAGTTGTATCCACAGCTACAGGACAGAACTTTATGGAATCACTTTGCCAAGCCATGTGGTGCTCGGCTTCTCTTGCATCAATACCCTTTTAATTACCTGATCCTGAGGGGGGAAAAGTTAGACGTGTGCGTGTGCAAAAGCTTACGGAGTGGCTGAGATTGTGATTTGATTTTTCTTCTTTTCTCAAACCATCATGATAAAAATGTGCAGCAATCAGTCCACAGAACGCCAGTATAAACCCTGCAGTCAGCCTGCAAAGGTAACATCCTGACCTATATAATTTGATATTTATAAACGGAAGCACAATAATATCCAGTAAATTGATTGTTAACAACATTTAATGCTCTGAAATTGGCCATTAAGTGCAGAATCATTTGAAAGGCATTATTGTTATTATGAGGCGTTGCAGAGGTTTTATTTATTACCATAAACCTAATGGACGTAGTAAATTAGGTGTATTTAAAAAGGTCATTTGCTGCTTGGTGATACTGAATTCTAAGCACTTTGATTCGAACAGATTATAAAACAGAGCGGTGTTTTCAGGGATAGTCCAGACTTAAGTTCCTCCGAATAAACAAGATGGAAGCATTGTTTCTTGGATTTGAAGTTAATAATAATAATACCGTGGCAAGGACTGTTTAAAAGGCTATATTTGAAAATTGGAAATTTTCTATTCAGAAGTACATGTTCGAAATAAAAGAGACGAAGTGGAATTTATTGTACATGAATCTCAAAGGACAAAGAAAAAAATTTGCCTAGCATCCTATTTCTTGTGGATGAAATATGATGCCCTCTTCAAATTTTTTTTCCCTAGAAAATCCCTCAATGTCAGAGTGTGTGGTCACTTTAGAACTCTCAGAACTTTGCTTGTCTCAGCCTGAAGCCACCTACGGCGTTGATGAGTTCGTCAAATGTATAATGGAAACAAAACACCCAGCAGGACACAATTTTTAAATTTTAATGTTTTTCTGCTGAATGCATTTTCGTGTGCGTAGAAATGATTTTGTTTTTTTAGATGCTCTCTTTTGAAGAAGTCATAGCTGAAAAATTGGTTAGAACTTGGAACTGCTCTTCTAGCGAAAATCACACTCCAAGGCCTCTCCCTGGAACACTCTGGAAGTCTGAGGAACACACAGGCTCTTGTAATTTCAGAGCTCGCTCTCAGCAGCAGGCAGTTGGCAGTTGTCTGTGGAGGGATGCAGACGGTCTGCAGTCAGAGACAAAGATTTAAGAATGACCCTTCAGTGAGACCTCGTGGCACTGTCTTTGGGTTTGTCGCTGGGGTTACACACACACTCCGAGGGCTTGCTCTCAGAAGAAATATGAATCAAAGAAAAGAATGTGATCTTTTCCATCATTGCATTGTTTTGTGCTCAGGTGGCACAGAGAAAAACTTCAGAAGTGTCAAACGGCGTTATTCCTAGGAACAGCTGAAAAGATTCTTGTCAATATGGGCGAAAAAGGAAAGAAAAACAAAACCAATTAGATGTGAGATTTCATCAGATTTCTTAGACACTGAGGCTGTGTTTAGACAAGAAAACACATGAAGATCTTCCTGAATATGCACATAGAAGTAGCAGCCTTACCCATATACTATGATAAGTCCATTAACACACAATTGGATGGCTTCCAAGTCAATATCTGTCCAGCACCTACTGTAGGTGAAGAACAATACTACATATTGTAATCTCTAGTAGTATCTAGAAAATAAAGTCTCCAAAGTCATATCGGGAACTTTGGTATACCAAGTAGACTATGTAGACTCATCTTATAGGCTTAGGTTGATTCAAAGCAGCCTTTTGGTAAGATAAAGGATTATTCTAGAACAAAAGCAGAAAACCTGAGAATTTTTCTGTCTTAAGGAACCTGATCAGCATTTCACCTCTGAGCTGGGCACCGAGCACCTGAGCTTGTCCGTCCCTGTGTTCTGTTTCAATTCTGCTCATCTCGATGGGTTTATTTCTGTCTGATCCCACCCGGACTCCTTTATTCTTTACACTGTCCCTTTCTCCCCAAGGGTTTAATGAATTTTTAAAAAATTAAAAAAAAATTAATTTAATGATACATGCTGGATTTCAACCCATCTAGCACAGCTGAAAAGTTTCTATCTAGTTCTTCCCAGGGTTCTTCATGGTGTAAGAGATATTTCATACATGTACAGATGGGGTTATGTTTACGCGAGGTTGAGCTGCTCTCAGCTTCTGGCTCCTCTTCTGCTTGTATTCTTCCATTCTCTAGTCGTGCTCACTTTTCAATTCTACTCCAGCATCCCTTGGCTGCTACGCTGCTCAGCTCTCCTCGGTGTCTTCTCCCCCTCACCTGGCTCACAAGCTTTCCATCTGATCGCCTTCCCCAGGGCGATGGTGGCCTTGGGGATGCAGTCTAGGTGTTAAAGGAGTGATTATGCATTGTGATCTCCATGCCTGAAAGCCTTCTTCCCCTTATAGAAGCTCCACTCCCTAGAGAACAGTTTGGCAGCGTTTTTCTCAAAGTGGAATGAAAAAAATGCATCACACTTAAAAAAAAAAAAACAACAAAAAACAAAGCCCACATGGCATCTCTTGGGGGCTTTTGATGCAGGTTCCATTTCTGTCGAGAGAAGATGCAATGTTATAGAAAAAAGCATCAAACTGGATTAAGAGACCCCCTTGCAGCCCTGGAGCTGGTACTTGCTCACTGGGGATCTCAATTACCTCCTTCTCTGGAGGTCTTAGGTCCCCCTTGTAAAACCAGCTGCTGGGACCAGTGAATACCAAGGTCCTTCCAGCTCTCTGAGTCCAGGAAATGGGACATTGAGACTGTGAAAGGAGCCTTCCTTTTTTTTTTTTTAAGACTTATTTATTTATTTAAAAGGTGGAGTTACAGAGAGAGGTCTTCCATCCCCTGGTTCACTCCCCAAATGGCTACAACAGCCAGAGCTGAGACTATCTGAAGCCAGGAGCCTGGAGCTTCTTCCAGGTCTCCCATGAGGGTGTAGGGGCCCAAGCACTTTGGGCCATCTTCTGCTGCTTTCCCAAGCCATAACAGAGAACTGGATCAGAAGTGGAGTAGCCAGGACTTGAACTGACACCCATAAAGGATAGCAGCACTGCAGGCGGTGGCTTTACCCACTGTGCCACAGTACCGGCCCCAAGAGCCCTCTTTTTAAAGTCAGAATTTGGCGCCAGTGAGTAGGTAATTCAGGCTTCCACCCTTTTGATATTTTGCCTGTCAATCACAGTCATTTTGCCCCCTTTACTGAAGTTTCTCTTGGAAGAACATTTCATAATCATGTAAACTATAATTTCCCCACAGAAGATGCTTTGAAATTTTTTAAAAAATTATTTTGGGGGCTGGCACTATGCGTAGTAGGTTAAGCCTCCACCTGTGGTGCCAGCATCCCATATGGACACTGGTTCAAGTCTTGGCTGATCCACTTCTGATCTAGCTCCGTACCAATGGCCTGGGAAAGCAGTAGAAGATGGCCCAAGTACTTGAGCCCTTTCACCCATGAGGGAGACCCAGAAGAAGCTCCTGGCTCCTGGCCCCTGGCTTTGGATCAGCTCAGCTCTACTCATTGAGGCCATTTGGGGAGTGAACCAGCAGATGGAAGACCTTTCTCTCTGTCTCTCCCTCTCTCTCTAACTCTGCCTCTCAAATAAGTAAATCTTTTAAAAAATTATTTTCATTATCCTTGTAAAGTAGAGAGAGACAGAGACAGAAACACAGAGAGAGATCTTCCATCTGCCTGTTCATTTCCTAAATACCTGAAATAGCCAGAATTGGGCCAGGTGGAAACCCGGAGCCAAGAACTCTGTCTGGGTCTTCCACATGGGTGGCAGGAACCCATGCACTTGAGCCATCATTTGGTGCCTCCCATGTGTGAATTAGCAGGAAGCTGGATCAGAAGAGGAGTAGCTAAGACTTGAACTGAAACTCCATTGTGGGATACCAGTTTCTCCCCCACACTCCTTGGGAAAGCAGCAGAAGATGGCCCAAGTGATTGGGCTCCTAACACCTATGTGAGAGACTCAGGTTGAGTTACAGGCTCCTTGCCCAGCCCGGGCTGCTGCACGCATTTGGGGAGTGAACTAAGTGAACTAGTGGAGGAAAGATCTTTGTCTGTCTCTGTCTCTTAAATAAAATAAAGCAAACAAATAAACAAAAATTAAAAATTAGAAAACCACCTTCTAGTCTCAATAAACACTGCATGGTCAATATTTTGTATTTATAAGATTCTTATCACCAGCATGCATTTCAGACATGCTTGAACAACTGTAGAGAATCCAGAACTAAAGAATGAGCGAAACTGCTTGATATTTGCTTGTGGAAAAGAGAGCAGAGAGGAAGGAGGGAGAAGGGAAATAAAGGGGAGGCGGGCAGGCATGGTTGATGACTCCTAGCTACATCTGTGCCCATGTGAGCAAGATCATGGTCCCTGGGTCGAGGGGAGAGTCTGTTACAGCCACCGAACTCAGATATTGCAGGAACATCACAGTATGGGGAACTAAGACACTTCCCTAGCACATTAGAAGTACTGGGCCCCAATTATATGATGTCCCCCGGAGAGATTCTGGAAAACATCATTTGCTGGCGGAAGCTTGGGCGAGCACAGGCATAACCTCGGCCAGTGTCTCCTCCGTCAGCACACCTCAGCACACCCGGAAGAGCTCCTTGTGAGTGGAAATCACGCTCTCCCCAACGCGACATATGCTGCCATGATGCTTCTGTGGCTCTCCTTTCTTGTATCCATGCCTCAGCCTTCATTTCTGAGTGCTGTCCGGCATCAGGAGCCAACTCGAAGTCAGCCTCCTCACCATTCTCCAGCTCCCCTTCTCCCGGTACGCTGACTGCCTCCCCGCAAGCACACTCCTGCCATAGCAACTCTCATTTTTTTATAGATTGACTTGGTTATTTGAATGGCAGAGTTACAGAGAGGAGAGAGAGAGAGAGAGAAAGACAGAGATCTCCCGTCTGCTTGTTCATTCTCCAAATGCCTGAAACAGCCAGGGCTGTTACCAGATGGAAACCAAGAGCCAGGACTCCCATATGAGTGGCAGGGACCCAAGCACTTGGGGCCCCCTCATTGACATTAATCAACAGAAAGGTGGCTGTGCCGTAAAACAGTGGCACTCAAGTTCCTCTGTAGCCCCTGGGTATCCTAGCAGGCTTTTTTCCCTTTAGAAGTCTAGGAATCTTGTCTAATGTAGCTAATCTCTGGAATTCCTGGTTTCCCTCCTCATTACTTATCTCCTCATCTGCTGTCCCCCCAAGTGCGCATGAGCGGGAAGCTGGAATCAGGAGCAGAGCCAGGGCTGAAACCCGGGGATTCAGATGTGGAATTCAGGCATCCCGACAGCTGTGCCGAATGCCTGCCGCTTTTAAGGGTGACTTCTTGAGGCTCTCATGACTTGCTTTCACTAGGGGCACCATTATTTTGACATGAAAAAACGTGGGAAATCAGGTTTGGAAATTGCTTGTGGACTAGTAGATCTAGCTTTTAAAACTGGTTTGCGGCGGGGGTGGGGGTGGGGTGGGGCATACCGTGGCTCACTTGGTTAATCCTCTGCCTGCGGCGCCGGCATCCCATATGGGCGCTGGGTTCTAGTCCCGGTCCCAGCTGCTCCTCTTCCAGTCCAGCTCTCTGCTGTGGCCCAGGAAGGCAGCGGAGGATGGCCCAAGTGTTTGGGCCCTGCACTCGCATGGGAGATCAGGAGGAGGCACCTGGCTCCTGGCTTCAGATCAGTGCGGCGCCAGCCATAGCTGCCATTTGCGGGGTGAACCAACGGAAGGAAGACCTTTCTCTGTCTCTCCTTCTCACTAACTCTATCTGTCAAATTAAAAAAAAAAAAACAAAAAAAAACAAAAAAAAAAAACAAACAAACTGGTTTGCCGGAAAAGATGATCATTGTCCTTTTCTTTTTGGTCACAGAAAACCACAGAAAACATTATTCACCATGTGCCATTAAGTGCTATAGTCGTGTGTGTGTGTGTGTGTGTGTTTTAAGAAAGAAAAAACTGTAACAAAATTTCCTAACACCCAAAACATACTTACTTCAACATGCTATTTCAAAAGAAACATATGAGCCAAGGATTTGAGCAAAATCCATTTTTAATTGAGGTTACAAATCCAACAGCAGTCTAAGAGTGTTTGCTTTTATTTCATTACGAAGCTCTCTCCTAGGCCCCCTTGGACTCACTTCAGAGGCTCTGATTGGAGTGTACCTTTCTCATTGTTTTCTTTATTGATTTGTTCTTCTAATTTGAGATTTGAAACTGACTATCCAGCTTTTTATACAGCAATACAATTTTTTTTCTCTGTTTAACACATCGCAGAGAACTGAGTGTCAGGTTTCTATCTCATATGTTCCGCAATTCTGTGTTCTGGTGTGATGCCGGCAGAACTGGTATAATTCGAGACAAATAGTGATCTTTCCAAGTTTCACAAAATAAATGCTTATAATTTATAGGAATTAGAAATGCAAATATTGAAATGCTTTAGAATAGCACATGGTTACATTTAACATTTTTCAAAGGCACAGAGATTTAAACTGACCTGATCTCCCCCAACAATTACAGTTAGCATTCTAGATGGTACCAGAATAAGTTTCCCTAAGAAAGAAGACGGAGGGACAGAAAACACTTGTCACCCTGTCACGTTGTCACTTGCCAGTTTAGAAAGATGAACGCAGCCCTCACAGGACAGTGCACACTTGTTCAGATGTCCACTCAACACTGAAAAATAAAGCAACATGGAGGTGGGTATGAACCTTACTCTGTCAGTCGTTGAAGTCTCCACTGTTGGTGCCAATTGTTTTTCCCCAAATGCCTTGAAAATCTGTTTCAATAAAAATGTCAAATCCTCATATGATTTCCAGTACTGTGGGGCATTTGAGGTGATACACACAGTCGGGGACAGCATCTTTGTCTCTCATGATGCCTAACACCGTGTTTTGCTAATTAGTTGTGTATTGAACAATGGAATGAACCAGTGGATCTAATTGAGCTGATATTCCAGTGCAGACTTCCCTTTTCTATATCCCTGAATACCTCACTAAGTCTAGGACCACCTACCCCGACGTGCTCCACGCATGTCCCTGATGCTGAGCCAAAGTCTGGCTGGAACTTCCCCCAACTCATCGTGGTCTGTACTTTGGGCAGAATAGTCCCTTTAGGGCTGGGCAATCCTGGTATTGTAAGACAGTTACCACGTCTTCCTGTAGGCATCTCCAGAATAATATTCCCCAGTTCCATTTACCATGGCTTATAAGGGAGGCCATGCAACAAAAAGAGAGAGAGAGAAAAAAAAAGGGGGTTGGTCTAGGACTTGCTCAACTTGCTTTTGAGCATCAGCTTTGTGATTATGAATGATGTGCTCTTTAGAGGGCCACATAATCACCCTTGTCATTTATAGATCCAGGTAAAAATGGCATGTTGGGTGAGTGTTTTGTTAAGGAGCTGGTAAGGACGCCCACATCCCATATCAGAGTGCCTGGGTTTGATGCCTGGCTCTGGCTCCTGGCTTTGGCCCCAGTTAGAGGCTGTGGTGGGCTTTAGAGGAGTGAACCAGTGGACAGGAATTCTCTGTCCCTGTCTCTGACTTTCTAATTTTTTTTTTTAAAATGGCATAATGACACTTGTCTGCTGAGCTGGTGGTATTGTTTTGGGGGATCAAATTCTGAAAATTGCCATGTTATGGAAAACTAAGATATTATTACATTAAGATGTAGTTTCTAGCTAATTAACCATCTAGTTTCCTTTCTCTGGCTATATCTGTAGTTTGTCATTGTGTTCCTTAAACTGTAGTGACCAGAACTGAACTCACTGGTCATCCATTATTGATCTTGTACAGATTGCACTAGAAATGAAAGGAGGACGTGAACTCAATATTTAAACCTTTCTGTGTGCCTGGCCCTTCATTCTTTATTTTAATTCTTGTAATAACCCTTTTGGGCATGTATCACATAGGTAAGCAAAGACAGCCTGAGACATTTTAAATAACTTTCTCACATCACCAAGGTTGACTTGATTCATATTCCTTCCACTCTGCCGTGTTTCCCAGTTTCTATTATGCCCATGATTGGGCCACTCTGCACCTAGGATGGGAGCGTTAGATGGTGACCACATTTTCCTGGGACTGGGGCATAATGGTAACTCAAATTAAGCTCATAGTAGGCTTAGAGCTTTAGGTTTTCATTTTTATTTGTTTCACCTATATCTACATTCATCCTGTGCTCATACAGTAGGTGTGGGGAAACCTAACTTCAAGTGTTTTTATAGATCTGTTCTAAGCTTGATGTGATCTGATGTTACAAATGCTTTCTATTTCATATTCATTCGAGATTTTTATCTGGATTAAACATGGGGTTTACCAATTTTTAGTTTTTCCATGAGTTCTTATCACCTCATCTTTTTAAAAAAGATTTATTTATTTATTTGGAATGCATAGTGGCAGAGGGGGAGAAACACACAGAGAGAGACATAGAGAGAGTGATGGTCCATCTACTACTGGTTACATTTCTCCCAAAGGCTTACAGCAGCGAGGACTGGTTCAGGCCAGAGGCAGGAACTAGGAACTCAAGCTGGTCTTCTTGTTGCAAGTGGTGGCTTAACCCCCTGCACCCTGATGCCAGCCCCTTATCCCCTCTTTTTGAAAATGGAGACATTTGTGTGTCTGTCTTCTCATACCTCTTTTAGTTTCATCTTCTCTCTTGTCTCCCTGTTTTTTCTCCCTTCCTTCTTTCCTTATGAAGTTAAAAAAATATAAAGAACTATACCAAGGACTGTGCCAGGACTAAAAGGAAAATAATCCTTACCCTGTGGAGTTCACGGGATGCTGAGGGAAGAGACAGATTCTTTGAAAAAGTGACCCAAACCCATGGCCTAAAAATGCAAAATGATGCAATACCGTAAGTTTTCTGGCACTGGAATCGTGAGATCACAAGTGGCACTTTTTTGAGTCGCATATGCAGATCTGATTTCACAAAAAATGGCTCTATGGACACTTAGTGTTTCCTCATTCAACTTCATCTTTAATTGTCTGTCAATGGTGTATGCTCAGCCATTTCAAATGTGAAGTCCGTTTGTGTTTGGGAGAAACTGGAAACAAACTGAAAGCAAGTGGTTCCATTTTTTCCATCCTTCAGCAATCAGCCTATGTCTTCTTTGTCCGTCATCTCCCTCTGTGAGCTGTGCCTGTCGTCCTTGTGTTTTCCCCAAGCTCATCCTGAGTCCCAGCCTCCCATAGTAGGATGCGTGCTGGGCCATGACAGGCTCAGATCCTAACCCATTAACGGGACACTTGATGGGGAAAGGGACTTTGTAGATGGGATTACGTTGAGGATCTTGAGATAGAGAGATTATCCTGGTGGCCACTACATGTAATAGCAAGTGTCCTGATAAGAGGGGAGGGAGACTCCACACAGAGGCCGAGGCCGAGGCGGTGTGACCATGCAGGCACACCCCGGGAGATGCAGACACAAGACAACCCGTGGCGGCAGCCACCTGACGCTGGAAAAGGCAGGGGCTGGGGTCTTCCTGGAACCCATGGAGGAACAGGCAGTTGTCAACACCGTGATTTTGGCCCAGTGATGCTGCTTTGGGACTTCTGTCCTCCGGAATTGTGAGCAAATACGCTTCTGCAGTTCTAAGCCACCCAATTGCTGGTGATCTGCTAGGGCAGCTCCAGCAAAGAAAACACTGCCTTACATTGCTCTTGGATGTTTCTGAAACTCCCATGCAGTCTCCCCAGGCTGTATGCTCCTCCTTCCTCCTTTTTCTATATACATATTATTTATGTTTCTATAAAACACATTCCATATGTTTTATTACAACATCCGAGCTCGCCAAACTGCTATCCATGCTTCACACTGGTTGCTTTAAATGTTGTCATTTAGAGGTCAGAAAACATAAAACATTGTTTGGACAGATAGATAATGATTTTCAAATGTCTTCCTTCTCGGCTTTTCAAATATTGACAGTACAAGAATGCTTACCTGTTATTTTTAAAATAGGAGATCTCTTGTTCAGTGAATTAAAATATTTGTGCAAGAAACTCTATTGATGCCAATAGATCCAGAGAACTAATGGCTCAGGGAGAGACCTTGCTGGGCAGGAGAGGAGCCAGAGACCCAGGGACAGCTGCCTACACAGCTCAGGCCCTGCCCCCAGCAGCCTTCATGGCCTGGAAGGAGCGTGTCTAACCCTGCTACCTTGTATGAAGGAGGGATGTGTAATGCCACTTTGGAATAACCCAATCAGAACATGACAAAACCAGAGAGTTTATGTTTACTTACATCCCTTTTCCTCTTCCTCTTTAGCTGGAAAAGACTCTTCTTATGAATGCCTGTTTAATGTTCAAAACAATCAAATCTTAGAGAAATGATTGTATTTTAGAAGGGCCAGGAACAGCCCATGTGTAATTTATGTGTTTGCTTTCCATAAAACCTATCAGATGTGGAAATTAATTGGGAAAGTATACATCCAGAGGAATCACTTACTGCCATCGAGTTTGCTTGATTTTTGCTCTCCTGTTGGGGCTATAAATCATATTGGGTGTGAGGTAGGGGATTTGTTTGGGAAAGGAGGGGGAAGTAGAGAGAGAGAAAGGAAGTGAGTAAGAGGAGGAAGGGGAAATAGAGAAAACAAAGTGAGGAGGAGGAGGAGGGACACAGACCTGGCCCAGCTGCCCCGCTGCCCCCTCTCTGATTATCAGAGCTCAACAATGTGCCGGTGGGAGGACAGAGAACAGAACTTCCAGAAGTCTGAAGTTCAAGAGTCCCAAGACCTGACTGCACTCATTTTCATGATGGTGTCAGCAAGTCCTGTGCCCTTCCCAAAGTCCCACCTCCGGCTTCACTTGGGCTAATCTTCCACCAGGCTCTGGCTTCTCTCTCCAGTGAGATGAAGTGAATTCATTCTCCACAGGCTTCAGAAATGCTTAACCTTGCAATCTGATGGCGCTGTGTTCTCACCCTGGGGTAGCAGGATCTGGGCCGACTCTTCTTCACTGTGAAGGAAGTGGAATCAGGAGGTCCTGAGCACTGGGGATTGGCAGCCGTGGGGCAGCAGGTGAGCGGCAGCCCAGACCGAGCCAGGGGTGCTGCGACTCACTCCCGCGTGACCACAGCCCCGTCCCAGAGCTCATGTCCATTTTACTTCTCTGTCTATGTTCTCCCAGGATTTTTTTTTTTTAAATAAATTGTGTGTGTGTGTGTGTGTGTGTGAGAAAGAGAGAGAGAGAGAGAGAGAGAGCGCTACCATATGCTGATTCACTCCCCAAATGCCTGCAGCAGCCTGCTCTGGGCTGAGCTCAAAGCCAGGAGCCAGGAACTCAATATAGGAACCATTACTTGAGCCATCACTTGCTGCCTTCCAGGATCTGCATTAACAGGAAGCTGGAGCAGAAGACTTAAACCCAGGCACTCCAACATTGGATGTAGCATCTTCACTGTCTTAACCGCTAGGCCAAATGTCTGCCCCTTCCAGGATTCTTGATGAGCTAAACCTAACCTAGCCAAGATACTTTTCACAACAAGGTAATAGCGGAATGATGTGAGGAGGTTTCTTTCATTCATTTGTTTCTCTTTTGTTCTCTACAGTTGACTTCCTATTATTGCATAATCTGAGGCATCAATCACTGTCCAACCCCCGTATTCTGGGATGCTCATGGATCTTTGTTGAGCTCCAGCGAGGGGAGGGTGCAGTATTTAGCCCTGTGAAGAGCACAGCATAGGAGCCTTGGTCCCACAGGGAAGCCAAATACCACAAACCTCCCAATGACTATCACTCTCCCATGGCAGCGTGTGCCTGCGTATACTTGAAAGCAGACAAGGGTCAGATCGCTGCTAAAACTGCAGACCGATGAGCACCATGAGTCTTGATCAGGGACACGTTTCAGGGGGGAGTAGAGTGAGAAGACAGGAAATCACATAGCAGGGCAGGACGAGGGTGAGGCAAGGGGCGCATTTGTCTCTGCTACAAATTTAAGGGTGTACCAAAAACATAGTGCTCAAGGTGAAGAATATTTCAATGCAATATTTTTTAAAAATCCCAGTTGTTACAAAGCTAATAATGAGCAAGATGTCAAAGTGTTAAATATGGATGGGTATCACTGGTCTTTCCTAATTTTTTCAGGCTGGGAGATGGCTTCACTGAAGAGACTTCAAGTGGGGAAGGAGAGCACCTGAACTTAGCATTGGTGATCACCAGAAAGGTAGGGAAGATTCACTTAATTCTCTCAAAAAGAGAAGTGTGGCTGGGACAGAAAGCGGAGGCTGGGGGACGGCACAAGGTGAAAGGTGAAATGCGGGAAAGAGATCTGCGAGTCATTGAAGGCGGGATGAGAAGGCAGGGAGATCAAGCCCGCAGGATTCACCCTGGGGGAGATTGAACCTGGTGAGGGACGTTCCATAAAGTGATGATAGTTGCTGTGTGTAGGTGGGTGGAAAGGGCAAGGGATTTCCTGTAGAGAAGGCAGTTAGGATAGATGTGGACAAAGAGAAGCAGCGTCTGCTAAGGAGCAGCTGTGGCACAGGAAGAGAACAAGAAAGAAAACTGGTGGAACCCAATCCTTTGGATGTAGGGAGAAATAAAAAAGAAGCAGAAAAAAAAAAGAGACATCTTCCAGCTTCTGGGTGGATTTCAGCCTGAACCACCCATGAGATCTTTAACAGCAACTGGCTTGCTGAGGACTGGTGGCAGCACTGAAGAATGGCAATGTGGGAGAGCCACGCTAGGCACAGTCTTATGTATGTAGGGGAGATTTGACCTTAGTGGCACAAGAGCACGGCTCAACACCAGTGCACGGAAGAGCAAGAATTTTTCTCACCACTCAGTGTTCCCCAAGAGTTTAGTGTTGCCTACATTTGGGCATATTGGGTCTTTACCATCTTTGTCATATGAAACTGTCCTGTGTATCCCACAGAACAATTTTGGTTCTTGCTCCTCTCCCTTTCCACCATCTCCCTCCATCAAATGCCAGTAGCACGTTCCAATCATTGGGACAATTGGAAAAGATTCCACACATATCCAGTATCCTCCCCTGTCCACCCCCATGGAGTGGCTGACCCTCCAAACAGGTCCACTTAGAAATCCTTCTGAGAGAAAGAGAATCTGGATTCAAGAAAAGAATTGTCCAAGAGATACCAAGAGGTAATAGTGCAGCAGAAAACCCAAAGGCAGGGGTTTGCTGTTGAACTAGTGGTTGAGGGATCTGCATCCCAGTTCAGAATATCTGGGTTTAATACCTGGCTCTGGCTTCTGAGTCCAGCTTCTGGCCATTGCATACCCTGAGAGGCAATGGTGATGGCTCAAATAATAGGGTTCCTGCCACTCAAATGTAAGATCCAGCTACTGGCTTGTCCCAAGCCCAGCCCCAGCTCCAACTGTTGCAGGCCATCTGGGAGCGAACCAACAGATGGGCATGCTCTCTCTGTCTCAAATGCATAAACAAATAAACAGAAAAATAAATGAAAATTAGGAAATAAAGAAAACCCAAAAGCAAAAATGTTTCCAAGAGCTGAGTAATCAGTGGTGCCAAAAGTAACAGGAAGATCAAGGCATAAGGACACCCTGAGAAAAAGAAGACACCTGGGGAGGTGTGTCTTATTACACCTGTTGATAATTGAAAACAATTAGGTGTTGTCCTATGTGGTCAGCTGTATTTTTTCAGGCAAGGCCCAAGTTGTATGCTTAATTATTATATTCATATTCACACAGTTACACAATCTGAGAATCTAGCCTTTTTCAGAATCCATTTATTTAATATATCTTATTTGTATATATGTTTGTAATGTGGACTGATTCATAAGAGTGTGGTTCTATAAGCAAAAATGTTATCTCGTTGTCACATATCCATTAATGCCATCTGTGAAGCTATCTGTAGGATGACAATATGCAAATTTTCCTTTTACTTCTTTCTAAATGTAAAGAATATTTTTGTGGGTGTGTGTGGAAATAAAAGGACAACACTGTCACTTAACTATGAACTTGCTCAGCTATAAATGGCAACTTTTATAATGAAATGTGCTTAGAAGAACCTGATGCTGTTTTTTCCTTATTAGTCAAAACCTTCAAAGATGCTGGGGCTCTTGACGGGCATTTCTTTCTATATGGAGTTTACCCTTGAACTCCATGACGATTCTGTTATGGTTCCATCTTTTAGACTAGCCTCTCTTGGAAGGGAAATAGAAAAAGTAATTTTGATGTATTATTTTTCATTCTGTTTAGTCTAGTCATGCAGTTGGACACTTAATTTGGCATATGGTCTTGGGAATGGTCATGGTTGTCCATCTCCACTGAGTTCTCTTGGTTATACTGGACCAAATCAGATAAAATTTTGTGTATTTCTGCTTAATGTCCTATCAAAGTTTCCCCTAAATTGTTGGTGTTGGAGGACTGTATCACTCCATTAGCTGTAGGCCCCACATTCTCCCCAGATGGGAAAATAAACTACAGAATAATATTTCTCCACATAAAATACTACCCTTAAAGGTTCTTAATTCCTCTTTCTGAATCTCATAGTGTCAACAGAGGTCTTTTTTCTCCTCATAATATTCAAAATGATCTGCCCTTTTATGAATGCCTTGAGACCATCACACAAAGCTAACGGTGAGGGAGCAGATGCCTCATTCAATTCCAAATAGAAGGAAATCTGTTGTCTCAAATAATCCCTAAATTCAGGCACTTTCAGACAGCTATTATCAAGAGACCACATTCTAAGAGCAGATGTGTTATTAAGGCTGAGAAATGTTATGAGGACTTCGTGATCTGACAAATGATTTCCATCTATCCAACATTCCAACATTTTGCTTTTTAATAAATTAGAGATTAAAATATCCAGTGTGGGGAGACAAGTTAGGTAAGGTGGTTAGGAACTAGAGTTGTGACTGATGCTTCATTTCCATGCAAAATCTTTCTCAATTATGCTCATAGGTCCCTTTTATATATAAAGTCTGTTCATTTGACTAAAGCAATTATGATGTATTTTAATCTCTGTATTCAGTCCTGTGGCTCCTTCCCACAGATATGAAACACAGCTCCTGCTTTTCAGTGGGGAATGAAAAACAAATACATCCAGGCTTTGGTTGTCCCACCTAAATGTGCTCAATCACTTCTTTATGTCATTAAGTTTACCTTTTTGTGATTACTCTAGTTAGAGCCTTTTCAGAGAGGCAATTACTGAAAAATTCTGCTGAGGGCTAAAACTCTCCTTTTCTTGTATGAGTGTGGTTATCTGCTCCTAAGCCTCTTTTTCTTGTTTGTTTTTAAGGTGCAATAGAGTTCTTACATTCTTGGAATAATAGACCCTTCTTCTGGGTTCAAGTGAATGTTTTCCCCAGTCCCATCAGCATCACCAAGTGTCCCATCCTGTCACAAAGCGTACATTCCTCAGCACTTGCAAACTACTTATTACCCAGGGGATGCACTTTGATCTCCCCACAATACCTGTGGCGCTGTGAGGCTTTTACATAATCCCATCCTTGTCAAATATAATAGAACTTAGATCCAGGTGAACATCAATTACTGTAAATAACCTGGAAAGCAACAAAGGCACCCAGATTCTCTTTAGCGGACTTGTTCCCAACTGTACACATATTAGAATTTCTATTTCAATTGACCTTAGAGAAAGTAAGAACAGAACATGTTCTTGATCAGCTCAACATTTGTCGATGGTTCCTTGGTAGACAGTTTAGGAGCAGAAGTAAATCATCTCTTAATATTCTCCTTATGTCTGTTAGTATTATCTTTGACCTTCAGCGTCAGAATTTGACAGCTAGATTTCAAAATAAATGACATTCACATTATAATTTTAAAAATGTGTTAGATTGTCAAAATCCTAAACATGGAAATGTAGCATAAGAAAAAGAATGGGATGCCGTGTTTGGGTCCAGGGGCAACTCTTCTTTGCACAAGAGGTCCCCAGGTCTGCTGCAAGGCTAAAACGGACTCCGTGTGCATGCTGCTGGCAGGGGCAGTACCACCCCTCCTATTGTGTTTCTTCACACCAAAACACTTCTGATTTTTACCCTTAACAAATTTAAGCTTTATAGATGTCATCATCCAAAACGTATTCACTTATGTATTCAAAGGTCCATTTAGCTCCCACTATGTGCAATATGAAATAAATGTATTTGAAAAGCCTTTAGGCATTCAAAGAAACTTACCCTGGACCACAAAATTGGTAAATTGTAATCCAATTGAAGCAAGCATTTCAAGAACACAGGATCGTGCATAAGGAGTTGAAAGAACCCTGAAATTAGTGGCAACTTTGCCATTTGCAAACCTGGTGATTTAGGCATGTCACTAAGACCCTGGTACCTCAGAGGCTTTCCCTCTCCAAAGTGGACATAACTGGGTCCGGAGTTTGGTGCAGCGGTTAAATTGCTGCTTGGAATACCGGCCTCCTAGATGGGAGTGCTTGGGTTCCAGTCCAGGCTCCTCTCCCATTTGCAGCTTCCTGTTAATATGCTCCCTGGGAGACAGCAGATGAAGGCTGAAATATTCTGGTCCCTGCCATCCATGTGGCAGGATTGAGTCCCGGGTTTTGGGCTTCAGGCTGGCCCAGCCCTAGCTGTTGTGGGAGTAAACCCATGGGTGAAAGATATCTCTGTCTCTGTCTGTCTTGACCTCCACCTTTCAAACAAAAAAGATAAATAAAAATTTTCAATAGGCATGACTGAGAAAGCATCTACTATATGCCAGGGTATTCCAAAAAGTTAATGAAAAAATGAAATTTAAAAACTAAGTTCATTTTGTTGTAAATTTTTTTGATGTCTATGCATAGCTTTTTTCACACATTTTCAGTACACTTTTTGAAGACCCCTTGTATAATCACATGTTGAACCCTTTTGGGAATACAAAGATAAGTCACATATAAACCTATTTAACTTTCAGCTGTTAGAGGATCAGACATACACATACTTATGACACAAGAAAGAGGAAAAAGATTGAGTCAGTAAGCGGGGCACAGGTTGCTGCCAATGTCCAAGCAAGCAGGTCATGACTTGCATTTGGGGATAATGGGAAGGGAAAATACATTTGATGTGGAGTTTAGAGTGTGGGCAGGGTTTGGAGGTACAGAGGTAGACAGAATTTTACCCTTGGCACAGGGAGCAAGAGGGAAGGTACTCAGAATTGGGATGAAGCCCATACATTTATAGGAAACTCCAGGCTCTCTGGAAGGCCTCACATTATGTTCTTGTTTTTTGGGTTTTTATAGTTGCTTGCTTGTTAGTGTATTTTTGTGAGTAATACTCTTGGTCTTATTTCTGGGTTTAAGGGAATTCGTCCAAGAAAAGATTTTTAAAAGTGTGTTGGGGGAGAGCAGGAAAGTAACGGCAGAGGGTCCTGGATTAGATGAGGGCCACAGGGCCGAGGGGAGGGATGGGCATTGTGGAGGCGGAGGCGAGGCCAAGCCAAGAACTAGAACATGCAGAGGTGCGAGCAGGAGTCAGGGCGGCTGGGGCGGTCATCCTCACCTATTGGCATCTGTGCTCTCCGTGACAGGTTGGCATCTGCTGAGTCAAGGGAGCCAGGGTGGAGACAGAGTCCTGGGGAGGATTTAGGAGACCTGATGAAGTGGGGGAGGAAAGCCAACGAGGGGTTCTGCAGAGGAGCTGCTGGGGGCCCAGCTGACATCAGGAGTCACGTGTTTGCGACGGAGCCAGACCGGGAGGGAGATCTCCTCCGGAAATCTGAGTGCAGGAGGATCCAGGGGAAGGAGACAAGAAGAGAGAAGACAGATGGAGGAAACATGATGGAGCCTGGTCATGGAGCAGGCAGAAGAGATGCAATCAGTGATAGAATTCAGTAAGCACCAAGGACGGAGCCTCATCGTGGGGTGGAGGGAGGCTTTGGGCACTGCATGGGTAGTATTTTTTCTGACTAGAGAGAGGGAGGATTTTCAGCAAATCTTCTCTCTCTGAAGGTTACTGTATTGGGTATTTGGTTGCATCTGATTCTATTAAAAATGGCAAATAAGTGAATTTTCAAGGATTTTTTTTATAGTGAACATTAAAAAAAATAATAGAAAGGAAATGTGTAAGTAAACTTTGGTGCGCCATTAGGTGAATGCATTGTTACACTTGGAAACAGCCTAACTCGAGGAAAGCAAATAACTTTAAACTAATAAACCAAGTCCTCCTGCTGGATGCGGTATACTTGGAGTGCGGTGTGGGAAATGTTGGGGACCAGTAAGAATTGGCGGAGAGTGCATTGGCTATGGTAGGGGAGGCACAGAAGAGGAGAATGGGAAACATATTCCATACCCTTACCATTCATTATGTGTAGATGGAATATGAGTTTTGTATTTTTTTAAAGACTTATTTATTTATTTCAAAGTCAGAGTTACACAGAGAGAGGAGAGGCAAAGAGAGAGAGAGAGATGTCCTCCATCCGATGGTTCACTCCCCAATTGGCTGCAAAGGCTGGAGCTGCACCGATCCAAAGACAGGAGCCAGGAGCTTCTTCTGGATCTCCCACATGGGTGCAGGGGCCCAAGGACCTGGGCTATCTTCTACTGCTTTCCCAGGCCATAGCAGAGAGCTGGATGGGAAGTGGAGTGGCCGGGACTAGAACCGGCACCCATATGGGATGCCGGCAGTTCAGGCCAGGGCGTTAATCCACTGTGCCACAGCACCGGCCCCTGAGTTTTGTATTTTTTAGATATGTCATCAAAGCAGTATAAAATCTTCTGCAAATAATGTAATTGGTTATTATTACCTATCCATAAAATACACTGTTTAACTATATCCTTATAGATTACAAGTTTTTTTTCCTTTAAAGGTTTACTGATTTATTTGAAAGACAGAGTTACAGAAAGACACAGAGGGAGAGTCACATACACACACACACACACACAGAGAGAGAGATCGTCCATCCACTGGTTTACTCCCCAAATGACCACAATGGCTAGAGCTGGGCTGGTCCTAAGCCAGGATCCAGAAGCTTCTTCCAGGTCTCCCACGCAGGTGCAGGAACCCAAGGACTTGGGCCATTTCTGCTTCTTTCCCAGGTGCACAATCAGGGAGCTGGATCAGAAGTGGAGCAGCAAGGACTTGAACCGATGCCCCATGGGATGCTGGCACTGCAGGTGGCTGCTTAACCTGCTACACCACAGCAACAGCCCTGCAAGTATTTTTTTAGTTAGAAATCCCTTTGTGCTCTTGCATGGAAGACAACATATCATCAAAAATTATCATAATGTGAGCAGCATATTTCGTCAGATGAGTGTATATTTTTCCCCTAAATTAAATTACTAACTGGAAATATGTTTGGTTAAAGTGAACTATGTTCATGGAAACATGGTTGTAATATCTTTCAGTTGCTGAGAGCTCTAAGAGCCCTTGTGCTATGGTGCAGCTGGTTAAGCCACTGCTTACAATGCTGGCTTCCCATATCAGAGTGCTTGTTCCAGCTCCCTGCTAATGTACCTGGGAGGGCAATGGAAAATGGCCCAAGTTCTCAGGCCCCTGCCATCTATGTGGGAGACCAAGATGGGGCTCCTGGCTTCTGGCTTTGGTATGGCCCAGACCTGGCCATTTTAGGAGTGAATCAGCAAATGGAAAATCTTCCTCTCCTTATTGTTCTGCCTTTCAAAAAAAAAATCTTAAAAAAATGCATCTACCTAGGTTTGCTTTAGAAACAGATGAATATGGAAGGCAAAACTGTAGCAGTGAGTATTTTTTAAACTTTTATTTAATAAATATAAATTTTCAAAGTACAGTTTATGGATCACAATGGCTTCCACCCCCATAACTTTCCTCCCATCTGCAACCTCCCCTCTCCCGCTCCCTCTCTCCTTCCATCCACATCAAGATTCATTTTCAATTATCTTTATATACAGAAGATCAATTTAGCATATATTAAGTAAAGATTTCAACAGTTTGCACCCACACAGAAACACAAAGTGTAAAGTACTGTTTGAGTACTAGTTATAGCATTAATCCACAATGTACAACACTTTAAGGACAGAGATCTTACATGAGGAGTAAGTGCACAGTGACTCCTGTTGTTGACTTAACAAATTGACACTCTTGTTTATGGCATCAGTAATCACCCTAGGCTCTTGTCATGAGTTGCCAAGGCTATGGAAGCCTTTTGAGTTCGCCAACTCTGATCTTATTGAGACAAGGTCATAGTCAAAGTGGAAGTTCTCTCCTCCCTTCAGAGAAAGGTACCTCCTTCTTTGATGGCCCGTTCTTTCCAACCAGTGAGTATTATCAATTGATAGTGGACTTCCATGTGTGTGAACTGGAGTTGGGTGAGCCTGTGGTATCATTCATCTGATCCTGTTTGGCTCCTCTTCTCTCACACTACCACAGCCTAGGTGTGGGTCCAGGTTTTGTTGCATACTCTGTTCTTTAATATGGGACATCAACCTAGGAAAGCCAGGACCACTGGCCAGCTGAACATGGACAAAGTAAACACAAAAGTCATAAGTAAAGTTGGTCCTCTGAAAAATCCAAAGGCAATGCCAGCTTGTAACCTAGACAGGGTGTTTCTGGGTTCAAGTATAAATAGTTTCTCTAACTCAGAAACAAATCTAACATATTAAGTGTTTCATTGAAGGGAGTTTTGCACTGAGTTTATTTTAAAATGTATCTTGAAAAGCTGGTGGTCCAAATTTTTCCAGAGACTCACACATGATGAGAATCTGTCTCTTTATATTTAGCTGCAGGCCACCTAACAAGTTCTTAGGCGAAACACGTTATTTTGCTAGCACAAGAAGAATAAATACTGTATTTGGAAAGTTCCAGTGTTCTTTAAAATATCGCTGTTTCCATAGCAATAACATAATGTACTAAAGAGTAGAATAGTGTTTCTTTAGAAACCACGTGTATGGATGCATGTCCCTGTGAAGGGCCTTGAAGCATCTCACCTGCCTGTGGTCCAGAAATGGAACAATAGCAATCAAATCAATGATCCTCTTATGAAATGAATCTTGGCCAATGTTTTACAGCCTCGTTAAGAACTGTCAATCTTCTCGCTTTTGGTCATCCAAACGGTATCTTCTTAGGGTCTTTGCTCTTAAAGGGTGGAAAATAAATCTTTATTTATTCACTCAAATATCTATTAAGCATCGATGATACGCCAAGTACAGTTTTAGGCATGGGGGCCTCTGTCCGTTATGAAAGGGACTTTCTAAAAGGGAAAACAAGCAAATTCTTTTTATACAAAAGGACCACATGATGTGCAAATGTGCATAGAAAAGTGCTCCTTGATAATGCTGGTGATTTTTTTTTTTACTTTGCAGAAATACAACATGAAATAGTAACATATTCAAAAGGTATAGAAGAAGGACAAATGGAAGGGAAGGCTGGGAATAATATGAGGGGACTTCAGAAAGAAGTTTTTGGAAAATGGAATTAAGAAGTAAGTTTGCTTTGGTGCAAACAATTTTCAAAATTCATGCATAGTTTTTTTCATAACACACATTTTTCCATGAACTTTTTTGAGGATCTTTCAACCGCTGATTCCCAGGTTGTTCTGCCAGGGATACTTATGGAGTAGATTTAGGATGGACCCCATTGTCTTAAAGGGTGGTAGGGCGTTTGGACAACTAAAGTCTAACAAATCAACAGGAGGACTTGGGGGAAATATTCTATATGAGTGGACACTCTTTCATGGGAGGTATCCCTTGGGCTGTTGCTAGGATGAGACTATAATCTTTGCAACACACGAAGCTGGAAGATTCTTCGGGAGCCCACCTTCTCTTTATTTTGACTTGGAGTTGCATGCCTTTGCCTTCCTGTAACCCTCCAAAATTGTTTCTGTGCTGATTTTCTCCTGATGAGCCCCACCTTGCTCTGTAGCCCCAGCGCCGACTCCCCAAGAGCCTCCTTGGGGAAGTGAACGGGTGGTGGGAATGTCACCGCAAAGGTCACTTCTCTGGTTAACTAATGGCCGTCTGGCATCTGGCAAGGGGGATGCAGGTCACAAATGTCTCCATGCTGGGCCCGTCACTATTCAGAGAGAACAGTGGAGGGATCAGAGGGTCCCCACCCCCTCCCTGAAGCCACACATCTTTGTCTCCCACACAAGGCTCCACTTGTGCTTTCAGTAGCAAAACCTCGACATACTTAATGTCTTAAGAAATCTGCGCCTATCTGCCCAAATGCAAGGTCCCTTTGTGCAGCCTCGCCGGTGCCTGGTCATCAGCAAGCAGCAACCTCTTGACTCCGCCAGACTTTGAAAGGTTCAGCTAAACTGTCCACACAGCCGCAAAGAGCTCTTGGCTGCAAACTTGTCTCCAGCCACCCTGGGAGCAGAAAGACCTTCGTGGGCCAGACGCGGGGTCACAGAGTCAAAAAAGCTCTGGGGGCAGCCGCCCTTTCTTCAGAATCAGACAGGCTGACCAGCAAACCTGAATGCCTCCCCGGACTCTGCTAATAAATCAGTGAGCAGCAGCAGCAGCAGCAGGGGCGCCGCACGGGTGCCGAAACATGAGCGCAGACTTTTAAGCAAAGCATTTCAAAGTTTTGCCCCCAGTGGAACCAGAAGTCCCAGAGCATGGGGGGGGGGGGTTGGGGGGGCTAACCCTATCAAGGAGGGGGATTTGGGGTTGCCAGCCCCTCACGATGCTGTTAACCACCGTGATTCTCCCCAGATGTTCTTTCTTAAATGCAAAAGCAACATTTTCTTGCCAAGAAATGGCACGATTGATCAAGCCTTCCTTAAATCATTTCATCTTACCCACTCTCGTCTGAAGGAGCAGATATTGCATTAATATTAATTTTCTTATTGGCTCCCTTGAGAGAGAAATGCCCCTAGTAACCCCCTTCCAATTACTGCCACCACCGCGGGATGTGAATTTCGAGGAGGAAGCTACCGAGGCGGGGGCTGCAGTTGTTTTATTAGCAACAGCTGGTGCCAGTCCGCTGCCTGGTTCTTTCTTTCTTCTTCTTCTTCTTTTTCTTTTTCTTTTTCTTTTTTTTTTTAAATGCTATGCTTGTCAGACCCAGCTTCTTGAGACTGGATGGCAAAGGGTAACACAAGAACACGGCGTATTTCAGCTTTTGCATGCAGAAAAGGAGCTTTATGCTAAATAGGGTGCAGGCAGCGTTTGGAAGCTGATTAAGAAACTTTACATAAGAGTTTTGCTCTTAATATTGCGTAGGTAACACTTGAGCAATTAGACAAACACATTAAGCCACTGAAACCACCTGTAAGATTTGAAAAAAAAAAATCCTGTTGTTTTCCCTTCTCATTTGCTCAAGATGCTTGAATAGCTGGGAAAATGTGGGCTGCACGTGTCTTACGCTTACCCCATGGGAACTTTGTGGATGGTGCTGATCAAGGGTGGGGCTGGACTGTTAGAAACAGTCGACCATCAAAAGGAAATCTGTGCCATTTGCCCAGCAGAGAAATAAATCTTCCTTTACTCACTTTTGCCCTGGTTTCTATTTAAGATACCCAAATGGCTACTATTTCATCTCATTTCATGGTTGGAATTCCAGGTAGCACTTCCAGATAGATGAAATTCACATATGGAATATATATTTGACAGAAACTTTTGGCTAGTTTAACATGTTCTCTTTGTAATTGTAGCTATTTCATTTCCACTGTTTTCCTTAATCTGATCAAAATTGGATGAGTTTCATATATGTTTTACATTACTAGCACATACCGTACTGTCAGAGTTATTCTAAAAATATCAATTAATATATATGTTATATATATAGTTCCTGCAAATAAGAAAACATGGATTAGAATAAGAAAACACATTGCAAGATTTGTAGGAAAGGGACATAGCTAAGATATGGATTATTTGTTCATTTTCATAAATAATAACAGTTGGGAAGAAAATGGTTAATAGTCTCCAAAACGTGGACGCATAATGTTCCTGCCTCTTGGAAAGAGGCTAGAGCAATGGCAAATGGAAAGAAATCATGCTGTCCTCCCTTTTTCTTCCATGTGTAACAAATTTAAGACATACATTTCTTCCTTATGGATCAAATATTCTTAAAAGTGAAAATTTATATGTATATATAAAGCTTATATATACATATATCAGTAAAATTTATAGGACTAGTGGTTGACACCTTGGTGGACTCTTAAAAAGAGCAGAAATAAGAACACTGGAAACTCATAGACCCTCTGTGGAGCTGTGTCATGAATTGTTCGTTCCCTGGTCTTCCTTTTGTGGTTAGATCACCAGGAAGTTCACAGCAAAGGAAGCAGATATTCCCACTGTTGACTGCCTTGGCCTGTCTGTATGATATTTCAGTGGGTATGGACTTGGAGGAATTGATTTGCTTCTTCAAACTTACAAAGTACGGTATTCCAGGAGGAAGAATGCACCACATCCTAAAGAATATAATTTTTTAAGGTTTATTTATTTATTTGAAAGTCAGAGTTACACAGAAAGAGAAGGAGAGGCAGAGGGAGAGAAAGAGGTCTTCCATCCGCTGGTTGTCTCCCCAATTGGCCGCAACGGCTGGAGCTGCGCTGATCCGAAGCCAGGAACCAGGAGCTTCTTCTGGGCCTCCCATGCAGGTGCAGGTGCCCAAGAACTTGGGCTGTCTTCTACTGCTTTCTCAGGCCACAGCAGAGAGCTGGATCGGAAGAAGAGCAGCCGGGATGAACCGGTGCCCATATGGGATGCGCGCACTGCAGGAGGTGGCTTTACCTGGCCTGAAGAGAATTAATTTTAGAGGTCCTAAAACCTGTTGTTGTAGGCATAATAATGTCCTTCCAAAATGTCTGCATCCTAATCTCTAACCTGATGACTATATTTTTTTTTAAAGATTTTTTTTTTTTGACAGGTAGAGCTATAGACAGTGAGAGAGAGAGAGAGACAGAGAGAAAGGTCTTCCCTCTGTAGGTTCACTCCCCAGATGGCCGCAACAGCCAGAGTTGCACCAATCCGAAGCCAGGAGCCAGGTGCTCCTTCCTGGTCTCCCATGCAGGTGTAGGAGCCCAAACACTTGGGCCATCCTCCACTGCTATAGCAGAGAACTGGACTGGAAGATGAGCAACCGGGACTAGAACCAGCACCTATATGTGATGCCAGTACCACAGGCAGAGGATGCCAGCGCCGGCCTCCCTGCTGACTATATTACCATCCATAGCAAAGAGATTTTGCAGATATGATTTTGTTAAGGGTCCTGAGATGGGAAGAAGGGCCCTAGACTTTCCAGGTAGCCCAGTGTAATCGTGAGTCCTTAAAAAGTGGAGGCAGGAGGGGCTGGTGGTTTAAACCACCACCTGCAGTGCTGACATCCCATACGGGCACCCATTTGAGTCCCAGCTGCTCCACTTTCAATCCAGCTCCCTGCTAATGTGCCTGGGAAAGCAATGGAGGATGGCCCAAGTGCGTGGCCTCTGCACCCATATGGGAGATCTCGCTGAAGTCCTGGCTCCTGGCTTTGGCCTGGCTCAGCCCTGGCACTTGTGGTCATTTGGGGGGTAAACCAGTGGATGGAAGACATCTGTCTCTTTTTCTGACCCTCCCTCTCTTTCTGTAACTCTGCCTTTCAAATAATCTTAAAAAAAAAAAAAAAAAAAAAAAGAGGAAGCAGAAGGCAGAAGAGTCAACAGGAGATGTGAGTCCAGGAGAAGGTCAGAGTGATGGGGAATGAGGACTCATGGTGCTTGGCTTTGCACGTGGGAAAGGGGGGTCATGAGCAGAGGAAGGCAGCCGCCTCTGGGAGCTGCCCGAGTCCAGGAAACGAGTTCTCCATTAAAACCTTCAGAAGGGAACAGAGAGCCCCGAAGACACCACGCTTTTGGTCCAACAAGGCCTGGGCCAGACTTTGGCCCTCTGGAAGAAAGACAATCCATGTATTTTAAGCCATGCGGTTTGTACTCATCCGTTCCAGCAGCAGCAGGAAGCTAACCCATCTGTGGTATGTGCTGCTTTCTGTTTTGGAGGGTTCTATTTGGAATCAGTGACTGACTCTGCCTCCAGAACACGTACCAGGAAAACTCACTACCACTCCAGCAGAGACAGAGAAGGAGAGAAACGTGAAGGCCGCGGACGTGGCCGCAGGAAGTACATCCGACAAAGCTGTCATTTCAATTATGTTTTCTGATGGTCCCCAGAGGAAGCTGTGATCTTAGTTGCAAGCAATGGTGCACCTTGGATTTCCATAACTGATGTCGGATTTTATTTAGAATGTAAAGACTGATAGTGTGCTTCCGTGTCAGTGATTTAGGAAGCAGCAATAAAAATTGTGACATCAATGCCTCCATTTTTGGTTAATATGTTTACCTCACAACAAACCAGTCAACAGCAAAATCAATATCTTTCATGTTATTCAGGGCCATCTTTTAAATCTGTGGGAGAAGTCTTGATCAAACAGCTCCTTTTTGCTTCATTCTCTTTCATCAGCAAAGTTAGAGGTGGAAAAGACCCACTAGATCATAAATTAATGATCCTGTGGTAATGCAGATGTCCCTGCTAATTAATAAAGGAAGTCAGACGGGAAGCTTGAATACATCTCATTATCATTCAGGCTGAGAGAAAGATTCAAAATTATTTACCTCATATCCAGATAACATTTTTTTCCTATTTTACATAAAAAGTAGGTTTAATAAAATCCTGGTCCAAACTCTTAATCGCAGTGCTTATTTGAAATAAATTTTTCACCCCAACTCAAAACACATAGAAGAAATTCCATGATTCTGTGTCACTGGACAGGGTCCCTGAGCATCCTCAGTCACTGTGGGAGCCTCTGGTTTTTCTCCAACTCTTTTGCTGGTTTCTCTGATTTCCTTCTAGTGGATACCAGAAACACGACTGGGAACTGCAGGGCTCAGAAAGGACAGACCTCCTGAGTTGTGCAGTAATGTTATAAAATAATACACCTTAGAAATGGAAGCTGGGGTGTGAGTGTTGGGTGCTGTAGTTAAAATGTCACTTGAGACACTTGCATCCCATATTTGAGTGCCTAGATTTAAGTCACAGCTCCATTTCAGCCTCTGGCTAATGCATACCCGTGGAGACAGCAGGTGATGGCTCAAATACTTGGGTCCCTACAGCTCACATGGGAGACCCAGATGGGGTTCTTGGCTCCTGGTTTCTATGCGGCCCATTCCGGGTTTTGTAGCCATTTGGAGTGTGAACCAGTGAATGGGTGATTAATCTCTCTCTGTCTCTGAAATAAAATCTAAAAATCAATAAATAAAATTTTTTAAAGATTTATTTGAAACTCAGTGTTATATGTAGAGGGAGACACACACACACAGAGAGAGAAAGAGAGAGAGAGAGATCTTCCATCTGCTGGCTCATTCCCCAAACGGCTGCAATGGCCGGGATCAGGCCAGGCTGAAGCCAGGAGCCAGAAGCTTCTTCAGGCTCCCCCATGTGGGTACAGGGGCTCAAGGACTTGAGCCATCTTCTGCTGCTTTCCTAGGTGCATTAGTAGGGAGCTGGATTGGAAGTGGAACAGCTGGGACTCAACCGGCGCCCATATGGGATGCCGGCACTGTAGGTGGCAGCTTATCTTGCTATACCACAATGCCGACCCCCATAAATATTTCTTTAAAAATAAAGATGGGAGCTAACAAGAATCAACAGAAGTGAACAAGGAAGCCAAACATCTGTCACGAGCTAGTCTCAGAAATTGCACATATCGTTTCTGTAGTACCCTATTAGTCACACTGATCACCCTATTTATTGTAAGTGGGGACTTCATAAGGACATAGAGGGTCATTTTAGAGGCCAGCACACTTGGGGCTGGTGCTGTGGCACAGTAGGTTAATCTTCTGCCTGTGGCGCTGGCTGCTTCTCTTCTGATCCAGCTCTCTGCTATGGCCTGGGAAAGCGGTAAAAGATGGCCCAGGTGCTCGGGCCCCTGCAGCCGTGTGGGAGACCCAGAGGAACCTCCTGGCTCCTGGCTTCGGATTGCCACAGCTCCAGATGTTGCAACCATTTGGGGAGTGAAACAGCACATGGAAGACCTTTCTCTCTGTCTCTCCCTCTCACTGTCTGTAACTCTACCTGTCAAATAAATAAATAAAGTCTTTTTTAAAAAAGTAGAGGCTACTACCCAGCGGATTTTTTTCTTTCACACACCGATACGAGCTGGCCCTGTTGACTTCAACTACAGCAGTACTCTGCGCATTTACGTAAGTGTCTGCCCTTGTTTTCTGCCTCCAGGACGGCAGCACCCATAACCAAGACAGTAGGGCCTTGAGTGCACAGATTGATGTAATTATTACAGAAAAATTAACCAGCAAGCCAGTCAAGCCTAGGAGATAATTTCCTTCTTTCTCAATACAACCAACTGAACAACCATACAACACCTCCTGCTTGAGATTCAACCAACTGCTTCAAGGCCTGCCATTTGGAAAGTCACTGAACTTACACAGGTTAAGGAAGAGAGTTGTATCCTCTCTAAGATAGTTAATGGATAGTTCAAGGCTATGATGCTGATGAAATTGACAAAGGTTAAGCAGCACTGGACACGGTTTCAAAATTGTTGGCTAAGTCTTAGACGTGAGTGCATGCCGATATCAAAAGCAATGGGACATGATGGTATGTTGTGTTTCTTTCTTTATCAAACTAGGTGCATTGAAGCCAAGCATAGCATGTGCTCCCTAAGCCCAGTATCCAGATTTTGTGTCCAAGTCAAACTTTTGTTTGGCAAAGACACTTACAGTTTTGGAGATGTCAGTGGCCTTTGAGGTTTCCAAAAGGGGATAAGAAATAGGAATTCTCTGATAGCATCAGTGTGCACCTAATGGACAAAAACCAAGAGCCAGCTGCATTGAAAGATGTCAAAAACTATCTTCAAGGGAAACCGCTGATTAGCCAACTCCTCCATGACCTTTACAAATGATTGAAAGAAACGCTCGTGATTCTGGAGTAGATGCCTCTATTTGACAGAGATATTGTTTTATATTCCTTTTCTGTTCCAAACTTTAAGTCTTTTGACTGTTTTCCAGAACATATGATTTCACAGTTGTGTGTGGATTCTTTTCCCTAGCAATATTACAAGCCACTTTGAGAGATGTATGAGAACAAAGTTTTTCTGTTGAACCAAAGTTGCATGTTGGTAAGGTTCCAACTAGAAACAGCTACCCTGCCTGATGTGTTGAGGGGACGGACAGTTTGGTTGGCTTTGTGTTTCCACTGGGAGGACCAGGGCCACACAGGAACGCTGTGGCTTTTGTACCCCATGATGTTGAATAGTGAAAGTAGAAACCAAGATGCTGAGAACTTATCTTGTGTTGCTTTTCCATGACATTTGCTCCCATTGAACTTGGACCTGTGTAAAAAGAGAGAGATGTTGGGGGATATTTCGTTTAATTATTATCTATTGGAAACTAACCTCAGTGCCATGCCATGGTGGTTTTTCTTTTCTTTCTTCCTTTTTTTTTTTTTTTTTTTGCCTTACTTGACTTTGTATAATAGCATCTCTCCCTTGCCACTCTGCACTTGTTTGAAGCAAAATGATGCCATAATAACATGGTTGTAGTAAACACTATTTTTTAAAATGAAAGCAATTATCAAAGCAACAACAAGAGAAATCAAAGAAAAATAAAACTCTCCTAAGGCTCCTTGACATATCCCTTGGGAAACCTTACTATATTCATTTGGTTTCTTCTCTTTTCCCCACTACATGGGACTCCTTTGTGAGTTTCAATCTTTTTGTCCCCACAAGAGTTGGTTATTTCTTGTGATAACCATGTGAGGTAGAAATTACTCACTAATCTTCCCTACTACTATCTAAATCTCAGAGCAATTATCTAACAATGGCAGCCCCATAGTGTGTGCTCATTCAAAATTTATGGAAGGAGTGAATGAATGCAATCATGAAAAAAATAGCTTGTTTGCAGTCTTCACCACTAGCTGGGAAAGTTTTGGTAGAGATATTCTAATATACTAGCAAGTCCAATTTTATATTATCTATGAGCACATCAGGCCAGCAAAACTGAGTATCCTTGTGCATCCGGCACCCAAACCAAAAAGTTTACAGCACCCCAAAGTCTCTTACAATCACTAACACCCACTCCTAAATAAGGGTGGTTGTTATCCTGACTTCTAATTGCGTATGTTAATTTTTTAAAAGATCTAATTGGCTTTTTAAAAAAGATTTTTTTAAAAAATTTAATTTTTAGTAGATTTTTTTTTTTTAACAGGGAGAGTGGATAGTGAGAGAGAGAGACAGAGAGAAAGGTCTTCCTTTTTGCCATTGGTTCACCCTCCAATGGCCGCTGCGGCCGGCGCATCATGCTGATCTGAAGCCAGGAGCCAGGTGCCTCTCCTGGTCTCCCATGCGGGTGCAGGGCCCAAGGACTTGGGCCATCCTGCACTGCCTTCCCGGGCCATAGCAGAGAGCTGGCCTGGAAGAGGGGCAACCGGGATAGAATCCGGCGCCCCAACCGGGACTAGAACCCGGTGTGCCAGCGCCACTAGGCGGAGGATTAGCCTGTTAAGCCACGGCGCCGGCCAGTAGATTTTATTTACTTGAAAGACAGAGACAGAGATCTTCCATCTGCTGGTGCATTCCCCAAATGCCTGCAGCACTCAGGGCGGGTCAGACTGAAGCCAGGAGCCACAGATTCAATCTGGGTCTCTCATGTGGGTGGCAGGAACTCAATGACTTGAGCCTTCACTTGCTGATTCCTAGGGTACATATTAATAGGAAGCTGGGATCAGAAACAGAGCCAGGACTTGAATCTAGGTCCCAGATACTGGCATGTGGGCATCCCACTCAGTTTCTTAAGTGCTGCTAGTCATTATTCCCAGATACCACTCTAGGAGGGTGTGTGTATAAAATTGCTTGGAGTTGATTTATCACTACCTAATGTATCCAGTACTTCTGAAAGTGTTCATGAGAATAAGAAATAAGTTCTTCTCCACCCTAATGGTATAGAGGTGGGTTCTATGGCCTGGAGTTAACTTACTGCTAACCTTTGGCTTTATCTGTGAATGGTTTTTGGCCTCATAACTTCCTTCTGCTGACTCTCTTATTTATTTCTTTATTTTTTGTCAGGCAGAGTTAGACAGTGAGAGAGAGAGAGACAAAGAGAAAGGTCTTCCTTTTTCAGTTGGTTCACCAAGTGGCCACTATGGCAGGTGCGTTGCAGCCGGCACACTGCACCAATCCAAAGCCAGGAGCCAGGTGCTTCCTCCTGGTCTCCCATGCGGGTACAGGGCCCAAGCACTTGGGCCATTCTCCACTGCACTCCCGGGCCACAGCAGAGAGCTGGACTGGAAGAGGAGCAACTGGGACAGAATCCAGTGCCCCGACCGGGACTAGGCAGAGGATTAGCCTAGTGAGCCGCGGCGCCAGCCTCTGCTGACTCTATTAACAGAAACATGTCACAGGGTCCCATTGGCAATCAAGTGGCACATGGTTTATCTTCCTCTCCAATCTGGGACACACCCAGCTGCCACAACACCATGAAAAGATCCTTACACCCGTGACCTATTCCATTGTCCTTGTTTGCTTGTTTGCTTGCCAGATTGCCACCATTGACTCTTGCTAAAGGCTGGGCAAGTTCTTTGTCAAAAATCTATGTGCTACTCCTCTGAGAACGCTTTTCTCTTTCACTTGCTTTCACCTGCAACCTGTTATAAGCCCTCTCAATCAGTATTCTGATAAGCGTTGACTTCTACTAAGCACGTAGGACCATGGGCAATGGGTTGTTCTGAGACATAAGGAAATAAGCCCCTGAAACATAGCTTCCTAATTGAAGCCGTTCTGGGAAACACTGACCTAGCAGGTGGTCCTAGGTGTTCACTGTGGATGTTCATCTCTAAATGGCCATCGACAGTCATGGCAGTGCAAGCTGCACAAAGGGCACTAGGGGAATAGGGAGTCCGTGGCTGATAATGAGGGCGATCCAGCAGACAGCTACCTGCAGTGCAGGAAGCACGCAGCTCAGGTTGTGGTGGGCAGAGCTTCACATCTGTCGAGCTTCAGCGTCAGATGCAAGATTTCCTGCCTGCTGCTCCTGATATCATTTTTATTGTCGCTAACTCAATGTACTGAACCTGGGACTGGCATCCCACATTCCAGATCATTAATCCATCTGTTTACTCCCCGTGGCTAACCTCTTTGGAACTTATTCTCTTATAGACAAGAAATGGAGGCTATTTCAAGATTCACAGGATTCTTCCTGACCCCTCCTCCCTTTTCCCTATAAATTGATAGTCTTTCCTATTGTCTATAAGGAGATGGATTGCAAAAATGCTATTAACAAGAGTGCTAATACACTGAACTGCACCTCCAGTGGATTGGAGCATATTTGTGGCTTCCATTCGGTTCCAGCTGTATTTTCCGATTTTACTCCCGAGATGTATGGGTGAGCTGTGGAGTCTGGAAAATCCAGGGCCAGGCTCAGAGACACCTTGTCTTCTTGTTCACCTTTATTGTGACGGTGGCCCCCTGAGGTTTGCGTATAGTGCCAAAGAGTGACCTGTCCAGCTCCCTTGTTACCATGGCAGCGACAAACAGGGTCCCCACTCCGACACCAGGACTTTGTACAGTTTAAACGAAGACAATGGGAAAGTATGTTTTCTTGACCCCTTGCAGGAAATCCTGCCCGACACACACAAGAATGCAGCCTTTCCTGGACTGTTGGTAGCTTGATCTGGGTCTCAAGGGTGGGCTTGTGGAGACCAGGAAAAAGATGCTCACAGCCTCACCCTGTAAGAAACCCTGAGAGTCACTCTTCTGTCTGAAGGTGCTAGTGTGCCGTAAAATCCTGCAGGACTGGGTGGGCCTGTGGCATACAGAAACAAGAGGTAGCAGGTGTGCCTCAGACTCAAAGAGGGGCAAGGTTGACCTCCGACCCCATCTTTGCCTATTTCCCCTGCTCAGTTTTCAGCTTTTGACAAAGCTTCTACCTACTAAGAGCAAGACGGAGGTACTGGCTCAAAAAGAGAGGAATGTGAGGTTAACCTCAGGACATGAGAAATCCAACATCAAGAACCAATATTGCTCAATATCTTCATTCTAAAAGACAGTATACAAATTAAAAATAAATAAATAAATAAACAAAAGCAGCCTATTGTCACCTTTCCTGGGCTTTGGTGGAAGTCCCCAGGTGCCACACAGCTGTTCCACTCAGCACCGGTGGCCCTCTCAGAGAGTGACAAGTCACAGCAGCAATGGTGTCTCTGAACAAAAATAATGAGAAACATCTGTCCCCCTGCTACTCTCTTTTCCAGGCAAATGGCACTTAAGATGCTTATTTTAGACTTGTGAGTGCCCCCAAAAAGCAACAGCTTCAGTGTTAACTGCATCTCCCTCTCTTTGAATCTGTTGATCACTTTGCCTTCACTCGTATTTTAAGAAAGTTTAAAAACAAGACAACCACAGCAAAATGCATGCCTGTCCCGGACACTGTGGGATCCATCAAAAGGAGATGGAAAGGGGCCAGTGCTGTGGCCTAATGGGTAAAGCCGCCACCTGCAGTGCCAGCATCCTATATGGGTGCCGTTTCGAGTCCCAGCTGTTCCACCTCCAATCCAGCTCTCTGCTATGGCCAGGAAAAGCAGTGGAAGATGTCCCAAGTGCTTTGGCCCCTGCACCCACTTGGGAGACCCTGAAGAAGCTCCTGGCTCCTGGCTTCAGCCTGGCCTGATCCCGGCCATTGCAGCCAATTGGGGAATAAACCAGAAAATGGAAGACTTCTCTCTCTCTCTGCCTCTCTTTCTCTCTCTGGGTAACTCTGCCTTTCTGTTTTTATTTATTTATTTGAAAGTCAGAGTTACCCAGAGAGAGAAGGAGAGGCAGAGAGAGAGAGAGAGAGAGAGAGAGAGAGAGAGGTCTTCCATTCGTTGGTTCACTCCCCAATTGGGCGAAATGGCCGGAGCTGGGCCGATCCAAAGCCAGGAGCCAGGAGTTTCTTCTGGGTCTCCCACGTGGGTGCAGGGGCCCAGGGACTTGGGCCATCTTCTACTGCTTTCCCAGGCCACAGCAGAGAGATGGATCGGAAGTGGAGCAACTGGGACTCGAACCAGCGCCCATATGGGATGCTGGCACTGCAAGTGGTGGCTTAACCTGCTATACCACAGCGCTGGCCCCTGCCTTTCAAATAAATAAATACCTCTTTTAAAAAAAAAAAAAAGGAGAAGGAAGAGCACACTGGATGGACCATTAAATGGGTGCAGGTCATTCTTCCTTTAGGTTTTTTTTTTTTTTTAAATTTATTTGAAAGTCAGAATTATATAGAAAGAGAAGGAAAGGCAGAGAGAGAGAGGTCTTCCATCTGATGGTTCACTCCCCAATTTGCTGCAATGGCCAGAGCTGCGCTGATCCGAAGCCAGGAGCCAGGGGCTTCTTCTGGGTTTCCCACATGGGTATAGGGGCCTGAGGATTTGGGCCATCTTCCACTGCTTTCCCAGGCCATAGCAGAGAGATGGATCGGAAGTGGAGCAGCCAGGACTAGAACCAGCGCCCATATGGGATGCTGGCGTTTCAGGCCAGGGCCTTAAACCACTGCGCCACAGTGCCAGCCCCCTTCCCTTAGTTTTTGAAAGAAGTAAGGGCAGGCAATGTTTCAGAAATGTTTGTGCTTAAAATACCATAGGGTTTGGAAAATTACCGAGTGACCACATCGTGAATGGAACAGTGTTAAGAGCGGTCCTCTTGAGTAGGCACGGATCATGGTCCAAATACCCAGGACCTCCCTTCACCTCACTCGTCCTCACACATGCACACCCTGCTCTGGGCACAAGTAAGCCACTTTCACAAGGAATTCAGACAATGTCCCTGTGATGAAGGAATGGCTTGTGGCCTGGGATCCCTACAGTTGCCTGCTGGGAACACACGCTGCACGCCTTCCCACTGCGGTACTGAGAAGAACACAGGTGTTAAAGGATGCCATTTGTCGTTCACTTTGGCTCATACAGAACCAGGACAACTCAAACCCACCCCCACCCCCCAGTTTCTCTAATGTGCAAAGTGAGGCTCAGCCAGGCACTGCAGCGTGGCCGAGGCATGGCCCCTGAGCGCTGGGTTTTCAGTTCTGGCGTCTCAGCCCTGTCTCCCGAGGTCTCGCAGCTCTCCCTAGCTCGCTTCTCCACCTCCTCAGCTGTTACAAATCCGCTGCCTCCTCCGAGCAGCTCACGACCTCTTCCAAAGCAGTCTGGCGCTGTTATTTGGAAAACAAGGAGCACAGAGCGATGTCTTTCTGTGGATATTTTCGTGCTCACAATCTTGCAGCGTCTGGCAGGGCTGGGAGGGCTCGTGGTCACGTAGAACAGGCCCTCCCCCTCCCGCCCTTCCCTCTTTCGTTATTGGTCAATGAAATCCTTCCTGAACATTTTATTGACTTGGATAAGTGAACTTCGCATAGCCATGTAATCATATGTAAGACAGCCTAAAAGCAAAACTGCAAGAATTAACCTAAGTTTGCATTTCTTCTGCAAAAGACATTCTATGCACCCAACAGAGGCCTATTCAAGCAACCACTCATTCAGGCCTATTTTCTGCCCATGTCCTAAGAGCCGGTTATTGTATATGCAAAGTCACCTGAAATACAGTCAAGTTAGGGAGACGGAAAAGTCTAAGTAATGACTGCACCGTGGCATGATGGACATGTAGTAGACACAACATTCTGTACTGCTGATAAAGTTTTTTGCAAAGCTCTTGACTGAACACTATGCAAAACCCAGCAAGTCATAAACAGTCCTTGCCAGTAGGATTTTTAATTAATTAGGAAATGTAACCACACACACACACACACACACTCCTCTAATGCAAAGTAGAATGTAGAATCAATTTCTCTAAATTACTCTGTAATTTACAGTATTTTAAAAGTTGGGGACAGAAGCTGTATGCATAAGTACAAGAAGAGATGTGGAAGTGGATATGGCTGTTTTGCAGGGAGTAGAGTGTCCCATGGGTTAAAGACAAAACTCAGCCCAGCCGGGAGCCTTGCAGTGGAAACCAGGAGCCGGATGCTCTGTGCCTGAACAGGCAGAGCAAGCGCAAACCATGAGAGAATCAGTACTATCTAGACTAGGGCTGGTCTTCACGATTTAAGTGCAAACAGGGAGAAAGATGTCTCAGGAATGCAAATGAAGACAGTTTCAAATAAAGAAAGGCTAAAGGAACTCATTGTTTTGCTGAATGAAGAAAAGACAGATGTGTTCTGAGCTCCTCCAAGCGTGCCGTGAGGAGGAGGAGGGTGCCCCAGCCCAGCCAGCTGAGCATGGTTGTGCTCCTTCCTGGAGCTGCCAGACAGCTTTCTCCTTTCACTTCCTTTGGTGCCGTCCACATCGCTGATCCTTCTCGAATTGTTCTTCCCTAAAGCATGCTGCCAAGAGGAGAGCCATTCCCCCTACAAGGATCTGAACATTTCCTGCAGGGTTGAAGACTTCAGCACGTGTCCATTTGAAAACAATCCTTTTGTTAAACTGAGTACCGCGGTATTGCTAAAAAGCTCCACCTTTTCCCGTGTCTGTCGGTGAGGCCCAGCTGCAGTGGGGTGAGGGACTTCTAGCTATGGTCTTAAAAGAGGCCATCAAGAATTTTGAGTTATGGGGCTGGTATTATGGTGAGGATGGTCCAGCTGCTGCTTGTGATGTCTGCAGTCCCTGTGAGCACTGGTTCGAGTCCCAGCTGCTCTGCTTCTGATCCAGCTCCCTGCTAATGCACCTGGGAATGCAGCAGAGGGTGACCCAAGTGCTTGAGTCCCTGTTGCCTATGTGGGAGAGCGGGACGGAGTTCCTGGCTCCTGGCTTCAGCCTGGTGCAGCCCTAGCAGTTGCAGCCATTTGGGGGAGTGAACTAGCCTATGGAAGATCTCTCTCTCTCTCTCTCTCTCTCTCCTCTGACACTTTGTCTTTCAAATAAATAAATATTTTATAAAAAGAATTTTGAAACAATCACTTATGCATCAGTTAGGAGACTGAATGCTCTCTCTACTATTAGCTTCAAATCTGTTCTCCCAAATAAATTAATGAAAATAAAAGCAACAATTAGATTAGGAAAACATAAATTCTTGTCAGTCAAGTCACACTGTAGCCAAAATCCTAATAACCACATTCCACACTTGACACAGCCTAATTTTTAAATTTTAATTGATTTTTAAATACTTTTGTTTTTAATGTTGGCCCATAGTCAGTTCTCTACATGAATACTTTTCTCCAAATTGTGTTAAGAAGCTACTTGACAAGAAGGCAAAAATAAAGTTTCACAATTAAAATAATTTTGAAGTTTTTAGAAAAGATTTGCTTATTTATTTGAAAGGCAAAGTGACAGAGAGAGAGAGAGACAGATACACACACACACATACATACACACACACACTTACACAGATCTTCCGTCTGCTGGTTCAAGCCTCAGATAGCTGCAGAAGCAGGGACTGCGCCAGGCTGAAGCCTGGAGCCAGGAACCAGGAGCCAGGAACTCCATCCAGTTCGCTCACGTGGGTAACAGGGGCCCAAGCTCTTGGGCCATCCTCTGCTGCTTTCCCAGGCACATTGTCAGGGAGCTGGATCAGAAGCAAAGTAGCCGGGACTCAAACTGGTGCTCTGATATGGGATGCAGGCATCACAAGCAGTGGCTTAAACCCCTGCATGCTAATGCCAATCCCAATTTCGGAATACTTTAAATAATGTAGTACTATTTAAGGCCACAAGAGCTCAGGGTCAGGAGTCATCAAACATCAAAAAAGCTACACTTTTTAGGAATACATGCATTGTCGTGATGACATAGTGAAAGGTAAATGAGAAAAACATCACCTGGAAGGTTGAGCCAAGACCCCACCTGTGGAAATATCTGAACCGCACAAAGCTGCTCTTGAACCGGATCATCAGTTATTTCAGGGTCTGTGGACTGATGATGAATGAAATCCATCTTGTGGGGGATGGGTTTCCAACATGGCAGGAAGTACTTTGGCACCAAGAATGGGAGAGAGGGCATGCAGAGACTCAGCTACAAGGGTAAGGCTGCTTCTATTCATCTCTCTCTCTCTCTCTCTCTCTCTCTGGGATGCAGGCTCTTGGGGCCAGAAATGATTCTTATGAAGGAGGAAGTTTCTATTCTCACGGGTCCTTGGAAGTGGAGGGTGTCCTACACCATGGGCAGGGCCACACAGGGAGGCCCCCGATCAGTCAGGAGACAGGACAGAGTGAGTAGAAATGTGGGCAAAGGCCTTTATTGTGGTTTCTCTGGGAAAGAATAGGGCAGGCAGGGTGAGCAGGCTTAGGAGTGGCTTGTTTGAGGTTCGAGGGGCAATGCTTGCAGGGCTTGTCTCTTGTTGCCTGGTACCTGGTACCTGGTTGCCGGGTCATTAGAGCAGGTTGAGAGTGGCCCTGGCTATGAGAGACCAACTGAAGAGGTCGTTGGGGCACAGGCTCTGCGTTGGCTGGCTTGCCTATGACAGTCACTTACCCTCTCTAGGATTTAGGTGGCTCTGGGAGGGGCATGCCCTCTAGTGCCAGCGTGGCCCCCCATGTCAAAGTATGAGAATGAAAACATGTGCTTACCACGCCAGCAGACAGTGGACATCACCTGCCAGCCTGTGAGTGCAGAAGCCTCCAAGAGGACTCTAGCCCCAGTCCCAGGTCTGATGAGAGCCACAAGCGACCTAGAGTGAGAACTGTCAACCTGAGCCTGCCGACCTCCCAAACCTGTGACAATCATAATCACAACAAATGACTGCTGGTGTTGCTTGCCACTAATGCATGGTTTGTAAACAGCCATGGACCACTAGAGCATCCTCTGCTTAAAGGACGGATGCTGTTGCATAAATCACTTGCACATGCTGATACTCATGCTGCACTTTGAACATCTGACAGAATTCTATGGCTACAGCGAATGTTATACATCCTGCCATATAAGCCATTCTCCCACATCACATTCTCTTAACAGCTTAATTATGACACTTCTGGAATGTTGTAAGTGCATAGCTTGTCCTCTAAATCATAAATTCTATTTTGAAGCACATTACTCGCATCAATTACTATTTACAAATAAAGGTGTTCATTTTAGCAATGTGCATTGCAGCTGAGGACCACTGAGTAGGAGAACATGGCTGCTTGCAGACATCGAAATTATGGATCAAAAACTAATAGGGCTGCTATCAAGACGGCATGCATACAATTGTTTTTGCAGGTACAAACATAGGAGGCTATTGCAGTATCCTTGAGAGAGCATCACAGAGGTGCAACTTTCATGCCTGGTTTGTTGAGAAATTGATGGACTAAGCTCTGCTTAATCAAATACAAAAGTTCATATAAAATGGAATTAAAAGATAAGCTTATTGGGGGGGGGTGTGGATGATTAGCCTAGTGGCTAGGATACCAGGTAAGATGCCTGTGTCCCACGTGAGAGTGCGTGGCTGTCATCAGTGGGTGACTCCAGCTTCCTACTGATGCAGACCGGGAGGCAGAAGTGATGATAGCTCAAGTAGTTGGGCTCCTGCCACTTTTGTGGAAGACCTCAATTGAATTCCTTGGCTCCTGGCTTCGACTCAGCCCAGTTCTGTCTATTGCAGGTGTTTGGGGGAGTGAACCAGAGAATGGGAGCTCGCTCTCACTCACTCTCGCGCGCTCTTGCTCGCTCTCTCTCTCTCCACCCCCCACCCCCGTCTGCCTTTCAAATTTAAAAAAGAAAAAAAAAGTTGAGGGTTTTTTTTTTTTTTTTTTGGTGCAAACTTTTGGAAATCCTTGCATGGTTTTTTCATAATATGCATTGCTACAAAGTTTTTGAAGATCCTTTGCATGCATCTATTATTGTAAAGAGCTACCCCCATGCTCATGTGTGCGATGGCTAGGAAAGAAGCAGATGTCACCAGTGGGTCTTCACACAAGGGGCGCTAGCAACATCACCAGGATCAGAAGAGACAGCCCCTTTCCTGAAACAAAAGAGGGGAACCCACACATCTTTTGCTGTCCTCTTTTCTAAACATCTCAGAGTAGGAGGCTCCTGCACAGGCTGACGGTGGGTTGCAGAGCCTGACTCTTGATAGCTCTTCTAGCTCCTCCCCTTTCCAGGTTCCTTCTCCTCACCTGCACCCCACATGCTTCTGTCCCAGTCTTGCTGTCCTTTATATTGCTCATTTAAAAGAGATGCCTGGCCGGCGCCGTGGCTCAACAGCCTAATCCTCCGCCTTGCAGCGCCGGCACACCGGGTTCTAGTCCCGGTTGGGGCGCCGGATTCTATCCCAGTTGCCCCTCTTCCAGGCCAGCTCTCTGCTATGGCCTGGGAGTGCAGTGGAGGATGGCCCAAGTCCTTGGGCCCTGCACCCACATAGGAGACAAGGAGAAGCACCTGGCTCCTGGCTTCGGATCAGTGTGATGCGCTGGCCGCAGCAGCCATTGGAGGGTGAACCAACAGCAAAAAGGAAGACCTTTCTCTCTGTCTCTCTGTCTCTCACTATCCACTCTGCCTGTCCAAAAAAAAAAAAAAAAAGAGATGCCTGATGGCTTCTGAGACCCAAAATTATGACATCATAGTGGTGAAACTCAGGTGAGAGTTGGGAATTGGGGGACTTGAAAGCTGGACCTGGTCATTGAGTCCTTCTGGCCCCACCAGCTCAGCAGCCTGTGCGGCCAGCCTCTTCAGCTGCGGGATGAAGTGAATAAAAAGCCCCAGCTCTGCTGTCTACTGCGTGAAAACACAATCTAGAAAAAAATATATAACTCATAGCATCACAGGAAACATAATTTTAAGAGTCCCAGACCAGAGGTTTAAACAATTGTTTCTCAAATCCTTGGATTGTGACATTTACATTTTAATAAGTTGTTATTTGTATATTTTCAAAATAAAACTGAAGATGACACATGGAGGAAATCTCTTTGAAGGAAAAGTGGTGAGGTCTCCTTCACGGGCATCTAGATGACCTTCAATGTTTCTACCATTTAAGACTCTGCTTCATCTTGCATCTTCAGGGCCTCACTACAGAGCAGGTGCTCATTGTTGAGTGAGAGAATGAGTGAATGGGAGAGAAAAGAGCATGATAACTTAGAAAAGCAGAGAAGGAAGTTACGCACTCAACCAAAGAGACCAAGGATGATTGATACTTCTTTTAACACCAAATACCGAAAGGAAGAATTATTGAAGACAGGATTTCTACTACTAATTAAATTGACAGCAGTGGCCAATTGTGCCTGAATCTGTCTGTTCTGTGATCAACAACTACCACCCCCCACCACACACACAACATTCTGCCAAGTGAATAATCTTCTCGTTAATTCAATTAAGCTGTTCAGAAATTGGTGTCTTGTTAAATGCAGGGGCTGGTGTTCTGGAAGCTTCATGGCTTGATTAGATCGACTCTTTATTCTGGTAGAGGCTAGGGTTGCCGTTAAAGGCAAACAAAGAGTTTTGATGACTACCTCGGTTGCTTCTTGTCTCTTAAGTTAAGCTTCCAGCATTTGCAACCAGCCCACAAATTTGGAAATTTTTCTTTTGTGCTATTGCTGCTATTTGAGTTTATCCCTCACCACAGGCTAAAATGCAATCTTCCAAACAATGATTTGCATCTGTGTTAAATGCAAACTTTCCCATATCTAAATGTATTCACCAAGAGTCCATTTAAATGCTCAATAGCAACATTGGAAATCTTGGACTGTAAATGTAGACAGAAACCATGGAATGAATGTATCCAGTCAGCTAAGTAAACACATAGTTTAACATGATTCTCCCTAAGTACCCTGAAAACCAACACCTTTAGAGAAGGAAGAGAGAGAACAAATAATTACAAAGGCCTGAACCATACAATGTCTCTTAGGCACATCTATTTTGGGAGTTGAAATTGTTATTTAATTGTTTATGAACATCTTTAAAAAGGGACACAGTGGTTTCAGAAGCTTGTAAAAGCATAGGTACGATAACGCCCCACACCATTCACAGAAGATTAAAGAAAAAAAAACCCACACTAACAGCCAAGAAGTAGGGGAAGATTAGGTTAAGAAGGTCTTTGGAGAAAAGTTGTACATACCTTCTTAAGTAATTATTTTAGTAGCCATATTTGGAGTGAAGTGACAATATGGTGATGAGAATATGTGTACCTTGCCACTGTTATTTAATGGCTGTGTGACTTTAAGCAAACTTTTCTTAGCTTCTCTGAGTCTCACTTCTCACCTGTGTATAATGTGCATAGTAATAATACTAACACCTATCTCATTAGCATTGTCAGGATGGTAACTGAGTTAATATGTATGAATTGCTTAGAACAGTGCATGGCCTACAATAAGCTCTGTTGGCAGCTTGGGGGGGGGTCTTTGTTAAATGATTATTTTTTTGTTCAGTGATAACAGAGTTCCCAGAGAAAGCCCAAGAAAACAATGAATCACCAAACTAAGGTTAACATCTTTATTTATTTTTAAAGATTTAATTACTTTATTCAAAAGGCAGAGTTACAGAGAGGCAGAGGCAGAGAGAGAGCGAGGTCTTCCATCCACTGGTTCACTTACCAGATGGCTGCAACAGGCAGAGCTGCACTGATCCAGAGCCAGGAGCCAGGAGCTTCTTTCCAGGTCTCCCACATGGGTGCAGGGGCCCGAGGACTTGGGCCATCTTCCACTGCTTTCCCAGGCCATAGTAGAGAGTTGGATCAGGAGTGGAGCATCCGGGACTTGAACCGGTGCCCATATGGAATGTCAGCACCACAGTGCCGGCCCCATGGTTAACATCTTTAAAAATATGTGTACAGGCTGTTGGCAAAAAGGAAATGCGGTTCCTTTTAGTCAAAACTTAGTGAATTTAGAATGGGAGCTGTTGGAATCTTGCAGGGTTCTTATTTGGCAAAATAGATATTGAAATCCATCTATGTCAGGCATCAATTGCTTCCCTTATTTCAGTGCAACAGATGTTCAGATGTTTGTGAAAGTCACTTCCACTCTTATAATGTCCATAGCTGACCATATTTGACTTATAAAAAGTGGAACGTGATACTGGTTCAGTGTAACATTAACAGACAAAGAAGAGCCATGTTCGTTAGAAAGTAAAACAAGTTTTGGACTCTCACCTTGCTGAGAGTGAACACTGTCAGAAGTCTCAGACGCTGGGTGCCATAGGGGATGCTGGGAGAACTCGCCTGTGTGTTTGCTCTTTGGTCTTACGTGATGGGAGCCTTCTCCCTAGATTGAGCCACAACATTTCCTGGAATTTCAGACAACAGGGAATGTTCCCCATCGTTCTCTGCTTTTAGGCTCAAATGGTCTCCACAGACATTTGCATGTTTGACAAACATTTATTGAGTGCCTCCTAGAAGCCAAATGCTAAGAACTGAAGTATCGCCAATGTCACGAACGTCGTAATTCTGCTGCAGCACCTGAATTTTGAGAAGGTACTATTTCATCAGAACTGTCTGCCACTAGGCCGAGCTCTTTACGGGCACTGCCTCCCTGAAACCCGTGCAAAGCAGGCTGCCTGCCTTTGGAGAGCTGGGAACTCAGAGAGGGGAGCAGACAATGCCATGGCATCGTGGGCTTTCTCCCTGCAGGTCACCCAGACACGTATGCTCCATCCATAGCACATGTGTGAGTTTATGCCCAGCTGCTTCCAGAGGCTGCTTTGTGTGCACTCAGTGCCTCTTCCTCAGAGGAAACTAGTTAGGGCCGGAGCGGATGCTTTATTGGAATTGGGGTCACCCTGAAACACACAGGGGAGGCAACTTCCCAAAGTGCCGTAAAGAACGCAAATAAACCCAGATCTCCGTCTCCCAGATAGATCCCGACTGTGGCTTCAAAACAAATACGGGACAAAGTCGGATATAAGAAACAAACCCCTTCTACATTTAGCAGTAGCAGCAGGTGGAGCACAGTACTAATCATACCCATAATTGCTTATGCCAACTGTGTACTAAGATTGGGCAGGCACTTATGTCTCCATCTTCACAGCATTGCTCTGCTGTAGGCACTATTGCCACCTGCATCTTATTGATGGGTAAGACGAGGTGTGGGGCAGTTAAGTGAACGCCGCGTGGGGGTTTGAATCAAGATCTGCCTGACTCGAAGAGTCATGGAATTCCTAAGACCTTGAGCCCCTGTAGCCTGGGCTGATGGGGCTTCGAACCCAGGTCTGTCTTACTCTAAGTGTCACAGGTCTGTTCCCATGGTGTCGCATAGACATTAAGAGCTTCTGCCTCTCTTCTGTCTTGGACCTTCCCAGTTTCCCGTCCACTTCATTCAGCGTCTCCCATATTGGGGTTCCAGCCCATCCCCAGTGGCCAATGCCAACTACAGCGTGTGCACTGCCTGGCCAGAGGTTCCCAGTGTGAAGGAGTGAGGTTAGGAAGGCTTTGTTTAGAAACAGAACGAGGCATTAGGTGGAGGATCTAACAAATCATTGGATGGATGCATGTCTTAGAAATATTCCCCATTCTCTAGGAAGAGAGTGACAGGGCTTTGAGGGGTTCCCGTCCGTCAGCTCAACAGCAACACGTTGCTAACATTTACCAGCTGCGGCGCCCAAGGCCTCCACAGCTACAGAAGCGGACACTGAAGTAGAATGAATGTGAAGAGGCTCACCTCGGGTCACGCAAAGCACAGCAGGGATTAAAATGCAGACTTTGAATCTCCGGCCCACAGCTCAGCCTGTCAATCCGGCCTCCATGCCGAGGGGAGTGGCGGCTGCTGCCTCCTTTGATTGATTGTGCGTCTAGTCCACCTGCTTCTGGACCCGGTACCCAGAGCTTGGATGGGGCACACGGAAGGAGTCTCATGGGAAGGAGGCAGGCTGCAGAAGCTGACCTTAGGCTCAAGGTCACACCTCCCTTTCAAACCCAGCAGGTGATGAGGAGTTTTGTTGCTTATTTATGAAGGAATCTGCAGAGGCACCAGTTTCCTCCGAGGCGAGGCGTGAGAGACAACAAGCAGGGATTCCAGCTCAACACACGCATTTCGAGGAGCCCTGTTGCCCGGAGAGTCTGTGCTGTGCAGGTGGGAACCACGCCCACTCGCTAGAGGCCAGTGCTTTGACATTTCAAAACCCAACTCCTCTTCAGTATGACTAAACACACACATATATAAGAAAGCGAACCCCATGCCGTATCTGTGGAAAGCCCACACTTGGGAGAAAATGGCAAACACGCTGCCTTTCTCCTTTCACTGAAAATGCAGAGTGAGGGAACATCCTGAATTTTAAGTTCTGTTTGCTTTGTCATCAAGGCAATTGGGGAGGATCATGGGTTTTCATTCACACCTGGGCCTCTGTAGAGTCCCTGCAGAACTTTCCAGAACTTTTGCACTGAGCAGGACCCCTTGTCTGTGAGGAAGGGCTCTGTGGATAGGTGTAGATGGAGTGGGACTGGTGCTCAACAGACACTAAAATTGAGCCATCAAGGAGCCCTTGGGCCCCCTGGGTACCCTGGCTCCAGTGTGACCTTCTTTCCTCCTGTCACTAAAACAAAGCTCTAAAATGTCAGCTCTCAAAACTATGATGCAGGTGCCAGCATTGTGGCACAGCCAGTTAAAGCCCCAGCCTGTGGCGCTGGGATCCCATATGAGTGCTTGTTCGAGTCCTGGCTGCTCCACTTCCAATCCAGCTCCCTGTTAATTCACCTGGGAGAGCAGCATAAGATGCTCCAACTGCTTGGGCCCCTGCACCCACATGGGAGACCTGGAAGAAGTGCCTGGCTCCTGGCTTTGGATCAGCCCAGCTCTGGCCGTCACAGTCATTTGGGGCGTGAATCAGTGGATGGAAGACCTCTCTCTTTCTCTCTGTCTCTACCTGTCTCTGTAATCCTGCCTTTCAAATAAATAAAATAAATATTAAAATAAAAAAACAATGGTGTAGCCAGTGGTTTCAGATTCCAATTTACTTTCCATGTTTGTCGTGATTCCTGGAAATATTTTATGGACTTAGTCATTGGCATAGTCATGCTTAATTTAAGAAACCTCACAGCCCCTTATTACAGTCTTAAACAAGGTAATAGGATCAACTGAATACAAACTGATGAGAGGAGTTACTTTCAGAAGGCCAGGAATTATTGGCAGAGCGGGTGTCCCCAGGTCATGAAATTGTCAGAGGCACAAGAATATTAAAGTACAACATTAACATGATCATAAATAAACATTCAAAGATGATTATGATAAGAAACAATGCTTTATGGTAACTTTTGCAGTTACTATAAATCAGAGCATCATAAAATCATAAATCTGGCAATAAACTTAAAAGGCTATCTTAACTCTAAGGATAGGAGTCAGAGGTCCCTAGTGATACCAAACATGTCTATAATTTGTATTTTAAAAATGTTACCATAAATAGAACTATCTTAGACCTAATAATAAATTTGAAAATGGAAATTTTCATGGAAATCTTGGAATTGGAATTCTCCAGTGATAAAAAATTATTTATTTTCCTCTATTTGTATTTCTCAAACATAACATCCAAAGTAATTGTGATGCTGAATGTATGTGGTAAATGTTTAAATGAAACATTAGAGTTAAATTATTCATAAGTCCTACATTATAATACCAATTAAAATGTTTCAGACTTAGAATTAATTTTTTTTTTAAGATTTACTTATTTATTTGAAAGGCAGGATTACAGAGAGCCAGAGGCAGAGAGGGAGAGAGAGGTTTTTCCATCAGCTGGTTCACTCCCCAATTGGCTGCAACAGCAGGAGCTGCACAGATCCAAAGCCAGGAGCTTCCTCCAGGTCTCCCACGTGGGTGCAGAGACCCAATGACTTGGGCCATCTTCTATTGCTTTCCCAGGCCATAGCAGAGAGCTGGATCGGAATTAGAGCAGCCAGGACTCGAACCGGCGCTCATAAGGGATGGCAGCACGGCAGGCAGCAGATTACCTGCTAAGCCACAGCGCAGGGCCCCTAGAATTACTTTTAATTATTATTTTAATGTAATTCACAAAGGAGTTAGTTTTCTTCTTCTTATATTAAGAGCTGCACATATTGTTCTAAGAGTTGCCTGGGAGCCCGAGCCTAATGGCTACCCAGCTCTGAGCTACTTCCTCCTAACCGTAGCATTTAAACTGATGCCCTTGCCTGCCTTCCATGCCTTTATAGAAAAGACAAAGTAGGAAAAAATGCAACAGTGAGTAACTAGTTTTGCTTTGCCTAAAAGTATTTCATGTGTAATCCTGTCTTATTTAAAATACCACCAAACATACGTTTGTACATTGGACTATAATTATTCTCATTTACAGATGAGAAAACTAAAGCCTTATGGGGTTAAATGAATTGAGTTCACGCAGTATATATGACATCAGAGCCTGAAAGTCTCAATCAGTACCACATAGTGCTCCACACACGCTTACAGGTATGTAACGCACATTAAAAGGAGCATGTTGGATCGTCTGTACCGTTCATTCGTATAGCATTTCATGCTCTCGTCTTCTCATTCAGCAGATAGCCATTGAGTACTTTCTAGCCGTGGGACAACACGAGGTGCTGGGGATTTATCAATGAACAAAACAGGCATGATCCCGGTTCTCAGGGAATGGGAGAGATGGATGCTGTCCAAATAACTACATGAATAAACGACCTGATTACACACTGGATATGTGATTGGAGGAAGTCTAGAGAGCTGTGAGGGTCTGCAGAAAGATGTAGTCCTGAGCCTGGGAGGGCAGGGGGGTCCCTCCTGAAGGGGTGATCCTGAAGCTAGAGGAGGTGGCCTTCAGGGAGAGAGCAAACACAAGGCCGGCTCCTGGATGTTCATCACCAAACCACAGCTTTGTCCTCCTACCCAACCCTGATACTACTGTCATTCAGAAATTCCTGTTCTTGCTTCAAGTGTCAACATGGAAAATCTACCTCCAGATACTTGTTGAAACTTTCAGGCAAAGCTCAGCTGTGTTTGACGCTTACTTAGTGGATTCCTTTTCTGTTCCCTTCCAGCTATCACCAACCATCACCATTTTCCTTCCTCTTTTGTGTGTAACTTCTCACAGCCGGACATCATCTCTGACCAGGAGTTTCGCCGCCACCTTCCTGCCTTCAGTGTTGTCAAATTATTTGTCTCTGCTGCTGTCAGGATGCTGTCTATAAGACACAGATTTAACCAAGAGCTTTCCATTCTCGCTTTGCCAGCTCCTCTTCATGAAGCTGAGCTAGGTACCCTTATCCAGGGCGTCTCTGCACGTGTCTTTCATACGGCATATTGGGGCCAGGAGCATGATTTAGCTTGTGTACACAGGGTCAGGCAGGGAAAGACAGAAATATCCAGAATCCAATAAGATGATGTGTACAGTGCTCAAGTGTCAAAGAAAGACAAATCCCACTGACGAAGGTAGTTACAGCCTGGTGGGGATCACAGATTTCAGGGAATGGACAGAAAAGTAAGTAATGGTAGAATTTATATCCTGTAACATGGACAAGAGACCAAGCAAGTTGTCAAGTTTTGGTGTCCTCTTTACATGTCAATCAAGAGACCTCATTGTCCCTCATCAAAGTAGCATCAAGAATCTTGTCCCAGGGCTGTCTTAGCTCTTCAGGAAACTTCAGTATACTTGCTTGGAATGTGATGGCAAAATCGTTTCTTTAAGGGGTAAGTTGGTGGTTTTCTTTAAGCTCTGGGAACACATAGCCTCGCATATTTACATGTTAAAAAAATCAATCCAATATTAAGATTTTTAGGTAAATTTGGGATTAATATGGATATATTTGAATACTTGGAAATTCAAAAGGAGTGAGGACAGTTCAATATGTAATAGAATATCATTCTATTTTCACATTTTAACTTAAAATGCAAAATTAAGTTAGTTAAATTGACATGATTTTAATTTAAAAATATAAGAGAACATTAAAGTTGCAAACAACATGGAAAGATTTTATTTATTTATTTATTTTTTAATTTTTATTTTTGACAGGCAGAGTGGACAGTGAGAGAGAGACAGAGAGAAAGGTCTTTCTTTTGCCGTTGGTTCACCCTCCAATGGCCGCCGCGGTAGGCGCGCTGCGGCCGGCGCACCGCACTGATCCGATGGCAGGAGCCAGGTGCTTATCCTGGTCTCCCATGGGGTGCAGGGCCCAAGCACTTGGGCCATCCTCCACTGCACTCCCTGGCCACAGCAGAGAGCTGGCCTGGAAGAGGGGCAACCGGGACAGGATCGGTGCCCCAACCGGGACTAGAACCCGGTGTGCCGGCGCCGCAAGGCAGAGGATTAGCCTAGTGAGCCGCGGCACCGGCATAACATGGAAAGATTTTAAAAAGGTATATGGTTTTACTAGATCTAGGAGAATAATGTGGGGGCTTGAGCTGTGGCATAGCAGTCAAGCTGCCACCTGCAGTACCAACATCCCATATGGACGCTGGTTTGAGTCCCGGCTGCTCTAATTCTGATCCAGCTCTCTGCTATGGCCTGGGAAAGCAGTAGAAGATGGCCCAGGTGCTTGGGCCCCTGTAGCCTTGTGGGAGACCAGGAAGAAGCTCCTGGCTCCTGGCTTCAGGTTGGTCCAGCTCTGGCCATTGTGGCCATTTGGAAGACTCTCTCTCTCTCTCTCTCTCTCTCTCTCTGTCTCTCTCTCTTACTCTCCACCTCTGCCTCTCTGTAACTCTGCTTTTCAAATAAATAAATAAATAATAAATATTTTTTTTAAAGAGAGTAATGTGGGTACTTGGGAAACTCTTGCTTATATACCAGATAATTGAAGCATTTAAAAATTGAGTATATTATTTTTATAGAAAAGGGGCCAATGTTGTGGCATAGCTGGTACAGCAATGCAAATGAGTGATGGTTCAGGTTCTGGCTGTTCCACTTCGATCCAGCTCCCTGGTAATGTGCCTGGGAAAGCAGCAGAGGATGACCCAAGCGCTTAGGCCCCTGCACCCATGTGGGAGACCTGGATGAAGCTCCTGGCTCTTGGCTTTGGCTTGGCCAGGCCCTGGCAGTTGCTGCCTTCTAGGGAGTGAACCAGCAGATACAAAATCTCTCTCGGGCTCTCTCTCTCTCTCTTTCTCTCTGTAGCTCTGACTTTCAAATAAATGAATAAGTCTTTATAAAAGTTTAAAACATTTAAGGGGAGAGAGTCTGGGGGCCAGCCGTAAGGGAAGATGGAGCCGCGGGTGGGGAACACGTCCAAGTCAGACATCGGCAGGAAGTGGGACCAGTGCATGGCGGATGCGGTCGTGAAGATAGGTACTGGTTTTGGATTAGGAGTCGTTTTCTCACTTACCTTCTTTAAAAGAAAGTCGTGGCCTTTAGCCTTCGGTTCTGGCATAGGCCTGGGCATGGCCTATTCCAACTGTCAGCACGACTTCCAGGCGCCCTACCTCCTGCATGGGAAATACGGCAAAGAGCAGGAGCAGTGCCGCACACCGAGAGCGCCCCGGAGGGAGGGAGGAACCCCGCTCGCTCCTCAGGAACACCGCGGCGCCCCAGAGCTGCCGCCACGCTTCCAACTCCAGCGCTCTGCTGTGTCCGAAACCAGCCTGTTTCTTGTTTTGTATTTTCTCTCTGGAAATTGTAAGGAGATGGTCTTAAGAGAAATAGTTAAATAGGAAGCCAAAAAAAAAATTTTAAGGGGATTTAATAAGAAGATAAATATTTCTTGAAAGTGGCTATAAAAATGTATTGGATGTATAAATGGAATAGCAATTTTTTTAACTTGAACCTAAGAACATAAGGGAAAATTAGACTTTTGAGGGGGCACATTTTTAAGTTTGATAACTCAAGTATTAATTTTTAAGTCCCTGCAAAGACCAGAAAAACTCAAATTGAGAGTTGTAATTATCAGTGATTTATCAACCTTCCCCCTTATGCTGTGAGCTCCTTGAAAGTAAGGGTCAAGTTTCACCAAAATGATATTTTTTTAATTAATATGGCTTCCTCATTAACTATTTCACCTCGTTCATCAGCTGGCTGACCTCCTGTTTCAGTCTGTGCTTATATACAGCAGGATTGAATATTAAGTTAATAGAAATATTATTTTATTCAGCAGGCTGTAAGACACAAGTGGTCTAGAAGCTAGCTTGATTTAAGAATTTGGTCAGAACCTGTGGGAAGTGTTTTGAACTTGATACACTGTAGGTACAAGTCTGTCCTGGAGGAACAGCCCATGTCCTGAAGTCTGCACTAGACAGAGTTTTTGTCTACTTTATAAGTTCAGCACAATATGCTAGATTGGGGCAAATAAACAACACACAAAAAACCTGAGCTCCATTTCCAGCCCTCTTCAATGAAATGCCCCACATAACCAGTGGTTTTCACGGACTATATGGTTTTATACTACTGACATCTGTGGCAAAACCTTTAATTGAGGGAAGGTTGCCTTTAAAATTCAGCATCAGAGCTCATCTGGCCACCGCACTGTCTAGTACACAGTGGGGCTTCCACTACCCCACTGTTCACGAGAGCCAGTTCTGAGTAACTATAGCAAACGTGATGCCTGTCTGTTGATTCAGCCGTGCTGTCTTGTCCAGTCTCCACTGGGACTGATCAGAGACTCCATTTACAAGAACCCTGGTGAGCTGAGCCCTCTGGAGTCACGGAACACATGGGTATAAGTAACCAGCCCACGTGAACATGAGACTCATGACCTTGGCCCAGGTAACGCTAAGTAACCAGCAGCAGGGTGACTGCCAGCGCCGGACATGGGAGCCGAGTCACGGGAGATGGCAGGGTGTGGCTTGGGCAGCCGCTCCGAAGCCAAGGGCATGTGGCCCGTGCTGGGCTTTGTGGGCAGGATGTGTGCAGGGGGCCCGGCAGCTGCGCTGTCCAGCACAAGTGGGACAGCTGCAATGAATGGGCCACAGAGCCACCTCAAAGACACACTGTGCTCGACTTCAAACACACAGCCTTGCGTCAGGCAGCTGAGAAACAGCAGCAGCAGCAGTGGCCGTGGCCATGGAAACAAACGGACGCCTGAGCCTTGCGCAGAGCAGGCCAGCAGGCAGGGCTGCCCGGGACTGTGGTAGCGCAGCTGCAACTGCCAGCCCAAAGGGTCTGTGTGTAAACGGGGGCTTCTGCTCACGCAGGGGTTTTCTCAAGCTCAGTTGGAGTAGGGGCCACCTCCAAAACCCCTTTGCGTTGTGTCTCTGAGAGCCTGCGGGCAATTTAGGGGTGTTCCTCCTGTACTTGCCTGCACTGGAATGCCTTCCAACTTGGCCTCCAGCTCTGGAGCCATGCACTTGAGTGGGCAGAGCCGGCTCCCTGCTCTCCCGGAGTTCTCTGTCCCCTGACTCTGCCTGACGGCACTGTTGCCCTTTCCACCCAAACCAACGTCTTCAGCAGGAGCCAGCATCCCGGAGACATCCACATTTATTGCCTCTCTGACTGCCTTCTGGCAGGTAGTGGACATTTGTAGGAGTAAGGCACAGCGGTTAGCCACTGAGAATGTATTGGATTGAATTTTGTTAGATTTCAGTGTATGCCTATCCTGTGTCTTAGTTGTTGCTTTTTGCTGTGTTTATACCCACATACACACCCACCCACCCCCACACACATGTATGTATTTTGAAAGTCAGAGTTGCAGAGAGAGAGAGAGAGAGAAGTCTGTCCTCCATCCGTTGGTTCACTCCCCAGAAGGCCACAACAGCCTGGGCTGGTCCAGGCCGAAACCAAAAGTCAGGAGCTTCATCCAGGTCTCCCATGTGAGTGGCGGGGCCCAGTAATTGGGCCATCCCCTGCTCCTTTCCCAGGCCATTAGCAGGAAGTCGGGTAGGAAGTGGAGCAGCTGGGATACGAACCTGCACCCATATGGGAAGCCAGTGTCTCAGGCATGGGCCTCGCCAGCAACGCCACAACAGTGACCCCATAGTATTTATGTTAACATTCAGCACTGTATCCCTGCAGGCTGAATTGGTTGGCTGTTTAGCTGGAGGGCTCACCACTATTTTTCTTTACAATTCTTTTTATTTTGTTTAAGGAATACAACTTCATGAATTTAATATATACAGGGCTCACTACTCTTCTGAAGATGCATCAGGTACTTCCTCCCAGTCCTTAGCACTTTATTTTTCCTTGATACCATCTCCAAGAGCACCACTGAAAACAGCCATAGTTTGGAACACATTTTTCTTTTCTTTTCTTTTCTTTCTTTTTTTTTTTTTTTTTTTTTGACAGGCAGAGTGGATAGTGAGAGAGAGAGACAGAGAGAAAGGTCTTCCTTTGCCGTTGGTTCACCCTCCAATGGCCACTGCGGCCAGCGCATCGTGCTGATCCGAAGACAGGAGCCAGGCACTTCTCCTGGTCTCCCATGCGGGTGCAGGGCCCAAGGACTTGGGCCATCCTCCACTGCCTTCCCGGGCCATAGCAGAGAGCTGGCCTGGAAGAGGGGCAACCGGGATAGAATCCGGCGCCCCAACCAGGACTAGAACCCGGTGTGCCGGCGCTGCAAGACGGAGGATTAGCCTGTTAACCCACGTCGTCGGCCGGAACACATTTTTCATATTGAGGATTTTTTTTCCCTACATGATTACAGTTTGTTGGCCAAGCAGATGATCTTGAGCAGTTCCTTAGCAATGTCTCCCAAGTTCAGAGGGCTCATCCATGATGAACTTCCAGAGAAAACTGGGTTGGCCGTGTTGAATACATAATGTGATCTCTAAGAGTGAATGTTTAGGGGAGACTAAAACAGCCACTGCCCAGTGGCGTTTTTAAAACTGGCACTGGATGTTTGAAAGGAAAAACAAGATCTTCAACTTCCCAAGGAACTGAGCAAAGAAAATGTACGGGTCAGATGCATCTGGTGCCACGTACAGAGTTTCCAGTGTTACTCCAAGCTAGTTTCCAAATTCACTTCTTTTTTTTATCACTGTCATTGTCACTGCTAATTCTTTCCTTTTTAAACACTGAAATTTCTTAGTGTCTTTATTTGAATCCCAGCTCCTACCCTCTTCCCTCTCTCCTGGTGATACTATGCACCAATCTGAAATGTTCAGGTCTATGCCTGCACCCAGTTCATGCTTTGCACACTCTGTCCCCTTTGTCGAGAGAAGTCTGATATTTTGTTAGAATTTAGAGACACAAAGCACAAAGAACTGATTCCAAATAATTAAAGCTAAGTGGTACCACTCTGGTCACTTTCTTTTTTTTTCCCATCTTAGCCATTTTTAGAAGTACATTGAGTGGCTGGCGCCATGGCTCACTAGGCTAATCTTCCACCTGCAGCGCCGGCACCCCAGGTTCTAGTCCTGGTCGGGGCACCGGATTCTGTCCCGGTTGCCCCTCTTCCAGGCCAGTTCTCTGCTGTGGCCCGGGAGTGCAATGGAGGATGGCCCAGGTTCTTGGGCCCTGCACCCCATGGGAGACCAGGATAAGCACCTGGCTCCTGGCTTCGGAGCAGCACGGTGTGCCAGCCACAGTGCACCGGCCGCGGCGGCCATTGGAGGGTGAACCAATGTCAAAGGAAGACCTTTCTCTCTGTCTCTCTCTTTCACTGTCCACTCTGCCTGTCAGAAAAAAAAAAAAGAAGTACATTGGGTGACATTAAGTACTTTCATAATATGTACCTTTGACATCCAAACATAGAAATTTTCATCATTCTAAGTAGAAACTCCATACCCTTTAAGCAATAACTCCTCTTCCTCCAGCCCATGATAATCTCTGTCCTTTGTGTGGTTCTGAATTTACCTATTTAGGTATCTCATATAAGTGGAGTCATACAATATTTGTCCCTTTGCTCTTAGCATAATGTCATCATAGTTTATCCATGCTGTAGCGTGTGATAGAACTGAATTCCTTTTTATGGCTGAATACTATTCCATTGCGTGTATATATACCACATTCTGTGTATCCAGCCATGTGCTGATGAACAGCTTGTTCCCATCTCCTGGCTAATGTGACTAACGCTGCCATATCTGGCTGCTTGTTGAAGATCTTGCGCACTCCTTAGAGCAGTAGCAAAAGCATAAACTTACTGGAACCCAAAGTCTTTTTCCCTGGCCTGCCCCAGAGACTGTGCTGACTTATCACCCTCTTACCTCTCAGCCCTCAGTCTCTCCCTGCCTGTCTATCTACTTGGCTACAAGATGAGAAACCAGTAGGATCACCAGTAGGACCTACAGCCACGACAGCCTCACCATACTCTTCACACTCAGTGTTCTTAACTATGCAATACTGGAAAGATGGGCACAAATACAGTTTTGGAGCCCACTTCCTAGAGCGCAGACTGTGGGAGCGATTGTGCATGCGTGTGTACACATGTGTACGTGTGTGTGTTGTATGCTTCTCAATAGGGACAATGACATCATTGTCTGCTATTTGCATTCTATACACTAAAGCAAGGGATTCTATGTCTCTGTGGAGTTGGGAAAAGAACTGTCACCAGGGCTAAGTGCTGTCCTTTGGCCTACGGTGTTGTGGGTGGCCTGAGCAAAGACTGTGGCCCAAGGTTTGCCAGAAGATAAGGGAATGAATAGGAAGGTAGGGGCCTGTGCTGAACTTACGCTCAAGGCCTTCCAAAAAGAGGCCTCAGAAGCATATTTCTTCCTCGGTTAATTAAGCACAGACAGGGAATTTATGGGGAAATGTGTGGCAACCAAGCAGCCATTTTCCATTTTTTTCTTACCTATGGCCATGGCAGAAGAATGTGGGGGGAGCCCGGCTGCCCATAAATAGTCTGGCGCCGGCTTAGCAGAGACAATTCCTTTCACAATCACAGCGTTAGCATGTGCTAAAAATGACAATGCCATCCAGTGTCAATAGTTCCAGGGAGACCCGTCATTCCTGGTTACAGCAATCAAGCCGCTGGTGGGTGGCCTCTGCTAGCGGCTGCCTTCATTCTCATTCATTGTGCTTATGGGAGGCTCTGTGCACTCTGGAGCTCTCGGGCATTTTGAAAGCCTTTCATGCATTGGAGTGGCCCGACATTCATATTTATATCTCTTGCTCAAATGGCAATGGCGATGGAATCTCTAAGCTTGGGATCCTCATCTTTTGTGTGGTCGAGGTCACACCCCATGTCAATGGGAATTGTAATAGACCCTGAGAACACTGAGCCGTCATAACTCAACTCTGCAATCCAGATTCCACTTGGATGCTTAAAGCCCTGTCTCTTGATTAAAAGTCAAGTCTAGAATAGACTTGAACAAAGATAGTTTGAGTTTACCACTGACACTTGATTTGTCACCTTTAAAACATATCAATTCTCTGTTGCATTTATAAGCAAGTTTGGGTTTCTCTGAAGCAGAAACATGGGCATCACTCCCAACTCCTTCTCCTTTGGTCTCTTTATATGTAGTGGGTCATCAATTCTGTTTTATTCTATTGATGAAGTATCTTTCGATCCCATACCCCCATCCGCATCCTAACCCCATAGGCTTGCTCCTCTCCATTCTGTCCTCAATATGGCTACCAGAATAAAATTTCCACCATACATTCCCACCAGACCATGCCAAGTTCCCCACAGCCTTCAGAGTAGGTAGCAACATCCTTAGTATATCCTGGAAGAGGCTTCGTCATTGGTCCTTGTCCCGCTCACCTGCCCATCTCATTGTCTCCCTGTTCTCATGCCCTTCCCACCCTTGCTTTCAGCCACATTGCTGAAGTGGCCTTGCTCCCTGCCGGCTCCCTGTCGTGCTGGTATGGGAGGGTGTGTACTCCTCTTCTCTTGGCTAACGTCTATCTGTCCTTGCAAACTCAGGTGTTCCTCCCAAAGCATTTCATTTAGAGCCCCCTGAGGCTGACTCAGACACCCCTCCTTATTCTGCTGTGTGACCCCTGAGTGCCTTGCATGCCTCCCAGCTGCATAACCCCAGGACTGCCCTCGCTGGTTTGCTGATCCAAGCTTCCCACTTGCAGTCTCCCTTCCTTCTCTGGATCCCTGAGTCTCCACAAGGGTGGGCTGCAAAGAATGTGAAAGTGACTTCTGAAAAAACTATGAAACCAACACTACTAAATCACGTTGCAAATAGTCCTTTGAGGTGGTAGTGTACATCAAGAGTCTGAACCCATTTGAGTAATGCACAGCTTCCTGGCGTCCCTGGAAATCGTATGAGGCACCGTGGACATTCTAACCAGGAGGCTTGGAGAGGCGGCATCCAACGGCCCCTTGCTAAGCAGTGGTGAGGGAAGGACAGGGCAGGCGCTACCTGTTGGTTTGTTTGTTTTCCTTTACGATTCGTTTGCCACCTCCCTGGTAAGAAGATGAGCAGTGGCTTCAGGACCCTTCCCTCCTTCAAGCCCATGGAGGGCTCGCGTGAGAGAGTCACAACGGGGCCCTCCACAGCAGGAAGGGATTGGTATATTTGGAGTTGATTCTTTTTTTTTTTTTTTTGACAGGCAGAGTGGATAGTGAGAAAGAGAGACAGAGAGAAAGGTCTTCCTTTTTGCCGTTGGTTCACCCTCCAGGCGCATCTCGCTGATCCGAAGCCAGGAGCCAGGTGCTTCTCCTGGTCTCCCATGCGGGTGCAAGGCCCAAGCACTTGGGCCATCCTCCACTGCCTTCCTGGGCCATAGCAGAGAGCTGGCCTGGAAGAGGGGCAACCGGGATAGATCCGGCGCCCCAGCCGGGACTAGAACCCAGTGTACCCGCACTGCAAGGCAGAGGATTAGCCTATTGAGCCGGCCTGGAGTTGATTCTTAAAATAGAACTCCCCATTGTTCCCACAGGTATTTGTCTTGCTTGTTTTCTGTGGCTGTCACAAAACACCCAAGACTGGGTAAGTTAGAAAGAAGAGAGGTTTGCTTTGGCTCACGTTTCTGGAGGCTGGGCCGGTTTCAGCATCTGCGCAGCTTCTGGGGAGAGCGCCGTGCAGCTCCAGGCAGGGCAGAAAAGCCCCAGGGCAAGCAGGCACTTGCAGAAGGGAGGAGACGAGGCAGGTGGATGCTTTATAACAACCCTCTCTCAAGAACTGATCCAGCCTCGAGAGAAGGCCATTAATCCCTCTTAACAGCCTAACAACCTCTTACAGGTCCCCGCCTCCCTATACCACTACATTGGCAACCAAATTTCAGCATAGCTTTGGTAAGGACAAACCACTGCCTATGAGAGTGCTGCTTTAGTTGGCCACCTTGTGAATAATGAAAAGGTATTCTTCCCCAGTTTCTTCTTTTTTTAATTTTTTTTTGACAGGCATAGTGGACGGTGAGAGAGAGAGAGAGACAGAGAGAAAGGTCTTCCTTTGCTGTTGGTTCACTCTCCAATGGCTGCCATGGCTGGCGCGCTGCGGCCGGCGCACCGCACTGATCTGAAGGCAGGAGCCAGGTGCTTCTCCTGGTCTCCCATGCGGGTGCAGGGCCCAAGCACTTGGGCCATCCACCACTGCACTCCCGGGCCACAGCAGAGAGCTGGCCTGGAAGAGGGGCAACCGGGACAGAATCCGGCGCCCCGACCCGGGCTAGAACCTGGGGTGCCGGTGCCGCAGGCGAAGGATTAGCCTATTGAGCCATGGTGCCGGCTCTTTTTTTAATTGTTAAAAAATTGTTTATTCAAGAGGCGGAGAGACAGACAGCTAGAGAGCTCCCATCTGCTGTTTCATTCCCCAGATGAAAGGTCAGGGCTGGGCCAGGGCCAGGGCCAGGGTTCGGGAACTCAGTCCAGGTCTCCGCATGAGTGGCAGGAACCCAATTCCTTGAGCCTCCCCTGGTCTCCTGCATTCTACATTAACAGAGAGCTGGAGTCGGGAACTGGACCAAGCACTCTGAGATGGGTATGGCGTGCATCTTAACCTCTGTCTTACCAACCAGGCCAAATGCCTGTCCCTCTTCCTCAATTTCTGAGATTCAGTTTGTGATTTGGATGAGTGAAAGTTTAAGGAGAGAGAATAGAATAAATGGGATTTTCCTGAAACCCAGGCAGGTGATTTCTCAGTCTCTTCCTCATACAGCTCCTTGGGGCCTCCCAGGTAAAGTGCACACTGGCTCCTGGCGGCCTTTCTTGGTCTTTTAGATGACCATTGTTTAAGCCTCACATGGATGTTTGCAAGATTATTCAAGTGGTTTCCCACAATTTATTTCAAGCATTGACTGTAGGTGGCTTCAGGAATTTTAAGTAGCATGTAAACTACAGACCACCTGCCTAAATGTACCATATCCAGCATTGGTTTATATTCTAACAAGATGGAATAAGGCATAGTTCTTGAACTGCTGCCAGCTCCCCAGAAGGGCCCTGGGTATGTCGGAAACGCCCCCCAGAGGCCCTCCCAGTGCTGTCCAGAGTGGCTGGCCTGCATTGCAAGCTCCCGGACTTGTTCCTGCCTCCCAGAAGGGTCTGCCCAAAGAATCTTCCTGAGATACTTTCCTAGATTTAACAATGGACCACGAAAAACATAATCTGAGAATTTTTTTTTGAAAGCCTAAGGATATAAATGACCAAGTCTCTTCTAGAACCTGCTTGTCCTCCTTCTCCAGTGTTGTGAGCTCTGACTCACTTCCCCCCCCAGATAGGATTTCCTCCTGTGTATACTCCCAGTGCAAAGGGATTCTTTGAATGCCTTTGCCATTACCCCTGGTTCTTCAGTTCAAATTTCTTAGCATTCTTAGGCTCTGATGAATGTGTTTCTTGCCAAATGATACCATTTTCCTATCTTTCAGCATCGCTCACACTGGCCTTGCCCCCGGGGTGGTTCCTGGAGATTGGTCACCCAGCACCATTTGCAGGTGTCCCTGGGCATAGGTGCTGTTGTCTCACACCCGAGGGAGTGCCATCATCAGGTGCTTGCTCTCCTAGGCCTCACTCCCAAGTCCCAGGCACCTCGAAAAGTGAGCAAAGTCCCTGAGAGGCCATAGAGCTCTCCCATTCTGGATCACACTTTGATGGAGCCTTCTCATAGGATCCACACTGAGTGGAACTTTAGACCCAAGTAAATGCTCTCAAAGAGGCAGGCTGTGCGCTCCAGACACCTGTTCCTGCCAATTAACCATGCAGAAATAAGAATACCAATTGTATGCATGCAGTCACATTGATGATCTATTGCTATTTCTTCCTGAGCATTATGGTAAGGCACTGGGCCTTTTTTTTTTTTTTTTTTTGGTGTTTTTGTGAGTGTAAGCATTGATGATGATAATAATTATGTTAAAGAGGTACATTATTTTGATTAAACATTATACTATTTTGCTATGGTAGACAGAGACCATGATAATGAATAGGACTGAAAGGACAATAAAGTTGGCACATGAAGAGAGTTAATGGGGAGAGGGTCCCGGGGAAGGTTTGAGGAGGAGGCAGGATCCAGATCACGGTGGTCATTTAAGCCTAATTAGAAGGTACCAGAGGCCTTTGGGCAAGAGAGTCACATAATTTGCATTATGCTTTAGCCCTGTGCAAGATGGACAATAGAGGGAAAGAAGGGAGGCAGAGAAACAGGAGCAACAGAGAGATGATGAGAGCTGATGGCAATTGAGACTACATCCAGTGCTCCAGTGGAGATGTGGTCAGTTTGGGTATATATTTTGGAAGTAGCACCAATGGGACTTATTCATGAATTGGTTGCAGATTTCAAAGAAATGAGAAGAATCAGTAGTGACTCTGAGTCTGAGCAGTTGGGTGGACAGTAATGATATCCACTGAAAGGGGTAAGGTTCAGTTGAAATGGGGAGAAAGTGATCAAGGGGAAGAAAAAAAATAAAAGGTTCAATATTAACACTGTTGACTCGGAGACGCCTACTTGTCATCTCGGTGGGGGTGTTAAGTTGGCCCCTGAGCATGGGAGTCTCAAAGGAGCCCAGAGGATTGTGAGGGCTGGATAAATAAATGGCACGAAAATATATCTTAAATCTACAGGACTGGATGGGATTGCCTGGGGAGAATGTAGTTAGACTAGAAAGTCAAAAACAAGAGTCCTGGCATCCACATATTTGGAGAGAAGTGAAGAGGAATAGCCTTAGAGCCAACGATGTCAGAGGACAACCAGGCTACCAGAGCATCTGGAAGTCCAGAGGAGAAAGCAGTCCCGGAACGGGGGTGGTGACTCAAGTGAATGCTACCCAGGGGAGGTGGGCAGAGAACTGATACCTGGCTCTGGCATCAGCAGCCAGGATCAAAGCTATTTCAGTGCAACAGAATAGCTTGATTGCACCGGCTTTAGGAGAGACTGGGAGAAGAAATGGAGACAATGAGGGATAATCATCACTTCAAAGATCTTCCTATCAGGGGAAGCACAGAATCAAGGTTGGAGTTGGACTGGGAAGAGGAATCAAGAGACTTTGTTTTTAACATGGATGATTTTGATGCATGCTTGTTTGCTGATGGAAATGAATAGGAGGCCGCGAGAAATGAGGGAAGGAAGAGAATGAGGAAATAATTGCAGGTGCAAAGTCCTTAGGAAGAGCACAGGGAATGAGGTTTAGACCATCAGCGGAGGAGCTGGTCTTCAACAGAAGCAGGCACAAATCCATTTAAAAAGAAAGCAGAGGGACAGGCGCCGCGGCTCACTAAGCTAATCTTCCGCCTGTGGCACCGGCACTCCATGTTCTAGTCCCAGTTGGGGCGCTGGTTCTGTCCTGGTTGCTCCTCTTCCAGTCCAGCTCTCTGCTGTGGCCCGGGAAGGCAGTGGAGGATGGCCCAAGTGCTTGGGCCCTGCACCCGCATGGGAGACCAGGAGGAAGCACCTGGCTCCTGGCTTCAGATTGGCGCAGCGTGCTGGCCGTAGCAGCCATTTGGGGGGTGAACCAACAGAAAAGGAAGACCTTTCTCTCTGTGTAACTCTGCCTGTCAAAAAAAAAAAAGAAAGAAAGAAAGAAAGAAAGCAAGCAAGCAAGCAGAGGTTCCAGTTCAGCTATGTTCAGTTCTCGAATTCCAGCGAACAATAAGTGGATAAGTAGGTTAAGCAAGTACTGTGATGGAGAAACAGAGGCACAGTTCTTAAGGGCATTTGCAAAAGAATATGTGTATGCTGGGCCAGGAATCTAAGCCAAGAAGGAAGGGAGAATATATACATGGGGAAGGGGGGTGGGCGGGGTGGTAAGGGTGAAGCGATAATGAATTGGGAGAAGAGGGAAGTGTGTCAGCTGTCCATCGGTCACGCTAGTGTCATAGTCCTGCTGTAGGAGGTAACAGAAAATCAACAGCAAAGCTCTACGGTCACCAAACTGAGATCCGGGCGGCTGTGCACTAGTTGTTGATGACAAAGACTAAGGCACGGCAGAGAGAGGATGTATCTGGTTTCTAGAGGACAAGATTGTTCGAGCAAAGGAGATCAGGGAACTAGGAGGCCAGGGTGTGGCTGGATCACCAATGTGGAGGAAGAAGCTCAGGAACGAGGACTGTGGGAGAAAGGATCGGTGAGCCATGGTGCCAAAGTCATCGCTGGGTGGGAGGAGAACCTGGGGGTCGGTAGGCTCGTGACACGAGAAGGAGCCAGGAGCCATGGAGCAGTTTGATGATGTTTTTAGGAGGGTTTTGAAGAAGCAAAGGGAGCCAGGATCCCCACTGCATTGCCAACGTTACTAGTATGCTGGGTATAGAATAAAAACAGCAGCACCAGAGAGGCACGGGGGAAGCAGAGTCCTCAGAGCATTGTCTGGGACTCATGAAATCACGAAGCCAATGGAACTTTCAGATGGAGCAAGAAGAAAAGTTGCAGATGTTTCTTAACATTTACTAAGACCACTGCAGTGGGCTAGTGGGAACATACTCTGACCTTTTGCTCCAGTCTTTGCTGGTGGTTAGGTTGAGATGGAAATCTTTCCCACATTCCACAGACTCTGCCTTGTTTGTATTAGGAAGGTTCAGCCAGCTCAAGCCCGTCGTCACCCTATGTAAGTGAACGTGTCAGGAGACCAAATGACTCCGAAAGATTCACCATAATAAACTGTGTCGCAAGGATGTCTCCAGAACACTGGAATGTGGCTCAGTGTGCTGTAGCCCAGCAGCAGGCTGCCATCAAAGTAAAGAAACAGCTTCTGGGTTACTGCAAGCCCTGACAGGGCCCTCTCTGCCCAGACCCCTCTTCTGGACTTGATCCTAATCGCTGTAACTCAAATACAGGTTTTCAAAGAATCTCATTTGAAAAAGGAGAAGTCCAGAAGCTGTTAGATTTGAGGCCAGAAAGTTAAATATTCTAGAAAGTCTGAATTCTTGTAACGGGAGTTAAATTCATCAAAACCATCCCTCTTTTTTTGTTTTGTAGTATTTTTGTTAGAGAAGTAATTGTTATTGCTCTTGTCTAATCTTGGACTGTGAACCCCAAAAACTGTAAGCCAAAATAAACCTTCTTCCTTAAGTCATTTCTCTCGAGTATTTGTTTTATTTATTGTTTTATTTATTTGTTTTTTGTGATGAAAATTGACAAACATAGATGAGAACTAAGTATACCTCCTTCAATAGTAAGTTGTAATGATGAGTCCATAACATATTTGACTAAAAGGAAGAAACTTCTGATTGTTTTATTCAAAGGATTTGGCCACTTGAGTCCAAATGCACACGGCGGTGTCTTGGTGGAGGGCTCTGCTTGCTCAGTAGTCATGAGGACTTTACATGAATTAGATTAGCTGATTCAGACCCACCGAGGGGTTCTGATGATGACATATATCAGTTGACTAGAACAAATTCTGCCATTACGGAAAGTGACAAGATAGCAGAATTGGGAAGCAGTATAAAAGTAGCCATCACTTGACATTTGAGCTGGATTGAAAGTGGTAGCTGGGACTCAAACTGGTGCCCAAATGGGATGCTGGCACTGCAGGTGGCAGCTTTACCTGCTACACCACAGTGTGGGCTCGGGTTTGTTCTTTTTTCAACCCCAAATAGAGCTTTGTGAAAGACCTTTGCTCATTCCGTGGACACGTAAGCCTTTGATAGCTGACTCCATTCCAAGGCAACCCCCCCCCCCAAAAAAAAAAATCCCGTGTTTCTACTCTGGTTTGGTTTCATAGCATGAGGCGGTGGCATGCCCCCCTGAATCAGATGTATGTGGTGAAACCCCCTGGTTTCTTCCCTGTTAGATGGTAACGATCATTCCCAAGTCAGGGGTTTGTGACCATCACCGAAGGCAAAGCAGTCCCAGTGCCCGACACAGAGTAACGCTCAATAGCTGTAGAACTGCTCGTGTTGGTATCTGAAACCGTCTCTTGCACTACTGTTAACAAATTTACAACTAATTCTCTACTGCTATTCTTAATTCCGCTGTAAACTAACCAAAGTGACCTCTTAAAATTTTCATTCCCAACTGATTCATAAAAATTGTACCTATCTCAGGGGAACCACGTGATGTCTCTATCCATGCATTGTGCAATGTTCAGTTCAGGGAAGAGATAATGATCTTTCCAAATATGTATCACCTCTTTCCAGTAGAAACATTCAAAATTGTCTCTTCTAGCTTTGAAAAAAAGATTCAGTGCAGTATTGTCATCTATAGTTACCCTCGTATGCAATGGAGCACCGGCACTGCTTTCTCCCATGTAGCTGTACCACAGTACCTATTCACCCTAACTTTCCCCAGCCTCGGTAGTCACCATTCTTTTTTTTTTTTATTAATAATTTATTTAAAAGGTAGAGTTATGGTGGGGGTGGGGTGGAGGGAGACCTTCATCTGCCAGCTCACATTAGCAGGGAGCTGGATTCGAAGTCGAAGAGCCAGGACTTGAACCCAGTACTCCAATACGCGGCACAGGTGTCCCAAGTGGTGGCTTTACTTGCTGCATCATACTGCCTGCCCCAAGGTGAGTTTTTGTATCATTTAATTATATTGTAAAGGCTATTGAGAACGGCTGAGGGCTTCCCTTCACTCTAGAATGAGCTCTGAGTCCCTGCCCTGGACGCACAGGCGCACAGCACGCCGCGGGATGCCGCCCTCTGTAACAGGACCCCTAGCGCTCTCCCCTTTGCCCTCTCTTGTAGTGTCTAATGTTGCCCGGGTTTCCTAGGCGCTGCGGTTATCCCCCCAGTAATACTTTCTCTCTGCTACTCCCTCTTCCCGGACCGCTGTCCTCCCAGATCAGAGCTGGCTGCTTTTCTTCCTTTAGGGCCTGGGTCTAGCCTCACTTCTCTGCAGAATCCTCTCTGGGCCAACCTCCTCCACCCCAGCCCCGGTTCCATGGAGGCAAAGTCGCCACATCAATACTGTACGTACTCGAGGTGTACGACGTGTTGTTTAATACATAGCTTCCTCGTGAAAGTCTTGCCGTGGTTAATGACGTTAACGTGCCTGGCACCTCACTAGTCAACTTTTGCATTTGTGTGTGAAGAAAACAGCTCAAGGTCTGCCCTCTTGGCGAGCTGCCCCTACGCAGTCCGTCGTTGCTGACTCCGGTCAGCATGTCTGCATTAGGTTTCCAGAATTTATCCATCTCGTAATAGCAAGTTCGTATCCTTTGACCTTAGATCTCCCATTTCTTCTGCTCTCCAACCAGCCGCTGGTAATCATCTTTCTATTCCCTGTTTCTCTCTGTTCTGTTTACATTTCCTACATAAATGACAGCAATCAACGTTTGTCTTTCTGTGTCACTTCACATAATGTCCTTCATGTTCATCTATGTTGTCCCAAATGGCAGAATCGCCTTCTTTTTTAAGGTTGAATAATATTCCATTGCATTTATGTAGACCGTGTTTTCCTTATCCATTAACAAGTTATCCATTTTCCTTATCCATAGACAAATGCTTCGATTGTTGTGTATCTTGGCTTTTGCGAATGATGGTGCACTGCATGTGGGGGTGCAGCTCTGGTTATATTCCCAGAAGTAGGACTGACCCATCTCAGCTCTGCTCTTACCCCACAAGTATTCTTCATCAGATCACTTGGCTTTACTTTTCTAACAGTTCTATCAGTATCTAAAATTATCTGCTAATTGATTTGATAACCATTTCATTTTCCATCTTCCCCTAGTAGAAAGTAAGCCCCATGGAGGTGGGATTTGGTGTTTGATAAATCATAGGTGTTCCGTACACAGCTGCCAACAAAGGATTCTGTGGAGTGAATGTGCTCAAGAATATCAGGAAATTCTTGTAGTAACCCTAAGAACAAAAAGTATATTTTAGTGAAAGCACGGGTATGTGTGGTTTTTTTTTTTTTTTAACAGATCAGAATGATAAACAAGACGAACAGTGATAGGATTTCATAATTCTAAGAAAATTAGAACGCCTTTCCGTGGAGGCCAGAGCCCCAGGAAACATTGATGGAAATGATCTGGCTTTGATGTCCCTGTGTTTAGACTAAATTAAGACCTAATGTTCACTCTCCTTTCTGGCCATGGAGTAACCCATACTCATGTGAACAATAATATGGCACAGGCGAGAAGATGAGAGGACCCCCATCATTTGTCTTCATTTCCTCAGGGTCTGATTTCTTGAAAAGACAAAAGGAATCGGAGGTCTTCCTGACCAGAGGCAGTCTGAGCTCTCCCGTGTGTCTGTCTGTCCAGGTAACCACGCAGCCTCATCCTGGGGGAGGAAGAGCCCAGACCATGAAGCAGGCCTCCTTCCAAGCTCCTTAGCTGAGAAGTTCATGGGAAGAGGCACCCATGTGTGTAGACCCGTCTTCAGCATACCGTGTCTCCTGCCCCCGACACACGCCGACCCCTGCCTTTTCAAAGGCGAAATTTGATCCATTAATGTTCTCCAGTGTTAGTTTCATAAAGCATTTGGATGGGCCCATCTTCACAAAATGAATAAAAATGAGTAAAGTCCTCAGAATCAAAGGAAAGCCAGGACTGGCTTCCAGAAGCACGAGGCAACCCAGAGAGTCCATCTGCAGCCAAACCATGCAACAGACCCAGACACAGCTTAGAGGCTGGCAGCAAGTCTGCCTGCAGGATCTGCCAAGGAGCCAGATGCTGTTGCTTCCAAAGCTTGGCATCAGGGCCCCTGATTGCCATCCAACAAAGAGGAAAAATAGGAATGATATAATGTGGTGGGATAAAACACATCCCACCTCAACCTTTTTTATTACTCACTGAAAAAAATATGGAAGATATTTATGGGAAAGTACCAATGTTTTTGGAAATATTGTACATACATTAGCTACAACACCATTTTTGCCAAATGGGAAATATATTTAAATTATGCAGTCTGCGTCTGTCTAAAAATAAATTGTCATCTTTTCTGATCAATGTATATGTCCAGGATATGGAAATGACTCTGCTAATTGAGGATGCTGTCAACCAGTGCACTTGGAAGTTACCAAGAAGGAAAGTTGTGAAGAAGTCTGCCTGTGTATGTGCATAAAATAGCAATTAATGTGGTTGTAATATAAAGTGAGTATAAGGAAGATGAGGCTTTGGAAGAGAGGAACTATCCAATGAAGGTGGAGTGTTGAATTTCATAGTTATATAAAGTATTAGGAGTTATGTTAGGCTGCATCAGAGATGTTAATAAAAAACTAGAATGCAGCAAAGAGTGATGTTAGCCAAGGCTCCAGGAGGGTATCCGTAACCCACTGTATGTGACAAAGGACTAGTATGTGTGCAAAATCCATTGTCATTTCTCCTCATCTGGCTTTGAAATGAGCAGATCAAAGTCCCTTTTGATAAGACTTGTGAAATTTCTGTTGTTGGGAGAGTGACTCTGAAGTCGACCTATAAGATTGAGAAAGATCGAGATGGGGTCTTCTTAGGTGACTGTGGGACCCCAACCTTCCCCCCTCCACTCGTGCCCAGATTCAGTCACCTGCTATCCCGCCCTCGGCGCCTCTGTAGGCTCCGTGGTGCAGCAAGAGTTGGTTCCAGGAAGCTTCAGCGGAAATGCATGTTGCTTCGGCGCATTATCACAAGCAAATTTGTCATCATAGCTCGATGACAGGCATTTGAAAATAGGGACAATCTGTGCGCGAGCAAGGAGAGCGAGAGGGCATCAGGTGAGGCGAGCCTGAGGCCAGGCGGGGGCGGGCTCTGATCCCAGGGGATCCTGCCGGGAAAGCCACCTTCCTCGCTGCTTCTCCAGGTGCCAGCATGACTGAATCTTCAAAAAACTGAGAATCTGGGACAAACACTTTAAAAATACGTTCTTTAGTCTACCAGGCAGTAGCTTCTTTTTGAAGTTACCTATTTAAATATGAAGAATTGCAACTCCAATACTATTTCTTAATTCAAGATCCATGGGTTCCTGATATGAATGAAGCAAGCAATTAATTTGAAAATAAGTCAGAAGTTCATTCCAGACAGGAATGATCAAATTCTCAAAAAAAAAAAAATTAAAATATTTATTTATTTATTTGTTTATTTGGAAAGCACAGAGACAGAGAGACAGATCTTCCATCTGTTGGGTCTCTCCCCAAATGCCTGCAACTGGCAGGGCTGGGCCAGCCTGAAGCCAGGGGCCCAGCACTCAATCCAGATGTCCCACATGGGTGACAGGGACCAAGGTCCTTGGACCATCACTTGCTGCCTCCCAGGAAGCTGGAAAGCTGGAGTGGAGCCAGGGCTGGAATCCAGCCACTCGGATCTGGGACGTGGGTGTCCTCCGTGGTGTGTCTCGACTGCTGGGCCACACGCCCACCCTTCAGACATTTACTTTTCTTTTTAGTTGTTGTTATATTTTACGTAGCCCTCCCACTTCACAGCAGGGAATGTGGTCCAAACAGACAGAGCATTTTCACGGTAGATCCCCACAGATCTTCTGAAGTTCCGGAGAAGACGATTGCCTTCCAAGGGTTGGGTTCAATCGCCTGCCTGTCCGCTGGGACGAGTGTGGGTCTGCAGAGACACAAACACTTGTCCACAGAAGCTCACACAGCCTTCAGACGAGGACCCCAGGGGAGAGCTGGGAGACTCATGCTGGTGTTCAGATCCTTACAGAGCAAACCACCAAGGTCTTCTTGCACTCTGTAGCTCAGAGGATGCTGGTCATGGGAACAAGCCAAGTGCATCCCCATCTCCTGCTCAGTTTATTATCTGTGCTCAAAGGATAACAGGTGAGGCAAAAATGGAGAAAAAACATCTACAAGTTTACTCCTCAAAAAGCAACAAAAATTTTTATTATTATTATTATAACACTGGTTAAACCGAGGACATTCATAAAAATGCATTTTCAGTGCATTTCCAACAGGTGCAGGAGGTGAGGTGTAGCTCAGGTTAACACTGTTATAATATAAAGACAGATTCATCACTGTTAGGGCCAGAGCATCATACATCCCAGAGTGTCAAGCAAATCCCATGATTTGTGTCACTGCAGAGAATGATAAATCACTGCTGGAGACGCAGCAACCAGAACCGGCGCACCGTGTCATAGCTCGTGATGCACCCCGATCTTTTCCAAGCGTTATTTACGGTGATCAGGGGTTGAGGACAGCAGAGTGCAAATGGATATTCATCTCTGCTCGCTCTCAGGGCTCGGCCGACCCGGGCTGCCTGTCTCCCAGACTCTGCCCATAATTTCCAGCAACGTGATAAGCTCTAGTTATGTGCCGTCTGTCCAGAAGGGATCAAATATAAATATTTCCAGAAAGAAAGAGTGTTTCAAAGCCCATCCATCAGCGAGAGCCTTGGGGAACTCTGCTACTGTAGCATCCTGGAAAGGATTGCTGGGGGGAGAATGTGTTCTGAGAGGAGCTACTGAAGAAAAGGGCGGAGGCCGTGTTGTGGAAAGGGGAGGGATGCGGGTGGGCAGGGCGGCCACGCCCACGGGAGCCGGAGCTCTGCGGGGGGCAGCACGGGAACCTGAGCGCTTTGCTGGACAGCCCACGTGGGAACGGCTCTTTTGTCTTCATGTGTCTGTGGAACGCGATGGGTGCTCGTGCCCGGACATCTGGCAGATCAGCCCTTGACGCCCCTGCTTATGGAGGCTCTGTCCTCACTCCATGTCGCACACATTAAAATGTACTCACAGCCCACATGAAATTCAGAGGGTATTTTTTTTTTGCTATAAAAATATATTTTAAAATTATAATTTTGCTTTTGAAATTTTGTTGGCTATGAGTAACAATTATGATTGGTGGTTGATTCCTGGCAGTGCTTGTACCTCCTTAGGAATTCTTGCAGATATAAGCTTCATGGATGCCATTGTTCTCAAGTATAGGATCTTTTTTTTTTTTCATCAAAATATTTGCCTATTTATTTGAAAGTTAGAGAGAGAGAGAGAATCTTCCATCTGGTTGTTCATTCCCCAAATGGCCGCAACGGCCAGAGCTTGGTAGGGCTGAAGCCAGGAGCCAGGAGCTTCTTCCAGGTCTCCCACGTGGGTGCAGGGGCCCAAGCACCTGGACCATCTTCCGCTGCTTTTCCAGGTGCATTAGCAGGGAGCTGGATCGGAAGTGGAGCAGCCAGGACTCGAACCGGAGCCCATATGGGATGCTGGCACTACAGGAGGCGGCTTTACCCGATGTGCCACAGCACCAGCCCCCAGGATCACTTTTTGAGTATAGTTAGCTCTCCGTGTCTGTAAGGTCTGCATCTGAAGATTCAATGAACTGTGCAATGGAAAAAAAATTGCTTCAGTCTTTAACTCTTTTCTTGTCATTCTTCCCCAAACATGATTCCCACATTTCTAACCATGTCCTTGTCAATTGTAGGTGATTTTCATAGCACTTACATTGTTTTGGGTATTATCACTAGTGGAGAGATGATTGAAAGTCTGTGGAAGGGGCTGGCGCTGTGGCATAGCAGGCTAAGCCACTGCCTGCAGTGCCAGCATCCCATATGCACACTGGTTCGAGTCCTGGCTGCTCCACCTCCAATCCCGCTCCCTGCTGATGGCCTGGGAAAGCAGTGGAAGATGGCCCAAGTGTGTGGGCCCCTGCACCCATGTGGGAGACCCAGAAAGAAGTTCCTGGCCCCTAGCTTCTGATGGGCCCAGCTCCGGCTGTTGTGGCCATTTGGGGAGTGAACCAGCAGATGGAAGACCTTTCTCTCTGTGTTTCCCTCTCTCTGTCTGTAACTCTACCTCTCAAATAAATACATAAATAAATCTTAAAAAAAAAAAAGTCTGTGGAAGGCACAATGTGGGTTATATGCAAAGGATACACCATTCTCTTTAAGGGACTTAGCATCCTCAGATCTTAGTATTTCAAGGATTGCGGAAACAACCCCCAGGGGATACAGAAAGATGAGGAGACTAAGTTTAGCAATTAAAGAAGTCATCAAAATACCATTTCTGCAAATTAAATATTTATGAATTTAAATTTTATAGTTTTCTGTCAGGCAAATTAAATGTTTCAATTCTCAAATATTTTCAGAGATTCCCTAAGCACCTCATACCTAATGGCTGAAATCAGTTTGTCCCAAATCTTCAAGATCAAAAGTGTTAGAGAGGGGCCGGCACTGTGGCGCAGTGGGTAAAGCAGCCACCTGTGGTGCCAGCTTTCCATATGGGTGCCGGTTCTAGTCCCGGCTGCTCCACTTCCCATCCAGCTCTCTGCTATGGCCTGGGAAAGCAGTAGAAGATGGCCCAGGTGCTTGGGCCCCTGCACCCACGTAGGAGCCCTGGAAGAAGCTCCTGGCTCCTGGCTTTGGCCTGGCCTAGCTCTGGTGATTATGGACAGCTGGGGGGTGAACCAGTGGATGGAAGACCTATCTTTCTCTGTAACTCTGACTTTCAAATAAATAAAGAACACGGAAACCACAGCTCATCTGGGCGTGGCTCTCATCTTGCAGATTTGCCTCTTACAAGCTTCCAGAGTTTCACAAGTCACCCTGTGGCTTTGCTACCTTCTGGGCCTCACTTGCAGGCACAAGCGGAAAGCTACTGCCTCTGTCAACAAGAATGGCTGCACTCACAGTCAGACAAGATCTCCTTTCTCAAAGCTATGGTTCACAACGACTGGAGCACATTTAGCATTTAAAGGTAATGCTCCATAGTGTCTACCGTGACTTTGAAAACACTCAAGACGGGCTGGCAGTGTGGTGTGGCGGGTCAAGTGCCAGCATCCCATATGGGCACCGGTTCAAGTCCCAGCTGCTCCTCTTCCGATCCAGATCTCTGCTGTGGCCTGAGAGGGCACTGAAGGATGGCCCAAGTCCTTGCACCCTGCACCCGCATGGGAGGACCTGGAGGATCCACGCTCCTGGCTTCAGATGAGCACAGCTCCAACCATTGTGGCCATTTGGGGAGTAAAACAGAGGATGGAGGACCTCTCTCTCTCTCTGCCTCTCCTCTCTCTGTGTAACTCTGACTTTCAAATAGATGGATAAGTTGGCCGGCGCCGTGGCTCAATAGGCTAATCCTCCGCCTGCGGTGCCGGCACCCCGGGTTCTAGTCCCAGTCGGGGCGCCAGATTCTGTCCCAGTTGCCCCTCTTCCAGGCCAGCTCTCTGCTATGGTCCGGGAGTGCAGTGGAGGATGGCCCAAGTCCTTGGGCCCTGTACCCGTATGGGAGACCAGGAGAAGCACCTGGCTCCTGGCTTCAGATCAGCGCAGCGCCGGCCATAGCGGCCATTGGAGGGTGAACCAACGGCAAAAAAGGAAGACCTTTCTCTCTGTCTCTCTCTCTCACTGTCCACTCGGCCTGTAAAAAAAAAAAAAAAAAATAGATGGATAATTCTTTTTTTTTTTTTTTTTTTTTTTTGACCGGCGCCACAAGGCGGAGGATTAGCTTATTGAGCCATGGCGCCGGCCATAGATGGATAATTCTTAAAAAAAAGAAACACTCAAGATAGCAGATCTATGTTTTACTTTCTCTTGGTTTTCCTCCTACCTCCCTAGTCTTTCCTAGTAAGTCTCGTCATTCAATTGTCTTCCTCCATGAAGCCCACCCAGATGCCCTCTTTACAATAGCAACTTTCTCCTTCTCTTTCCCAGTATTTCTGCCCCTACACTTGCTCTCTGTCCTCCCCCCCATTTTGGTTTTTCACCTTTTAACCTACAATGCGGATTACTTACTTATTATAATGTTCTAACATGCTTTTTAAAATCCCCTCATCACAATGTAAGCTTTAGAAGAACAAGAATTTGTATGTGTTTGTGCTCTGATGTAACACAAACATCCAGAACCTGATAGCTACTCAGCAATTATTTGCTGAACAAATAAATAAATGACACTTCCTCCCACCCCTAAGGTAAGGGCTTAAATAAAATCCTCTCCTTACTAGTGCTGTGGTCTCCCGGTGTGCTAACATTTATAAACATAAAGTGTCTCATCTCCAAGTCTTTTGCAAATTTTTTCTATCCTTTGCTCACCGGTCAGACTTGATATGCAGCCATATCATTAGCTATGCAAACATTGCAGAGGAGAGAAAAGTCAGCATTCAGGTAAGGCTTAGTGATGTGTGGCACACAAATTGGGTTGTCGGTGTCTCAGATGCCAAACGTATGGAACAAGCGTTTGCAAAAGGCTTCCTGTCCCTTCGCCGTTTGTTTGATTGGGAGTTCACTGATAACAGGGGTGACCGGCACAAATGTGATGATACATTTCTTGTTCTCAAAATACTCTTCTACAGCATACCCTGCACAAGAAATACACTTGGCTGTCGGTACCACGCGTTCTGCATCAGCAGATCCAGCCAACTATGACTTGAAAATATTTGGAACAAATATTGCATCTGTACTGAACATGTTCAGACCTTTGTTTCTTGTCATTATTCCCTACACAATACAGTATAATGACTATTTGCATAGAATTTACATTGCATTAGCTATTATAAGTAATCTACAGATGATTTAAAGTATGCGGGAGGATGTGCGTAGGTTATGTTCAAATCCTGTGCCATTTTATACAAGAGACATGAGCATCTGTGGATTTCGGGATCTGGAGGGAACCTTGAACCAATCCTCAGAGGCTCCTGAGGGACAATTGTGTGGCTCTAAGAGAAATCAGACCTGAGAGTTGACACGTGGGACTGATTGCCTTTGTTTTCCTTTGCTTCAAAAGTCAGAACTGAAACCATCAGGTAGATATTGTGGAATGGTGTAGGAGTAGAAGGAAGAATGTTCTAGCAATTAGACTTAGAAATGAAAGGATTGTCGTGAGCATGGACGGTTCCAGCCCCTAGAAGAACTCACTCTGGAACCGAGTGCACCTGTCAAGGACACAGTGGAGAGCATTCCTGGGATGAGAGAAGGGTCAGCCAGGGTGACCTTGAGGCCCTTCCTTGGCTGAGAGTCTGTAAGAACATGGTTTGTAAAGAGTTGCTTCCACGGCTCGCTCTTCATGGACGGCCAGGAGTATAGACGAGTAAACTGAGGCATGAGAAAATTGAACAGATGACCAGAATTTTCAGAGTGAAAAATTCACAAAAAGAACACCCATATTTCTGAATTCCATTTTTCCTTCACATCAGATATAATTAGCTTTCCAAGTGAAAAGTATCAATCAAATGTGAAGGGCATGGCAGAAATGTTTCCATGTTCTTTCTACTTGGATAAAAAGGAATCTGCTCCTAGCATTCAAAATTCATTTCACAGAATCCAAAAATTAAGTTAAGATAACCTAATGGGGCCAAGCAACCATTTTTTAATTGCCTCTTGGAGAGGCCAAAATGTTCCAAGACGGAGGAGACGGGGAGCAGATAAGGTTTGAGTGCCAGAGATGGATCGCGAGCAGAATGGACTCCCGGGCTTGCAGCAGAGAGATCACTGCTCCTGGGGAGAAGCCGACTCACAAACTCAGTTCAGCAGCAGGTGCTCGCAATGGTAGTGATCGGCAGTGGCAGCCCCTTCTCCATCGCGCTCTCGGGGCAGTCATGTGGAATTGTTTGTTTTGACCCTATCTACAAAACTATTCTGTCTGTCATGTGGTGCGTCTCAGGAACCTGGTCATCAACTCCAAAATACCCAGCAGAGGGGAACTTTCTCTCTCTCTCCAATAAGAAAACACTTTTTTTTTCTTTATAAAAAGATGACATGTAAGGAAAGTACTGCTTTAGAGATTTGTCCCATTGAGGAACCTGAGATTCCAAACTGAAAGACTCACAGAAACCTATCACTGTGGGGGCTTCAAGGGTCCCTGTCGCTTATTTAATACACAGTGGTGCTGGGTAAAGGGCTTCTTGGCTTCATACCACGCCCGCTGCCGTCTCTGCCCCTGACTGCTCTTCTGTCCTCTCGCCCAGGGCTGACTTGCAACATGGCCAGGCACCTGCAAGCTGTGGTCTGAGAATTTTTTTAACTCTATTTTCCCTTGGAAGGGTGCAGGAGATGGTTCTGGGCAATGATTATTGATTTGCTTTAGTTCTTCAATCAACTGCAATCTGAACCCCTTCTAAAATGAAGAAGCAGTTTGCTAGAGGTAATTGGAAAGTTGACAGCATTCCCGTGCCTCGGAATCGGACCTCGCCCCTAATTAGTGACCCTTCCTGAGCTGAGAAGTACTAATTGTCAGAGCTATCTCTCTTCACGCTTTCTTTGCTCGAATGATCTCCTTTGGTTCAAGTTCACAAAGCTGGCATCTTACTTCTTTTTTTTTTTCCTTAAGATTTTATTTATTTATTTATCTGAGAGGCAGAGTTACAGACATAGGAGGGAGAGACAGAAAGAAAGGTCTTCCATTCACTGGTTCACTCACTAAATGGCCACAACAGCCAGAGCTGTGCCGATCTGAAGCCAGGAGCTTCTTCTAGGTCTCCCACGTGGGTGCAGGGGCCCAAGGACTTGGGTCACCTTCTATTACCCTCCCAGGCCATAGCAGGGAGTTGGATTGGAAGAGGAGCAGCCAGGACACAAACTGGCACCCATATGGGATGCTGACGCCATAGGTGAAGGCTTAACCCATTACGCCACGGCGGCAGCCCCTCTTTTTGCTCTTTTAAGGGTGCAGTGTAAGTCCTTGGCTGCTCTCTGATGCCCTGAATTTTGGAAGAAGTTCTGTCTTGCAAACTGCTGATCCCTGGTTCTAACTATGACTATTTTCTTGCCACAGGGGATGTGTTTGAAGAAGAGAACAATCCAGAGCACCTTGGTTCATATCCCAACTCTGGCTCCTCACCCCAGGTTCCCACCAACAGAGACCCTAGGAGGGAGCAGTGATGGCTCAAAGAACTGGGTTCCTGCCACCCGTGTGGGAGACTGGATTGCTATGGCTTGTGGACCAGATTGGACCCTGCCACCCATTTTGCTTAAATAAAGTTTTATTGGAACAAGTTTTGGGGTTACAACAGCAGAGCTGGGCGGTGGCCCAGGTGCTCTATGGTGCACAAAGCCTTGCACTCTTACTATTTGACCTTTCATCGAAAGAGGGGCTGGCCTCTGGTCTGGAGCACAGGACGACAGAAACAGCCCTTGGAAGAGAGTTGAGTTCCAAGCAGAGCCAAGGCCCAACTTTGCCTTCAATCACCTCTGTGTCACTTTACCTCCCCGACTCTCCACGTGCAGAGCAAGAGAGAGGGCCGAATGTCTGCAGAGTTCCCCTCAAGAACTAAAAGGCTGACGTCTGTGAACAGGACACACCCTGCCGCCTCCTTCCCTCCAAGACCAGCTCGCAGCACACGGTGGAGCTGCGCAGGCTCCCGTGCCCGTCTCTCACCCCCGTTCAGTAGCCCGCTTCCATCCGTGTGTGTGTGCAGAGGAAGGCGCCCCCTCCATCCCTGTCGTTAGTCCCCTGTTCCTTCTTCAGGTCCTTGCCCTGTGAGTGCTCAGCCAACCCACAGAAGTAACCCCGGGAAAGCCTCTCACCCAGAGCCCTGCAGGAACAAAGGACCAAGCTCTGGCTCGCCATTCCCTCTCCTTAAATAAATGACCAGAAACCAGAACCAACAACAACAAAACCCGCAGCATTGTCTTTCATCAAGAATTCCTGCTTGGAAATTCTTTGTTGCGACTCTGCCCAAATCTTGGGGCTGTAGTTACATAACCATCAGCCGAACAGCCGACCAGCGCCTCCTGTCTATTTTTGGAGAACGTCTGCCGCGTGAGTTCAAATGCGTGCTAGGTGTCTAGCTTGCTGTGAGATGAGGCCTGGGGTATTCACCCTCTCTGGCTTCAGCTTGCTGCATGTGAAGAGGGGAGAAAACAGTGCCCACCTTGCACGCTCATGCCAAGATCACAGAGAGTGGCTGCAAAATCCCTGGGGTGGAGCAGACACAGCCATGCTGTCATTAAGGACATTGCTTTCTAAAGAATTCCTCCTCCTGGGCAGTTGCTATCATCCCTGCCTGCATTCCTCCTCCTGGTGGGGCCTGGCTGGGCTGTCCTTCTACAATGTCTTTTCTCTGAAGTCCTCGGGTGAATTAGGAAAGCTGCAAAGACCTCAGGTGGGATCACCAGGCCAGCCAGGGAACCACTCTCCAGTCTGCTCCAGTGTCGACCGCTGCTCCTCTCTGAAGACACGGGGAGGTAGGAGGATGGCCGCATCATGGGATGATGACCAGGGATAGTTGTCCCAGGGACTGCTAGGTAAGCAGAGTCAGCCTTCTCTTCTGGTTCTGACAGCGACCGTGGTTCAGAGACCCTTGCTTAATGATCTTCTGGCTGAAGCTGATGTTTGGCTTTTGACCTCTCTAGAGTAAGTAGAGAAGCTTCCAGAGGTGAGATGCCATGTCTTCCTCCTAATTGGGCTATGTGTACTGTGCCTGGCCCAGGCCTGGCCTATAGACAAGGGTCAGCAAACGATGGGATGATTAATCTTGACTGGTTAATGGATGAGTTAATAAATGAATGAGTTAACTGCCTGGATTTGGGGAAGGGGGGAAGCTTGGACTTCTTTGTATAGAATCAGGATGGAAACAGAAGGGAAGAGAAAGGCGCTGTGGAGTCTGAAAAGAGAAACAGCATCCAGCAAAATCCGGAACTAGTAGCAGCCCGGAGTGGCCCAACTGTGAGCAGTCCAATTGTCCAACTCCCGGGTTCTCGGCACCAATCCCCAATCTCCGAGCCGCCAGGCCTCCCTGGGCCTGGTGTCAGAGCCCATGCTGCTGCCGGGAGCAGTCATGCGTGTTACCTGTGCAGCCCAGGCCTGGCGGAGCCGTGCCAACTTACCTTCTGCTGCAAGGGCCAAGTGGCTTCCTCCAGCAGCTCTCCAGACCCTGGCCCTCTCTGACATTTGGGGGATGGCGGCTCCCAGCCCCCAGTGAGTAGTTGAGAAGGAGAATGCAAAAGTCTTTGCTTTTATTTTGGCTGCGAGAGCCCCTCCACTGTGGCTGGCTGAGGGCTGCCTCTGGAGGCAATGGTCAGGAATAGCTTCTGCCTGCTGTTCTCTCTCGGGGGTACCACACAGACCCACACACAGCTCCAGGACCCCACCCTCGACAGCCTGCACAACGCCCATAAAGCCGGGACCGGCACCGTGGCTCACTTGGCTAATCCTCTGCCTGCAGTGTTGGCATCCCACATGGGCACCGGGTTCTAGTCCCGATTGCTCCTCTTCCAGTCCAGCTCTCCGCTGTGGCCCAGGAGTGCAGTGGAGGATGGCCCAAGTGCTTGGGCCCTGCACCCACATGGGAGACCAGGAAGAAGCTCCTGGCTCCTGGCCTCGGGTCGGCACAGTGCCAGCTGTAGTGGCCATTTGGGGAGTGAACCAACGGAAGGAAGACCTTTCTCTCTGTTTCTCTCTCTCTCTCTCTCACTGTTTATAACTCTACCTGTCAAATAAATTTTTTTTAAAAAAGCCATAAAGCCAAGCCACGAGCACATCTTGTGGCTGCTGCTTCCAAGGCTCCCTGCCCATTGGGAGACCGGCTGTTGGCTGGGCTGGGCAGGGCCACACTCCCCAGCGCAATCCCACTCACTGTGGCTCAGCTTCCGACACGGCAGCTCCTCTCTGATCTGGGGAGTTTGGGACTGAAGGTCACAAAGGCCCCTGTGGGCAAGACTCATGCCTATGCGGGTGACATGTTTCCCCGCTGTTGGAGACTCATGGAGGCACACTCTGCACCCAGCCCTGGACAAGCAGGCAGACCCGCCAGGCATCTCCCCCTCTGCCTGGACACGTGTGGTGACCAACACAAGACAGCCCTCTGGGATCCAATCCCACCTCTGCAACTTACCGGCTGGGCAACTTTGAATCTGTCACGATTTCCTCGCTACCTCAATTTGCTCATCTGAAGAATGGGGACGAGGCTAGCACCACGTCCCGGCTTGCTGTGAGATTCTACATGTGAACACAGTACGTTAGCCACATTAGGGCTTGAGTGACTTAGTGATGACAAATGACACCCAGGCCACCACAGTCTCAGGGACCCAGCCATAGTGTTGACTGCTGAATGGAAGCGTTGGGTGTTCCCATCTTGTCTGGGCGTGGCACTGGCCGTGTGGTCCTGGACAAAGCATAGCTGCTTCACAGCCATGGCTGTGAAAGTATTCTGAGAACCAATTGAGGTCCTGCCAGTGTGCTCTGTGAACAGCATGGCGCTAGGCGGGTGCTCAGTGGCTGGGGAGTATGTCCAGAACACAGGACTGATCTGTTCTTTAAAAAAAAAAAAATCTCTCCTGGGAGAGGGATTCCCGAATCCGCCGCTGCCAAAGGCTCATATTCTTTCTGCTCCCCAATGTTGAAAAAGGTCTTCTTTACATGACTGAAATTCTCCAATTCGGTCCTGTAAAAGCACAGACAAAAAGTGGTCGTCAGTGTTCCATCAGAGGGAAGCGGGAGAAGCCAGGGCGGGGGCAGTAGGCCTGTTTCCGGCCCAGGTTTCCAGGGAAGCTCCCACGACACTGGTGCAGGCCACTCAGCTTTTTCTCCATGGAGATCTCGTGCACGAAGAGACCCAGTAGGCACACTGCTTGCTGTCCAGTGCTGCTTCAGGAGCTGGCAATCACAGCCTCGTCTGCCGCCCGCCCTGCGTGGGCATGGAGTACGTGGGCAGATCTGATGGGATTCTCACAGGGAAGGCGACGGGCCGGCTCCAGAGGCAGCTCTGCAGGTCCTTTCCAGCTACTGTGGGGGCTCCAGCTGGCTGTTTTTTCCATAAAGCACCCCCAAGTTACATTGCTCAGGTTGCCCTTTCGTGGGTACCACAATCCTCCCATTCCAGACCCAAGCTCTCCATGGCTACTCACTACAGGTACTGAGAGGCCCAGAGTGCTATTCCTAGGTATTTTTTGTTGTCTCCTTTTGATTTCCTCAGTGCCTGCTCATTGCTGGACTCCCACACTGATCACCTCTGTGTCAGAGATGCTCCTAGAGGGTGCAGACCCCCGGGAGGGCACAGCCTGGAGAGAAGGCTCTGGTCTGGGCGCTCCCTCCAAGCTCCCCAACTCCACACCCTCCCTCCCCCAAGAGAAACCTACACAGGTGCACTTTTCAATGTACAGGGAAAGCACAGAGACCCACCCCTTCTTGTTGGTCCCATGGCAGCAGGGCACCTGGGTCTTAGGTACAGGGAACGATGGCCATCCACAGGGGTTACCTGGCCCCCAGAGTCTTCTGAGCAGCCAACCCCAGGGGAGTCAGATCCCTCCGGAAATCATGCCATTCTTGCTTCCCTGAACCCCCTGAATCCACGGACTGTGGTTAGTGCCTCCTCTTCTGCCTCCATCACCCCCCACTAACAGACCCCTGAGAGGCTGAGTTTGGCAGCCACCCGGGCTCAGCACGTAGCAGAAGCCAGGGAGCCTTCCTGGCCGGAAATCCTGAGTGTTGGAGGTCAAGCCTCAGAATGCTTGTTTAACTGGCCGGCAGCAAGCACCCCTCCAGGCATTTTATTGGGCGGCAGGTGTGCGGGGGAGAGCCATTTGCCAAGCGCACAGTGTGCTAGATGCTTCACTAGGTGAGAAAACAGGACATACATGAAGGCGGCTGGACAAATGAGTGTCGCGGGGAATACAGAGGAAGCAAAGAAGGCACGGAGGGAGCAGCCCTCGCAAGAGCAAATGAAAACCAATAAACGCCAAAGTCGACTGTGAGAGAGGAAGCTCCTTCTCCTGTGCATTGCTACCAATCCTGAGACCCAGGCTTTGGGTCCCGTTTCTTGGAGAGCCAAGTGGTGGTCCTTAATAAGGACTGTGGAGGATCTCTATTGTTGACCTAGTCATTGAACTTGCAAGTCTATAACCCAGAGAAATCATGCAAAACAAAAGGATGGACTCTATTCAAAGATGAATTGTAAATTACAGATGTAACTATGTAAATATAATTATTCATCCCAAATGCTGAGGATTTTGAGGGTTGGGAAAAATACTCCATATGATACTATAGTGGTAGATACACATTACTGTGCATTTGTCCAAACACACTGAATGGCTTACACCAACCGTGAACCTTAATGGAAACTCTGGACTCTGGTGACAATGATGTTCAATGCAGGTTCATGGACTGTTACTGTTCTACTCTGGGATGAAGGCATCTTGGGAGGAAACTGTAGATATAGATACATGGATACAATGACCAAGCCGCTGGGATAACACCACCTATTCTACACCCACCAAAAGAGATAATAATGGGGTCTCTGCTAAGCTATGGGCAATGTGCAAAAATCACAATCAGAACGCCATGCAGTGCAGTAAGGATGGGGCGACCACCTCCTCCATGCCAGCCCCCTTCCTGACCTCCACCTGACCCGTCGCCAGGCTGCCGACTCTACCTCCTCTTCTTTTTACAGGCTTCATTTCTTATTTATGCCTTTTTTCCCCTCTAAGGTGAGAAAGCCAAGGCCAGTGGAGCATATCTGAGCTCCTCCCTGGCCTGTCTGTCCCAGGTCTCTTCCGCAAAGCCCGGTTGCCTGTGATGCAGGCTCCAGAGCTTTCCAAGAGACCCGACTCCACATGGCATGCCCCGAGCTCTTCCAGGGCAAGCGTGTGCAGGGAGAGTAGGCACACCACACAGCCCCAGAGTTCAGAGTTGCCACTGGCAGCAGGGCCCAGGGCCCCAGATCCAACACTGGGCTCCCCTGGTCCACCCGCGAAACATTTATAACCTCTCGAAGCAGTGCTCTGGCAGAGAAAGTGAACTGGGAACTCAGGAAGCTAATGACCTTGAAACTATCCATTTATCTTGGCCTTTCCCCCTCCGTGTGAGATGCCACAAAAAGTGCCAGTCTCTCTCTTTCTCTCTGAAGAAGAGTCAGGATCGCCAGAAAGCGATGCCTCGCCCTCGCATTGCCTCCTGGGCCAGGCCCAGGGTTGGAAGACCAGCGGGCACCAGAGAGGAGAGGAAATCATTCTTGATCATCCAAACTGCCTTCCCGAATCCTCGGTGTGGGGCAGAGAGCTCACCTGGGTTCTGTTTCAAAGCCTAATGTGTGCCGGCTTCTCCATAAATCTTCATAAGTAGACAATGCTGAGTGCTAACAAACCTCCTGCCCGGAGCCAGCGACTGGGGACAGCTCTCCCAGTTCGAGCTGTGCTGGCAGCCAGCGGCGGGCGACACAGCTCCCAGCTACCTCCACCCTCCCGGCAAAGGAGGAGGCGGGCGGCCACCCCGAGGAATTTGAGCTTCTGAAATCAATAGTTCTCAGTTGCCCAGCATCTGCTTCGGCGGCCGCCCTCACCCTGGCGCAGGGCGTCAGCTTCCCGCTGGGCGTAGCTGGAGCCAAGAGCTGGCAGAGCGAGCCTCCTCTTTGTTTACGGTGTGGGCCACTTGGGTGTGAGATGTTTCCTCTTCTCTTTCCTGCGACACTCAATTGGATTTGGGTTAAACAACAGATTCGTGGACCATGGCTAGGTTGAGAAGGCAACTTGTCTGAAACCCGAAATACAAACAAAAGAACAACGAAGGAAACCAAATGACCGGTGCCTTGCAAAAAGACAAAGCTGGTTGGGGGGATGAGGAAACCCATCTCCCCCAGTACTTGTGTCTTTGCTTTTGTGAGGTCTCCATTTTCTTCCTGCCTCTTCCTTCTCACCCCTTCCCACCAAAGCCATGTTTCTCTTCTGTAGTGGAACCCTACCAGGGCCCTGTGTGAGCGCCCCATCTCAGAGTATAACCAGTTCCCTTCTCATCTGCTCTCGCTCACCTCAGTCCCAATGCCCTCCAGAGGACAATGAGAAGGAAGGGACGTTTGGGGAAAACAGACTGGGGAGGAAGGAAAAGAAGTAGAGGCTGATATAATGGTCTCCCACTCAGATCGCCAGTTAAGGGTTCTTTGTCTCTCATTCGTTCTCTCAAGTTCTTTTGTTGTTGTTGCTTGTTTGTTTGTTTGTCTTTGTCTTTCTCTCAAGTCTGCCTTAAAGGATAAAAATATATTATTTTCAGGTAAATCTACAGTTGCATTTAAAATTCCCAGTCTGCCTTGGATACATGAAAAGGGAGGTTAGTTTGTTTCCCACTGTATTAATGTGTGAAATGGCTAAATTCATCCTTCCATATGATGTCTGAATAGGTTATTATAAGGTGCTTAGAGATTTGGCAGGCTAAGCTCCATCTTTCTTTCAAGATGTTAAGAAAATAAATGTAAATGCAGGAAACACGGCATGTGGGGCATCTGCCGTCCAACTTTATAATTTGAATGTCAGTGTAATATTTAGAAAATTTTAACTACAAGAACAAGGGCACACGATTCTCGCTGGAGTCGATTCTTCTTCTGACCCTCTGTGCACTTGCACTTGATCCCAAGGGACTTGAGACTTGATCGCCTTCCAGTTTCTCAACCTCTTTGTCTGAGTTAAGATTCCTTTGTCTTTTGACAGAAACCAACTTGACCTAGTTTGAACCAAGAGGGGAATTTATTAAAATGTTACTGGGAAATCTCACAAAAGCCAGAGGGAAGGGGGCCTGGCCAAGAAGACAAAATGGGAATCGGGGCCGGCACCGCGGCTCAATAGGTTAATCCTCCACCTTGCGGCACCGGCACACCAGGTTCTAGTCCCAGTCGGAGCACCGGATTCTGTCCTGGTTGCCCCTCTTCCAGGCCAGCTCTCTGCTGTGGCCCAGGAGTGCAGTGGAGGATGGCCCAAGTCCTTGGGCCCTGCACCCCATGGGAGACCAAGATAAGCACCTGGCTCCTGCCATCGGATCAGCGCGGTGCGCCGGCCGTGGCGGCCATTGGAGGGTGAACCAGACCTTTCTCTCTGTCTCTCTCTCTCACTGTCCACTCTGCCTGTCAAAAATAAAAAAATAAATGGGAATTGGAAGGGCATCAGGAACCCAGGCCATGGTCTTGCTCTGCTGGCTTCTCTGCGTTCGCTGTTCGTTCTGTTCTTTTGTATAACTCTGGAGGTCAGTTTTCTGTGTTGCTGCTTCTACATGGGGAAGATAGCAAGTCCAGCTCCCTACTTTTCAAACATCCCCGAATCCTATCCCACCTGGGGATAGTGGCCACCCAGGGTTAGAAGCTCGCTTTGGCAATCAGTCCTGCGTTTGACACACCAAACTGTTTCTCATCTGCAGTGTATCTCCCTTGGCCCATTCCTTTCTCAAAGCATGCTGTTCTTGTTATATGAATGTGATACTTTTCATCTCTCCCGTAGGAGACCACCAAACATTTGTGTTCTTATTTATTTTGTTGATTTATTGGCAGAGCCAGTTCACTGTGTTTCCATGCACGTCATCTTATTTTCACATTACTCGCTGTGTTCTGAGGTCTGCTTAACTTTGCTTGCCCTTTCTAATGAAGGGCGGAGGAATGGCTTGATTCATTTCTGGGTAGCTAGGTGGATTTTCATTGCCATTCCACATGGCTGTCTGTTGTCTTGCTCTTTCATAAGTAGACTCTTTGGGAAACTTGTAGATGTGATTAGGGTTCAACAGATGGCAGAGTGCACTTATAAAATAAGCAAAGGAGGAGCTGACCAGGTAGGGTACCAGATTTGGAGCTGGGGGGATTCCCAGTGCAAGAATGGGACATTCTTCACTCTGAGACATTGATGTCTACCATCAGGATCCTAATTCTCCTTGGGCTGGGCCCTCCTTTATTTGCTCATGGATACAGAAATGGGCTGCCATCCTAGGGAGGCTGAAGAGGAAAGGGGAGGAACAACTGGTACTGTCATTCAGTGGGAGACTCCCCAGGCCTCTGTTGGGCAAATTAGCCCCTTTGTCTGCTTCCTCCCTCTGTTTTGCCTGTCAATAGATTTCCAGATTCTCCTTATATTCCAGAAGAATACTGAAACACCTCACCCCTTGATAAATATCTTCATATTTGTGAACCGATTCCTTTGCATTCTATTGGAGTGTCTAAATGGAGGAGAAACAAATACTTGTGATCATTATACTATACATAGTTTTAATGATTTGTTTATTTATTTGAAAGGCAAAATGAGAGAGAGAGAGATAGAGAGACAGAGAGAGATCTTCGTTCTGATGATTCACTCCCTAAATGGCTGCAACAGCTAGGATTGGGGTCCAGGAGCCTGGAACTCCATCCAGATCTCTCACGTGGGTGGCAAGGACCAAGGACTTGGGCCATCTTCTGCTGCTTTCCTAGGCATGTTAGCAGGGAGCTGGATCAGAAGCAAAGCATCAGGGACTAGAACCGGTGCTCTGATATGGGATGCTTGCATCACAGGCAGTGGGTTAACTTGCTGCACCACAATGTTTACCCCTCATTCTGTCACCTTGAAAAAAAAAATTACTGAGTCCTGGTTTGAAATGCCAAGAGAGAGAGAATGTGATTGATCTATGTCAGAGGATGCATCACCCCTAGTCCAATAATTTGGGGTGAAAGGGACTCATAGTTACCGGAGTCTGGAGCACAGGGGTCATTACAAGGCAGCCTCTACACCACAAGTTTTAAGAGTTTAGATACTTGTTATGTTTGTGGGCTGTCTTTTTTTTTTTTTCCCCCATCATTTTGGCTGAGCCCTGTCCCTCGGAATGTCCTCATTGCATCCTGAAGCAAGGTGAAATCTGGTTGTGAGCTGGTAAATGTTTAACTAGGGGCCCACGCTGTGGCGAAGTGGGTAGAGCTGCTGCCTGCAGTGCCGGCATCCCATATGGATGCTGTTTCGAGTCCCAGCTGCTCCACTTCCCATCCAGCTCTCTGCTATGGCCTGGGAAAGCAATAAAAGATGGCGCAAGTCCTTAGACCCCTACAACTGCATGGAAGACCTGGAAGAAGCTCCTGGCTCCTGGTTTTGGATTGGCTCAGTTCTGGCCATTGTGACCAATGGGGAGTGACCAGCAGATAGAAGATCTCTTTCTCTGCCTCTTTGTAGCTCTGTCTTCCAAATAAATAAATAAATCTTTTAAAAAATAGTATTAAGAATTCCAAGATGACACAACAGAGCATTAAATCAAATGTAGAGGGCCCTTCAAAGCACAGGGCCCTGTGATAGCCCAGGTCATAGGCCCATGACCTTAGCCTTGGCTGTGGGCTCACTCCTGCGGTCAAATTGTGACTTGTGCCTTTGATTCTCTCTCTTATTCTCTCTTGAAATCATCATCATGGAATATCATAAGGTAATCCCATGGGAAGACCACATGGCCAGGGACTGAGTTATCACCCATCATCACCCATCACCTGAGTACCCCCCTACCTACCACAATCCCAAGTCCTCTGATGGCCTGGCAGTCCCGCATGGTCCTTTGAACCTCGTAAGAGATCTTGATTCAGAGACACCCAGCTAATCCATGCCCAGATTCCTGACACACAGAAACTGAGAGGTAATACATTTTTGTGGTTTCAAGTTTCATTTATTTGATTTTTTGAGAGGCAGAGAGACTAAGAGAGAAACAGAGAAAACTCCCACTTGCTGGTTCACTCCCAAAATGTCCACAAGGGCTGTGGCTGTGGCTGGATCGAGACTGAATCCAGGAGCCAGAAACGCAATCCAGATCTACAATTGCCTGAAATACCTGCGCCATCACTGCTGCTTCCCTGGGTCTGCCTTAGTGGGAAGCTGGAGACAGGAGCCGGAGCCAGAAATCGAGGCCAGGTGCTCGGATGTGGGATGTGAATGTCTTAACTGCTAGGCTAAACACCTGCTCCACGTTGTTGTAAGTTTTTGAGGGTAATTTGTTTCTCTACCATAACAACTTATATATAGTCATTCATTGCTTCTGGTTTATTGAGATGTATTGGATTTACACTTGAACATTTTGCATTAGCCTATGGATTGTATTGTTCCTATACCATCAATATATATCATATCATCATATCATCTTGTATCATATCATATCATCTATACATGGCAGGACATGTATAAAATCACAAATAAGTAAATGTTTATATACTTGTGCATATTCAAAAATATTTCACTGAGGAGTTGCATGATCCAAACAGCTTGGTGACTGTTGAGTCCCTCCGTGGAGTGAGGGTGGTGGGACCACCCAGTCCTCTGTTCGAGGCCTTGTGTTTACATCCATGTCCAGGGCAAGGGAGGACACCAATCAGGTGGCCCAGATGCAGCCTGGGGTAGCAGCTGGGAATGAAAAATCGCTACAAATGATCAGGAGACTAACCAGTATCTCAAAGTGATGGGAAGGAGACCCTCTAGGATGCTGAAAGGAAGAGGAATTCCTACGGGGCAGGCACTGGATGAGGCAGGTCAGGCACTGCTCGGGATGCCCAAAGCCCATACAGGAATGCATGGTTTGAGTCCTGGCTCCCCTACTTCTGATCCACCTTTGTGGTAATGCACACTCTGAGAGGCAGCATGAGACGGCTCAAGAACTGGGGGACCCCACCATCCACGTGGGAGTCTGGGCTCTCCGCTCTTGGCTTTGGCGTGGCCCAGCCCTGGCTATTGCAGACATCTGTGGAACCAGCAGATGGAAGCTCTCTCGCCATCTGCCTCTCTGCCGCTCTCAGACCTCTCTGCCTTTCAGCTAAAATGAAAAATAACAAATAAAGAGAGAAGAAATGTGCACTATGAAAAATGTATAGTTTTCAAAAAAAATTTTGTATGAAAACAAGCTTACTTTTTTTTAATTCATTTGAAAGGCAGAGAGTTAGAGAGAGGAGAGAGAGAGAGAGAGAGAGAGAGAGAGAGAGAGAGAGAGGTCTTCCATTGGCTGGTTCACTCTCCAAATGGCCGCAAGGGCTGGAGCTGCACCGATCCGAAGCCAGAAACCAGGAGCTTCTTCCGGGTCTCCCACGTGGGTGCAGGGGCCCGAGGACTTGGGCTATCCTCTGCTGCTTTCCCAGGCTATAAGCTTACCTTCCTTTAAATCTAATCCCATGATTTTTTGAGGTACCCTCCTCTGGTTAACAAATCCACAACGTCCTTCACTGTCGGCTTTCCTCCATGTCGCCCTCTAGGAAGCCGGTGTTGCCTCTCCCAGGGGCTCCCCACTTGCCTCACAATCCTCTTGTGCCGCTCACCCATGCTGAGCCCTGTTCCCTTCCCTTCCAGCCTAAAGCTCAGTACACCTCAGTGCCCCGAGCTCCCGCACAGGTGCCAGGCACCTCTGTCATCTAGAGGGAATGACTAAACGCAAATGAACAATAAACAGGAAGTGAATTGTGCGGGTGTAGGCGAATTAAGGAGAGTTTCTTACCATGGAGCAGTCTTTCGAATGAAGCAAACTAATTGCAAATTCTTTGTGATAACTCAGTAGTGAATTCCCCTTGGAGAGGCTCTCAGGTAGAAACACCTTGTCCTGAATTGCAGTCAGTAGTGAGCAGCGCTCCTGAGGGGTCTGCCACAGTGCACGCATGTATGGATGTGTATGGAATATGGCATATTTTTTTTTGCTTTAAAAAACTTACAAAAATAAAGAAAATGTCAAAGGCTTTTAAAGGGCGCGATCACGCTGAGTAATACAACCCTTCCTTTGGTTTTTACATTATTTCGGTAAGAGATGTTTTTATGGCTCTTGCTAAAAATAAAAGACATTTCAGTTTCTCAGTAAATGAAGCACTGCAGACTTTTCAGTTTTGTTGTTTCCCCTAAAATTAATATAATTCATTAAAATCCACTGTTAGTCTGATTTACAATCTGTGAGGGAATGAGTCACAGCATCTTATGCTAATAGGGCAGCTTTCTGAGCGCTCAGACCTGAACCCCATCCCAGCCAGGGGCCACCGAGGCCCAGCGAGAAAGACCCTCTCACCTGGTGGGATCTGTTTATATTGTGTTTGCAATAGGCGGGATCTGAGAAGGATTTGCAAAGACAACTGCTTTTATCGAGTGCAAGGAATTAGTTTAATGTAATTACAGGGGCAGCTGGCGAAGGCTAATTCCTGTTCAGTCTGGTTTCCCATTCTGTTCCCAGGGACAGGATCAGGTTTCCAGCTTTACATCACAGATGCCACCCCAGAGGCCGGGTTTGGGCTGGGGGTCCGTGCTGGGGCCGCAGGGGTGGCCCCTCCACCCCCCTACCCCGGTGTTTACCAAGTCAGGTATGTGTGCGCCATTGTTATGGAAGGCCCTGGTTTCTCCTTGGGGATGACTGTCCAAGTGGCGCCTGACCTGGCATTTAGGAGTCTTCCAGTTCATGGTGATGGGTTCCTATGCGATGAGAGTTAGTGACTTCAAGAATCAGAAAATTCTTAAATGGCATCCACCTTTGCCAAACTGCTCGATTCACAGCTCAGAACTGAAACCAGGTAATCTGCCTGCCAATCCAGTTCCACCACCCCATACACCATAACCCTACTGCCTCCATATAGGGTTAAAACTCACCCCCTCCCACCTAGGTCAATATTCAGCTGTAAGGATCACCTTGAATGTGCCTAACCCTACACACAAGTGTTTGGGCCTTTTCATATAACGCTACCTGTACTTCTTAAAATATCAACCTTCCAGAATGTGGACGACTTTTCAGTCATTTACACTCTAGTATAAATGAACTGATAGAATTGTGTATAGGAGAAGAGACTGTCAGATAGACAGGCCCTAGAGACCTCTTGCCAGCTGGCCTTCTCCTGCCTGCCAGAGCCAAGCCAGGGCTGGGCAGAATGAGGCAGCATGCAGTTTGCCTCCAGGGGTCCTGAGAGCCACCTCATTCTAGACTCCCAGCTCCAAAAGTCAAAAGGAGAAGCCAGCTTACCATGAGCGTAAACAGGAAGTTGGTGGGGAAGAGAAGTCACAGTAGCACAGAGTTTGGGGAGGGGAGCGAGGCGGGGAGAGGCAGGAAGAATAGGCGGATAAGGATCTCCATATATTTCAGCACCTTCATCTCTTTGCTGAGACCTCACCTGCCTCCTTGTGGGTCTGCTCCCACCTTCTCAATGTCCCTAAAATCTCCTGGTACCTGTCCACTGCCTGCCTTGTTTAGCTGGCAGTTGACATGAGCCAGGGCAGGGCTCTGGGCTCCCGCAGGAGCTGCTTAGCTGAGAACTTTCTCCCAGGCCATAACCTGGCTCCCCAGCTCGTCACCTGCATCCACTCTGCGTGTTCCTCCTTCTTCAGCTTTAACACAGGGCCGCTCCGCCCGTTCTTGTCCATTGCCTGGGCCCCTCCCTGGGTCAGAGCCCAGCTACATGTGTGCTGCAGACATGAGACTCGCCTTTGCACCCTGGTCCTCCTTGCAAGACTTTTCCTGTCCTGCAGTTCTCCTGTTTCCAGATCCCTTCTGCCCCTAACAATTCTCCTTGGCCCCACACGGGGCACTATCCAAGGGGTCCTCAGATCGTCCCCATTGTTAGCATTAGTCTTAGATTGATTAACACCTACAAAGACTCTTCACCTTAGCCCCACGAGGATATTTGGCTTGCAGATGCCTAAAGATGTATTTGCAACAAGCAAAGAGCTGCCTCACAGGACCAAGAGTCAAGACTTCTAGGTGCAAGTTCCCAATCTCATCCTTGTACAACTGCTGCCCAGGAGTTCAGGTAGGCTGAAAATGAAAAGTCTTCGTTCTTTTCTGCTGAGATTTGCACATTCCAGGGGCTTTCTCAAATTACTGGCAGTGGTAGAAGAGGATGGGGGAGTACCCTATACATATGCAAATATTAATAAAATCCACCGGCAGAGGGAGGGGGTGGGGGGGGGAGGAGAAGAGGGAATTCCAATAGAAACACCAACTACTCACACACACACCACCTCAGTTCCCTAGAAGGTGTGCAAGGAGGTGGGCTAAGCAACCCAAAGATCCTCTTCCAGTTCCTTGGTTCTGATGCTATTTATAGCACCTGCCAATCACTGGGAAGTAACCTGGCTGTGGAGAAGTGGTATGTCTCTGTTTGTGAAGGGCGATCAAGCTGTCAGGAAGATCTCACCCAGACCCTTCCCGTCCTGGCTCAAATCACAGAGCCTACCCGTGCCCCCGCTCACACACCCCCCCCCCACTCCCCCACCCCCCGGCTGGGGTAGCCTGCTGTCAGGCAGTACCGTTCACTCTGAACTGACCGCCTGCCTGTCTCTTTTCTAGGCAGGTGTCTCTCTCTGTAAAGTCATTTTGCTCAATCCCTGCTAAATGCATTGCTGCTAGCATTCCTTAAATCAGCAGCACACAGGGAAACGGTGAGGTGGGCAGGAGGGCAGAGGGTTGGGCATGGTGGGGTGGGGGTAGAGTTACGGGCTGCCGAACACCACCGTGAGACCTTTCAGGGTCAGACAAAGAGTTGAGCAGGCAAAATGAACTTTCAAGTTCAGCCGGCAAAGGCCGGAAGCCGGCCAAGCTCCTGCACAGGCCTGGACAGGAAGAGCCCTTTAGGAACAGACAAGAAAGAGTTTTGTTTTCTGAGGACCAACTTGCAGCTCAGTCCATGTGAGAGCTGTTCACCAAGGTGTCTCGGCCAGGTGGTGGCTTTCTCCTGTTGTCCTGTAACTTGGCTTGAAGCGGAAGATGACCCATGTCACCTGGCGCCCTGAAAACAGAGAGTGAATTCCAGCAAAAAGTGCCCATGCCTCGGTTGGCCATTACCATACCCAGCAGGCTGCTCCCTGCCATCTGGCTACCTTAGAGAGATCACAGCCGCTCTGCTCCTCGCCCACCTGGCTTCAGCTGCCTCCCAACCCCAGTGACAGGGTAGCGTGGCCAACACTGGGCACAGACTGGGCTCTGATTTACCTGCTTCCCTGCTCCAGGGACTCTGGGATCAGATCCCCTAATGCTGTTGTGCCCCAGTTTTCCACACAATTGATGCCCCCTTCCCTTGGGGTAAGCAATCTTTCAACCTTATTTGCAAATACTGAAGAATTCAAAGCTCACATGCATTTGTGGCATTCAGAACGCTAATATTTGTCAGAGGGCTGCAGTAGAGGGTTCTAAAAGTGTTAAGTGTAGAAAATAAGTACCTGGCTACAAAGACCGTCAGGGAAGAAAAGCACACGGATGCCTAGGTGGTCACTTATCCTGTACAGTTAGGAGAAGGAGATCCAAACAAAGATTTCCTAGAGACCCCGGGCGGTAAATGATCTCCCATCATATCACCATGTTTCTTTTCCTTTTTTCTTTTTAAGCAAAGCCTCCATCATTCAATTTAAAGTTTTTTAATTTGCCTATTTTCATTTTTATTTGAAAGGTAGAGAAACAAAAAGAGACAGTGAGAGAAAAGGAGAGAGATTGTCCATCTGCTGTTTCACTCCCTAAATGCCCACAACTGCCAGGGCTGGGTCAGGCCAAAGGCAAGAGACAGGAATCCAATCTGAATCTCCCACATGGGTAGCAGGGCCCCAAGTGCTTGGGCTGTCTGCTGCCTTCCAATGTGCATTAGCAGGGAGCTGGACTGGGAGCGGAGGAGACACTGATGTGGGATGTGGGAGACTCAAGTGGCAATTTCCCCACTGCACCAAACACCCACCTCGTCATGCTTCTTGTAAAGGGGACTTAAATATGGCTCAGGGTATCCCTACAAATCTGACAGCTTCAATTCCTGGTCCACATGTGCGTTGGCTTCATTCACAAGTGGATGATAAGAATGTATACATATTTCATTCCACGCAACGATATAGAGAGGTGCATACAAAATGAGAGACAGCACATTCGGATGGAAGGACCAAGTCTGGCAGCCGCCATATGGACATGGGGTTATCCAGAGGATACGGTTGAGCCCTGAAGATACATACGAAAACCTGTTGGGGAATGAATGAGTTCCAAACGCTCTCCTCCTCACTAGTGTTGGTGACATGCATCGGTACCTGCATGAGCGAGCTGCTGGCTCCCTGTGGGGTAGGATGCACTCGTAGCTCCCAGAACTCCCAGAAGTTCAGGGATTTGGAGCAAAGAATAGGGATTTTTCCTTACAGTTCTGTATTCACCCATTCTACCATTACTATAACAAAACACCTGGGGCAGACTAACTGGGTACATGAAAGAGATTAATTCAGCTCACAGACTTGGAGGCTAAAAGTCCAAATAGCATGGCCCAGGCCCCTGTCAGGGTCCCCCTTGGCTGTACTGCATGGTGGACGGCCTCTTTTCTGCTCTTCCGTGGCAAGAGACATGCAGTGCACATATGTGTCTGTGTCTCTTGTTCATGTCTCTCTCCTGCTGCTTATAAAGCTACTAAGTGTCATGGAAACTCCATTCAAAACATGATAATTGGGGCCAGCACTGTGGCATAGTGGGCTAGGCCTGCGACGCCAGCATCCCATATAGGCACTGGTTCGAGTCCCGGCTGCTCTAGTTCTGATCCAGCTCTCTGCTATGACCTGGGAAAGCAGTACAAGTCCTTGGGCCCCTGCACCCACATGGGAGACCAAGAAGAAGCTCCTGGCTTCTGGCTCTGGATCGGCGCAGCTCTGGCCGTTGCAGCCATCTAGGGAGTGAGCCAGCAGATGGAGGATCTCTCTCTCTCTCCCTCCCACCCCACTGCCTCTGCCTCTTTGTGACTCTGCCTTGCAAATAAATAAATAAATCTTAAAAAAAATACACCATAATTGAGTTAAGTTCCCACCGGTGTATTTATTTATTTTTTTTAAAGATTTATTCATCCATTTGAATACCATTTAATACCATTGATATATGACTTTGGAGGTTAAACTCCTGCAGGAATGTGGGGAAACAAACCATAGCCCATATCCAAACAAGTTCTGACATGAACTCTTCAGGGGAAAGAAGACTGGGGTCAGCAAGGTGACTTCTCTGAGGCCAGGGCTAGGTACAGGTGGGAATCGACACTGTCCCTGCTCATGCCCGCTGCACAGTCCCTCCCTGGGGACCCATCCAGGCCCATGCAGAGCATCCCAGTAAGGAGTTTCCCGCTTCCTAAATAGCCCCTTTGCTCCTTGCCCTATTCTCTGAAATGCTCACCGGTCCCCCACATGGGAAACCCAGATGGAATTCCAGTTCCTGGCTTCAACCTGGCCCAGCCCTGGCTGTTGAGGGCATCTGGGGAAAGAACAAGCAGATGCAAAATCTCTCTCTGTCTCTCCATCACTCTGCATGTCAAATATATAAACTTTTTTTAAAAAAATATTCAGCATTGGAAGCATGTCCAGTGGTTGAAGCAAGTCCTATTTTAAAGTTTAGTAACCGGTCACTAAGTATCTGTATGGATTTGCTTATCTGATGAATTGACTGGAAGACTGTCTCCAAGACAGGGGTTCAGTATGTGGAGAGGGGGAGAAGACGCCTGGACCAAGGGCCCAAGCTCCCCACATCGACGCTTCGGGGGTCTCCAGAAGCAGCCCTGGAACCCCCACCTCGGAACACCAGAATAGCGAAGAATGGAAGAGAAGTTCCCCTATTTCCTAATTTTGCTGATGACTAAGATTCCTGGATCAATTTTTGACGTCACTTAAGCAAAGTCAATGTTATAGTATTTTTTTAATTTCAGCACTGATTTGCTTTCCCCGAGCAAAATATTCTGGATTTGGTTTTGGCAGTTTTGGAAAGAGACACATTGCATTTCAGTGCCCTTGGATTTCTCTTCACAGACCCCACCCTCAACACTCAAGTCTTGCACTGTCCACTGGGTATTCAATTTTTTCCTATAACAGACATTAACAAGAGTAGTTTTTCCTCATCTCAATATCAAGTCATTAAATTAGCTAAATGTGACCACCAATCTGTACTTACAAAAATAATTCAGTTAAAACTGATGTTTCCAGTTAGTATTTCATTATTTTAGATAATTTAATGCTAGCATTTATTTTAATATCAAATTATCCAGAATTTTTCTTTCTGAGTTGAAATCCTGCTGGAGAATGAGTAAGGCTCTACACCAGCTCCATCCCAGAAGTTGAACTTCAAGACCTGCTGGCGTCCAGCTCTTGCTGGGAGATGCCATCTATGCTTGGGTCCAGCAGACCAAGGGCCAGGGGCATAGACTGGGCTCCAATACCTGCACAACCACTCTGTAACTGTCTCTGAGCCTTGATTTTCTCACTGACATGAAGAAGTACATAACACCTACTTCACTGGCATCCTATAAGGATTAAATAAAGTCATAAATGCGCAAAGTTTAGCCAGGTGCCTGGTGCTCAGTATCGGAAATGGCCATCACCATTCTCCTCTTGTCATCATTTTCACAGCCATCATGAATTCTTACAATGTATCCAAGAACAGATCACATTTTTCCTATAAATTTCTCATCACCAGTGGAAGGCTGACTCTGTGGAAAGACGATGAGATTCGGAGTCCATCCTGGCTGTTGGTTCTGTTCTGCCACCTCCGACAGTTTGCTCGGCTAGTCCAAGACCCATCATTTCACCTGTGAGGTGGGGACCACAGCCACATCCTAAGGGGTTGCTTTTCAGAGTTGTCTCAACCTTAGGGGTTGAGACATGTATACAATGAGTCTAGGTTAATGGAAGATTGGTTTCCCCTCCCCTTCATCATTATTTCTTTCCATGTGACAAAATAATTAAAGAAACCCCAACAAAATGAGATGGCACACATCAACCTAAAAGCCTGTTAAATGGCGTAAGCAAAATATTTAGTGTCATTTCATCAGATTCTATTCTCTTTAGATTCTGCCGGTTCACAATAGGTATTAATCACATAATCATACAAGCTAATTTATACTCATCTGTCAATCAGCTAATGGCTCTTCTGTTAGCATTTACATAATGTCTATAGCCAGAAAAAAGTGCAGCACCTCCTGGAGGCTGCTCTGAAGTGGCTCTGGGTGAGCGTCTCTGGGGCGGGCCTGCCGTGCCCAGTGACAGGGGTGGTGGTTAGGTAGATCTAACTCTCCAAGAGCAGCCTGCCTGCCTGCCCGTGCCCCAGGTCGGCTGACTGCACCAGATTCCCAAGTGTTTGCACACATCCGCCTTGCTGCCTGCCCTCGCTCGGCCAACCTTCTTCCCAGGTCCAGGAGCACGGCACAACATACTTCCTTGCTACAGTTAAGGCACAGCTGGACTTGCATCTTATGAGCAGGATGAGAAAGCCTTAACCTTCCAAATGTGAACACCTCTGTCTGTGACAAATACAAACCCTAATATGTAAACTTGGGGACAGGCCGGCACTGTGGCACAGCAGATTAATGCCCTGACATGAAATGCTGGCATCCCATATGGCCGCTGGTTCGAGACCCGGCTGCTCCACTTCTCATCCAGCTCTCTGCTATGGCATGGGAAAGCAGTGGAAGATGGCCCAAGTCCTTGGGCCCCTGCACCCAAATGGGAGACCCGGAAGAAGCACCTGGCTCCTGGCTTTGGATTGGCACAGCTCTGGCCGTTGCAGCCAATTAGGGAGTGAACCAGTGGATGGAAGACCTCTCTCTTTCTCTGCCTCTCCTCTCTCTGTGTAACTCTGACTTTCAAATAAATAAATCTTAAAAAAAATAAACTTGGAGAAATTGGCGTAAACAGGGTGGATGGTCACTCTAGCAAAAAGAAGCACATGTGATGTGAAATTTATGTGCCTTGTAGAACAACTCTTGAAAATCAAAGCTAAACGACTTATTGAGGTTACACAATATGCCCAAGACACAAGTGATAATGCCTCGTTGGGACTCAGAGTGTCCAATGTCACACAGTTTTGATTGGATCAAAGTGTTGTTGCACTGCTGTTATGGAATGGCAGCTCTCCACCTGTTGAACACAACTCAGCACGGACAGTCACCAGGGAAGATGCGTTAACCCCTACAGTGAGGGAGGCGTGTTCAATCCACTGGCAATTACTTTCAATCCTAGAGAAGTATTCTGGAAATCAGTCACTCCATCTACCAAAGGAGGAGAGATAGGAGTCTAAATGAAGGTAGGCCAAAGACTGACCGAGCTGGATAACTATTGACAAGTGTGAGTGACACTCCCAGAAGTTAAGTGACTCTGCTTATATTTGTGGGGTTTTTTTTTATTATTATTTTTTTTGGACAGGCAGAGTGGATAGTGAGAGAGAGAGACAGAGAAAGGTCTTCCTTTTTGCCGTTGCTTCACCCTCCAATGGCCGCTGCGGCCTGCGCATCGCCCTGATCCGAAGCCAGGAGCCAGGTGCTTCTCCTGGTCTCCCATGCGGGTGCAGGGCCCAAGGACTTGGGCCATCCTCCACTGCCTTCCCGGGCCATAGCAGAGAGCTGGCCTGGAAGAGAAGCAACCGGGATAGAATCCGGCGCCCCGACCGGGACTAGAACCCAGTGTGCCGGCACCGCAAGGCGGAGGATTAGCCTGTTAAGCCACGGTGCCGGCCATGACTCTGCTTATATTTGAACACAAACTGCAGATTAATGCTGGGGCTTGGGCATTTGGCCACAACAAACACTTGGAAAAGGCCTTGGCCAGAGCAGCCACTAAAGGAGCACTTGACCTTTGTCTGTGCTGAGTAACGTGGATGTGAAGGGGCACAGCAAATGCTGTGAGATGAGTGTGGCTCAGGAAAACCGAGGCCTTCTGCAGGCAGGCCACATCCTGGTGAGTGATGCAGCTTCATGTTATCTTCAGAGTTGGTGCTGCTGCTATCCTTGGGGCCACAGAGAAGACAGCCAAGGGTCTGGTGTGGTCTCTGATCATTTCCAGCACACTGGCTTGGGAAACAGGCTTTGGGCTCCAAGGATGGACGCATCCATGGCCAACCATCTGGTTAATGCTCATTGTTCTAGTGCGGGATACAGACAGAGAACATACTTAGATGCAGAATCCATAATCCAGCAAAGAGGAGGGAGTTTTCAGTTTTGCAAAGCAGCTCTGTAATTTATTAAAGGCACATGATATGGCAAGCAATGTGGAGAGCTTGCTTGGAAGATGGAGGAGAGGTAAGATATTATAATAAAGACGTAGAAAGATACACCCCTCTCTGTACAAATATAATTCCCATTCTGGAGAAGCCATGTAGATATCTCATTAGAATACAGCTGGATAAGTACTGTTTCTGTGGATGGATACAGAGTACCCTGGACTATAGAAGAGTATGCCGTTACCTGGGAATTCTATTAAGCTTCACGGAGGAAATGGCATGAGGGCTACGCCTGGGATACTGACTGGAACGGGTAAAGGAGAAAGCGATAGCCTCGAAAGTCAGAAAGAGCTACACTCTAGTCCTGGAGCTAACTGTAAGCTTGTGTTCATTATCTAGCCTTGGCGGTACTGTTTCTCCTTCTGCAGAACTGGTAAAGGGAGTTGCGGTCATCCGTGTTGAGTGTTTGGCAAAGGAGTGGACACAGACTAAGCGGGGGCTTTATGAACTATCCCCATGGGGCTGGGAACAAGGGCATTTCAGAGGCAGGGCATGCCACATGTGAAACCAGACATGTGTGAAGAAGTGGGCTGTTTCGGCAACAGAACGTGGTTTTCTGTGTCGGGAAAGCAGGCCTTCAGAGCAGAAAACAATACAAGCCGAGGCTGGATGGGCTGACTGGGGTCAGTTTATAATGGACTCAGTCTCGTCTTAGGTGAAGACAAGGCCAGCATCATTCAGGCTTACCTGAAATTGCTCTGCCGAGGACTCTCTGTGAGTTTGCTTTCACAGGTGGCTTCAACTCACTCCTTCCTCCTTCTTCCTATTCTTCACCTCTTCCCAGCCCATCCCATTCTGGAAGTCACCACACCATCTCCACGGCTCCTATCTTTGGCTGAGCCATATGCTGTCCCTCCTGATGGTTGAGCAGTCACGTCTATTTAGAGATCCATTGAAAGTCATTTCCATCAGTTCTCCTGCAGGTGCGTTGTGTCCTAAAAATACCCACCAACAAACACACAAACACGCAAACAAAGGAATGCCAGAGAGATTGCGACGACACCAAGGATTCGTTGCTCTCAAGACATCAGTCTCTTCAGCGTTTAATTGGAAATAAGAACGTGCTGGCTTCACAGGCTTGAATGAGATAATTACGGGAAGTACACAGGAAGTGCTCAAACATGTAAGCTGTTGTTGTTATTATTATTAGCTTTATAAAACAGTTTACCACTCAGTTCATTCGAGTGCTTCCTACGCACGAAGTATCAAAGAATTCTTTCACAATTTACCTACACGTTTTCAGGACGCATAACTCATCTACAGCTTTTCAGGCAGTTAATATCCTGCACGAGAAGAAAGTGCAAACATACAGGGGCAACGCAATTTAATCATCACCTAATTAGCCAAACTATTGAAAAGAGGCCCCACAATGACGATGGAAACATTCCCACTTGTAAATACCGGAAACTCTGTCTTCCCGTCATTCTCTCCCGCGGAGAACTGTCAGCAGAGCGACTCAGCTCCTGGCTGAAGCTTCCTCCCCTTCACATGTAGCCCTCATGATCGCTGTCATTTCCTTTCTTTGTCGTGAGAGGAGGCGAGCGCCGCTTCTGCATCTTTCCTCCTGCGATGCTTCTCCTGGTAAGGCTGTGCTCTGTGTGCCCGGGATGGACATGGCAAGAGCTCACATCCACGATGCCGTATTCCTCAGCCGAGGGCGGTTAAGCCTTTCACATCCGATCCTCCCAGCCACCCTATGAGATTAATATGGCCAATCTCTCCAGTTACTGGAAAGAACCAAAGTTCTAAATGATGAAGTAACCTGCCCACGTTCTCTCAGCTGGTAGGGGGTGCAGGGAAGGGCCTCCCTCACCCAGGAAGTCTGCTTCCAGAGTCAGCAAATCCAGAGCCATTGAAGAGGTGGTCATTGCGAGCTGAGCCAGTTCTTACCTTTATCTTCCAGTTAAAGCTTCTCTTGCAGGGTTTAGAACTACCCAGTAGTAAAATGATGGGCACCCAAGCCAGGTGAATAAATGTTCAAGAAAAGATTTCTGTCAATGAATGACTGATAAAAACCTGTTATGATTTTTTACAAAAAGGCCAGAGAAACCTAAAACTGGAAGTAAAAGATACTTTGAAGTCTTTGAAAGAGAACCAAAAAGGAAAAATATTCTAACTACAGGGAGAGCTCAAGGCTTACTGAGATTGAAGTGCTGGAAGGCCAGTGGGAAAGTTGTAGAAAGGTTCAATAAGGGGCCGGCGCAGTGGGTTAACGCCCTGAGCTGACGCACCTGGCATTCTATATGGACGCTGATTCAAGACCCGGCTGCTCCACTTCTGATCCAGCTCTCTGCTATGGCCTAGGAAAGCAGTAACAATATGGCCCAAGTCCTTGGGCCCCTGCACCTGCATGGGAGACCCAGAAGAAACTCCTGGCTCCTGGCTTTGGATCGGCACAGCTCTGGCTGTTGTGGCCAACTGGGGAGTGAACCAGCAGATGGAAGAGCTCTCTCTCTCTCTCTCTCTCTGCATAACTCTGACTTTCAAAGAAATAAATAAATCTTTAAAAAAAAAAGGGGGGGTCAATAAACAAGTGAACTAAGTGGGGTTTGTTTGTTTGTTTGTTTGTTTTGAGATTATATATTTGAGAGTTAGAGTTATGGGGAGGTGGGGGAGAGACAGAAAAAGAGAGATCTTCCATCCTCTGGTTTGCTGTGCGGATGGCAACACCAGTCTCAGCCAGGACTGAGCCAACCTGAAGCCAGGGCTCAGGAGCTTCACCAGGGTCTCCCACAGGGGCGGCAGGGGTCCAGATACTTGAATCATCTTTTGCCGCTTTTACCTGGGCATTAGCAGGAACTGGATCAGAAGCAGAGCAGCTGGGATATGAACCAGTGCCCTTATGGGACACCAGCTTTGCAGACCACAGCTTTACCCACTAGGCCACAACATCGGCCCCTGAACTAAGTAGGTTTTAAGGACTTTCATACACCTGAGATGCCATCACTCATCTATTAAATGTCCAGTTGCATTACTTTCACTTTCAGGAATAACCCACAGTGGACCAGCCCAGTTTTGTGCTTCCACCTGCCTCCCGAGCATGTCCACACCCCGACTCCACTGTGCCACAGTCTCTCTGCATCGCAGACCCAACATGTTGGCCGCACTGCTCCCTTACTCTGTCTGCTTTTTCTGTCTCACTATCCCCAGCCATCCTGCCTTGATGCCCAGGGTGCTCAACTCCTCCCTGCCCCCCAGGCTCTACATCCAGCTGGTCAACGTCTTCCCTCTTCCCCAGTTCCACTGCTGCCCCATTGGGATAAGCAACTTATGCTACGATATTTACTGTCAACTAAAGTTACAAAGATGAAAGCATCGTCCTTCCTCTCAAATAGCTCATGGCCTAGTACAGGGGCAGACATATAACATGTAACTGGAGATATTGTGGCTAGGGGTATAACGGATAAAGTAAATGTGCCATAGCTCAGGATGTGCATGGCATCTCCTTACCTCTCACCTGGACACAAAAGGCTCCTAACCCACTGCTTCCCTACTGCATACCCATGCAACCACCCCTCCCCCTGCTGCGATAATGCTCTCCCGTGCAATGCCTCCTGGTGCTCAGGAGCTCTAGGTGCTTGTCCATGGAGAAGTCGGTGTGTTACGGGCAGATTTCTCAGTCGTGGTATCTGTAACTCGGGCTTGAAGTGATGGGAGCATATGAGCTTATTTGGAGATGGCATCCAGGGTGAGAAAAGAAACAGTGAGAATGGGTCCCTGGGGGAAACAGTGACCTTATAAGACTGGCAGAAGAGCCAGGGAGAGCCTTAGAAAGGTGAGGGCCTGGGAACCCAAAAGGAGAGAGAACACAAAGGTGATCGCTTAGCAAGAAGTCAAAAGCAGTCAATGGCATTGAATGCCACTACCATTTTAATCAAGAAGAGAACTGAAGATGGGCTATTGACTGCCTATTACTGATCTGCCCAAGTTACGTATTTCATTTGATCGGCAGGATTAAAAAATCAGAGTTCTCAGATTTGTGCTTTGAATACACGGTGCAGGGGGGACAGCAAGAAATGTGATCTCCCCTTTTGAGAAAGTTGGAAATTAAAGGAATATATATGTATATGTGTAAGCTGCCTGTCATGTTCAGTTTATTTGAGCAGGTAAGTGTTAGTACCAGGAGCTGAGACCTCATGTAGCTTTATCTCCTCACGCCACCCCCATCCCACGGCAACCAGCAGAGTTCTGTCCATGTGTGTTTATCTAAGACGGTTAGCTCTTCTAAAATGTTTGAAGGGAGCCCTCGAAAACAGTGTCTTTTATCAATGATTTTAAACATTAGTCATCAATGAGTTTAAACATTGCCCTATCAATTTGTATTCTCTGAGAAGAAGCAGCTAAATAGACAAAGATAGACTTTCAGAGATTTACGTCTGACTTACCACAAATTCCACCCCCGTAACGGCCCAAACTAGGATTTATTTTCCAATATTGGCTGTCTGTGACCCTGCCGGGTAAGTCAGGAAGAAGATGGTGCTTGATTACCAACTGGCTTAGCTCACAGCACCCAGAACAATTCATAAACGACTCTGATGGAAACCCCCACCGCATAAGGCAAAGCTCCACCAGCAGGCTGCATCGGGCCAGCTATTGGCACCAACTCCATGGTTGATTGAGATTTCTCAGTGCCTGACATTAAATGTTCCCTTTAGCATCAGAGTCATGATTCTTCCCAGCACTGGATCCCAAGCTGCCCCATTGGCTGCACCTTACAAAGCCACTTGCCGCACCTATCAGTAACCTGATGCCCACGTGCTTTCACACAAACCATCATTTGCTATTCGAATAGCAAAGGCTCCCCGTCTAGCCATCCAGAGAGCCCTCTCCAGCTGCTCTTCTTTGGGTTAGCTCCAGGATATTCTGGAAGCCCCATCAGTCATAATCCTGGCCCTACATCTATGAAATCTTCACCAAATCCACACGGTGGAGAAGAACCAATTCTCTGCATGGACCTGGAGTTTGCCAGATTCTCTCAACATCTCCCCAGTCCTTCCCATGCTGGAGCTCTCACCCTGCCCGCCCAGTGCCATGGTCGATCAACCCTTACCTGCACAACAGACACCTAGCTGCCCCACTTGGACATGCGCCCAGGGCCAGCTCACGAGTCAACCATCTAGCAGGGCCTCCACAACACCCAGCCTGTGCACAGAAGCCCTCAGCAGTGGTGTCTGTGTCTCTCTGGGGTATGGGAGGCAAGCAAGTAAGCACACCATGAAACACTGGGTGAGCAAGTCCCATTGCTCCTGGCCAGAGAAGAAGCCATGGAGCAGAAGGAATGGGTGCTGTCCCAGCCATGGTCTTGGGGCAGAACTGGGACTTCCAACCACAGCGCCCTCTTTCTTCTGCAGGCTGTGCTGCAGGTCAGGGAGCGTTTAGCGCCTCCCCAGGGACAGGCGGTGCCAGAGTTCTGCTTGGCCAGAAAGTCACCTGGCTTGCCTCCTCCTTTTTGTTACAAATGCGAGGGAGGACCTTGCACACAGGCTTGCAAGCACAAAGGCTGCTAATCAAGCCAGGCTCCTCCCAGAGCCAACCTGGGGAACAGAAGGGTAAAGAGAGGCATGACCCACGCGTTGAATTTGTAACTGACATATCAACGCAGTGATTACTCGGACCCGTTGTCAACCTAACGTGGCTTGCTCCTGCTTCCTCTCAGCCAGAGAGGCACTTAGTCATTCCGCGTCCATCAAAACACGCTCTGCTTCCAAAACATTGCCCAACTCCGATCCTGTAATTCCCTCTAAGTCTATCATAACCTTCCAAAATAAGCTTGTTAGTTTAAAATAGCCTTGTAAATAGCACTCACCAACCGAGCAAATAATGATTTATACCTGAAAAAAAGGAAAGACTGTCAGCAGTTGAGTCATGTTGGAGGAAAGAGTGATGTATCTATGCACCGCTGTTTTAGTAATCTTCACTTTAAAACACAAATTTTCTTTTTTTTTTTTTTAAAGACAAAAACAAAATATGACCTTAGGAAAAATTTTAGGAAGTACAGCTAAGCAGCAAACTAAAACAGAACTCCAATGCCACCCCAGAAATGTAATTCGCGCTAACATTTTGGTCTGTACTCTTCCAGATTGCACACACACATTCTCTCCCTCTCTCTCTCTCCCTCTCTCTCTCTCCCTCTCTCTCTCGTTCATCTTCCATTTGGGATCCCAGTGCCCATTTGCAGGTCATTTGATGTGGTGAAATCCATGTCAAGAAATAACCCCCAAGCACTCTGTGGTCGCTAGCGAACCCCATCCAACCCGCTGGAGCATCAGGTCCTGTACGCTGGCTTCAGAACACAATGGCTTCACCGTGTGCTGGGCCACATTCTAATTCCATGTCCCAGTCCCAGGCACTGGGCAGGAGCAGGAGACAGGGGAGCCAAGAGGGCTTACTGTAAGTCAACATGTTTGTTGATCCTGGACCAGCAGCCTTGCGGGGCGGCAGCCGCGGGGAGATGGTGTTTGCCTCTTGCCTCAGGGGAAGGCAGACTCGGGATTCTCTCTGTCTGTGGAGAGGACGGTGGTCAGTGCCCCGTGCTCTGTAAGGCTTCAGGTCCGGCACAGGAGACTGCCCCCCAGGGCGAGAATTGCTTATTTGGCAAGTCACCAAAGGCTCCTTTCAGAAACACTGGATCAGGGGACCAATTACTGTAGCAGATCCTGTGCAGAAAAGGAGGTCAATCTAAAGAAAGTGTAGGTAAAACAACAGCAGGAACAACAAAGCAGTCTCTTTAAGGGGCATCGATGTGAACGCTCGGTTTCTAGGGAAGGGGCACTGACCCCATTCCCTTGAACACGGACAAAGAAGCTCACGAAACCCAGGCAGTCATTCATAAGCATGAAAGAGGCCCTCCTGCCTCTGCCTGCTGGCCAGGACCCAAAGGCGCCATCAGCTTTGACACAATCAGTCCCATTAACATGGAGAGGCCCTAGAATGGGAGCACATTCCACTGGGCAGCCAGCTTGCCTTCCACAGCCTGCCAGAGCCTGTCCAAGCACTAGCTGCACTCTAGCTGGGAAATATCAATACTTCCTGCCGGGAGAAAGAGAAATGGAGCTCCGGCTCCCTGAACTCTTGCTAACGACAGGGCACCCCATGTCACCTCAGGTAAGCACCACCACCCCGGGAGGCTCAGTATTCCTGTTCCCACTTCACAGATGAGAAAGCTGAGGTTCAGACTGCTTATGGGACTTGCCCACGATCTCCTAAGAAAGCATCCGACTTAGACTTCCAAGCCCTGCGTGTTGCTTCCAGAGCTCACATTCTTAACCTCTATGCCTGTCTGATCCCAATCCCCCTCTTCTTAGGATTCTTTTGCTGTGCTATTGACCCTTTGCCCTTCCTCATCAGAAGAAGAAGGAGCTCATCAGGTGATCACAATGAATGTGAAATCTAAGTGTTTCAGAGGCTTACACTTCATGTAGGGAAGAACCAGGAGCTGGGATGGGGGTGACCCTCACGTAGATGCAGGCTTTTGCATCCCCCTGCCTTAGCTTAGGTAACAAGGAGGTGCATTGTATGATGATTACTCAGCCTGTACTATTTGCCTACTGCTTAGCCAACATTTCAAAAGACAGACTCAAGGGGAGTTCAGCACGAAAAGCAGGAGAGAGAAAGCGAGGCATAGAGAAGACACCAAAGGGTTGTCACCCTGTGCGGTTTCACCTATTGTCATTCTGTGCCCGAAGCATGCCAACAAGTGTCACTGCACTTCCAGTAAAAGAGCAATGCTCCCTGGGCAGGGAGCTGGCCACAGTGCACGCTGGGAGACCCTGGCCCACAGGACATAGATTCCAATTGTGGTTTTCCAGGGGTGGGACCGATGGCCCAGGGCCATCTGTGCTCGGCCGGCCAGACCCCACAAGGGTTCACCGTGACAGCTGAGCTGGGCTAAGATTGCAGCCTTCAGCACTCTGGAAAAAAACAGCTGCTGCGGTTCCTTTGCTCGCTGGCCTGGCCCCCACCGGCCAGTGGGACATTAAGGGCTTTGTTATTCATGCAGCAGTTGGAATCTCTGTCCTTTTTAGGAAGGAAGCTGCAGGGTAATCCCGTCCTGGCTGTGCCATTGACGAGTGACTCACTCATTTCTGCCACGTGACCTGCGGATGAACCCGGGCCCTTCCTCAGACGTGGTCTACAGCCTGCACTCGATTAAACTTAATGGATTCCCGAGGAATATGTGCGGTCTATATATTAAGTCACATTGAACCCCATGCACCATAAACCGTGCTCTCTGTTTGTTTTGATAACATTAGAGAGTAGGAAGGAAAAAAAATTCCAGGTCTGGGAAAAGAGCAAGAATGTGGCCACATTGGTTTACCCCAAAGGGAATCCACGCCTGTGCTTGCCTGGTGGCCTGAAGGGTTTCAACCAGACGCACACTGGGCAGGGCAAGGCTAAGGAACAGCACAGGGCAGAGCCCAGGCCTTGGCATGAGGAGGCACTGCAGTCAATCCCTGCTCTGCTCTTTTCTAGCCACAGAGCCTGGGTAGCTAACGAACATCTCCTCCCCACCATTTCCTCGTCTCTAGAATGGTCCATCCCTGTTTCCAGCAGAGTTGGCAAGAGACCAAAGTAAGTAAAGTGTTTGGCACAATCCATAGCAAGGTGCACAATAAGTATTAATAAAACAGACACGTGCATACAGGTGTGTGTCTGCATGTATGTACATGTGTGTGTGCAAGAGGATATATGTGTGCATAGGTGTATCAGTGCACGTGTGCATACATACACTGCAGTGTATATACCCGTGTATCTAATATACACCAATATGTATACGCCAATGTGTACATATACAGACCTTGGGCCACAAGGTTCCCGAGCTTAGGCAAGATGGTTGGAGAGGAGGGCCCCCCACATCTCACAGAGGAAGGGGCGTGACTTCAGGGACCCTGCCCCCCAACAGTGCAGAGTTCTCCCACATTGTCCCCTGCAGCAGGCCGCCCAGGGAAGCTGACGTTTATCGGGTGGGGCCCTTATCAGAGAAGGGTTGTCCTTTCAAGTTGTTTTCACTGTTTCTAAAAACAGAAACTAGAGCCCATAACCGCTGCCAAGATCTTTAATGGGGGGAAAATCCATCGGGAACCAGTAGCTAACGTGCCACAAGGAGCGACGTCAGAAAGTCATGCCTGTGTCATCTGAGCCCGAGGGGAGAGGAAAGGATCGGGTGGCGCAGGGCCTGAGCGAGGAGGTGGCCAGTGCGAGCTCAGGAATGCCACCGCACAGATGCCTGCTTTGCTGGGCCTTCCTGTCTCTGACCCAGGAGGGAGGCACTCAGTCCAAGCAGTGCACGGAAGGAGGAGGGGGGTGACTTTTCATGCAAACGATCTGTTGCAATGATGCCACTAGCCCTCGGGTGGCCCGACACTGTCTCCGAGACACTTCTCCGCATAGCTGCCCTCGATGGCTTCTCTGCTGTGTTTGCAGTGTGCGTCTGTGCCTGCCTCGGCCTTGCATCCCAGGGCGGGTGGCGTGCAAAGGCGATCAGGATCCTCCAGGCAACTCTGTGCTGACTCAGGAAGGGGTCTCAGACCTGGGGGTTCCAGCCGCCCTGGGTGGCCTCCTTTGCAAACCGGGACAGGTGTGCTGGCTCTGTGAGCCTCTCAGGGTTCTTGTGGGGGATCCCAGGTGATCCTGTGCAGGGGTCTAGAGAGAGACCTCCTGTGGAAATCAACAGACCTCTGCACCTGCGTACCTCTTTCAGGGATCTGTGCACGCCAGGGACTCCAACAAGTTGGCCCCTGGTTCATTAGTACAAACACAGCAGCGTACCGGGAAGCTGCTCCCTCTCCAGCCGGAGACAGCTGGGATGAGACTGCTGGGGCAGCAGGTTGGGGGTGTGTGTCCCCCAGTGCCATCCCAGGGGAGGGATTTCCAGCCTCCCCGCCACGACCTCAGTAGCTGGGAAGATCTAATTATTATGGGATGAGTGAGTACCGAAATTCTCAAAAAGGTCTTAACACCAATGTTGTTTTCCTTTGAGCTTTAAATTTGAATGACTTCCCCCAAAGATCCGAGGTTTCAATGTGGGCCGGGCGTCGGTAGCAGGAACGCGCAACGATACAGCTTCTTACCTAACGTACAAGTCTACGCCACGCAGTGCTTTCGGGAGCACGTGGGCAGGTGAAGCTGGGGAAGCAGCAGAGAGGATGGCAGGCTGGGAGGAGATCCAGAAACCATGGCTCCTGGCTCTCAGACATCGGCACCGCCGCATTTGCCCTCTTTCACATAGAGCAAGTACGCGTGTCCCAGGGAGGATGCTCATCTCTGCCTGGTCAATAGTTCTTCGCCAAATAATCAAACTAAATCAAAGCCCCATTTTCACGTCCAAGGCTCTTCTTTTATTCTTTGTTTACACTCACGAAGGTTGGGGCCATGTATATCCATCTCTTCCTCCTGTTTCAGTCCACCCTGTGGTGACTTCAGAGCCTTGCCCCTTGTCCCTCCCCAGCCCAGGGGTGGTGCTGACCCTGCCCTTGAAGGCGAATCCCTGGGCAGTGCGGGGTGCGGAGGCTCCGGTGTGGCTGGGATGAACCAAGGCACCGATCCCAGGAGACTAGGTGGCTATTGACTCCACCTGCCAAGTGTGCAGAGGGAGAAGCACAAAGTGCCCACTGTCACAGGTGCCTATCAGAACGCCCCGATCTGTCAGGGGACCACAGTGTGTGCCTTTGTGAGCCTGGGGCGGGGTGGAGTTGAGAGACAGCCTCCTCGGGGCCTGCGCGCCAGAGGACGCTCCAGGCTGCGCTGTGGCACTGTCGCTCCCCCCCATCCCACTGCAGGCAGTTTGCCTCGGGGAGATTCTGTGTCAAACGCAAGACGGAGGCCAGAGCCAGCCTGCGAGCGTCTCTGGAGGGAGAATGGAAAGGCCAGCTCCCTGCACCGCTGGACTTGCTGGGCAAGGAAGGGAGATGCCGCCACGCAGCAAAGAGAAACGGAGGCTCTTGTTTCCCAGCGCGCGCATCTCGCGCCATCAGCGGCCTTGCTGCGCCACCAGTGAGTTCGGGGGTCCCGGAAGTTCTGAGCTCTGAGCCTTGTAAACACGGTGACCCTCGAGGCGCGTGCTGAACTGAAAAGGGATGGGGACGCGCTGCAGCAATGGCCTCCTTGCTGCTCTCCCGCCCATCTGGCGCAGTACCAGGGATGCCGGGACGCAGCCAACCCGGACTCTGCCGGCCTTTAACCCGCAGCCCAGGGAGACGGTGTTTCGTTAGGGTTTTCCCTGGATGAAGGCGCTAATGCTGCGCTGGGAAAAGGGGAAAGGGAAGGGAGAGGGGCTGATGAGGCAGGCCCAGTGCTGTGGAAACTGGGCTTGTCCTGAGGGCAGGGGGCGGAAGGAGGAGACAAGGCTTCCGGTGCCGAGAGGGCTGGGCTGGGCTGGACTGGCCCAGTACCAGCTCCAGGAGAGAAAGCTGTGCAGGTGGCCAGGCCAGGCAAGAGGGGCTGCCCGGTGCGTGGGTCCAGGGCTCCCTGCCAGGTATCCAAAGAGGGGAGGAGAGCGTCAACTCCCTATTGGGAGCCGCCGCCCAGGTGCAGGAAGAGCCACCTGGCTGTCCTGCTATCCCCAGGCCCGCCACCAGGGGTTTGTGAGGACGATGGAGGAGGATACAGAAGTTCCCAAACCCTTCGCGAATTCCAGAATGGAAGCAGGTGCACTGCAGAGAGCCTGCCCACCTTCCCCTCTCTCCTCTGTCCCAGGGTGCCCTGCTGGGCAGGAAGGCAGAAGTGCTTCCAGGCGGCCCCTCCCTGCCCGGTCTCTTTATCTCCTCTCACCTCATCTGAAGGGAAGGAAGGCACTGGAGAGGAGCTGGAGAAGTAGCAAGGACTCACATTGAGACTCAACGTGGCACGTCAGTCCCTGGGACTATACCAGGTGTTGTGGGTTACCCTTGTCTCTCCCCCAACACCCAGCCACTCACACAGACACTGTGAATTCACTACAGAGCCAGGGGTCTTCCCTCAGATGCGGCAAGACTGGGGTTCAGACAAGAGGCCCTAAACAGCCGAGAGGAGTTGAAGGCCTGGAGTCTCACAAAGCTTGACGTGGTAAGGGATGCGATTCTTTTCGTGAATTCCCTCAAAATCTGAAGCCTGTGGCCGACCTTTACCTCAAAGGGATAGGGCCTTGGGTGGCAAGGGTCCTTTCAGCTGTTCTGTGGCAGCTCAACGGTGCTCTGTGCATGTGCCAACCACTGCACACCCACAGTCACTGCACACCTGTCAATCACTGTACACCCACCAACCACTGCACACCTGCCAATCACTGTACACCCAACCACTGCACACCCACCAGTCACTGCACACCTGTCAATCACTGTACACTCACCAACCACTGCACACCTGCCAGTCACTGCACATCCACCAGTCACTGCACATCAGCCAGTCACTATACACCCACCAATCACTGCACACTCACCAGTCACTGCACACCTGCCAATCACTGTACACACACCAACCACTGCACACCTGCCAGTCACTGTACACTCACCAGTCACTGTACACTCACCGATCACTGCACACCCACCAGTCACTGCACACCTGCCAGTCACTGTACACCCACCAACCACTGCACACCTGTCAATCACTGTACACTCACCAACCACTGCACACCTGCCAGTCACTGCATACCCACCAGTCACTGCACACCTTCCAGTCACTATACACCCACCAATCACTGCACACTCACCAGTCACTGCACACCTGCCAATCACTGTACACACACCAACCACTGCACACCCACCAGTCACTGTATACCTGCCAGTCACTGCATACCCACCAGTCACTGCACACCTTCCAGTCACTGCACATCCACCAATCACTGTACACTCACCGATCACTGTACACTCACCAATCACTGCACACCCACCAACCACTGCACACCCGCCAGTCACTGCACACCTGCCAGTTACTGTACACCCACCAACCACTGCACACCTGCCAGTCACTGTACACCCACCAGTCACTGCATACCTTCCAGTCACTGCACACCTGCCAATCACTGTACACTCACCAACCGCTGCACATCCACCAATCTGATGGCCTGGAAAAGCTCAGATAATGTGGGGATTATTGGAGTAGAAGCCAGAGTGTTGACACAAGTTACTGGGAAAGGGAGACTAACATTCTTGAATCCTCAATTCCCACAAAACGTCACAGCCTCCTGCAAGCAGCCTCCTGCTGAGCGGAGAGGCAGTGGCCAGAGGTCCGGTGGCCTGTCGTCCGACTGACACTCAGCCGAGGGGACAGAATGCTATGGAGAGTGGGCTGGCTGTGAAAGAGCGCTGCTGATCCAGCGAGAGGCAGGTGAGAGCCCAGGGCCGCCCGGCCAGGCCGGCTGAACTCCCTGTGATTGGAACATTGCCCTCCCACTCTGCCTGGCCGGCCCCCTGCACACAGCCTGCCTGCCTGCCTGGTCTCCAGAAAAATGATTCTCCAAACAGAAACCTCGTCCCTTCTTCCCAAGCCGCCCCCCGCCCCGCTGGAGCCCACTCCTCACGTGCACGCCATGGCTACAGTCAGGACAAGGAGAAAGTGACGAGGGTCACGGAGCTTCTCCTGGAGACCAGGTGGAACTTGAGCGAGGAAGTGGGGTCCCAGTGCAAGCACAGCACTGGTAACCTGGGTGGAAAGTGCTGGAAGCTCCACGGTCAAGGCTTCAGCGTCCCCCAAGGCAAGCCTCATCTCAAATATTCCATCCTCGTAAGCCACTGACACTGTCCAGGCCTCCTGATAGATACAAACACACAAATACGGCATCTATCAGATTGTCTCTCGCTTCGGGAAGCCACACAAACTCTTTTTTATTGTTCAGACAGTGTCTGTTCTAACTTGGAAACTGGGGTCCGTGTGAGCGACCCCAGGGAGGGTCGCAGGTAGGGGTGGCCAGAGAAATCCCCCAGAGGAGAGGACAAAGCGGGGGAGCACTGAGCCAAGGAGTCGCAGACAACGGGGTCTCTGCACAGAGAATGACCAGAGCCACAGGCTGAGACCTGAAGCCCAGAATAAGTCCCAGGGTCACCTAGTGGTGGGCGTGGGTAACACAGGAGCGGGGAACAAAGCTGTGGCCCACCTGGTATGAGCCAAGAGTGTAGGGTCTGGGAGGCCCAGCCCTGGGGTCCATGGCTTATGTCCATGCTACCTAGATAGTGTTCTACCAGGACGTTGGCCGTTGCTGCATGGGGTGAGGGGGGAGCTGACTCCTACTGCCCACCCTTCTTGCTCTGCCCTGTCCCCTGGGAGAACTGTATGACCTGGGCTCCTGTGTCCCTTGGGTTTGGAGTGGGTAGAAAAGGTGCGAGGGATTGACAGGTGACCTGAGCATGAGACGAAGAAGGGGCCAGTGTATCTACCCTGTGCTGCTCGGCTCCTGAAGGAGGCTTCCGCTTGCCTTTCCCAAGCCCCTGCCCATCCTGGGCTCTGATCTCTCCCCTCCTTGACTTGCCCCAGGGGTGCTTGATCCTCCACTTGCTGGTGTCCTTCCTCTGCCTCCACTTTTTTTTAAATATTTATTTTATTTATTTGAAAGACAGAGTTACAGAGAGAGGTAGAGAAAGAGAGAGACAGGTCTTCCATCCGCTGGTTCACTCCCCAGATGGCCACAATGGCCGGAGCTGCACCAATCCAAAGCCAGGAGCCTCCTCCAGGTCTCCCACATGGGTGCAGGGCCCAAGGACTTGGGCCATCTTCTACTGCTTTCCCAGGCCACAGCAGAGAGCTGGATGGGAAGAGGAGCAGCAGGGACAAGGACCGGTGCCCATAAGGGATGCCGGCGCCTCAGGCCAGGGCGTTAACCCGCTGCACCACAGCGCCACCACAGCGCCGGCCCCTCCACTTTTGTTAATAGTCCCTGCAACTACCCCTTTGAAGGAGCCATCTGTTCCCTGTCAGGATCCCAGGCAAGTAAGTGCCGGAGACATGCTCAAACCTTCACAATGTTTGTGAGCTCATAAAGCACCAAAAAGTCCTGCCACAGAAAAAATCCTGCATTTCATTTGGTTTCAAAACCCTTTTTCTTGGAATACCCATTGATCCTTACAGAATATAAAAATTGCTGCTGGAAACTAACAGTCAAATGAGGAGGGGAGTGACAGGCTCAGAGCAATGCTTTAAAAACAGATTTATTTATTTCCATTTTATTTGGAAGGAAGAGAGACACAGATACAGAGAGAAACACAAAGAGAACCTTTAACTGCTGGCCCACTCCCCAAATGCACTCAGCAGCCAGGACTGGGCCAGCGCCAAGCCAGGAGTCAGGAACTCAATCTGGGTCTCCCACGTGGGTGGCAGGGACCCAGGCACTTGCACCATCTCCTGCCTCCCGACACGTGCATCAGCAAGAAGCTGGATCAGAAGCAGAGGAGCCAGGACTCAAACCAGGCACTCCACAGAAGTGGAGTACCAAACCCTCGCTTCCAAAGCAACATCTTAACAAGAGAAATCTGGCTACTCGAAGGGCAGATTGGGAACAGAAAGAGGGAGACATGGATGAAGCAGAGGCAACAGTCCCAGCCTGCAGGAGAGATCTGGGCTATGGCAGTGGGAGGGGGGAGCATGCACATGTTGTGTGTCCCTCCCTCCAGTCCCCCTGGCACTGTGCAATTCCTGCTGCCTTCAACAACAACCAAGGCTCTGCCGGTGGTAAGTGCTATGACTCAGGCCCTGTACCTCTTTTTTTGTGTC